>NC_091000.1:34537500-35832500 GCF_041146395.1 Eulemur rufifrons | reverse complement strand
ATTTGGCAGGGTTGTTAATTGGGGAGAAGAGAGGGAATTTGAATGAAATTACATGTAGAAAAGAAAGACATTTACATAATTAGCAAAGCCCCTTGAGTTTATAAATATTTGTTCTAGTTTTTGGAGGGATAGATTAGTTTTGGTGCACTTATGTTTTTGGTAATATGGATGGCAATTTATTTGCATTTTTGTGTCTTAGTGCTAAGCCTCAATATAGAATTATTTTGGTCTAGTTTTTTAATACCACCAGAGTATCTTGAAGTTGGTATGAAACCTTAAAAAATTCTTTTGTTAAATGATTATATGTCATCATCAGATTCATAATTATATGAAATAAAAATTCTGAAAAGATAGGGTGACTTTATTGTTTGTTTTTTGATTCTGGATTTGTCTTTTGAGAATACTACTAGCTAGGTGTTATAGAAAGCAGGAACTGGTTAACATTGTCAATACCTTATAAATCTTTTCATTGCCTTGTATTTTTAATAAGATTCCTTTATTCTCTTTAGCTGCAGAAAAAAATTCAATATGCACTTTTTATAGTAATAAAAAATGATAAAATCATGTTTAATGCTTTTCATCTGCATAAGGTAGAGTTTATGTCTGATTTGGTCATAACTCAAATTTCTAATGTTTAGCACAATGTCAGGTATATGGTTAGTGCTTAATGATAATATCTCAAATGAAGGAAAAGATTATAACAATGACAAGAAATAATACATAGTACATGATGTGCTATGAGTTTTATATACTTTAACTCATTTAATTCTTATAGTTGTAATTTTTATTCCTATTTTATAGCTGAAGAAACTAAGGTCCAGAGAAATTAATTAATTTGCTCAACCTTCCTAGAGCTAGTTTTGAACCCAGGCTGATTCCAGAATTCATTCTCTTACCCCTGGTTATACTGCCCCTGGGAATCAGGGGGCAGAGGAAGAGCAGGAGTCTAGAGACACCTTTGTGACGCATTGAACCCGTTTGTTTGAGATTGATTTCAAAAGTTAAAAAACTGGTTAATAAGACTACAAATTGTAAAATGCTATTCTAACATGCAATCCATGATTCAGACATAAAATAATACATGCCTTATTGCTTAATTTTAATGAATAGCACTAGACACCTTAAAAAGTGTATTTAAACTTCTGAAATTCATACCTTTTGCAAAATCATTCATTCTGTCTATGATATTTTCCCCCCTTTAGATGTTTTTAAAAGAGGAGCAATGTCTATATTGGCATTATCTTGAGAACTGTTATGTAAGAGATGGTTTGGATGGAATAGTTTCAGAGACATATTTTAGGAAAACTGATAGGACTATGAATTTTAAAAGGAACCAGTGTTCCCAGATCAATCCTCTTCTCCCTTTCCCCACTCCTTCCTGCTCTAATTTTCCTAGCTTTCCTTGAAGCTAGGACTGACCATTAAGTATATTTTTTGCTAATAAGAGGTAAGCAGAAGTTGTTGGATTGGGCTTATGGGAAACCTTTTTATAGGTGGAGCTGATTCAGCTCAGTTGTGCTTTTTGTTCTTTGTTCTTCTTTTTCCCCTGATTCCTTCCTGGAACTTAAACCTAATAGTTGGAAAAAGCCAAGAAAATCATGGAGACCTCAGCTTTTATGCCCTTGAGCCACTTAAATAACTAAATCTAGTAACTGGCTACCTTTGGATTACCTTTGTTACTTGACAAGAAAGTAAAAGTCCCTAAAACATTTTTTAGTTAGGTTTTCTGTTACTCGTAGGCAAATGTAACCATAACTGATGAATCCACCATTTTTTAAGGTACAGTAATGTTTACAATTTCCACTGTCCTATATTAGCAATTTTTAAAATTTATCCTGAAAACCAGAACAGTTATAATAGTGCATCCATATGGTCGAAACTTTTAAGGGAACAAAATACCTTTAGATTTTGGGTTTATACTGCCTTGTCTAAGCAAGATGTTCTTTGAAGTTGATTTTGCTGACATAGAGCCCCTCTTCCTGGCTTCTGTGACTGTATCTTCTGCTAGATAATTGCACCAAATTACATGACCCATTTCTTGTTGCTATACATTCTAAGAAAAATAGAAGAAACATTTTTATAATTTTTTTTTGAAAAATTTAGAAAATAAAAAAGAATACATGACCATATGTATTACCAAGTTCGATAATAGCAACATTTTAGAAGTTGTACAGGAAAAGTGCTTCCAAGAAAGCAAGTTGCTATTCCTATTAAGAATTGTATTAGACATTCCTATAATTACTTTTTGTTGAGCTACTTTAAAACTACAAAGTTAACTCAGACTATTTTGTAAAACTTGATAGCATGGCTTAGAATCTTCATTCTCCTTGTTTTTCAGGATGGTCAGCATACTATCTAATAACATTATTGTCTGATTTTCAGAATGTAAAAGTTATTCTCAATTTGTATTATTAAAATACCCATTAAACCTACAACATTTTGGCTGGGCGCAGTGGCTCACGCCTGTAATCCTAGCACTCTGGGAGGCCAAGGCGTTTGGATTGCTTGAGGTCAGGAGTTCGAGACCAGCCTGAGCAAGAGCGAGACCTCGTCTCTACTAAAAATAGAAAGAAATTATCTGGCCAACTAAAAATAAAAATATATATAGAAAAAAAAAAAAATAGCCGGGCATAGTGGTGCATGCCTGTAGTCCCAGCTACTTGGGAGGCTGAGGCAGAAGGATCGCTTGAGCCCAGGAGTTTGAGGTTGCTGTGAGCTAGGGTGACGCCACGGCACTCACTCTAGCCTGGGCAACAAAGCAAGACTCTGTCTCAAAAAAAAAAAAAAAAACCTACTACATTTTATAATATTTCTTTTTAAGTGGCAAGACATATGTTGGAAAATAAGTTAGCAATGATTTAATTTAAAAGCTATTTAGTATATTTCAAATGAAATAAAAATATAATTACAAAATAAAGAATAAAACACCAAATATTAGAAAAACTATTTAAAATATTAAGCAATATTTATAAGTACACACCATTTTTATTCCCTTATTGATATTGTTCAATGAACTTATATTTTAAAAGATATTCATAGATTCTATTTCTGATAAAATATACACAGTTCCAGTACTGAAAGAGTAATCTTGAATAGTTTTCTCAGAAACACCTTCTGTACTTCTCCTTTATGAACTCTAAGATACATATGTATTTCAGTTGTACAGATCACTTAGCATGCTGAGTGGTGTCCATTCAGGTCATTGGAAGGTACAATATTCTGATATGTGTTACTTGGCATTAGAGTTGGGCCGTAGAACCAGTGCCACTTCCAAGTAACTATCTAAAGCAGATATATTCCTTAAGAGGCACTTAAGATTAAGTTGATATTCTGAATTTTCTTTCAACATTATAAGACTACTGGTGTTTATTTCAGTTCGAAATTCCTGTTCTAGATTTATTTCAGAACATTTCCAGTTTTTAGAAATAGGGAGTTGGAACTCTGTTTTGAATGAATAAGGAAAGTAACTAAACACACAAAAAATGGCAAATGAAAGAAGATAACCATAGAATAATCCAATTTAGAAATTGAGGTTATTAATGTTAAAAAATTGTGCCTAACATTTTATAGATGAAGAAATTAAAGTATTGAACTGTTACTAATTTAGCCGCAGTCAGAGGTAGTTTGTGGTAGAGCTAAAATTTAAACCCAGTTTATTCCAGAGCTTTTACATTTTTAAATTAATTAAATTATTTTTTGATACATACGAGTTTGTTTTAGACTATTCATGGAAATATATACTGAAAACTGCACATAATTGTACATCTCACTGACTTTTTGCTGCGTGGACAGACCCATGAAACTCGCAACCAGAATAGGAAACAGAATGTTGCCAGCACCAGAAGCCACTTTTGTGCCCTAAAGTCATTCAGTCACTACCACAAGTGGAATGTTGAAGGATTTTAAAATAAATTGTGTACCCAACAGTCCATTCCTAAATTCTTTTATATGTCTTTAAAACAATATGTTTTCCTACATACAACGGAATAACAGTATCACCTAACAAAATTAGTAATATTCCTTAATATTATCTCATACCTAACTAATATTTAAATGTATCCTCTTGTCCCAAATATATACCTTACAACTTTTTGGCCCAAAGTGGGATCCAATATAGGACAGTTCACTGTAGCTGATTGTTTTCTCCCTTAAATCTTTTTCATTCTAGAACAATTCTTTTTAAAATTTTATTTTTATTTTATTTTTTATTTCAGAATATTATGGGGGTATAAGCGGTTTAGTTACATAAATTGCACTTGTACTATTTGAGTCAAAGTTACAAAGTGTGCCCATCCCCAGATAGTGTGCATTGTACCCATTAGATGTGAATTTAGCTATCCTCCCCCCCTCCCACCTATCCCACTTGCTTGATTTCTGGTGAATGTTATTTCCATATGTGTATATAAGTATTGATCGATTAGTTCCAATTTAATGAGAAGTACATGTGGTGTTTGTTTTTCCATTCCTGTGATACTTCACTTAGAAGAATGGTCTCCAGTTCCATCCAGATTAATACAGGGGGTATTAGTTCACCTTTTTTTTATGGCTGAATATTACTCCATGGTATATATGCACCACATTTTAGTAATCCACTCATGTATTAATGAGCACTTGGGTTGTTTCTACATCTTTGCAATTGTGAATTGTGCTGCTATAAACATTCTAGTGCAGATGTCTTTTTTATAGAATGTCTTTTGTTTCTTTGGGTAGATACCCAGTAATGGTATTGCTGGATCAAATGGTAGTTCTACTTTTAGTTCTTTGAGGTATCTCCATACTACTTTCCATAGAGGTTATGCTATTAATAGTTTGCGGTTCCACCAACAGTGTATTAGTGTTCCTATCTCTCCATATCCACCAGCATTTGTTGTTTAGGGACTTTTTAATGAAAGCCTTTCTTACTGGAGTTAGGCGATATCTCATTGTGGTTTTGATTTGCATTTCCCTGATGATTAGAGACGTTGAGCATTTTTTCATATGCTTGTTGGCCATTAGTCTGTCTTCTTTTGAAAAGTTTCTGTTCATGTCCTTTGCCCACTTTTTGACGGGGTTGTTTGATTTTTTTATTGCTGATTTTCCTGAGTTCCATATAGATTCTAGTTATCAGCCCTTTATCAGATGTGTAGCATGCAAGTATTTTCTCCCATTCTGTAGGTTGTCTGTTTACTCTAATGATAGTTTCCTTGGCTGTGCAGAAGCTTTTTAATTTGATCAGGTCCCATTTATTTACTTTCGTTGTTGCTGTGATTGCCTTTGGGGTCTCCTTCATACATTCTTTCCCTACGGCAATGTCTATAAGAGTTTGTCCAACATTTTCTTCTAGAATTCTTACAATTTCATGCCTTAGGTTTAAATCTGTTATCCACCGTGAGTTAATTTTTTTGAGAGGTGAAAGGTGCAGATCCTGTTTCAGTCTTCTACATGTGGCTATTCAGTTTTCCCAGCACCATTTATTGGATAGGGGTTCAATGTTTGTTTTTGTTTTTGTTTGCTTTGTCAAAGATCAGATGGCAATATGAAGATGGTTTTATATCTGGATGGTCTGTTCTTTTTTTTTTTTTTCCAGCTTATTATGGGGGGTACAAAAGTTCAGGTTACACACTAGAACCAGCTAGAGAAATCCCCTTCCTCCTGCAGTGTCTCTCCAGGACTCTCTTTTGAGGAAGCTCAACATTGTGCTTACTGCAAAGGAGAAATGCTTCAAGTATCTAGGTTCATTATCTCAGAGCAGGTAATAGAGGGTACATACAGAACCGAGAGGTGGTAAATTGATAACTGGCACACGTGCCGTTCAAGAAAAAAAAAGTGTACAAAAATAGATTTCAAATATATATGTATTTTTTTTCTCAATAAAGATGTGTTTTGTTCTTAAGTAGCACATTTTGGGGTCTCAAATACTGATATTGTCAGTTGCTAAAATTTTTTTCTACATTCAGAGAATATTTTTCAGGATGGTAGGGACATAATATCCAATGAGCCTTAATTATCTGGTTAAGTTTTCCAACATTTGCTGTAAGTCTAGTTTTTAGTCAGATGGTGAGCATGACCAGTTACAAATAGATAGAAGATAACTACCCCATTAGTAAAAAATTCTTTCTTCCCCAAAAGATAGCTATTTTCCTCCCAATATTTTCAGGACTATTAGAACTCAATTCAACAAGTATTTGTTGTGATACATATAAAAATTTTGTGTAATTTCAGAAGTCATTTTTCCTCTTATCTTTTGAATACTATAGTCTAATTATATATTAGATTTATTCCATTCAATGATTATAGTTTTAAAATCCTAAATCATTGTGTCTTTCTATTGTATGTATATGCCCATTCTTCTCTTTCTGTTTTATATGACAGTTATAGACTTCTTCACTAATAGGGCTTGCATTTCAAGATAAGGCTTCATGTAAACAAATTAACTTTTAAAAATAGAGAGCAATTTCATTCGTAATAATGTGCCAATTCATAAATTATCACTAGTTTTTTTTTTTTAAAAGATAAATGACCCATCGTCTAACACATACTATTAGGCAGTCTAGATGTCTTTGTGTTCTAGGAGATAAGGCTCTTGTATTATTATACCCTAATAAAATGAGTTAATGTTTTAGTATTATTGATAAAACAGCACTTGGATATATTTAATAACCAAACTGAGAAACACTTAATTTTAGTTGTCTGTAGCAATATAACACAAATTCTCCTGTAAAACAAATTGCACTTTTGGAATATATTTTAATGTGTATTCAACAAAGGAGAAAATGAGGTGATTGAAGTTCAATTTGTACCATGTTATTAACCATTTCCGCTTGACTAGATGAGTAAAAGGATAATGGATGAGGGTTTTATTATTACCTTTCTGCTAAAATGAAGTGGTATAAAAGATAAGGTGACGAGATTAATGAACATAAGGAAAAGAAGTAATCAATCAAGCTCCAAGAGGGAGATGAGAATGACAGTGCCCTATAAGATCTGTAAGAGCATGCCATTCGAAAGTAGACTTTTTCATTCAGTTTTCACTAAATTGTTGAAAATTAACAGTTGTGGCTGTAAGACTGAGCTAAAACTAACAAGCTGATATTTAATCAAATGTGTATAAAATTTTGCATTTAGGTTTAAATGGTACACATGGTAGAGATCAGGCATATAAGCTGAATTTCTTACATCTGAGGCTAGAAAGTGTGTTTTGAGTCCATATGCTGTATCTTATTTTAATCTATAGAATCTAAATGTAAGTTCTTCTCTTGTACAGCAGCTACAGTTAAGCATGGAGTGGCAGTTGACCAAGTCTCCTTAGTTTCATTTTGTACTGGTACTTTTTGAAGATGATTTCAGAAAACCAAAATAAGTTTGTGGAGGTTGTCAATTTCATGACAGTATTAATTTATATTGTGCCCATCAATTCATTCAACAAAATTTGTTGAGTACCCACTACATGACTAGAACTTTTTTGTAAGTATTGAGAATATACCAGTGAAGAAACATGGACAATACTCTTCTCTCGAGCTCATATTCTAGTGGGTATGACATACAAATAAAAATTTATGTCATATGGTGCTAATTACCAAGGAGAAAAATAAATCAGTAATGTCTCTCTAATAATGTGTGTATCAGAAGAGATCTAAGTAAAGCAAAAGAACAAGCTATGAGGGCTGTCTAGGGAAAGAACATTCCAGGAAGAAGGAACAGTAAGTGGAAAGACCTAGAGGCAAGAGGGTAATTGAAATGACAAGCATGGTGTTTCTGGAAAGTCAGCAAAGCAGGATTGAGTTGCAAGAAATCTGAGAAAGATAAAGAGTTATGAAATACAGGCCAAAATATTTTGATTGAGGAAAAATTATTCATTCAGCAAATATTCGTTAGTGTCTAAATGTACCCGTAGCTCTTGGGATATGCCAATGAGGATATAAGTCCTTGATCTTATGTAGTGTCCATTCTAGACAGGGTAAGAGAGAGAGAGAGTAAGTAAATAAATAGATGTACAGGATAATTTCAGATAATACAGTGCTTTAAGGAAATAAAACTAAGTGAGATTGGCTTGGGAAAAAGGGCATATGGAGATGCAGGTGTAACTAATTCATGTTGCTGATACTTTTCCTAATCTTACTTCATTTCTGAATTAAAATCCCAATGATGAGACCATGGACACAACTTTCTGAGCTCCTCTATCTGTATTTAGTTCTCACCTCACGTTATTGTTCTAAAGATTTAATGAGATAATACATGTCAAGTACCTAACCTAGGGTCTTTCTTTTCCTTTTTTGCTCTTCTAAAAGAGCGAGGGAGTTACCTTGTTTAGTAACTGTCTTAGTTTGGGTTTCCCCAGATACAGATGCTGAGACAAGGATTCAAGTGTTTTATGTGGGAACTCAGTGACATTCCCACTGCTATTACCACTACCCAACAAAAAACTTGGACACATGGAAATTTAACTTTTAGATCCCCACAAAATAGATTAGGGAACAAACATGTATACTTACCATAAAGATAAAGAGTGGTTTCCAAACCAGGTAGACTTATTCTAAAAGCTGTTTTTATAGACACACAGACCTACATATGCCAGTAATCTAATAATTTGGGAAATTGATCAATTCTGAAAGCATAAACAGAGTAAATCATTGGAAATGAGGGGACTATTGTCACTGCCAATTATTTTGATATATGATATATGACAATATATGTTCTTTCTGTGGGAGAGAAAACCTTTATACCCATAAGTCTTGGTGACATATATGATCCCACTGTAGAGATAGATGTTTTAGATTAAAAATTTAAATTATTTTGCTCAACTTCTTTCATTTAATTCCATGTACACTAAAAAGATACAACCATTTAATTATAGTTTTTCTTCTCACATAAATATATATAGAAAGAATAATGTCTTTGTCAAAGGACTCAAGACATTATTTAGCAACTGTATCTTGTAACTATCTTCCCAGTTATTTTGCAACTATATTTTGTTTTAAAACTTTGGACTGTTTTTCATGACTCTTTTTTAAATTCTTTTTTATTTTTAACAAAGTAAGACATTACCTACCTAAAAAATCTAATGCTGCTGAAAGTCTCTTTATTATCTAAAATCAGTCCTCTGTCTCATTCTGTGTCCCACTCTAAGAGAACCTTATTGCCTTTTACCCAAAATTATGGGCTTATGATGCTATTTTTAAAAATTTATAAACGTTAAACATTATATCGAGACTTATTTTTATGGAAATTGTCACTCTTTATCGTCATATTCCTCTATCCCTATCCTCCAAATATAGGCATTTCACAATCTCAATTAAATTAGAAGTGAATGCTTACAATATAATGACTCTGTAAATAATGATCATTATGGATAAAGCAAATGATCTATCACTTCTATACTTTTACCTAAACCATTTCTTAATAGTTAGGGGTAGGTCAGGGAAATAGAAGCTAATTTACATAGTTCAAAAAGAAAGGAATTTTTACATGAAATTAGAGGCTAACACAACCAGTGGAAAATCACTGCTGGTTTTTAAGAAATGTGGAGTAAAGGAGTTGTGGATGAACCACAGCTACTAACATCAGTTGTCTTTGGCATCTGGAAGCCATTGCTTCTGCCCTTGGGTATCCCTGGAGAACATGGCTTCTCCTTTTTTGCTGCCATCTAAATCTTATACAAATGCTTTCATTGTGGGCTCTAAATGAAAAACTTGCTAGCAAGGGTAGCAAATATAGTTTATAAGCTTTTGGTTTCTTACTATACAGGTTAGCACTTAGAAGAGCAGGATGGTGCTAAGAATAAATAAGCAATTTCTAGCACATTATAGTTGTCCTACATTCTGATGCTCCAACCACCCAGATTGTTTGCCTTTTATACATGACTTGCAGCTGTTATTTAAGGATTTATGCTGTGTTGCGTTTTGTTTCCTAGATCCCATTCTTCCTTTTTCTTTTCGTATCATTGCCTTGTTTGATAATACTCATCTTCTAATAACTGCCTAAGAAGTGGATAAGATGATTTTTTTTTTTTTTCAGTTTTTGAACATCTGAAATAATCTTTAGTCTGCTATCATTCTTGATTGATAGTTTGGGTATAGAACTACAGGTTGAATATGACTTTCTTTCAGAATTTTGAAATTATATTCCTAGTTCAACCAGTACTTCCTTCAGGTACAGAGTCCTTAGGAACAGAGATGTAGTTGTCTAAAATTAGCTTTTAAAATACTCTAGAAAGAAAAGTATGGTGGAAAATCCTCATATTGAGAAAGCAAAATTGTTCCTGGAAATCACTGAGCATATTTCATGAGATGCTTGCATCTCATTTTGAAAAAGTTATTGATTCCAAGAATAGTGGATATAAGAACAAATTAAGTGATACCATGAAGAAACAATCAGCCAGATACAGAATCTGAGAAATTCTATAGGATAAATAACGCAGTTTCATTTTTAAAAAAAAAGTATACGAAAAGGAGGAGAGAGATTTTCATTGATTTAGCATAATGTGATATGTAGACCTTATTTAATTACAATTTTGGCACAGTTAAATGTAAAAAGATATTTTTGAGACAGTTGGGATTTTTTTTTTATTTTTTATTTATTCATTTATTTTTTGTAGCCTATCTTCTGGAGGTGTAGACAGTCGGGATTTTTATACATGGATAATTTTAACAGATTGTTTATTTTGTTGTATGTGATAATGGTGTCGTGTTTATGTTAATTAAAAAGAGAAGTCTTCATCTGTTAGAAATTCATACTAAAGAATGTATAGATGAATTATTAGTCTGGGGTTTACTTTAAAATACTCCAAAAAGGAAAAAAGTCACAAAGGAACTAGATGAAACAAAATTGGCAAATTTTTTGAAATTATGTGATAGGTTTATAAGGTTTTCATTGTATTAATCTATTTTTCTTTATGTCTGAAATTTCCTAAAATAAAAAGTTTAAAAAGAAAGGAGAAAGAGAGAAGGGTGAAAGGCCACAACAATGTATTTGTTTTCTCTTTATTGGGAAAATGATACTCTTCCCACTATCCCCCTTATTAAATTTCCTTATATATCTCATTGAGTAAGACTGTTTTACAATCTCTAGCTGCAAGACAGAGGGTATAATAGAGGAAGGCAAACCTATCTTATAGAAGAAGGCAAGGAAAAAGAGATTTGGAAATGGATGTTAAGTAACCTAACCTTCAAAGTCTGCCATAAGGCAAGAGGAGAGATAAAAATTTATGGGCAAACTGCCAGAAGACAGCCATTATATTTCTTAATTTAAATTAGCAAACTATCATTCTGAATTTGTCTCTTTCCTTTCTTTTTTCTTTCTCCCTATATGAAATGAATGTACTCTATATGTAATTAGTTCCTTATTGGCAATTGTGCTTTCTATAGATTTTTAAAAGTCATTCTTCTGTATTTTGATCTTTGTATAATTGGTTAATAGGAATCTATTCTGTACGAGTGAATCATATTTTGTAATAACATATTTTATTTCTGAACCTGTAATATTGTTGAGTAAACTGAATTCTATTGAATTTACCAAGGTAATTACACCCCGCGAGGATCTGTTGGCTAGCCAGCTGGTCTCTCTCTAAATAATGTTTACTTCTTTCTTCTAATAGCAAGATAAAAGAGAAAAGAAAAGAGATTAGAAATTTGAGAGGAACAAAATAGAGCCTATTTGTGTATGGAAAGAGATGAATATCTTTAATGGCTTTTCTTGTCTACAACCTAGCATAATATAGTTTATATGCTTTTATTCAGACTGAAATAGCAGGGATTTATAAGATGCCCTAGTGTAAAAGGGAAATCAATAAGTATATATTGAATAATTGGTGTTTTATAAAAATTGTGAAATGTTTCTGTAATTATATTACTGAATCTTGGTTTTTCAAGCCTCTGCCATGATACTTTGATGACATTGTTGCTCTCTAAAAGGAAGAATCTACATTGAAACAGAAACATTGGCTCAAGTGAACCTGCGTTTCCTTGTATTTGTTCTAGAGATCTGTGGTTAGTTTGAATGATGACCTAATCTACGTCAGAGGCAGGTAGGCCATTTATCCAGGACACAGCCCATTTTCCCACACACAGTCACTGAGGCTGAATTATTTGCTATCTCAATAGGTATTATAGATTGAGCTTGAGTCTCTGATAAATGGTCATCAAAGTAATGAATCTTTGGGGCTATGAAAAAAAGAACATAACTGAAAAACCATGAAATCAAAATGTGTTCTCTTAGAAGGAGAAAAACAAAGCCAGAGCATGTCATCTGCTGCGTAAGAGAAGCATAATACTGTATTTTATTCAGTCTTTCAAATATGTAGACTGTGAACAGTACCTTCTCATGCTAACTTAATAGCTGATATCTTGCATGAAAATATTAATAGGAAAAAGTTGTCTATAAGTCTATTTTCAGTACATACAGATTTTAGATCTATTTAAAAAGAAATTTACCCTTAGTGGAATTGGACCCATGTAATTGAACAATGGAGTTCCTGAACTTTCTGAACAAGTAACAAGATATACATAGGTTACTCTTAGAAAATTTAACTTGTTATTAACCTCTATAAAAATGATTGCTTCTGTCAGGCTTTGGGATTGAGATTGGAAGAATCTAAGAGGATATTTGGCCTTTGATGATTAGAATTCAAAGTTTTCAATGATTCAGTCACTTTTTGGGTAAAATAGCACTTTGTAAGATAGTCTAGGCATCTAATTAATATTTGTATTAATAACATTGTTTCAATGGAACTAATGGCTAGTTTATAGACTTTGTTTTGAAATGCACCACATTTTTAGGTTGAGGGGACAATCTGTCTTTAGCCTAAGTACAAAATTTAAACATCATTTTTTACTCAGGATGTTATCTACTGTATTTCAGTATCAGTGAAAAATATATATACAGACTGTGGAAGCTCTTAGTAAATATAATAGCGAGTTTAAGAAGCAAAGTCCATGTTATAGATGCATGTACAGAATACCTGAATTGTGCATTTGGGTTTATTTTCCATTGGGTAGAATGTAGTGAAATCAGCATTTATGCACATTGGTTTGGGGTTATCCCTTGGAAATTCCAGGATTCAGATTAGCCTGGACATATTACTCCATGTCTGCTCTTCCCTTCATATTTATTGAGGTAAAATTGTGTTGAAGTAAACATTGAAAGAAGTCTATGTGTGAGAAACTGTGGAGGACGATCATTTGCCTTGGTGAAAATAGATAGGAAGGTAGTATGGATTGTTAGTGATCTAACTGTAAGGTAAAATCAATTTCTGCTACTCCCATCCTCCTCTAGTTATTCCATTTTATGATTATGTATAAGAAGTACTTATATAGGAGACTATTCTGTGTCCTTGTGTGATATATACTACTCTATAATTATCTTAACAAAGCTTAAAACAACCCTTAAAAGAAATCATCTGATCCATAAGTAAATTACCTGTCTGCCAGAACAAAACTTCACCCTTTTCTAAAGTAAGACAACAAAATCTAGGCAAAATGCTCATTAGTCCATTATTTCCAATGTACAAAAATGACTAGACTTGCAAAGAAGCAGGAAAATATGATCCTTAGCTAGGAAAGACATCATTCTATAGTAAGAGTCTCTTCAAAAAAAAAAGAACAACAAAAAAAGAAAACAAAACGGCTGGGCATGGTGACTCATGCCTATAATCCTAGCACTTTGGGAGGCCAAAGTGGGAGGATTGCTTGAGCTCAGGAGTTGAAGACCAGCCTGAGCAAGAGCAACACCGCATCTCTACCAAAAATAGAAAAACTAGCCGGGTATGGTGGCATACACCTGTAGTCCCAGCTACTTGGGAGGCTGAGGCAGGAGGATCGCTTGATCCCTGGAGTTTGAGGTTAAAGTGAGCTATAATGACACGAGTGCACTCTAGCTGGGGTGACAGAGCAAGACTGTCTCAAAAAAAAAAAAAAAAAAGCATTTCAGAAATGACAGAGCTTGTGAAATTTTAAAATTTAGTATATATATCTATGTACAGATGTATGGATGGATGAATAGATAGAAACGTAGATATTTCCTATCCGAGGAGCTGAAACTTAATTCCCACTCTATCCGCCTTTCTTTGAAGGTGCACTAGACTTAATAACACGCTTCCAAAGAGAAGAGCAAGGGAAAGGAAGTAGGTTTACAATGGAAAAACATAGCTAATTCTACCTTAATCAAGTGATGGAGGTTCCCATCACTAGTGATGTCATCTGGATATCATGTAACCTCCTCATAGGATGTGATTAAGTAGGGCATTTCACCTCTGTCTTAGTCTGTTTGTGTTGCTGTAACAAAATACCTGAGACTGGATAATTTATAAAAAACAGGAATTTATTTCTTCCCATTCTGGAGGCTGGAAAGTCCAGGATCGAGGCATTGGCATTTGTTTCTGGTGAGGGCTGTCTCTGCTTCCATAATGGCACCTTGTTGTTGAGTCTTCATGTGGCAGAAGGTTCTTGGCCCTTCCACCTGAAGCCCTTTTATAAGGGTGTTATTCCCATTCATAAGGGAAGAGCTCTCAAGACTTAATCATTTTCCAAGATCAAAACTCTTAATACCACCACAATGGGGATTCAATTTCAACACATGAATTTTCGGGGGCATTCAGACCCATAGCATTCTTTATCTGGCCCCAAAATACATCTTTTTCCCACATATAAAATACATTCATTCCATCCCAATAGCTCCCAAAGTCTTAGCTCCTTCTAACCTTAACTCACAAGTTTAAAGTCCAGAATCTCATCTAGGTGTCATCCAGATCACGTTAGGTGAGCTGTGAACCTATGATATCAAATAAGTTGCCACCTCCCACAGGACAGACATTCCTATTTCAAAGGGAGAAATATACAAGCAGAAAGGGATAATAATGGGTCCCAAGTAAGTCCAGAAAGCAGCAAGACAAGCAACATTAAATATTATTATTTTCTAGCCCAGGTTCTGATTGGAGGACAACATTAAATCCTGATGCTTGAGAATAATCTTTGACTCTTTCCCACCTTCTGGACACACTGAGTTGGGGATTGGGTCACCAAGGCCTCAGGCAACTCCCCTCCATCCCCCATGGCTTTGATGGCTGCAGTCTTCCACACTTAAGATCTCACACATTGAAGGCACTGACTTGTCTGCAGTTTCCCTAGGCTGGCATTGCACACTGGTGGTTCTACAGTTCTAGAGTCTTGGGAAGGGCCCTGTTCCCACAGCTCCACTAGGCATTGCCCTTGTAGGGTCTCTCTATTGTGGCCTCACTCCTGTAGCAGTTTTCTGCCTTGGCCATGAGACTACTGGAGGCATTCTTTGAAATCTAGGTTGAGAAAGCCATCCCTCTATAGCTATTGTACTTTGTAGGCCTGCAGAATTAGTATCATCTGGATGCTGCCAAGGCTTATCGATTTTGTCTTCCAGAGGGGTGGTCTGAGCTGCACCTGAGCCTTCCTGAGCCACAGCTAGGGCAGCTGAGAAGCACTACAGTGGAAGGTGAGGGGCAGAGACTTGAAGTAGTGCTGGGCAGCGAGCTCCAAGGTCCCACAGGTGTCCTAAGCCCCTCTGGTTCCTTGGGCACCTCCCTTAAAACTGTTCTGCCCTCAAAAGCTTGACTTTCTGGGCCTATGATGGGACATGGCAGCCTCAAAGATCTCCAAAATGCCACTAGGGGTGGGGGTGGAGCGGTTATTCTCCCATTATCTGGTTGAATAACATCTGACTTTCTTCTGTTCATATTAATGTCCTTATTAAATGGTCACTTGCCCATACCTTTGGTTTTCTTTCCTAAACAAGCTTTTTATTCTTTACATGGCCAGCCTAAGAATTTTTCAAATCTTCACATTCTGTTTCCCTTTTGATTATAAATTCCATCTTTAACTTATTTCTCTTTCCTCACATTTTACTCTACTCATTTAAGAGAACTCATGCAGCACTCTCAATACTTTGCTTAGAGATTTCTTCTGTCAAATAGTCTAGTTCAGTGCTCTTAAATTCTGTCTTCCATAAAGCATTAGACTATGTACATAATTCAGCCAAATTCTTTGCCCCTTTGTAACATGGATGTCCTTTCCTCCAGGTTCCAATATGATATTCCTCATTTTCATCTCAGACCTTATCAGAATGGCCTTTATTGTACATATTTCTACCAAGATTCTTTTCATTATCACTTAGATGATCTCTAAGCCTGAGGCTTTCTCTACACCTCTCCTCTTCTTTTGAGCCCTTAGCGGAATTGTCTTTAATGCTTTATTCATGGCAATACAGGCTTTTTCTGACATTCACTTCAAAACTGTTTTAGCCTCTACCCAGTGCCCAGTTCCAAAGTTTCTTTAAATTTTTGGTATTTGTTATAGCAACACTCCACTACTAGTACCAATTTCTATTTTTGTCCATTTGTGTTGCTATAACAAAATCTCCAAGTCTAGGTAATTTATAAACAGTAGAAATTTATTTCCTCACAGTTCTGGAGGCTGGGAAGTTCAAGATTAAGGTGCTGGCAGGTTCAATATCCGGTGAAGACCTCTTCCTCATACATGGCACTAACTCTGGTGTCCCTGAAGGAACTCAGATTTGAGTTTAGCCCATTTAATGCCCCTTTTTGACTTCTGACCTCTAGAACTGTAAGATAATTTTGTATTGTTTTAAGCCAGTAAGTTTGTGGTGATTTGTTACAGCAGCAATAGGAAACTAATATAGCACTAAATATTTTTAAAATATGAAGCAAAACTGAAGGAAGTGGAAGGAGAAATATATAAATTCACAATTATAGATGGATATTTCAAATTCTCTTTCAGTAATTGATAGAACAACAGGCATTAGTCAGTAATTACAGAGAATACTTGAACACTATCAACCGATTTGACCTAATTAACATTAATAAAATATTACCCTTAACAACTCCAGAATTCCTAGTCCTTATAAGTGCAGGTGCAAAATTTACTGTTGTTCTGTTATAAAACAAGGTATACTAATTTAATAGAATTTAAATCATAGAAATTATGTTCTTTATCCATAATGCAATTTAACTAGAAATCCAAATAAGAAAGATATCTGGGAAGTTCCCAAACATTTTAAATTAAACAACATATTCTTAAAAAATAAAAAGATAAGCCGAACATGGTGGCTCATGCCTATAATCTCAGCACTTTGGAAGGCTGAGATGGGAGGACTTCCTGAGGCCAAGAGTTTGAGACTAGCCGGGGCAACATACTAAGACCCTGTCTCTCCAAAAAATAAAAAAATTATCTGGGCATGGTGGTGCTGCACTCCTGTGGTCCTAGTAATCCTAGTTAATGGGGAGGCTGAGGCAGGAGGATCGTTAGAGCTCAGAAGTTTGAGGTTGCAGTGAACTCCAGCCTGGATGACTCAGCAATACTCTGTCTTAAAGAAAGACAAAAAAAAAAAAAAAAAAAAAAAAAAAAAAAAAAAGGTGAAGCAGTGAAGCAGCCACAAGGGGCATTAGGAAGTATTCTAAAATCATAATGAAATACAACATGTCAAAATTTGTGGGGTGCAGATAAAACAGTACCTAGAGGAAAATCTATGACTATGAAATTTATAACTTCATAAAAAATAATGTAAGAAAACGACAGAAAAGTTAAAAATCAAATATCTAAGACTCTTCATTATGAAGTTAGAAGAAAAGCAGATTAAACCCAGAGTAAGCATAAGGAAGGACATAATAAAGATAAAGGGAGAAAAATTAATGGAAAAAAAACCCCAGTGAAACCAAAGCTGTTTTTGTAAAGTTTGATAAAATTGATAAACTTCTAACTGGATTAATAAAGAAAAGAGAGAAGACATCAATTACCAATATCCAAAATGAAAGAGAATATCATTATAAATCTTACAGCCATTAAAAGAGTAAATTTGACAACTTAGATAACATGAACAAATTCCTGGAAAGACTGAAACTGAAACTTTCAAAGCTTATTTAATTAGAAATAAATAACCTGAATGCATAGCTAAAACTTATCCTACAAAGAAATCGAGGTTCAGATGACTTTCCTGGTGAATTTTATCCAGCATTTAAGAAACATATAATACAAAATTTATAGGTCTTTTGGAAAATAGAAGAGGGGGAACAATTATCAGTAAATTTTATGAGGCTATCATAACCCTGATAACAAAACCATTAACAGAAAATTTGACTAATATCCCTTGTTAGTATAGGTGAAAAACAATGCTTAACAAAATAATAAAAAGTCAAATTCAGCAATACTTTAAAAAAAAATCTATCATTACCAAATAGGCTTCTTTCCCTCAGAAATATAGGTTCATTTTAATATTTGAATAACTAATCATTATAGCTCATTGCACTAATAGAATAAAAGAGAAAAATCATCATCAAAATAGAGGTAGGAAAAAATTATTGAAAAAATTCAATAATGGTAAAACTCTTAGCAAACTAGGACTAGAACTTTCCCAATTGATAAAAGGGCATCCTGGGGAAAAAAAAAAAACTACAGCTAACATTGTATTTGATAGTAAAAACTGAATACCTTTTTAAAAAATTGAGACCAAGACAAAAATGTCTACTTTCAGCACTTTTACTCAACATTGTACTAGATTCATCTACGAGCTACAAGAAAAAGAAACAAAAGCCTTATAAATTGGAAAGGAAAAACGAAAGGTCTTTATTTGCAAACAACGTGATGGTGTGTGGAGAAAATTTTTAAAAATCTACAAAATACTGCTAATCATAGTGATTTTACAATGTCCCATGATTGTAATAACATTCAAAAAATGTGAAATACTGAAGGAAAATTTAATGAAGTATGTATAAGTCCTACTGAAAACTATAAAAGATTCCTAGGAGAAATTAAAGAAAACCTAAATAAATGGAAAATATGATATGTTGATGGTTTAAAAGACTCAATATTATAGAGATGTCAGTTCTTGACAAATTAATCTATAGATTCAACTCAATTTCATTCAAAATCCCAATAGGTCCTTTTGAAAAAACTGAAAAACTGCCTTTGAAATACATTTGCAAAAGATTTCTTTTTTGAGACCCAGAATTTACTGTTGAAGAGAAAAAAAGACTTCAAGAAAATTAAATCTTTCATGATAATATATATTGCTAACAAAATTAATAGGCAAACCTCAGACTGGGAGAAAAATATCTTTAATACATCTATCTAACAGAAAACTTATATCTACTAGATACAGCAAATCAATAATAAAAAGATAGCCAAATAAAACAAATGGGTGAATAATTTGATTAGGAACTTTACCAAGGAAGGCATATGAATGGCCAATAAGCACCTGTAAAAGTGTTCAACATCATTTGTTGTCTTGGAAAATCACGAAGCACTACTAAAATTAATAAGACTGACATCAGGATGACTGAAATAAATAAGACATCACCAAATGTTGGCAAGGATGTGTAGGAACTGGAACTCTCATTTATTTGCAGATGGGAATGTAAAATAGTACAACCACTTTGAAAATTGTTTTTGCAGTTTCTCTAAAGTTAAATATACCATCTAACCTGTGAATCTCCAATACCACTCCTAGATATTTACGCAAGAGGCCTGAAGATAAAGTTTCACAAAAAAACTAATACACAGATGTTTCTATCAGCTTCATTCTTAGTTAACTAATTGAGTGTTCATCAACAGAATGGGGATACACCAATTGTATTATATTTATACAGTGAAATACTCAGCGATAAAAAGAAATGAATTACTAATATACAAAACAACATGGAAGAACCATAAAAAACATGAGTGAAAGAAGCTAGAAACAAAAGAATACATGCTGTATGATTCCATGAATATGATGCTCTGGAACAGGCAAGACTGATCAGTGGTGAAAGAAATCTGAACAGTAAATGTTTGGAGTTGGGAGATATTGACTCTGAAGGGGTATAAGCAGGCTTTCTAGGATGATGGTAATGTTTTCTATCATAATTGGATGGCGATTACATTGATATATGAATTTATTAGATCTCATCAAGCTGTACACCTGACATCTGTGCATTTAACTGCATGTAAACAATCCCTTAATAAAATTTTAAGTAAAAAAAAATAGTGATGGATTTAAACCTAATGATTTTCTTTTATTTTAATTCTTATATGTGGGTGGCTTTGAAAATGGAAGGATATATTATAAGGGTTTAGTTTACTGCATTTAAAAATTGCTTTTCTTTTCCTGGCTGAACATGACAGAAAAAAAAAGATTTTTAATTTTGATATGAATGATGAAGTAAAATGAACCAGAGAAAAAAATATAATCTAGGAAAGACCTATATTTGTATCAACATAAAAATACATTAACAGATGTAAACAAATGGAACTATTAATGTTTGTGGCAGAGGGCACAGAGGTAGCTGTTTAAGGCCATTGGCCCTCAGAAATAAGAAATCCCCCGAACCTCAGGAAATTCCTATTCTGCTCTTACTATTACATCAAATCTGCAGAGGTCAGAGATGGGTGGGTAAGAAAACAGCTTTGGTGAGCTCTGAGATGTTAACAGAGGTCTGTGTTTGTTTCCAATTATCACTTCTGAATCACATCCCACCCTTCATGACTAGCAAGGACTGTGACCTGAACCTTTAGTGCCTGAGAAATCAGGAGTAAAACATTTAAAATTGAAAGAGATTGTATTCTTACTAATAACTTCAAAGGCAGTGAGAAGGAAGGGAGCCTGGTCCTAAGTGAAGAACTCTAAGAATCTATAGAGAAAATGTTTGGAAACATTAAAGGAGAAAAAAAGGTAAACAGGTTGAATTCCAGAAGCTACTGAAAGAAAGGAAAGAAAAATAAATTGACTTTCATCCTACATGACAATACAGTAGCCTCCCCGCCCACCATCCATGTTTTTGCTTTCCACCATTTCAGTTACCTGCTGTCAACTATGGTCTGAAAATATTAAATAGAAAATTCCAGAAATAAACAATTCATATATTTTAAAGGGCATACCACTCTGAGTAGCGTGATGAAATCTTGTGTCATCTTGCATGAGGTGCTAATACTCCCTTTGTCCAACATATCTATACTGTGTACACTACCCGCCCTTAGTTGCTTACTTAGTACTTATGTTATCAGTTTGACTGTCCTGGTATTACAATAATTGCATTCCAGTAACCCTTCTTTTACTTAATAATGGCCCCAAAGCTCAAGAATAGTGATGCTGGCAATTTGAATATGCCAAAGAGAAGCCATTAAGTGCTTCCTTTAAGTGAAAAAGTAAAAGTTCTTGATTTAAGAAAATTATGTGCTGAGGTTACTAAGATCTACAGTAGGAATAAATTTCCTATGCATGAAATTATGAAGAAGGGAAAAGAAATTTGTGCTAGTCTTACTGTCATACCTCAGACTGCAAAAGTTACAGTCACACGGTGTTTTAAGTGTTTAGTGAAGATGGAAAGGACATTACATTTGTGGATAGAAGACATGAACCGAAACCTGTTCCAATTGAGGACAGTTGGGGTTAGTACTATCTGAGGTTTCAGGCATCCACTTGGGGGGTCTTGGATAAGGAGGGACTACTGTATACAAATACTAACGTGATATAGAAAAAAACATTGAGAGAATAATGACATACCTGATCTCATTCAGATTTTATATATTTATGCATAACACAGCTTATTATAAATGTAATGTACTCAATGCTTTTTTGTTAGCATGTGCTTTATTTTATGCATGCTGTTTTCCCTTCTTTTCTCTCCTCCTCCTCTTAGCCCCCATCACCTACCCCACAGTATATGTTCATACTTAGCATATATTAACAGCCCAGTGTGTATGCTTTCATGTTTTTCTTCATTTTCATGTACACTTATGTGTGTTGTTGGTGGGGGTTGTCATTCACTTACAAAAAATAAAATCATGTAGTATTTACAACTTGGTATGTTGTTTTTCTCACTCTACGATATATTGATCGTGGATATCCAGCAAAATCAACTGATGTGGTTTAATTCATTCTTTTCAGTGACTGAAGAAGATATATCATAATTGTACAACCATTTTCCTAATGATGTGTGTTGGATTTTAAAGCCTTGTTTTCATTTTTTGTTTTTGTCACTATGAAAAATGTGGCAATAAATATCCTTTTTTTTTTTTTCCCCCATTATCTTCATGTTTCTGGATTAAACATCCTTACATGCTTACATAAGAAAACTTTTATTTCTGTTTCTTAGTTTTCTGTAAGTTAGTTAGTTTGGTCAAAGGCCATATGTACTTTTATTTTTAATAAATAATATCAGATCACTTTCCAGAGGGGTTTTACATTTCATTTTCCTACCAGCAGTATATGCTTTTTTCTGCATTCCTGTCGTAAAATGTGTTATAGCTTTTAATTTTTGCTTGTTTCTTGGGTATAAAATATCTCATTCTTATATTAAAGGGTTTTTTCATTACAGCTAATAAATTTGACAATTTTTAAATGTTAGATGTTTGAATTAGTTCTGTGAAATTATTTTTTATATTCTGTATACATTTTTCTATTCATTTTCTTTATTGAACACATGAATTTATGTGTTCATTGTGTATTATAGTAGCCCTTTGCCTATCAAGAACTAGTTTTTCCAGCTCTGTCTTTTGCCATTTGACTTTATCAGTCATATCATTGCCACTAATTAATTTTCCAGTTTTATAAAGTTACACATATAAATATTTATAGATTCTGAGTTCCAATTATGGTTTGTAAGTTCTCTTGACTTCTAGATTATATAAGTAGTCACATGGGAAGAACAATTGAAAGCCAACTATGTGCAAGCTACCATACAATCTAGGTGCTTTACTTACGTATTGATTGTCCTGCATTGAGCTGTGTTGTAAGTTTTGTGCATCATAAATGGCACTTTAAAAAAATAGAACAGAAAATATGAGACTGAATTATAGTCTAATGTTTTAAAAATATATTTATTTAAGTCTTTATACCATTTGCATATTGTTTATGGTAGAGTATTCCCCTTTAATAGCCTCTATTTCTGTCCTTTCATTGGCTGTTTTCAGGTATATGGTCTGTCTTATAAACTTTAAATAATTTTGTGAAGCTTTAAAAAGTCCCATTGACATTCTAATTACAAATACATTAAACTGATATATGTGTCGATTTTTGGTATATTTCTATTTTAATGACATTTTCTTCCTATTATAAAAATTTTTTGGTTCAGATCGTACTTTATGTTCCTTTCATATTATTTTATAGCTTTTGTCCCACAGTTCCTTTCTGTCTTTCTTGTTAAAATTATTCCTAAGTGTTTAAAGTTTTTCTTGGTATTGTGAATAAAATTTTTTTCCAATTTCTATATTTAAGTGACAGTTACTAAAATGGAGAACAAATAATGTTTCCATATTTACCTTAGTACATATTTATTATTTATTTAGAGTGTTTTGGATATATTAAAAGAGTTTTCAAACTCCACTCTATACCAGGTTTTAAATTTTATTATGTTATTTATTATAACTTTTGCCATTTGATTTTCAAAACAGATACTTGAGATGAATATTATCAGTCCAGAATCTACTTGATTAGCCCCAGAAAACATATCTAAAATTTGTTCTTGGTTTCTGGTAAAAAATAAATAAATAAATAAAAATAAAAAATAGAAAAGCTTTTATTTTATGTAATTTTTTTCATTCCTTGTTTACTAGCATTTTTTCATTAGTAATGGTTTTTGAATTTGATCAAATGCTTTTTGGCCTCTAGTAAATGATTCTATAACGTTTTTCTTTTAATTTGTTGATATAAGGATTATGTTATAGATCTCCGGATACTGAACCATACTTGCAATCTAAGAAAATACTCTCCTTGGTAATGATATATTATTCTTTTTGCTGGATTCTGTTTGCTTATAGATTATTTAAAGGTATTGTTTCTTCAATGTTGAAATTGCACTGTTTTCCTTTTTGATAGTCTCTCTATCTCTTTCTAAGTTTTCAGTATTCATGTTATGCTGGCTTCATAAATGAATTATGGATCTTCCTATTTTTTTCCCTGTGGCCTAGAATAATTTTTTTAAATTGTTGCTTAAGGTTAGATAAAGGTTAGCTATGAGCCTATTCTGTGGGAAATTACCTGATGTGATGGTAGCCTCCAAGTACACTACCAGGCTAGTCATCCCAGGGTTCACAGAACAGAAGGGCTCATGGGTCAAATTAAGATTCGCAAGGCACATGATTTATTAAATCAATTTAAAATACACAATGAGAAGAAATAGAAGAGAGATGGGGTAAGGTAATATACCTAAGCTTTGCCTTTAAGGATGAGAATGTCACTGTGGAGAGAGTACTATGTAGTAGCTTAGAGCATATTATTAGAAGTCTCATAGACTTGGCCACACTGCTTACTCTGTGTGATTTTGACTAAGTCATCTAACCTCTCAAAAAGACTTCCCTCATTTTTAAAATGGTGCAAATGACACCATTTCACAGTGCCATTTTGAAGATTAATCAAAATAGCTGAGATAAAGCACTTAGCGTAGATCCTGGCATATAATGAGCTCTAATTAAATTGTATCTGTTGCTGCTACTACTATGACTATCTACTACTATTCTAATACAACCACTCTGACCACCTCCTCTACCAAGCACATTAGGAGAGGTTGCATTCCAGTTGGGAAGATAAGCACATTGAGAGATGTTTAAGCATGAAACAACATAGTATGATTGAAGGAGCATATGTTGTGTGACATGGTTAGAACATGAGATATTGTATGAAAATGGTAAAAGTATAGCTGGCACAGTGGCTCACACCTATAATCCCAGCACTTTGGGATGCCGAGGCAGGAGGATCACTTGAGGCTGGGAGTTTGAAACAAGCCTGCATAGCATAGTTAGACACTGTCTCTACAAAAAATAAAATAAAAAAAAAATTAACCAGGCATGGTAGTCCTCGCTACTCTGAAGGCTAAGGTGGGAGGATCGCTTGAGCTCCAGACTTTAAGGTTGCAGTGAGTTATGATGGTACTACTATGGTCTAGCCTGAGCAACAGAGTGAGACTCTTTAGATAGATAGATAGATAGATAGATAGTAAATGGTGGTGATAACTTGTTCTAAAGTAAGTTTCCGCATATATGATCAAGAGCAGAAGGATATTAGGGAAATAGAATCAATTGAACTTGTTCATTGAGACATGAGTGAAGTCAAAAGGAGTATGATGTAAGATTTAGTGTAACTGAAGTTTCTGTGTGGTTTATATGGTGTTTGTGACTCCATTTACCAAAATAGTCTCTATTGGACTAATGACAGCTCTGGAGGGGACAATATGAGTTTATTTTTGGATGTGTTGAATTTGAGAGTTTAGAGGACATTGCAGTAGAGCTAAATATGTAGTAGGTGATCGGATATAGTGGTCAAAAACTGACCTCTAATGTCTTATCACTACATCTCACACCCCTGTGTGGTTTGGTAAGAGAAGCAGTGGTTAGGGATGAAATCACTCAGTATAAAGTGAGAAGGCTAAAAATTCAGCCACTCTGCTAATATTTAAAGGAATTCAAGTTGGAATGTAGTAATACTACAAAGGGGGGAAATTGTTGTAGACAGTTCTGAGAAATGTAAAGGACGGGTAGGTGTATTCGGGGACAATTTATTATATGAAGATGCAGGAGTAGGAAAACTTCTTTTGGCAGTTTGATTTTATTGCAATGGGGTCTTGCTATGTTGTCCAGGCTGGACTTAAGCTCTTAGACTCAAATGATCCTCCTGCTTCAGCCTCCCAAGTAGCTGGGACTATGGGCACATGCCACCATGGCTGGCTGTTCTCTTGGTAGTTTGAGAAGACATTTACTGTATTTATTTTATAGGATATCCAAAATAAGTCTCAAGACAAAGAAATTACATAAATATTTAAGTGTGGTCTGCCTTTGACTTTTCTTATCTTGTACTGTGTTTGTCTGGTATTGACATATGGGTAATGCTGGCCTCATAGAATGAATTGGCAAGTATTCCTTCCTCTTTAATATTCTGGAAGAGTTTGTATAGAATTAGTACTATTTTTTTTAAATGTTTGGTAGAATTTACCGGTGTACCTATCCAAACCTGGTGTTTACTTTTAGGGAAGATTTAAACTACAGATAAAATTTCCTTCTGTTCATGTTATTTATTTCTTCTTGATGGGACTTTGGAAGTTTGTGTCTTTCAAGAGCTTTGTCTAAAGCATCAAAATCGTCCAATTTAGTTGTTTATAATATTCCCTTATTATCCTTTTAATGTCTGTAAAATCTGTTGTGATGTCTGCTCTCTTCTAATATTGGTGTTTCCTGATATCATTCCTGATATTGGTGGTTTGCGTCTCTTCTCTTTTTTGTCTGATCAGGCTGGATAGAAGTTTATCAATTTTATTGATCTTTTCAAAACACAGATAAATGTTTCATTGATTTTCCTCTATTGTTTTTTGGTTTTCTATTCCTTTGATATTTATTATTTTCTTTCTTGTGCTTAATTTGGGTTTAACTTGCTCTTATTTTTCCAGTTTTTAAGGTGGAAGTCGATGTCATTGATATGAAACCTTTCTTTCTTACTTTACATTAATACGAAGATTTCAGTGCTACAAATTTCCCTCTAAGCACTGCGTTAGCTGTATTCCACAAATTTTTATATGTTGTGTTTTCATTTTAATTCAAGTCAAAATACTTTCTAATTTCCTTTTTGTTTTATCTTTTACCCATGGGTTATTTAGATGTGTGCTATTTAGGTTTCAAATGGGGGGGATTTTCCAGATATCTTTTTGTTATTGATTTTTAAAATATTTTTTAATTGACAGACAATATTTGTATATATTTATGAGCTACAGTGTGATGTTTTGATACATGTGTAGACTGTGGAATGACCAAATCAGACTAATTAACATGTACAATACATCACCTCACATATTTATTATTTCTGATGGTAAGAACATTTAAAATCTACTTCTTTAGCAATTTTGAAATACACAGTACATTATTATTATATTACCTATAGTCATCATGCTGTGCACTCAATCTATTGTTATTGATTTTTAATTTGGTTCTATGGTAGTCAGAGAATATACTTTACATGACTTGGGTCTGTTAAATTGATTGCAACTTGATTTTTGGCCCAAAATATGCTCTATCTTTGTAAACTCACATTGTACTGCTGTTGAATGGAGTGTTCTATAAAAATCAGTTAGGTCCTTTGGGTCGCTGATCTTGTTCAAGTCTTCCATATCCTTATTGATTTTCCATCCCCTTGTTTTATCAATTATTGAGAGAAGAATGTTGAAATCTGTTTATATTGTGGATTTATGTATTTCTTCTTTCAGTTCTCCCAGTTTTTGCTTCATGTATTTTAAAGCTCTGTTATTCAGTTCAGAAACGATTAGGATAGCTATGGCCTGTTCATGAAATGATCTGTTTTCATCATGAAATGACCCTCTTTATCCCTATTCATATTTTTTGCTTTAAAATCTACTTGGTGTGATTTAATATTCTTTTCTAATAGTTCTGTCATCTGGGTGAGTTTTGTTTCATTAATTTCTCTCTTCATTATAGGTCATCTTTTCCTGCTTTTTTTGCAGGCCTGGTAATTTTGAATGGCATGCCAGCTGTCGTGCATTTTACCTAGTTGAATGGTGGATATTTTGTATTCCTATATATATTCTAATGAATTGTTCTTGAATACAGTCAAGTTACTTGGAAATAGTTTGATCCATCTGAATCTTGCTTTTAAGATTTTTTAGGCAGGATCAGAGCAGCATTTAGTCTAGGGCTAATTTTCCCCACTACTGTGGCAGAACTCTTCTGATCTATCCAATCTATCCAATGTGCCATAAATCTCAAGATGTTTTACTGTGACTCTGTGAGCTCTGAGTAATATTCGCTGTAATTTTTTAGGATGATTCTTTTACTGGTCTCGGGTTGTTTTCTAATACACATGGGTTGGTCTCAGTACTTAGCTGAAAACTGCAGATCACTGGAGCTCTGTTACCTTGCAGCTCTCTCTGAACTGTTATGCTGTCCTGCAAACTTTAGTTGCCTTGATCTCCCTTTACTTTGAGCTCTGTTGTCTATACTCCAGGAGATTATTATGCTCTAATTGGGTTACTTTTTCTTGCTCAGGTCCCTGCAAAATCTTTCCAGATAGTATGCCTCAGCAATAGTAGGTATCACTACTTGGATTCCTCTTTCAGGGATCACTGTCTTTTATTGCTTGATGTTTAATGTCTTGAGAACAATCTCTTTCCATATATTATATTCATTTTCAGTATTGTTGAGGTACAATGGTAAATCCAGTCCCGGTCACTCTATCTTCATCAGAAGTGGAAATACTCTGACCCTTGAATTTGGTTTTTTTAAAATGCTGTGGTATAGTTTTCCATTTCACTTTTCTACCCCTTTTTGTTTTCTGCTATGTTTATGTTAATATATTTCCAGGATCTTAGTTGTAGGTAGTTTGTGAAGCTGAGCTGGCCATCTATCAATCCATGTCTTCTGTATTTCTGGGACTGTGCTAGATACTGTGAGTAGAAAGCTGACCAAGGCTAGTAATCTAGCCTCATAAGAACTCCTGTTAAGTATGAACTCGTCTAGTGGGGAGTGTACAATGGTATGGAGTTATGCAATGAAATAAGGTTAATCCCTAAAATCTTATTTAAGTTGTATTCATAATGCTCTGTAAAATATATGTCCTTTAAGAAAATACCTTTTTGGAAGATTATATCTGAAGGTGAATGTGAGCCCAATATTTAGTTTCATGCTCTATCATTGAAGTGAATATGAACCTGTACTAATCATTTGTAACCAACTTCAACTAAACAAGTTTAGTGCTTAATAGGAAGCAGAAAGCTTTAAAAAATAAAGTAGAAAATTATCTCCCTATGATTAGGAAGAAAGTGTCCTGGGGATTTTAGGCTTTCAGCATCAAGTTCTATGTAATTTTTTCCTTTCCATTTTGCTTTTGATTTCTCTTCCCTGCTATGTTTGAAAAACAAAAATTTTTTGAAAGTAAACAAAAGTTTTCCTTTTAGCTCATTTAAATAGCTTAGGTACCAGGGAAGCTTCTAATGGCTAAATCACGTATCTGCTATAAAAAGATAAGTAGTCTATCAATAGGCCAATATTATTCTAACTTGAAGATTTCGTTCATATATCTAGAGAGGGCTTTTTTTTTTTTAACTTTACCTCTCCTCACTTTGTTTTTTTTTAATTTTTAATTTAATTTTTATTTTTAATTGACAAATAATGATTGCACATATTCATGGGATACAGAGTGATGTTTTGATACATTTAATGTATAGTGATCAGATCAGGGTAATTATTGTATCCATCATCTCAGACATTTATCATTTCTTTGTGCTGGGAACATTCAATATTCTCCTTGTAGCTGTGTGAAACTATATAATACATTATTGTTAACTATAGTCATCTTACCATGATATAGAACGCTAGGACTTACTCCTCCTATCTAACTGTAATTTTGTATCCTTAACAAATCTCTCCCTATTCCTACCTTTCCCAGCCTCTGGTATCCTCTCTTCTACTTTTTACTTATATGAAATCACCTTTTTTAGAGAGGGCTTGTGATACAAATCTGAGATTGAGATTGTGTTCTAGGAAAGAACTAGCTTTGAGAAGAAAGATACTTTCTGTCCCTTGGTTGTTTTAAAAGTATACATTATAAAATATTCTGGTATATTTAAAATTATTTTTTTATTAGTGCTAATTTAAATTTATCTCTTTATTAAGAAATAGAAAGCTTATGACTGTAGAGAATCAGTTTGTGGAATAAGAAACAAAAATACTTTTATAGCTTGAATTCAATGATGATAGCATGTTACTTCTATAACTTTTTGAGAAGTAACTAGGAATATTTCTGATCTAAATGGAAAAATCATAAAGTCTAATATTATTTCATCCCATATTATACATGTAAGGAAGAACTAAATATAAATATTTTTGAAGAACAATTTAAATATTATTAACATAAAAATACAAAAATGATTTTGCATATAGAAAGTTAGGCGGAGCCGAAAATAGCTAAATTAGAGAAATGTCTTTCTTGGCCTTTTTCTAATTTTAAGAGCATAGTTTAATGCATAAATTATATGCATATTCATACTTAAATTACATTATTAATAAAATGAAAGAATATTAGAGTAATGATTATGTTCTCAAAGCATTATTTGAATTAGACAAAATTCTTTATTGGATAAAGGTAATAAAGACTCATTAAGATACCTGACTATCTTTTAGTAACATTCTTACTCTAAAATATTGAAATTTTATATTGAAATTTTTCTTTTGTACAAATACAAGGTAATTTCTGTATCTCCTATACTAAAATCATATGGGACCATTTCATATCTTGTTCACGATAACATTGACATTGTGGCTTTGTTTTTGTTATATTCCTATTTTAAAAGTAGCTTCAAACCCAAATAGCTCTATTTTAATTTAGATACTTATCTAAGTTCATTCTGCTCTTTCCCTGCAAATTTAACCTCTAGCTCTTTACTTGTTGTTATGAAAAAGAAATATACTGATGTTTCTTAACATTGTTCCTTAACATCCTTTTGTGGTATTATCTCTTGCCTTTAAAAAAAAAATCAGACTGTAGGTATAATTTAAATTTTAAAAAACTAAATTAAAAATGAGTTGGAAAATAGATAAATACCTTCTTTGTTCTTCTCCTTCATTACTACATTTGACTTTTGACTCATTAAGATAGATATTAAATGCTAGTTGAGTAAGAGATGGCTTTTATAATGCATCATTTAGAATGCAAATTATTTTTAAGCTGAGGAATATTGAAAATAAAATAACCAAGTAAAGAGTCTGAATTATGTACAGGCCCGGGGCTTAAAGGTACATCACTCCAGCGCAAATATTAAATTATGAAATGGGAATTTCGATTTGCCATAAATCTGTCTGCCATAGCAGCTTTTAAAATAAAATAGTTTTACCCCTCTAACGCTACATCAATTTGCCAGTCAGTGCTTCATGTATCAAAGAGCGTTCTGTGAAAATATCAATATCATTGGTTAATATAAATGAAATTAATTTTTAAAGCTGGGCTAAAGGTTGACATCTGAAAAATTGCATTACTTTGCAGAAGAGAAATTTCTGTCTTCTAGTGAAATTTCAGGTCATGAGGGCAAGTAATTTTCACAATCTTCAATGGGAGCCAGTGAAATATGAACTTCATTGTCACCTAGCCCCAAAGCGATAAGATAAAATGAGCTGATACATCATTTGCTGTGGTTTTATCATCTCCCTCAGTAATTGGAAGAGAAAACATGAGAGTGTGTGTGTTTGTATGCTCCCCTCCTGCCCCTCCCAACTGCCCCATCATGCACACCCAGGCTAAAGCCATTTTAGCCCAATCAATACAAAGGTCACATAGCATTTTATTTATATATTTTTAATTTTTCATATTGACTAAAACTGCCAAGTAGAACATTAGAGTAATGAATATGTTTAATTGAATTTGTCGCCCATGAAAATGCTAAGGAGAATACTGTACTACATCACAGTACTAGAAAGCAAAAGGCAAATATATACTGTATAGATGAAAAGAAATTAAATAATGCACAATTAATTTAAAAGGTCATTTTGTATTTGTGACTTACATTTTTGTTTTTTTTTTTGAAGTATGGGGACATTCTAAGTGTTCATGAATATATGTTTAATGTTTAATAGCAAAATTACTGTTTTAAAGTTTCCACCAGAGTCAACTATTGTAATATATGTCATTTTCAAATTTAAAAAAAGACCTCTAAATTTTACTTAAAGAATATATGTTTGAAACTTAAAACTGAAAGTCATATGGTCGGTGATGAAGTAAATCCTTAAACCAACTAGAATTCAGTATTATTAGAATAAATTGAGTGCTATGCTTTGATATCAAGTTTCAGAGAAAACTATATGCAGCAAAATGCAAAACCTATGTTAATAAGAGAGTGATACAACTTTAAAATACTTCATTAAAATTAATGTAAACTTATTTGTTCAAATTACAATTATTATAAATAAAACATATTTGCACATATATTTAGTGGTAAGTTGGTATGAGTATTTTTCAACATGTTTTCATTTTAAAGATGTTTCAAGTATTTACTGTTTTCCCATATAAGCTTTGTGACTATAAATTATGTCCCAATAAAATGGGTTATAAAGAGTATTTTTCTGGACTTACCTAGCAGTAGTGTCATTGCTTAATTGATGGCATGATTAATTTATATCTGTGTACTAGGTTAAAAACACCGTTTCTTGATGTTAAATATATCCATATAGTTTGGGAATGGTTTTGTTGTGAGATTTTAAATACTAATGTTAATATATATTATCTGATTTTATCCTTATTACAAGATTCTTAAAAATCAATATGGAATTGTCTGAAAAATAAAACTACTTCAGGAATTAGGAAATACTGGCATAGGTTATGCTATGCTAGTTTTAAACAATAATAGTATTTTTAAAAAAATTTCTACATACAGACCTCCATGTAAATATTTCTTATTTTTGAGGGAAAACATTTGATCAATTATTAATATTTTTTCTTTCAAAAAGAGTTTGAAAACATTTTAAATGTACTGAGGGTGATTTTTGTAGTTTTTAAATAAAACCTCCTTTTTTCTTTACTTAAATAAATGTGGCTTTAACCATTTTAAATCTACTTTTAAAAATGCCTAATATTCAATAAATAAGAGTATCATATAGTTGGGCAATAAATGCAGGTTTCTGTTTTTGTTCTTTCAAGAGAATGAAAAAACAAAAGAGAGTTTCATTTGGATAAATTCATAAGCTTTTGCAAGATGGACTGGTAAAGGGAAAGTGAGAAATGCTTTACTTTTACTAAGAATAAATGCAACAAGGTGAAAAAATTTTCTTATGTATTGATAGTATACTATTTGTAGAGTAGAAGGAAGAAATGTGTGCATTATTTGGGGAAAATAATATATCCTTTTTCAGAAGGCACAATTTTTAGACAAAAATTTTAAAGAAAATATGCTTGATTTTTAAATGTAAAGCAATAGAATATATATGTATATAATATATATATAAATTAAATACTGATTTCTTTCTCTCCTCTCTGACACCCTTACCTTAACATTTAACCAATATGCCGGCTTTGTTGAAACAAATTATAAAAAAATTGAACGTTTAATTCATTGATGATACTAACAATAAAACAAGCTGGTAAACATTCAAAGAGAGTGAAGATTTCAAGCTATTCTAGAGTTGGGGTCATAACTGCAGAGCAATGGTAATGATACAGTTTCCATGGCAACTGATTCATTGGAGGGCTAGACCTCTGTCTAGGGTGCTGTCAGTGTACGTAGAGTTTCAGTGAACAGAAAGTCCCAAAGAAGGGTCTGCTTCTACCTAATCCAGTTTTAATTGAACTCTAGAGACTTTGAAGTGAATCCTCAGACCAGGCATATACTATTCCAATAAGAAATGAACCTCTTGCTTAGCTAGGCCTCAGCTGCTTTTCAGTACTGACACCTTTTCCTAATGAATACTTTGAAGAAATGTTATTATATAAATTTCAACTTGTAATTCTTTAGTTAAGAGATTCTTTTTTTCTATTTTTAACCCCATATATCTTAACTATAACTGTAGAATTTCATTACGTAACCTTTTCCTTAAAAAAGTAGGCTATTGTTTTGTGCAAGATTTTAATTTCTGACACCTTTGGCAATTTTAAGTAATTTTCTGTCTTCTCTCCTGTTTTTCTTTTTCTGGGTTTTAAAGCTTTATTACACCTTCTTACATTTAACTTGGAAAGCACACTATCATACATTCAGTATGATACCCTTTATTTAGGTTTGAAAACATACAAGGCAGTGCTGGGTGTTATTTATGGATGTATAGGTACTAATAGTAGAAAAACTTATGTGGGGATAATAAACCCAAAACAAAGATAGTGGTTGGCTCTGACAAAGTAGGAAAAAGGGAGCAGAAAGGGTTATGCATGAAAATTTCAACACTATAATGCTTTTATTAATTCCTCATATATATGTAATAATATGACAAAATATTAGAATTTTATAAGATTGAATAGTGGGTCCAAAGAGCTTATGTCATTTTCTGCACTTTTGAGTATTTTTGACATTGAGCAATAAAACAAATTTTAAAGGAGTATGACACTTGTGTTTCAAGTAGATCTTTGAATGAGATATAAACTGAATGTTTTGATTAATCAGAAAACTATTTCAGTACATTAAAAATCTTAAAAACAATGATTTAGTATACTAATTTCTGTTAATAAATGGAGTATTCTAGATTATAATTAAATCTTTATTTGCATGACCATGACTTTGCAAATACCATTTTGAGCAACAAATCTTATTATATAGCTCTATAGATATAAAAGGTATAATTTTCAGACTGGTGTGTGATATTCCTAGTGTATAACAGAACTTAAAGGATCCTTTGTTGTATGTTTTCTTTTGATTTTCCTCTTTTGCCCTTAACCCAAGTGCAGAAAAAAACAAATGTAGTTGATTAAAATTTCTAATAAGTTGGGTTCTAGTAACAAATATTTAACCTGTTTTATTGATTAACTGACTAATTGACAGGGTCTCGCTGTATTGCCCAGACTGGAGCACAGTGGTACAATAAGAGCTACCTCAAACTCCTGGACTCAAGTGATCCTCTCACCTCAGCTTCCTGAGTAGCTAGGACTTTAGGCACATGCTGCCATACCTGGCTATTTTTTTAAAAAAAAATTTTGTAGAGACAAGGTCTTACTATGTTTTCCAGGCTGGTCTGTGGTCGCAACCTCCCAAAGTGCTGGGATTACAGATGTGAGCCACCATGCCCAGCCTTTAACCTTTTCTTAGAAATGTGACAAAGTGGTATGTAATGGAAGCTCTGGAGTTTTGGATTAGAAAACCTGGGAGTAGGCCAGACTCTGCAACTTTGCCAAGGGATTTCGTTTTAAGTATTTAATGTGCCTGGGCCTCATTTTTCTTATGAATAGAATAGTTGAATACATTGGACTATAAGTGTTGCTGAACATATATTGAATTCTCTAATATTTGATAAACCCAGGGTGGTAAACTCAAAAAACCGATTGAAACAAGGTAAATAACAGTGGGTGAGTGAATGCTCATTTCACATTAGTAAATAGTAATGAGTGAAGTGGAAATGGCACCACAATGGAGAGTGGATGCCAATTGTTACCATATGGCACATAGATCCAGTTTTGCTAGATACCCTGGATTTTCTTGAGAAGCCAGAAATCTGAATATTTATGTAAAATATCCATTTTCTGAAGTGTTTTCTACTACTTGAAATTTTGTTAAAACATCATATGGGCTGTATATGGAGTTTAGGGTGCTATGCAATGATTCAGTCATTCAAAAAATGTCTACTTTGTGCCATTTTTATAGGCAATGGAAATAGAGTGTATTTAAAGTCTTTGCTGTAATAGAATTTAGCTTCTAGTATTCTAGTGCTGAAGAAGCAATAAAGAAGCAAGCAAATATAATTTCAGGTGGTGATAAGTCTTATGAAGAAAATCTGATGAGTTTAGGATGGAATGAGGTGGTAATAGAGGAAGTGGGGTTTAGATCCTGTGGCTTTGCTGAGGAGGTGAAATAAGAGCAGAAATCTAAGTGTGAGAATGAACCAACCCTGTGGTGATTTGAAAGAAGAACATTCCAGGCAGAGGAGAAAACAAGGTCTTGAGAAGAATGAGTTGGGCTCATCAGAGAGTCCCAGATGTATGGCTTTATAAACAATTATAACGAGCCTAAGAGTATATAACACATGTAATGGGAAAGTCACTGGATGGTATTAATATAAGAGTGATATGATCTGATTTATGTTTTAAAAATTGTGTGAGGTGCTCCTGTGGTCATAGTAAACTACAGAGGTGAGAATAGAAGGAGAGAGACCAAATGCAAAGCCTCTGTGGAGGTATGGACCAACTGGTGGTGTCTTTGGTCCTGATAAAAGAAAGGGATACAAGCAACCTCTGCTTTAAAAATTCTTGAGAGTTCTGTTAGTATTTTTGTCCTCTCTTTTCCTGTTCACTTCTCTTGATTTTACTTATACAGGTATTGATTATATTATTGAGTTAGTAGGATTTCTCTATCACCGATTTGAAAACTGAACACATGATTAGTTGTCTTGTCCTTTGAACTTGTTTTGTTGCAGAAAATGCTGTGCCTTAGACTTGTACCCATTCTTTCTATTTCTAGGTCCCATGGTGCCAGAAATCATTTTTGTAGAAAAATTAATATACATACTTACTGAATTAAGTAAGGATTGGGGTTTTTTTCAAAGAAACTGAATTTTGCATTGAGGAATGTAGATTTGTTTCCAATTAGGATTTGGAAAATAGAAATAAGAAAACAACAGTTTGTAAAGGATACATAATTAAGTGTTGCTTCATTTGTATTTTTTTATTGGTGGTTACTTTTGAGAGATCTATCTTAGTTTTTAAACTTAATTTTCTTTCATAGATTTTCATCATATTTTGATAGCAAATGCATTTCATTTTCTTTATAAATATTATGTACTGTACTTGTATGGAGAAATGCTGAATCTGGTTTTCCTTTAACACTTTCATAATTAAGCTTTTGGAATGAACTTTTTGGAAAAACAAAGCAACAAAGTGGTTTTGTACTAAAGACAGGATTACTTTGAATTGGCAAAGCATTTTAAGCAACTGTGTCTGTCACATGGGATGACAAGAATTGTGACAAGTTACTCTGACATCCACCTACTCCATAGAGAGATTATACTGAGTTCATTTGCAGGTTTGTGTTTAGTCTTAGCTGACAAAATGATACTTAACCTCTTACACAGTCAGTATTTGTGCTTTGTGAATGAGTGACTGTGGCCTTAGTGACTTTAAAAGTATTTTTTTAAAGTTATGAACTATGTATTTTAAAGTACGTAAAAAGTACTACTGGGCAAATTATAGTCATATTATGAATACGTGAAACTGAATTGTGTTTGTGATTTATAAGCATGTATGACATTCTTTTGAGGTCTTCCTTGTTTATAAGGTTTTATCTGAAACTTTATTTTCTATAATATGATTTAAAAATCAATCAGTAAATGATCCAGTATGTAGTCCTGAGAACATGTGATAGATTATATCATTGTTTTCAAAGGCCCAAATACATACTTGTAGTTAGATGTTTTCTAATTTTACTTTGCTTTTTGTTTAAGCTTCTTTTCCATAAATTACAATCAATTTTCTTAGTCTCTCTCCCAATTATTTTAGTAACTATTAAATTCTTTTTCTTAGAAAAAATTTTAATATGGTTTTATTCTATGCGGAAAGAAACAAAACAAGAAAACCTCCCTAGTATTGTCACTTATTTGGGATTATTTTTTTCCTGACTAGATCCTGGCATACACAGAAGGGCTGCATGGAAAATGGCTGTTCACAGAGATACGATCAGTCTTTTCTCGTCGTTATCTTTTGCAAAATACAGCCCTGGAGATCTTTATGGCAAACAGAGGTAATATGTTACAGAGGTACATTGTTACAAAGCTAACTTCCATCTCTTTAAGATTTCGGTTTTGAACATACCATACTGTTTCCATTTAGATAACATTTTGTAGTCTACCCTCTGCCCTACTGACCTCTTTTTTTGTACCACATACATCTTCATGTTCCCCCCCCTTAATCATTTGTAGAATCATTTGTAGTTCTTTTCTTTTTCTGACCACGTCACAAATTAGCACAAGGCTTTATAAATATGGGGGATACATAACCATTTAATCATTTGTGGAGGAGTTTTGATGTCCTCAGCATTGCTTTGACACTTAAACTCCTTCTGGAAGGTGGCTGCATTTGGGGAGGGGAGAGGATGATCAAATGATTCATATGTTCATTTAATCTTTTGTCTAATATATTGCTATTTATAAAGGAACCATGAGAAAATGATATTGAACTGTCCTGGTTGCTTTGTATTACATCATTCTTGAAGATTGAACCAAAATTTAATTTGCAGGTTCAGAATGGTACTTGGTGAAATCCATTAAGAGAAGGAGGAGAGACAAGTTGAACTTGAAGAAAAGCATCATTTGATATAAATGGAGGCATACAGTAGAATATATGAAAGCTACTGATTTTTTTTTTTTTTACATACTCCATGTATTACTATATACCTGGGTTGATAGTCTCTTTTTTCTTTAACCTATAAGGTATTATTTTTAAAATCTACAAATAACCACGTATGTTCCACGTGCACATTTAGTTTTTCCTTTATGAAATCATGTGTCTTTAGGGAATACAAATTTCTTAGGGAAAGATGTTTTTTCTCTTTCCTATTTGGTTTCCTGTCCCCCACATACCTAATGTAAACGCTATTCTTCCAGGCAAATAATCAAGTGAATGTTTCACACTTTAGTTCAATCTGCATTCTTGCTGCCCCAGGGGAGTTTAAATCTTACAGTATTTATTACTTGCTCATCATCATCCATTTTCCTTCTTTGAAATTTCTTATACATGCTTGCTTTTATATGTATGCTTTTCTTTTGCCTTTCTCTCATGGCCTTGATTATCTGCCATAATCTGTGATAGTCTTTTCTGATACTTTTTTTCTCCCTGTATTCAGTGTAATAATGAATATATAAGGAAGACTTATTTGAAGAAGATATATGCTAATATTTTATATATATATGACATTACTATGTTGTAGGTGCTTAGTGAATGATATCAATTACTTACTTACCTGAAAGATGTTGGTAATGCCAGTGTTTAAAACCTACAGCAACATGGGAATTTATTTATTTATTTTTTGGCCTTAAGAATTTTTTCAGGGTAGGTAGAGAAGAAGGATCATCTTCTATTAATAGATGAGCATTTGTAGCTTACACAAATATTAAAGTTAATTCTGATATTAAAGTTAACATATAATTAAAATTTTAAAACTGACCAATGAATATCTTTTAAATTATCTCTCATGATTTTATGACTTAATTTTCATAGTGTTTAAGATGGATGAATATTTGTAGATGACTATCATAAATTAACATTTGTATGCTAAATATGTTTATATACTGATATGTGCTTCTTGATATTCTTATGTATGTGTACTTATTGAAATAAAATTGATTAGAAAGCATTTAAATTTGGTTATTAGCCATAGAGGAAAAATTCTCCTTCAGATCACACGTTGTTCTAGATTATATGAACATATGAAGTATAAACATATAAACATTGTAAAGAGAGTTACAACTGTTACTTACTGGAAACAAATATAACTGACAGACTGTTTCATAGCTAGCTATCTGTAGTTTTTTGGTTTTAGATTGTTAACTATATAAACTTAAATTTTTAAATAGTTATTTCTAGAAATTCATAGAAATATATTTGACTTGCCAAAATTCAATTTTGTAAATTCAAAGTTATAGCTTCATGTCACATTTATACAACAACAGTTGTTAAAACTCCTGACAGTATCTAGAGAAGGACTAGCTATGGTAAAGGAATTTATAAGTGAAATGAATATCACCTCTGAAATATTAATGCTGAAACTTGATGTACACTGTAATAAAAGAAATATAGTAAAACTTGTATTTAATAGATAACTGAATCAAAAGTAAATATTTTACTGGACCAAGAAGTCAGTTTTCCAGAAAGGAAATCATATTGTGTTCTAATTTTTTAAATTATTTGCCATAGTTGCTGTAATGTTCAACTTCCCAGACCCTGCAACAGTGAAGAAAGTAGTTAACTATCTACCTCGTGTTGGCATTGGAACGAGTTTTGGATTGCCTCAAACCAGGTACTGTTTTATATGAAAAAAATATGGAAAGTGATCTGTGTTAATATTCTTATTAATCTGTATTAATATTCTTATTATAACATTAATCTGTATTAATATTCTTGTTTATTTTGAAATGTATGACCTTCTGTTTTATGTTTCATAGTAAATTATGATTATTAGTGTATTGAGTTTTATTTTGAGGAAACTCAATTGTAATATACTGTTTTCCCTAGCATATTGTACAGTGTCCAGTAGAGTATGCACTCAGCGAATAATTATTAAAGATTTTCTGACCTTTCCCCATACCAAGATAAAGGTATTTTGCAAGATATACTTTTTATATCTTTGATGGAAAAGTTAAATGTTAACATTATAGGAAAGATACATAGTAACTATCTTTTAAAAATGATATCTATGTCATATATATGTGTGTGTGTATATATATCTTTACTCAAGTTAGAAAAGGTTCATTTATGCTTTCAATTTTGCCATTAAAAAATATGTGTATTACAGTGTGATGTCACTATATTCTTATCACAATGGCCGAAATGAAAAAGAGAGACAATACCAAATGTTAGATCAGATTTGGACCAGCTAGAATTCTCACAGACTGCTGCTGAGGGATATAAATTGGTCCAGCTACTGTGGAAAATTCTTTGGAAATACTGAGTAAAGCTGAACATATGAATGCCCTATGATCCAACTATTAAATATTTTAAAATTTTTAGGAACAGGTTCAACAGAAATGCATACATGCCTTCACCAAAAGCATGTACAAAATGTACATGTTAGTATTATTCATGATAGGCACAAAATGTAAACAACCCAAAATCCAGTCAACAAAAAAAATGGGTAAATTTTGGTATAATCATATAATGGAATATACAGCAATGAACGTGATTGAATTATTGCTCTATGCAGCAACATGGATAAATTAAGGGAAGGAAGCCAGAACAAATGACTCTGGTTGCATTACATTCAAAAACAGGTAAAACTAGTCTCTAATGTTAGTTGTCAGGATACCACGTTATTTTTAGTGGGTAGTTTTTGAGTGGGCATATAAGAGGGCTTCTGGAATGCTGCTAATGATCTATTTCTTGACTGGGGTGATGATTAGCCAGCTGTATTTATTTTGTAGAAGTAGAAGTTCATTAAGCTGAATCACTTACAATTTATATACTTTTATGTTACAACACATTAAATTATTTAAAAAATCATTCTTTACTATATAGAAATAACAACTGTTATTTGTTACATTGGAAACATTTTTATTCCTAAACCTTTTAATTGACACAATTGGAATCATTTGCAACCAGAGTTTGGGGTTGAGTCTTTTTCACTTAATAAACCCTGAATATTTTATCAGGTCATTAAAATTTTTAAAAACAAACTAAGCCCATAGTTAGCAGAAGGAAGGAAATAATAAAGAGCGAAGCAGAAATAAATGAAATAGAGACTAGAAAAACAATAGAAAATATCAGTGAAACTAAGAGTTGGTTTTTTGAAAAGATAAACAAAATCAACAAACCCTTTAGAGAATAAAGTATTCTCTCCTTTATTTGAGAGAATGCTCAAATAAATAAAACCAGAAATAAAGAGGAGGAGGCATTATAGCTGATACCACAGAAATACAAAAGATCATAAGAGACTTTTCTGAACAATTATATGCCTACAAATTGGGTAATCTAGAAGAAATGGATAATTGTCTAGACACATGCAGCCCCCCAAGAGTAAATCATGAAGAAACAGAAAATCTGAATAGGCTAATAATGAGTAAGAAGAATGAATCAATTATAAAGTCTCCCATTAATAAAAGCCCAGGACCTGATGGCTTCACTGCTGAATTCTACGAAACATTTAAAGAAGAACTAATACCAATCCTTCTCAAACTCTTTCAAAACACTGAAGAAGAAGAAATAGTTCCAAACTTACTATATGAGGCCAGAATTTCCTGATAACAAAGCCAGACCAGGACATGACATGAAAAAAAAAAAAAAAATTACAAGCGTATATCCGTGATGTAGATAGATGCTAAAATCCTCAACAATGTACTAACAAACTGAATTCTTTCAGCACATTGGTAGAATCATTCATTATGATCAAGTGGGATTAATCCCAGGAATGCAAGGATGATGGTTTAATGTATGCAAATCTATAAATGTGATATATTCCATTCACAGAATGAAGGACAAGAACCATATAATGATCTCAAGAGATACAGAAAAAGCATATGAAAAAATTAAACATTGTTTCATGATAAAAAAAACTCTCAAGAAATTATGTATAGAAGGAATATACCTCAGCATAATAAAGGCCATATATGACAAGCACATAGCTAACACAATACTCAACAGTGAAAAGTTGAAAGATTTTCCTCTAAGTTCAGGAACAAGACAAGGATGCTTATTCTCACCACTTCTATTCAATATAGTACTGGAAGTCCTAGCCAGAGCAATTAGGCAAGAGAAAAAATGAAAGCATCTAGATTTGAAAGGAAGAAGTTAAATTGTCCCTTTTTGCAGATGACATGATCTTATATGTAGAATATTGTAAGGATTCCACCAAAAAACTGTTAGAACTAATAAACAAATTCAGTAAAGTTGCAGGATACAAAATCAACAGACTAAAATCAGTAACATTTCTATACGATAACAATGAATCATCTGAAAAATAAATCAAGAAGTCAATTCCATTTACAATAGCTACAAAATAAATAAATAAAATACTTGGGAATAAATTTAACCAGGGGATGAGGTCACTTAAATAGATTTTTATCATTTATAATGTGTCAGGCACCCAGCAGTGTACAAGATAGACACCACTCCACTTTTCCCATACATTTTTAAACAAATATGTAAACTAAATAGCTGTGATAAGTAACAGGAAGAATATAATTAGGGTATTGTGATAGTGATTAGTGGAGTGGAGATGGGTTGCTCTGGATAAGGTCGTCAGGTATGTCTTCCTATGTGACTTTTATGTTTTGGGTTGAAGAAATAGAACAAGCTAAACTTTGAAAGATGGAATAGTATGTGCAAAGGCCCTGAAGCAAGGCAGAGCTTCCAGTGTTCTAAGAAATGCTGGATGACAATTTTCAATAGATCTTAATGATCTTAGGAAGAGGGTGTCATTCATAGACAGTTAGGAGCCTAATAAGAAATCTAGGCAGTATGTGATAGTGTAGTTGAAGAGAGGCATTCTTGTTTAGAGATTTTTAGGAAATATAATTTATAAGCCTTGGACATTAGTTATATTGGGGGGCGATAAGACAGAGGTTATATTAGGGGGTGATAAGAGAGGGAAGTGTTTAATATGTCTACTCAATACTCAAGTCTCAGCTTGAGCTGCTCAGTGGCATTTACTGAGATTTAGGAGCACTGGAGGAGGCAGTCTCTTCTAGGAAAAACGTCCCAGCTGGAGGAGAAGAGGAAATTCACCCTTTTTCCTTTTTGCTCTACTCAGTCTTCAGTGGAATGGATGATGCCCACCCCCCCCTTCCCTCCCCCCCCAGAACAATCTGGCATACTCAGCCTAATGATTCAAATGCTAATCTCTCTGGAGCCACTCTCACAGAAATACCTAGAAATAATGTTTTACTGGCTATATGTGTATTACTTAATCCAGTCAAGTTAACATGTAAAATTAACCATCACAGACTTGTATCTAGAATGTATAAAGAACTCTTATAACTCAATAATAAAACACAACTCAATTAATGAACAAGGAAGAGATCTAATTAGTTATTTCACCAAAGAAGATATTTAAATGACTAACAAACACATGAAAAGATGATCAACAATATACTTTAAAACTATGATAAGATACCATTTCACATTCATTAAAATGGTTATAATAAAAATACATACAATAGCAAGTATTGTCAAGGATGTGGAAATTCATTTATACATTGCTGGTTGAAATGTATAGTGGTACAGCCACTTTGGAAAACAATTTGGCAGTTTCTCAAAAAGCTAAAGATAAACTCAACATACAACCTAGCAGTTCTATTCCTAGCAATCTACCAAAAAGAAATGAAAACATATGGTCATACAAATATCTATATGTGAATGTTTGTGTAGCATTATTTATAATAGCAAAGAAACTGGAAATAATTTAAATGTCCATCAACTAGTTCAATAAAATGTGGTCTATTCTATATACGATGAAATACTATCCAGCAGTGAAAAGAAAAGATACATTCCTGGTACATGCTACCATGTTGATGAATCTTGAAAACATTATGGTTAGTGAAAGAAACCTGACATAAAAGACTACATAGTGTATGATTCCATTTATCTGAAATATTCAGAAAAGATGGGTTTATAGAGACAAAGTAGATTGGTAGTTGCCTGAAGGTAGGGATAGGAATGGGCATTAACTGTAAATAGGAAGAGACAAGTTTTTGTGGTGATAAAAATGTTCTACAGTGAATTGTGGTGATATATTTGCACAATTCTAGAAATTTTCTCTTTTAAAAGAATCATTGAATTATTACAAATTAGATAAATTTCAGAGTATATAAATTCTACCTCAATAAACCTTTTAAAAAAATAGTTACCTTGTTTTCTGTGGTAGAAAGCACTGTGACAACCTACTTATCTGAGACCCTAGGCTTTGAATGTAATAATTAGTCTTGCCACCTATTTGCCACTGCTTTTATTATTGGTCAGTTGTATTCACTGGTATTTATATTTCATTAAGAGACCACAAAAACTTAGTCTTTTATTAAGCTGTGTAAAAAATCTCAATAGTTTCTCTTACCTTTATTCCACTCCATGAATAGACATCTACATAGTTTAGAATCCCCTTTCTACTTGTTACAAAGTATATGCAAATATGCAAATATAATATTTAAATTTATAATGTAAAAACATTGTCTTTCAGAGATGACTATTAAAGTTGTTAAAGATATGTGAATAGAATTTTATATGCATTCCCCAGTTACCATAATTTCTTCTTTTTATATCAATAAACTAGTGAATTATTAATCATACTATTATTAATCAAACTTTATGGAATCTGGATATTATAATAGCATTGTAATGACAGCTTACCTAAATGAATAGAACACGTATAGTAGACCCATGGCTAGTCCAGATCATTTGTTTAACCATGAATTTTAGATTGAAACATCTCTAGTATTCATTAGTCTAACATGAATAGAATTTTTCAGGATTATAGATTTCATTATGAATGAATAACCACAGATAAGTCATGATTTATTGTTGTGATATAATTAATCTTAAGTTTAAATTGATTCTACATTGAATTCTTTTTCTTGCAGGCGTATTTCATTAGCTAGTCCACGTCAACTTTTTAAAGCTTCTAATATGACCCAGAGATGGCAGCACAGAGAGATTTCAAATTTTGAGTACTTGATGTTTCTCAACACTATAGCAGGTAACCTAAGTCCGCACATTAACTTATTTCAAACAATAAATTCTTAATTGTGACATGGTTACATTATTTTGAGTACTGGTATAAGTAGCTTATTTTTATTGCCATTATTACTACTAGAGTACCTTATCAGAAGTAATTTGATAATAGAGTTTCCAATTTTGTATATGAAGACTTGGCTACTTGAGAGACATTAAAAATGGGTATAAAAACTCTTTTCTGAAAAAGAGAAAAGGAGATTTTACAATTATTTCATATAGTAAGAATGGACTCCCCTTGTGGAATAGCACAAATGAAGAACCATATAAAATCTTAAGAACGTGTTAATAACTTAGTTAGAAATGTGTTTTATGATGAAACAATAAAATACAACATAGAAAAAAGAAAACTGTGGGTAAAATATTTAGTAATGAAAATCTAAAGACCAAATGGCACCACATAAGGTCTGTTATCATGTAATTTCGTTGAAAATCACGCATTGAAACTACTTACTTTGAGTTTATAAATCTTTCATTACTTTTCATTTGTGACAACTAGAGTAAAGAAAATAGAAGGTATGTTGAAGACACTTGAGATTCAGTTCAACAAACTGATGTTGAACTGAAAGGCACAAAGGAGACACAAAGAGAGTAAGGCATATTGCTTTTTCTTAGAGACATTATTTTAAGTACAAATGTGAATATTTACATGTATTTACATGCTAGAGTAAAGGGGTTTATAGAGTCAATGAAAGAAATTCAAAGTGCTATGGCGATTAAAAGGGCAGAGAGAGGGGGAAATTATATTGACGCCATTGGAAGGAATAAGGAGAAAAGGAAGGATTTGAATGGTCATGTAAGGATGGATATTACTTTGGCTAACAGAGGAGATGGCTGGGAGATTAGAAGTCATTCCAAGTAAAACTGAAAGCATAAGCAAACATACAAAGATGGGAAATAAACTATACCTAGAGAACAATTAATGGTATAGTTTGTGTCTGAATGTACATACTGTATATGTGGTATGTACATAAATTATATATTCATAAAGACATGATAAAAATGAGAATGTTAGTATGGAAGATTTTCTTTCAGTTTGAGGAATTAGCAGTCAGTTCATAGGGAAACTTTTGAATGTTTTTGAGCATGTAAGCGATATTAGAACTGTATGAAAAATTAACTTGGATATAATATGTAAGATAAATTTGAGTGGTGGGAGATGAGGCAGAGAGCACAGTTAGGAAGCAATTACATAATAAAAAGTAATGAGGGCCTGCATTAAAGAAGTGACAGTGGGAATTAAAAGGAAGGGTCAATTATGTAAGAATTCACAAGGCACCAACCATTTGATATGCAGCTGACTGAATGTAGGGAGTAAATAAAAACAAAGTGTCAGAAAAGACTTCCAGGCTTCTGGCCTGGATCATTTGGAAAATGGTGGTGCCATTAATGGAAAAAGAAGTCAGAAAATTTGATCTAGGCAAAGGTGATGATTATACTGTGCTTGTAAGGCATTCAAGTTAAGAAAGAGTTTTTGAAAGTGTAGGTCAAAGAGGGTATTCAGAAATTAGAGATTGGATGTTAGATTTTGTCTTCATAGAGAGGAAATCACCAAGAAAGATGAGATCACCAAGACAGATAATAGAGCAGTGAGATAAGGTCAAGGAAATGCTCTTGTTTATGAGAAGAAAGAAGGAAAGTTAGTAAAGGAGAAAAAAGAATGAGTGATCTTAGAATTTATAGATGTAGTAGGAGGAGAACTGAGGTTAATCAAATGTCTCAAGAGGCAAGGGGAAAGAGAGAAAGGAAGGCATTTTTCACCTGCATGAAATGTTATAGCATGGTAAGGGAGAATTCAAAATGAGTACAGGGCACACCTTTGGGTTTGGCATTCTGGGACTTACTGGTTACTTCATAGGGGTTCATTTTTAAAGCAGACAAAAATGGTTGATTATGAGGAGATGAAATGGGAACTGTAGATATAGATTATAGTTTTCTTAAATATGTTAGTTACTAAAGAGAAGATGGGTTAAGGCAGAAGGGAGAAACCATGGAAGAGGGAGACGATGAGTAACAATTAAAGTTATGAGGGAGATAGGTTCAAGAACTCAAATGAAGGAATTACTCTTAGCAAAGAAAAAAGACCCTGTTAGAAAAAGGAGAAAGAGAATGAGGGTATTATAAAGAATTGGAAGTTGAGGTGTTCGCATGAAAAGGTCTAAATTTCATCGGTTAGGAAGAAGTTCGTCTCACAGTCAACTGAGGAAAAGAAATGAAGAAAATGTGAACAAGTTATGTTGAATTTAGTGGAATTATATAACTAGTGCCTAAAAGGATTTTTAAGTAGTAGTGAGAGACAGGAAACGTACATAACAAGTTTAATGGTTATATTTTGGATGTAGTAAATCAATTAACCCATGTTGATTGAATACACAGCAATGATTATGGAGCAAACTTTATGAAATGATCTACTATCAAATAGCTTTTATTGTGCCTACAATGACTTTAAACATATCATCTGTATATTCTTTTTAAAAAATAGAATCAATAATTTGTTTTGATTGGTTTTTATGTACATTAGAGGGTGGAGTTAAGTCTCATTTAACATTTCTTTTACACTATTATCTTTGCCACATAGAGGTTCTCATGATATCATGACACAGTTCCTAATGGCAGTCGGTAGGCATTCAATAACTATATATTGAGTGTAATTTAATTAAAAGTCTACTCACACTGAGCAGATGCCTACTTTGCTTTTTTAAGGAACAATAAATTTTTTATTATTTCAGACTGATGTAAATAGATGTGACAAGATGAGGATTTTACTGTTTACTAACATTTAAATCAGAAGGAGATGGAAGTAAGGGAAAAGGGGAATCATAAAAGACTATTTTTGCTGTTAAGTTTGGTTATTTTTTCTTGGAGAAATTAAAATTACTGACAGAAATATGTAGTGACATAATTTCCTCTGAATTAAAATTGTCCTTGTTGTTAATGTTTTGTAAGATTGTTTCCAGGTCGGTCAAAAAAGAACTGTGTTACCCTAATAGGCCCCAAGCCCAAGATAAATAGAGTAAAATAAAAAGTTAAAAAATCAGATAATAAAAAAGGCTTACATACCAAGAGTCTGTGTAGACAACTACTTTAGTATTCAGCTATATAGTGATATGACATCAGTATAAGTTTCATAAAGAAAAAGGGAGATGATAGAATACACAATAAGAAAGGAATTCAAACAATCTTAATCTACTTGTCTCCCTTATATTTTAGCCATAAAAGTCTCTTCACATTAAATCTAACTAAAACTATGTTACAAATTAGTAAGCAGGAACTGGGATTCAAATACCAGTATTTTGACTCCAAACAATGATCTCATCCACTATGCTACCTCACTAAAGTGGTGGTGTCCAGAAAACTGCTGTACTTATGTGGAAGGACTACCTCATCCTTTGCTTTAATTTGTATTTTTAATAAATCTGAATATGTCATGAATGTCATTAGTTTAGAAGAGGTATTAAAACAGGTGGCAGCATTTAGGGGTGGGAGAAGCAACATTGATAATGCTGTGCATTATTTTCAGAGGATCATAGAATTTAAAAACTGCCGTAGAAATTACAGAGTTATTTGGTACAATACTCTCATTTTACAGATGACTAATAAATGTCTACAAGGAGATAATTCACATAAACTTAGTTAGTTGATTGGTTGGTTGGTTAGTGGCAGAGAAATGATTCTGATTTTGAAAAACACTAGGAGAATTGTAAATTGTTTTCTAAAGTCTTAATAAAGAGTATTTTATTTGGAGCAGCCTTTCAAGTGATAAAAAAACAGGTAAGTATAGTTTAAAAGAGCATAAACTTTGGGACCAGATAATCTGGATTTGAATATGGTTCAACTGTTACTAGTTGTATGATTTGGAACAAGTTGCCTAACCCTTTGTGCCTCAATTTTTTCATCTATAAAATGAGAATGACACTAATTATTATAAGGATTAAATGAGATAAAGTATGCATACTGAGGACAATGTCTGGCACCCAAAAATTGTTAGTTGTTTTTATTTTTTAGTAAATTATATTTCTGAATCTGTGTATCATTTCATTTTTTTTTTCCCCTACCAGGACGGAGTTACAATGACTTAAATCAGTATCCAGTGTTTCCCTGGGTCATCACTAATTATGAATCAGAAGAACTGGATCTTACCTTGCCCAGCAACTTTAGAGATTTGTCCAAGGTAATTTCTCAGTAATCATTTGAAATATAATTGTCTTGCATATAAAAATAAATTTGATTATATTTAGTTATTTTCATATAACTTTTAAAAAGTCTTTAAATATTTTTATAGTGGTCTTTTTAATATATTTCCAATATTCTCAAATTTAAAGTTAAAAACATTTAAAGTGCAGGATAAACTTGATGACAATTAAAAATACTGCATTATGTTCATTTTTCCACATACATTGAAGAAGACATTATCCCAAAATGTCAACAACTTCTAAAGATTTTAAAAATTGATAAAATATATGAAGAAATCATAGGCAGTACTCATATAAAGACAATACTCCAAGTTTCCTAACTGATTTTCTGTTACTTCTTGCCCTTCTTTGATCCATTTCTCACTGCAACAAAATGGATTCTCTTTAATTCTAATATTGAATTATATAACTCCCTAAAACTTTCTTGACTTACCATTAAATGCAGAATAGATCTTTCCCAATTCAGAGCTTTGTTTCTCCAACTTTAATGTTTCATTTCTTTACTTTGTGAGTGTCTGACTCTCATCCTTTAGATCAGCGGTCCCCAACCTTTTTGGCACCAGGGACCAGTTCCATGGAAGACAGTTTTTCCATGGACGATGAGGGTGGGGTGGTGGTGGGGGGGGCGTGGTGAGTGATGGAGAGTGGCTGTAAATACAGATGAAGCAAAGCCACTCTCTATCACTCACCATACCCTCCCTTCCCCCACCTGCCTGCCTTATCTCCTGCTGTGTGGCCCGGTTTCTAACAGGCCACGGACTGATACTGGTCCTCTGCCCAGGGGTTGGGGACCTCAGTGATAAGGGATTAATATCCAGAATATATAGACAACTCCTAAGACTCAACAAAAATTAAAAAATGGGTAAAGAACTTGAATAGATATTTCTCCAAAGAAGATATACAAATGGCCAATGAAAACATGAAAAGATGCTTAATATCACTAATTATTAGGGAAACGTGAATCAAAGTCTCAATGAGATACCACTTCACAGCCATTAGGATGGCTATTATTGAAAACAAACAAATCCAGAAAATATAAGTGTTGAAGTGGATGTGGAGAATTGGAACCCTTCTGTACTGCTGATGGGAATGTACAATAGTTCAGCTGACATGGAAAGCAGTATGACAGTTCCTCAAAAAACTAAACATAGAATTACCATACCATCCAGCAGTTCCACTCCTGGGCATATATCCAGGATATATACCCAGGGATATTGAACAGATTGAAATTGAAAACAGGGGTATGAACAGATATTTGTATACCCATGTTCAGATTTGTAGCAGTATTACTCATAGCAGCCAAAGGTAGGAAACAACCCAAATATCTACTGACATATAAATGGATAAACAAAATGTGGTATATACATACTATGGACTATTATTCAGCCTCAAAAGTTAAGGAAACTCTGACCTTGAATAACCTTGAAGATACTATGCTAAGTAAAATAAGCCAGTAACAAAAGGGCAAATATTGTATGATTTCACTCATATTAGGTAGTTAGATTAGTCAAATTCATAGAGACAGAAAGTAGAATTATGATTGCCAGGGTCTGGGGTGAGGATAAATTGGGAGTTAGTGTTTAATAGGTAGAGAGTTTCAGGTTTGCAAGAGGGAAAATGTTCTGGGGATGGATAGCGGAGATGATTGCTCAACAGTGTGAATGCACTTAATGCTACTGAGGCTGTATTTCTCTCTTCTGCCATCCTTGTACTTGAACTTAAAAATGGTTAAAATGATAAATTTTATGTTATGTATATTTTACCACCATTAAAAAAAAAAAAAAAAAAGAGGCCGGCAAGGAAAAAAAAATGTTAGCAAACTAGAGACAATTAGAGCTTTGAAAAAATGTCATGTCTTTCTGTTATTGCTTCTCTTTGATCACCTTAAGAACATGCCCAAAATATTCCCAGAATAACCTGCTAGAGGAGTGTGACTCACATACAGGCAGGTGTCCCAGCTGAGGCCATCCTAAACAAGCCAGTCCTCAGCTGACCTGCCAGCTTAGCACAAACGAACAAAACAGTCCAACCAAGAGCAGACAAGTCTGGCCCAGATCGGCAGAATTTCCCAGTTCACCCATTGACTGTGAGAAATAATAAATTGTTGTTGTTTAAAAAATAAATAAGTAAAAAGGAAAGCCTTATTCACTTATATGTAAGCCTTACTTACATGTAAGTAAGTATTGTATTTATTCTAAGACCTCATAGTATTTCACTGGAATCTATAGAGCTAATAAATGTAGGTTAGTAAATGAAGACTGTATTAGTTTGACTTGTGTAATGAGCCGTATAGTAGGTCAATAATAAAAACTGGACAGATCCTTAATCCTCAGGCCATTATATCCTCTCTCTCTATTGTATGAATTTTATGTACATAAAAGTAAAAATCTCATTTTTAATGAATTTGTTAGAATATAAAATTTGCTTCACAAACTGAATGATATTTAAATAAATATCCATTCTAGAATTCTAGAATTACTTTGCTTTTTTAGAACTGAATCCTTCAGTCTGGACTTCTATTTAAGCACCTCGCTTATTAAGTTTTTTGTGCTTTGGATGATTTTTTTGGAAATCTTAAAGATGCAGTGAGTAGTAAGATGGATTGTGGGCTTGGCCCATGGTTCTGTCTTGATGGAATAGCAACTAATAATGGCAAATGGAAAGCTATTTGCATATGTCTTCTAAGGCTGTATTTCTCTCTTTTGCCATCCTCATACAGGAACAGAATCTCCCATAACCCTTTTATTTCCTCCTACCACCATTCTTTCTTGCCAACTGCCTCCATCTCTAACCCTCCTCTTTGTTCTCTATCCCACTAAAAACCTTGTATGCCCGGAAGAAAGCCTCCAAGACAATTTTATTATGTAGGCCATATGCTTTTTTTAAATTATAAGTATTCATTGAAATAATATCAGAAAATGCTATTGTGCATTATTTGCCAGCTAAAGAGAAGCCTTTATTAAAGGATTGATTTCAAATAAATTCAAATAAAATTGAATTTTATTTGTATGTTACAACTATTCCTAAGGAACTTGCCAAATACTTTTGTTGGGTGGATAAAGTATTATTTTATCTAATGCCTTTGTAACGTCTCTTCTGGATAAGATAAATAAGGCTATTTTTATGCCCCACTAGATGATCATTAGTAATTTTGCTTCTTTATTTTGTTACATCAAAAGTAAGAAGGGGGAGCAGCAAAACCAAAACAAAACAGTTGCTTTCGTTAGTCTTTATCCAAATATGTCTATATCCACTAAACAAAGACATAAAAAAATAGCATTTATGTGATTTTGTGCTTTTAATTGTGGCGTCATCCATTTTTCTATTTTGAGAGATTTTTGTGAAATATTTGTACTTTTAGCTGAAGAAGGAATATTTATAAAGAGTGCTTTCAACAAGAACTGAAGGGCACACAGTTATTATAGTGAACAGTAGCGTAATTAATAGGTGAGGGAAGAAGTGGGGAGCCTAACACTCAACCCACATATCTTATAACTAACAGCTCCTTTCCTATAAAGCAGCAGTAGTTCAAATGCTGCAAAAGTCATTCAGGTTCATGAAAATGGAATTCTACTAGTACTGATTGCTTTCATTAAATATTGATAAAATAAGTGAGTTTGGAATTAACTGCATTATTTTAATTGAAATAAGCACATCAGATGTTTGAAAATTGTACTTTGCATGTATAAAATAGTGGTGAATATTTAGTAAAAGTATCTCATTTCTTCGTATCAAGGTCTGCTGAAATGTTTACAATGTGATTCAATTTTCAATTATTTGTTTATACACATTCAGGAATATATCTCATACATGAATGAGCTATATCTGTTCAAATAATGATTATAATAGAATTATATTGAGATTTGTCCCATAGTATACATTTTGCAAACATTACTATTTGTTTAAATAAACTTGTGAAATCCTAGAAAACATTGTGTGCAAAGCTTAATTTAGAACATAAACAGATCTTATCCCCATTCTTAAGTGGATAATATAGCCTGACTGGCTTTAAAATGTATTGAATTATTTATGCATATTTATGTCCATTTAATTTCTCCAAAGCTGGTTTTCAGAGGAGTTGTAGTAGCTTTGCTACAAAGCTACAATTTTATTTGGTAATCCCTTCAGTGTTGCACAGGGAATTTTCTTTCTGAAACTGAATTAATGTAGTCAACCCCCTTTCTTCTGTATTATTTCTCTGATCATTTTTTCAGAAAAGAAAAAATCTGAATAGAACAGTATAAAAATGTCTTCTTGAAAATATGAAATTTTATTTCATGTACAGTATCTCTTTACAATCATTGCAAATTAGTATTGTCGGTATGTTGAAAAGTTCAAATCTAGTTTGAGAAGCTGATGAAAATTAAATGTTTTCTTACATTGAAAAAGCTCTCATTTGGCATAATGGTTTAATTTATTCTTTCAAAGCTGAAAAAAAGTTGAGATCAGTTTTGAAGTTGATTTTTCCCCCCTACTTGCCTAGTTGTTTCATCAGTAGTCTGAAATTCTGACTGATGAGAAGACAGAGCTAACCATGCATGGAATTTGGAGTGACATTAATCCATATTTTATACATACACATTGATTTTATATTTTGACAGCCCCCTTGGAAGAGATAAGAATCAACATTTGTTTTTTGTCTTTTCTTTATAAGAAATTATAATCAGGGCAAGAATATATTTACAAAATCTCATGCCATAAAAACAAATTATGATGGCTGAACATTTCAGTACCAGGACTTCCTTTTTAGATTAGGAAGATTTCCTTTGCAACTGTGATTTATTTTTTTTTTTTACTCTGCTTTGGAGAGTGATTGTGTAAACCAGTTTTTTAAGAGAGGAAAACTAAGACAATTTAAGGCAATCATTTTTCTTCTAATTGATCACCATAGTTATCTTAGAATATATACTATGTATGTATACCATAATCTGCATACCTATTCCAAAAAAACTTGTGTGTTCTTAGATTGAAGTACAGTTGATAACCATTCACTTGAAAATGAAAACTCGATCATCTTGACTATGGCATTCATAAAGCAGGAACTTCACACTTTATCATTAACTAATATTTATGGGGCTTACTATATGCCAGGCTTTTGTCTACATATTTGACATGTGTTAATTCCTTTAAACCTCACAGAAACCCTTTAAGTAGGTAACATCATTATTTCCCTTTACAGAAGCAGAAACTTAGGTACCATGAGGTTAAAGTTGCACATGGGTAAAATCAGAATTTGAACGCTAAGCCAGTGGTTTTCAAACTGCAGCTCACAACTGTACTTTTTTAAAGAAAGAATACAATAGCATAGTATAACATAAAAAAAAAACAACATGCATCATGTATGACTCTTCTGCTCAAGTTGTGTGGGAATGTGTACATGTGTGTACTGGTTCGTGATTTAAAGTAACATATTTCTTACTATCAATTTTGGCCCAGGAAGTTTGAGAGACTCTGCAACATGCCACCTTGTCTTCTTTGGCACCAGTTGCTGAGTCTGTTTTAAGGTTATTTTATCAAGTTGCCTTTCACCTCTCATGCCGAAATACCTGGGAGAACATAGCCAACTTTCAATTACTTTAAAAAAGGAAAGTTTTTTTTTTTTCAAATTGCCTAATCTTGTTGTCTTTGTCCTATGCTATGCTCCAAGCTTTTTTGATTAATCCTATTTTACAAAAAGCTCTTTGGGGCCAAGCGTAGTGGTTCACACCTGTAATCCTAGCACTTTGGGAAGCTGCAGGATTGCTTGAGGCTAGGAGTTTGAGACCAGCCAGAGCAGTGAGACCCTGTCTCAACAAAATAGAAAAATTAGCAGGGCATGGTAGCACGCGCCTGTAGTCTCAGCTCCTAGTCCGGGAGACAGAATAAGACCCTGTCTCAAAAAAAAAAAAAAAAAAAGTTGTTTGGTTAAAACTGGAAATTCCCTAGTGTTAATTGTTCATTCATTTATTGGTTGCTAATTGAGTACTATTATATGCCAGGGACTCTTAGTTTCTAGAGATTTGAAAGAATAAAGTCAAATAATTACTATCCTAGTAAAAAAATAAACTGAATATTAGGGGGACAAACAGAAATGGCTAAGGTATAAGCAAATATATTTTTTTGATAATTAGAACTCACATTTTTAAAATGAAGGAAAATAACAAAAGAGAGTTTGAGGTAGAGGGAAAGAAAAAAAAAATTTTTTTTCATCTTTAGAGTATAAGCACAATGTAAGCTATTATTTTGGTCCACAGTACAGAAACAAGAAAAGTAAAGAGTAGAGAAAAATGAACCTACACTGTGATCTCCTGATTCCTATCTTGCAGTATAGGAATTGAGGGAAAATTTACTAAAACTGAATTATAAATTTTGGCCCAAGCTCTAGGAAATTATGTTTGTTTTGTTTTGTTTTGTTTTGTTTTTAAAACCTGTGTTGCAATGCTATAGTGTTCACTAGCAGCTTCCATTGCCTTAGTCTGGATTGAAATGGTTCTGAAGAGTAAATTCTGAAAAAACTGAAGAGAACTGAATAACAAAGCTTTACTGAATTTACTTACTCGTTGCTGAGTTGCTGTTGTTTGTCCTTAGTATATGTTGTCTCTATTTCTCTTTCTCTCTCAGGAAAAATAAGTGATTTTTTTTTTCTTTCTCCTATTTATCTGCTATCATTTGGATTATATTTTTATATGTGAGATATTTCTTTCTAACACACACATTTAATATATAGCATGCATCTTGACCTGGAATTGACTACCGACGTTTAACTGTTGTTGATCAGACAGCACTTCTTTATCTCTTTATGTTTTAAGTGCTGTTTCTGATGAATGCCAGTCCTTTTAGTCTGCTCTGTAACAGATACACTGCAATCAATATACCATCTAGATGTCACAGAGGAAAAAGAAAACTTTTTGGCGGGGGGGCGGGGAGGGGGACGGGATATTGTTTAAAAATACTTGGTGTTACAGCTTTTACTTTGTTTTTCTATTTATTGGGCTTCAGTAAAACCACAAGAATTCAAACTTAAAAATAGAAACAAATCTTATGATACTACAACAGTAAATAATGGATCTTAAATTGTTTAAATAAAATATAAATGCTGAGAAAAAAACTAAAAATTACCCCATACTTGATTATGTTTTAGATATTTTTATTGGCTGACAAAATATATTAAAAATATATTAATCTTGGCATCAAACATAGATATTGTTATATGCTACATTGATTTTAGAGATCATGGTATAAATTGCCTTCCTTGGCCTTGGAAAGTTTGCAGTTGAATCAGCATTAGAATGACATGGAAAAAGTTCAGAATGTATTTGTAGAATTGTAAGGGAAGCCCTAGTAGGTGCTTTCCAGTGTAACAAACATTTTACACATGCTCTTTCCTTTAATCCCTTCAACAACACTGTAAGGAATGTGTTATCTTTATTTTACAGAAAAGGAAACTAAGATATAGTGAGGTTAATGAATTTTCCAAGGTGACTTATTTTCCAAGTGGTAAGCCCAGGATTTGATCTCAGATCTGTCCAACAGTGAACTGGTAGACTTCAGGTATACCCAGAAAGAACATTTTATATTGAATACTGCTTTACGTCTACTTCGTTCCAAAATCCAACTGCCCTTCCTTCTATGTTGTCAAAAGCCAAGAGATTCACTTTTTTGAGAAACTGTACCAGAGAAATTTCTGAAACAAAAACACTGAGCACAAACAGAGGGAGGTTTTTAGGTAAAGGATGAAAAACAGGAGGATTATAACTGAAAGCTTTAAGTACTGAACTGTGAAGGGCCCCAGACCCGTTTTGCTGTCATGCTATCAGAACACTGGCAGCCAGGCTTATACCAGCCCCACCCCATAGACAGAAGATTGTATTACCCTTTGGACTCAGTGAATGGCTCAAGAGAAAAGACCTAAAAAGTACTAACATTTAGGGATCTTACTTGAAGCCCACCTGAGTTCCCTTCAGTGAAGTCCAGTTCACATTCCTGTTTATGCTCCATGTGCTTCATTCAGCTACTCAGTGCCTCATTCTTAAAAAAGAAGGTACAGCCAAATATTAGCAAACATGCGAAGCCAATCTCCAGTGTAAGAGATGACAGACTAAAGCAAACAGAAAAATAAAAAGAAACAAGAAGAAACAGAGGCAATTTAGGAAGCAGAAGAAGCCTTAACAACCAAAAAGACCTAGAATAAATACCCTCAGAGAAATAAAAGATACATACTGCATTAATAGAACAAGAACATGATGCTATGAAAAGTGAATAATCATAAAACAAGACAGATCAGTAATAAAATTAATAGATGAGTTGGAAGGTAAGTGCAAATGTCTTCTAAACATAATATCAACATGATATGAGGAAAATAGCCTGGAAAAATAAAATTAGAGGACCAGAGTAGAGAATATTTGGATTTAGATAGACATGTATCAGTCTGCTTACATTTAAAGGAGAGGAACCTTTAGCAAATTACATAATTTGGGGGATCCTATGTATCAAACTGCCATTTATTTTATATAACCCTGAAGAAATTTTTCATGGGTATACTGACCTTTTTATACATTATTATTGTTCAATGTGGTATATTAGTTTAAAATACATCTATACAACTCTCCCTAGAATTTAATACTACAGTCAGCAAAGTGTGAACTATATATTAAAAAATATATATATTTATATGGATATGGATGTTGTGATACTTTTAGAGGATTTGTTGAAGTTTTATTTTTAAAATAGGAAATTAGCCTAATTAAGTTATTTTGTGTGGCTGTATTTCTAAATTTACATCTATTAAGCATTAGCACTCTGTATTGCAGATTTGGTTTGCTATTAGAAATTATCTTCTGGAAATTTTTGAATGACTCTAACAGAAGTTAACTCTAAACTTAATTTAAGCAGCCTCCAATGACATTGTTTTTTAACATCAGTCAGAAAATGATAAAATGAAGCAACTGAAATGGATTGTGGTTAATATTACTGTCAGGGTGATGAATAATTCTGACATATGCCAGCAACACACTGCCAGTCAGTAATCCTTCTCAAAGTTAAGTATTTATTCTCTAATCATGCTAAGTTACTGTGATGTGGAGTGGCCATTTATTATTATTTATAAATGAATTGTTTTTGCATGGCATTACTAGTTTTTATACCACAATGCTTTCTTAGTTTAGTGCTGGGTGTACAAACTAAGGTAGATTCAGAGTAGAGAATACCTATTGTGAATTTCCATAAAAATTGTTTTCAAAACACCTAACGAAATGTTTTTTTCAAGTTTAATAAGTGGTATTAGTATACTTCTCACTTCAGGCTTGGGTATTTTTTTCTTATGATAGAAGGTAAATTAATAGAAGGACATTTAAAAAACCTGTGTGCATTTGTAGTTTTAAAAATATACTTGTATGAACTTCTCATTCTTGTATTTCCTGTGATTTTAAAACTTATGTGAATATGTAGTATGCTTTTTATAGTGGTAATGTAATAAATTATCTTTTATTCTTATGTCCAAATTCCTGTTTAATTCCTTATTCTCAAAGTCCAGTTACTTCAATAAACACATTTTATTCACTATAAATACCTTTATAATAACTGACTATTAAATATTTGCTGGATGCCTTTTGTGTACATTATTCTAAGGACTTTGCCGGAAACAAAAGTGAATGAAATTGTCCCTACTTCTAAAAACCTTTATAATCAAATGTATGTTATATATAAACCATTTATAAGAGAATACCAGAAAACATTTTATTTTTATGTGATTTATTTTTTAGACTATTCCACTTTCAGAACAGGAATTTTTTAATATGAATCTACAGTTTATCCAAGCTTTGGGAAGTGGAAAAGGGTAATTTCTGCAAACAAAACCATGTTACCATTGGCTTAATATAAAAACTAGAGTAGACAATTAAAAAGTTGTATTTTTAAAAATATAAGAAGAAAATCAGTAGTTTTACTGGGAAGTATATCTTATTAAAGTACATTAACTTATTTAATTTCTATTAGGTCAGTAAATTGGGGAAGTTATAGATTTAGTGTGACATCTCTCAATAAATTAGTTAAAAATCTGAGTGGTTCCTTTCTGAAATATAGACAAGGTAATTAAAAGTCATTAGTAGCATTCATAACTGTTGAAATCATTGTATAACCATATTGTTTAATGGACTTCATAAACTTCTCGCATTGCCCTCTTTAGGGCATCTTTCTAAAATTCTGTCCCAGGCCCTGATCTGTCCAATAGTTTCACTTAATATAACAAATTGACCATACTGTTTATAGTAATTAAAATACAAAATTTTAAATCATTTTGACAGATTGAGACACTCACATGAAGTATTCAAGTGAAACATGAAGAAATAACATGAAGTCTTACATTTAGACTTAAAATATTATGTTAGAAAAAAGGAAAGGAAGAAAAGAGGTTAAAGATAAGTCGGTGTTAAATCTATAGCACTTGTATGATAGGAGTCTTAGTGGTGGGAAGGAAGTTAAAGATATGGCAGTTGTTCCCAACCTGTGGGCTCTGGTCACATGCGAGGGGCCTGTGGGTTTATTGAAAGAAGTCTGTGCATCCGTGTAGTATACATGTATATATATGAGAGACTATCTTACAGGGAAATGTTCGAAGCTGCTGATTTAGATTATTTAATTAACTATATGTTTATTGTGATCCAACAGTGATAATTGGTTTTTCTAAAAACAAATTGGAAAAAACAGAATTATTATTATTCTCCTGTATTGTGGCTGCTGATGCTACTTATTTTTTGTCTAGAGTGTATTATAGGTTCAGAGTAGGAGTCTAGGTCTACTTTTTACACATGGAAGTCCAATTCTTCTAGCACCATTTGTTGGAAAGACCATCTTTTCTCTTGAGTTGCCCTGGCACCTTTGTTGGAAATCGTTTTGCCATGTATGTGTAGCTCTATTTTAGACTCTCTAGTCTGCTCAATCAGTATATCTAGACTTGTATCAGTACCACACTGTCTTGATTACAATCATTTTATAGTAAGTCATGAAATCAGGTTAAGTGAATCCTCCTGCTTTATTCTTTTTAAAAATTGTTTGGCTATTCTAAGTCTTGCTTCTTGAGAATTAGCTTATCAATATCTAATAATTGTAAAAATCCTGCTAGAATTTTTGTTGAAGTTACATTGAATCTATAGGTCATTGGGTAAAAATGATATATTAACAATATTGAATCTTCTAACTCATGAATATGGTAACTCTTCCATTTATTTAGTCCTTTAATTTCTCTCCAATGCTTCATAACTTTTAGTATACAATTCTTATACATATTTTGTTAATTTTTCCTAAATATTTTATGTTTTTAATACAGTTATAAAATTTTCAATTCCAATTGTTCATTGCTAGCATATAGAAATAAAATTAAAATTTGTATATTGACTCTATGTCCTTGCTAAGCTCACTTATTAGTACTAGCAACCTTTTTGTAGACTTTTTGCAAATTTCTACATAAATGAATATAGCATCTTGCAATGAAGACTTACAATATTGACAAGAAGTACTGAGAATGCCTTAGCTTTGGTCTTAGGGAAAAAGCATTCAGTCTTTCACCATTACGTATGATATTAGCTACAGGGTTTTTCATAGATGTCCTTTGTTAGGTTGAGTAAGTTCCCATCTATTCCTAGTTTTTTGGAATTTCCGTCATAATTAGGTATTGACCTTTGTCAATGCTTTTTCTGAAGATGATTTTTTTTTTTTTTAGTCTGTTAGTATAGTGAATTACACTGGTTGATTTAGGAGTGTTTCATTCCTAGGATAAACCAGACTGTTATGTATTATCCTTTTAATAAATGGCTAGATTCAATTTGCAAATATTTTCTTAAGAATTTTTATATCTGTGTTCAAAAAAGATATTGGTCTGTAATATCGTTTTCCATTTTTGGCTTTAAAGTAATAACTGCATGACAAAATGAGTCTCGAAGCTATTCCCTCCTCTTCTATTTCCTGGAAAAGATGGTATAGAATTATTATTATTTCATCCTCAAATGTTTGATGAAACTTATGAGTGAAGCCATTCAGTCTAGGGGTTTTATTTCTGGGAAGGTTTTTTGTAAAACTTTGACTTCCATTTCATTAATAGATATAGGGCTATTCAGATTATCTCTTTGTTATTGAATAAGTTTTGGTAGTCTGCATCTTTCACAGGATTTTTTTTGTTTCATCTAAGTTGTCCCCTCCTTCATTCTTAATATTGGTAATTTATTTCTTTCCTTTTTCCCCCTCTGGACCAGTTGGCTTGAGATTTTATTTATTTTTCTATTGCTTTATCTGTTTTCTATTTCAGTTATCTTTGCTTTCCTTTTTTTTGTTTCTGCTTGATTTGGATTTCATTTCTCTTCCTTTTTAGTAGTATCTTAAGGTAGAAACTTTATTGATTTCAGAACTTTTTCCTTGTTTTGTTTTGTTTTGTTTTGACAGGGTCTTGCTTTGTTACCGAGGCTGGAGTGCAGTGTTGTTATCATAGCTCACTGCAACCTTAAACTCCTGGGCTCAGGTTATTCTCCTGGCTCAGCCTCCCTAGTAGATAGGACTACAGGCATGTACTACCACGCCCAGCTAATTTTTTTATATTTTGTAGAGACAGAGTCTGGCTATTGCCCAGGCTGGTCTCAAACTCCTGACCTCAAGCAATCCTCCTGCTTCAGCCTCCCAAAGTGCTAGGATTACAAATGTGAGCCACCGTGTCTGGCCATTTTTTTCCTTTCAAATATAAGCATTTAATGCTACAATTTTTTCTCAAAGCACTGATTTAGGTGAGTCCAACAAATTTTATATCATTTTCATTCTATTCAAATAACAATATTTTATAATTTCCCTTGTGACTTTCTTTTTGACTTATGGATTATTTAGAAGTGTGTTGTATAATTTCCACATGTTTGGGGATTTGTCAGCTTTCTTTCTCTTATTTCTTTTTTAATTCCATTATGGTTGGGGAACATATTCTGTGTGACTTCAGTTCTTTTAAGTTAGTCAAAATTCGCTTAATGGCTCAGAACATGGTCTGTCTTGGTCAATGTGCATTTGAAAAGCATGCATATTCTGTCGTTAGGTAAAGTGTTCTATTAATATACATTAGGTAAATTTAGTTGTTAATGTTCTTCATATCTTCTATCTCCTTACTGATTTTCTGTCCACTTGTTCTATTGATTACTGAGAGCAATGTTGAAGTCTCTACCATAAATTTAGATTTGTCCTAGATGCTGAGGTGGGAGGATCCCTTGAGCTCAGGAGATCGAGTCTAACCTGGGCAACAAGGCAAGACCCTGTCTCTAAAAACAAAAAACACGAACAAGTTAGGTTTGTCTGTGTGTTTTTTCAGTTCTGTCAGATTCTAGTTTATATATTTTCAACATTTATTTTTGAGTATGTGTTATGAATTGTGTTTCCAAAAAGATACATTGAAGTCCTAAGCTCTTGATACCTATGAAATATGACCTGATTCGTAAACAGGTTCTTTGCAGATGTGATCAAGTTAAGATGAGGTCATTAGGGTGGGCCCAAATCCAATATGACTGGTGTCCTCATAAAAAGATGAAAACACTATATAAAGACAGACCCACAGGAAGAGAACACTATGTGATGACTGAGGCAGAGATAAGAGTTATGTTGTCACAAGCCAAACAATACCTGGAGCTACCAGAACCTGGAAGAAGAAAGGAAGGATCTTCCCCTTGCGGCCTCAAAGAGATCATGGATCAATTAACACCTCCATTTCAGACTTCTAACTTCTAGAACTGTGAGAAAATAAATTTCTATTGTTTTAAGCTACCCAGTGTGTGGTACTTTTGTTACCAGCTGTTATAAACTCCTTGGTTCTTGTCTTCTCACAATCGAAGAATGAAAGCAAGAGACAGTTTTGAAGCAGAAAGCAGCAAAGTTTATTAAAGCCAAAGGTCACCCTTGAAGGGGTTAAGAGCTTGCACACATCCCAGCGTACTGTGGCCCTGGGGTTTCTGTAAATCAGCAAGTGATAGCACAGTCCAAAAGGGGTAGGAGTGGGCACACGTCCCGGCAGACAGTGGCACTGGGGTCTCTTTGAGTTACCCTTTTCTTTCTTGTCTGGCTTCGCCTCGATCATGACATTGCTTCTTCTTTTGTTCTTGACCAATGGGGATATTGTCACCTTCCTGCTGCTGGGTGGAGGAAGTTTTTCAGCTTGTATGGTTAGGCCCAGATGTGTTGCGGTGCCCAAGGCCCACAGTGGGTGGGAGGCAAAAGGCAATGTTGTATTAACATAATGTCCCCTGTGCTGTTTATGTTCTTGTGACATTTGTAGCTACCTTTATCTTGTTATTGTCATAGTATGTTCTCTCAGTCAGCATCCCATCTGTTCACACTGCCTGTTCCCTACTTCCTCTGTTCATGTCTTACTTTCCTACCTATGCTAATGATTGTAATCTCAATATCGATCTCAAAATTTAAATATAAAGAAGTATTCTGTATTTTAATTTTTTCTCAATTATAATTAATAAAAAGAACAAAGAAGCCAAAGTATGGATCATAATATTTAACACATTAACTGCCATTTGAGTTGTATTTAACTCATGCTAGTTTTGAGTTCGGGGCCTAGTGAAGCATATGTAACTCACATGTCTCTCCACCCTGGGAGCTGTGTGAACTATTTTCAAGTTGCACATAACTCATATGCAGAAAACAATAAAAAATAACAAATTTATCATTAAATTAGAAAGGATCGTTTTGTTTTTGAACAAAACTCTCTTTTTATTCTATTTTCATAATAAAGCACTGTGGCCCCAAGGAAAAACTTTTTTTCCTAGTGTGGCAGTCAATATGTTAAAAAGTTTGCTTGTTCTTCGATGAATATAACAACTTATATAACTGTATAAAGAAGTAACTGCTAGTAACACTTTATGGTATTTGGACAAATTGTTCCTCAACCTGAGTCTGTCTCTCAGGGGATGTATGAAATGGAATCCTTCATTACCACCCCTTTTCAACTCATAAGTTAATTTCATTGCCTCTTGTTATGATGTGTTAGTGAGATTTCTCTAGAGAGACAGAACCAATAGGAGATGTTTATTTGTATATGTATATCTATGTCTATAAAGAGATTTATTATGAGGAATTGGCTCACATGATGAAGAGGCTGAGAAGTCCCACAATCTGCCATCTGCAGCCTGGAGACCTAGGAAAGCTGGTGGTGTAATTCAGTGCTTCATCCTGGAGGTTGTCTTGAAGCTTGCAATCACTGCCCCTTGCTTACCAGCAGTGGCTTTTTCTAGCAATATAACTACCTTAAACCTTTGGTCATTTGTCTGTTAGATCTCACATTGCTAAAAATCCACTCCATAAGTGTTGTCAATATTTACTAGCTCTATGTATGACCCATGGCTATTCTTGAGAACATGTGTGGAGGTTCTAACAGGGGAGTGCAGCTACTTGTATACCCTTGACTGAAGAATAGTCCTACTCTATCGGGAAGGTCATCCTCTTTGACTGAGCATGCAGCTTCAGGAGGGACACACACGAAGCAGTAAGGGAGGAAGGGGACACCTGCCTAGCGAGCCAGATGAGCTGAATCAACCCTGGCGATCAGTGGGGTGACAGATGTCACAGCCAGATTGCCCTCACATCCCCCATGGCTCTTCTTAAGTCATGAGAATTATTAAATCTCTCCTGTTGCAACTATGAAATAATGAAAGATTATTTCATTAAATTCATTGCAATTGCCCTTTTTCTTCTGAAAATTACCACATACCGCTGGTTACACTTGCTCAAAAACATTTTATCTCCTTGTTTGATATTTGAAGTCCACTATAGTTTCAAAATGCCTTACAAAATATATGTTTTATATATTTTAATCAATCTCTGTCCATCCCTCCCTGCCCCTGCCCTTCCCAGCCTCTGGTAACCACCATTTTACTTTCTATCTTGATGAGATCCACTTTTTTAGTTTCCACATATAAGTGAGAGCATGCAATATTTGTCTTTCAGTGTTTGGCTTATTTCACTTAACATAATGACCTCCGCTTCCATCCTTGCCTGCCTATACGTTGACATCTTTAGCTTGTCCTATGTTATATCTATCTAATTTTTATATTAAGATTTAATATTTCTTAACAAACATCACATGTACTCACCAGAAAATTGGTTTCCATGATCATCACCTAAATTCACATTTGGGAATGATACCAATCGGATATCAGACTGAGGTGGGGGGAGGGGATGGGTGTATGCCTACATGATGAGTGCGTTGTGCACCGTCTGGGGAATGGTCATGCTTGAAGGTGCTGACTCGGGGAGGGGGGGGTGATGCGAGGAGGGGATGGGTGTATACCTACCTACATGATGAGTGCAATGCGCACTGTCTGGGGAACGGTCACGCCTGGAGCTCTGACTTGGGGGACAGGTGGTACATGGGCAACGTATGTAACCTGAACTTCTGTATCCCCCATAATAAGCTGAAATAAAGAAAAAAAAAAGATTTAATATTTCTTCCAAAAAGCAATTAGTCCAAAACAGAGAATAAAAGAACTAGTTTTATGAATTTTGAATCCTCCTTCATCTTATAGTTATGATGTTCTTTTATGCTTCAAAATGTAAATCATTAAAATACTTAGAGTTATTAGTCCAGGTTTGAGCTATAAAATAAACACAGTTTTCTCACTCAGAGTTGAGCTGAACAGAATATATGTAGATTTGCAAATTGGAACTAGTTTTATTATATTCATATGACTTTCAAAATAGAAAAGGAGTTTCAAGAGCTGAATATTCCTCATGTAGTTTCTAATTTTGTTTTATGTTTCCAGCTTATAGAAGCTGAAGGAACATTGATATTTATATTACTAATAGCCTATTTTAAAAGCCTGTAGCTGGGAAAAAAAACCCTATAGATGAGTTACTTGATTTTAATGGTCTTAACTTCTTCTCTAAGTGGGTAGATGAATATATCTGCAAATGAATAGATTTTGTTATATCAGCATTGGGCTGCTTCAGTGTTTACCATTTTTATAATTATGTAAAACATTTCTAGTAATTATCTTTGGGTTTTTAGGATTTTTTTTAGGTTCTTCTAGGCATTTATCTTAGCACTGGGCATTGGATTAATAGATTATTTTCAACAATTTATGTGACTTTCTCAAACTCAGGTAAAAAACCTATGGTAAAAGATCACTTAATACTAACTATAGCTGAATAACATAGAACTATGAAGGCATTGCTACTAAATCTACCAATATAAGCATTTGAAATGATTTAGATTCTACATAGACACAATAAGGAAAATAGAGTACTTTCTTTTTCCCAAGATGTGTTCATTAAATTGAAATGGTATAGTGGGTATATATTTAATGCCACTTGTAAGAAAGTGTGTTTTCAAGGGATTAAAAAGTGCTCTGGTACTTGAAAACAAAAGTGCTTATTTGTTAACTCTAAAAGCCACAGTGGTGTGCTGATGAAATTTTTTTCTTGACAATATTAAATAAAATTTAGAGTGTAAGGATAAGTGCCAAACCATTTCAGCCATAGATAGCATATAACAAAATACCCTAAAAGCCAAGGTTGAGTAAAAATGCTGATCAGGCTGCTTGTTATACTTGTCATTTAGATAAAAGAGCTGCTACAACTGAAACAAAATAGTTGCTGCACCCCCAACAGTGGCAATATTGCTTAAGTGACAGAGGCTATTTGTTTGTTTTCTTCACTAGAGGGATGGGGGAAGAAGGAAGGTGGTGGAAACACACAGAATAAAATTCATTGGTGGCTTTAAAAAGCTTCAGCAATGCAGAAAATTAAAGACTCTTACTTGGGTTCATGGATGTGGGCATACAAATATAAAAGTTAAGAGGGAAATGAGGCAATAAACTTTGGTGACAATACTTACAGATTTTGTTCACATATTTTTATAAGATATTTTTGCCAAGCATCTTTTCTGTGTCCCTTAGGACAAAATATGCTTTTTTTTTTTTCTTTCTATTTGTGATGCCTTCTTCTAAGGTGATATTCACAGACATTATATAAGTAGGAATAAAAACGTTAATGGTATTTTTTCAAAAGGGCATCTAAGAGCTTTCATGAAAGGATTCTAATGGCCTTGCAAATGCAGCACCAATACTTTAATTAATCCACACAACCCAAATCATTCTAGGATTTGCTAGTCAATTTGGTTGGAGATGGCTTTGAATCTTGCTGCTGCCACTGGCTGGGTAACCAACCATTGATAGTCACTTAACTTCTCCCAGACAAGGTTTTTCACCTGCAAATTGGGGATGCTAAAAGATCTGTATATAAGGAATTGCTGTGAAGATAGTGAAATGATTTATGTAAGGCTCATAGAACTTTTGCTTTTTTCCCAGTAAATAGTAGCATTGTCATCAGATAGAATGGCCCCTTTGATATATATACCATAGTTTTTTCCTAGAGTCTTCCAAAACCAAATGATTATTCCTTAATCAAGAATGACTATCTTTTATGATAAAATATTTCCTGATAGTATATCCTCTGAATTTGAAGCTTTTTGTTTAATTTGTGTGTATCAAATACCTTATACTTAACAATATTCTTTCCTTTAAATTGATAATATAACATAGACCTATAAAAGAACATTGTATTCAACCACCTTGCTTCCTATTCCTTAGTAGTGTTTTGCCCTCACTTTGCAGTGGCTCTCTTTCAATATCTATTGGCCTAATCTCCTTCCACAAAAGAATAGCGTATAGCCTCTATTTATATATAACCTCTCAAATGCTATAAGGCAGCTTTTTTCTGTCATTATGAAATTAAAGGATGTGTCCAGTTTCCTAGTTATGCCAAATGAAGATGACATTGGCAGATGGCTTTTAGCCAGTCATCAGGATCCTAAGCACAGTTGTAAAGTAGCCATGCTCTTTGCCTCCCTTCCTAAACGTTTTTCCACTTTTTATATACCCACAAAATACATCTTTATGAAACACTGTCCTTTAGCATTTCCAGTGGCCGTATTCCTAAGTCTTATGCTCCAGAGTTATCTATTTTCCATTTCTGCAAATCATCTCCAAAAGGTGGGGTTTAATGATTTTCCAAAGAAGCCTTCACAGAAAGCTATGAAAACTCTTTTGAGACTTTAGGATTGTAAAAGAGAAGTTTGTTAACTCAAGCAAATCGTGCTTTATAGAAATTCTCAGATTTCTTGTTTATTTTCCACAACTTTCTTACCCTCAATAACTATAAACATGGTCCAACAGTTTGGAACTTCACTTCTGAAAGGTTAATAACAGTTCATATATAAATCTCAAAAGGAAAGAACGAATTATGGTGATGGTAATAACAACAATGTTAATAGCAGCTAAACTTACTGAATATTTTCTTTGTGCCAGGAGTTCTAAGCACCTTTACATATATCAGCTTTTTGAATCAACCTATTAAATAAAGATTATATTTGAAAAATAGAAATGGTAGAAAATTATTGAAGTTAGGAAAAACAACTTGTAATACAACATTTTTAGATGGATAAAATGGCCCAAAGAAGGAGTTTTGAGTAATAGGTTTGAGTCTCTTAGATTTATGTTGATTTTGAGCTATATTAAGATACTTCATTTCTTCATTATTAAAATATAGATATCTAGGGATATTGTAAAAATGCATAACAATGTTTTATAAATTTATAAAGTGTAAGTTGGAAGTATTATTCTTAATTAGATAACTTCAGGTGAGAATTCCTATAATTTAAAAACAGAAAGAAAAAAACAGGTACCTTTCTTTTCACAGAAAACTTTTACTAGTAATTAGATGAAAAATTCTGTTGTGTACCTTTAAAGGGGTCTGTGAATCCAAAACCATTTGTTTTTAATTGATGTCATAGAAGATTATTATAACTTAACATTTCATATGCTTTTGATAGTAAAATTTGGAGCCCTCTGGATTTTTGAAAAGTAATTTTGGTTTTGGTTATGTTCTTGAGGTACAGAAATTCAGTTGATTGGGACTACTGTATACTATTAGGGTTTTGACAGATAATGCACAATACTGTATGTTTTTGTTCTGCTTTGTCATAAGAAGATTGTGATGTTTGAGCATGTTCTTTCCTAATAGACTTGACTAATTTCTTCAGGCTTATTTAATTTTTTCCTTAAATATTCTTGATCAAATAACCTTAAAAATAATAATTATTATTATTACTATTATAATAATTTACTGTGTACCAGGCACTGAGCTGGTCTCTTTACATGCAGTGCTTTTGTTAATTAACAAAATTGCTTCTCAAGGAAGGTAATAAAAAATGTATTTTTTATTATAATGTTCTTATAAAATTGATTTTAAAGTTTTATACCACATATCCTGTCTTGAAAGGTATCATTACGATCTCATAAACAAAATACTTATAACTTTACCACAGATGTCAACTTTGTTATTTGTAAAATTATTAAAATATGGTAACAGTGATTTTTTTTTTTGTCTATACCGTTTTTACAAGGTTTGGTTTTCTTTAATTTGTCATTTTCTATTTTAATATAATCCAACTTCTTATTTCTGTTTTTAAACATAATGCTCTGTTGTTAGACCTAATACACTAAATTTTAAATTATTCTACTTAATTCTATTTTATTTGACCCTTTTTTGCATTCTATTGTGATTGATGTTTTTTTCTTAGTTTGTAGAGTTAAAAATTTTTATATAATTCTATTTGTTAGCTTTTTGTAGTGTTCAAAATTATTTTTCTATATCCTAGAGCTATTTATGTTTACCTGGTTATAAACTTGAATTATACCACTTTTATATTCTCTAATCAATACTTATTTTTTATTGATTTTTTTTTCATGAAATGACCATTTTTAATGACCAGTATTTTTGGTCTTCTCCTTTTTAAAATTTGCTGATTTTAAAAAATACTCTGTCAAGCTTTTTAAATTGTATAAAAAGCTCTATGTAGGATGAAAGTGCTAGGCATCTTCTTGAACTACCTTACAATTGTTACTCTTAATATACTGTATAAGTAAGAGGAGCCATCAGCATTTACTTTTAGTTCTTTTGCAGAGATGAATAATCTTGAAATGCTGATTTAGACAATGTTTTAAAAATGCTATAATGCACTTTGGTGTGTGACTGACTCTTGCTTAGTTAAATGTTTTGCAGCATTATAACATAGTTGGATTCAGCTCATCTTTTAAAGCAGTTGTCAGAAAAATATGGGCCAGCATGGTAGAATGTATTAGCTCAATACATTGTCTCCATTTTATTATGAAGCTGCTGAGGAAGCTGTGATATACAGCACTGTCATTACAGATCTATTGTTAGGATGGTTCCACAGTCTTCTTTGCACCGCCATTAATTTATAGCAGTAAACAATATGTAGCCTTCCAACTGCAGCAAAGCAGAATCTTTTAATGAGGTGGATGTTATTACCACAATAAATCAGTGCTTTCGTGTAATGTATAATTCAATGTGTGTATTCCCACTGTAACTTCTCTGAGTAAGCTGATAGTGTATCATTGTCATTGCACAGCTCCACTGGTCTTTCTTTTTTTTTTAACCTTCTTTTATTTGGGGACTTCTTTTTTATATGCTTGCAAATAAATGTGGCATGTCTTGATAGCTGTCCTATAGCAGGTTTCAGAAACCAACTGTAACAATAACAGCCAGAATCAATACTGTGGGTTCAACCAATATGGATCTCTGCACGATGCCATTTTTTTTTTTTTCAGATGCTAGTGAAATCAATCCTAATTGGTTTTAGCATTATATTCAAGAAATGTGATTCTATAACTATTGATTTTGGGGGTTACTCATTTGGAGAGTAATAAAAATAGGAGCAGATAAAGTGAATACTTAATATGCTGCAGAACCATACAAAAGGAGCATTGATTCTATTTTTAATTCATATAATTTGTCTTCCAGTGATTTTATTTCTTCTTTCTTTCCTTTTGCATGGCTTATTCTTTAGGGGCAACAACTAAAATACGTTTACAGGCATTCCAAATTGGTTCTGTAACAAAGAAAGAATTCTTGGAGTCAGTTCTATTCTTAACTGGCATACATTAGTAAGTCAGATATAATTCTTTTGTATAGAAACTAATGCTTTAAAAGATAGCTTTTTAAAGTTAGTAATACTGTGACACTGACTTAATAATCAACTAAAGATTTTTAAAAATTTGCCTGTAAAGTAAAAAATGGCTTAAAGTAAAATAATATTGATTAGAATCAACCTATTGAAAGAGAATAGTATCAAAGATAAATAGTAGTTTTGAAAAAATAGTTAATTAATTTAATAAGATAACCAAAATGATAAATTTAAAATGTTGGTTAAAATCATATAACATGAAAAGCAATTCAAAAACTGGTCTGAACATTGCTTCATTTCTGATAGAATATTTCTCAATACATCCATTTTTAAACTAATATTTTTAATTTATTTAACATTTTCCCCATAAATAATCAAATATTTTATTTCTCTTATAAATAAGAAATGACTAACTCATAGATTTTTATATAATATATAAAACCAAAAAATCTGTTCTGCATCTTATTAAGAGAAGTAATGTTATATGCATGTATCTTTTTTCAGTGAATTGGTACTTACATTTTGAATAAGGAACCAAGATCTTCTGGAGATCAGAATGTTTTGAGAGAATGAATTATTATTTAAAGCAGTTAGTCTTAATGTTCTTTGAGCCCTAGAACCCTTTGAGAATCTCAACGATATTCTCTATGTCTTCCTTAAGAAAATGTATTAATACATGTGCGTGCTCACACAAAAATTTGCCTGCTATTTAATGGAGTCCATGTATTCCCTAAATAACAACAGCAGCTGCAGTAATACTGATGCAGGTACCAGGTAACATTTATTAGGCTTTTATGTTATGCCAAGCAATGTGCTAGGGGCTTTAAAGGTAATTATTTTATTCAGACTTCCTTACCCCAATTCTGAAACATCATCCTAAAAATCATAGTTAGCATTCATTAAATGTCAGGCGTAGTTTGTAGGACTGTCATGTGCTTACTCATTTTATATTCCAAAGCAACTTTCTGAATGAGTATTGCTGTCATTCAAGTGAGCCCAGTTTCTTTACCATGTTGCTATACTGCTCTGGAACTTTTGCTGTATTGTATTATTTTCCAGTGTAAACTCATAATCTGCCTACTATTCTTTCTTTGTTATATATATTTTTATAGCTCATACAGGCATGTTTTTATCCTCTACTTTCTGGTTCCACTCATACCAACAGAAATTTCTAGTTACACCTTAATCCCATTTTCACACAGTCTCTTCTTTGCAGTCTGTCTCACCTCTCTCCCAGTTTTGTTCTATTCTCTGAATCCAATATAAGTCATTCCTCCAGCTTCAAGATTCTGTTTGTAGTTTTTGCTTCTAATTAGCCAAATGAGATTATAGGTGCTTTCCAAAGTGTTGTATAGCTAATATTCACTTCATGTAATTGTCTTTATGCGATGCTTGTATGGGCTGGTTAAAAACCTGTATTCGACAGAAACTAGATTTATGGAGAAATGACAGGTTTATCCATCTACCTACTTATATGTGTATGTTTAACCTATGTTGAAAAATAGATTTATTTTTTTCATCCATTCTCTGAATGTTACACTGTTTCTGACTTAAATAGTATATATTTTTAAAAATTACCTTCACAATTACTAACAGGATAACATTAGAAGAGAGGAAGAGAGAAAGGATGATTGTATTCATATATTCTTGGTTTCTTCCTTTTTGTTGGCAGCCAGTGGGAGCTTTGAATCCAAAAAGAGCAGCATTCTTTGCAGAGCGTTATGAATCATGGGAAGATGATCAAGTTCCAAAGTTTCACTATGGTACTCATTACTCAACTGCAAGTTTTGTTCTTGCATGGCTGCTAAGAATAGTAAGTTTTATTTGATAATAAACCATGACTAAATAAATTCAATGTTGTGAAGAATATGCAATAAACAGAAATCATCACATCTTTTTTTAATGCTAAACGTCACTTTAAATGATTGAGGTTCTAATTATAAATTTCTCTATCTCATTTGGTATATATTTTATAACATACTACTGTAGAATTGACTTAAATATATTTCACCTGGAATTGTGTGAATTTTTGCCTTAAATCTGCCTCTTCAAATGGTTGCTATCTTACCAGATTCTAAATTGTAACATAGGTTCCTTTACAATGTATTCTATTAAAAAAAGAACTAAAAAAGATTTCATTAGCACAAACACATATTTATATATTTTGGAAACTTCAGTTGCCCTAAGTGGAATAAGGTAAGATTGTTGGCAATAAATACCAAGGCTGTCGTGTATTGATAATATATTGGTTAAACAAGAAATGTTTCTGTAAAATTGAAAGGTGATTCATCTACTAGAAAGTAATTTCTTTGGGAAAGCATTAGCAGCACATCATTAATTAAAGCTTGTTAAAAGGGTACAGGCAGACATAAATCCTAGAAGTAATTTATAGTGCTTAGCTAATTTCAAGCAATTATCCACTAATATGTGTTTAAGTGTTCTTTAACTAAGAGGAGGCTTTTAAATCTTCCCAACATTTTTCTTTTCTTAATCATAAATTAAATATTGAGCCATAACAATAGGAAAATTACATATTGGACTATTTCCTTGTACTGTGAAGAAAATGCATCTAATTTATGTCTGAATGTTATTAATAAATTATTCTGGAAAAGGAAAGAAGTCTGAAGAAAATGTTGCAAATATCAAATTTTGGAAATATTTAGAAATATTTCTTTTGAAGGAAAAATAATTTAAGAACTTTAATAATTTAGATACCATTTCCATTCTATACCTAGTATATACTATCTAATGCCTATTAGTCATGAAAATATTTAGATCTAAAGATTTAGAAAAAACACTTTTTTGCATGAGGGAACATACGGATTTTTTTTACTTGCTATTTTTTAGGAACCCTTTACAACTTATTTCCTAAATTTGCAAGGAGGGAAATTTGATCATGCAGATCGAACTTTTTCATCAGTTTCCAGAGCTTGGCGAAACAGTCAGCGTGATACATCTGATATTAAGGTAAAGAATGTTTTGTTTTGCTGTTGTTATTGCCAATGTGTTCTTTGTGGAATGAATGTTGAAAATTTTTCTGCTACAATACAACCCTGTTTACGAAAGATAAGACTCAGAAAATGAGGCCTTAAATAAATGGCCAAAAACCACAGAATTTCTTTCTCTGTCTCTCTCTCTTCCGTGTCTATGTCCTAAATGTCTCTCTCCCCTCTGTCTGTCTGTCTGTCTCTTTCACCCTCTCTTCTCTCTGTTTCTAGTTGTGGAGTGATTCCCTACCCACCTTCTTTGGAATATTTTTGTTGAAGGAAAAATATAGTAGCATAGATGTGAGGCTTGTGAGGCAGCGTGCTCAATGGAATTCCAAACTCAATAAAATTACTGTAGTCTGAAAAATGCTATGAGAAAAATCTCAGACATATGTATTTAGATATCCCACGTGCCCATTCTAAAAATAATTATCTTTGGCTGCTGCTGGTTCTAAATGCATACCTGACTTTGCCTGGCATTGCAATATTACTAAATAGAAATAAGAGTCCTCCTATCTATATGCATGTTCACTAATAAAAAAAAATCACAAACTTTTGCACAGTAGCTAATCTAATCCTTACTAGACTTTTGCTTCTACCCTCAGAAGTACAGTATTTTATTTTCTTTACATAGTGTCACTTTCTGCAAGGTACTGTGTATAATGAGACATAATGCCTGTAGTTTTGAAGCTCCTTACAGTTTCATAAAGAAATATGACTTACACGTAAATAATTATACCATATGAGAGAAAAAAATAAGTGCCATATGAGAAATATTGGAATCTAAAATAGGAAATGTTACATTACTAATGTGTATGTTACTACAGAGTACTTAAAATTTTTTCAGTGTAATAATAATTGCACCTTAAGTCTGATATTTTACACTCTATAAACTATATTCACATACTTTGTCTTACTTAGTGTAGAGTACATTGCTGATATCAAAGATACTTTATTGAAGAAGTATCTTCAGTTGAAGAAGAAGTATTGGGCCATCTACCAGGATTTTTTCATCTCACAAATAATGTACTCTGATATATAATCTTGAAAATTGAATATCATACTCTTTAAGAATCACCAGTAAATAATTTTGAAATGGATATTTAGGTAAAATTAAATAAGACTAGTTAACACTTTAATAATTTTTTAAAATTTTATCTCTAATCACAAAGCTATTTAATTACTTTTTTAACTCTTTTGAGAAATAATAAGAGTTATGGATACATGAAAGCATTGATAAACCTTTTTGTTCTCAGGATGAAGACTTGTGATTTTTTTTTTTTTCACTTCCATATTCCTTCATTTGTTAAGCATCTCATGACCAAATTTTAACTTCTTATGTAAGTTTGGTACTAGAAATGTAAACAAAAATGAAGTAATGAATTTGAGAATTATTTTTTTCTGCTTCATAATAGTGATAATAGATACATACCTTCAGCTTTCTGCCTCTATCAGTACTAGATATTCCTGCTTACTGCTCTGATGGGTACGAGATACATGTGATATATCCTAGTAGTGTTTTGTCTCTTTTTCCTAAATCTCAGCCTTTTTCTCTCAAGATTCTTTAATTAGTGTGTATCTGATTTCATTTTTCCTGAATACTTCTCTTAAAATACCCTGCCAGTGAAAAAATAAAATAGAAATCTAAACAAAAGAACCCTAACATCAAGAAAAAAATCACATGATCTTCTTTACCTTTCTCCTCCCTTATCTTTTGAATTATTCTTGTTTCTTCACAAATAATGAGGACTCAAATCCATCTCCCTTTTCTTTGAATGCTCCAGAGGCTGTAATAAAACAACTATTATTGGACAAATACTAGAATTTCAGTTCTTGCTATTGTGCTACTGTAATTTCTAGTTTTTTAGTGATGTTATATAGGGCATCTATATGAAGAAGTGAAGTACAAGGTTAAGGGAGAAGTTCAAAAAAAGATACAAGAATTTGACCAGGTGTGGTGGCTCACACCTGTAATCCTAGCACTCTGGGAGGCCAAGGCGGGTGGATCGTTTGAGACCAGCCTGAGCAAGAGCGAGCCCCCATCTCTACTAAAAAAATAGAAAGAAATTAGCTGGACAACTAAAAATATATATATATATAATTAGCCTGGCATGGTGGTGCATGCCTGTAGTCCCAGCTACTCGGGAGGCTGAGGCAGAAGGATCCATTGAGCCCAGGAATTTGAGGTTGCTGTGAGGTAGACTGACGCAACCGCACTCTAGCCCGGGCAACAGAGTGAGACTCTGCCTCAAAAAAAAAAAAAAAATACAAGTATTTAAAATTTCAAGTGTCAAGGTTATTGGAGCCTGGTTAGAAATATATGCATTGTTAAATGTCATTTCATCATGTTCAGAAGTACAGAAATTTTCTACAGGACTAACTTTGCCGAAACCCACTTATTCTTCTAACCTTATGTATATTCTCCTTCTTCTTCATTCACTCCACACCCACCCAAATATCCACAGGGTAGTGGGTAGGGCATTCATAAATTACCTGTATTTTCTATATTATTAACCAGCTAATTTGGAACCTATAACTCAGTGATTTTCAAATACTTTGGAAAAGTATATAAAATGTGGTTACACAGGCTATTTAAAGAACCTCCTGATAGTGTCTTTCTAAAACCAATTAGGGCTTTAATCATACCTTTTTTTAAATCTTGCTTCTTTGTAAAGTGTTACATTTTAGAAAGCACATTTAAATTATTATAATACAATCAGTGAAAAGAAATGTGTAAGAACACATTTAAATTACTATAATGTATTTCATTCAGATATAACATATTTTAAGGAGAATCATTAATTATTAATTATAAATTACAGTTGTCTTAATGTTGTTTGTATTGTCTTGTTGGAGTTTCTAGAAATACTAAAGAAAATGTTAAACAGTAGGGGTTAGTGAAATATGAGGGTTGGGTAATGGGAATTATTTTATTGAGTGGATTCTAGAGTACACCTTGCCTGATTAATATAATATACATTCTCTAAAACATTTTTGTGGGATTTTACAAAAATGAAATGTTGTGAGATAGGTAGAGGATTTAATTAAATTAATTTTTAAGAGAGGAATAAATAAGAATAACATAACATTTCTAGTACTTAACCTTTTTTGCTGAGAGGGAACTGTCACTTTAATATCTTAGAATCCCTATTTCTTGTATTCTACCAATACCCAGAGAATAATTTTACTAAAAAATAAAGTTTATTCCTATGAAATAAAGATTAAAATATGATTTCTTTTTATTTCAGAGAAGAAAGGCACTTTATTAGGTTTTACTAAAGCAATCTTTCATTTTTAGCATGATTTACCAGTTTTAAAGTTTTAGGGATTTGTATTTCTGTGTGTCATTGGTGATTCCATTTTCAGATCTGACCTCTCAATGATGCTTTTTATTCTACCAAGAGGAAACAGTTTATAAGTGTTCATCAGTTCTCTAAGTAGGCTTAGAGCTACTGTCCAGTGGAAATATAATGCAAGCCACAAATGTAAGCCGCTATGTAATTTTAAATTTCCTTGTAGTCACATTTTAAAAAGTCAAAAGAACCATGTGAAATTAATTTTAATAACATATTTTAACTGTATATCTAAAATATTTCAACGTGTGATCAGTGTAAAATTAATAATAATTAGATATACTTTTTTTTTCATACTAAGACTTCCAGATCTGGTGTGTATTTTACATTACACATCTCTGTTTACATAGCACGTTTCTATTCAGACTAGCCATGTTTGGAATGTTCAATAGCCACTGTGGCTAATGGCTATTATATTGGGCAGTGTAGACTTAGGGCATTGTTTTGGACTCAGCCCAAGGGATAGGTTGTGGCTTTTGGAAATAAAATGCCTTTATCCTCTCTGAACAATGATGCTTCTGATGTGTACTTCATCTAAATGTGAACTGACAAGTAGAAGTAATAATTTGTAGTCTTGAGGACTGAAATAAAAAGTATTAAAAGTGGATTGGAGAATCATTATTGTGTTAAATAATAATTTTAAATCCCCAGTAGATTCTGTGTTTCAAATCTTTAAAATTACTTAAATTCAGAAACTGAGGTTCAGAGTAGATTACTCTCTTCAACCTGAACCCTCAATTATTACGACCAAATTTTGTGGAACAAATCAGAGACACATAAAGTTTAAATGAATTTCACTAGGCAATCACATCTAAATATTGGGCGAATAACTAAGCTTTTCTAGGCAATTCATTGTCATTCATTTTTCTTTCCATCCTCTTGAGGTAGCCTACTCATTTCAGATACGCTTAGTGTCAATAAATTCAATCCAGTGGTTAAGTATAATCTGACTTGCTGCAGTTTAAATTCTTTTCTTTCTCTCTCACAGAAATCATTAATAATCAGTATTAGAGCATAGAAGGAGTCATAAATGTCACCTCAGTTTATTACTTTGGAATGGGGACAGTAGTAAATGGATCTAAAATGGAAATTATTGGAGAACCATACTTTTCCAGAAGCTCAGAATTTAGTACAATAATATATTATTAAAATATAACATATGGTAAAAGTAAAATTAGAGTAAAATGTTTAGAGGAATCCGAGATATCATTTACTTTTTTTTTCTTTCTTTTAATTTTTATTTCATCTTATTGTTATGGGGGATACAGAATTGCAGGTTACATACGTTGTCCATGTACCGCCTTTCCCCCCAAGTCAGAGCTCCAGGCGTGTCTGATCCCCAGATAATGCGCGTTACACCCATCATGTAGGTATATATCCTTCCCTTCCCCAACCCCCTTCCCGAGTCAGCACCTTCAAGCATTACCATTCCCCAAACGGTGCGCAATGCACTCATTGTGTAGGCATACACCCATCCCCTCCCCCACCCCCCACCTCAGTCTGATACCGGATTGGTGTCGTTCCCAGATGTGTATTTAGGTGATGTTCAGGGAAACCAATTTTCTGGTGAGTACATGTGATGCTTGTTTTTCCATTCTTGGGATACTTCACTTAATATAATGGGTTCCAACTCTCTCCAGGAGAACCATAGAGATGTCGTATCTTCATTATTTCTTATAGCTGAGTAATACTCCATGGTATACATATACCACAGCTTACTAATCCAATCATGTATTGATGGGCATTTGGGTTGTTTCCACATCTTTGCTATTGTGAATTGTGCTACTATAAACATTCGGGTACATATGTCTTTGTTACAGAATGACCTTTTTTCCTTTGGGTATATGCCCAATAATGGGATTGCTGGATCGAATGGCAGGTCTACTTGAATCTGTTTAAGATACCTCCATAATGCTTTCCACAGGGGTTGCACTAGTTTGCAGTCCCACCAGCAGTGTATGAGTGTTCCTGTCTCTCCACACCCACACCAACATGTGTTGTTTTGGGTTTTTTTGATAAAGGCCATTCTCACTGGGGTTAAGTGATATCTCATTGTGGTTTTGATTTGCTTTTCTCTGATGATTAGGGATGTTGAGCATTTTTTCATATGTTTGTTAGCCATTCTTATATCTTCTTTTGAGAAATTTCTATTCATGTCATTTGCCCACTTTTTGATAGGGTTGTTTGATTTTTTTCTTGCTGATTTTCCTGAGTTCTAAATAGATTCTTGTTATCAGTCCTTTATCTGATGTGTAGTATGCAAATATTTTTTCCCATTTTGTAGGTGGTCTGTTTATTCTCGTGACTGTTTCTTTGGCTGTGGAGAAGCTTTTTAATTTAATCATGTCCCATTCATTAATTTTTGTTGCTGCTGTGATTGCCTTGAGGGTCTTCTTCATAAATTCTTTACCTAGGCCAATGTCTGTAAGAGTCTTTCCTACATTTTCTTCTAGAATTCTGATTGTATCACGCCTAAGGTTTAAGTCTGTTATCCACCGTGATTTGATTTTTGTGAGAGGTGAAAGCTGTGGGTCCTGTTTCAGTCTTCTACAGGTGGCCAACCAATTCTCCCAGCACCATTTATTGAATAGGGATTCTTGTCTCCAGAGTATATTCTTTCCTGCTTTGTCAAAAATTAGGTGACTATATGAGGATGGTTCTATATTTGGATTTTCTGTTGTATTCCACTGGTCTGTGTCCCTGTACTTGTGCCAGTACCAGGCTGCTTTAAGAACCACGGCCTTGTAGTATAGTTTGAGGTCTGGCAAATTAATACCTCCCATTTTGTTTTTGTTGCTTAAAATTGCTTTTGCTATACGGGGTCTTCTCTGGTTCCATACAAAGTGTATAATTATTTTCTCTACATCTGTGAAGAATGATGTTGGTAATTTAATAGGGATTGCATTGAATCTGTAGATCACTTTGGGTAGTATAGACATTTTAACAATGTTGATTCTTCCAATCCACAAGCATGGTATATTTTTCCATATGTTTGCCAGTTCTGCTATTTCTTTTCTCAGTGTTTCATAGTTTTCCTTATAGAGGTCCTTTACCTCTTTAGTTAGGTATATACCTAGATATTTTATTTTCTTTGTTGCTATTTTGAAGGGTACTGAGTCTTTAATTTGGTTTTCCGATTGACTGTTATTGGCATATATAAATGCCTCTGATTTGTGTATATTAATTTTGTAGCCAGAAACTTTGCTATATTCATTAATCAATTCCAGGAGTCTCATGGTTGAATCCTGGGGGTTTTCCAGATATAGCATCATATCATCAGCAAAAAGTGAGAGTTTGATCTCTTCCTTCCCTATTTGGACTCCCTTGATTTTGCTTTCTTGCCTGATAGCTCTCGCAAGGACTTCCAATACTATGTTGAAAAGTAATGGGGACAGTGGGCAGCCCTGTCTGGTACTTTTTAAATTTTTTATTTTAATTGAGTTTATCCACTCTCAGGCCCTGGTTGTGATACAGCACCAAATATGACACAACTCTTGCCTTCAGTGAGCTTTTGCACTAAAGGAGCTACGATAAAACAAGTCCCAGTAATTTAGTGTAATAGACACTCTGTGGGCTCATAGACACAGCATCTGAAAATGAAAAGAAGGGAAAGAAAAGAGGAGACCCAGGACCAATCATAAGGGGGCCTTGTGCTTTGTTAAGGAGGTTGGATTTTAACCTGGAACAGTGCAGAGACATTGGGAGGATTTGAAGCAGAGGAGTGACATAAATAGGTTTTGTGTTTTTAAGAGATCGCTGTGTTTGGTGTTGAAGTATGTATTACTCTTTTTTTTTTATTTCAGCATATTATGGGGGTACAAAAGTTTAGGTGACGTATATTGCCCTTGCCTCCCCTCCCCCACCTGAATCTGAGCTTCAATCGTGTCCATCCCCTAGACGGGACACATCGTACTCATTATGTATGTATACACCCATCACCTCCCCCCCCCCACATCTGCCCAACACCTGATTAATGTTAGTCCCAAATGTGCTCTTAGGTGATGATCAGTGAAACCAATTTGATGGTGAGTACATGTGGTGCTTATTTTTCCATTCTTGGGATACTTCACTTAGTAGAATGGGTTCCAGCTCTATCCAGGAAAATACAAGAGGTTCTATATCACCATTGTTTCTTATAGCTGAGTAGTACTCCATGGTATACATGTACCACATTTTATTAATCCACTCATGTATTTATGGGCACTTGGGTTGTTTCTACATCTTTGCAATTGTGAATTGTGCTGCTATAAACATTTGAGTGCAGATGTCTTTTTTATAGAATGTCTTTTGTTGTTTTGGGTAGATGCCCAATAATGGGATTGCTGGATCTTGTATCTGTTTAAGGTATCTCCATATTGCTTTCCACAGAGGTTGCACTAGTTTGCAGTCCCACCAGCAGTGTATGAGTGTTCCTGTCTCTCCACATCACACCAGCATTTATTGTTTTGGGACTTTTTGATAAAGGCCATTCTCACTGGAAATAAGTGATATCTCATTGTGGTTTTGATTTCCATTTCCCTGATGATTAGAGATGTTGAGCATTTTTTCATGTTTGTTGGCCATTCTTCTGTCTTCTTTTGAAAAGTTTCTATTCATGACCTTTGCCCACTTTTTGATAGGGTTGTTTGATTTTTTTCTTGCTGATTTTCCTGAGCTTTAAATAGATTCTTGTTATCAGCCCTTTATTGGATGTGTAGCATGTGAAAATTTTTTCCCATTCTGTTTGCTCTCGTGACAGTTTCTTTGGCTGTGCAGAAGCTTTTTAATTTAATCAGGTCCCATTTATTTATTTTTGTTGTTGCTGTGATTGCCTTTGGGGTCTTCTTCATAAATTCTTTACCTAGGCCAATGCCTATAAGAGTTTTTCCCACATTTTCTTCTAGAGTTCTAGTAGTTTCACACCTTAAGTTTAAGTCTGTTATTCACAGTGATTTGATTTTTGTGAGAGGTGAAAGGTGTGGGTTTTGTTTCAGTTTTCTACATGTGGCTATCCAGTTTTCCCAGCATCATTTATTGAATAAGGAATCTTTTCCCCACTGTTTATTTTTGTCTGCTTTGTCAAAGATTAGATGGCTATATGAGGATGGTTTTATATCTGGATTCTCAGTTCTGTTACACTGGTCTGTGTCTCCGTTCTTGTGCCAATACCAAGCTGATTTAATAACCACAGCCTTGTAGTATAGTTTGAAATCTGGTAAATTAATACCTCCCATTTTGTTCTTATTGCCTAAAATCGCTTTTGCTAAACGCTGTTGAAGTATGTATTACTCTTGTCTATGGCCAAGCACGGAAGCAGTAGGTAAGTTTGTAAAGTAATTGGGCAAGAAGCAGTGAAGGCTTAAACTTAGTAGTGGCAATGGGACTAGAAAAATGTAGCTAAATTTAAGACATATTTAGAAGGCAACTGTTAGAATTTGGTGATTGACTTGTAAGATGAGAGAGGAAGAGAAAGAGATTAAATTTGAGTTGAGCATGTGTATAGAGAACATAGAAAAAAGAGCAGGTTTTGTCAGGTCATAATTATTTAGCTCTCTGCCTTTTGGCAGAAAACTGAGAGGTGAATTAAAGTCTCCCAAAACACAGTTAAGCTAACATTTATTTGTTGTTTACCACATGTAAATATGGTAGAGAGCTCTTGGAGTTAAAAGGGTAAGATAAACATTTCTGTATTTCACATCTCTCTCCAGATGAAAAAGATGAGTGCCTATAAAACTATTTTTAATACAGGTTAGATAGTGATAAGTATTATAATAATATATAAACAAAATGAAATTATTTCTGTGTTGGGGAGGTGGGGTTGCAGATGACTTCATAGAGTAGGTGATTTTGAGCTATATCTTAAAGGATACAAGGGAGTCCAACAAACCTCCCAAATTTATGTCTCTAGTCTAGCCTGTATATTTCTCCTGATAATCTGACTCCGTCCTCGACATTTCCCTTTGAATTTATAAAATGTACCTTAAAATTAACACGTTCAAAACCAAATACCTGATCTTTATTCATTCAAACCTACGCCTCTCACAGTCTTCCCCATTTAATAAATGGTTTCCCATTTGGGAATATAAACTGAAATCCTTACAATGTAAGACCCAACACCACCAAACCGCCACTCCAAAATCTTGTTACTTCTTGACTTTCTTTTTCTCCATTTGTCCCCTTGTTTACTCTGTTCTAAACAGGGCCTACTTGGTATCCTTCAAATACTCCAGGTATCTTCTCACCTCAGAGACTTTGCTTTTACTTTTCCTTTCACCTGAGAAATTTTCTCCAGATATCTTTATGGACTCATTCTTCATCCCTTTCAGGTCTTTGCTCAAATGTTACCTTCTCAGTAATTCCTTCTCTATCTTCTCTATTAAAATTGCATCCGTCACCCCATGCACTTTTGCTTACTTCCTGACTTCATTTTTCTTCATGTCACTCACCATCTGACATATGTATGTTATCCTTATTGATTTGTTTATTGTCATATCCCACTGGAACATTAGCTCCATGAGAGCATGAATTTTGAGACTGTTTCACTTATTGGTTTATTCCAAGAGCTTAGAACAGTGCTTGTAACATAATAGGCACTAAATTAAATATGTATAAAATTAGTTACTTGCTGAAATAAGAAAGAGTATTCTGAGCAAGGAAAATGACATGAACAAAGTTTAGAGAAAATATTTGGCACATAAGGAAATGCTACTGGTCTGCTAATTGGTCTTATGTTCTTGGTTTTTAGGAAACAGAAAAAAAAAAAAGATACTGAAAGGCAGTTAAGTCTAACATGAAGACCTTTGGTTACAGTCTGAATATATTTGATTTAATTCTATAGGCCAGTTCAGCAAAATTTTTTAGTAAACAGCCAGATAATATTTTTGACTTTTCAACCCATGTAATCTGTGTCATAGCTCTTCAACTCTATCATCGTAGTGCTAAAGCAGCCATAGATGCTATGTAAACAAATTAGTGTTTTCCAATAAAACTTCATTTACCAAAATATTAATAGGCGTATTTGGCCCGTGGGCCATAGTTGGCCATCCTGTGCTATAGGCGGTGAGGAGCCATTTAAGATACGACCAGGATGGGATATCCATTTAGAAACCTATTTTAAAACTAAATATGCATTCTTAGTGGTGAATGTAAAATTTTTATTAAGTTATGAAGTTTGTAGGGTCAGTAAAGTATATTCCATATTTACAGTTAAATACAATGCAGTTGAATCCTAAGAGGTTACAAAATAAATATTTTTTAAATAAATTACTATGCATTAATATTATATCAATTAATTTTAGCTTTAAAAATTAAACCTTAAAAGTTTTAAATATATACCAAGTTAAATAATAATACAAAATAGAGGTGATCATAGAATAGTTTTGCGTCTTGTGAGATTTGTCAAACATGAGACCTTTGACTTGCCCTCTACTACCTAAGAAATCCCAGGGGTCTGCAATCTGAAGATAAATTAGGTTTCGTTTTTCCCCTAGCAGCACATCTTCTACCATGTTAATACATTCCATGGATGCTGATAGTATCAGCATTAGGCCTATTTATAAGAAGGTGTTTGACTATTAACTACAGTTAATAGCACGTAATTGCTAGATATGTATTTCTTAGTGTATTTATTTTTTAAAAGAAAAAGCTTAAATTTTATTTTCTTAGTAAAAAAAAAATAATCACTTATTCCTCCTGTTTTCAGACCTCTTTTTAAATAATTTAGAATTTTTTAAATGTTAAAAGAAAGGAAAATTAAAATCTTACCCTTTTTCATGCATCATTTGTACATTTCTGACTTATGTGTTCTTCCTCCTTCCCTGTCTCCCTCCCTCTTTCTCTCTTTATTTTTTTGCCAGTCTCTCTTTTTCCTTCAGTAAGCTCAAGCTTTCTCACCTCTCACTTAGTGTAAAACACTCACACTCTAACTTAACCAAATCTGTATATCCTTGCTTTTATATGTAACTTATACATAACTTGCAATTTTTTAATTTAACCACACTCTTCAGCTCTCTACTTCTTCATGCATCAATAGGTTAAATGATGAACCCAAGTATTAATTTTTTTAATATTGAGATTTATATTCTGCAGTGAGCCATTTCTTGGTTCATTAATAAAATTACTTGAAGCACTGGATATTTTTCTTCTCATGCTATTTATATATTCAGAAAAAACCCTTTTAAGGCATTTAGAAAATATTCATATCTTCCTGAATTATAAAAGTGAACACATATGACAGGTGTGATTTCTTTTTTGACTGGTGTTCTTACATTTTTTGTTCAATTAAAAAAATGTAGATTGTTCATTAATGTGCTCATAGATGCTGATATGAACTGTTCTCTCCCTATACTCATATATATATTTACAGCTTGTTCCAGGAAGGATTGAAGTTACACATTTTATTTGTGCCTTCTCTTACGGCAGTTAGAGCTCACCCTTTGTTTGCATTATTAATGCCCATTATCTCATCCCAAATTATAATTTTCTTAAAGATGGGGCCTAGAACAGCAAAAGGCCCAATGAAGATGTCCAGTCCAAATATAGAAGTGAAAAAATGTGTGGAAAGCAGGAGAGAACTATAAATTATTGAGAGTATTTATTATAAAATGAGCCATGTTAAGCCCCACTGTCATTGCTAATAAAAAACAATAAATGTGTTTTAAATGTGATAGTTATTTTGTAGTAATTATTAAGTCTTAAATATTTTTGTGAGCATATTTATTTTTACAAGTAAATTTTGTTGTGTTCTCAGAATTATGTTAAATGCTTTTATAGATGGGCATGATTCAGTGAATGACCTGTTGGCTTTAAGAATTAGGCTAGTTAAGTCTGTAATTTGGAATTTTTATCAAGAGTCACGTTAATGATAATAATAGTAATAATAATACATGTATATAAAATTCGATATTACCCCATATGAGCCTCACAACAACCCTGTGCTTTAGAAATGGCAATTGAGGTGAGTAAGGGTCACAAAAATTAAATTAATTTGAGGGCATGTGATAGTAAGTTGAGTAGACAAGATTCAAACCCAATTATTCTTTCCTCTATATCAGATTGAAATAGATTATCTATTATCTACTGGCATGTTATCCATGATTTTTCTTTATTTTAATGCATCTGAAATAATTGTTTTATCATATCTAAAACCACATAATATTTATTGGGTCTGTCTAGAAGGATCATAGATTTATTTTTTCTTATCCAATTTTAAAAATTATTAATATGTTTTTCTTTTACTGAAGGAAAAAGTAGCATTTTATCTACTAAATAAGAAGAAACTAAATTTAAGTATCAACTTGAAAACTTTCAGATACTGAGTCCATTTAAAATAACTATTATAAGTGCACTTCATTGTAATTGGCTTCTTATCAATTTTTTAAAAAGTTTTCGTTACTTGTGGGCTAACAAAATGAATACTTGAAAGTTAAAATGTATCACAACATGCACATTCTTTAATAATATATTGTTCATTAACTTTTTTGTTAGGAAAGCTTATTTTGAATTTTTTCTTCATAAAATATATCATTTTTCCAGTAGTGAAAAGCTAAAAGTTTGCTTTTGCATCGTTTTACCATCAGAGTCCCCAACGCAGTGCACCTTAGTTAATTTGCTGTCATATTTGAGTTGTCAGGATTTTATATTTTAGTAAAATTAAAATAAATATTTAATTTTAACTCTTAAGTAGCATCTTTATTTTTATTTTGATTATCTTATTTCTTTGGGTTAATAGATTAGTAATAGTATTTGGCATGTTTGCCCAGATATGTTGAAGTGATGGTTTTAGTTCAATGCATAGAATTGGTGCTTATTAAAAGGAGAATCATACAGGGTAGCTGCAAAGGCTGTTCATATCAGTGGGGTCACCTTAAGAAAGAAAAGTAAAGCATATGTGTGGTCACAACCAATCTTGTCATTATGCCAGGAAAGCCTTAGGATTTGTGATCAAAGTGATGGGCTTATCCTGAACTGTAGTATAACCTTTGGTTGAACCTTTCAAATTTTTATTTTAGGAGATGATATACTACATTTTGACCATGTTACCTGCCTCTAAAACCTATCTGCCTAATTAAGTGATAGAGATTAAAATTATTCTCAACAAACCAGGAGAAAATGTGAATTGTAAATGTATCTGTCTTCTGTCAGTGTTGTTTACTTATCATTTTCCAGTGGTGGTTTAAGGAATTGCTGAACATGTGTTTTTTATCCAGAACTGAATGTTCTGGTCTGATGAATATAACACATACTTTGCTCTGTAAATGTGCATTATAAGTACTAGAAAGACAGTCTTTGACTCTGTTACTACATTTTGTATGTCATGAGAGATAATTTTGAACTGTAATATTTGGTGTTATATCAAGGCATGGTTCTCAGATGCTTTAGGATTAAAATTGAATTTTACTGTATAACTTGAATGTTATTCTCATCCACGGTAAGATTTTGGCTGTATGTATATTTGCTTATTTCTTTTAAGTTTGTGTATCTCAGTTGAGTACAGCATGTTTATTTCATGTTAACAGGATATTCAACTCTCATCAATTGATTTATTTATGCAGATTTCTTTATAATAAGATTGTAATATGTTTTAAGTGCAGTATGTCCTCAAATAACGTCATTTCATTCAACATTTCATTATATTGTTGATGAGGAAAAAAATCAATTCCTGGCTGGGGCCACTGTGTGTGTAGAGTTTGCATGCCCTCCGTGTCTGCATAGGTTTTCTTTAGGTACTCGGGTTTCCTCCTAACATCCCAAAGATGTGCACGTTAGGTGAATCGGCATGTCTGAATTGTCCCAGTATGAATGAATGTGAATGTGTGGTGAGTGTGCCTTGCCATGGAGCGGTGTCCTGTCCAGGGTTGGTTCTCACCTATGCCCTCAGTTGCCATGATAGGTTCCAGCCACCCTCAACCTTGAACTGGAATAATTGGGTGAATATCTTACTTGTTTTTGTTAATCTTTCTTAAATGTATGTATAGCTCATAGTTACTTCAATATTTAATATTAGAAGTGTTTTGGGTCTTTATTTAGAAGTTTGGTGATGTTTTTGTGACCATAAATATGCCAGGAGAACTTAACTCTTGTTTATATCAATTAGCCTGTGGTAAAATTGGTTTCGTTTTATGTGGGTTCACTTGAAGTTGCAGTTTCTAAAAACCTAACGTCTATATAAGGATTTACTGTATAGATGCTTACTCTCTTACTAATTTAATTGTGCTAATTTGATGATATCCTTTATAGTGTATGTAGAATTTTCATAATCTCTCTCTTCAGTGTTAATTTCTTAGAAGTATTGTCCCATTTTAAATTCATGTTTGAAGACCTCAGTCTCAGGGAGCCTTCAATTTAGAGAGAGATTCAAACAAACTGACAATTACAGTACAGATTGATGAGTTCTGTGTTAGGAAAATGCAGTGTATTATGTTCTTTTCCCTATAGCTTTCTCTGACCACCTCAACTTTTAGACATACTTTTCTCTTTTGAACTTCTAGAATGCTGTTTGTTTCTACAACTTGTTTTATCTTAATCGATATATCCTTTTACTCTTACTTACTGATTTAGATCTTTGTTCTGTATGGGGTTTCTGTTTATCGTGTTTCTGTATCCCAAACTGTAACACAGTTCTCTATACAGAGTAAAAATTAAATAAATTTTTTGGGATGATGTATTATATCACCCTTCATATCTGCCTAAGGCTTAAATCAAATAATCCATTAAGAAGAACTTCTTATAAATTTTATTCTTTTAATAAAAGATAACATTTACATTCTATTTGTATTTCTGCTCATAGTGAATTCTTCCCACCATTTTGTTTTCTAGAAATATGTTATCAGTTAATATATTGGTAACTTTTTACCATTATTGAAATAGATATAAAAGATAACGCAATGTCCCAATTTGAATTCAACCCTTCTTCATATTAGGCTGGTGAGAAATTCACTCATAGTTATTCGGGGGTTAGGGTAGGGAACACCTTTTCTCAAGGCTTGAATGAGAATCCAGGCTTATGTGACGCCTAGATAATTGGCCTTCATGTCTTTGGTCCATCTTGTTCAATAGTCATATCCTCATTCTCTAAGATACACGGTCTTTTGAAGGCAGACAGCTTGCTGATTATACAAAGTTTGTGTTAGGAAATATTTGCTGATGCCAAAAGCCCTGGTGCCAAGGGACCAGCTTCAGTAAGTGTGCCATGCATGGAGCCACCATGTACAGTAAGCAGATTGTTCTCTACGAGAGGACTCTTGACTAAGGAAAAGAATAGGAGCTGAAATCCAGCCTGTATTCACTCCATTTACTAAACTGAGTTTCCTTGGGCTACATTAGCCTACAAGTGTTGCCTTTTTCTAATTCATATATATATATATATGTATATATATAGAGAGAGAGAGACAGACAGACAGACATGTAGTGATCCTGCTTACCACTCCACGTCCCCAGGACTCCAGTCTAACCTCTTCATCCCTTTCCTTTCTGAGGCCAGAGAAAGCTGATTATAGATTTTGAGAAACCTGCCTCTCTAATCTTGGGGAACATCTTATGCCTCTTCTTTGGCTTCTGTCTCTTTAAAAATACAGACTTTTTGACACCTCCTTTGCCCAGATACCTTACACAATCTGTGTTTGCTTTAGACTTTTGCAAAAGGCAGAAAAGCATGCCTTCAAGAGGCCTCTGCTCTGGACCTTACAAATGTTTGTGAGGAAGGAAATGCCTATCTTAAAATAACATTTATATAAAATGTATCTTTAGGAAGTCACAAATAAAATCTATAGTAATTAAATGGAAATTGGTGGTTGGTTATTACCTCCTTCCCAACATGGTAGAAATTGTATAGCTGAAAGTTTAACATGGTCCAGTAAGACTTAAAAGTTTGAAATTGCTTTCTTTGTATCATTTATTAAAAATTTCTTTTCTTAATGTATATTTTTGCTCCATTTTAGGATAAGGCATCAATATTAAAGTAATTTAAGTTCATATTAAGTTTATATGTTTAAATAAATGGGGCCAGGAACAAAATATATTTCTCTATTAATTGAGTTTAGAACTTGTAAAAAAAAAAAAAAAAACCTGTGGAGAATATTTCTATTTTGAGCAAATAATTTTTTTGTTAATTTGTTGAGTAACTCTAATAAAATAACAGATGTAAAATTTGGAGAACAATATACAAAATCATGTTTTTGTGGTATACAGTAGAAGAATTGAAAACTTTATTTTTTTGACAATTGCTATGAAATGTCACTTGTCACATTCTGCTTTCTGGAATTGGTCTCAATAAAGAATACTTTTTTGGCATAGTTTTTCTATGTAATATATATCTCTGATTTATAATAGTCATTTGACTGATCTCCCACATTTTAAAATTCAGGGGAAACCTAGCACCTAAAATTCAGCCATTGTAAATGTTGGTTTGAATCTAGCAGAATTATTACACAAGAGCATGACAGGTATAACAGGCGAAAGAAGGGCAGCATCCTCTAATCATGAGATGGTGTCGGTGGGGATGGAGGGAGGCAGCAGGTATTATTGAAGTGAAAATAATTCGTATTTAATTAAACCAAATGCTGGTTTTGATTGTAAATAAACAAGGAAGGCATGTTCCTCCCTCTTTATTGCAGAAGACAACCTGGGTATAGTAACATTCCTCTTCAATAGCTCAAGTATTACAAAATGAAAATAAGACATTTTGGTAAAATTTCTCAAAGTTGGAAATTAATTGAATGCAAACTTTAGCAAATTAATATGAAAAATTCATAAAGTGACTTATCAGGTAAATAATAATTATAGCATTTAAAATTTTTTGGATTAACTTTATTACATAATAATTACTATATAGTGAGAGATATGCATACTCTATATATAATGTATATGTTTTCAATAAAACCAGTTTTCTTATCATGAAAGAACAAGTTTTATTTAGGTTTTTTTTCTTTTTAAAGTATCACTTGGAAAATATGTTAAAAACTTATATTTAAAATGTTTAGCTCTGTGTATACTATATAAGTAGAACACAAGCTTATTTGGTGACTAAGGACACAGGCTTTAGAGTTAGACAAGTCTTGGTTCAAGTTCCAAATTTATAACATATCAGCTGTGTAACCTTGGGTAGTTTACTTTACTTTTTTGATCCTTGGTTCATTTTTAAAATGGAGATGATTGATACCTTACCTCATAAAGTTGTTGTGAGGATTAAATGTAATAAGATTTAAGAGTTTATTTTAGTACCTGACTCATGCCGTGCAATAAATGTTAGCTCAAACAAATTGGATATGGCTTTTTGCTACATAAAATAAGACACATTTGTCTTTCTCCCTTTTGTCAATTAGGCTTATATGCATTGTTTTCAAAGAAGAGAATCTTAAAACTTTTGTGTGATCACTGTCTAATTTCATTTGTGGCTAAACTTTTAACAAGGCTTTGTTTTTTTTTTTTTAATTGTTCAGTTTAAATGTTTTTTAAGTCTGATGATCAGGTGGTTGTCAGCCATTTGGAGGACAAGCTCATTTCTGCCCTGCTTAGTTAATTATTGTGATTGTAAACAAAGGATGTACAATTCAGAGTCAGGCAACATTTCACATGGATGATGGAGGTGATAATAGCTTAATTCCTGCTGGATCTTTTTTCTCTGCTCTGGCAAGTTCATATTGACCTTGTCCAAAATCTGATGACCTCCCTATTTTACTCAACTGTTTGGAAAGCTAGGCCTGCCATAGCTGGCCCTGAGGGGGTATCTGAAAGACCACTGAGCCACTGACCCATGTCAAGACTGGATTTTAAGTCCGATCTACAGGGCCTCTGAAATAGTTATATATGGGGCTCATTGCACACAAAAGCCTAAACGGCTGCATTTTTCTGCTTATTAAGTGTCCTATTAAAGTGTATTTAAAGTGTTGTCATTGAAGTTATATATTTAATTTACCCAGTTTCTTATGTAGGTCCTTTTCTATTAATAGATTGATTATAAATTTTGATCTTTTATCAGACTTAGTATCTTAAAACTAAACTTGAATGTTTTAAATGTGAGGAAAATATATTGATAAACCATGGCTAAAATGTAATGAATTATCTTCCTGGTCGATAAAGGGACCAAGGCAGTGGCATTTTAATGCTTATATTATAAAAGTTTTGTTTTTCTCCTGGTAAAAATTCCATATTCCTCATAAAAAAAATTTAGTTTAGGCTGTCATTGTTACAGCATGGTAATCTGTTTATATCTTTCCAAACCTCAATTATTACTCAAATGTTGGTATTTAAAAGTTTTGAGGTTCAGACGTGTCGTGAAGAAAAGCCTATAAGATGTATTTATACCAGTAAGGTGTTATTTAAATTTGGTTGGATAGGATCTGTCTACCTTAATATGAATTTTGTGATAGGGGTATGATATGCAAAGAGAAAATAATTTCTTTATGTTTATTTTGTTCTACACAATAGAAAATGATCAGGTCCTTTTGAATGTTGAGTCAGTATCTTACAGTTTATAATATAACATTGTCTTTTATTTTTATGTAGGAGTTGATCCCTGAGTTTTATTATCTCCCTGAGATGTTTGTCAACTTTAATAATTATAATCTTGGAGTGATGGATGATGGGACAGTCGTGTCTGATGTCGAACTTCCTCCTTGGGCCAAAACCTCAGAAGAATTTGTTCGCATAAACAGATTGGTAAGATAGTAATCATCTACTCTGTCTGTCATGAGCCTTTTCGCAAACATCTTTCATGTGTTGGTATGTAATCATTAACCCTTGCTCTTCTGGACAAAGCTGTAGTTGATAGGAATAACTGAAAGTGATGTAATACTTCAGGAATCATCATATATACTTTATAAAATGTTATTGAATTGAAAGGTGTAGTAGTTTCTTTTATTTTATGTAGAATTTAAGTCATGTTCACATATACATGATAATTCAAAATTATATGTGAAAGTTATAAGTGAAACTAGAATTGTAAGCTTTTTCAAAGGTGGGGTTTTCCTTCCAGGAAAGGAACATAATTTTGTGCTTCAGGTGAGAAGGCCATTACACATTTTGGTAATAGAAACAAGATTTTCAAATTGCATCCTGTACCTATGTTTTACAGGAAATCTTTACATAATATTTAGAATATGAAAACTTAAAAGCATAATAAATTTGTGCTTACAAATAACTCTTTAGTGTTCTATTTAGTGGACTCTTTAATGTCCTCCATTGTATGAATTCTATATTATTTTGTGAGAAATTAATATGATTTTTCTTTTTTGCCTTTATAAGTTTCATGGAAGTTTAGAATAAGGAAGCCTTATTTTCAATATTTAAAAGTAGTATCATTATCATATTCTATATTAAAATGAAATCTCAGTTGCATTGTATTTTAAATTTGCCATTAAACAAGGGCAATTATTGCATTTTGGTTTTTTAGGTGACATTTCATACTTTCATACCAACAATTGTATTTTAATCCTATCTTCCCGAGCCTTATTATAATCTCATTATTACTGAAATTTCACATTTTATATATATATACTGGAAGAATGTAAGGGAGTGGAAAGAATATAAACTTTGAAGTTAGACCAGATTTCCCAATCCTGTATCAATCACATTACTGATTATGGGACCTTAGGAGTTTAACCTTTATTAGTCTTGGTTTCTTCATTTGTAATTTTGAAATTAGGAGTATAAAATTGTAATTATGTATGTAAAATACCTAGAATATTCTCTGGCTTACAGTAGGCACTCAGAAAATAGTGCCTAATATTATTGTATCAGGTATGTGTTACATTTTATATTTACTCCAATTTTTAAAGATGCCAAGTTTCTGTGATGAAAGTGAGAGACTAAGGCAAAGCTTAGCTCTGAGAGATATTGATGGAGATGTCTTAAATGTGGCAGTTGTCTATGGTTGTGTGGTTTTTTTGTCCCAGGGATCATAGAAGTGAATAAACGGTACATTCCTGCTACAACTGTTTTTTCTTTCAGTGCTTGTCTACCCTTTTAAAACAGATTTATTAAGGTATAATTTACATACCTTAAAATTCAACTTTTAAAAACTGTACAGGCTGTGCACAGTGGCTCATACCTGTAATCCTAGCACTACGGGAGGCTGAGGCAGGAGGATCGCTTGAGCTCAGGAGTTCGAGACCAGCCTGAGCAAGAGCAAGACCTCGTCTCTGCTAAAAATACACGAGTACTGCACGAGTCCCAGCTACTTGGGAGGCTGGGGCAATAGGATTGCTTGAGCCCAGGAGTTTGAGGTTGCAGTAAGTTATAGTGATGCTACTACACTCTAGCCTGGGCGACAGGGCGAGACTATCTAGAAAAAAAAAAAAAGTGTACAATTCAATGAGTTTTACTAAATTTATACAGTGTGTAACCATCACGACAATTTAGCTTGAGAACACTTATGTCACTCTAAAAGTTTCCTTCTGCCTATAGTCAGCCTCTGCTCCCACTACCAGCCCCAGGCAACCACTGATTCTGTCTCTACAGTTTTGCTTCTCTAGAAATTTTATATTAATGAAATCATACAATATGTAGTCTTTTTGTGCCTAGGTTCTTTTACTTAGCATTATGTTTTTGAGATTCATCCATGTTGTTACATATATCAATGATTAATTCCTTTGTATTGCTGCATAGTATTCCATTTTATAGATATACCACATTTTGTTATCTTTTTACTAGTTAATGGACATGGGGTTTTTTCCAGTTTGGGGCTATTATGAATATTTGCATAGTAAGTCTTAGTGTGGATGACTGTTTTCATTCTCTTGGTTAGATTCCTAGGAGTGGAATTCCTGGATCTTAAGATAAGAACATGTTTACTGTACCATTTTATAGTCCCACCAACAATGTATGAAGTTCCAGTTTCCGTAACCTTGCCAAGACTTGGTATTGTCAATCTTATTTAGCCATTCTAGTACGTATCTCATTGTTATTTTAATTTGCATTACGCTAATGATGAATAATGTTAACCATCTTTTTACAGACTTGTTCCTTATATGTATATGTTCTGTGGTGAACTGTCTATTCAAATCTTTTGCCTATTTTTTTAATTGGGTTCTTTGTCTTTTTATTATTGAGTTGTAAATGATCTTTATATATTCACCATAAAAGCCCTTTATCCAACATACGTTTTGCAAATATTTTTCAACTAGTCTTTGGCTTGGTTTTTCAATTTTTAATGGTGCCTTTTGAATCACCATTTAAAAAATGTTTTGAGTAAATATTTGATATAAAGTAATTATATAATTATGAAGGTATAAAGTATCATCCCCATTTTTGAGGAATATATTTTAAAAAATAAAATCATGTTCTGGCCGTTTTATTATTGACATACTTTTTCTAAATATAACTTAAAATTTTAAGTCTTGAGGGAGCCAGTTCTCTATTAATCATTACCATAATTAGTAATTATTAATAATAGAAAGAGTTGTTAGTGTGCTTATTTCACATTAAAGGAGATCAAAGAGGCAGAAACATTTATATAAGTTATATTTAAAGTTATTCACAAATATTTTGATAATTAAAAATTTTAATTGTACAAATTGAGGTAAGCTACTCTCCTGACAGTACTTCCAATCTTGATCCCTACTGCCTGACTTCGGAAGAGCCAGGTCTATTTGTAATGAGTTTATAAGGGCACCAAGGAAAAGAAAAGATTACAATTTATCAACTTGTTTTCCAATCATATTTGGATTTGGGGTACCCATTTTCTAGACTTCAACATTACTATGAAATTATATACAAAATAATATTTTACAGTATTAACTGCATGTTTATTATAATACATTATTACTTAATGTTTTTCCCCCAGTGATTTCTAATCCTTGAGTTTTACAGATGTTTTCATTGTTGAGGCTCTTAATTAGCTTACATTCCCAGACAGAACTATTAATATATAAAAATTCACTGCAAATCCAATGCAAAGATAGTTTAGAGTTGAATATGTTACTGATGATTTTAATTTATAGTTAGGAAAAATACTTGATTTTGCCTATGTGTGCCTTTATGAAAGAATTTAATAACTCATTCATTTATTCAAAAATATTTATTATATACCTATGATAAACAAAGCTTTCTCATAGTACATTTTATATTGACTCATTTTATAATTTCCTGTTAACTTTCTATAAAAGATTAAATTGTTAGTATGGTATTTTATGTACAAGTTAGCATGTTATCACATAAGGGTTTTATCCTCCTTCTCTTTTTGGTTTACCTCTTCAAGTCCGCAGATTTTATGTAATGATTGTAGCTCATGAAATGCATACTACTTTGATCTGTGACCTTTTTGTGGTGCTAATCGGGTTCCTGATATCATTATACCTTACTCATTAATCATATTTCCTGCAGCACGTCAGGCAGCCAGACAGCACAAGTCCCTGTTTTCAGCCCTCTGTTGGCAGGTTTCTGCTTTTCCAGATTATTGCAGACGATACTTTGGCTTCTCATACCCAGAGCCACATCAAGCTGTGTGTTACAATTAAAGTCAGATGGTCCTCAGGTTGAACAGGGGTATAGTGTTGCAGCTGTCTCTCTTCCTGGAACAAACCAGCATCAAGAACAGATGATCTATAGGACAGTGAATAATAACAGATTGTACAATACTCACTTGGTAGCAGGGGATCACAGAATTAATTCACTGACACACTCATTTTAAAATACCCAGCATGTCTTTTTTAAGTATTTGGTTGTCTAAATATTAATTCAAGGAGATAGGATATTTTTAGAAGCATGATTTTGATAGTGGACTAGTAATGCTACATTTTCTATTTGTATTGGAGGACTATAACTGCTATCTTATCTAACATCCTCAGAGCTTTTCATCCTCAGAGCTTTCTTTAAGTAATGAAGATCTAAATGTGGGATTGATAAATTGGCTAAGTAATGGACTTATGTATAGAAGATAATATCTATCGTACATATTTTAGAAGGGAAGCTCACCTAAGTTTGATTAGCTTTTCCAGGCAAATAAATTATATTTTCTTTGTTCTGAACAGTTGAAATCAGGGTAAAATTGAAGCAGTCTTAATTGTATCCCTGAGATAAGTCTATGTTGTTTAATACTGCCTGAACCAGGGAAAAAACATTTTATTCCAGATATTACTTCAGAAATGTAAATGACAAACAGGCTTTCATACTTTCAAATAATATAAAAATGTATGAGTTCAGACTGCTCATCATCTGTCTGTTAAAATATAATGTCAATGTTTTGAACCTATATTATATTGCTTCTTAAAACCATCAAGTTTTAAGTTGAATAAAAAACAAAATCATACTACTACTCTGATCAGTAATGATAGAGCTTTTTTTTTTAAAGACAGGGTCTTGCTATGTTACTCAGGCTGCAGTATAGTGGCTCAATTATAGCTCACTGTAGCCTCAAACTTCTGGGCTCATGCAATTGATAGGATCCTTTCTTTCCACTTTGTCAACTGCAACATTTTATTTTTGTTGAAGGAGGTATAATTTATTGAAATTATAATAACATCAATTCATTTATTTAACATATATTTATTGAGTGCCTACCTGTGGACCAGCACGTTAGACTTGGCGAATAAGACAGACAATATCCCTACTCTTTTGGAGGTTACCTTTTCTTTGATAACTTGCTGAAATAGGAACCTTCTCAAGGCCTATAGGTGGCATGAATCTAGCAAAGGAAGCATTCTATTGATGAATTGTGTTGAGGTTACCAGTTAAAATCACATTTACTTTTGTGTATCTTCTGTAGCTTTTGTCTTCTTTACTATTTCATAATAGCGACATGAGTAGTCACCTACTTGAGAAGGTAAAGAATAATAATTAGTATGTTGTCTCCTTTCCATTGTCATCAAATAATATATGGACAAATTAAGAGAGATGTTATCCTTTTATAGTATTGCCTGACAGAAAAAAAATTTAGATTTTATTTCATTATCAACTTTGTTTTTGTCTAGTATTTGCTAAAATTTAAATCTATTCAACTTAAACCTTCATAGATTTTACATCTCTGAGTGAATTAGGTCAATCTTTTGCAGTTTTTCCTCTGAATGGAAAATTTACAATTCTCTAGTGATGACAGCATAGTTAAGACTAAGAATCTCATGTCCAGGATGAAAGAGTATGAGGAAATGGCGTTTAAAATCCTGTTTCTTAAGAGAGCTGACCAGACAACATTTTTTAATTTTTGGAATTGAAATGCCAGAAGCTAATGTACTTGTTTCATATTGTTTCTTTTCCAGTTGTCTTTTCATTTTCCACATTGATAATGATGTGACCAAGAATATAAATAGCCATGGTGGCTGCAGTTGGTAATAATTATTCTCAGCTGTGAATATCTCTCCTTCCATCCCTCCCACCCCTGTGTGGTGGTCAAATCTATATCCCTGGGGATTGTGGGAAGATATGTATGAACTTTGAAAAATATCTAGAATTACTATTGTTTAGTTTGCTTTTAGTTCTGATACATAATTTAATGTGAAATTTTTAGTCAAAAAATGACACCTAAATAAGTGACAAAAAGATGTATCATGTTGATAAATTAATTCTTCCCAAATTTATTTATAAATTCAATGTAAAAACCAATCCAAGTATCAACAGGTTTATTTTGTTTTGGTGGAACATGTAAAGCTTACCCTAAAGAGCAAAGGGCCATATAGCCAGTATCTTCTGATAACAAGAACAGGTTTCAGAAGGGCTTGCTTTACCAGATATGAAGAATTCTTTTTTTTGTATTTTAATTTTAATTATTTCGGAGACAGGATCTTGTTCTATCATCCAGGCTGGAGTGCAGTGATGCAATCATAGCTCACTGCAACCTAGAACTTCGGGGATCAATTGGTCCTCCTGCCTCAGCTTCCCAAGTAGCTAGGACTACAGGTGTGCACCACTACACCTGGCTAATTTTTTAATTTTTTGTAGAGACAGGTCTTGCTATGTTGTTTAGGCTGGTCTGAAACTCCTGGCCTCAAGCAGTCCTCCTGCCTTGGTTTCCCAAAAGTGCTGGGATTACAGGCATGAACCACTGTGCCAGGCCAAGAATTCTTATAACACTATCATAATTAGGGCAAATTAGGAGAAATAAACTAAGGGACGTGAACAGAAGACCCAGAAACAGACCAAGATGTATAAACAAACTTCATCTAGTATAGAACTGGTATTGCAGGTCTGTGGGGAAAGGAAGGATTTTTCAATTGAGGATTCTGAGATAAATAGTTATTTTATTAGTTTCCTAGGGCTGCTCTAACAGAGTATCACAAACTAGGTGAAAACAACAGAAATTTATTGTCTTGTAGTTCTATAGGCTAAAAGTCTGAAATTAAGATTCAGCAGAGTTGGTTCCTTCTGAAGGCTGTGAGGGAAGGATTTGTTCCAGGCCTCTTGTTGGCTTGCATATTTCTCCCTGTTTCTCTTCACATCGCTTCCCTCTATGCATGCCTATCTGTGTCCAAATTTCCCCTTTTAATAAGGACACCAGTCTTACTAGATTAAGGACTCCACCCTACTCCAGTATGACTTATCCTAAATAACCACATGTATAACAACCCTATTTTCAAATAAGGCCACTTTCTGAGGTACTGTGAGGTTAAGACTTCAACACAAGAATCTGGGTGGGGAGGGGACATTCAACTGTAATAATATGGAAAAAATCAGATTGGAGCCTTATACCACAAACTGAGAAGGCATATTAAAGCTTGAAGTATAAAGGCAAAATTATAAACTTTTAGAAGATAATACAGGAGAATTTCTTTGTGATCTTGAAATAGGGAAAGATTTTTCAAACAAGAAACAAAAAGTGAAACATATGTTACATTAATTGATTGTTGGACATTAAACCAACCTTGCATTTCTTGAATATGTCACACTTGAATGTTATAGATTCTTTTGATACATACTGGATTTTTTTTGTTGTTAATATTTTATGGAGGAATTATTACTTTTGAGGATTTTTGCATCTATACTCATAAGGAATATTGGTATGCAGTTTTCTTTTCTTGTGATATCTTTGTCTGACTCTATTATCCAGATAATACTGGTCTCATATAATGAAATATGGCAGTGTTCCCTCCTCCTTTATTTTTGGAAGAACTTTATAAACAGTTGGTATTATTTCTTATGTAAATGTTTGGTGGAATTTACCACTGAAGCCATCTGAACATGGGCTTTCCTTTGTGAGAAGATTTTAAATTACCAATTCAATTTCTTTACTAATTATTCAGCTGTTCTATTTTTTCTTTAATCAGCTTCAGTAATTTGGGTCTTTCTAAGAATTTTCACACTTAATCCAAGTTGTCTAATTTATTGTTATAAAGTTGTTCATAGTATGCCTTATTATCATTTTAATTTTTCTAAGGTTGGCAGTGATGTTACCTCATTCATACTGATTTTTGGTAATTTTTATAATCTTTTATTCTAGTTCAGTCTTGCTAAAGATTTGTCAGTTTTGTTGATCTTTTCAAAGAACCAACTCTTTGTTTCATTGATTTTCTCAATTGTATTTCTGTTTTCTCTTTCATTGAGTTTTCACTCTAAATTATTTCTTTCCTTCTGCTTGCTTTGGGTTTAATTTACTCTTTTATTAGATTCTTAAATTGGAAAACTCAGAAATAAAATTTGAGTTTTTCTCTTTCGATATTGGCTTTACAACTACAAATTTCCCTGTAGGCATGGTTTTAGCAGCATCTCACAAATTGTGATATTTTGTTAGCTTGTTTTCATTCAGTTTATAACATTTCCTAATGGTTTAGTGTTGGTTGAGGAAAGAGGAGATTTAAATCCCACCCTAACTTCAAAACAGTGAGGATAAGATGGGCTTTATAATAACTGATACTGGCTAACCATATGAGAAAAATAACCTTAGATCTAGTTATCATACCAGAAACCAGGGATTGGATACCTAAATGTGAAAAAAATGAATCAAGTGCTAGGAAAAAGCATTAGTGAATTTTTATATAATCTGGAAGTGGGAGAAATTTTCCCAACTATGTCTCAATATCCTAAAGTAATTAAAGAAAGGACTGATCGTTTTGATTACATAAAAATAGATAACTTTCACTTGGCAAAATACATCAAAAAAAGGCAATGACAAACTGAATAAAATATTTGGAATTTAAAACATAGACAAATGGCTAGTGTACCTCGTTTATAGGAAACTCCTAAAAATTGTAGATAAATCCAATAATCTAATAGAAAAATGGGCAATAAATCACCTATATGCGGAAAAATAAATGTCATTGTTCCTTAAACATATGAAAAAATACTCAAGCCTCACTCATAGTAAAAGAAATATAAACTACACTGAAATACATTCACCTTTCAGATTGGCAAAATTCCAAAAATTCACCAAATTAATCTGTTAATGAGGGTGTGGGAAAAGAGGCATTTTCCTACACTGCTGATGGCATTGTAAATGGCACACACACAATGAAAGGAATTTGGCAATATCGAGAAAAATCACTTACCTATTTCCCTTTTGAGCCAGCTCATAAGTGTTCTTCTCAAAGATACACTGGTCAAAGTACAAAATAGCATATTAACAAGTGGAATCTATTTTCTTTTATGGTTTTGACCTTGAAATTATTAAATGTTTTAAGATAATTTTAAAAATAAAATAAAGAAGAGGAAGATTAAATACCTAAAAATTGAAAAGACATTGAAAGGACCCTACTGTATGTCAAGTTGGTGGCTTAACCACACAGTGAAAATAATTATAGCCACGTGTCACATAAGTATGTTTCTGTCAACAATGGATCGCATATGTGATAGTGGTTCCATAAGATTATAATGAAGCTGAAAAATTCCTGTTGCCTAGTGATGTTATAGCCTTCATAACATCACAGTGGAATGAGTTACTCGTGTTTGTGGTGATGCTGGTGTAAGCAAACCCACTGTGCCACCCAGTCGTATAAAAGTATAGCAAATACGATTGTGTACAGTACACAATAATTGATAATAGCAACTATGTTATTGGTTTATGTATTTACTGTACTATATTTTTTATTTTAGAGTGTACTCCTTCTACTTTTTTTTTTTTTTAAAGTTAATTGTAACAGCTTCAGGCAGGTCTTTCAGGAGGTATCCAGAAGAATATTGTTATCATAGGAGATGACAGCTCCATATGTGTTATTGCCCATGAAGACCTTCCAGTGGGACAAGATGTGGAGGTGGAAGACAGTGATATTAATGACCCTGTATAGGCCTAGGCTAATATGTAAACATGTAATATGTGTCTTAATTTTTAACAAAAAAGTTTTTAAAAATTTGAAAAAGAAAAAAGCTTATAGAATGAAGATATAAAGAAAGAAAGTGTACAGTGTTTATAAAGTCTACAGTAGTGTACAGTAGTGTCCTAGGCCTCCACAATCACTCACCACTCATTCAACTAATTCACCCAGAGCAACTTTTAGTCCTGCAAACTCCAGTCAAGTTAAGTTCCCTCTATAGGTGTACCATTTTTTATTTTTATACTGTGTTTTTACTGTACCTTTTCTATGTTTAGAGAAGTTTAGATACACAAATATTTGCCATTGTGTGACAGTTACCTGCAGCATTCAGTATAGTAATATGCTGTACAGATCTGTAGCCTAGGAGTGATAGCTATACCATAGAGCCTGGGTGTGTAGTAGTAGGCTGTATCATCCAGGTTTGTGTAAGTACAGTCTTTGATGTTCACGCAAAGACGAACTCACCTGTCATTTCTCAGAATGTGTACCTGTCATTAAGCAACATATGACTGTATTTCAAGTAGCTTTGAAATGAGTATTTTGACTGTCTGTTCTTTGTAGGATATGTTCTGTGGACAAAAGAACCACAAGAAATCTTAAGCTTTTATTTCCTAGCTTTATTTTTTAGGTAATATTCATGTAGTTCTCTTGAAACTATTGTGGATATATTATAGATGAAGCAAATAAGTAATTGTTAATGTCATCAATATCAAGAGTTTTAATATAAGAGAAAAAGAGATGCCAGTATATAATGAGTAAAAACCAGAAAAGCACAAAAGCAGCCTGACTGTGGTAGCTTTTAACACCAAAACCTTAATTTTTTCATGTTTCACAATTGTTGGTGAATATTTCAATTATTAACTGGCACTAAACAAACTTGCAAGTTATAACATATAAAGCAAAATGATTTATCATGAGGAGTTTAACTGTTAAGGAAACCACAATATTTCTTCTTTCTGGCCAGCAGTTTCTCTCTCCACCAAAACTGTATGGGAATCCAAATATAAGCAAAAAATCACTTTATGGTAACATTGATTTAGAATAAAAGAGTCAGATAATCTTAATTCATTAAACAATATTTGTTCAGTGCTATGCTCTTGTAGTTTCTCAGGATAAAGAGGCAACCAAAACAGAAAAAGTCTCTGCCCTCATGGATGACATATAAATTCCAAAGGATCTTCATGGCCATGTTAGTGTACAGCCTCTATTTCTAGTAAAGAGATAGAATGTTTGCCACATAATTCAAAATATTCATTTTTCATATTTATCCAATTCATATGTGGTGGAGCATCCTCTTTTGTAGGTCTGTTGCAGGCATGCTGTCAAATGGTTACTTTCTGTGGTTCTCTTTTATAGTCATTATAGTTGCTGTTGACCATTCCATTCTTTTAAGCCTCTCTTCAAATGGAGCACAACAGTCTTAAACACATTCATAGTGTCATAAAAGCTCACCCCAGTCACCATGATTGGAATTTGGATATTTTTTCCCAAATTATTACTTGGTATGTTATTCTACAGATGGCTCATCTAATTCATTTGAGAGAAATTTTTTTATAATTTCTTTCCTTTTTTTGAAGATACTGTTACTCTGTTGCCCAGGCTGGAGTGCAGTGGCACAATCACAGTTTACTGTAGCCTTGAACGCCTGGGCTCAAATGATTCTCCTGCCTCAGCCTCCCAAATAGCTGGGACTACAGGTACATGCCACTACACTCAGTTAACTTTTCTAGTTTTTGTAGAGATAAGGTTTCACTATGTTGTTCAGGCTGGTCTTGAACTTCTGGGCTCAAGCAATCCTCCACCTTGACCTCCCCAAATGCTGAGATTACAGGCATGAGCTGCCATGCCTGCCCATAATTTCTTAATTTCATAATTTTTTTCTTTAAAGTCTTGAAGTACCTTGATGCACTGACTTCAGGAAAAAGAAATAAACAGAACTTCATTTGCGATAACTTAGTAACGTCCAGAACAGTTGAAGTTCTCTAGAGGTTTGAAGTAAAAAGGAGAAGAGGAGGAAGAAGAGATACTTTTTATAATACAAAAAGAGAAAGATGGCTAGAAAGTCCACTATTTAATTTTTCATTTTTAATCTTAGTGTAAATTATCACAGTAGTGTGCTGCTAGTTAGATGCTGGAAGTCATAATTTCTGCCAGAGGCTAATGATAACAGCTGGAGAAGAAAAGTGAGACTAATGGGCTCACAATGAGACTGGAAGTTGAATCCACAGAGGAACACTTGCTCACTGAGTTCACCTTGCTACCATCATTGCTTTCAGTAGTGCTCTGTGGTGCCAGGAAGAAGTTGCCTCTAATCTCTCTCTGCCTTTGTTTCTGGCACTGGGCCATGTCACCTGCAGCCACAGTATATCTGAAAAGCAGCATCTCTGCTGTGGATTTTGTTCTGCCTCTGGATGCTTTCATGCAACTCTGCGCAGGGTTACCCAATAAATGACTGCTTACTGTGGTATTTATGTCTGTTTGATTTGCTGGTAACTGGTGTATATCCAACAAATTTTTCCCAACAAAGAATTTTGTGTATACTGGCAAATTCCTTGATTATGGTAACCAGTGAGTGACCTTTTCCCCACGAAAAGAAAAAGGAAGGAGAGGATTGCCACGTGCTTTTTTAGCATGACTTATTTTTTATGGTCTGGTTGATTTTTTTCTGTCTATATTTTAGAATTATCATTAGAAAATAAAGAAACTTGAGGATGGATATCAATGTAATTGTAATGCTATGAAACAATAGTTGTGTGAGTATTATATAAATATGAAAAGGTAGGCCTTTCGTTCTCCATTAATAGTTCTTCTAAATAAGTGTACAGATACTTTCTATAAAATAAGATACTCTCATTCTTATTTTTAAGCAAAGGTAAATGTAGTTTGCATTATTGTTATAATATTAAATAACATTTTTTATTAAACACCATGATTATAGTACCTGGTTTTTATTGTACATGGAAATTTACATCTCAAATTTTTGAAGCATTTAAAATTTCTATAGCTTAGATCAGTTCCTGAATTTTTGTTTCTTCTTTCTTTCTTTCATTTTATATTTTGGCATTTTTATTTATAGATTAATGCCCTACTAAAAATGTTTTGTTTCCAACAATAAACTTAGGTATTACTTTTAAAATAAGTGTTTTAAATATATATTTTATTTGAGAATAATTTCAAACTTAAAAAACTTGCAAATATAAAACTAGCACACAGAATTTTCATACCCTTTACCCAGAGTCACTATCGTTAACATTTTGCCCCCTCCTTTATGTGAGTTTCTCCCATCCGCCCTCCCTCTCTCTCCTCCTGTTTTTTTCCTCTCTCTCCATGTATATATATGTACTCACCCACACAATGTATATATACACATATAATAATTTTACTGACTCACTTAAGAGTAAGTTACATGCTTCATGATCTTTTACCCCTAAATATTTCAATATGTACCTCCTAAGAATAAGGATATTTTCTTATGTAACTACAGTGTAGTTATCCATTTCATAAATTTATATCAATGTTTGCTTTTATTTAATTTATTCTCCTTATATTAATTTTGTTGACCAAATAATGCCCTTTCCAGAACTTTTACTCTACAAAAAAAAGATCCAGTATAAGGTAAATTATTGCTTTTAGTTACCATGTAATTTCTTTGAAGTTACTTCCCCTGTAACCCTATTTGTATTAGTTTCCTGGGGCTGCCACAACAAAGTACAGTAATACAAACTGGGTGGCTTCAAGGGCTTAAATGTATTGTTTCACAGTTCTGGAGGCTGTAAGTCTGAGATCAAGGTATCATCAAGATCATGTTCCCTCTGCAGGTGATAGGGAAGGGTCTATCCTAGGCCTCTCTCCTAGCCCCTTGGCTTGTGGCAGCATAACTCCAGCCTTCACAAGGTGTTTTCCCTGTGTGCATGTCTGTCTCTGTGTCCACATTTTCCTGTTTTTAAGGATACCAGCTGTGTTAGATTAGGGCCCACCCCAGTGACTTCATTTTAACCTGATTACCTCTGTAAATAACTTATCTCCAAATAAGGTCTCCTTTTAAGGTACTAGAGGTTAGGACTCCAACATAAGGAGTGGTGTTGGAGGGGACACAAGTCAACCTGTAACACCCACTTAATTACCTGTTTTTTCCAAAACATTCTTTGACAGTCTTTTTATGATATCCTTTTTTTTATTATTTTCATTAAGCTATCTTATGGTTATTCAGTTATGCTATACACCAGAGAATAATATATAATGGATTCTGATTCCAATTCATTTGAAAAGTAAAATAGCATAATTTGTGATCTAGATTGCTTGATAAAATTTAATCTGCATCTCAGCAGCAGATCAGTTGTGTATGTTTCTGGTTCATCCTGAGAACATTCTACTTGGTACTGTAGGAAACCACATAAAATAACTTTTTTAAGCTATATCAAGATACTTACAAATTGGATATTCCCTACATTGGAGGCTCTCACAAATACTGCTTAAAATACTTTAGTGATTACTCTGTAACATGACATGCATGGTCCTTCACAATTTACCTCCCCAACTTTATCTCTTGCAAAATGTAGTCCAGTAACTATGCAACTTATTCTTCTAAAAGGTGCTATGTTCTCTCAAATTTAAAAGATGCTTCCTTTGCTTACAAAAATTCCACATTGTTCCCACAACATATGTACATCCATACTTCTCCTTCCCCCTTCTCTGCACCCCACCTTTCACTTGGCTAATTTCTGCTTATTTTTTAGGATTCCCTTGGGAGCCCTTTCCTTATACCTCCATTCACTCTCTACCCACCAAACACACCATCAGAATCTGCCTTAGCTGCTTCTGCTGTGTGTTCTTTTAGCTATACATACATACTGCTAGCATTTTAGTGATCTTTTTACTTGTGTGTTTCCTCCCTGAAATGTTGAGTCACTTGAGGACCTCTCTTGTTTTTCTTTGTGCTCCCAACCCTGCACAATAGCTGGTCCATATAGGGTATTCTGGTCATGTTTGTTGAAAGAATGAAAAATCATGAGTTCTCAAAAAGTATCAGAAGAGAGCCAAAATGCTTTAGGATAACAGTAGAACTTAAGCTTCTCCTTGAGATCCAACCCTCAATTGGTAGTATCTTCCAGGAACGTTGATTTGTAGTTTCTGCCATGGTTACAGGAAAGGAGAATTTAGCGTTTGGCATCTATATGTGTCATACCTGAGTTTAAGTTGATTGGTGCAAGAGATCATATCTAATAGTGAGATTAATGAAATAAATGACACGAAACATAAAGGATAGGCATAACAATTCAATAAAATACAAGTAGTTCAGTCAAGGTAATATCTGGTTAGGTACATAATAGATGCAGAAAATATATGAATAGCAATTAAAGGCAAATTATAAAGAAAAATAATTTGTTAAAGTTAAGTAGCAAGAATTCTGCAACCATGTTTCCTTTGCAATTTAAGGTTCTATATTTTAATTTCTTGGTATATATTTATATTGGGCAGTGTAGCAGGTTAAAATTTTCAAAACTGATATTGATAAACTGTAGATGATTAGGTTTAAGATTTCCACCATTGTGAATGCCTCTGAATTAATATTTTTCTCTATTACTTAGGAAATATATTTTTAATTATTCAAAAGTACAGGAAAATTTTTCCTATAAACCAGGTTTTTTAGACAAATTGCAATAAATAGTTATTTTCCAATAAAACCAAAATTATTGTTCTGTACAGCATAGTTGAAACACGTTGAGAACAAAGTAAGGACTATTTGTCAGCGACATCTACTTTTTCTTTTTCATGGGCTCATCAAATGTATCTCTGTCAATTGGCTTATTTTCTTCTGGGTTTAACAGTATTTTTCTGTGAAAGTGTTTTATTGCTTTTCCCTCAGGTCAGTCTTACTGCATAGTAAATTTGTGATTGCTTTTTCTTTCCAAGTGAAATCATTCATACATCGTACGTTGTTAGCCCCATGTTTATTTAGGTCTGTTCCTTTCACCATCTCACATATTTCTATCCTACCAAAGGAAGGCCTTGGAGAAAAACTCTCTTATGTTTCCATATTTTCCTCTTTCTAACCTCTTTTTTTTAAGACACTTTTTAAAAAAAATTTTAGAATGTTGTGGGGGTACAAAAATTTTGGTTACATAAATTGCTTTTGTATTGTTTGAGTTAAAGTTATAAGTGTGTCCATCCCCCAGATAGTGTGCATTGTACCTATTAGGTGTGAATTTATCCTTCCCCTCCTTCCCCCACCTGCTTGATTTCCAATGCACTAGAGAAGATGATAAAATATATTTAATTGTTTTTTATAATTTTATATAATGCTCATTGTATATTTTCCGTAAACAAACTTTATTTGTATTTTGCTTTGTTTAACAAGATTTTGTTCATTAAAGCTTAGATTTTTAGAAAGATAATAATAATGATAGCTATCATTTATTGACCATTTCATATACACCAGACATTATAAGCAGTTTATGGGTTAACTCATTTAACCCTCACAACAGTCCTATGAGGTAAGTACCGTTATTTTCCTTTTACTGTAGATTAGAAAACTGAGGCACAGAGAGGTTATGTAACTTGTCAAGGTCATAGAACTAATACATATTGAGCTGGAATTCCAATGCAAGAAGTCTGTGTTGTTAAACTCTGTACTATACTGTCTGTGATAAAATTATACTGCTGCATATATTTTCAGTACATTTTAGTTGCACAAATGAGGTCATACCTGTTTCAAGAATACATTTTTATATCATGTATGTTATACGAATATATGCACTTAATAAGAAAAGTGATTTCATTTTTCACTTTTCATCAGAAAAAATTAGAATATCAAAATTCATTTATTAATTTAGAAATTAGATAAAGGGAAAATTTAGAATATAAATTTGCAGGATATAAAATTGTATTTATGTGTATGATATCTAAGCATAATAAAAAAGATTATAAGGAAATATACCTACACCAATTCCTTAGTAGTTACTACTTGGTTGATTTTTTTGTTTTTCTCTTTCCATTGCTTCTCAAATTTTCTTTAGTGATGAGCTATTATTTTTAATAATGAAAATAAATAGTAGATTGTGTTTGGGAAATGGTAACAGGTGGCATATTATACATTAGAAAAAAATTTAGTGGCATATTATACATTAGAAAAAAAATTAGTAGTTGTATTAGTATTCTCCAAAGAAATAGAACCAATAAGTTATATATATCTTTATATATAAATATATATGTATAAAAGAGGAGATTTATTATGGGAGTTGGCTAATGCAATTATGGAGGCTGAGGAATCCCATAATATGCTGTCTTCAAGTTGGAGACCCAGGAAGCTGCTAGTGTAATTCAGTCCAAGTACGAAGGCCTGAGAAACAAGGGAGCCAATGGTGTAACTCCCAGTCGGAGGCCAAAGGCCTGAGAACAGAGGGGTGAGCACCAGTGTAAGTCTTGGGTCTGATTCCCATGAACCAGGGGCTCTAATATCTAAGGGCAAGAGAAGATGAGTGTCCCAACTCAAGGAGTGGAGGGTGGAGGGAATTCATTTTTCCTCCACCATTTTGTTCTGTCCTCACCCTCAGTGGATTGGATGATGCCAGCCCACACTGGATGATGCCAGCCCATCATCTTTATTCAGTCTATTGATTCAAATGCTAATCTCTTCTGGAAGCACCCTCACAGACATTCCCAGAAATGATGTTTTACCAGCTTTCTGGGTATCGCTTAGCGCACTCAAGTTGACACATAAAATTAACCGTCATAGTAGTCTACAGGAAAGAGATGTTGAAGAAAAAAAAAATTTTCAATCATTCTGTAGAATCAACTACTAATGGAATACAAAGATTGTTGGTTTATTTGCTAAACAGAGATTGATTAAAAATGTTCACTCATAAACTTTTCCCAGGCACTGTCATTTGACAAGTGCCATACGAAATGAATAGGTTTATAGTCTAGAAAAAGTAGGCAATGATTAGGATAATGGGATTTTCTATATGGTTGTCACATAGGTTTCTTGGGAAGGAATAGCCAGGAATGAGGCTTAAGAGATAGGTTGAGGCCACATTTATGAAGAGGCCTTCATACCTTTCTAAAGACTTGATACTTCATCTTACAGACAGCCAGGAACTGCTAGAAAGACATGAGAAGGATATAGTTAATTTATTCTTTACAGTTAATCTGTTCATTAGGAAGAAGGCAGTGTAAACTTTGGACTAGAACTAGAAAAGAGTGGAGATAGGAAAATCAGTTAGGAGGCTGTTACAGTTAAAGGGAATTAAGCAAGAGAGGATGATGTTTAACTTAGCTAAAACAGTGACAGAGAGGATAGAGAAGACACTCCGGATTCTACAGACATATCTAAGTCATAATGAACATAAAGAAATTGAAGATAATCTTGAGATTTTTAAGCTTACTGGGTGAATTTTGATACTAACAACTGAAATAGGTATTACAGAAAGAGGAAGAAATAGGTTTTTATAAAGAAGATAAATTTCATTTTGAACATAATTTTTCATATGGATTTCAAAATATATTAAGAAATTATAATAAACAATAGGATAAATTATAGTTCTATTATGTGTACTTAAAAAAGTTCTTTTATCTTACAAGTACAGTAATAGATAATATTAATGTATAATTGATTGAAGTAATTAGAACATCTTTTTCTGACTCTTTTAGCTCATTTTCCCCATACTAGTCTTTCTTATCTGTTATTTGGACTATGGTAATAGCTCCCTGCTAGTCTCCCTACCACTTTTTAATACACTGTGGATAAATATATCTTCCAAATAGGCAGAGCAATCATGTTATAAACTCCTGCATTTAAGCCATGACTATAAGCATACAATATTGTTTATTCAGGTATTCAGTAGTCTGAGGTGGAATTCCCTCTTAGGGAACCACACTCCTCACCAATCTCACCATGACACCTCTGCCACGCAGAAATTAAGCCTATAGTACATTGTCACAGAAATTTTCTGTCTCTGGCATTCTGTTTTCAGATATCACTTATACTGAGTGAATGTGCTCTATGTAACTTCTACCCATTGATCTTCATTCTAACCCTAAGGCCTAACCAAACAAAGCAAATTTAAATCTCACTTTAGTCCTAATGTATAAAGACAATAGTCATGCCTGCTAAGCCTTGTTGTTTTTCTATGAAATCCTAGTTGAACTTTGTACTTCTCTTATGACTGTCTTCACTCTGTCATTTAGTATATTTCCTGCCTATTATTAGCCTTATAGTCCACCTACTACTTATATATGGGGGCATAAAGTTAATAAGATTTCGGTGACTATTCATTGATAGACCTATAACTCTAATTCAAGTAAATGTAAGTAACATAATTAGCATATGTAATGAATTTGATCATGTGTTTTGTATATCAACTACCTCAGTAATTTTATAAAAATGTATGATATGTGCATGAACATGTATGAATGCATATATATACATACTAAGAGTATTTGGAGATTAGTCCAAGATCTTTAATATTAGTTAACTTTTGACCATGATTAAGTTACTTAACTTCTCTTGGTAGTAGTAGACAATGGACATAGAATTAAGGCAGTAGGTTTTAAGCATTATGGCAGATTTAGAATAGGTGTAATACTGAATGATCACATGACTACTAAGGTAAGGGAATTGTTATGTAAAAGAAGATTAAATCTTCTTTGCTGTAGTAATATAAAATGATTGGTAACACTTTTTTGATGCAGAAATGCATTCAGTAGAGAAAATTAATAGTTGAGTCCTGGTGAGTTTCTTACAAGGGCATTTGAAGTTATTTATTACTCTTGCGAAAATGTGTTCGGCCTACTCCTTACGTAGCAGTGTCTGCAATTCATGAATTAAATGCTCATAATCTAGTGCTTGCTGATAGAATCTGCATTTCAGCTCCAGAGAAATTAGTGGTTATAGACAACTTGAGATCAATGATGCCGTAAAGAAATAAATTATGAATTCAGGGCCTTGAGTTGTAGAAATAGGGGGAAAAGGTTTTATTATAATGCATGACTTACAAGGAGAGAAAAGCATATAAAAAATTAGTAGATTTCTTTTATTTCTTCTAACAGTCCAGTATTTCAGTACCAACCAGAAAATATGTATTTGTGCCTACTATTTCCCAAACATTGGGCTTAATTCAGGAAGATACAAGGATGAATATGGTAGAATTTCTACCCTGCAGTAATTTACCATCTAATAATGAAATTAATAGCTACAGAATGTGATAAATCAAAGCATAGATGACAGAACAACTAATTTCCTTTAGAGAACGAAAATATTTAAGAGACATTTGAGCTGAGTATTGAAGGACTAGTTTGCCATCCTTTACGGACTGTATCATATCCCCCCAAAATTCATATGTCGAAGCCCTACCCCCCAATATGATTGTTTGTGGAGATGGGAGATAATTAGGTTTAGATGAGATTGTGAGGGCAGTGGGCTCCTCATGATGGGATTAGTGCCTTTATAAGAAAAGACAGCAGAGTCAGGGTCTTATTCTTGCTCAGACTGATCTCAAACTCCTGACCTCAAGCGATCCTCCTGCCTCCTGCCTCGGCCTCCCTGAGTGCTAGGATTACAGGTGTGAGCCACCACGCCCAGCTGAATTTGAGCTCCTTGAAGAAGGAATTTTTATCTGTTTTATATCCAGTGACTATGGAACAAGAAGTATGTGTGGAAGGAAGGAAAGACTGCGAGTTCTAGGGTTAAGACCAGCAAAAAACAGATGAGTAAGCTTTATTCACAGTTAGCAGTAGGGTCACTCCTAAAATGAGATTGCTCTAGACTTCTGGGAGTTATTAGAGAGTAGCAAAGGTAGGTCAGACAGGGAAGGTGATGTGGGATGTGGCAGAGAACATGGTGTGGGGAATGAAGAAGATGTTCCAGTAAGAAACATTTTTCACTCAGTTCTCAGAAAAGATGGCCAAAGTTTAAGTCTAGGGAAAGCACATTCTTTGGTTTAGACTTATCAAGAAAATGGACAGCATAGGCCTAATGCCTATCACTCTTTTTTAACTGTTAAGAGTTGCAGAAAGATCTTAACCACTGCAGAAGGAAGTGTCCTTCATTTAATTTGTGTGGTAATCAAATTATTTTTATGCTAATGATGTAAAGTAGCAAAGTGTAAGGTAGAATTACCAATCAGAATACCATGTAATGAAACAGAACTTTGTGCATTTCCTAGTGCTCTAAACGATTAGAAGCACTTTTCTGAATAAATGTTAATGTTAGTTGCAGATATTTCATCCACTAGAATAAAAAAGTCTAGACAAAAATTAGAAGTCCAGATCTTCGTACTCAGAACAGATTGCCTGTCCCACATTTGTTGCTAATAACACTGACATTGCATACTGTAGGAACTTGCTGATGAATCCGTTCATTATTGATCCTGTCACTAACAAATTGAGTAAGACTGCTGGTGCCTAAGAGTGAGACTATTAGACACATTCATGGTTTGTCTTTAGAGTTTTGGTTCCTCTCTTGATTCAGGTCATAACAAAGCAAAACTCTAAACAGTATTGTCTTCAGCTCCTACAGAAATACTTCTTAATTGAAATCTTCTTAGCCCTAAACCTACTGCCTTTGTAAAAGTTAATTAACTTAAATTTCAATAGCTACGTTTGGCTAGTGACTGCCATATTAGCAGTGCAGCTCTTGAGATACAGTGGTTAACCTTCTGGGATTTTATACATCTACCCCACTATTATACCTATTAACTAGTTTAACCACTTTATTATATATAACCTCACTTAATCCTGCCAACAGCCTTTAAAAAATTATATTGCCATTTCCTATTTTCTGTTTCCACTTTTGGGAATGAGAATAACTATTCTATGCCTGCCCCACCATTGTATTTTGGAGCAAGTAAATTGTCTCATTTCATAGTTTCACAACTGGGGAGAAATTTTGCCTCAGGATGAATCATACCTCAAGTTTTACCCATATCTGATTGAGATGATATCTAGATGAGACTTTGGAATTTAGACTTTAGAGTTCATGCTGGAATAACTTAAGACTTTTGGGGGCCGGGCGCGGTGGCTCACGCCTGTAATCCTAGCACTCTGGGAGGCCGAGGTGGGCGGATCGTTTGAGCTCAGGAGTTCGAGACCAGCCTGAGCAAGAGCGAGACCCCATCTCTACTAAAAATAGAAAGAAATTATATGGACAGCTAAAAAATATATATAGAGAGAAAAAATTAGCCGGGCATGGTGGTGCATGCCTGTAGTCCCAGCTACTCGGGAGGCTGAGACAGGAGGATCGCTTGAGCTCAGGAGTTTGAGGTTGCTGTGAGCTAGGCTGACGCCACGGCACTCACTCTAGCCTGGGCAACAGAGTGAGACTCTGTCTCAAAAAAAAAAAAAAAAAAAAAAAAAAAAAAGACTTTTGGGGCTTTGGGATAGAATAAATGTATTTTGCATGCGATAAGGACATCATGAATTTTGGGAGGTTGGGGATCGTGTGTTGGAGCCCTAACCACTCATGTGATTATATTGGAAATAGATTCTTTAAAGAGGTAATTAAGGTTAAATGAGATCCTAAGGGTGGAGCCCTGTTCCAATAGAACTAGTGTCCTTATAAAAAAGAAAGAGATACCAGACACAGCGAGAATGTGGCCATCTACAAGCCAGGAAGAGAGCTCTCACCAGAAATCAAACCTTGTGGGAACCTTGATCTTGGGCTTTCTAGCCTTCAAACTAAATTCTGAATTAATTCCAGCTTTCAGAATTAGGTTTCTCTCGTGTAAGCCACCCAGTCTATGTCTGTGGTATTTTATTATGGCAGCCTGAGTAGACTGAGACATCCCCAGTCTTCCTATTCTACTTTAGTATCATGATTCTCTTTACCCTCTAATCTAATTGTATTAAAATAATAACTGTCAAATCTAATCTTCCAAAGGTCACTTTAATAATACATTTGCTTATTGCTTATGCTTCTTAACTTATTCTTTTTATCTCTTTGCCTTCCAAACAATTTTTACCCAAATATTGTGTATGATTTAGAGTCCATCTTAAATTTTACTTCCTTGAGGAATTTTTCCCATACTCCATCCCATGCCCAGTTCCTGATTTCTTACAGAATTTATTCTGTGTATTGCACAGCTTAATTGGTGTTTCTTACTTTTTATTTTGATTTCCTTAAATGTTTGAAATTCTCTTAGGGGTAGGATCTTACATTTTTTTCATAACATCATTCCTACACTACCTTGACCCTGGTGAAGAAAAGAGAGAATTGACCTACTCTCGGGCCAACCAGATTTATATAATCGGTTATGAATTGCAGTTTATGAAATATATCAAAAATGAAAAATGGTTTGGAAAATGTTATTCTTGGCAAATCTTATTGTAAGGTTTCAGTCTGAAATGTCAGTTCTTAGTGCCCTCATGGTCAAAGAATGACCAGATGCACCAAAGTAAGGCAAACACAAAAATGAGTTTTATTGAGGAGAGAAAGATAGGATTATAGAGCAAGAGCAAGATATAGGTTTACAGAGCATGGTACATGCTCCACAGATGACGACCAAACCCTTTGTTGCAGCAGGAAAAGAGAGCAAAAGGAAGGGAGCAAAAAAAGGGGTTGGTTATGGTCTGTCTTATTTTGTAGTGCCCAGATTGGAACCTCCCTGTGGCTCAGACATCACCACGGAACCACTTTGATTGGACAGTTGGAGTTGCATGACCTGAGTCTTAAATACGCATTCAGGTTGTTCTAGTTCAATTTCCAGACTCTATGGTACCTATGCTGCTTGGCCTGTGGGCCAGAGAGTCCTCTGCATTCTTTTGCAGTTGGTGGACTGAGTTATCACTGGAGGATTCATAGGGTATTTCTTCCACCCCCAGGTACGGCAGTCGCTTGGGAGAGGATTAGGGTTGGGTAGAACCAAGATGGGGGCCTGGGGCCCACCCTTGTTCTTCTTTCCAGGTGGGACGGTTGCACCAAGGCAACAGCACTCACTTTTGTCCCTGGGAAACCTGAAATCCTTCGGTATTTACCTAACATTATATTTGGATATTGTACTAAAATATTACAGCAGATACTTATTTAAAACAAGAACTCTCATTATGGTGTTTACCTTGCATTCTAAAACCATTGGAACGTAAAATAGATTGCCTTCTGATGTTACTTTGAGCCTTTTTTTAAATGGCAAAATACCAATGAAAATAATTTGAGAGTATGTTCTTTCAGAAGTTTGTTTAAAGATTTCTGTTTTTCCAGTTCTCTGTATCAAAGGGTCGCTAACATATACTACAGGAAATATTGATACATATCCTTTTTTAGTTTATTAAACAATGCTGTATGAAATAATGTTTAGAATATATTAATGAAATGTAGCATTAGAAAAAGGTGTTTTACATATTTTTTCTGTATTTTAAATATTTTGAAGTACCATTTAGGAAGTTATGTAGAATGCTGATTTTGGTATTTATAATATAAAGCCAAATACTGGGTCTTCATTGTCTTCTCAGCAGAGCTACTGTTCCACAAAGTTAAATCCGTGCTTAATGTAATTTTGCCAGGTAAATTTCAGTCTTTTGTATCTCAGTTGCTGATTAGTAACCCATCACAATAGAAAGATGGCAGTATTATTTCCAGGCAGTTTGTTCCTCTAAGTATCTAGACAAGACTGAGTCAGCCTTATGTGTCTAAAGCTGCCAATTTTCCTGTGGTTTCTTTATTTCTTTATCCCTTTATCCAGCTGCTACTCACTGCTATTGCCACATTTGCCCTCTGGCTCATGGGATAGCATGTTTAGCTTCCCCTGAGGCTACTGTTAATGCTTCCTTTTTACTCTGCTGGCTGGGAATGCACTTGGCATCCTAAGTCTCAAACCTCTCCTCCCTCTGTTTTCCACAGACACTTAAGTAGCACTTTCAGCCTCCACCAGTTATCAGTAGTAGCTTTCAACCCCTCATTTCTGGTCTGGTAACTCAGCACAGTGTCCCGAGAGAGCTTGACTAAGCCAATTTGCCCCCTCTTCCCTTATTCCTCTGACGGTCCATCTTCCTTTTTTCTTTTTCCTACTTATCCGTTTCCTTGACTCTCCTTTTGTTTTTCTCTTGCTGTCTTTTTAATCTTCTGAATGATTTTTTTCTTTCTGCTTTTAGTACAGTAGATGTCACAGAGTTAGGCAAATATTTGTAGTAGAAAATAAAACAATAGTAAATTTAAAAATTAAAGAAGTTTGCTCAATATTTTAACTGGATCAACTCAAAAAAAGGGGTTTTTTTATACCTTAGTCTACTTGCCCCTATATGGCTATAATGCAGATTCTATATGGAGTCTATATTATAAGTTTATGGAATTTTGTTTTGTTTTTATTTACAGAGCTGTCTATATTGTATTAATATTTACATACAAGGACTGCTTGTTCAAGATAATCTATAATATGGGAAAAGGTAATAACTTTTTCCAGCAAGTGTTTTGCAAGGAAAAGAAAAGCCACTTTGATTTTTTTTTCTTTTTTTTTCCTAGATGATTCAAATATGCAGTTTGAGTTATTTTTCAAATGAACTCCCTTCTGAATACCCTATGAATTTGAGCTTTTCGTTTTACAAGTAATGGTTCGTAAACAACATTTAGGAATTCATAATCTAAGACTTTAGACCAACAGATTAGAAAATAAGGATAATACCTGTGAATCTGGGGGTTAAGAGTAACAGTGCTCTGCAAGCCTCAGTCATTAACCACTGACAAAGTCTATAGGACAGTTCCAAATATCTGAAAAGAAAACATGAAGAATTCATATTGATAGTTATAGATCAGAATCAGTCGTTTAAACCCTTATCTCCTTTCTCCCCTCACTCCCCGTTATTTTAATTCTTTCCTCTTGAAAAAAAATAGTTAGATGAAGTGTGTGTGTTTTATAAATCTAACAAATAGTGTATTCTTTTTCTATAACCCGACCTAACCAAAATATATATTGTTTTACTCAACTTCCACAATGAGGTCTGCTTTTTAAAGATACAAAATATCTTTTCATCATAATTCCCTAAATGCATTTTTGTTTAATTTGTGAGGGTTAATGCCGGGTTTATGTTTGAAGGAAGCATCAACCCATAAGAAGTTACACACCGTTTCAGAACCTTAGCTAGGAGCCTCGGCCACTCTTACTCCTTTGCAGAAAAGAGGGAGAAGGGAGGGGCAGGAAAGGAGCTGAAGATCTGCTTATCACATTTCCTAAGTAAATGTTCTGTACTTCAAGCTCTTTAGAAAAAAAGCTTTATATGTCAGTTTCACAACCATTTAAATAGATGTAAATACTGTGCACTATTCCTTAATGTTTATATTAAGGAAACAATAGACAATGGATACATTATTATAATAAAGTGAACATGCTTTTTAAGCTATACATATTACCCCTGCCAGATGGCTGGGAGTGGTGGCTCACGCCTGTAATCCTAGCACTCTGGGAGGCAGAGGTGGAAGGATAGCCTGAGGTCAGGAGTTCGAGACCAGCCTGAGCAAGATCGAGACCCCGTCTCTACTAAAAATAGAAAGAAATTAGCTGGGCAACTAAAAATAGAAAAAAATAATTAGCTTGGCATGATGGCACATGCCTGTAGTCCTAGCTACTCAGGAAACTGAGTCAGGAGGATCACTTGAGCCTAGGAGTTTGAGTTTGCTGTGAGCTAGGCTGATGCCACGGCCCTCTAGCTGGGGCAACAGAACGAAACTCTGTCTTAAAATAGAAAAAAAAAATATTACCCCTGCCAGACACACCCTCATTCCACCACCCCAAGGCAGATAAATCGGTATTGGCAATATTAGCATTTAGACATTCTTCTTGATAATATCATGTTCTAATTTAAGGCCATTTTTAAAATTTCTGCCCTCAGTAAGTTAGCAGTTGCTACCCCCATTTTGTTAAGCTTATTCAATGCTGCAAGCACCAGGGATACAACAGTGATGCTCTCGTTCCTTCATGTACATATTATTCACATACATTGCCCTTAAATATACCGGTCATACAAGCATGTATGATGGCAGACATCCATAAATTATCTAAATGCTTTATGTCCTCAAAAAGAAGTTTGTTTGTTTTAAGTTACCTATTGAAAACTGACCCAAAACTGATAATTATTTTAAGTAATTTTTCCTTTCGTGATATTAGTAAATATATTTTTAAAGAACAGTATACTTTTTTAGTACTACTATGAGCACTATTGTTGAACTACTTTTCTATAGAGTAGTATATACTTTTGTGTTAAAAATCAAAATGTACTTAAGAAAAATGAACACAGAGAAAATAATGAAAAGGTGTTTTATTTTCCTTTTATATACCTAATGTGTGCATTCTATATAAAATGCAATATTTTTTTTTAGTCCTTAAACTTTCAGTGTTTAACAGTCCGTTAAAAATGCAGATCCCAGAATCCCACATTATACTTATTTAAATTGATTATGGAGGTTTGGGGAGTAGGCTCTGGAATCATTTTTTAACAAACTCACTAGGTGACCCTGAGATAGGTATGGTTCAAAACTCTTACATTAAGTGGAATATTTTAAATTTGCACGTATTTTAAGAGGAAAGTAATGATACAGGGGAAAGAAAAACTCTAACTCTGCTGAGGATTAGTTCGCAGGTACTTTGTAAATATTACTCAGAATAGAGTTGAATGATTCCTATTATTCTAACACTTGTGTTAACCCTACACCATTGAGGAGTGGAGTGGTTGTGATTATTAATTGTTTATTTGAGCCATGTGTGGTGGCTCTTGCCTATAGTCCCAGCTACTTGGAAGGCTGAGGCAGGAGGATCGCATGAGTTCAGGAGTTTAAGACCATCCTGGGCAACACAGTGAGACCCCATCTCTTAAAAAAAAATGTTTATTTGTTGTTGTTTTCCTGTATGTGTATTTCATGGTTTGCTTTCTATTTGACTTTATGAATGTTACTTTGGCAATATAACATCTAGTATTATGTGGATAGTGGATAGTGTTAGAAAACAAAGGTAAGAAGTCCAACATATCTTCCTGGAGTTAGTGCAACTAAACATGTTATTCACAAAGAAAATGGCACTATTCATTTATTATCGGGACATATGCTGTGAGTTGTTTCTAGTAACGATGATAGTTTTTTGTTTTTTTGAAACATCTCCATCATAATTCCCTTTTCTGTTAATAGCATAGATATGTAACTCCTTTTGCTGAGATCAGGGACCTGTCTTTGACCATGAAATGTACTCTTGTCACTGTGAAGCTAACTGGACTCTAATGGATTGGACCTGTAACTTGACACTCATTATTGCCGTCTTCTATCCATTGTAACCAACCAACAACTGTCATTGTTTTCTAATACAAATTTGATATTTAAATTTTTATCTGCTGATGATATTTCTAATGATGTAATTTTTGTATTTAGGCATTTAATGATGAATTTTGATCCAATATTTAATGTGGCTTATTAGTATCTTTTATTAATGGATAAATTGATAAGAATATGTAAGAAATTATTAGTAATACTTAATAGTATAAGAATGACTAAGAAATTAGTGAATTTATATTCTGAATCCAGCATTTTTTCTGTTCCTTGAGTGATTGCTAAGGTGCATGCTAGTCACACTTGTAATATTATTGTCATTGTATTTGAAGACCCTTGTGCTATTGCTTTCATCATGTGGTTACGGCAGGTTTTTTCTACATTATATATATATGTTAAACTTACCTTTGGATTGTGGCTATAAGTTATGTTTAACACAACTGTTTTGGATTTCTTACCTGTCTATAAGGCAGCCTAACGCCTTTGCTTAAAATCTGTCCCCTGTCTCTGATGGTTACACACAAGTTACCTCATCTGCTGCTGATGTTTCCCAGCATTCCACATCTTGAAGTTGTTTTCAGTATCTGGACTTCCTTTTAGAAAATTAACCTGGGAGTCTTCATCCATTTACATCCTTAGACAATTAAGATCTTTGAAATTATAACACTTTATATAAAAATAATAAAAGTACTTTTTATTTTCATCTGGAAAAATGATAATTTTCTCAGGTATAGAAGAAATAGTGGCTGTAACTGACTATGACCAACTTCTGAAAAGCAGCAGCTGTCATGGTGTACAGTTTAGGGATTGCTGTCTAGTCAAGCAGAAAGCAGTAAATGAGAAAAAAAATTCCCAATACTCTCTACCTTGATGAGAGGCTCAGTATTCAATGCTGTACAAAAACTCACTGGGCAAATAGCCTATTATCTATCAATAAATTATACATAAGTAAGTGATCGTGCTAATAGTGAAATGTCTTGTTACTTCTGATTGACATAATTTTGATTGCTATTTAGAATGATAGCAAGATATGAGAAATTTAGGTAGGTATGGACTTATAATTTTTCAATTCAGGTGATTGTCAAGTGACCAAATACAAGTTCTACCTTGTATGAATGTGGAGACCAACAAGGATAAGGCACTTTTAAATTGGTGTAGAAAAAACATTTAAAACACGTATGATAGATTCCAAATGCTTGTAAATGAGGCATAGGTTTCCAATCCTGATTAATCACTTGTGTTATTTACAAAGTATTATATCATAAAACCTGACCTATGATCTCCAAAATGGGCATATGTCTTATGGAAAGCTGAAGGTTTTATAGAGACTTGCAGTAGTTCATTTAGTTAAAGGATGATATGACTTTTTTCTTTTCCCATTTCCAGAATTACAATAAAACAATCTGTTTCTAAGGACTTCAAATCAAGTCCTACTTTGCTTCAAGTGCTGCATAGTACAGGGGTTTTTTAATTTACTTGGTAGACATGTTTACTGCATACTGTAGAGTCTATGAGTGTTACCCTAAATGCTTAATCATGGATCCAGGTTTTCATGTATGAAACATTGCATAAATTGATACCATTGCACTGTTGTTTGTATGTTGTTGGACTATATTCAGACAAATACTTGACTCTAAAGTGTTTAAAGCATTTTTGCTAAAACTAGCAATGTTTCTGCTTAAAAGTCTGTGATGACGTTCAACAGCAACTTTAATGAGTAAAGAACTACACTTCCTAAACAGATTTTATTCCAACTAAGTTATTAGTAATAGTACTATTTCAGGTATAATGATTTGAAATCATGACTAAAGAATGCATAATAATTATAACTTAAATTTGTGTGATATTAACATTTTATAAGTAAGTTTCACACGTCGATCATTTGAGCTTCATAATGTCCTTGTGAGGCTGGTAGAAAAGATATTCCAAGTTTTCTAGAAATTCAGAAAGAATGATACACAAGGTCATACAACTAATAAGTAGCAAAAATTTAAAAATCACATTTCCAAATTCATTATTCTTTTCTTTCTACCCTTTCTATAATACATATTTTATTTAGCACTTTATAGATTACAAAGCAGTTTTTACATATCTGATTTGAACTTTAGAATAATCCTTTGTTGTAGATAGAATAATTATTAGTTTAGTGATTTTAGAATAAATCTGATGATCTCATTAGATATATTAAAGGAAGTAAGAAATATATTCTAATATGTCTAATGTACCTGTAGTCCCAGCTACTCAGGAAGCCAAGGCAGGAGGATTGGTTGAGCCCAGGCATTTGGGATTGCAGTGAATCATGATGATGCCACTGCACTGTAGCCTGGGCAATAAAGTGAGTGAGACAAGCCAAAACAAAAATCCCAAAATGGATTAAAGATTTAAACATAAAACCTGAAACTGTAAAACTCCTAGATGAAAACATAGGGGAAAAGCTTCTTGAAAATGGTCTCGGCAATGCTTTTATGAATATGATACCAGAAGCACAGGCAGCAAAATCAGAAATAGACAAATGAGATTACACCAAACTAAAAAATTTCTGACAGCAAAGAAAATAATCAACAGAGTGAAAAGGCAACCACCGAAAGAATGGGAGAAAATATTTACAGACGATAGATCAGGGATTAATTTCCAAAATATATAAGGAACTCCTACAACCCTATAGCAACAAAAACTCATTAAAAATGGACTAAAGACTTGAATAGACACTTCTCCAAAGAAGACATAAAAATAGCCAACAAGTAACTGAAAAAATGTTCACCGTCACTACTCATCAGGGAAAGTGCAAATCAAAACCATGAGATACTACCTCACACCTGTTAGATTGTCTATTATCAAAAATGCAGATGACAACCAGTGTTGGTGAGGATGTAGAGAAATTGGAACCCTTGTACACTGTTGGTAGGAATGTACAGTAGTACAGCCACTATGGACAACAGTATGGAAATTCCTCAAAAAATTAAAAATAGAACTACCATATGATTTAGCAATCTCACTTCTGGATATTTATCCAAAAGAATTGAAATCAGGATTCATAGGAGATATTAGCACTCCGGTGTTCATTAGAGTGCTATTCACAATAGCCAAGATGTGCAAACAACCTAAATAGCCAGCAGCAGATGAATGGATAAAGAAAATGTGGCATATACATACAGGGAAATATAATTCAGCTTTTAAAAAGAAGGAAATCTTGTAATATACAATGACATGATGAAAACCTGGGGTACATTATGCTTAGTGAAATCAGCCAGTCACAGAAGGACAGATACTGCTTTGAGTTCACTTATATGAGGTATCTAAAATAGTCAAGTTCACAGAATCAGAGAGTAGAATGGAGATTGCCAGGTGTGGGGATGAGGGAAATGGTGTGTTGCAAATCAATGGTTATAAAATCCAAATTATGAAAGATGAATAAATTCTAGAGATCTGTACAACACTGTCTCTATAATTAACAATACTGTATTATATATTTAAAAATTTGTTAAGATGGTAGATATCATGTTAAGTGTTCTTACCAAATAAAAATTTTTTTAAATGTATTCTTTAGATCATCTTCACTTTCATCTTTTGGAACAGCTAAGATGAAATAAGTAAATATTAAACAGGTCAAAGTACAATAAATGTAGTTACTTTATCGAAATTATAGCTATCTATAGAATCAGGTAATAATGAGTATATTACCTCTCAAGTGGATTTACAACCCCCATTGCAAACTCATCCTGGAAAAACAGAATTTCTTATCTTTCTACTGTTATCCAAGTTGACCAAAAATTTGCCAAGTATTGAGCTAGGAACAAAAATCTAGTGACCACTAAGACATTTGTGTGAAGTGAAGTCCTGGGCTCAGTTAGCAAACAGATTCATGGAATTCATTCCAGAGTAGGACAGTGAAGGCAAGATTAGAGACAGGAAATGAGGCTGCAGAAGTAGCAGGACAGAACAGGGTGTTTTTCTCTGGCATGGACAGAACTACAGTGTTGGTTAGCATTGGAGGTAACTGTCTCAGGAGATAAGTCCTACTTCCTTTCAGATATTGAACATGCCAGAGCCTTTCTGATCTCTAGAATTTTTTACCTGTTCAGCCAATTTAGAATACTTTGTCTTGAGCTATATTTTTGGTAAGCTGATTTTTAAAGGATAAAAATGTCTCATCATATGTTACCTTCCCAGAAGAACCTTCCCTGATCATTTTATTCAATGGAGTCTTCTCGGTTACTCTGTATCTCACCACCTTGTTTTGTAGCACTAATCATTATCTGACATTATATCGTTCAATAATTTGTGTGTTAGTGTAGGTCTTCCCCTCAAAAAATGAGAACAGAGACCTTGTCAGTGTTATTCACTGCTATCTCCCCAGTGTTAAGTGTAATTCCTGACACATATGATGAATCCTAAATGAATGTATAGTAATGGAATAAATGAATGAACTTTAGGTCAGGGGTTTCCTGAGTAAGGAGGGGAAGTGGTAAAGCAGATGGGGACTCTCGTTTTTTGAGCACTAACTATATACCAGACATTGTTTTAGGCATTCTGTCATCTATTGTCTATTTTGTTCTTCCAGTGTAGATACTAGCCCTATTTTGAGATAATCAAGGCTGACTAAAAGTAAGTAAGTTGCCCAATGTCACAACTGGCCAGGAGCCAGAGATGAAGACCAAATATATATTTTTTATTACAGATACTCTTCAACTTACAATGAGGTTACATTCCAATAAACCCATCATAAGTAGAAAATATCATAAGTCAAAAATCCATTTAATGCTGAAAACACAACAGATGATCCCTGACTTACAATGGTTCAACTTACAATTTTTCAACTTTTTGATGGTAAGAAAGTGATACACATTGATTAGAAAACATAACCCATTGTGAGTTGTACGGAGCTCCTCCACTTATGGTGGTGTCATGTCCCAATAAACCCATAGTAAAGTTGAAAAATTGTAAATTGAATGTGTTACCTCCCAAATGGATTTAGCACTATGTGTCAGGGACCATATGTATATCATGTATCACAACCTCTCTTTTATATTTTCCATTTTATTAGTTCCCTATGCTTTGTCCTAGCAATTTACCCATATTTTTTAAATCACTAATTTTCTCTTCAGTTACTTAAAACTTAGTGATTTTTCATTTCTAGAAATTGGTTCTTTTTCAAATCAACTTTTAAGAAACCGTGTCTCCTTTTCTTATCTCATTCCTTATATGTCTTTAGTAACTTAGAACATTTATTTTGAATACGGGAAAACATTATTTCCCCTATTCAATAATTCTTTTATCTGAAGTTCTATTTGTGCTGTCACATGACTCTTAATAGTCTATTTCCTCATAAATTTGGTAATTTGGGATTGTGTGATCGTCTCTAGGAGAGCTCTTCTCTGTTAGAATCCTTGATGGTAGTATGTAGGCCTCTCCAGAATGTTTTACTTTTGCCTTTTCCATGTTTCACAGAGTAGGACCTCACTGTATATAAATTTAAGACCACTTGGTTATACTTTTAAATCTTAAATCTGTGTTAGAGGCAGACCTATGAATATGTATTCCTAGGGAAAGCTTTCCTACCCTAAACCCAAGTCAAGACTGATAAGCTCTTTCTTATATACTTCTGTTGGTAGATAGATTTCTTTTCCTGGGTGTCCTTTTGTATTAATATGTATTTAATGATATCAGTTTCTTATGTTATATCTAATGATACTTACCTTAAGGTCCAAAATTCACTAAGAAATTCACTAAGCTTCCAAACATCTATCCATCTACTAGGAATATTGAGCCTTATAAGTAGTGTTTAAATGACCTGACTCAAGGTTCATTCTTTTTCTGTCTAAAAAAAGTAGCTAAATTGGAACTACCAGCTTTTGAGTCTCCAGTCTCTTATTCCCACAGTCCATACACCAGCAGATATTTGAACACTTAAGTTTAATCTGTTTTCAGGCTATGTGCCAGTGAAACCAAATATGGTCCACAAAAAGACATCTATCCTGTTAACATGAGTGAGAGGAAGAGAACAATTAGATAATGCACCAATGTTTTTAGATGTGTACATGAGAAGCTCTTTTTAGAATATGTTTTTAAAGTTACTTGACATCAGCATGTGTAAGTTAAACAGGATTTAGTTCCCAGTATTTTCTTCCCTTAGAGCTGTCTTTCCAAGAAGCATGATTAAGTGAAATATAAACACCACATGAAAAGTGGACTGGTTTTCAAACATTTTAGTGATTTGTTTTTTTAAATAAACAACTGATCGTTGTTACCTTTAGTGAGGATATAGTATATCCTAAGATCGTTACTTAATGTAAAGTAAATTTTAAGTGTTTTTCTATATTGATAGAGCCTAAATGCTTCAGTAACGGTTCTAACTTAGATATTGTTTAACTCTTTTGTTAGACTGTAAGCCAATACTGTGTACATGCTATTCAGAATGAGAATGTGATGCCATATAAGATATGTCAGCCTTTCACTTTAAAAAAAAAAAACTGGTTTAATGGACAATTTTGCTTTGCAGTTTTTGTTTTTTCATTTTCTAGAGGTATTGGAGTTTTTAAATCTATGTGTTTAAGTGGTACTACTGATGGGAACATTATCTGGAGCTCAGATAATAAACAGTAGGTTTCTCTGAAGGTAAGCTGTGAACTTAGGGACATTATGAAGTGAGAATTGGTATCTCACAGTACCACAGCAGCAGAGCACACTGTGAAAATCTGGAACCTGGCACCTTGGGAGAATGAGGATTAACCTAAGTTATTAATAGCTGGGTTTGAAGGACCCCTCACTCTCCTTGTGTTGCTTTAAATCCTTTTAAATAGCACATTGGTGGCCTTTTTGTTTTTTAAACACAATAATATACTATTTCTTAGTCTGAGCCTTTTTAATATTGCTGTTTCTAAAGTTCTAAAAAATACCCAGAGATAGAGTTTAGGGGTTATACTGACAATCTTAAATGTGCCTTTGTTGATGTTAAATTCATTATCGATATTTATATTCATGAGAATATTCTTCAGAAGAATATTAAAGAATAAGCTAAAACATTTGGATAGACATTTATCCCTCTCTTTGTGCTTTTTATTGGTATGCATTGCTAAAAGTGGCTTAGGGTATAAGCAAATTACTTCATTTTGATTCTGGTTGCTGAGCTCCTAATAGCTTTTAAATTTATACAGTTTTTGTTTAGCTGTCAAAACATTTAATTATATCATGCCCAAAGGTGTAAAGCTGTCAAATAAATCCGAGTTTAGGCATAAACATTTGCTAAGTTACATGTGCTACTACACCATAGTTGTTACTGGGCAGCTTGTGAACCTGTTTTGGGGGGAGGGGTGTGTCGAGGAACATTAACTCAGCAGGTACAGAACAACATTGGCCCAATGAATTGATGATTACTTGTAAAACAGCAGGTAGTAATGCCCCCAAGTCTTTGTAATTCCTCTTTTTATAAAATTAAGCAGCCAAGAGAGTGTGGTGGGTTCTTTGGCTCAATTTGCACTGTAAGAAAGCTTTTTGCAAAAATATGTACTCTTTCTTTTCTTACCTCAACCTTATTTTTTCTTTGTTTTCTCTTTGAAAACAAATGTACCCCATTCATACTTTATACGCTTCTTCCTTACTATAGAGTCTCCTGCTATAGGAAGAATGGTTCCAGTGGCACTTATAATAATGGAACTATTGTAACTGATCAACAATTATTTATTATATGTTTAAAGTTTTCTATGTAAAATATTTTTAAAGATAGGAAAATTTAAACATTTTTAATTACCCTCAATATTTGGTTATTCCATAAATAAAAATTTTTAGTATTTGATGACATTATTTGGAGGCAAATTGTTAGCATAAATACTAATGCAGACTTCACTGATGCAAAATTCACTAAGAGGTAGGGGAGTAAAGTAAATTAGTTCTACTTTGAAGCTTTTATTTTCTTCCCCTTTCAAAATGAATGGGAAGGCCCTTGAGAGGCCCTTGAATGAAAGCTGCTTTTCATTAGTGCTACCAAATACCTACTTGAAAGAGTTGAGTTCTAACTGAACACCCACACAACAGAAAGGGAAAGCTTCCTTTTTCTACTGGAGAACCATCAGCTAAATAGCTCTTGGCTTCTCTTTTCCAATCAGGTGGTTTCACATCAGAGTTAATTACTCCAGTCATTTATTCTAATCACCCTCCTCTATGGCTAGCTGCATTCTGTCATGGGGTGGCATCGTTTGAAGCCAGTTAAGTTTGAAAACCACTGCAGGGTACTTGAGGCTCATTAGTGAGGCCTATCCATGCCTGGCTTTGGATTTGCTCCCTGATTAACTCTGCATCTCTCTGCCTAGCTCCCTCCTCCCACCATCCACCAGCCCCCACTCCTCAATGCAGCAGCTCTTAAACAGCAATGTTTCAATTAACTCTTGCCATGCTGTTTGTCTTTTCACTTACATATTTAAGAAAAAATTTAAATGCTTATATTGCTACTAATATATTTGATAAATTCTGGCCTTATAATTGCATCCTTTGAGTTGAATTTAACTGCAATGTTAGACATCCTACAAAGAAGAGTTATATTTCCGAACAACAAAGGAGGAAAACGGTGATCTCAGAATGAATACATTTATGTCCTTTATCCAATCCTCCTAACCTAATAAAGGTAATGATTCCAACTTAGATTGTACAGTACTTCAGTGTGTCTTACCAGCTATCATAGGGGTTATCTGAAAAGCTATAAAAAAAAAAATCTCAAAACAGATTTATTCCTTTGACATTGTTTCTTATCAGTTTGATATTTTAATTTAAAAGCATTTTTCAAGTGGCACATTTAAGAGATGTTAGAATCACAAAAGCAAATGTTTATGCTATATGTTTTAAGAAATAAAAAATGGGTAATCAGTATCTTGAGTAGATCATGTTGAGCAGTTAGTACATGAAAGTATTTAAAATATTTTCCAAAAATTAACAAAAACATAAAACCAGTTGGGTAGTTAAATGAAAATGTTTAAGTAGGAAATAAGAGCAATTTTCTGCACCGTAGTTTGATTTAAAGAAATCAAATAGTTCATGTGTCAAAACAAAATATAGAAATTAAAATACATGAAATCATATTTTAGAGGTTATTAATGTCCCTGGATGTTCAGAATCAGCAGAATGAACTCATTATTAATTCCATTCCTCAAATAGTTATTTCTTATATGAATTGCCTCTTTATCAAGAGTCTTTGAATTTAGCAGCTAACATGTTGGTACTCTCTTGATCTGAAGGCTGTGTTTTAAAAATTTTTTACTTTTAAAATCTATTAAGGAATACATAGTACAGTTCAGGTCCCAACTCTGACATTTACTAGCTGTGTGACATCAGGCAATTTACTTAAGCAATCTTAGCTTTATTTGTAAAACAGCTTTTTTTTTTTTTTTTTTTTAGCATTTATCTCATGGGATTATTGTGAGGATTAAATTAAAAAATCCATGTAAAACATTTAGCATAAAGCTTGGCACATCATAAGCACTCACTAAATGTTAAGTGCTACTTGTTTAGTTGGTCAGTGCATTTTCCTCCAACTTAGTCTTTAGATGCATTCTCCTTGTACAATATACTTTCTGTAGCCTTTGTCAAGTATATTATTGATATCATTTGCAGTCATCTTCTGGACATTGTTGAAAAGAAAACAATGCCTTGAAAGGTGATAGATACTTCCATATCCACTTCACTTTTTTTCTTGTAATCATCTACCTCAAATTTGATTGTATGGTTAACAAATAGCAGACATCTCATTTGCAATGGCTAGTAATCAGAAATTCTTCATATTTTCTATACATCTGCCAAACGAACACTGTGTCAACAGGATAAAGTTTCTATGGTCAATTTCATGCTTCTTATATAATGCTATACACATTGAATTGTGCTAAATCTGAAGAAATTTCTTATGCCATTCATTCATTCAACAGACATTTGTTAGAGGCCTACTGCATAATTAGGTCTGTGATCACAAAATTGGAAGACTATGACACCTGCCCTTTGGGGCTGCCATTATGAGGAGCAGACAGACATGACAGTGACTAATTAAAGAAATAGATTACATGATATAGTCATTTATTCATTCAACAAATATTTTGTGAGTACCTACTACGTAATGGCCATATGAGAAAGCAGTGAGAAAGATGATGTATAGTACCTGCCCTTAGAATTTATTGGTTTGTGAGGGAGGTGGACAATAAATAAAAAACAAATACATGTATAACTGTGGTAACATGTAAGGTAATATAACAAATAATAAATATAATTTTTGTGATATATACCATAAAGGAGTAGCAAGGCCACCATGAAAGCATTTAAGGAAAATTTATAGATATATATACACATAATGACTTCTGAGACCAGCAGAACTCCTTGTTCTGCTTCTTGGTGAGGTTGAGGAAGGCTTAACCAAGGAATCCACGTTTGATCTTAGCTTTTAAGAATGAGTAGGGATTTTCCAGGGAGTAAGATGATGGAAAGGGCATTACAGATGTAAGAAGCAGTGTGCACAAAGATATTGAGGTTATAGTGCAGTACATGAGTTAAAGGTAATTCAAATGGTAGAGTGTAGTATTTGTGTGAGAATTGTGAGTGGCGCATATGAAGATATGACTGGAGGCAGATTATATGAAAAATCTTTAATGCCTTGTAAGTAGTATGGACTTTTTTCTTTGTGGAAGTGGTGCTCAAAAGGTGATTCCTAGACCAACAGCATCAGTACCATCTGAGATCTTATTATAAAGGAAAATTCTTGGACTCTGCCCCCAATCTACTGAAACACAACCTATAGGTGGGAGCCCAGCAATCTGTGTTTTAAGGTGTTGTCCAGGTGATTTTGGTGCATGTTAAAGTTAGAGATCTACTGCTTCAGGGAAAGAAGAACCATTGAAAATTTTAAGGAGAACAGTACTTGGTCAGGTTTTAGATAGCTATTAGAATAGAGGAGGGATTGAAGGGGGAAATTTTAGAGATAAAGAGTTTGGATACTGTCAGAATAATTGAACCAAGAAAAAAATGAAGCATGGAACCAATGGTAGTCACAGTGGAAGGGAAAAAAAAGAATGAATTTGGAAGCTATTAGGAGGTATATTGTCTGACTAGATAAGGTTTTAGGGGGAGAGGAAAAAGAAGTCAAGATAATTACTATGTTTCCAAATTGGCTGACTGGGTGAAGGATCCAGTCCCTAACCAAAAAAGCAAGAAAGGGAGCAAGTGTGAGGGGAAAAATTATTCATTCAGTTTTAAATGAGTTACCTGAAGCACACCAAAAGAAGTACTGTCATGGGCAGTTCACATTTTGTATTTGAAACTCTGGAAAGGATAATAATTATCTGTTGAAGTAGTTGAAGTCTGGCTCATCTAAGCCTGGGTTGACCAGAAGCAGAGGACATGGGACTGAATCATGAGAATGAACACTTAAGAGGTGGACAGAGGAAAAAGATCCTATATTAAGGAAGTGAGAATGAGAATGAGAAATGTAGAAAGAGAACTGGAAAGAGTGTATTAAGCTAGGAGAGGAGAGAGTTAGAAACAAACACCATAATGCAGAGAGATGAAGCGAGGAAAGATAAGCATCAATTGGATTCAGACAGTAATCTGTGCAAAAACATTTTCAGTGGTGTGCCTATAACAGAAAGAGGAGAAACTAGTGAAGAAGTGAATGGGGGTTTGGGGAGGGGGTGGATAAGGAAACATAAATAACAAATGTACTCAATTCCTTTAGGAAGTTTCTATTGTTGATCTCATATTGCCTATGTATTTGTGGCTGCATAAAAATAATGAAATAATACTGACCCTATTAACTAGCCATTATTCCATTGATAATTTGGAAAGAATCAGACCGAAAACTTGATTTAGGGAATCATAGAGTATTACTACAGATGTTAAGAAATCTCTAGGAATGGACAGAGACTTTTTCAACTGCTACAATAATGATGTGCTTTTTATGGGGTTTATGAAAACATCCACACTGTCTACAGATGTCACATATCTGACTTTCAGCAAAGATTATGTCCCTATACTAAATTGTAGTCTATAGCTACATGGTAGTTCTTAATGTACATAGCTGATAGAGATGAGTAGCTAATATGAAAGAATTCTAACCACAGACCTTTAAGGATAGAAAGTTTACAGGTGACACTGCAGTTGGTAGATTAGCCCTTTTACCTTTACTGTTTGGAGGGTAGTCATAGTGCCATCTTTCAAATGCTGCCAGAGATCTATAGAAAGATTTCTTCAGAGATCTATAAGTGGCTGAAGAATATACATTGTAGAACATTACGTCTATTTCACATTTGAAGATATTATATTTCTGCTGTCATGTCCTAAGGTATAGCCATCCATTAGGCATTGAGAATCGTAATGACCTCTTCAGAGCCGCATTGAAGGTCATTTTAGTCTGTCAAGTACTTTGTGCTTTGCAAGGTTTATCTTTATTTTCAGTAGGATAAGCTACTGAAAATTTAACAGTGTTAAATATTGTTAACTCCTGCATTCTATCTTGTATCAAAATCTGCATGCAGATTCAGTATTTGGAAGTGAATAAAGCTCCACTGTCCAATTTATAACCACTAGTCACATGGCTATCAATCACTGGAAATGTGGCTAATCTGAATTGAGATGTGCTGTACATTTGTTAAGTATAAAATGCACACCAGATTTCTAAGATTTAATACAAAATAATTTTTATGTTGGTTTTACATTGAAATTATATTTTTTATTAAATATATATTAAAATTGATATTATCAGTTTCTTTTTACTTTTTACTTTCTAAAGTGTGGCTACTAGAAAATTTTAAATTACTCATATGGCTTGCATATATTTCTGTTGGACAAAACTGGTGTAAAGTCTTGGTGGTCATTTTGTTACCCAGAATTTTTTTGGCTTGGGTATCCTACTGTTCAGCATGAACATACTTTAGTTATACTTTAATATACTTCTAATTCTCAGCCTTGATCCAAAACAAAGGCTTACGGTTAATTTCAAGTCTATAAAAGAAAGTCCAAAATATTAATACTAAGTTCAAAACTAATCTTCTACCATATGAACTGTTTCTACTCTTGCATGGTTAAGGTCCAAACTGGAAACCTGGGTGTCATCCTGAATTCCCTTTCCTTCACCCCTCCCATTGGTAATCAGTTGCTGTAAGTAATAAATTCTGAGATCTGTCCCTTCTTCTTCACTCCCGTTGCTACTTTCTCGATTAAGTCTCTCACTGCCTCTCACTTAGACTATTATATTAATAGTAGACTTAGAGGTGACCTTTTGCCCCCCTCTCTTCCCTCCAAAGGGACATCTCATCTCAGTATCCCCAGAATCTACCACAGAATAAGATCTGTAGTAAGCACTCAATAAATGTTTGTTGAATGAATGGATGAGAGAGCTGCTAATATTAATCAAAAGTTGCAGAATGAAAAAGACTTTTAGTCTTATATAGTGTACATGTATATATACATTTGTATACACAAAGTAAGTATAGATATATTAATAATTTGATTGGCTGAATTTATCAATGCTTTTTATTTGGCAACTTTTGCATTCATATTCTTTAATTTGAGTTTTTCTTTATTGGATATTCTTGGGAGTGATGACATAATAAATGTTCTATTTTGCCAAGGATTTTGATTTGCCAGTATAAGTTTATGGCATTCAGTCCAGGGAATAATGGTGCCATACAGACAGCTCTTTGTTTTTGTCTGGAGTCCCCATGGGATTAAACTACATCTGGCAATAAGTAGAGATTCGGTCTGGCCATCTTCAAAGGCAAGAGACTGCTAGTATTTATCAGATCTATGTGGATAAGCAAATGGGAAGGGATTAAATTTTTTTAATTTTATTTTCTGTCCTTTTGTAACTGACTATAAAATACAGCCTCCAGGAGTTCATACAGCCAATTAATACATTTTTAAATGGCTACTGAAGAGGAAATCTATTCGTTTTTCTATACCTCTGTGGGTAATTATGAATTTTAGATTAATATTTTAATTACTTAATGTGTATTTTTATAACTAGTTTATCTTAGCATAACAGCAGTTTACATCCTCAAAATTAATTTTATAGAGATACTTTACTAATTTTTTAAAGAGCTGAGCATTTAGTACACCTGTTTGAAACATTTTCACGTCTATAAGTATTAGGGCATCATGTTTGACATTTGGAAGCTTTTGTTACATAGTTATCTGTGTAGGAAAGTTTATCCCAAATTAATTTCTTAGGAGAATTTTGGGTCTGTCTTAAGGTAGGCTACAACCCCTTCCAAATGAAGGTGAGCTTGCCTTCTATACAGGCTCGTGTCTTTTCTCCTTATGCTCCTCATATTCTTACAAGGTTATTAGTCCCATGGCTCAGTTTACCTGTTACTGAAGTATGTTGGCTTTGCATTTAACTGAAAAAATAAAATGGCTGCATTCTAGGTACTTGTCATGAAGTGTAATCTAGAACCTACCATTCAGAGCCTCCCTAAGAGAAATAATGTTTATGCAGGATTGCCTAAAGACTACGTAGTCTCTCCATTTGTCTGTACTTTAAATCTATCCAAGGCTTAAGTCAGTCCTCTGAGAGTCACATACCTGGATTCCATCATATTGCCAAGGGAGGAATTTCTTATCTCAGGAGTAGAAATAATGTGTTTTTCCAGGCCATCTGGTTTGTTTTTACATTATGGTCATTTTTGACTCGTAATTGTTCGTGTTTCTTTCTTTATGTTGCCTGCTAGAAAGCTTAGCACCAAATACGTGGCTCACCTCTAACAAGTCTATGGAATTTCATGGCATGATTTTTATGTGATATCTCCCTCTTATCCTTACTTTTGAATTACCTCCCTTCTCTTTTGTTAAATTTATCTTGCTGCATATACATTGTTATAAGCTCTGTGAATTGTTTTCTGAACCAAAGGCCCACAAAATGCAAACAAAATAAATAGATGGTATGGTTGTTTCCTTATCCATTCTTACGAAACTAGAACTTTTTTAAAAGCTCTATATCTCTATGTGTGTTATACTGTAACTAGTTTAATGTATCTGTACATTATGAATTCTTAGATTTTTAGATTAAGAGTGACCAAAGGTTGAAATGTTAATTAAATGTTTTAATGTTCTGTAGTTCTAAAGAAAATAGTTGGATAAAATGTCAGCATATAGGAGTACTTTAAACATTAAAAAAAAAAAATCATCTCTCTGAAAAGGAGGGTAATTGTACAAGTTTGCCTAATCCTTTTGATCTTGGCACACAGCAATACAGACTTCAGTTGAGATTAAAACTATGAATTTCAAAGGAAACATGGCCTTCAGTGTGTAAAATATATAACAGCTGGTTGACTAGTCCATTTAAAACTACACAATAACAATCGTAGACAGAATGATTCTCCTGCCAAAAGATGCACGAGTGCTTGATGGTTATATCAAATACGATACTAACTCACACTTTTCTTTAGTAATGATATAAATGTAGAAATGAACTGTATACTACCAGCTCCAAAATCTCTCTTCTGTCCAACAGTTCAAGGGCAGTTTAGAAGTACAGAACCCCTTTTAGTGATTTCTCTATCTGCTTTTCAGGCTGAACTTAAATATGTTGTTGACTAAATTTCATTTTTTAAAACTGTCAGATAACAACTTTCATTCTTAGCATCCCACAATTTTTTTCTACATCTTCGATCCTCTGTTTTTTCTCTCTTTGGCTTCATGATTTATTGAACTAATGTCACAGCTTCACACATGTTTTTAAGCTCCCAAAATTAAACTTTTTTGTAAGTAGTATAAAACTGGTTTCTCATTTTTGTCGTATATTACAGTAAATTTCTGAAGCATTTTGATATATATGTAATCAGTATAGGGGAAAGTGAAACTCATGTTAGTAGATTATAGTTCATTAAATATTTCAATATTTCCACTGTTGTGTTTTACCTGAAGAAGTAATCTTTAAATAGGTTAAATTAATGCATTTTCTAAAAAATGAGAATTGATGTAAATTTGTCACTTCTAGTAAGTCCCATTTGGAAAACATATTTGAATTCTGAACTTATATCTTTCCAATATGGAAAAATATTGATTGATTTTTCAGTGACCTTTGTTGATGGAAAATTTTGATACAACATAGCTAACAGCCAATTTTCTTTTCTTTTCTTTTCTTTAGATTTATTTCAAAGAAGGAAATTTACCTATAGGTAAATTAAAAACTTGCTGAAGTTACTCAGGTTCACTACAAATTCAGAGCCAGCATTTAAGGAGTTAATGTATCTTATTAGGGGGACAGGAAATCTGGCAACTATTGTAGAAACTAGACCTAATGGTGCACACAAACAATTTGTCAGTCTTCTTAAATGTGAATAGCTTTCCGCAAAGTGGCTGCTCTTGCTTTGTTTGAACAGGCTAAACTTTTCCTTTTTGGACTTTAAATCTTAGAAGTGAAATGTGATCCACATATTCAATCAAAATCATTTAATTCAAAGCATATTTTGATTGGAACAAAGTTGACATGGAAAGAAACTCTAGAATAAAAAAGTTGAAAGGACTTTATATCATATATTTAACAGGAAAATTTGAAACAGTTCTAATTAGGCTGAAAAAAACAGCTTTCTTCAATGTAAATTACAAAGGTCATATATCAATGTTAAGGAAACATTACCACTAGTGTTTGAAATCCGGCACATGCAAACATAACAGACCAGTTCACTTTAAATCTTTGTGTGTGTGTATATGTTTGTGTGTGTGCATATAGGAAGAAGGCTGTATTACATGTATTTAAAATGAAAAATACTTAAAACTCCAGGTTTATAATTTTGTATATTACCTTTTGGCCAATCCAAACATGAACTCCTTTAAAACATATTACTAGCTATGTTCAAATGGATTAAGACTCTTAATTCTAAGTATAGGTAAAAATTTATAAAACTATTCTTTCATTATAAATATGATTAAAGACATCTTACAACTAAATGTATATCAAATTAGGAGGGTTCATCAGTGATTTTTATTTTCTTATTTGAAACTTACAGCTGTAGTGCTTTGTATCTTGGAACAGAATCAGGCCTTCTAGTAGTGGTACAGGTACACAGAAATGTGTATCTGGTCTGCCTAGGCCTTCTTCCTTCTGGTCATATGATTATGTCTATACTTAAGAGTTTGTAAATAGTATTTGATCTTCTTATTTGATTTTTTGTAAAAATCATTTATCTCATAGATATCACTAGTTTTTATTTAGTTGCTTTTTTTAATGGATGAGCTGGATGAGAACATTTAGCAAAAGAATAAATAAATATTAGCTTTAATTGTTGATAGGGCTCCCACAAACATGTTTAGGAACATTCCTAAAACCTGCCAGACTTCCTGTAAGAAGTGCGGCATGCATCAACCCCACAAAGTGACACAGAATAAGAGGGATGAGGATTCTCTATATTCCCAGGAAAAGTCGCGTTATGACAGGAATCAGAATGGCTATGGTGGGCAGACTAAGCGGATTTTCCAGAAAAAGGCTAAAACTACAAAGAAGATGGTGTTGAGGCTTGAATGTAAAGCCCAACTGCAGATCTAAGAGAAGGCTGGCTATTAAGAGATGCATGCATTTTGAACTGAGAGGAGATAAGAAGAGAAAGGGCCAAGTGATCCAGTTCTAAGCATCATCGTTTGTTTTATTATGAAGACAATAAAATCTTGAGGTTATGTTCAAAAATAAATAAATAAATATTAACATTAATCTGGGAATGACAAATATGAGAAACAAATAAATAACATTTCTTGATCTTGAGGTAAACAATTATCTAATAATTTCTTTTGTTAATTGAAATGAGTTTCTTTATTTTTTACATTAGCAAAAATTTGATTTTTTAAAATAAAAGGAAATTGCTAGCGTATCATTAAAGCATGCATAGGTTGAATACATGAATAATGCTTTTGATTTTAGAATTTTTATTATCAACAGCTTAGAGTTTTTAGAAAAAGCAAACTATTTCAATGTGTTATCATATTATTTGACTCTACTATAGAAAACAAGAATAATTTTATGTAAGATTTTATAAGTAAATAATCTATTTCTTCAAAGTATTAGTTTCAGGATAACATAGATTGCATTCTTCCAGTGAGATCTGTTAGACACAGATTCATATATGTTATAATTATGTCTGACACAGGGTTACACCAACCAGTTATTTATGAATAATTTACTATTATCTTTTTAATAGTAAAGCTTTAATTTGTTGATATTCTACATGTGGACCAAACAAATGAAAGTTATTAATAAGTGTTTGCATTTGACATCTGTATACTGTTCTTTTTAGCATATCTCAAGTGTCTTAGTCTCTGCCTAATAGATCTCATTAAAAAAACAGATATCAGCCCCAAGACAGTTTGTCAAGACTAATATGCGTCCCCCTGGATTGGATTGACAATTTGTGTGAGGCTTCATATGATAGTCTTTTCATAGTCTTATTTGATCCTTAACAATTGGACATTAGTCACTGATTTATTTTATAATAACTCAGATGAGTTGAATATTATTATTGTGTTGGACATTTTAGTGGATTTTATTTTTTACAAATTTTACTCAGAGCACACATTGGATGTAAATGATGTATCCAGCTTGCTAGGGGAGTACTAACAATTGATTGGTTAGGTTTGAGAGCAGCATGGGAAGAATGTTACTATCCCCTAGCTGCAAACCGTATTTAACTGGAGTCTTAATGAGGACTGTCTGTCCTAAAGGCTTTGAAAAATCTCAAATGCTTAGCATTCCACTGGCATTTTTTTTTTTATTTTTTGGACTAAAAATGTGGATCTAAATAAGAATTTTATATATATAAAGAGTATTTTTTAAAATTGTAATATATAAAAAAGGAATTTTAAAGAACTGTAATATAAGTGTTGTGATTTAAGTTTTTGAATTGCATTTTGAATTATCTTCTGTATGTATTTTTTTCCCTTAATTTCTTCCTGTTTGTCCTTCCCTCTTCGTTCAAGTCCCAAATGCATTTGTTTATTAATCTATACTTTTGGTTAGGCAGTGTCATTCACTGATATCAAAAGGATATTAAAGTTCTACACTGACTTTGTACTGAAATGATTTCAGAACTTCTTGGAATTCTCTGATATTCATCACAGTTATTCTTTTGGGTCCCTTTTTAAAGCTTTGGTATATTGCAGGAAATGCTTGAAGGTGACTAATGAAATTATTAGTTTAGGCTTTAAAAATTATTTAAGGTTTATTCATGGAGGTAACATGTTTATCAACTTCTGGAAAAGATTTTGCCAATAGTTCCATGAATTACTACTGCCCCTTAAGGATTGACATATGACAGTGTAAGGGGAGGGCTGAATTATGGCATTGTGGTTATCTCTGCATGTGTGTTTGTGACATGATATGAGCATACAGTATCTTTCCATTCAATATTTTTGCTTAAATTCTGATGCAGTGTCAAAATGTAAGGCGCTAAGCATCTAAATTAAACCAACTTCACCATTTTGAATGTGCATAAAGAAGTAGTCAACCATAAGGAAATCTCAACAATTCTTTGTTTGATGACACATAAAATAAAATTGCCCTAGTTTTTAGAGCTTTAATATTGAGAAAATTCATTTGTACTTCGTCATTTGCTGAGCCTTCTAGAATTTTATAGTCTCAAATCACAATGCCATGGACACTCAGGAGACTCCTGACTGTTTTATCTTATTAAACAATTTTGAAATCATTAATTTTTAATTAGCTTGGATGCAGCTTTTTTATCGTTTCAATAGTGCATGTATGTGAACTAAACGTTTTTTATTTAAACTACTGGCATGAGTATTATTTACATAAATAAGTGTGGGTTCTTTCTAAGAGTACATACTGTGAGTTTGCTTCATATAATCATACTTTTTCGTAGACTTGGAGATATTACACACTAATCTATTATAGTAGAGCTTTTCAGCAGTTTATGAACTCAGATTTTGAACAACAACCCAAAAGGATATAAACTCAAAGATATGTATAGGCCCTTCCCTGATTGAAAGTTCTAATTAAGTGAATTGGAGAAAATTAACTGAAATTAGCTGTCAGAAAGTCACATTTAAATGAGTGATGAGCTAGTCTGGCAGTAAACATTTAAATGATATAAATTGCCATTTAAGTGTATGGTTTAATGTTTGTCATGCATTAATGTGACATGAGACTGCAGTGACAATCAAGCAGCTTGCTCTAATTTGAACATATTTAGGGCTTTTGTGTGGAGTGCACTGCACACAAATTAAGACAATTGCTGTTTTTATGTGTCATTTTAAACACCCCACCCCAGCCCACCCCCATCCCTAAGCAAGGCCTAAGTTAGTGAAACAAACGTATCATTTTTGTGTGTAACTTGCATTAGTAGTGCCTGTATTTTTAGATTATTTTAAATTCATGTACTTAAAATAGGAATTTACTTAAACTTATCACAAGCCCTTCTCTTCTTATTTCAAGTAAAATATTAAGCAGTTTTGTGCTCTCTTATGTATTTACTAGATTTGTAAATGTAATGCATTTTATAAGAGCTGCCTAAAACAGTAAACTTTCTCATTAGAAGCTAGCTGAATGTTTTTTAGGCATATTTCATTTCAAGTATACTTTAGAATATGAGGATTACCTAGTTTTATTTACAAAATTATATTTTACATTTTATAGTATATGATATATTATGAAGCCATGTTAAGTGTTATTAGTTACAGGAAATATATTGTTTGTATTTAGCCAAAAACATTTTTCTCTTTCATAGATACTTATTTTAATAAAGCGTATATTTACAAAAGTATACACCTGTGAACTAATGGGAACACCTTTTGTCACGAGATGGGTTATATCTTATTGGTTGCTTGCTATAGGGTCAGTTTTGCTTTAAAACCAACAAATCTCTTATGATATTTACAACATAGCAGCAAGCCATACCAAAAATATATCACAGTCATACAGTTATTACTCTAAAAATAAGAATTAATTTCAATGAGATTTATTGCCAGGTATAACTTTGTACAGTAGCCCCCTTTATCCACAGTTTCACATTCCACAGTTTCATTACCCGTGGTTAATTGAGGTCCAAAAATAGGTAAATGCAGTACAGTAAGATACCTTGAGAAAGAGAGAATGCACATTCACATAACTTTTATTATAGTATATTGCTTTTTATAGTATATTGTGATAATTATTTTATTGTTATTGTTGTTAACCTCTTATTGTGCCTAATTTATAAATTAAACTTTGTCATAGGTATGTATGTGTAGGAGAAAATGTGTGTGTGTAGGTGTGTTTGTGTATAAAAGGCTTGGTACTATCCACAGTTTCAGGTATCCATTAGGGGTTCTGGAATGTATCCCTTGTGGATAAGGTGGGACTACTGTATACTTTTAACTAAGCTTCGGGAGTTTGTAAGTTTGAGAACTCTTTGATTTTAATAGCATTATTTATTGGCAAACTAGTCCATAATGCTTAACTTTTATATTGTAATAATTTTGAACAATATTAAATAGTATAAAAGTGAATACCTTCTTAAAAAATAAATTTCCTATTTTTGAAACTCTTTAGCATTTATAACTTTATTAAATTCAACAAACATTTACTGGTATCTGTTGTGTTTTAGCCACAGTGCTAGTCACTGGGAATGCAGTAATGAATAGGAAGTGGATCTTGTGCCTAGCATTTCAACTGAATACTTGATTACGTTCATTCATTATTTATTGGACACTATTATGTTAATCTCATCAAATATTTGGTCTGGTTTAATATTAATACCTAGAATAATAATTCAGTAATTATAAGTATCCCCTACAAAATCTAATTTGTTAGCATAAAAACGCAATCAAAATAACTCAATAATTTGGTTACAGTTTTTATAGATTATAACATTTTAATTCTAGAAAAATTATAAATATTTCAAGTGGATAGTAAATTTTTAATGTTTTCACATTTTCTTTCTCAAAGATGCCTTTGTATTGTAGACTTACTTTCTTTGAAGCATAAATTGAGTACCTGTCAGGCTCTGAGTTATAAATGTGACCAAAATAGGCCCAGTTCTGGTCCTCATTGTGCTTACAGTACAGAAGAATACTGAAACTTAAGCAGTTATTACAATTCAGCATGACAAATACCATAAAGTCTCTTAATTATAAACAAAGGAGAACATATTCTGGTAGAAAGTAAGACATCAGAATAAGTTTTGTTTTTTTAAAATCTCTGTTCACAGTAAATGTAGCGTTAAACTTTACTAGTTGTTCTAAATATCGCTATATATTTTTAAAATAAAATTCAGCATAATAATATAATATAATATAACTTTTTTCAGGCCCTGGAGAGTGAATTTGTTTCCTGCCAACTTCACCAATGGATCGATCTCATTTTTGGCTATAAACAACAAGGACCAGAGGCTGTCCGAGCCCTCAATGTGTTCTATTACCTGACCTATGAAGGAGCTGTCAATCTGAATTCAATAACTGATCTTGTGTTGAGAGAGGTAAGTTATCTGATTGAGACAGAAACTTATAATCAGGTATCTTTAAACTAGAAGGTACTAAATATCATCTTCTTTATCCTTTCATTTTACTGCTTAAGAAACTGAAACTAATGGGTAAAGTGACTTAAGCAGCATTAACCTATCAATTACTGACCTCACTGGAACTTGGACTCAACCAGGACTTCAAAATGTTGGACTCAGTATAAAATGAGAGGTTTTTCAATTTGAACCCATTAAGGTATCAATAATCAGTTATAACTTTTATACCTTTGGAGGCTATTCACATGATTTAAAATGTTAGGAAAATAGTAATTCATTAAACATATGTAATTATGAGCATTAATTTGTTTAAATGGGATAAAACATTTATATGTAATACGTAAGTACATATATAACCATGTAGAAGTTTATAGTGGGACTGAAGTCTAAAACCTTTCCTATGTTATCAAACTTGGTGTTAGATGTTATTTAGACTCATTTTATCCTTATTATTTATTTTCTAAGATAAAACATTCAAAATATGGTCTTGGCAAATACAGTATTCACCAAAAAGTCTGAAGAAGGCCTTGCCTTTTTTAGTATTTCTAATTAAATTATACATTCTCCTAACTCTAACATACCTCATGTAAAAAATTACAGATTTGAACAGATACAATCTTAATCTATACAAATTTAGAACAGAACTATATTGAAGAAACCAAACCAGGGTCTTTGATTCATACGGAAAATTACATATCATGTTGAATGGAGCATTATTTGTAATCGATAGGTTTTGTCCTTTCTCAGTAGCACTTGATGTATTCCTTCATAGTTCAACTATGATCTGACCACATTGAAAGTATAAGTACATATTTATATAAAGTGGCATATTATCACCTAGCTTATGTGCTAGATAAAAGTTAGTATACAAAAGCACTGTCTAGTAAATGTATATATGCCTTAAATTGTACAAGTTTTAAATTGCTGTTTTTCAGTTTTAAAACCTGTAGGGAGACAGAGAACTGGTTCAGATAAACTCTTAAAGATTCTTCCAGTTTTTCAGTTCTTTGCAAATGTTACTTTCAGGGGCATTTTATTTTATTGGAACAATAATTGACTACGTGACACAGAACATACATAGGATTCTGTATATGGAATTGAGGTTAGAGCAACATGCAAGTGGTATTACAAAATAGTACATAATTTCATTGTGGGTAGAATAGCATAGGCTTATTTCCTTTATTATTGTTTTCACAATAGTTGATCAGTGTTACTTTATTAAATGCCCATAATTCTGTTTTTGTTTTTCATGATTCCTTGTAGTAATTATCCATATCTTTACATAGCTGATATATAACGGAATTCACACTATAGAACTGATTTTATAATATTCTGTTTTACATAACATATCAGCATATTTTTATGTTGCTCTATATAATCTCTGTACTTTTGGTTTTGAAAGTTCATGATATTCCATAGAGTTGCTATGAAAATGTACTTAACACTATTTCTCCCAACGTGGGATCCTATTTTTTAAAAGACTTGTCTCTTAGTGTGTCCATGGTGATAGATAACTAACTCTACCTTTCTCTTCATTAGAGTTCATGCAACATTTACACGATAAAGATAGCACTCAGCCTGTATCTGTTTGTCATAGCTAGTTAAAAAGTAAATCGTTCAGTCAGCTGGTTGTTCCCTCTGTAGGTCACTCTTATGTGGTTGGCTTTGTTTTTATTCTGGTTTGACCTCAGTCCCCACATACACACCAATGATTACCACAGAAATTTACTGTAAACTAGGCTATAGTCTAGAAGAGCGCTGTCCAGAACTTTCTTCAGTGATGGAAATATTCTATACCCACACTGTCCAATACAGTAGCCATGAACCACATGCAGTTACTGTGCATTTGAAATGTGGCTAATGTGACTGAGGAACTGAATGTTTAGTTTGAGTTAATTTTAGTTCATTTAAAATAGGCCCATTTGACTAGTGGCCTACAGTATTAGCGGAGATCTAGAAGACTCTTATGCATGTCATTGGTGACCATGTTTTCTGACTCTGAGTTCAGGGTATGTGTTCAGACAAAATGGGACAATAAATATTTGTTAACTTGGTAGGATATTTGAAATTGGACATATTCCATTTGATATTAGATATATAGTTGAAAATAGGTATAAACTAAATTATATTTTTTCTTTCACCTAGACTAACACATTATAACTTTAAATAAAGGTTTTTTGTGGTAAAATAAATGCACATAACATAAAATTGACCATTCATACCATTTTAGAGTGTACAGTTCAGTGGTATTAAGAACATTCACATTGTTGTTCAACCATTTCCAGAAATTTTTCATCTTCCCAAACTGAAACTCTCTATGCATTAAACAGTAACTCCCTACTCCTTCCTCCCCCCAGTCCCTGACAACAACCATTCTACTTTTTATCTCTATAAATCTGACTATCCTGTGTATCTCATGTAAGTGAAATCATAAATATTTGTCCTTTTGTGTCTGGCTTATTTTACCTAGCATAATATCTTCAAAGTCTATCCATGTTGTAGCATGTGTCAGAATTTGCTTCCTTTTTAAGGCTAAGTAATATTCCATTATATGTATGTACCACATTTTGTTTATTCATTCATTTATCGATGGGCATTTTAGATTGTTGCTACCTTTTGGCTATTGTGAATAATGCTGCTATGAACGTTGGTGTACAAGTATCTGTTCAAGTCCCTGCTTTCAATTCTTTTGCATATATACCCAGAAGTGGAATTTCTATATTATATGGTAATTCCATGTTTAACTTTTTGAGGAACCACCATACCAAATACGTTTTTAATACTTATTTTTTCATGATCATCATTTGCTAAAGACTATTTAATACTTTTTCTGGGCACAGTGGCTCACACCTGTAATTCCAGCAACTCCAGAGGCTAAGACAGGAGGATTTCTTGAGGTCAGGAGTTTGAGACCAGCCTGGGCAACATTGCCAGACCCCATCTCTAAAATAATAAAAAAAATTAGCTGGGCATGATGATGCACACCTGTAGTCCCAGCTACTCAGGAGGCTGAGGCAGGAAGATTGCTTGAGCCCTAGGAGTTCAAGATTACAGTAAGCTATGATTGTGCCACTGCCCTCTAACCTAGGCAAAAGAACAGACTCTGTCTCAAAAAAAAAAAAAAAAAAAAAGATTATTTAGAACTTTTGCTTTGAGTTTTTTTGACTTCCTTTTCTTCCTCACAACCCCAAGTAGTTAATTATTAGAAAATTAAGCCTTAACTGGATAGTTTTCTACTTACCACGTGCTAATTTATTTTTATATTATATAGGCGTATATATGATATATATTGTATATTAGGTTCAGCATTTTTTAAATAAACATGGCCTTTGATGTTCTAAAGATGGTAGGTACTTGATATTCTTGAAATGAGAATATATTGCTTTGTAACTTATAACTATTAATATAAATACACATCTTTAGTGCTCAAAGCTTTCTAGATTTTGTTAAAATAGATGTGATAGTCTTTATAATATCATAGCCATTCCATATGATTTACCAGTGCTAAATCTTATGGTACAGTGCAGTGCGATACGTTAGAATGAAGAAATAAATAAATGTGGATTTGATTCCTGGCTCCGTTGCCTACTGGTTGTGTGACTTGGATCTTCCTCAGACTCTATTTCCTTATATATAGAATTGGTGTGATAATTAATGCCCACCACATAGAAGATTAGATTAGATATAATGTATGGAATATGTCTTGCGTGGTGCCTATCCTATCCTAAGTACTCACCAACTTCTAATTCCTTCCCTTATGTTGTTCACAGTTAAATCCCTTGGTTAGAAAACACAATTATATAAAGAATATGAACTTCTGATTAGATCATAGAAAGAATCATAAAATGTTCACACTAGAGAGGTTATTAGAGACCACTCTGAGAGGACACGTGCTGAGTTCATTGTTAAGTGAGGCAAGAAAAAAGCAGAAAACATGAATAGGTCATTAATTTATTCTTCTTTTTCAACAACATTTTACTAAACCCAAATGAAGTAATAAGGTTAAAAAGTTAAAAGACAAGTTCCCACCTTCAGTCAGCTAGAGTTCATCTAATGGGAAAATAGGGTAAGCAAACAATTATAGCACACTGTGATAAATTCAGTATAGAGACAAATACATGTATATGTACACACAGCATAGGATAGGTACTAAACATAGACAGACAGAATCCATGCATGTTTTCTGGAGAATGAGAGGCTGGAGCTGCATATTAAAGAATGAATAAGATTAGTGGGTAGAGTCATGAGCTAAGGACATCTGCACGGAGGAAACTACATAAGCTTCCTGCACATAGATAAGAAAGAGATCGTGGCTGGAGGACATAGTGTATATGGAATGAACAGAAGGTGATAAGGTGAGAGAGGGACAGGAGGTAGATCATAAAGGGCCTTCAATGGCATAAAAAATAATTTTAACTCCATTATAAGGCAATGGGGAACCAGTGAAGGTTTGTGGCATGACCACATGAATGTTTTAGAACTTGTCTGAAAGAAGATTGAAAGAACCAAAAAGTATCCATTGTATTTTTCTGACTAAGAGGTCATTGGCGATCTTGGATTAAGTCGCTTACAAGGTAGAGGATTGTGCTGTGAATGGGAGGTGATGAAGTAAACACAATGAATAGAGAAAATAATTTAAGGGTTAATTTTTTAAACAGCTTTAATGAGATATAGTTCACATGTGATATAATTCACCCATTTAAAGTATACAATATAATGGTTTTTAGTATATTCACAGAGTTATGTGAGCATCACCACAATCTACTTTAAGAGTATTTTTGTCCCCACAAAAATAAATCTTTGTACCCGTTAGCAGTTACTCTAAGGGAGATTTTTTTTTTTAATGGATAGATATTTGACCATGTTTCTGTGTTAATTGGAAAGATTCAAAAAGAGGAAAGCATGCCTGACATACAGGAGAGAAGGCACGTATGAGAAAGTTCAGTGAGAAAGTGGAAGGGAACAAAACCCAGAGCACAGATAGAGATAAGCACAGGACAGGAGGAAATGGTACTCCCCCATCTGAGACGGGAGAGTAGAAAGTTAGCATGGGGACTTATGTAAGTAGATGTGTATGAATGAGGTGGAAAGGCAGCATGATATCTTTATGAGGGTTTGTGCCAAGGATGAGATAATATTTATAGAAGTACCTAACAGAGTGATAGGTGCTGCTCAATAATTATTTCTTTTCTATGTTGTTTTCTTGTGCTTTCAACAGCAGGAGAGTAAGTATAGAAAAAAGTTATAGAGAAAAGGAATGTGTGTGTGTGTGTGTGTGTGTGTGTGTGTAAAGAGACACAGAGACAGACACAGGCGGGGTTTTGCCGTGGAAGTATAGTGAAATGTATGAAAAGGGATTGAGAGTGGAAGGGTGGCTGATGAAACTGTTAAAGGGATTTGTGGAAATGATGAAATGTGAATCTAAGCTGGATTGACTAGATAAGGAAGGTAGGAAGAGGCTGATAAACTGGGAGATCTCTCATTCATTATTCACTCATTTATTCAACAAATATTTGTTTTGTTCAAGGTGCTAAAAGTAGAAAAATGAACAAAACAGTCAAATTCTCTTCCCTCATGCAGCTCACATTCTAATGGGGCACACAGAAAACAAACAAAATATAAAGACTATAGTTTCAGTTATGATAAGTGCTATGAAGAAAATAAGGGTGGGTAAGGTGATACAGAATCACTTGGGGATAGGGCACTATTTTAGAGAAGATGGTCGTGGACTACCTCTCTGTTTTCATAAACACTTTCTTCAAAACTTTGGGATTGGAGTAAACCTATGCAAGGACACCCAGGGAGGCAGCTGCAACTGCTCTACTCATGGCCAAGCATGTTCCTGTAACCTCCAACCTGGTACAGCCTCCAAGTCAAATCCTGTTACTGGTGTAATGCCAATTGTAAAACTTTCACATCATCATCTACTGATTTACAGGCCACAGCCGTCTTTAAAATCTTGTTCCTCTAAGGTGCTTTAACATCACTAATATTAGTACATTTGTATATCCACTTGACTTATATTAAAGCAAATGTAGAATCACAATAATGGTACCAGGGTAGATTTGTGCCTTTCAATATCCAAAGCAGACTAGACTAATTTCTGTTCAGTAGCTATATTGTATTTTTACTTATTTCTATTCACTACTCTGGAACACTTCTGTGTTTGCACAGTCATACACAGAGGCCAGTTGTCTGCATACAGGTCATGTATTCACCTCCTATTTGGGAAAAGCTCTATTCCTCCTGAGAAAGTTTCTAGAGTGAATGGTTAATACATATGGCATAGTAAGTGATCATAAAAATAATCTCCCTATAAAAAGAGCACTAAACGATAGAAATAATAACCCTAAGAAGAGGAAGAGTAATCAGAGAAACAGCCTGCAGCACATTAAACTTTTATGTTGTTTTTAATTTTTAGAAAACAGCTGGGTTATCAATATATAACGATGTCTGCATTTACATATATCAGACACCAGAAAGAATTTTTGGGGGGCAAATATGCTAATCTTTTAAAAAATATCTTGTGACCCCCAACTTAAGGATAAATTTTTATCTTTAGCTGTTTACTCTTCTTTATTTCTCTCTTTGGTACTTTCTCTTTTTTTTCCCCCTAACTTTACCATTTTTTTTTAATCTATTTTCCCAGTATTATATATGTCCTTTTATAGACAAAGGACAAATAAATAAAAGTTAGTAATTTTCTAACTATTATTTCTGAATGAATTTGGTTTGACTCATTTACTTTTCTTCCTTAAAACACAATCTTATTAAGTTTTTTTTTTTTTTTTTTGGAGACAGTCTTCCTCTGTTGCCCAGGCCAGAGTGCAGTGGCATCATCATAGCTCCCTGCAACCTCAAACTCCTGGGTCAAGTGATCCTCCTGAGTAGCTGGGACTGCAGGCACCTGTCTAGTTTTTTTTCAATTTTTAGTAGAGACAGGGTCTCAGTGTTGCTCAGGCTGGTCTTGAACTCCTGACCTCAAGCAATCCTCCCACCTCAGCCTCCCAAAGTGCTGGGATTACAGGCATGAGCCACCACACCTGGCCTTATTAAGCCTTTCTAATACCATTTCAAAAAAACTAAAAACCAAGGAAAGAAGAAATTTCCAAAAGAGAGAAAAATTAGTGTATATGAATTCAGGGTCAGACATGAGTAAGAATAAATATTTTTACCAAGAAAAAGCCTCTTAAAATCTAAATTCACAAAATAAATACACAAGTTGAATATTTGTTTTACAAAATAATTTTCTTTTTTCTAGAAGATTTAACATATATACTTCCCTTAAATAATATATTTGGAATATAATTATATTTACAGGGATTGTTTCTAGAACAGTTCTACATCTTTTCATATCCAGAATTTGCCTATTAATTCTCATATAAATGGTATTTGTTATATCTAAAAGTTGAGAGCTCATTGTCTAGCCCTTACTATCTTAGTATGAAACAGTTTATTGATGGAGTTCAGTAAGTGAGAATTAAGTTTTAAAAATATGTATACACGTATGTGCACCTAAATATATAAATGTGTGTGTGTGTGACATTCACTGGATGCTGGAACACAAAGGAGGACTTGTCAACCCAGATTAAGGGAATATTAACTGCCTGAACATAATCCTTAAGAAATAAGGAGTTAAGTAGGTAAAACAAAAGAAATAGAAGGGACATTCAAAGCAGAGAGCATGGCATGTGGAAGGAGCATAGTAAGGCTCTATGACTGGAATAAACCATGTGGTGGGCAAAGTGAGCATAAGAAGTTGGTGATAAGTAGCAGTTAAGTTGATGATATCTCTAAAACATATTTGGAAACTATTTATATCTGTTCATCATTAGTCTAAGCCACCATCATTATCTTCACTCAGACTAACATTAGTAGACCTGGTCACCTGTTTCTATCCCTACCTACCTACAATCCACTCTCCACAGAGCTGCCAAAATGATATTTTAAAACTGTACATCAGATCATGTCACCCCTGTTAACTGAAGAAGTAACAAAGTTCACAATTTGGAAAGGAGAGCTTTATTTCTCATAAAGCATTGCAGCCTGTGGGTGGCCATTCCAACAGACTGGTAAGCTGAGCCCCTGGCCAGAAGCCAGGAACATGTGCTTTGAGGCAGGGGCAATGGGAACAGGAATTTATACTGTGCAGGATGGCCAAATATACATATTAACAAGCTATAGGAGGAGTCATGAATATTTATGAAAGGAGAAACATGCACCTGCACATTCAAGCTTTGTGCCCTTTTGTGGGGTCCGTGTTCAGAAAATGGCTGCACTCTGGTATCAGAAGGTGAAGCAGAGGACATGAAAACCCTCTGTGCATGTGCCATAGACTGGTTAGAACCACTCCATGGTTGGTGGTCTCTTATCAGGAAAAATGCTGGTCTGGATCACTAGATTGGTTTCTGTTTAGCTCTTAGGAAAAAAGTGTGATGGCTATTAACAAGGGAGGGGGTATAAGACGTGTCTGACCTCCCATCTCTTCATGGCTGGGAACTGTTTTAAGATTTCTGTGGGGTCCCCTTGGCCAAGAGGGGGTCTGTTCAATCATTGGGGGGGCTTAGGATTTTATTTTAGTTCACACTCTCTTGCTTAAACCTTCCTTTTTCACATTAAATATAGAGTAAAATCATGCTTGGCCTATCTGATCTGGCCCTCCGTACCTCGATGATGTCATGTCATGCTATTCTCTTCCTCATTCTTGTGTCCTGTCACACTGACCTTGTTTCTGTTCTTGATCATGGGAAGGTTGTCACTGACTTAGTACCTTTTTATGATAGCTGTTTTCTCTGACGGCTTTTCATATGCTGGCTTTTCATATGCTGGCTCCTTGACATTTATGAGAGAGGGCTTGCCTATATACATACACCCAGTCTAGTTATCTTTTTGTTACTGTCTTACTTCCTTTATGCTGCTATAACACAATATCACAGACTAGGTAATTTATAAATAATAGAGATTTATTTCTCACAGTTCCAGGGTCTGGAAGTCAAAGATCAAGGTTCCACAGCTTCAGTGTCTAAGAAGGGCCTGCTCTCCACTCCCATGATGGTGCTTTGTTGCCGCATCTTCTGGAGAGGACAGATGCTGGTGGCAGGTGGAAGGGAACAAAGGCCTAAGTTAGTTCTCTTCAGCCCTTTTATAGCTCACAACCATTCATGAGAGTAGAGCCCTTGTGACTTAATCACTTCCTGCCTCTTAATACCACCACAATTCGGATTAGATTTCAACACATGAATTTGGGGGACATTCAGACTATAAAAGTTACTAATTTTTAACTTAATTTAAAGCTAAAGAATGTGATATCTAAGATACAAATTCTTTAAAATCTATTGAGACTTGACTGACCTTGGGCAAAGTCACTTTTCATAAATGTTGCATGTATACTTGGAAAACAATGTGGGTTCTATAATTTTTGGATAGAGGCCATTTTGTAGTAGTAAAATAGTAAGAAGAAGTGAGGAAGTATAATTAGTGAATGTACATATTTTACTAATATTATTGTCCTGTTATGATATTTGACCTTAAAGAATTCCATACTGCTATTCTTTTTCAATTACTATGTTCTGTTTTTATATTTTTCCTACTTCTACTCTCAAGGTTCCAGTTCTCACTTCTGGTTACTGTGTTAGTATGCCTAGGCAGCACTCTTCCTGCTCTACAGTTTACTATGTCTTAGATGCAGTGGCCTAAGAAACCAAATATCGAGATTTGATAGAACTAAATTAAAGGTAAAGTAAAAGGGTTTTGAATACTTTTCCAGGTACAAAAACATAAATGACAGTAATCAAAACAGGATGTTCTAGCAAAGAGACTGAAGTTCAATGAAATAGAATAGGACTTCTAGAAATAGATGCATAATATATGGAAATATATGATAAAGGTGATATTTTAAATCACTGGGAAAAGGCTATCTTATTCAATTTGTGATATTAGGACAGATGGCTAATTATTTAAAATATAAGTTAACATAGATCCTTATTCACATTTTAAAGTAAAAGAAATCCCAAATGAATTACATGCATTTGTTTGGAATAAAGATTAAATAAATGTAAAAATTGAAACTACAGAACTTAGATGATAACATAGGTGGAGTAGTTTTATAATCTTGGAATGGGGAAGACCTTTGTAAGCCTAATATCAAAACTAAAAATTACTAAGGAAATTGATATATTTGACTAAATAAAAACAGAAGTTTCGGTACATCCAAAAAAACAACACATAACAAAATATAGGAACAGGTAATTCACAAAAGATGAAATATAAACCACATCTGAAAAGGAGTTCATCTTCAGTAATAAGGACATTCAATTTAAAGCACAATAGCATTTTTTGTCTGTTAGATTATCTAAGATTAAAAATAATAAAAATTCCTAATATTGGTGAGAGTATGAGAAAACAGACATTGTCATATATTTGTTGAGAATGAAAAAAGATTAAATCTCCAGAGCAATCTGTATCAATTTTTAAAATGTTCTTGCACTATTTACTTAGAACTGTAACTGAAAACAATAATGGATCAAGTGTGTGAAAAAAAAGTACAGTTATATAATTGTTCATAATAGTCAAAAAAAAAAAAAAAGGAGCAACGTAAATGCCCAACAATTGAGAAATGCTTAAATAAATATTGGCAAATCCATATGTGGAATACTGTACATCGTCAAAAATATTGCTATGTAGATATATATGTATTGCCACGGAAATATATTTTGCCATATTACGGAAAATAACAGATCATATCATATAACATATAAAATACAGCTACGTAAGGAAAAGTCTAGGATTATGGACCCCAAAATGTTTATGGTCATTATCTTTGGTTAATGAGATCATGGAATTTTTTCATTTGCCTCTTTCTGTAGTCTAAAATTTTTTCTCTTTAAAATTAGGGGGAAAAAGTGAACCACAACTCTTTTTCCTTTTTGAGGGGGGAAAAAGCCTTTCCTTGAAAATATGAGGAAGCAATGTATGTTAACATGAGGATATGTATACTGACTTTGTTTTTGGCTATTTGGAGGTCTTTTGTGATTATTTTCTGGTTTTTGGCCATGTTCTTTCTCTGTAATCAATGTTGCTAGGGTAGTGACTCTGTATAATGATATTCTTGTAACTTTGACAATGATGAGGGAATTTACAATTTAACTTTTTAAAAAAATTTGTTTTAGTGATAGGATCTCACTCTGTCACCCAGGCTAGAGTACAGTGGCCTGATTGTAGCTCACTATAACCTTGAATTCCTGGACTCAAGCAATCCTCCTGCCTCAGCCTCCCCAATTTCTTAATTTCTTAATATCTCACTCAAAAATCAGAACACCTCCAATCTCTTAAAATTTTTTTGTTTGTTATTTAACACTGAGCTATGGGGGTTTTTTCATACATTTTTAGCAATTTGAGGTTATTTCTTCATTTTTCCCATCATATTTGAGGGGGAATAGAAAGAATACTTCTCCTTTTAGGAAAAATGCTTAGATATCACTGTTAATTGTAGTTCTTATTATCATTATCTAAAAACAATAAGGCTGTTGGCCTAAGATTCATGAATTCTAGATCTCTGGGTTCATCACTTAGTTCTATGTGTATGTGTTTATATATAATTAAGTAGTTAACAAGCATTAAAAATGTATTTATCAAAGCAATACATGTTAACTCTAAAACATTTAAATAATCCAAAAGCATAAAGTAAAAGAATGGAAAGCCCTCATCCACAAATTTGGATTTTGTTAACTAATGTTAGAGTCACATGCTAACAAGCTATAACATTTCCTATTTGATGTGGTTTTATACATATATATATAATATATATAAAGACTGCTACAGAATTCATTGCTCTTTACTAATGTTTGAAATTCTGCCATTAGAGATAATTTGTTTTGTTACAAATCTTTTTTTTTTTTTTTTTAATAATCTTTTCCAATCATTCAGCTGTGAACAGAGTAGGATAATAAGCTTTGATAAAAGGGAAAGTACAAACACAGAAACACAACACAGAATCTGCAGTAGCCATAATATAGGAAGTGCCAGGGTGTATCCTGGGGTATGCCTGGAGGTTAGAAGAAGGAATGGAAGTTCAAAGGCTAAAAGATACACTGCAGGTAGATGTTGCTCTGGAGCAACTTTAATTTGAACAATATTGTCTATGCTTTTTCATCTTGCACTTTGCCGTAAGTACTCCCTATATTTCCTCTGAAAGTGTCATTTTCTCCTTTACTTTTTGTACTAATACAAAAAGTTATTTTATGTTTATGTGAGCTCAGAAATTAAAGTTTTTAATTTCCTTTTGAAAACAGAACTCAGTTCTATTTACATAGTTGGATAGGGAAAAAGGGAGAGAGAGCCATGATATCGCTCAATTTAAAGAATTACTATATACAGTTGGTCTCATAACATGAAAGTAAAACCTGAAAATTTTCCCTAAGTTGTGTTTAGTGTCTGTGGTTGGCTTTCCTTCCAAATTTATCCTTCCAAATGCTGTTTTAGCAATGCATAATCACTCTGAGAAGGTCTGTTTTCCAAAAGAAGCAGCAGCAGTGTTTAAGTTTACATGACCCCAGTTTCATGACAGCAGTAGCAAATCAGATATCTTATCCAAGGAAAAGCATTTTTGGCTTAGAATTCCATCACTCTCATGGTGGGAGTCAACAGCTCATTTTAGCTCCAACACTGCTGCAGAACATTGGCTGCAGTGAATCTTTCAGAGAGTATAAACACAATTAGTATTTATAGCACTGTTAACATTTGTTAAATAGTTTGGGGGAGTGGTCTGTAAGCCTGTTTTAAGCAGGTGGGGCAGGAATCTTTGTTGTGACTGAAGTGAGATTTAAGAGTAGGACAACATGATTACGGTGGTTGTAGCAATACAGTAAATTAGAAGTATTAAATACAATAAGTTAAGATTTCATGCAGCCACAATTCAAAGTGTTACAGAAATAATCCTGAAGCATCTCTGGCCATAGTGTGTTACACAGATGACATATTTGACACAGTGCAGGACAGGAACTGTACAATGAAAAGCCAAATAAACGGTAAGGATTAGTCAAGTTTTAATTGAAAACCTACATAAAAAATACCATAAAATTATGCCAGACTTGCTTTTACATCAAAACTATAATAATCAAAGTTTCCCTTATTCAATTAAATGAGCATCAAAGTTGTCAGTTAAGCTAATCCTTGTATTTTGCTTGTTATAATGCCTATTGTAGACTTATTAAATTAGGTGTAACTAAATTATAAATCCAAGGACATAAAGCAAAGTATTAATATTTTTATGATTTTTTTCTTGTATCAACTACCTAAGGAATCCTGAGCCATTCTATTATTCTGATGACTTCTGCCAATGAACCCCTGTTTCCTTCAGGTGCCATCTTCACTTTAAATTAGGCGAATGAAGCGTAGCCTCAAATCAAGTGACTGAATTTTATTCTCTAATTTTTAAACTAATTATAAGCTTCTAGAAAGGTTAAGATGAAGAAAGATTGCATAGTCTTGAAAAAATCTATACAAAATTACTTGAAAGTATGAAAAGATTTCTGAATGTTCAGAATAATAACTTTGAGTTATTTCTAACAAAGATGAGGGAGTTTACTTAGAATTTAGTCACTGCTTTTAGTTTTCGTTATTGGTGCAAATAAGCAACTGAACTTCTATTAGTATTTGGGAAACACTTAAGTACAAATTTTTAAAATGTTAAGTAAATTAGGCTATGTTATAACAGTACATGTGTCTTCTCTCTATCTCTGCTAGTACTGTGTTATTGGAGAGTGTGTGTGTATTGTCTTTCAGGCTGTAAATCCCTTAAAGTCAAGGAACATGTCATCTAATTCCTCACTGTATCTCATTTCAGTGTTCTTACACAGTGCATGTTCACAAATACCGTTGAGAAAATAGACTAGGTGGCTCTTACCAAATGAATGATTGATCGTATGACTGCCTCTTTTCATGACATAGTTTAAACATATTTGTCTGGTTTTGAGAAAAAATTTAACCTTCTGAATGCAAAAATTAACTCTCCTGGGTTTTTTTTCTTCAAGAATTTTTACTACATTTTCTCTTCATTTGCCTCTTAGCATTGGCTACCTCTTTGAAGACATTCCACTTATTTTTTTAGGCAGGCTGCTTTATCTACTCATTTCCAGTAGCCAGAGATGGAGGTGTTTTGAATGAGCACATCAATGTTCTAGACAGAGATACTGTTTGAAGTTATCCATGAACACAGTGCTGCTGAACATTATTGAGTGACGTTTGTTTCTGTTGGTTGTGTCTGCTCTGACTAGCTGGTTTCTTTCAGATTGGCAGCTGGGATTATGCTGTAGTAGATGGACAGCTACAAGCACCGGAGATTGTAGTGAGGCTGGGCTGGGCCTCAATTTAACGTGCCTGGAATGTATGGGCTCAGTCACAAGGCACTAATGGGAAAATCTGTGTGTTTTTTCACAAATTATAATTACTTCATGTCTTGCCTTAGTAACTTCAGTAATATTATTTGAGTAGATATGTCAATAACAGTTTTTTCCCTCCTTAATTTTCCTTCTCCCCTGATTTGTCACTGTATTCTTATTTTTATAATACATTTTCCTTTATTTAGCAAGCTGCTCTTTCTCTTTGTTCTTTATGTACTGCATACCATCATGACACATATATGCCTTCAGTTACCTGATGCATTGAGTGCTTTTTGGAGGAAAACATATTGTTTACTTAAAAAAATTATATGTAATACTAAATTATAGTAAATTATTGCTAAAACTAAGGGATCCTTGGAATCAGATAAAAATAAGTCAGGAAGTAAGCTTAATATAACAAAATTAATGGTAGCAGGGTCTGTTGATTTAATAGTTTTTGACCAATTTACCAACCAAAGTTGTTCTTGGATGGTTAAAAAATATTTCTGGCTATTGTATTAATAGATTAATTAAATTTCATAAAGTTACACCAATATTTATAGACCTATTTTACAAATTTTTATATTTTCTTAATTTTATATTTTTTTCCAAAATGGAAAGTTTTTGTTACTTTTATTTCAAAAGTAATGTTTTGGCCGGGCGCGGTGGCTCACGCCTGTAATCCTAGCACTCTGGGAGGCCAAGGCGGGTGGATCGCTCGAGGTCAGGAGTTCGAGACCAGTCTGAGCAAGAGTGAGACCCCGTCTCTACTAAAAATAGAAAGAAATTATATGGACAACTAAAATATATATATACAAAAAATTAGCCGGGCATGGTGGCACATGCCTGTAGTCCCAGCTAGTCAGGAGGCTGAGGCAGTAGGATTGCTTGAGCCCAGGAGTTTGAGGTTGCTGTGAGCTAGACTGACGCCACGGCACTCTAGCCCGGGCAACAGAGTGAGACTCTGTCTCAAAAAAAAAGTAATGTTTTGTGTAAGATGTCAAATGGCATAAAAGTAAGGAAAATATAAATTTTTATTCTGCCAATCTTTCCATCCTTCCTCCACCAGAGAAAACAGCTAATGACAATTTGATACATAACCCTCCAGATTTTACATGCAAGTGTGTATGTGTGTACTCACATAACACATGTAAGTATATGTGTCTTAAATGCATATATGTATATATTTTTACTTAAATGAGGTAATACTCTATTAAATTCAGTAATTTGAAATTTTTCTTTCATCAATATCTTTTGGACGAGTTTCCGTGTCAGGTACATTCAGTTCAACTCACTCATTTTAATGGCTGCATAGTATTTTGTTAGGATAGTTGAAGTAGTTTTTTCCTCCAAATTTATACTGATATAAAGAGTGCTGTAATAACTATCTTTGTACCTAAAACTTTTTGCATTCATCTGATTCTTTCCATGTGAAAGTTCATATAAGTGAAATCAGTGGCTCAGTATTTATTTGAAAACATAAATCTGACTTTAAATTCTTAGATATTTTTCTCTGTCTAATTTCTCAAAATTAAAAAAAGTGAAGTCTTTCCCAAATGTACATAGCATCACTTTTGTTCAATATCACTTATTTCTTTACCATATCCCTCTTCTTTGTGGATTGTTTTGTATAGTTTGCTGATTAAATATACTCTGGTCTATATTTGAACATTTATCTGATTGAGTTTTAAATATTCCATATTCTGGTATAGCCATTACATTTTTTCCTGAAAGACTATTTATCTTTTACATTTATGCTTTATAAAGTTTGAATTCTGTATTTTTTTATTTCTAGAGTACTTTAAATATTTACATTTCAATCTTAAAAGATTCCTTTTAAATAAGTTGAGTTAGGTTCATTATGCTATTTTTTTAATTTTGTGAATTTATTGCTCTGACAACTAAAAAATAACTTTGTATTTCTTTCCTAACGTTAAGAGGGAGTCTGGTTTCTAAATGTTTTACATGATGCTTTGCCTTTTCTTTTTTTTAAACAAGTTAGAAATGTTACCCAAACAAGACCATATATATTATGTAAATAATTTTCTCTTTTGGGATTTTCATCCCATTTTTATCAAGTACATTTACTTGCTGTGGATCCTCTTTTAGCCTTTGCAGTAATAATATCAGTATTTTTGTCTTTTAGGAATTAAATACAAACTTAAACATATAATGATTAAGTTGTCATTTAATTAGTATGCTTTTTTTAACTTGCTGATATCAAAGCTAAATTTGAACAGTGGCTCTAAAGGGCACTAAGGCTAGTCAACCAGACAGTAAGCTTTGAATGGAAACCTGTCAAATATCTAGCAAGTTAACTTCTTCAGTTTAAGTACAAATGTCTAAAGGGAAAGATGAAAACTGGCACAAGCAATGACATGACATGTAACACAATAGAAATCACTGGATTATCTTAATGTGATTTTTTTTTAAATATTGAAAAGACATCTGAACTATGAAATCTTGTTTGGATTCTTAAACATTTCTTGGTAAAGAGGTAGACTAGAATCTTAAGAGAGCTTTCTAGAACTTAATTTTGTAATGTCAGAAAATTTTAATATATTAATATTAATATATTAATAAATGATATTTTTTCTTAATAAATTATTTTGTTTCTATTTCCCTATCCCAATTTTATAGTGCTTTTAGCTGTAAATATGCAGGGAATAAAATGGAATTTCAGAGTTGTGTGTTTAAAATAAGCAGTGTACATATTAATTGCATCCATATGTTTAAGTTATTTCTCCCTAACCCCCATCTTAAATAAAATTTTACAACATTTATTGTTAGCTACTAAGTGCTGTACTGAGTTAACTTGTTTCGTCAGTTAGATTAAAAACCCTAGTACAGAGAGACTGAAATAGTCTTTAAGTTGAAGCCAAATACTATGTTGTCACTAAGCCAAGTCTACTTTCCTTTACTTTTATTTCTTTTCTTTATTTCTTTCTTCCTTTCATTCTATCTAGCATAAGGTAACTATATTCTCTCATATATATATTATCTCTTTTTCTATATATAGCTATAAAATAAGGCAAGTATGCAATAGTTGGCACAAAAAACAATAGAATACACAGCTTGTTGAAAAATGTCTTCATAATATTTCCATTTGAAAATCCATTAATAAATTCTCTAGGTAATATTTGAGATGCTGTTTATAAAATATAAATATGTGGTTTTACTGGAATGTCTTGAAGTATTTGCATAGTCTTTTTTATTACTATGTATTTTAACATCTGGAATGCTGCCTGCTGAATTCAGCTTTTATTATAGAAAGTAATAACAGGCTATTTACAGAAATAATTGGGAATTGATAAATAAGAATGTTAAATAATAAAGCAAGCTTTTTAGTAGAAATGTTTAATAGAATATCTGATTTGATACTAGGCTGCTCTGTAATAGTGGTTGTAGTGTATCTCTTAGTTGCATCTTTGCTGAATTATGTTGACTTGTATGGTCATTCATTCAGTAAACATTTATTGAGTACCTGCTGTGTGCCAAGCCCTAGAAACACAGAAACACTTGGCAGTCTCTGATCTTAAGGAGACTTATAGTACAATCAATGAGAAAATTAAACCAGTAATTAGAATATTAGATACATCGGTAATACATTGGTACTGGAGGTTTATGCACATTGCTCTGAGAGCAGTAAGGGAGGGACAGCAGCAATCTGGATAAAGTCAAGAAAGATATCCCAGACGCCAGAGATGCCTGAGCTAAGTCTTAAAGAATGAGAAGGAGAAAACCACACAGAGAAAGGGAATAGAACATATATACAAGGGCTTAAAGGCAATATGACAAGTTACATGTCATATTATAGAGTGTGAAATGGACCTTGGCAGGGGCTAGGTTACTAGTACTATTAATCTTAGTGATGAGTAGTGGGTAACATTTATTGAGTGGTTGCTTAACCTAGCCAGGCACTGTTCAGTTGTTAATACATATGCTGTAATAACATCACATACTTACTGACAACTTACTGTGTGCCAAGAACTGTGTGCCTTATATTATCTCATTTAATCCTCACCACATAAACCCAATAAAATACTGACAATTATTATCACAATTTTTAGATGATGAAATTAAGGCACCTAAGGTTAAATAACTTGCCTGGAATCATTCAGCTATTAATAATATGTGATAGTACTAAGATGTGAACTGAGGCTGTCGGATTCCAATGGCAGCATATTTAACCACATGCAGTGGTGCTACCTCATGATAAAAAATTTGGATGGAGAGATTTTGATTAGAGAAGCCACATAATCAAATTTGCAACTTGAGGATTGGACATCTCATTCCAAGTCTGGGTATGTTCCACCCCTCAGAAGAAATATGAAGGCCTCCAGCTAATGCTTGTATTTTTGGTCATTGTAAGAAATTTTCATCCTTAGTGTAATCTTGCATTAGAGGTTAAAAAGAACAGTTTAAAAGCAGAAACACTTTCTTATTTTTCAACGAACCTGTTTAGCCCATTGTCTAGACTGAGCTCCCTTTAAGATAACCTAAGGCCAAATGTGTTAGTAATTATTGAAGTTGGCTAATGGGTATGTGAGGATTCATTATCCTATTCCATAATAAAAATTTTACATAATAAATGAATTTTAAAAAGCGATCACCTGGGACCAAAATTCTCTAGGTGAAGGAAAATTTGTTAAAAATAGTTTAGGCATCTGGTAGAGTTCGTTAGGCTACTGTATTACCAACCCACTTTCCTGAACCTTATACAGATATAAGGATATCTGCATGTTTCCTGTGATTTCAAACCTCATTTATGCCTTTACATTTTCCATTGCTCTATACAGAGGGCTAAATAGAAAAGTGAAGACGATAGGGCAATAAACAGAATTACTTGAGGGGCTTTTTCAAATCACGCATAGTACCCCAGGATTTCCCACTTGACCTTAATTAAGAATGATGCTATATTGAGACACTGGAGTGTTGTCATATATCTCAAATATGTTGGGGCTGAAGAAATAAGATTTACTGCCTTCAGTAACATCTTTCAGAGCTGGCCTGGGAGACTAATTTGGTACCTTTGAAGAGCAGGTACTGGCCTTCACTTAACACTCCTCATCCTCCCCTGCAACCCTGTTTTGCCCTCATCAAGAACTGTGCTCATCTCTCAAGCTTGATTTTTGTCCCCAGCACAACCCTAGATGAGTCATAAAGGTTCTGGGCTAGCTTGCTGTATATTGCATGAATACTATGTGCAAGGTACTGTTCTACCTGCTGCACATCACTAAAATATGTGATATTCTGACCCTTATAGTCTAGCTGGAGAGACTAGTGATCTATTGAAAGGTAAATAACATTACAAGTGAATGCTGAATCGAGTGTATACTGTAATAAGCAGTATGAACAGGCAGTAAGATTTGGGAAATATTATATCAACAAGGTCGAACTCAAGCAGGGTTTTCAGAGAGGAGTAGAACTCAGGAAATTGAAGCTGAGGATGACCATTCTAGGAGGGGCAGTGAGACAAAAGAAAATGTAAGGCAGAAATGACTTATATTTGTGGAAGCAAACCAGCTCGACTGGAAAGGAGCACTTGTATAAGGGAATGGGATGAAGGAATAAAAGTTAGAGAGGTAAGAAAGCTTTCGGTGCCTGGCATTAGGCCTTTATCTTTTAAGTACTGAAGACACTTGAAGACAGTTCATCAGAGAACTATTGCATAAAGGAGAGTTTGGAAAAATTCAATTCTTCAGGCCACATCAAAGGAAAAAACTGAACAGAGGGAAAAAATGGTAAAGAGATTACTACAATACTCAATATCTGAAATTGTAAGAAGCCTAGATTCAGAAATGAAAGATTAATGTGAGAAACTCTGAAGTGATTGTGCATAGTGACTGATTATATGTTAAACAAAGAGGTAAAATTTTAAAATGTTGATAAGATACTGAGCTTAAAAAAATCAGAGAGGAATCTAACCCTTGACTGAGGAATCCTAGGACAAAATTAATTTTTTCAGATTTTAGATATGTTTATTATTGGTGTGCTAAGACTGCAGTCCCAACTCCTGGAACAGGGTAGGTGGCACAGCATTAGATGAGTGGTGGGCAAGCAGGCCAACCTTCTTCTGTATTTACAGCTGCTCCCCATCGCTTGCATCACCACCTGAGCTCCGCCTCCTGTCAGATAAGCAGCAGCATTAGATTCCCATAGGACCATGAACCCTACTGTAAACCGCACATGCGAAAGACCTAGGTTGCGCACTCCTTATGAGAATCTAATGCTTGATGATCTGAGGTGGAGCTGAGACAGTGATGCGAGCACTGGAGAGTGGCTGCAAATACAGATCATCATTAGCAGAGAGGTTTGACTGCACAATAAATGTAATGCTCTTGAATCATCCTGAAACCATCAACCCCTCGCCCCAGTCCATGGAAAAATTGTCTTCTATGAAACCGGTCCCTGGTGCCAAAAAGGTTAGAGACCACTGTCCTTAGCATACACACAGAACACATAGATGGCCAGCAGGCAGAAGTACAGATGGACACTTCATAGGACTGGGCAGGCCTCTGGTTGTTGAGTTGGTAATCTTTCAAATATAAGTAAGGTTTAAAGTCCAGTAGAAAAAATTTCCAGGAAAGGAAGTTTTTTTTTTTTTTTTTTTTCATTTTTTTTTCAGTGTGGACAAAAAGTTTTAATATTGATTTTTGCTATGATGTTTTTAACTTTCAGTCTTAGCTGCACATATTTACGTGGTTTTTTTAATAAAACACAATCTTAAAAAAGTTAATGATGATTGGTCTTTGTGGTTCCTAGTAATAAATCCTATCATTTTTTCACATATTATAAATTATATTCTTATGCAGGATTGCATTAAGACCCAGTAGTTCTTAAATAATGTTAGCAAATAACCATATAAATCCCAAATGGAGCAAAGGTGAACAATATTCATAATGCACTTTCACCTCATTGAAGTTGAAGCTGCTGCTTTTAGATGTTTTTCCACTTCAATGTGAAGTAGATTGTTAGGGTTTTATTTGTGGTTTCATTATGTGGCTTTTTAAAAGGAAAAATGGTTTTAATTTCTTCCACAGTTCACAGTTCTCAGATGAGACCCTTTTTTGTAAATCATAGTCCAGGGATGTTTTGAATAACCAAGTGGTCTTTAGTAGATGAAATCTCTCAATGCATCTGTAATAAATAAGCATCTACATCCTTAGCTATATTACCAGTATATCCTGGAACCAAAGTAAGATGGTTTTCCTGTTCCCTTAATCCACTTAACTGTTTTAAAATCTGAATATTTCCATCATTTATAATTTCTGTTTTGGATGATAGTTCTGTCTACCACCTTTTTATGACTGCTTGAAGCCAGTTTAAATCAACTATTACATATGCTTCAAATTTGCTTTTAAGTAGTGACTTTACTAGAGGCAACAAGTCTACACAGCAGCGAAGTGAGATATATTGTGTTTCTTCCTGTAAACTATTAGCACAGGAAGGCAATCTGCCACAACTCCAAGATCTTCTATCCTCACCAAATAAGCTACAAGTTCACTTATACTAATCTTTCTCCAGAAAGTTAAAGCTGTATTCAGTCTCAAATGCCTGCTGAACAAGACTTGAGCCATTGTTTCATGGTCCTAAGAAACTTCAGGAAAAAACCCACTATATTCTGATGATGGGATTTCTGTTTGTGAAGAACTAGAATCACTGGATTTAACAGATATCTTCACCTATCATGGCGTGATTTTTCAGGCAAGTGGCCTGCACAAGCCAGTTCATTTTCTTTATTTGCCATGTCATAGCCTCCACTTCTAGGGGACTGTTTTTTTCTGTAACAAGGATTTGGAAAGGGATAGACTTTCTTTCTACAATAACTTATCTGGGCTTTTCACAGCTTGTCCACCTGTTCTATTTATGTAAGCAGCCAACTGTTTTGGAGATTTCTTAACCTCCTTCATGTTCTTAGTGAAATTGAAGATCCTTTTTCTAAAGAAGATCAATGGATCATTGATCTATTGAGGATCATTATCATTCAATAGATTGAATCCTCAATATCATTCCAAAATTCCGTTTTTTAACATCGCAGGTTTAAATACCATAATCTCTTAAATAACAGCACCTTATCGAACCTCGGTGCCTCAGCCCTGCCCTGGCACTGACAAACCATGCCAGCAGCCGGAGTGTCCCTCAGCTTCCTGGCCAGGCCCCACTCAAGGCCATTCAAAAGCCCGGGATTGAGAAAAAGTTTAAATTGAGAAAATCAAAATACTGAAAGAGAACTTAGTGATAAATTCATTTATGGATGAGAAGGAAGTCAGCAAAAGACAGAGAATAAAGGATTAGAGAATCAGTCTAAACATAAAGCCATTGAAGACACAGAAGAGAGAATCTTTGTAGAATTGTTTCAGAGATCAAGATGAACAAAAAAATGGCAGATGAATTGTAAAAACAATGAGGAGAATCTAGAATTATCAATTGATGATATAAAATGTGACTATAAAGTTTTGAGATCATAGTCATTTACCTTGTAATCTTATTACATAACTTTCACACTTGAAAAAGCCCTTTCTATTATATTTTTATTATCAACAATTCAAAGGTTAGTCAAGAAGTAAAGCATTTGTGTCTATGAATTCTACAGCCTTATTAGATGGCTTGAGGACTTAGAAAGAGAATTGATTATTATTTAACCTATGTGAGATAATACAGCTTTTATTTTGTCATTGAGATAGAATAATCAGACTACTATATGACTTGAAAAAGCCTTTTCCTCAAAGTGGTCAGTAATGTGCCAACTGTATTATATTTTTAAGACTTGTTTTTTAAAAAGTATCAAAAAGAAGAAATTGGGGCCAGGTGTAGTGGCTCACGCCTGTAATCCTAGCACTTTGGGAGACCGTGGGGAATCGTTTGAGACCAGCAGTTCGAAACCAGCATCAACATGAGCAAGACACCATCTCTACAAAAAAATAGAAACATTAGCTGGCCATGGTGGCACATGCCTACAGTCCCAGCTGCTTGGGAGGCTGAGATAGAAGGATTGCTGGAGCCCAGGAGTTTGAGATTGCAATGAGCTATGGATGATGCCAGTCTAGCCCAGGTGACGGAGCAAGACTCTGTCTCAAAAAAAAAAAAAAAAAAAAAGGTATTTTTGAAAGTTGTCTCATCATCCATATTCTTTTCATCTCAAAACAATGTTAAGTGCAAAACACTATATGTGATATTAATAGACCCAGTTACATTAAATTTATTTGTATAATAAATATTTATATGCTTTATGTCATTATTCTTAGTTTCTCCGTAGGAGTTGGTGTTATTGACCATACTCTTGGAACTCTTAGCCTATGGCTTCCATACCACCCTGTCCTGCATTTCCTCCTACACACCCACTATCTCTCCTCTGTCTTCTTCATTACTTTCTCATATCATACCTAATTATAAATCTTGAGATTCAGCTCTAGGTCTTTTTGTGTCTGTCTCATGTGGGTCTACAGCCCTAAAGATTTCTCAGAATTATCTCAGAGATTGCTACAGAGGCTTTTTAAGGATGGCTTCACCCCTTCAAAGTAGAATAGCCCTATCTCCATGTTTTATATATATATATAGAGAGAGAGAGAGAGAGAGAGGTTTCATGTAAAATCTCATTTCCAAAAGGATGTCATGTCTGCTACTTCAACACACACACACATACACAGCAAGAGGGAAAGATAAAAAAAAAAACTATTGATTTAAATTTCTCTTTTGTATCAATGACACCCAAATCAATACCTCTGGTCTCTCATCTCAGAGCCAGTCTTGGGCTTCCTTTTGTGCATTGGACATCTATTTTTTTTCCCAGAATATTATGGTGGTACAAATGTTTTGGTTACATAAATTGTTTTTGTATCATTTGAGTCAAAGTTGTATGTGTGCCCATCACCCCGATAGTGTACATTATACCTTTTAGGTGTGAATTTAACCATCCCCTCCTCCCCCCTCCCACCTGCTTGATTTCCTATTGATGTTATTTCCATATGTGTACTTAAATGTTGATTGATTAGTTCCAATTTAATGGTGAGTACATGTGGTGTTTGTTTTTCCATTCTTGTGATACTTCACTTAGAAGAATAGGCTCCAGCTCCATCCAGGATAATACAAAAGGTAGTTCACCATTTTTTATGGCTGAGTAGAACTCCATGGTATAAATGTACCACATCTTATTAAGCCACTCATGAATTGATGGGCACTTGGGTTGTTTCCACATCTTTACAATTGTGAATTGTGCTGCTATAAACACTCAAGTTCAGGTGTCTTTTTTGTAGGATGTCTTTTTTCCTTTGGATAAATACCCAGTAGTGGGATTGCTGGATCAAATAGTAGTTCTACTTTTAGTTCTTGGAGATATCTCCATACTACTTTCCATAGAGGTTGTACTAGTTTGCAATCCCACTAGCAGTGTATGAGTGTTCCTATCTCTCCGCATCTATGCCAGCATCTATTTTTTAAGCCCCAGCATCTGGGACTTTTTGATAAAAGCCATTTTCACTGGAGTTAAGTGTTATCTCATTGTGGTTTTGATTTGCATTTCCCTGATGATTAGAGATGTTGAGCATTTTTTCATGTTTGTTTGGCCATTAGTCTGTCTTCTTTCGAAAAGTTCCTGTTCATGTCTTTTGCCCACTTTTTAATGAGGTTGTTTGATTTTTTTTCTTGCTGATTTCCTTGAGTTCTTTATAGATTTGTTATCAGCCCTTTATTGGATGTATAGCGTACAAATATTTTTTCCCATTCTGTAGGCTGTCTATTCATTCTAATGATTATTTCCTTGGCTGTGCAGAAGCTTTTTAATTTGATCAGGTTCCATTTATTTATTTTTGTTGTTGCTGTGATTGCTTTTAGGGCCTTCTTCATAAATTCTTTGCCTAGGCTGATGTCTATAAGAGTTTTTCCAACATTTTCTTCTAGAATTCTTATAGTTCCATGCCTCAGGTTTAAGTCTTTTATCCCCCATCCGTGAGTTAATTTTTGTGAGTGGTGAGAGGTGCAGATCCACTTGGATTGGACATCTTGACCTAGACAAATGGCTAGCACTGTTTCTTTAGATTCCATTGTGTCTGAAATAAAATTTACTGTCCTTCTCCTGCTGAACTAGTTCTCCTTAACAGAAACTCCTGTTTCTTTTCATTGCTTTACTACTCTCTGAAACATGCAAGTTAAAAAAAAAAAAAAAAAGAAAGAAAGAAAATTAGTTTTGACTTTTCTCTTTTCTTCATTGCTCAAAGTCATCAGTCTCTTAAGACCTGTTGATTTTTCCTTAGGACATGGTTCAGACATTCATCTCTTTCTATTACGATAGTTTTCATGAGGATTGAGGTGTACAATTCCTTTTTTGGACTGCTCTCAGAACCTCCAAAGAAATCTCTTTGTCTATGAGCTCTTAGGCCTATATTATATTTTGAAATCTTGAGCCAGATTTCATAATGTGTTCACCATTCTCTCCCTACATAAACTTCCAAAGCATTTCTTTCTTCCCTATTTTAACTATGTTAAATGGAAATCACACTGAGGCCCAGATCTAATAATATGGCATTTTATTTAGGGCTTTGTATGTGCTAGGTACTAGGCTAAGTACTTCATATGCTCTTATATAGGTATTGTTATTATCCTGATTTTATAGGTGGGAAACAGAGATTAAGCTACTTGCCCAAAGTCAAACAGCAGGTAAGTGGCAGTGTCAGGATTAGCACTCTGAGCCATCTGACATCATAGGCCAAGTGCTAAAGCAGTATGCTCTCCACTACCTCCCCTCCCCTTTTTAATGGGGGAAAGGCATGTGGGCTACTGGGCAGGGACCACAGAAGGCAACAGTCAAGGGAAATGGCACTGGCTTTACCAACTATTCTTAAAAGAGACTTAAGATTCTAATTCATAAATAACACTATGAAGTGGGTAGTATTATTATCCACATTTTATAGGAGAGAAAATTGAAACTTTAAATAACTTACTCTAGATCATACAGTTCTTAAAGCATACAGCATTCTCTAAACTTATTGGACAGATTGCATAAAACCATTATTCAGCCTTCCAAGTACATTTGCTCTTTTTCCTACACCAGGAATATATTCTTTAAGGGCAGAAACATTTAAGACCTAATAGTGCTGTGTACATAGTTCATGATCATTGAATGCATAAATGAATAGATGTTATCATTGTTTCTTAGGAAAGGCCTTGTGAAGGACTATTAGTGGTATCCCTGTCAAATAAAAATATGAAATTAATATTGGATAATGATATTTAGTTATGGTTTATTAATTGCCTAGGCTATAAGACCTGTTTTCTTGAGGATTAAAAATGATGAATATATATTCTTATGAATTTGAGGGAGTTTCTTCATCCTTTTAGCCTGGGAGTTAAGAATACTGACTGTTGTGTGGGTGTTGAAGTAGCTTTTATATATCTTTGCTTCCTTCTCTCCCCTCACCTATCCTGTAGCATTTATTCATTCAACCAATTTAGGGATCTAACAGTGAAGAAGATTCATAAAGTCCTTGCTTTCAGGGATCTTGTACTTTAGTGGGAGGAGACAAATGTAAACAAGTAAGCAAAATAATTACGGAAAGTGATGGCACCTGGCATTTAGTAGTTTCCCATGATGAGGGAGTTGTTGGTGATTGGGAAGTGGGTGTCTGTGCTAGGTGTGCAGCAGGAGCCATAGTAGGGGAATGCCTTGTAAGAGGCACATGCACACATCTTTCAAAAAGGGCACACATACACATGTTCCTCATGTTTAGTTACTCCCTGGTTTAACCATCTCATGCTTAGATGCAACATATGGGTTTTACTTTGTTATTTGGCTATCTAACTTCAGAGAGACTGTCAACAATAATGCCTTTCTATGGAAAAATTAATACAGCATCAAGCCATTTTCACAGGTGCTATATTTCTTTTTTCCTCTTTTCTACTTCCCAGGATGAAATGGGGCCTAGAATGAAAGAAGCAATAGTTTTTCTCTATAGCTGTAAAAGATTAGCTTTTCGTCATTGAGGATAATGCAAGCAGGAAAACCAAATGCAAGAAAACGGAGATGAAGCCAAAGGGGGCGATTTCTGATTGTAATAGCTGGTTTCTGTTTCATATCACGGAGCAAGATGAGAAAGTTTTACAGAGTTTTATAGAAACAGCTTCCACAGTGCTAAAGGATGACCTCACCCTCACTGCCCTTGCCAGGTGCCTAGTCCCACTGTGAAAACACAGGTTGATTTTCAAAATGAAATAAGCCAGAGTATGGGTTGACTTTTTGAGGTGATAGTTGTGGTTCTATTGCCTGTAATTAGCACCTCTTAACCCTCAAACTTCCCATGCCTTTTTTAGGCTGTTGAAGCTCAAATCCGAAGTTTTGGACAGACGCCTTCTCAACTACTCATAGAGCCCCATCCTCCCAGAGGTTCTGCCATGCAAGTGGTAAGTGCTATTTTCACTCTCCTCATTCCTTGCCTCTCTTTCAGACCGTGCTAGATAACAGTCTTTTGTTGTGCTGGAGATTCTCCACCACATCTGGGCCTGTTCTTATGCAATGTTTGTTAACCTGCTAGTAACCAGCAAATGTTACTGCATTCTCTCCTGGAGGCTTTGAGAAGGTAAACATTGCTCTGGGGCTCCAGTATTTCATCAGTTCATGTTTTGTATTATAGAATTAAAAGGTACGTAATTGTCATGTATCCTCCCTCCAGGATAAAGGATTCTAGACATAGGTTTGATCAGTTTTCTGGTTTGATCCAATGAGTTTATAGATTAGTTTTGCTATTGTGTTTATTCTTTACATCACAATATGTTTTCCAGTTGGGAATTTTAAAACAAATTCTAATATATAGGATATTGTCACTGAAGGTCAGGACCACAGGTATACCAAACCACCTAAAACTTAGTGGCTTAAAATAATGATTTACTTTATTTCTCATGATTCTGAGGGTTCTATGGGCATTTCTTCTGCCCTTTTCACCTTGGCTCACACACACACTGCTGGGGGGTGGGCTGAGGTGGTTGGGCTTCTCTTTCAATGTGGTCTTTCCTCCTCAAGGAAGATAGCCTAGGCTACTCCCATGATAGGAAAAGTCCCAAGAGAATGAAGACAGAAGCAGCAGACTTCTTGATGCTTGCTTTTGAGCTCACACATCGTTTATGTCATGTTCTATTGGTCAAAGCAAGTCAAAAGCCAGCCCAGAACTAGCGGTAGGGAAATAGACTTGAGCAGCAAAATAATGTGGCCATTCTACCTTTATAGTTCCTGAAATTTCCGGGTGAGAATTCTTCAATGAGAAAAAACAAATTGGCACAGTAACAAGCTGAATTGCCTGATGAACATACTTTTTTAAAAGGAATAGACTGTAGATATTTTTTTTCTTGAATCATACCTCATAAAAACAGGTTGCTCATTATTGTTTTAAATTAAGAATAGAGAATATAAAATCCATTTCCATAAATATAATGAACAATTTAAGATAAATTCAAATTCCATGCTGTGGCTTAGAATGGCATTGACAGATACTGGGAAGGAGAGAGCAGCAGCCAAGAGGGCAAGAGATGGAGATGAGGGCCTGCAACCTCTGGCTCTCTTTTCTTTTCTTTTTTTCCTTTCTCTTCCCACATCACCTTCTCCTGTGTGCCTTTTTCCTCTTTGTCCTCTTTGCAATTTTCTTTCATCTTCCAAGGTTTTTTCTTTCTTTCTTGAATAATATGAATTGGCCATAAGAATAAACTATAAGCATTTTAAAAATTATTTGCATCAGCTTTTCTCATAAGTATTTTTAAATCGGTGAAATCAGATTTAGATGAACATAAAGGGTGACTTTAGTGGATGGAAAACTATACACAAAGAGCGAACATTTAGTAAGAACAATGGAAGATAATGCCATAAAAATAGTAAGAATGATTTATGTTTGGGTTCTGGAATTAGTTTTAGTAATAGCTTGTCATTGAGACTCAGGCTGCTTTGGTGCTGGCTAATGGAAGCACCTCCACTGCTCCATTGACTTTCTGCCTGGGTCACTGCACAGCAGTGGTTATTGGGCCAGTGTGGGAGTTCCCACTGCCAAGCCTTCCTCCGTGGCAAAAGGATTATTGGCTCATCGAGGCAGATCAGCTTTGCTATCCCTAGGGTAGGAAGGCTGGGAAGGCACAAGCTCATATAAGGATGTGGGACCGTCTTTCCCATTATCTTTATCCTCTGAATTGAATACCAGAACTCCCTTTCAGAATTGTACAAATTGTGTTTTTCATCTCATGCATATGTGCATGGGAAAGAAAGATGTGTTGAAAAGAAACTAGAGTTGCTAACAAACACGCACTTAATCTCAGAAAACAATGAAATTTGGCTAGCAGTTTCCTACTTCTACCTCAGACTTGGCTCACAGAGGTACCCAGGATTAAGAGGGTTTGTGTCTTTCATCCCTGTTTTACCAGTTGTTCTGCTCACATGCAGCTGCTGCTATCATAGCAGACTAGCCCAGTAGGGTGGGGTGTGCTTTTTCTTATTTCTAGTGATCCTCATTTGTACTTTTTAGCCAAGGATATGATGGGGAGTCCCCAAGAGAGTTTCCTGCTATTTGCCTGCATCGGGAGCTCTAGTCAGGATGGGGTGTGAGGAACAGACTGGAGGGACAGCTTGTTGTGAGAATGCAGTGGACAAGTCTGGATATAGTGTCTGCAGCTTGCTGTGGAAAGTGACTTGTCCTTGCCATGTAGCCGGCTAAGAGATGGCTCACTAGAGTCACTATGTAAACAAGACATTCTTCTTACATGTTAGAGATTTTTTTCGTGTTTTCTTAAGAGCATAACATTGGAATTATTCAATTTGAGCCTAATTATATTTATAATAGGAGCTGTTAAGCTCAGAAATATGTATGAACTTCCTTTCAGTGAGACTTTATTATTGTACTCTGATTTTCTCTGAGTTTATAAATTGACTTTAGTAAATATTATTGTAAAACTATGCAATTGAAGAATTCTTTAAAATTAGCTTATAGGATATTTTGTTTGTTGCTGCTCCTTTTTTCTTATTTTTACCTAATTTCACAGAATTCCTTAAAAACCGTATAAAGGTTCTTTGTATGACAAAAATTACATAGTGATATTAGGGTTTTAAAAATCAAAGGTCCACATGTTTATTAATTGTTTTTGCTAATACTCAGATGAGGTCCCCATCAACCATCACTGTACCCTCCACCCCCACGCACACATATGAATACAGCAGAAATTAAAGCCACCTCGTGCTGCGTTAAGTGCATGAGCCATAATATACACCAGGTGTAGTAATTAGCAGGCACACGAAGGCTGCCTATTTGTCTGGTTTTGCTGCTGTTGCTGTATCCCCCTGTGTTTTCACACCATCAGATAGTTGGATTTAATTGAGGCCACATCAGATGAGGCATTACTGACACCTTTAATTGAATGAGCATCCAGGGAGGATTAACTCATAATATTGATTGGCTTTTAGCCACTTGCTCAGAAGGGTGTCTGGGTAGCTTATTAGTTGCCTTTATTTACACCTTTATGCAAAGAGTGCAAATAGGAATTCTTAGTGCAATATGTTTTTCTAAGTACTCTTAATAACTTTTTTAAAAGGACTGATAATAAAAATGCAAATGTATTTAATTTTTTATTACCAGTTCTGAATAAATATGTGTTAAATATATGTGCCTACACATTTACATATACCTGGTGTTTTGAAATATGGCAGTAGGAAAGCAGCCAGAAGCATTTCATCAAAGTGTTTCAATTCTGAATGATACTAATCAGCTATTAGAAATAGACATGGTAGGTAGGAAAGAATTGCTGAAAACGTACAGTGCAATTATGGTATGATAGCATACTACCACAAAGTATAAATAAAGCCAATAAATCAGAGTAGTGTTATATATGTTTCAGATTATAACATATGGGTTCCAAATCCTTAGTAGTCTTCAAGATTTATTTGGTTGCTGGATATTAGAACAGACAGTGTTTCATTTAACATTTTCAATTACTTTCTGCTTTTCAAAGGAGAAATCAAAAAAGTCTTGAATTTTAGTTTTTGTAAACCAAGGGAAGAGAGACTTTATTTCTCTTTATTCCTAGCTATAGCAGGAAGCAGTGGCATTTGCATTACAATAGGCTGTGTTTATGACTTGGTACACTATATAAATATATTGTTTTTACAAGTACATTTAATTATGCATTGCTTTGAAACATCTTTATAATTAAGTTTGTATATTACATTCATAAGTTATTTCTCTACTGTAATAATATATGTAAGCAGTCTAACTATTGTTTATAAATATATTTGCTTTAATTATCTCTTTACCTAGTTGTCAAAATCTTCATGCTAACTCAACACAAGTTTTGATGGTCCTTGGAAATTACCTTGGTTTGCTGTTATACCTATTGTTTAATCTCATTCTTTTCTTTTTTTTTTTTTTGTAAGTACTAAAAGACCATTATGTGACACATGATAGCAACTGGAATGGTTTAATGCAATCCCCAATACTTTGCCTATTTAGAATCTATATCAATTTTTTTTTAGTTTTTCATGGTAGTGGGAAGGCAAAAATATAATAAAATTTATAGATTTTTAAAGTGTTCCTGTTAATGTATTCTAGTTTAATCACCAAAAATTTCCACTAATGACAATATGTGGAAAACAAGCAAATCATAATTGCTGTTTCTAGAAGCCTTTCTGCTCACTGTGCTTTCACTTGCAACTTGTGGTAACATGGTCTTCCTCTTCTTTTCCTGCACCCTCTCTCTTTCTTGTCTTTCTTTGTCTTTTCTTTCTTGTATATTTGGGTCTTGTCATGCCCACTCAACAGTATCTCCTCCTGCAGAGTCCATTGATGTTCACAGACCAAGCCCAGCAGGATGTTATCATGGTCCTCAAGTTTCCCTCCAACTCCCCTGTCACTCACGTGGCAGCCAACACCCAGCCTGGTCTGGCAACTCCTGCTGTGATCACGGTCACTGCTAACAGGCTATTTGCTGTGAATAAGTGGCACAACCTTCCTGGTAAGTAAAGATATATCATCGTAAGACATAGTAACTGCTGAATTACTGTATAAACATATTGTAATATCCACTTAAATATATCTCAACATTTAAGCTTTTAATTTTTGAGCATTAGTCTGAATCCAAATGTCGAATAGTTTGAAAGGCTAAAAGAGGTCCCATCTGAGGTATACAGTATAAATGTTAAAATATAACGTATTCTATAGTATTGGGTTGTTTGTCTTTATCCTTGGAGATAAATATTGTTTCTAATATAATATTTTAATTCTATATTGTGTCCATAAATAGTATGTATTTATTTATCAAATGTTCCCCTTTTTTACTCATTTATTTACTCAATAAACACTTCTAATTGTCTACTATGTGCCAGAAACTGTACCTTTCTGTGCTTGGCATGATAGTATTTGTTGTGGATGATAGGAAAAAGAACCCTTAAATTACACAGCCAAAATACTACACACCTACAAGTACTTTCTGTTCTTCTATTAAATGCTAAATAGTCATGCTCAACTGAAATAACCATTAGAATCATAAACCGTCAAGGTCTGAAGAGGTATTACAGTTTATGTACTCTGGGCCACATTTTACCAGTGAAGACACTGAGCCCAGGGACCTTGCTTCGTTTAGCATCACCTATGCTAAGTCAGTGGCAGAATTTGAACCCAAGCTTTCTGATTCAGATTTTATGACTACCCCTCTGTAATTTATTGCCTCTCATTGGAGTACAAATGTTGATACCTGGATTTAGTGCTGTTCTTTTTGGCCAGTAGTTAGATATTTTTTTTTTTTTTTTTTTTTGTAAGAAGTAAGAAAATTGTTTAAAGTTCTGGAGATTATAGGTGCTTTTTTCTCAAAGCCATTATTTTAGGTAGGGACATTTTTAAAAGGTAGATTTTGTTAGTCTGTTATCTTGTCATTTAATCTGTAAAGTATATATAAAGCTTATTAGAATACCTGAATATGGTTACAAAAATACAAATTCTTGAACAAGGACCTCATGCCATTTAAACGCAAGTGCTTTTAGAATGGAACAAAATTGACATTCAAACAAAATTTAGTACATTGACTAGGCTAAATAAGGTGTACCTATTACAAAGAATCTGTGGTTAAGTATCAAAATGGCTAATTAAATATAGCCATTTTCCTTACCATTGGAAAAGAAATGTCAATATTTGATTGGAGAATATATTTCAGAAAAATGGAGACAGTAAAAACTGAGTCAGGTGTTTAATATTATGTCCTTTTATTCCTTTCTCTTTAAGCAAACTTCTGTTACAAAGGTAAATGTGTATGCAAATGACATGTTCTGGGACGAAATATTATAATTTATTTAAGAAATGTGATTTTTGGTTTCTCTGAGTACTACTTCCTTAGAAGAAAAACATCCTCATGGTATGTTCTATCAAACACACTAGAGGACTTACCTACTCTGTATACAGTTACCTTAGAGCTTTGCAAATGCATCAGGGCCACCACAAATGATGCTTATCCTGGGTGGCTGTGGCAACCCTGAGAAATTCTTCAGTTTACACAGTGACAGAACATGTGAAGAGAGACAAACCTCTTCAACTGCTGGAATGCCCTGACTGCCCTCCACCCCCTATCTTTAGCCCAGCAAAGAACTAGCTCAGCAGGAACTAAGCTCACTCAACCCAAGGGCTGCTAGGTCTCCAGCTCATAGTCAAGTTTTTAGGCAACTCCCAAAGCAGTGATGACTAAGCTCCTGACTTTCCCCTTTTCAGCAAGCCCATGTCCCTGACTAAAAAGTTTGCTTAGTACTTAGTGGTGAAGGTGTTCTCTTCCCCCCTTCCAGTTTTGCTCTAAATACATAAAGTGATTTAGGGGTCCTGCTGCTAGAGTACAACTTATGGCACATCCAACTATTGCCAGCCCAAGCTTTCCTTTCTGTAAGATAAGAGCTTGGAGGACTGCATAGGTCTGCAGATCCTTTGCCCGTAATTCTCCTCAGTGACCCTTTACTGTGTCTGTGCCTGTGTCATTAGTGGTGTTTGTCCCCACCCTTTACATTCATTCTACCTTCACAGTATGACACAGCAACTCTTCAGCAAGTGAACACAAAGAAAGATAACTTAAGGATACACCACAGGCAGTTATCTCTCTAGAATGTGACCTCCAATTTGAGTACACTTACACCTAAGAATATTAAGCATCCATTCTATTAAATCTATGCCTCATTTTAGGTATGTTTACATAAACCTGATCTTTCATCCTATCTTGTGCTACCTTTGCCTGTTAGTGTGCCTTGATTTAAAACAAACAAACATCAAAAATTCCTAACAGGTTTTCTTAAAGAAATATCAAATTCATATTACACTAATTTTTTCTTTTAATTTTAGTTTCAGTTTCTTTTCTGAAGATCTATGATTTCCATAGCACATTCATTAGACAACCTCCTGTCATTTCTTTGAGTTGTATCTGAGTCCTGATTTAGAAAAGAAATAATCTTTATCCTCCCTTCTCTTTCAAAGGACCTTGAAAAACCTCCAGAAAATAAAATAACAGCAGCTAATGTTTATAGAGCATTTTCTAATTTCTAAATACTGTTTTAATAATTTTTTGTGTATGAACTTAATCCCCTCAACAACCTGAGGATGTAGGTTCCATAATCAGATTGAACCGTATGAAATTGCCTTTTTTATAGGTCAAAATGGTCAGGTATTGGCAATTTCATTTGGTCCAACTTATCTGACCTATTTTGCAGATCAGGAAACTGACACACAGGGGTTATATACCTTGCCCAAGGTCATACAGGCAGTCAGTGGCAGAATTGGGATTTGAGGCATGACCAAACCTCCCTATACTTCTTTCCCTGACAGTTTGGTTTTAATGTTTCTATGATCCCAGATTCTCAGAGAAGTAGGGAAAAATTCTCAAGGTATTAGTGCTGATTGACACTGTTATAATTGGAAGTAAATGGCACTGTTGGGTAGACCAGAGGCTACAGTGCATTTTCCCTTATCATTCCTGGGATTTCTTTACTAGCAGATCAGCAAAGACTAATACCTTCAGTGACTAAAAGTGAGTCATGGTGGCTTCCTTTCTTCAGCTACTTTAGTTTCTTACCCATATTCAATTATAATTTTTAGTGCCAATATTGTACTTAGGTATTTTATCAGTACCAATGATCTTCCAAACATCCTTAAAAAGTTGGCGTTCACTAACTGGGGAAATTATGACATAGTAAATTTTAAAATAATCTAATTATTTTTTTTTTTAAATTTTTAAGTTTTAAAATAATCTAATTTTTTTTTTTTTTTTTTTTTAAGAGACAAGGTCTTGCTATATTGCCCAGGCTGATCTTGAACTCCTGGCCTCAAGCAATCCTCCCGCTTCAGACTTCTGAGTAGCCAGGACTACAGGCACATGCCACCACGCCTGGCTGTACTCCATTTTTATTTTCAGTTCCTCAAAGGCAGTCAGAAAGATTTCCTAAAATCTGATGGCATTAAGGAGAACTCTAATACCAACCAAACAGTAATATAAATGCTTGTGAGTCTATAAAAGGCAGATACCGCACAATGGCTGAGTCATTTGGGGAAAATAGTTTGGAAAAGGGCCCAGAATTTATTGGAATTATGAAGCTGAAAAGATCATCTATTCCAAACCCTTCATTTTAGGGTTTATGATTTGCCTAAGGTTGCAAGCCAGTGACAGCTCCTGATTTCTGTATACTTCCTCTCTGCCTAGAGTCCTCCTACCTTTCACAGGGAAACAGCCTGCAAAACCTCTTTTCAATTAGAAAATAAGTATGCTTGAATCTTTAAAACCATTTTGAGAATTGAACAAACTATTCTTAGTATAGATTGATTTTTGTTACTCATTTGCTTCTCAGAGTATTTTTAAATTGAAGCCATGGAAATATTAAATATTAATAAAACTTTTTTAAAACCCTCAATCCAATCTTTAAGAAAATATTTCAGCCAAATGCATTTAACTAAAACATTTATCTGCGGATAGCTTGCTTGCTTTTTATTCAAACTTTCAATTGATTGATTTTAAGTGATGGATGAAACATTAAATGTTCCCTGACTTAGAGCTTTCCCTTTCTCCATCATAAATTGACGTTTTTGTGGATCCTTTGTGCTGCAGCATTCAAAACTGCCTTTTTAAGAAGTAACAAAAAAAATAGTATTTGCTACAGTCAGCAGATGGTTGTCACATTTTGTTTTCGGTGCGCTTTACCACTTAATTTTGTTTTGTTGCAGCATCAGAGGTTGCCAGTCAAGCATCTGCTATAGCTTATGGCCTAGGACTGGAGCCACTGCTGATGGCACATGTTCAGAACAGCACTAATCTAAAATAAATGTTTAATAAGCTAACCATAAAAGCACCTGGATTTTTGTTCTTTAAATTTCACAAAACTGCACGAGAGATTTGGAGGTTGGAAACAATTTTACATAAGGTTCGACTTATGCATTTTTATGTAGTTTAGTATATGAAAAATAATGCTTTTTTTTTTTTTTTTTTTATCTTTTGTGAATTCCAGCTCATCAAGGTGCTGTACAAGACCAGCCATACCAGCTGCCAGTGGAAATCGATCCTCTCATAGGTCTGTCACTTCCTTCTTTCTTTGCGATTCATTAAGCTCTGTATGGTGGCCCTGAAGTGTAGATTACAGTTGTTTTTCACTTGCTGGTTGCTGGGAATGGAATTTTCCTGATAAACCATTTGCATGCAAATTGGAATGCAATGAGCTGTGGCTATGCTGGTATTTCATCAACTCCCCCTCGTTGGTTTGCCTAATTTGAACAGGCCTAGGACGAGTGTCACTGAAAATTAATATGGATGCTGTAATAATGTGTGATTGAGAATGCGCATGAAGTACTGTCAGGATAATATTGGATCTTTTCATCACTCAGACTTGTTGATGAGCAGGAGCGAGGCACGTTATGATGAATTGGTGCACTGGTAATGTGATGGAGCTCCTTTGCTAGGAAAATTTTCATAATAACAGTGGGGTTCTTAGCAGCACTGTGTTGTGAAAAATAAAACTGTAGTGCCAGGGTTTCATCATTAAAGGAGATCAATTCTTTCTTCCTGGACCCTCTATTCAGTCTGAGGGGATTAATGTGCAATTGCAGAGCAGTTTCGAAGTTGAAATATATTGCCCAGCCAATGGTAGTGTTAAGATATTTGTATTCATTTTCCTAGGGTCCTACAGCCCAATAAATTGCCATTGGAGGTTAAATTTGTTCAGGGAAGAAAAAAATAGGGAGGAGACCAGAAAGAGCCATTGGGATGAAATGAGCATCTGTAGCAGATGACTTAGACGATTTAATTGCTGTTATGCTTTTTGAGTAGGTTAGCTGAAATCTCTAGTTTAGCATTTTTCATCCTTATGTGAGGGGATTTCAAATGTGGCATCGCTAAGAACATTAAGCTTTGATTTTGAAGATGCTGTTCAATACCTTTTAGGATAAAAAACTTAATTGCCTAGCTGTGCTACCAGCATGGATATTTATCTTGTAATTTTGTCAAACTTCTCTGGCACAAGTAAATTTGTTAGAATTTTGAAGTTTTTAAAGAAAGCATATGAACGAACAGGTTTATTACTTTGAAATCCAAGATGTTCTTTCTATGTAGTTACCTTTTTTTTTTTTTTGTCTTTAAAACTATTGTTTCAATAGAGAGCTAAATGACTACCATTCACAAATGGACTATCAGGATGAACAAAAATAATCTTAAGCTCAAAATCAATTCATTTATCATTTCCCCAAGTATAAGCAAAAATTTAAGACATATTATCTACATGAAGGATAAATACTACTCTGCTTCCTAAATCTTGTTTTGTTTTAAGTAGATACAATTTGCCATATATATTTAAAAAATGCTCACTTGGGTAGTTTTAAAAGTCAGGAAAAAGCCTATTTGCTAGGTCATTTAAAGCATTATTTCTGCTTTATAGACTCATTGTTTGCTTTGCAACTTGACAATGAATAAAGTCTAATTAAATGAATTTAGCAATTATAAACCTTTAGACCAAGCATAGGTAAATTTTTCAGGTAAATGGCCAGATACTAAATATAAGCTTTGTGGGCCATGGGTCTCAGACACAAGTATAGTTTGAGCATCCCCTAATCTGAAAATCTGAAGTGATCCAAAATTTGAGACTTTTTGAATGAAGACATGACACCACAAGTGGAAAATTCCACACTTAACCTCATGTGACAGGTCACAGTCAAAACATAATCAAAACTTTGTTTCATGCATAAAATTATTATACAAAATTACCATCAGACTATGTGTATAAGGTACATATAAACCATAAATTAATTTTGTGTTTAGACTTGGGTCCCATCCCCAAGATATGTCAATATAGGCAACTATTCCAAAATCTAAAACAAAAAATCTGAAATCCAAAACACTTCTGGTCCCAAGTATTTCAGATAAGGTAAGCCACCATAGACAAAATATAAACAAATAAGCTTGGCTGTGTTCCAGTAACACTTTATATACAAAACCAAGCATTGTTCGGATTTGGCCTTTGGGCCATAGTTTTTCCATCCCTGTTCTAGATCACTGGTCATCAGACTGTTCTCTTACCCCTTAAAATAACTGTTTAAAACCATGTACCTTCTCATACATTTTTAAGTTGACATCTGAAAGTTTTTATCACAAGTGTAAATAGTTGCAAAGTTTACAATTTCTGGTGTAGTGTAAAAAAAATTTAATATATCCAATGGAATCTAAATATCAGAGTGAATTGATACTCAACATTTTCTGATTTAAAAAATGTATAAAAAAGCTCTTAACAGTTGAAAATTTCACATTATTCCTTTTTCATCTTGAATTTATATTTTCATTCTACTTCACCCATGTAATTTTATCTTAACTTTTTAAAACTGATTACCCTATTATATTTTCAGCAATAAAAATATTTATGGAAAATTAAACATGTATATAAATTTAAGTTTAAAAATTTCCTATGACCATAAGACTCTGCTTTTTAAAAAATTAATCTGTATTGAGTGATCATTACAAATATTAATATATACCTACAATTATATTATAAAATTTAATAAACACTTATTAAACATAAAAAATGAACATTTATTGGAAATACATTTTTAATGAAATAGATGGGGCTTTCCCCCCCAACTAGCTCATCTATTCATGGATAAATATTATTTATTGCTGAGTGAGACAGGATTTGTCAACAGGTCTGTCATATTTATGTGTTTTTATAAATAGAAGCTCTGAGGAATGTTACATAAGAAAATAGATGGGCAAAGAAGAGTTTTGTTTTAATAGTGCCACTCAAATCTTTGAACTCTTTCTGTTAGTGGCAAATTCATATAGCAATAATCTATTATTAAGAATTATTTCTGGCCGGGCGCGGTGGCTCACGCCTGTAATCCTAGCACTCTGGGAGGCCGAGGCGGGTGGATCGCTCGAGGTCAGGAGTTCGAGACCAGCCTGAGCAAGAGCAAGACCCCGTCTCTACTAAAAATAGAAAGAAGTGATCTGGCCAAATAAAAATATATATATAGAAAAAATTAGCCGGGCATGGTGGTGCATGCCTGTAGTCCCAGCTACTCGGGAGGCTGAGGCAGTAGGATTGCTTGAGCCCAGGAGTTTGAGGTTGCTGTGAGCTAGGCTGACGCCATGGCACTCACTCTAGCCCGGGCAACAGAGCGAGACTCTGTCTCAAAAAAAAAAAAAAAAAGAATTATTTCTATGGTATATTATTAAATTATCATTTTAACAATCTATCATTAAAACTTATTTTTAATGATCTACCAATTGACAGCATGATTAGATCCTCATTCCATTTTATTGAAAGCAATGAATTAGAAACCACCTAACCTACAGAATGAGTTGATACATAGGCATTCACTTTTCAGAATCACATTAGTATTTTGAATTGTCCTTTTTTGACTCCCAAGAGATTTTTATACTGAGGGTAAATCACCATAGTAAGATTCTGCATGAAAGGGAAATACACCTTTATTTTTTCTAGTGGAGGAAGGGCATGAGAAAGGGGAGATATGAAAAGAAAACTCACAGGAACGTTCTCAGGCAAATCAGTTTCAGGCAAGAGAATATATGAAAGTTGAGGAATGAAACTGATTCCCTTAAGACCATCTGAACTTGTGTATCTCTTGGGAAGTCTAATACCCCTAGGGGTATGCATGCCCCAGTTTGAAGACTGCTTATCTAGACAAATATACCTTAGACAGATGGGGGACTTTGCAGTGTTAAATTACAAGTAAGCACTTGCTTAGAAAAATAGTTCATCTGAATGCTGAGGTGGCATCAGCCTTTACCCATGGGTACTTTGTGGTCACTCAATTCAAAATTATGCACATACCCAGATCTGTTGAGGAGGTCCTCTCAAGAGATTACCCTCCCAAATAATGGCCAGTGAAAGTTTATATCATAGGAGCAGAAGTCTTATAAACACTGACAAAAATAAACATTTTTACAGTTCTCCTATGGAATGAACCAGTGAGGAAAGTACCACATACCTTATTTTTAATTGTAATGTTTCTTGGAATTAAAAAAAAAATTATCACACAGCATCATTGCAGTGGGATACTGTCTCTCTATGATATACTATGATATCCATAAAAGCTTTTCTCATCTGCCAGCAACTTCCCTGTGTGCAGAAAGAGAGGGAATAATGATTCCCATCTAGAATTCTGCCCTTTTTAAACTGCCCATGTAAAACTGCCTACATAAAACTGCTATCACTTTTTAGCCCATTATTCCTCCAAAAGCATATGAAGCCTACAGTTATCTAATAATCTTGAATGGTTGAATTGTATCAACAGACACCAGCAGAATTTTGCAGCATTGCACATGTAGTGTATATGTATAGTTTGCTATGCTGTGTATGCCACGAGGGCAAGGGACACCTCAGTCCTCTGTGTCCCTGGTGGTTCCCAGAACAGCGCTGGAGAGCATTTTGAACACCTTTTTTCTTCTGCTTTATTTTCTGAGCTTTCTATTAAGTTACTGACATTAACTTAGTTATTACATATAATGAATATAATATAGATATTTTTCTATTTTTAATTTTTATCAATAATGTATAAGATTTTTTTCAAAAACTTGAAAACTATGATAAAAAGCTTAATAATCAGATAGAGAAATTTGTTTTGTTTGTTTTTATTTCTGGTACAACCAAGTTTCTTTATCAGTACAAGAACCATTATTTGTATTGGAAGAATGATGGTAAAATAAACCCTCAGATCACTGGAAACAAAGCTTTCTATTTTCATTGGCCTCAATGCCAAAAAAGGCATCTCAGTGAAAATTCCTTTTCTGATAATGGCACACTTGATAGTGTATTTCTAGGTGATTATTACTCTTCCCATGTGCTTGGTGTTGCTCTATGTCTGACCTTTTGCCTTGTGACAAACCACATCTCAGGTGCTCTGTAGCACTTTGAAAACACACTGCCAGGCTGTCTTGTTTTATTGCTTAAATAAGGAGTAAGAAAGTGGCAGTCTGCTGTGCTTTGACTTTTTCAATTACAAGAATCTTTAATAAATAGTCATTCTATCCTTTCCTTACATGCAAGTGCAGCTGTAAACAGGGGGAATGGGAGTTCCCATCCAGTCAAATTAAAGACCGGTTAAAGCCAAAGTAGTACAAGATGCTACAATATTTCAAATATATGACATTTAAATCCTAATATCTCTTCCTTGTGACAAAATGTTAAAGGTAATAGATTGTCACAACATGAACCATTCTCATGACAATAGATGTAATGAGATTGTCAGAAACACAAACCTAACTGTGATGCAATCTGGAGATTGTAATCTAGTTTGGTCCTGCCCAAGAGCTAGAAAGCATGTTCCGTGAATTGTATACGATTTTTAAATTGTAGTATGTTATTATTTCTTTCCTCTGAGTAAAATTTTTTACTGAGATGTTGAATTTAGCTGCCTAGATTCTTCCAGCAATCAGATATGTTTTCCTATTTGGTTTTTAAAATATTACTGTTCTTAAAATTAAACATCAAGAATTCTTATCTTGGAACGTGTCTCTGCTCCTACTTCACTCTCAACTCCCAAAAGGACAAACTATAGGATTTCTTTGCCCGTGTGTGTTTAATAGGTATTTTCCCCCTCTATTTTCACAGCCAGCAATACAGGAATGCACAAAAGGCAAATCACTGACCTTTTAGACCAAAGTATTCAAGTGCATTCCCAGTGCTTTGTCATCACTTCAGACAACCGCTACATTCTCATCTGTGGCTTCTGGGATAAGAGTTTCCGAGTCTATTCTACAGACACAGGTAATTTTTATTTTCTTTGTCAGTGAACTAAAGTTTACTACAAGTAACACTGAGAGGCTTAGAATGCTTTCTCATCTTCTTCCTTCAAAAACTATACAATTTTAAAATTTATAAAATAAGGAAAAGAAGAAGTTGTTTCCCCTTTCAAGTAATAATCTACTATATATTTCACTATTAAATTAGCTTCAGTATGTTTTTAAGAGGCAGTTTTTTTTTATAGTAGGTTTGTCTTCCAAAAGCTCATGCTTACAGAATAAGTGATTGATTTTGAAGGCAAATCCTGGTATATAAATACCATACACAAGCATTTGCGTCATCTTGTGGCAAGAGCACATACAAATAGGTGTATTTTCTCACTTTTATATTATTAAAGGATTTTCTTTTTCTTACTAAAAAGACTCATTAAGTATATCTCTTGGCAGTAGTTATCTTGCCTCCAACTACTTCTGCATAGAATCTTGCTGGAAGCTATACCATCATGAAGAAAAGTAGCTGACTACTGATTTTATATGTGACAGGAGCTCTTGTTAAGATTGAAAGTTTAAGTCTACAGATTCATTTGCATGCATCTTCATAAGAGACAAACCAAACCCAACTCAGTATTATTATAGGAAATCCAAGCCAGTAAATGTTTATAAATTTTTGCATATAGAAAATTGAGAAACATTGAGAAATTTAATGTTTTCCCTTAAAATATTTTAGAAACTTGTAGAGAATGAAATAAACTTATAGTAAATATGTAGTTGAATATTTAAAATAATTAAAATTAGATATGAATGCATTACAACTAATTGATATACTCATGTGTTGCTTAGCAATGGGCATACATTCTGAGAAATGTGTCATTAGCTGATTTTGTCAATGTGTGAACATCACAAACCTAGATGGTACAGCCTACTACACACCTAGGCTCCATGCCCATTGCTCCTAGGCTACAAACCTGAACAGCATGTGACTGTATTGAATACTGTAGGCAATTATAACACAATGGTAAGTATATATGTATCTAAACATAGAAAAAATACAGTAAAATACACACAAATGGTTGAAAAAAATGGTATACGTATGTAAGGCACTTACCATGAATACAGCTTTCAGGACTGGAAGTTGCTCTGGGTGAGTCAGTGAGTGAGTGGTGAGTGAGTATGAAGGTGTAGGACGTTACTGTACACTACTGTAGACTTTATAAACCCTGTACACTTAGGCTACACTAAATGTATACAAAACTATTTTTCTTCAGTAATAAATTAACCTTAGCTTACTATAACTTTTTTACTTTATAAACTCTTTAATGTTTTTAAACTTTTTTACTCTTTTGAAATAACACTTAGCTTAAAACACAAACATGTTGTACAGCTGTACAAAAATATTTTCTTTATATCCTCATTTTATAAGCCTTTTTGTATTTTTAATTTTTTTTTCGTTTTACTTTTTAAACTTTTTTGTTAAAAATTAAGATAAAAACACACACATTAGCCTTGACCTCCACAGGGTCAGGATCATCAATATCACTGTCTTCCACACCCACATCTTGTCCCACTGCAAGGTCTTAAGGACCAATAACTCCATGGAGCTGTCATCTCCTATGATAACAATGCCTTCTGGAATACTTACTGAAGGACCTGCCTGAAGCTATTTTAAAGTTAACTTTTTCTAAGTAGAAGGGGTACACTCTAAAATAAGGATTAAAAGTATAGGATAGTAAGTATAAAAACCAGTAACATAGTTGTTTATTATCAAGTATTATGTACTGTACATAACTGTATTTTCTATACTTTTATATGACTGGCAATGCAGTAGGTTTGTTTACACCAGCATCACCACAAATGTGCATAATGCATTGCTCTACCATGTCATGACATCTGTGACATCACTAGGTGATAGGATTTTTCAGCTCCATTATAATCTCATGGGACCACCATCGTATATGCAGTCCCTCACTGACCAAAAAGTTGTTATGTAGCACATGACCGTATATTATGAAAGTAGATATTTCAACTGAAGCAAAGATCTTACATGGATCTGGATTAAATTTTGTGGAAAGGGAAATTCTTTTTTCTTTTTCTTTTTTTTCTTTTTTGAAACAGGGCCTCACTCTGTTGCCCAGGCTACAGTACAATGGTGTAATGATAGCTCACTGCAACCTCCAACTCCTGGGCTTAAGCGATCCTCCTACCTCAACCACCCCAGTGGCTGGGGTGGCACACGCCACCACACTCAGCTAATTTTTTTGTTTTTTGTAGAGACAGGGTCTTGCTATGTTGTTTAGGCTGGTCTTGAACTCCTGGCCTCAAGCAGTCCTTCCACCTCAGCCTCCCAAAGTGCTACAATTACAGGCATGAGCTACCTTGCTTGGCTGGGAAATTCTTTTTAATTGAAATTTCTAGTTAATTAAATGCTTTTCAGTGAATTATCTTTGTCTTTTTAATAATCTTTATAAATTGTATGAGTCCGTGTTCCTGCTTAGGAAGTATAGTATATTGAACAATTAAGGAGTTTGTCCTTGAATAAGGATACAACTTGTTTGTAAATTTTTATGATAGTAGTGTAACATAGCTGTGGCAGAGTAAGGAAAAATAGTTGAATATGTACTGTTCATAAAATAAACTCTAGAAATTGTTTTTAAACATGATTCTGTTTATATTTTGTTTAATGAAATTGATGATCTAGTTTTCTCATAATTTGCATCTTTATTCTGTAGGTCCCGGAACATTATCATTCAAGCCTTTCTGATTATTTGCATTTTCACTAGATGTTTAAGGCTATGAGGTGGATTACTGTTGAACCTAAAACACCTTTAACATTCTCTAAAAATGGAATGGAAATTGATAAGTTTTCCTAAAATATATTTATTATTATAACTTTTCTCTGATTTAATCATAATTGAAATTTTAGTCTGTCTTTTAGCCTTTATAATGATAACCTTAGCATTATTTGACCTCAAATCATGCTCTCTTTTTGCACAAACTTTTAGGTTAAACTGGTTGCATCCTCTCACAAGATTTTCTTAAATATTCTTCTAGGTTGCATATTGTTTTTCTCACATATTTAAAAAAGTTATTTTAAAATTTTTAAATATAAGAATGAATTTTACATAGAATTTTACCATGTAAAATTGGTTTACAGTTCTATCTATTAGTATTGACAATGCATAGAGCAATGTAACCACCACCGTATCAAGGTGCAGAGCACTTCTGATGAGCCCCAAAATTTCCTTTGTGCTGCCTGCTAGAAGTCAACTTTTTACTCCACCCTCAACCTTCTGGCAACCACTGATCTATTCCTCATCTCTGGTTTTGCCTTTTCCAGAATGTCATATAAGTAGAATCATAAATCATGTCAATCTTTGGTTTTGACATTTGAGGTTTTTTTAGTTTGTTGACATTCCATATTGTTTTTTAAAGGCATTGAATGTTAATATTTATAAGGTAAAGCTAACTTCATTTTTATATAATACTAATAATTAAAATAATTTCTATATTCACATAGTTTTTTAGATTTACAAAATTCTTTCACATATTTGATATTGTTTCAGTCTCACAATAATCCTGTGAGGTAAACAGGCATCCTTATACCTATTTTTCAGATGACAAAACTGAGGTTTAGAGTTTGAGTAACTTGTTGACATTTATGTCGCTAATGGTAACAGAACTTGGACTTGGCTTTTCTGACTTTAAATGTAGCATTCTTTGTGATTATACCATATTGTCATATAGAGTTGTTGCCAATCATTGCTTAATTTGAAAAATGCTGTAATTTGTAACACTAAGTTCCTAGTATGTCTGACATGTTGCATTACACTTAATAAACTAGATACCATTCTTTCCTGTCTTTACAAAAATCAAATGTACTATTTTTTAAAAATTATATGTATAAAACTTTTTCGTAAGGAGTAGCTTTATTTTAAACATCATTTCAATGGGACTGACTTAGCTTGTGGAATAAAAATATTTATACTTGCCAGAAAACTTGTTTAAGAAAGCAACAACAAACTCAGATGATAGTCCTAGTATCTTCTTAATATCTTATATACAAACTCTGATGCTAGTTTTATTTAAAATAATTTCAGTTAGGGTAAATACATGTTTGTGTTTTTATGACAATAGGAATACTAAATATTTTCCCCTATGTTTAGCAGAAAAGGGAAAAATTGTATGATCAGGAACATATAATGGCAAAGATATCACAAGTGTTGAATTCAATTATATTTTAGCACACAAGCCAAAAAAAAAAAAAAAATCCTTCACTTATTAGATTTGGGGGGAGGGAGGAGAAACATAGGTTGTAACAGGAAATTCTTTAAACATAAATCATGTTTTCGGGGCACAACCAGAACAGCAGAGGCAACAATAAAACCTTCCCCCGGCAGTCGGAATTATTTTCAGGCCACATTTTAGATTCAGTAGTGCAGAGTCCTGAGCTTGAATTTTTTTATTTGTAGCACAGCTGTCAAATAAAACATTAACTAGAAAATTTGTTCTGTCAAAAAAGGGATATTCTGGTGCTTGTGGTAATATTTGATATTAGTGTGTGGAGAGGTGGACTGGTATTAAAGGAAACAAAAAATAAAGGTTGAGGAACACTTATGAGATTATCAGAAAATAATTTACCAAAAAGAACAGCAGGTATTTATATGCTGTGATTTATTTAGGAGGAGTGAACCTCAACCTCATAGCAATAACAAATATTGCTGAGGAAGGCTGCCAGAACAGGAAAAGTAAACTTAAAAAAATAATGTTTTTCAGAGTTGAGTGCAAAGTATAAATTGTCGAGAATAAAGTTAATTTGTATTAACATATGAAATTCTTTAGATGTAACTACTTAAATGTCAGTCTCACATTTAGATTTTCCCTGACACCCAGTCTAAATTTGTTTCACCTTATTACTTTCACTGATCCTCACTTGTTCTTTTCTTTTATAATACCTATCACTATTCATAATTATATATCTGTTTATTGCTTAATGTCTGTCTGCCCCAAAAGACAGTAAATGTTGTGATGGGAGAGAACATGTCAGTTAGTTCACCACTATTATACAGGTAGGAAAGCCTAATGCTTGGCACTGAGTAGGTGCTAAGTCAATATTTGTTGAATGATAACTAATTGTGGTAACTTTTAGGGCAACAATGATAACACTAGAAAAAGGAACCACAGTGACTGAGTGTACATCTTCCTCACACTGACATTGGAGAAACAGAGCAATGACTTAACTAAGAAGAATTAACATGTGAATCTTGGAAAATTTTGCCTCTGTATTTAATCTATCCCACTTTTACAGCTAAATCTTTCCACTTTATCCTCACATGAGTTGGAAATTAAGTTACCAAGGTGAATAGCTGTTTTTTGCAAGGCTCCTGGTACACAAGGAATACCCACCCGGGTTTCCTCTGTGCCATCTACTTCAAGTACCTGGTTAGTTGTAGTTATTTCACTCATCCTCACTCCTACAACTCATTGAGTTGTTGGATTCCAAATCTTAAATAAGCCTAGCCCTAAATAACCTATTTAAGTCACTCCTATAGTTTATGTGCTCTTAGCATTTGGTATAGGCTGAAGCAGAAATGACTGTACAATACTCTGTGATCAAAACATCACAACATGATGTATTCAGTTTCTTTCACTAGTTAAAATACATTGATTTAACCTTTGGTTTTCTAATTATTAACAACAGTACATTCAGCTACCTAATTTTTTTCTTAACCTATGTAAGGCCCTGGTGTAATTTAACCCCACCCATTTTACCACTAAACCTGCCCACTCTGTTCTTCATATAAACTGGAAATGAAGTGAACATTATTATATTTTTCATATTTAATTTATTGTTTAACATTTTTTTATTGTAGAAAGTCTTGAATTCTTCTTGCCATATTCTTTATTGATATAAGCTAATTTTTTTAACTGAAATGTTTTGGTGTCGATTTAAAAGGTTGAAGAAATTCAGAAGTGAATGATCTGAACAGTCAAGCAGTTAAAATACCTGCTTTGACTGAGTCTTTGCTCCCCCTTAGTCACAAGAGAAAAAAATATACTTTATTAATTTTGCAATTTGAGATTGAAATGAATCTGATTTTACATTTACTAGAAGTAGGCTATGTGCATGACTGACACTCATGAATGAAAGCATGTATTTGACTTTCCATCTGATGTAGATAAAGTATATTTCAGTATTTTTTTACTTCTAAATTTCTAGCTTTTATAGTCAGCCTCAGGTTTATTATTAGGGAATCAAGAATTTAAAAATTTAATGTAAATACTTTCTTAGTTACATTTACTCTTACCTTGAAACGTTAAATACACTGAGATGCCAAAACTTGAGACCTTAATCTTTTGAAAAGTTTATAATGTATTCCAAGTTCAACATAAACTTTTTAGTCATATTAATTTTTTTCAGGTCAGTAGTCTTTTTTTCTTGAACATCTGAATTATATTTTTATGGCCTCACCGAACATTTGTTAAAAAAAGAAAGCTACAATGAATATTAAAGGGTAGAAATTCAATGACATTCATTTGTAGAGTATGTAGACATTTCAAAAGAACATGTTAGCTAGAAACTATAAGGATGGAATGGAGGTGCTGCCGCAGATATTTAATTCTTTAGGCAAATTTGTGTGAATTATAACCACCATCTCTGGTTAAACAAAGATTCTAAAAGGTGAAGGCTTTACTTTTTTCCTGATTCCTTTATGTGAACAACGCTTCCTGTATTTGAGGCCATAATATACAGTAAGTAAGTTTACTGGGTTCCTCTCCACTATCCCCAGTCATTACTATTAAACTGCCATAATCTTGATTCCAACATCACTGCCTGAGGAATTTTCATCATTCAGACAATCAAAACAAAGAAAGAATGACCTGGCTCAAATCGGAATCACAATACATCTGTTCTTTCATCAAACTTTCCACGTAATCCTTATTTGAAAAATCAGAAGCTCTCCAAAGTGACTTATATCATCCTCGTGTAATCACTTAAAAAGAAAGAAGTACATTAAATCTTTACTAATTCAGAGACAAGTTTTTATTAGTGAAGTCTGAATTACAGAATACTTTTACAGAAAGGCAACTAAGTTTTGTTTTATTTTGAATCATGTATAGTAACTCAAGAAAGTGTTACAATGGTTCCAAAGGTTTCTCCTGGTCCTGCTTTGAATCAGTAAACATGATTCATTGGTAATTTATAGTAGCCATTTATAGTACAATGATTCAGTATCATGGTCCTCAAATAGTTTCATTGAAATAGTTTTAACATATGTCTTCCAAAAATGTTATCACCATTCAATTTATTTTTTTGTTGTTGTTGTTAGTATTCAAAGAAAATATTTAGGTTAGACCAGGTCAAATTATTATAAAATCAGAATTATCAGAATCTAAGTTATTATGGTTTCATTGTATTATAAGTTATCTGTTCACTAGAAATTTATTTTTTAATAGCAATTTTAAAGAAAATTGTTTTACATTTCAGGAAAATTGACCCAAGTGGTGTTTGGCCATTGGGATGTCGTCACTTGCCTCACTCGTTCTGAGTCATATATTGGGGGAAATTGCTACATTCTCTCAGGGTCACGTGATGCAACCCTTTTGCTGTGGTACTGGAATGGAAAAAGCAGTGGGATTGGAGATAACCCAGGCAGTAAGTATGATTTATTTTTTAAGTAAACTTTTACAAGTGGTGTAGAATAACATTTTGCAGTGAAGTTACCTTTTCAGTATGGTAAGAGTGAAACTGAATTATCAAGTATTTTTAATTTCTTAGTTATAATTTAAGAAAGATCTGAATGGCACCATTATTAACATGTGACCATTGATAATTAAAATCCAAGCATGAAATCTCATTTTTCATCTTATAGGTTATTCTTATGATCCAAAAATGCTAATTCTTCATTGGAAATGGCTGTCACCAAATAAAAGAGAAGTGTTTTATTCCCAAACAATAAGATATAGCATAAAAGAGCAATCACATATTATCTTGTTTATGGAATTCATATTTTTAAAGGGCAAAATAAAAATTATAATTTCATGGAAACAAACCAGTCTTTATAAAATTATGCTTTCATTTACATATTAAAAGATAAAACAGGTCATAAAAGGCCAATATGGAATATTCAAATTGGCTCTTGGTTTTTCAGATGGGAAATGAAAATGTTCACCAACAGCCTTAAACATCTTTATGAAACTGTGCTGAAGGCAGTAAAACAAAAAATGTGTAACCATTTAAAATTGTAATTCACAGAAGGCAAAAAAGGAAGCAGCTACCATTAAAACCAATCGCACACAGCTGCAGAAAAGAAATGGCTTTAGAAAAACACATTAAGAAGTAGGAAAAAACAATTAAAGGGACCACCTGAAAAATGAGAATTTAATTAAAATGATTATGACAACACTGAAGAGTTCCTGCAAGAGTAGCTTTAGATTTTTACTTCATAAGGTAGAGCACTTTAACTGCTCTTAAATATTTACAATTTCTTAATTTAAAGCAAGTTGCAACGTATTTGGTTAAGGAAGGATCACGTTGCTCCTGATTACTTTACCTGAATATGCTGGTCCTTCTTTTTGTCACTCAGCCTCAAATTGTGGAATGGTCTGAATATGTTTAAGCTCATCATATTTTAGATTGACTTCTCAAAGCTGTGCTTAAACGTGTAATATTTGTATGAAAGCAAAACCTTTTTTCAAAAAATCTAGTGAAATGCTAGTACAATTTTAAAGGAAATATATGCAAAGTATTTTTTCAAAGCTTTTTCTTCCTATTATATATATTAGAGATGTTGTTTGATGTGGAGAGTAAACACAACTTTTATTCGATGAACCTCTAATATATATTTCTTATTTTAATCAAAAAAGAATTCCCTACTTGAATAGAATATGAAAAATAATCTTAATGCTTTGATTCTATGACTAGTACAGACTTTGTGATCAAATGGTAGTCTCTGTGTATATAAGGGGGGAGAGTGTGGATATGGGTATTTCACATATTTATATAAATATCTCTATTTTGTACATAATTACAATAATTTTAAAGATGTAAATTTCAGGGATTTTGTTTTTCAAAATCTTTTTGAAAAGTACTTCATGTTCTTTTCAACATGGACAAGACATTCTGGTCCTTCTTCCTTTCTTGCCATTTTGGGATGAGTCACTACTTTCAATTCTTTTTTCCTGTCTCTGTAAACCCAGTTACCGAGATTCACTAAATTATCTCAGGCAAACCTAAATTTGACATAGATGATAAATCTACCATTTTGTTATTTATCTCAAAATATTTAAGAAGAACTTTTTCTTGCCTTAATGTAAGATGTTTCATGCACATAATGAAATCTAAAACACAAGATATTTAGGTTGTTTTTTTACTTACTTGACTTAATCATGTTCTGTGTTATACATAATCATTATCAACATGTATTCAAAGAAGTAGCTAAAAGCTTATTAGCTACACTCGTGTGTAATTGCTGTTGTAGTTCAGAAATATAAGTATATTTTAAAATTAGGACTTTTCAGCTTTTTCAGAAAGAAGAAAGTATGATATATATCATGATATATGTACATATTTAAATATATTTAAATGCCTTATAACTCACCCTAGAGATGTTTTTTACATGCATGTCCTTTAAAAAATGAATCACATAGGACTGACCAAATCCTGGAGTTTGTAGTAAAAAAAAAAAAAAAAAATCTAAGTTCCAAGCTTTGCTGTGGTCTTTCTGTCTTGTCTAAAATGAAAGCAACAACAGTAACTGACTTAATGTGTTATCAGAAGCACAGGATGCTTAGAGCAAATAAATCACCACAAAAGCACCATCTTGTTGGCATTAGAGTACATATTATAATGTTATATTTTTCATAAAGCACTTCATCTATACCCTCTCATTGTCTGCAGTGTGGTGGAGATTAACTCCTAGTAATGCTGGTAATGAAAAGAAAAAAAATAAAAGAATAATATAATAGCACATCTAATAAAAATTTTAGAAAATTGTAATGTATCTTGACTAAATTAAATTACCTTTCTCAAAGTGAACCTCGTCCTTTCTGGCCCTTTTATAATGTCTGATGTTCCAATTTAATTTTGCATTAGCTTTAAAAGATGAATATGGGAGAAAGACAAATAGGCACTTTTTCTTGTAACGAGAATTTACACACACTAAAAGAGAAAAATAAAAAACAGTCTAAGCTTTTCAAAAGAAAATGACAAACAAAAACAAAGGCATTTGTACCGTGTGTAAACTGTTTCAAATATTCATGCAAGCTGGTTCGGATTTTATAAGCCTCTGCTCATTGATGGTTCCACGATGCAGCCGCTGGAGTCAGAGCTTTTCAGATGAGGGGTTTTAGGTTATGCTTGTTCCTATATTGTTTCTTTCAGACACAATATAAATGACCTTTAAGAAGTGGTCAGGCTTTTATACACATATAATTGCAATATGTTCTATAAATACACAAAATGCCTCAACTTTAAATTTTTGATTTTAGACTTTTTCTTTCTTGAAGGGAAAATAAATAAACGAAGGAAGACTAGCCTATTGCTTTTTCTATATTTTATAGGTCTCATCCAGGTATTTAGGTTTTTTTATTTGAAAAATCATAAAAATAGGTAGTAATTTTACTTTCTAGGGTTATAAGCCTATATACACCATTTTCTCCAGATCTAATATTGGTGCTATATTCAAAGTTGATAGCTGTATAACTATTTTTTCAAAATATCATGTTATCCAATACTAATATATATGTTGCTTTGGCAAAATCAGACTAATTCATATTGGATAAAACTCATAAATTGTATAATTTAGGGCTTTCAAAAAGACAAAAATGTTTTACAAAACCTACCTAGATTACATAGCAAAAGGCTTGTTTTCCTGTATGCCAGATAGTTTTTCATCTTTGACTCTATTGTCTTGTGATAGCTATCTCCTGTGGAATGCACTTTTCTCAATGAGAAGAAAAATTAAAGTAGGATTCCATTTAATCATGGATGATTTTTATAAAATTAACTAGGAACATTTCAAAGAAAGACATTTTTCTACATAGAAGCATAGCATCTCTCCTTGCCCTAGAATTCTTTGTGTTTTAGGACTGAATCTTGTCCACCAAAGTGCTTTTCCTGAGATAACTCATTTTCCTTCAGAATAATGCTATCCAGACTGTAAATTTCCAAATTTTGGAGAAAATGTTCTCCAGTGCATTCAATTGATATTCAAATACTTTAACCTGTGACATGATCTTATTTAAGCAAGATGAAAATATATAAAATAGTTATTCACTATTTTTATATTGATAGATCATAAGCTTGGATTTTAAAAATTAAACGCTTATTAGGTATTTTTAGGTATGTGAGTAATTTTCTTTTAAAGACACAGTTGATTAGCTTCAGAAGCAAATGCTTGCTGACTGAGGGTTTGCATAGATTTGTGTGTGTAGTATTTCAGTAAAGTAGTTTTCCATTCTTGCATTCTGGTTTTGATTTGATTGAAAGGTGGCATTTTTTTTTCCTCATTGCGATCAGACATGTTAATCTATGTCAGCTTCCTCCTTTATGGGAATGGCGTCTACTGAAAAAAAAAACTAAGTTTTTTTCATAACAACAAGATTCTGTTCTTTAATAATATTTCAGCACCGTTAATTAGAAAGAAGGTTTTATTAACCATAAGGCTAGCACTAACAGACCACAGAGCTGTTTTTTAAAGTACTGTATTCCATAGCTGCCCTGCTTTTTCTCTGTCTAAAACTTCATTTTGTTATACTCTCATCAATCACTTAAGTCATTACCGTAAATCCTACTGTTGTTAATTTTACTAGTATCACCCTAATGAGACATTCCTGCTATAATTAAAAATGAATTCTAACTTTAAGCCATTCTAAATTTTTTTTTAATGAATTTAGAATGATCATGCCACATGACTATAAATACTGCTGATATACACATAGACTACTCATCAAATCTGTAAGAAAAGTAGTATCATAATATGTCCAGGTGTGAATTATTTACTGGTTGCCTTTGTGCACATGTGCTTATGCATATGTATATTTTTGTGCACATATTTAGGAATTATGTCCTTTTTATTGTAAAGCCTAATAGGTTTTACTGAAGCTACTGATAAATCCTTATTCTTTGTCTGGCCAAAATATAGGTAAATACAAACAGTATTACTCTCTGTAAGTAGGTGTCCTAGAGCACCATCTGCTGGATGCATTTGAGGACCTAATGTTGGGAAATGTGAAAATTGGTACTTGGGAAGACAGGTGTACTTTGTTTTTCATTGCCTGTGATATATTATTTAAGGGTCACAAATGTCAAGGTATGTACATTTGTGTTGAACCATATGAGTTTTTAGAAAGAAATTACTTTCTTCCTGCTTTTTCCCTACCCTAACCTGGATTTGGAACTTCACAATAAATATTTTGTTTAAGGAAAAAGCAAGCACAATATATGCCTAAAAACACCACAGTTGGTCATGAGATAAACTGTTATTTTATTGATCACAGCTCTTCAGTAGGCTACAGTTGAGGAAAATTGTTTGGATGATAATTTAAATGTACAATCCTTCTGTTCACTAGATTCTGAATATGAAAGTGATGCTTGAAACAAGTAGCCCTTTCATACCTGCTCTTTGACTGTTGCTCTGATTCTTTGTCAAGAACACGAGTTCTTGTATGTATCTCTTCAAGACTTTCCCTTCTGGGCCTGCTTTTAGAATGCACTGTTGCAGTAAGACTAGCCTGTATTTTTCTTTTTTCCTTGAAGAATTATCAAGTAGCATTTTGAAGCACTACGTTGGCAGCGTTCAAGTTCAGGTGACATTAAAAGTATGTCTATGAAATTCTCCAGAAGGTCCAGGATGTTTAGTGATCCATGATGTAATGCAGGCCCTCAAGTTCCAGCAAAACAAGTCTGTATTTACTGCTTGTAACTAATAGTAGATGTGGTAAAAAGGAATTATATTCATATGGCAAATGAATACAACCTTAATGTGCACCATATGCAGAGTGGTGGGGTGATATGCCAATATATCACATTTATTTACCTTGTTTGGTTGCAGAGAAAAATGACTATACCATTCAGCCCATAGGCTATAGCCATATAAATATGAGAACAGAAGAATGGGTGATTTATGCCCTCGTATTGAAACCAAGTATCTTCATATGTAGACTTTAATAGTGCCATACCAAAGAAAGTTGTCCAATACTTTATGCTCAATGGGAAATGTAATTTCAAAAAAATTGCTGGAATTAATCCAAAAAGGTACAAATTCCCTTTAGTCAACTCAATGTGGGATTCTTCTGCTTTTAGAATATTGTATAACTGTGTGTGTGTGTGTGTGTGTGTGTGTCCATGACATTATTGTAGAACTACTAAGGATACATTTAATTAAGACTTCCTGGAACAACATATTAGACTGACTTTACCACCTTTCAAAAGTTCATTTCATTAGAGAATTTTTTTAACAGCTTTGTGCATATGTACCTCACAATGTACATTAGATAGTCCTGAGACTTTATGAAAATACAGCCATTTTTACATGAAATTCAATACTTAAATGCCTCTATTTCTTTTACAAAGTAACAGTTACCCAATTTTTTCTAGTTACTTCAATTTTCACGTGCTATATCCACTTAATACGGCTTTACAGAGCATAAGTTTAGAAGCATTATTAACAAATTTTTAAAGATTCATTTTCTTGATCTCTTAACAGTACCATTACCTAATAAAGCATATCATTGCATTTTATTTACATGCTAATTTTTTAAAAGTAATTTTTCTCACATTCAAGTAAGCAAATCAATGTATTTGGTGAGGCTTCAGATTTTGGATTTGAAGGTTTTTAGTTAGGAAAACTTTTTTAAGAATTCTTTCTGCTTTTTGTGGCTTAAGGCCACATGACTGTTGAATTTTTTAGCTTTTATTCTTGTAGCTGGTAACTTTCCTCAACTTAGAGATTGCTTTATTTCCTTGGGGTGAGTGGGTCAAGATGTTTTTAATAGCTAAAGATGTAAAAACCCTCTGTAGTTTTCAGAGTGCCTAACTTAATGCATTTTTAACAAAACAACCTTAAAAATGTTAAGAAGGACATATTATAAAGAATTATAAGTGATTTGGGTATTTAGGATAAATAGAAAGAAATAATTTTCAATTTTAATGTATATTCATGAAAATCGCATTCTTAATGTTGTATATCAACAAATCCAAACAAGATTTCACTTCAATAAAATTTCTATCTATATACTTTTCTGGAAATAGAAATTTTTTATAGTTTTTATGTTACTAGACACCCATACGCAGCTATAGGAGATATAGATGAATGAGAGCCAAAGATCAAGCCCCTCTGTGGAAAATAAACAAATGAAGCCTCAAGAAAGTAGGACAAATGAAGTACATTAGTTAAGTACAGTATGATCTGTCCACATAATGAATTACTGTATGGCCACTAACAAAGATATTATAAATTTGTAATATTGACACAGGTATGCCCTCTGTATTGCTAAGTGTAAAAAGATCACCAAACTACATATATATATATAAGTATCTACATCTATATGTGTATACACTTATAGTCTATGTATATTTATGCATAAAGTATGAAATGATAGCCAGACAAATGTTAGCAATGTTTATTTGTAGGTAGTGAATTTGGAAGCAATTTTTCATTTTCTTCTTCATAGTTTACTAAATTATCTGAAAGTTTTATAATGAGCATGTATTACTTTGATAATCAGAGACAGTAGAGATATTTTAATTTGGGGAAAGCACATAATTATTATAATGTACCTTTACTCCCTCTCTTGGCCTCTAGGCTACTAGATATTAATAGTTATATTAGAATTTACATGGCTTGACAGAGAGAGAACATCTCTACTTGGCATTTATGCAACATAGGTTAAGATATACTTTCACTTGAAAGAAGTGTTTATAACAGAGCATGAAAAATAGCATCATTCTACTACTGTTACTTCTACTGCTTCTAAATGATACTTAATGGGTGCTCACTACATGCTAGGCACTGTCCTAAGCACTTTACATATTAACTAAATCCTCATAGTAGCCTTGTGTGGTAATTACTACTGTTAGTATCCTTGTCTTATAGATGAGGCATGGGGAAGTAAGTATACCTTTACTTTCTGCCCTGGGCCTTGAAGCTCCTGGGTATCCTTACTAGAACTATAGGAACTGGCCCAAGGGAGCTTACATAGCTAGCAAGTGCTGGAGCCTGGACTCAAACTCAAGCACTTTAGGTCAGAGGCCACACTCCTAACCACCAAACTGTACCACATTTTTTACTAGATTTAATTGGGCTATCAGCTACAGAGAATTTGATGCAATCCTATCACTAAAGCACTCTTAGTATTTGCAAAGGACATAAAAAGAAAATTTTATTTTACTGAGTTCTTATAACAGTATACGTCATGATAGGATTTTGGTTTTTTAAAAAATATTATACATCTAAGAGGTATACTTAAAGTATACAATTATAGGTACATACTCATACAAACCCATTTTCTAAAGTATAGGGGTTTTTTTTGACCCTTGAACAACGTGGGAGTTAGGGATGCGAGCCACCCCACAACTTGCAGTCAAAAATCTGAGTATAATTTTGACTCCCCCCAAATTTAGCTATTAATAGCCTACTGTTGACCTCAAGCCTTACCAATAACATAAAGTCAATTAACACATATTTTGTATCTTATATGCATTATAAGTATTCTTACAATAAAGTAGTCTAGAGAAGAGAAAATGTTATTTTAAAAAAGTATAAGGAAGTGAAAAATATATTTACTATTCATTAAGTGGAAGTGGATCATCATAAAGGTCTTCATCCTCATTGTCTTCATGTTCGATAGGTTGAGGAGGAGGAAGAGGAGGGGTTGGTCCTGCTGTCTCAGGGTGACAGAGGCAGAGGAAAATCCATGTATAAGTGGACCCATACAGTTCAAAGGTCAACTATAGTCTTAGAGGGTGATTCTGTGTCATAAACTTTCATATATATTATAGAGAGAGGAAGAGAAATGTTATAAACCAAAAACTTACCTTGTTACAGAAGGAATGTGAAAGAAAACCCAAAAACTTACAGTTGTTTTCTGTACCAACATTATCTTGTCTTGCATTAATAATTCTAATATTGTTTACATGAGGATACTACCAAAATTTACTATCTGATGATTGTCACACCCTAAATGCAGCAATGACTTACTGTCTGTAGTCTGTATGCTTAATCAAATTAACATTTTTTTCCACCAAAAAGACCAAGATGAATGGGGGAGGGGAGAAGTTTGGTGAAGATGGAATGAATAGAACAAAGTTCAAATAATTTCTCTTTGCATAATTAAAATGTAGTATAATTCCCATTGAAAAATTAGGAAGTTAATGGAAAAGGTTTAAGAAACATTTAACAGCTAACCTCATTTCCACTTCAGCAAAGCCATTTCCTTTCTTGATTTACCATTATGGTAAGCCACACAAGAAAGCTTAGTATTCAGTTTTCACATGAATGTACTCAATTTTTACATGCATGTTTTGTAGTAATTAACTGTAATTAAATGAAAAGGCATGTGTAAAATAGAAATATCCATCTTTAGGAAATGGCTGGCATATATTTATATTTTTGTTGTTTTTATCTATATATACTTAGTAACCTCATTATGTATTTAGTTTTTTAAAAACTTACATTTTACTTCAAAATGAGTTCTCTATTGAAGTTATTTTTTTTAATAAAACCAGGTTTCATATGGTTTTACTTCTCCAAAAGGTCAGATACTAGATTTTATTAATGTTGAAAATTATATCATTTGTTTTTATTTAAGAACTTTATTAATGAATGTTAAATACTGATTTTACATGCAAATGCAGTTGTAATAAGTGGTTTGTACTTCAGTATAGTTTTTTTTACCTTTATAATCATAGATACTTATAACATGCAGGTTTATAGTACCTGACACAACCAGATCCAATGACCATTTAAAATCAAGTCATTTTCAAATCAAAAGCCATATTTTATTCCGTTCCTTATTTCCACAGTGCATTGCACATCTTACATAACTCAATAAATGTTATTAAGTGAATGAAGGAGTGAAGGAATCTATATGTTATTTTCTTTCCTGGGAGTCATCTGAACTAAGTATTACTTGGAAGGCATCATTTTATTTTTATAAAACTAAGAATAGGAAAATGCTGAACCCCACTTCATTTCAGAATCAATGGTATTGAAAATATGGCAAATGAATGAAGAGGATTCACTGTGCTAATAACATATTTATACTGCTAATAAGAACTTTATAGTGTGTTTTAAAGTGATTTAATTTTCATAAGACTGAGGAGATAGTGCCAAAAATACCAAGAACTTTATTCATTTTTTAAAAAGTAACTGAAAGTTTGCCAGAAATACATATCAGGACTACTTCCACCTGGATTATTAAACCCTTTTGCCTTAATGGAGACAGACGTTATGAATTATTTTTCTCATTGAATATTTATGAGCAGGATACTAGAGAAATTATTGTATCCTCTTTTAGGTATAATTTTAAATGGTTCGGAGTCCATTGGATAGAGAAATATACTTAATGCTATGAGGACACCAAAGGAACACATTTAATATTTAATAAAAACATTTGTTATTCTGCCTAATAGTGTTAAAATATTTCACTAAATGTTTTAAAACATAGGTCCAACATAAATGCTAAATGGGTATTATAGAGATCTTGTACTGTTTTTTAAAGCAAGTTGGGTTGTTTATAATAGTCTCTGTAAGTTAGTACTGATATTCAGTATTATGTAATGAGAAAAGCACATCTGTAAAAACTGATGTGTCCTGGTATTTGTGGCAGGATCTGGACTGTCTTTAATCTCATTTGACTTGTTCATCTTCCTTTAAGGCCATCCATAAAGATGCACTGAGTATCCTTTTCAGCCTTTGGTTAGGATTTGCATCAGTAGTCATAAACCTGCTCTCCAAACAAAGACACCCTTTCCTTTGAAGTAATTGCTCAAGCTTTTCAAAGCAGTCCTAGAAGTCTGTCCTCTTTCTCTTTTTATTTTTCTTTAAGAAGAGTTTGAAGTGTAGCCCCTTAAACTAGCAGCAAGATAAATTTTTCTCTCAGCATTATTGAAAGCCATGACAATTTTTCAAGCAGGAAGACTAAAAGGTTCTTAAGGGAATCCGTTCTGCTTTATGATCTAGCTTTTGGTAGATCCTACTATCTCAGAAAGCAAAGGTAAAGACTCTTTGTACCCTTTAACTATTGCAATTTTTTACCAAAAGAATTAACCTGATATTTTTCAGAAGACTTTTTATTTTCCTGCTCTTTATTTGGTTTAGAGAGTTCAATGAGAGATTGTTGATAGCTTTGGAGTCTTTGAAAAGTAAAAAAATATGGCCTGAATCATCTTATTTGAGCTGATTGTTTCCCCCCAGGTATTAACTATATGTGCTGACAAGAAGTTGGGAGGGGCAGATTTAGAAGAGTGCCGCAGTGAAAATGAGTTATATGGTTCCGAGATTCTGTTTCTAGGCTTTCTGAACAGGAATATACATAGATATGGAGGAGTCTTGCCTTTCCTTTCTGTGGGATTTTGTCACTTGAGCTCTGCTATGATCCAGGATGATGTATAACAGTGTAACTACAGAGAAATAAAAAGATTCTGTGAGCCATGTATATAAAGCTGCTGCTCTGCCTCCGATTATCCCCTCCCGACTCAGTAATTTCATTCCAGGTGGTTCTCAAAATGCCCACTGAACTTAAAAACAATCTGTTTAATTTAAATCCTATATTATACAATTATATTTGCTATAGTGAAATTTTAATATTTAAAGCCTTAGTTTATTGAAACTTACAAAACTCAAACAGGTATTTACTTTGAACATATTTTTTGATGATAAGAAAATGTAAAGAATGCTCGATCTGTACAGAAGATAATAAAGGGAGTGGGAGGAAATGATATGATATCTCTGCTTATATTGTTGTGTGTGGGTTTATAGAGGCCATTAATGTACATTTCCTATAGGTGAGGGAAGTTAAGTAGTACTGTCTTTTTACTGGAAATCCAGTATTTGTGAAACAGTTACCTGAGAACCTAATGATTGTAAGTCTACCCTTATGCTTTTAATTTGTTGAGTTTTCTCTCTCTCTCTCTCTCTCTTTTTTTTTTTTTGTATTTCCTGAACTGTCTAACCTGCTTCCTGGATTAGTAAAACTTTGCCAAACTTTGAAGCCAGAGTCCTAGCATTGAACAGTTCCTTATTTAGAGATCAGGCCCTAGGAATGAAAACTGGTTTTTCAGTTTTGAAATTACTCTTATATGTGTGTGTCTTCTGATTTGTGTAATGAAAAATGATAAATATAATTTGGAATATTAGAAACTAGTATTTTATAAGTAGAGCATACTTATAAAAATCTTAATTATAAGTTTACAAAAAAGAATGCTTATCTCAACCCACTTTCTGGGTTAATCACAGGGCTTCCTAAACTCTAACTTTATAGTCATAGAAAATGCTCAGTATTTCAACTCTTTTCCCTTAAAGAAAGAAGTACAATTACAATCAACAGCAGCCTTCTCTCTTCCTCTACCAGGCTCCTGAGAAAATATTCTTAGATCTAGAAAACAAAAAGTTACCATTGACGAGTTTAAATGACGGTGTCCTCTGGGACCGCCATTATCCATCTGTCCTTTGTTTACTTTGGCTTAGACTTAGATTGCTTTCATTTGCCATCAGTTTTCCTTCAAACTTTCCGTTTCTACTGAGGAATTCCAAGACAGTTAAAACACAAATCTCGCCCCATAAAATGGTAACTTATGAAAACAAAAAAAAGGAATAATCACACGGAAAATGTATTCTAGATCTTAATGATTTTAATTGTTGATAAAAAAAAGTTGCCTATTGATACAATTAGAAGTAATTTCAAAAATAACATTGTATGGTATTTTCATGGACTGTAGAGCTTCTGGGGAAAGGGAGAAACCAGGGTCAAAGTATTGGTAACTTTTTAATACAGAATATATTTCTAAATTTTGTGGCACAGATTATCTTTAACAGAAAGTTAAGTACTTTAGATTGCCTTACACTATTTGCTTCTTTCCTTTAAAACTTCCCCAAGTTTGTGGACTTTTAAGAAAAAAAAAACTTCTCTTGTGATAAATTTTTTCTGTTTTGGGAAATGTTAAGTAAACTTTCTAATTAAAGTGGATTTGCCTCCCCAAAGAAATTTTTAAACTTGGAATCAGATGAAACTAAGCCCCTCATTCAATTTACTCCCTGGCCTTTTACTATGTCCTTGGGGGTCTCCCTTTATCACTAAGTGTGTAGCCAGTTCCCGCGTCTGGCTGTGTGGTGTGAGGTAGCACAGCCAGTGTGGGACAGAGGTACTTAGCAGTACCTATAGTCACCAAAGCCATGAAGGACACTGTGGGAACACCCCTATAGGTATGTACCCAGTACATGCACTGCAGCTATTGTGTGTCATGCTAGGCCTGAACTAACTGCTGGCTCCAGGTGAAGTGAGGCTGGAAGCCCAGACTAGACTCTTGTTTTCAGACTGGAGTTTTCAAACAGGAGAGGCTAGACTCTTGTTTTCAGACTGCAGACCTCTTACTTTTTTTGATCATGGATCTCTGGGCATTCAGTAAAACCTATTTCCTTCCCCATCACCCAGAAAAACAGGCATGTACATAAAACATTTTGCATGAAATTTCAGAGAACCCATTGATCTACCGAAGCTAGATTAGTTTTTTGACAGTAGCATTTGCCTTTCCAAGAACGGTAGGTTTCTGATAGGTTGTCCCTGACTTGCCAGACTTCTTTCCTCACAGTGGGTGACTGCTTCAAGGACAGCCAAGTGTCTAGGGTTAGGATGACAAGTTATCCTTTTCTAGAGTTCCATAGCTGGTAGTAGCAGCCTACTTTCTAGGCACATTTGCCCCTTTTGAATTACAGTTATCAGTTATCAACCGTACTATAGAACCAATCTAAATTAAAGAAATCAAGAACACTAACAAAATCGTGTTTTCTAGTGCCATTTATAAAGGCTTTTTGTGCCTTTGACCTTAGATACTATAAAAGAGAGGACTAGTTTAGTCTTAAAATAATATTCTTCAGGCTAACTATGGAATCCAGTTTATCCTTGTGGCTTGGCATGAATGAAGTCACAGATCAAGCTGGGGCCATTCATGGTGTGTGGGTTCCTTATCAGCCAGCCAACAGTTTTCTTTTTAATTTGGGACAGAGATGCAGGATGACTTGTTCCTTCTACTTGTGAAAATGTTTTGAAATATCTCCCATTAATTGGATACTCCTTCTCTACCGCCCCCCTTCTCTACCCTCCCTCCTCTAATTTTCAGTCACTATCAGAATTACATGTAAGGGTTTGGTCTTTCTTAGGCGTTTTTTATTTGTGTTTTTCCTCCATTCTTTGAATGAACCATAGAAAAATACACTACATGAGATTTATATATCATGAAAATACAAAAGCTTAGTAAAAATAATAGATATTTGGAGAGGAGCTGCTTTGAGATAGCATGAATCCTAGTCAGACTGTCTTCATTATGATGGGTTTTAGTGGGGGGAGGAGCCTTACTTTGAAATGCTAATTAAGTAAAAGCTCCTACTTTTATGATCATCCACCCATACATCATCTAATCAAGGGGCTTATTTTCATACTTGGAAAGTATCTGAGGCATTCTAGAATGCTGATTTTGTCATTTTTAACCCTGAGTTTTCAACCATTGTGGCTTGATAATCATGAAGATTACTTGAAATTTAGTGACACATGGTCCTCAAAATAACACTATAGCATATAGTTGGGATCTAGTCCTAAAATAGGGTTTTGGGCAAAATCCCAAACTATAAGCTAAAGATTTAGGCATGATGGGAATTAAGAACAAGTTGTTGATTATTTAATCTGCATAAACTTGAATTGATTTGTCCTTTTTATATGTTTTTTTTCCTAAAGGTGAAACTACTACTCCTCGGGCCATTTTGACAGGCCACGACTATGAGATCACATGCGCTGCAGTATGTGCTGAGCTAGGCCTGGTGTTAAGTGGTTCTCAAGGTAAACCTGTGGTACCTACATAACATGTATGCATTTCTTGGTATCGTCTAAGTAACAAAGTATCAAAGATGAATTTGGTACCTTTTCTTTAAAGCTTCTGTCTGGTATGGTAGCCATCAGCCAATGAGACTATTTAAATTATCTAAATTTTTTTTTTTTTTTTTTTTTTTTTGAGACAGAGTCTCGCTCTGTTGCCCAGGCTAGAGTGCCGTGGCGTCAGCCTAGCTCACAGCAACCTCAAACTCCTGGGCTCAAGCAATCCTACTGCCTCAGCCTCCCGAGTAGCTGGGACTACAGCTACATGCACCACCATGCCCGGCTAATTTTTTCTATATATTTTTAGTTGTCCGGTTAATTTCTTTCTATTTTTTAGTAGAGACGGGGTCTCACTCTTGCTCAGAGCTGGTCTCGAACTCCTGACCTCGGGCAATCCTCCCACCTCAGCCTCCCAGAATGCTAGGATTATAGGCGTGAGCCACCGCGTCTGGCCTAAATTATCTAAAATTAAATTAAAAATTAAGTTCCTTGGTGGTGCTAGCCACATTTTAGGTGCACAGTATTCACATATCACTAGTGGCTACCATATTGGACAGCACAGATACAGAACATTTCCATCACTGTAGAAAGTTCTATTTCACAGCACTCTAAAGAGTTAAAGATGTTTTTACAAACATAGCCCATTGATTTTCTCATTTCCATGAGGCAGGAACAGGGAACATCTTTATATATTTGTTTATTCTTCTGAACTTTTGCTGGGTTCAATCTCACACATGAATGGAAACTCCGAGCCTTGTCTGTTTTAACTTCCAAGTCTAAGGACTAGGCAGAGGCCAGATGGCATTGACAGTGAATGGAGTGGAAAAATACTTAAGCTGGTTTGCCTGGAGGTTTGTGCTGGTCACATCATCATTTAGGCCAAAGGCATTAAGTGAGCCTTCCAAGAGCCCCTGCAACAGATAAGGATCTGAGCAGGAACAGAGCTGTTTCCAAATCGTTGCTTATTTCAGTGTAATAGTAATGTCTGTCCATCCTGTCTCTGCTCTGAGCTGAGGTCTGAACACACAAAAAAGTACCACAGTCTCATGTCTTTTAGGTTTATCTGGTGGGAAAGCATAGAGTATTTGAGTCACCTTATCTGTGTCCTAAACTATAATACTTAGTCTAGCTAACAAGGTGTATTAAATATTTAAAGGATTGTGCTTAAAAATTTAGTTGGCCAAAACATTGAAATAGCAATAATGATAACAAGAATTGTGTAACTACTGGATTTTTTTTCCTTCGTATACCCAATAATTTAATACATCTTGAGCCAGCATGAGTTCTTAGACTGTAAGTGCTCCAGATGAGAAACGTAACGTGAACCTCTCCTATTATAGGGCATCTGTGCTCTGCACAGTGGTGTGGGACTGTGTAAGTGACTGTGTAAGGTGAAACCAGGCAAAGTGATCTTAATAGTCAATGGGAAATTTTACGATTGTTTCATGGTCTTTTTTTATTTTTTAGGAGATGGGTTCTAGCTCTGTCACCCAGGCTGGAGTACAGTGGCATGATCATAGCTCATTGCAACCTCTAACTCCTGGGCTCAAGTGATCCCCCCACCTCGGCCTCCCAAGTAGCTGGGGCTACAGGTGTGAGCCACTGCACCTGGTAGTTCCATGGTCTTTAAAAATTTCCGTCGAACATTAAAAACTCTGAGGCCAGGCATGGTGGCTCTCACCTGTAATCCTAGCACTTTGGGAGGCTGAGACCAGAGGATCACCAGGTGTGGTGGTACACACCTGTGGTCCTAGCTACTCAGGAGGCTGAGGCAGGAGGATTGCTTGAGCCCAGGAGTTTGAGGCTGTAGTGAGCTATGATGAGGCTACTACACTCCAGCCTGGGTGACAAAGTAGGGCCTTGCCTCTAAAAAAAACAAATTAAAACTCTTACTCAGTTATATACATATAAGGACATGAAAAAAAATAGTAAAACTCACATTGATTTAATACACTGTAATTTAAAACATTAGAAACATTGAGAGTTAAAGTATTTTATTTCTTAGTGAAAAGCTTATCAAGAGTAGTTTGAACAGTGCTGACCACCTTGTCACCAGATACACTTTTCTATGTCTTAAGGAGTTGTCATGTTCTTATTCCCTTCACTTACGTCTGGTGTCTCAGCAGTGTCAGGATCCCACAGGCAACTCTCCTATAATTCTATTCTTATTCAATTCAAATTCTACTTAGCTTTATTACTTTTCATGACTTGACTGCAGTTTCATCTTTGTTGGCCAGTACCTTTTTTTGATTATCCTTTTTTTTTTTTTTTAGAGACAGGGTCTTGCTCTGTCACCCAGCTACAGTCAGTGGCATGATCATAGCTCACTGTACCCTCCAACTCCTGGGCTCAGGCTATCCTCCTGCCTCAACCTCCTGAGTAGGTGGGACTACAGGCATGTGCCACCGTTGCCAGCTAATATTTTAGGTTTTTTTTTTTTTTTTGGTAGAGACAGGGTCTTGCTAGGTTGCCCAGGCTGGTCTCCAACTCCTGGCCTCAAGTGCTCTTCTTGCTTCAGTCTTCCAAAGTGCTGGGATTACAGGAATGAGCCACCACGCTAGACCCTGATTTATCCATTTTTATAAAATGTTACGTGACTTTATAACTGGGAGACAAAGAGGCAACACAACTACAGAGTTTGGTGTCTGTGCATGAACTAAATAACATGCTCAGTGACCAGTCAGTAACATACTTTGAAAGAAGTGATGTGATTGGTCACTGATCATCATGCACATCTGTTATTTACATAGTGATTTGTGGACTGAAAAGCTCCCCACAAAGTGTGTGCTTTATGCAATTACTGTGACAGCTGAAATTGGAACTGTGTTGTTGTGGGGCTGATGTTATTTAGGAATGATAAATAAAATTCATGCATGCTGGAGCTATGCAAAGACTGCCTGTATGGAGAGCACTAAAAACTTATAAACTCCCTGAATGGCCAAGGAAAAGCTGAGAGCCTTATCTTCAAAAGGGTGTGGTTGCGATAGTCTTGTGGAGAGCCAACAATGATTCCATGTGGCCACAAGTAATTTAGCCAGGAGAGTAGCAGAGTGTATGCTCCAGTTACCCCTCTTCTCTGACTCAGATATCTCTTGGAATTTACTCATCACACAAACAATTTTTGTTACTTTTCCTTCTTTGCTTTGCATGTAGCAGGTAGTCAATAGTAACAAAAACAGCTCTGGTATGTATGGGCTACTCAGCAGTTCCCCTGGCGAGATGGGAGTCGTGGATGCTTCTGCTTGCTGTTGGGGCATCAGGGAGGCAGACAACTCAGTTGTGAGGAAGTGGCAGAAAGATCCCCGTGTGAATTTTTGGGGGATCCAGGAGTGTTACCAGGGACCCCCTTTCAATGTAAAGTTGTGAGCAGTGGGAGGGAAGAAGGCTTTGGCCTTCAGAACCTGCCCCAGCCGGTTTTCGCTGCACAGGCCCGCAGTGCTGTGAACATCAGGGCTCCTGTGAGATGCAGGTCACAATGTGCCTGACAGCAGCCCATGCTTGTTCGCGTCCTAGCCTCCTTGAAGCTGTTGTAGGATTTGAAATTTGTCCTGTTCCTTTCTGAAGTCCTCCAGTTTGTGTTGCCCCCTTGGCATAATGAGTTTCATAAAGTAACTGTCTCTTGAGGAAAAGAGAACTTGAACGTGCAGCATGACTCCGCTTCTCTCCTCTCCCAAGTGGAGGTGAGATCTGATAAACATGACGAGGAGATCTTGGAAAATAAGTTACATGTAAGATGATATAGTTTTTTTTTAAGACTTTCTATGATACAATTGTAATGTGGTACAGTAATCCTGTTCGACCTGTGCTCAAGATTCAGATCCCATTTGTCTGTTTTCATTGAATAATTAATTTTGCCTTTTGTTTCTCCTCTATTCTCAGAAGGACCATGTCTCATACATTCCATGAATGGAGACCTGTTAAGGACCTTGGAGGGTCCTGAAAACTGCCTGAAACCAAAACTCATCCAGGCTTCAAGAGAGGGTCATTGTGTCATATTCTATGAAAACGGCCTCTTCTGTACCTTCAGTGTGAATGGAAAACTCCAGGCCACCGTGGAAACAAATGACAACATAAGGGTGAGTACCCTGCAGACCTTTCAGCCTTCTCGATTTTTACCTTCAAGTGTGGGAAAGAGTTCACCAAAGAAACCTCTGGGGTTTTTTCTGTTCGTGTTTGTTTGTTTTTTAGAGACAGGGTCTCACTCTGTCACCCAGGCTAGAGTGCAGTGGTATCACCATAGCTCACTGCAACTTCAAATTCCTGGGCACAAGCAATCCTCCTGCCTCAGCCTCCTGAGTAGCTGGGACTACAGGCGTGTGCCACCACACCTGGCTAATTTTTTGTATTTTATATAGAGACAGGATCTTGCTATATTGCTCAGGCTGGTCTTGAACTCCTGTATCAGCCTCCCAGGGTGCTAGGATTACAAGCATGAGTCACTGCTCCTGGCCCAGAAACCTATTTTTGAGTTGCTAAGGGCCCCTTCCATGCCGACAGAAAATCACTGGGTACCCTGAACGAGGCTCACGCACCTCTCAGACCACAGCAGGTCCCAGCCATGCTGACTGCGTCACTCAGCCAGTGAGCTGTGCGTGAGGCCCCTCGTGGAAGCTGAGGACGCACCCTCAGCGGAAAAGGTTTCTTGGAGGCTTCTGAAGCCATCCTGGGTGGCTTTCAATGGCATTGCTCAGTTTTGTGTTTTTTTGTTTTTTTTTTTTTAATCTAAGGAAATTCACTGCACGGTGTTTTCTGATTATCAATAAGCTAAAACAGAGCATTAGATCATACCTAAAACTGGCTTCTCTTTACAATTGAATAGGTTTGTGGTGGGAGCAACAAGGATTATGACTATTCAGGAGTAGCATCTAATTTCAGACTTGACTTCTTCAAGACAAAACATGTTAAGTTAAGAGGGCTGGGCTTCAGATTATGATGTGAATTAGGCAAACCTTTTTCCCATTTGGTATACCAGAAACGGAAATGCTACTGGACCTTCAGGGTCTTGCTTCATTTTCAGGACAGGGCTCCACAAGTATTAGAGGTTGAGAAAAAGAATAAGGAGTGTTCTTTGAGAGGCTACTTTTTAAACTTCCTTTGTTTCTTACCTGCAAATTCCTTGGTGCAGGTTAAGGTAAAATGAAACTGGAGTGACCCTATCATTTTCCAGAATGGGGGCTGGGAATGCATGTGACCTGTGTACAATGAGGGGATCTAGGACACGTTGGGGCAGAAGCAGGGTCACAGGGGCCTCTGCCCTGTGAGTGTGGCTTTAGGCTATCTTTGGGCATTTTGCTGTTTGCTATTCCTGACCTGTCATTTAAGCTCTGGGCAGCTTAAATGACACAAATTCCCAGTTTCCCAGATCTAGCCTGATCATCCCCTTCTCCCAAGTAAATACCTGGGGTCAGGAAGTATTAAGGAACAAAACCCCTACATATAGGTTCCATTGATCAGATCAAGCGCCCTTGTTGTTCTGTATCCCAGGATTAATTTCTTAATTCACTAGTCGGCTTTCTCCTCCTGCCTCTCCATACTCCCCATTGCGTTCTGCCGGCCTCCTCCACTAAGGCATGAACACAGACACACTCACATTCTGCTTTTATTTTTACCTTCCTTCCCCTAATACTTCATTTAAACCAAGTACACATCAGAGGATTTTCCTTTCCTCTTTTCTTCACAATAATAACGTTGATAATCTGTCACTTTGAGTTGCGATTATATTGTCAGCTACGCTAATAAATCTGTAAAATAATTTGAAATCCCCAGCTGACTGAAACAATTTCCGTGGCATTTCAGTTAGCACCAGAGGCTCTGGGAAGTTCCTTGAGGCAGCAGGAGGAAGGCTTTCTGCAGACTGTTCACACACACATGCTTCTCCTCTCTGCCCTGTAGCCATCGTTTTTTCCCTCTGTAATATTTCCCACTGGATTTTAGGCTTAAACAATCTGTTGCCTTTTTCCCAGCACTCCTGCACTTTATCATGCTAACTTGCAAGTGGCAACTGTGTGATTACAGCAAGCTTGCCTAAAGTGAGCACTACCTGCCCCCGGCTCCAGAGACTGACACTTTCACAGCTGGCTACCTCGGGAAGCCAGGAAGAAAACCACAGGCTGGGGAATACGAGACATCACAGAGCAAAATTCCCCAGTTCCATCCTGCGGTCTGAGCCTATATAAGGAAAGAACACCATGGAAACAAATTAGTCATCAGCTCAGACCAGAAATTAAGTTTCTGTGAAATACCAAGAACCCTGCAGGCAGGCAGCCTGGGGAAGTGGTACACTAATCAAGCCTTCCCACCTGTCTTTATTTTAGATGCCAGATTATTCAGTGGCATTTTGGTGAACAGCATATCATAGTACACCAGACAGACAATGTTTAGATGTCTTAATGAATAAGTAGGCACCCTATACAGAGCAGCAGGGTTATTTTATCCTAAACAAAGGATAACCACCATTTCACCCATAGGAACTCATTTATTTTCTTTTCCTGAGGCTGTGTTTTAGGATGTGGTCATCCCCAACAGACTGCTGTGGCCTGCTGGTACCTCCTTAAAACCAGCACAGCCAGTGTTGTCCAATGCACTCAGGATTTCATAGAACGAGATTAACATGTCTCTGGGGCCCTCTGAAAATCTCTAGTTATAACCCAGCCGGATACTGAGGAGGTCTGTGAGAATTAAGAACCATGTGAACGCTGATTTGGGTGGAAGATTCAGTAAATGTTACTCTTAGTGCCAGAGGAAAGAGGCCAACAAAATACTTTTTTACTTTGGGAGGTACATTAAATGTTTTGAATGCTGATGCATATATAGCCTTAAAAGTCCAGGTTTATTAATAATTTCATTTCAGATGGAAGTAGGATTAGAGATTCTTTACTAGAACAAAGAATTAAAGATTAATGGTTTTAATTTATGCTTTAATATAGCACTTATGCAGTAAAAAGCCTCAAGTATAAAATTCAAGTGAACCACAACCATAGGTTAATGGATTTTCATCAGCTGTATTTTATAAGTGTAGCAAATAATTGTTTGCCCTAGTCGTCATTGCAATTCCTAGATGCCCCCTGGAGATTGTCATTTGTGCAGTGAATGAGGGAAAAAGATATTGATTTTTACTCATCTTGAAAAAAAAATCTTAATATCTGTGTTTAGTCAGTAAGACAGAGAATACTTCTCATATGTAACTGTCCTTCAGTTTTTATATCTTAGATATATTTTTGTGTTCTTGAGCTATATTTAAGAGATTATTAAAAGTTGGTATGTATGTGAATGTGAATTCAATGGCTTATGAAATAGTCCTTACTTTATGATTTTTAAAAAATTTGCCAAAGGGTAAAGACTTAAGGTAACTATGCTAAGACTCTGAGTACAGTACAGTGTAAATATATTTTTCAGAAATTAGATTTTTTTCTTCCCGGCCTGCTAGCACAATCTGTATTCCCATGTGCATTGTGTCCAGGTGGACATAGATTGCAGGTGTCTGCAGTGACTGTTAGAACTCCCAGCGCCACCCACTAAAGAAAGGAAATTTGTATCTTAGTAGGCTCAGAAAACAAGGCTTAAGAGGGAAGGCCAGGAGGAGAGGAAACAGTAATAGGGAGGGACCTTTTACATCAGGAGCAGGCACACTTTTTCTGTAAAAGGACAGAAAGTAAATATTTTAGGCTTTGAGGGCTCTATATTCCCTGTTGCAACTCTCTGTGAAAGTAGCCACACACAGATGGGTGTGGCTGTGTTCTGATAAAACCTTATTTATGGACATTCAAATGTGGAATTATATAATCATGTCATGAAAAATTCCTTTTAACCCGTTAAAAAATGTAAAAACAGGCTGAGCATGGTGGCTTACACCTGTAATCCTAGCACTCTGAGGTCGAGGTGGGAGGATCGCTTGAGTTCAGGAGTTCGAGACCAGCCTGAGCAAGAGCGAGACCCCGTCTGCACAAAAAAAATTAGAAAAAGTAGCTGGGCATGGTTGTGCGTGCCTATAGTTCCAGCACTCAGAGGCTGAGGCAGGAGGATTGCTTGAACCCAGGAGTTTGAGGTTACAGTGAGCTATGATGATGCCAGTGGGTGACAGACCGAGACTGTCTCAACAACAAAAAAAGTCATACAAAACCAGGTTGTGGTCTGCATTTGGTGCACAGGCTTTCATTTGTGGACGTCCATTTTACAGGATCAAAGAGCAAATTCTGAGTCTGCACCTCTGTTCAGCACTGGCAGGAAAGGACAGGGAGCCACAGACTCGAGCCGACTAAATGACAGGCTGGAGCGCTGTCAGTCCTGGGGTTTAAAATGCTCAAGCTGGGGTTTAATCACCGTGGAAGTTGTGGCTCTCTCCCAGGTCTTTTTCCCAACTGCTGTCCAAATCCAGCAGGCCCAGTGAAGGTGCCAAAGCTGCTGGCCACCTCCTCGGGGCAGAGGGGATGTGGGGTCAGCTGGCGCTGTCTGCCACTCCTTGGCACAAAATAGGCTTAGCATGTCCACAGGACAACCAAAGAGATGCCAGGAGCTCCTCGTTAAGAGTGCTGGCCCCAGTCCACGACACACACCATCCCAGCAGCATTTTTAGAACTGGAAGAGTTTGCCACCTCATCCTTAAAAAAATAAAAATTTAAAAAGCAAAACCAAAAAATCTCAAGCATTACCTAACTTTGTCCATTTGATGTCTAAAAAATGGCAGGTCTTCTATTACTCATGATTTCCTAAGAACTTCTCAGGGTCTCTCTCTCTTCTCCTTGCACTACAGTAGCTGGCACAGCATAAGCATGAATCTAACACAGGGTGGGTGCTGAAGTTTCCCTAGAACCGCGTCTCTACTGAATGTTGCTGTGTCCCACAGGCCTTGCAGCTGAGCCGGGACGGGCAGTACCTGCTCACAGGAGGAGACAACGGTGTGGTCGTGGTCTGGCAGGTATCAGACCTCAAGAAGCTCTTTGCCTACCCAGGCTGCGATGCTGGGATCCGGGCCATGGCCCTATCATACGACCAGAGGTAATGCTGGAATTATGGTCTACTAATGGTAGTTTGAAACACTATACAGGGAATTTCTTTAAATGGGCTGACGGATGAGTTGAATTGTGGGCTCACCTGTGCAATCCAAAAAGCCAATGAAGGTGTGGGTTTCCAAGACTCTTGGACAAAGTGTGAGTTCTCCAGGAATACACAGGATTTAAGTAGAAAAGGCTCCAATTAAATTGCTGTAAATCTTTCTATTATTTCTTTAAAAGTACCTTTTTTGGTAAATAAAATTTTAAGAGCTATAAACATATTTAACATAAAATGCCTTTGTCTCTGCCCACAGGGACGCCACTGAAAGATATGGCTTATTTCCTAAAAACTCCCAAGTGGTAAATTTTGGGAGGATAATCTTTACCTGGCATCTTATTTCCTCTTAGCATATAGTCACTCATTTTGGTTCCTATTTTTGTTTATTGTAATAACATATACCTAAAATTAGCCATTTAAACCATTTTTAGTTGTACAATTCAGTGGTATTAAGTACATTCACAATGTCGTACAACCATTTCCACAACTTTTTCATCATCCCAAACAGCAACTCCGCCTATTAAACAGTGACGCCCCACAGCTCACCTCCTTTCTACTTTCTGTCTCTATGCATTTTCCTCTTGTAGACACCTCCTGTAAGTGGAATCATGCGACATTTGTCCTTTTGTGCCTGGCTTATTTCACTTAGCATAATGTTTTCAGAGTTCATCCATGTTGTAGCATGTATCAGAATCACATTCCTTTTTATTATGTTGTATGTATATACTATGTTTTGTTTATCCAGTCATCTCTCAATGGACACTTGGGTTATTTCTACCTTTTGGCTATTGTGAATAATGCTGCTATGAACATTAGCATGCAGATATCTGTTCAAGTCGCTGTTTACAATTCTTTTGAGTATATTCAGAGTGGAATTGCTGGGTCATATGGCAATTCTATGTTGAACTTTTTGAGGAACCCCCAAACGGTTTTCCACAGTGGCTGCATCATTTTATATTCCCACCAGCAATGCACAAGGGCTCTCATTTCTTCACATCCTCCCCATCACTTGCTATATTGTTTTTTTTTTTATAATAGCTGTGATAATGCATATGAAGGAGTCTCCCATTGTGGTTTTGATGTACACTTCCCTAATGACTAGTGGGTGATGTTGTCTTTTCACTCTTTATAGTGTCCTTAGATGCACAAAAGCTTTTAATTTTTATGAAATCAAATTTATTTTTTCTTTTGTTACCAGTGCTTTTGGTGTCATAGCTAAGAAATCATTGCAAAATCCAAGGTCATGAAGCTTTTCCCCTATGTTTTCTTCTGAGAGTGGTATAGTTTTGTAGTTCAACTTATTTTTAGGTTTTTGATCCATTTTGAGATGATTTTTGTGTATAATGGTAAGGGTCCCACTTTATTGTTCATTATTTTGTCTGGGTCCCTTGAGAGTCCATATAAATTTTAGGATGGGTTTTCTAGTTCTGCAAAGAACATTGGTATTTTGATAGGGACTGCATTTATTGCTTTGGGTAGTATTGACATCTTAACAATGTTAAATCTTCCGATCCATGAACATGTGATGTGTTTTCATTTGTTTATATCTTTTATTTCTTTCAGCAATATTTTATAGTTTTCAGTATACAAGTCTCCTGCTTCTTTGGTTAAATTTATTCCTGAGTATTTTATTCTTTTTGATGATATTATAAATGGAGTTGTGCTTTATTTTTTCCTTTCGGATTGTTACTAGTATATAAAACGCAGCTGATTTTTGCATGTAGATTATGTATGCTGCAAAATTGCTGAATTCATTTGTTAGCTCTAACAATTTTTTTGTGGAATTTTTTAGGATTTCCTACATGTAAGATCATGTCATCTGTGAACAGAGATTTTACTTCTTTCCAATTTGGATACCTTTATTTCTTTTTCTTGCCTAATTGCTCAATCTAGGACTTTCAGTACTATGTTGAGTAAAAATGGTGGAATTGGGCATCCTTCCCTTGTTCTTGATCATAGGGGAAAATTTTGTCTTTCATTATTGAGTATTATGTTAGCTCTGGGTTATTCATAAATGCTCTTTATCATTTGAAGTAGTTTCCTTCTATTCCTAGTTTAGTGAGTGCTTTTACAATGAAAGGATGAATTTTGTCAAATGCCTTTTTAGCATCAACTGAGATGGTTATGTGGGTTTTTTTTTGTTTCTTTCAGTTAATATGGGATAGTACATTGATTTTTACATGTTGAATCATCCTTGCATTCCAGGAATGAATCCCACTTAGTCATAGTGTATAATGCTTTTATGATGTTAGTGAATTCAGTTTGCTCGTATTTTGCATCTGTATTCATAAGGGATATTAGTCTGTAATGTTCTTTTCTTGTAGTGTCTTTGTCTGGCTTTGGTGTCAGAGTAATGCTGGCCTCACTGAATAGGTTAGGAAGTGTTCCCCCCTCTTTAGTATTTTTGAAAGCATTTGAGAAAGATTGGTGACAATCCTCCTTTAAATGTTTGGGAGAATTCATCAGTGAAGCTATCTAGTCCAGGACTTTATTAGGTTTTTGATTACTGATTCAATTGTCTTACTAGTTATAAGTCTATTCAGATTTTCTATTCTTCAGTTTTGGTATACTGTGTGTTCCTAAGAATCTGTCCACTTCATCTAGGTTATCCAGTTTGTTGGTGTACAATTCTTCCTAATATTCTCTTATAATCCTGTTATTTCTGCAAAATCAGTAGTAATGTTCCCACTTTCATTTCTGATTTTTGTAATATGAGTCATCTTAGTCTAGCTAAATGTTTGCAATTTTGTAGCAAAATTTGATCTTTTCAAAGCAGCAAGCTTTGGTTTGATCTTTTTGTATTGTCTTTCTATTTCATTTATTGCTGCTCTAATCTTTATTACTTCCTTCCTCCTGCTAGCCTTGGGTTTAGTCTGCTGTTCTTTTTCTAGTTCTTTAAAGTGTAAAGTTAGGTTCTTGATTGAGGTCTTTCTTTTTTAATGTTTGTGTTTCTAGCTATAATTTTCTTCTTAGCACTGCTTTTGCTGCATCCTGTAGGTTTTGGCATGTTGTGTTTTCATTTGTCTCAAGATATTTTCTAATTTCCCTTACGATTTTTTTTGACCCATTGTTTAATTTCCGCGTATTTGCGAATTTTCCTATGATTCCTAGTTTCTATGATGATCAGAAAAGATACTTTGTATGATTTTAATCTTTCTACATCATTAAGATGTTCTGTGGCCTATATGGTTTATCCTGGAGACTATTCCATGTGCACTTGAGAGAAATGTATATCCTACTGTTGTTGGGTGTTCTGTGTATGTGTTAGGTCCAACGGGCTTACAGTATTGTTTTCCTAAAATTCTGCCTAGTTGTTCTACCTATTATTGAAAGTTGGGTATTGAAGTTTCCAACCATTATTATAGAATTATCTAATTCTTCCTTCAGTTCTGTTAATGTTTGTTGCAAATATCTTGGGGGTCTGATGTTTAGTGCACATATAATTTTTATATTTTCTCGGTGAGTTGACCCTTTTATCAATATCAGTATCCTCCTTTGTCTCTTGAAACAGTTTTTGACTTAAAGCCCATTTTGTCTAATATTAGTATAACCACCTCAGCTCTTTTGGTTACTTCTTTTTACGTGGAATATCTTTTTCCATCCTTTCATTTTCAATCTGTTTGTCTCCTTAGAGCTAAAGTGAGTCTCTTACACACAGCATGTATTTGGATCATTTTTTTAAATTCATTCTGACTTTTGGCTAGGGAGTTTAATCTCTTTAAAGTAATTATTGATAAGGAAACTGACTTTTGCCATTCTGCTATTTGTTTTCTGTTTTGCTCAAAGTTTCGTCCCTCATTTCCTCATTAACACCTTCTTTTGTGTTTAGTTGATTTTTTTTGTAGTGACACATTTTAGTTCCTAATCTTGATAGGAGGTACTAAAGAGGATACTGAATATGGCTTCCAAGGGTTGGTCCTAACCAGACTACACAGAGAATGGTCTAGATAATGGGGCCTGTTCATCTCAGTGCTCTCTCCAGCTCTCTCCCTGCGCCATGTTCTCAGGGACAGGAGAGCAAGCAGCAACAGCAGCTCCTGTCTTTAGTGATCATTTCAGTAAGTCACTGTGTTACCAGGTGGAGGCTCCTACCCAGAGCATCATGGACATAGAATATTCCTCCACAGAGGAGAGACCACTCAAATTATGGCCAACACCCTTCTTATTCTTCATCTCTGTACCTGTCAGAGATGACATCTGTCACTTGAATGTGTGCTGCTTCCTGCGCCAGCAATTACTTTGAGAATGTGTGATTCCTTCTTTTGATTCTGATGTCTATGCCCGAGTCTTACCAGCGCAGCCCCCCTTAGAAATTACCAAGTCTGTTCAGGTTTCAGTGACCCAGCTACATGTACTGGCTACATTTGCCCTTTCAATGAAAAAGCAAACTGTGGCTTGGATCCTTCTGGAGTGTCAGACGCAGTACTCTGAGCTTATTCAAGGATACATTTTAGTCATTAAAAAAGTACCTTAGTTCTAAAATCGCCGGTTTGACCGCCATCTTCTATATTTACCTGGTGGATTTGGGGAGGGCAGTTCTTTCTTCAGTAACAGACCTGGAAATACAGGTTTGTAAAACCCTTCTCCTCTCTGCTTCCCCCAGGTGCATCATTTCTGGCATGGCTTCAGGGAGCATTGTTCTGTTTTACAACGACTTTAACCGGTGGCATCATGAGTACCAAACCCGCTACTGACGATGACAGCTGCTCATCGGCTCTGACCCCAGGCTGGGCAGGAGAAGTGCTCGAGCATCGTTCTCTTAGAAACAGCTATCACATCTGAATGGAACTTAAATTTGCTCAAAGAAGCAAAATATTTTTTAAAGTTAATTGCTATTTTTGTAGACTTTGCTTGACTTTTTCGGGGGGAATAGCAAAGCAGAAAACTGGCTGCTGGGTTCTGTAGTTTAAAAAAAATCTATATTTTTAGTCATAATGAGAAATCTATTTTCACCAATTATGGAAACATACAGTGGAGCTAGTAAACCCAATTATGAAAAAAACATTTCCCATTTATCTGCAATCTTGAGAAATATGATTTTAACATTGGGGAAAGGGGTTATAATACTGGGATAGGGGAAGTTTGTGCAGAAATTTGGGTCCTGTATTTTTCCAAACAATTGTGCTTCTTCAGCACTGAAATTTCTGGGATTTTAAATAGTAATGTTTAAATTATGATAAATGTAATTTAAAACATCTCAATTATTTCTATCAATATTATTCTTCAAGCATGTTTTAGACCTAGAAAAGTATGGTTTGAGGAGGCTATTTTATTTTATTGTGTGGTTAAAATAAAGGGTCTAAGTTGTTATAGCAAGTGTGAAATAGTTACCATTTTTTCCTGATCTGTCATCTTCATAGCACAACAAACTGAAGTGCTGGAAATGCTCTGGGGCTCACCATCTTTGTTTTTCCTTTAAAGTAAATGAAAGTACCAAAGTTCACCCCTGAGGTGTGACTGTGCCCGGTGAGCCAGGGCCACACTGGGGAAAACGCGCCCCCCCCCCCCCCCCCACAGAGGCTACCAGGTGCTGTACTAAGCAACACCTGTTTTACCTTCTATTTGTTATTAAACTATCTCCACCTTCCTTTTGATTAGCAATTTGTACTAAGAAACAATGTTATTTTGGTGTTGTATTATTCTCCTTTTCTAGTAGAGTGCTGTGTGGAATTCTGTGAAAAATATTTGAGAAAAGGCCTGTATTGCATAAATAAATTCTTTGTATGTTGTGAACTTTGAGTTGAAACTGACATTCTATCTCTTTTTCCTCTTGCAAATTCCCTAAAGTTGTCCCTTCTTACCTGCCCCCACATTGTTATTCTCTAAAAGCAAACAATTCAGTTTGACAGAAAAAAATTGAATAAAATGGCATTTGTACTTGAATTGTTGTAAATCTAAATTTTAAACATTAATAAAACAGTTATTCACAAAGAAAATGCCAAACTCTGATTCAGTCATAGTTTTTGATCAACAACCAATAAGAGAGAGACCCTCCTAACTGAAACAGGAAAATGGGCTTTCTCCAGCCAGATATCTCCATTTTATGGGGACTTACACACACGACCTAGACGTGAATCTTACAAGTGACCACAGAAGGGACTTTATGTACTGTTCCACTAAGATCCATGACTTTATAAACCATTAAGAAAGAAAACAAGAGATGGTAAAATATGAGCAAGGGAAAGAACTTCTTAGTGTCAAAGAAATACCCAAGTTACTGGTAAAGTAACTAACTAAAAACATCCTCACTGGTATTAACTTGTGAAAATTACACTTTGGAAATTTAGGGGAAAAACAATAGACGAGAAAATTAGCGCTACGTCATGTGCCACACATGAGATACTCCAACTACCCTGTCTTAACAAGTCTAAAGGAAGGTTAATAAAGCAGCTTCCTTTTGGAACCTAAAAAAAGAAAAAAAAAAAAAATCAGCATCTCCATTCCGCTGCCTTTATCATTTTTAAAACCTCTACCTATGGAAAATTAACTGAAATTTAAAATAATACGTCATAAAACTAATATAGCTGGCATCTGCTTCTTAATGATAGAATCTGTTTATAATATCTTATGTTTACTCAACCTTCACTTACCCAATTTTAACTCTTTAACAGAAATGATTTCAAATAAATATAAACCAATTAGGAAAAAAAAAAGTCAAAGTAGAGGTGGGTTGGGGATGAAGCCGAATGACCCCAACACCGGGAAGCTGCACGTTCAGTAAGTGGCTGTGTGTCTGGTCTAAAATGATTGTCTCAAGAAATTAAGATTTCCCTTCCTGACCTTGATGCTTACTGAGATATAACCAGTCAAGTCCCTGGGATGCTGTCATTTAAGAGATACCACTAGATCTCTGGGAGAAAGTAAGAGGGCGTAGAAAACAGAGAACATGAAAATCCAAAACACACTGATACAAACGTGTTAGACAACTCACTCTCAGAGGAGCATCTTATCCCAAGGTATACCAAATATCCATACATAAATGTTTTTATAAATTAATTCAATGAGAAAGAGCCATTTCCCAGTGAAGAAACTAGCTTACAAAACAGGGAGATTCCAAAAGGCCTGCACAGAAACCACAAGCAGCTGTGTTGTGTGCAGGACATGAGGTTAGTGGCTTCCAACCCCAGGGGGTTCCCTTTTCCACTCAGCTCTAACAGCAGGGCTGAGCCAGAGGGTCATGTGTCCTCCTGTCCCTCATGAGAGGGGCAGTGAGATGGCAGTGGTCGGGTGAATCAGGTTTATAGGAGATGGCCAAGGAATCCCGGAATGCAGCCAATCTGCACCTACTTTGTACCCTTTTTAGGAAACATAATTGAATTGAAACATCATGTAACAGTTTAGAGCCACAGAGACAGGGGTTGGGGTGGAGAGTTTCACTAGGTGTCTTTGATTTTTTTTTTTACTGGATTAAGATTTCAAGAGCTCCTAGCCATGCAAATCCCAAACCTGTCTCAGTCCTGCCCCATTTTCCATCGCTGCTGAAGAACACAGCAGACCCGTGATACAAACAGATCAAGAAGCAGGAGTACCTTTCATTTAAACAGCTGGAACAACCCACCACTGAGCTTGGCGTGTGCAGGATTACAGAGCAGCAGCCAGCCCCATGGCCTCATGTGAAATTAGGCCAAAGTGTGTGCACAAAAACAGAGGAGGAGGAAGAGAGAACGTGACTTAAATCTCAAAATCTGCACAAATACATACCAGCAAATATGCCGGTGCCTCCACTTGGCTATTTCTGCCCTACCACGGTGGAAAGAAATGGTTTTCTACTTCAACCAGGACAGCAACCGGCCTAGCCACCGCCACCACCCTTTTTTTGTAGCACAAAGTCTAATCCCTGTTAATTGTGTATGCTCACAAATTATCCTCGTAGGGGATTTAAAAAAAAAAAAAAGAAACTTTTAAAAATTCTCTTCAATTTCCTCTCAGATGAATGAGTGAAATATCTTTTGGATTTTTCTTTTGGATAGATTTGAAAAGTTGAGTCCATGAGGAAATTCTTGGGTCCTCTTTTAGTCGTAGGATGACTATCTAAAAACCCAAGACTACTGTTAGTGACGCTGACGCCTCACTCCCAGCCCTGGCTACTTGGAGAACCGGAGATGCAGACTGCTCAGAAGGAGGCAGATCACACCGGCCCCTCTGATGGCACCAAGGGGGTTTGGCCTTGGGCAGGCTATCGTCTTTGCAACAGCCAGGCTCCTCTGGCAAGGTCAGAAGACAAACTATAAATGTTTCTGTGAATTCCGAGACCTCGGCGATCACATGCCAGAAACATGAAGTAAATTATTTCTCTGTCTCAAGTTCAGGAATATTTTTCCTTGCCAAAACCACAATTTGGGGGGAGTTGGGAAGGCCTGTTATTTCCTCATACCTGGCAGGAAGAAGCTGGCTGCTTTGCAGCTTTGGACTTGGATCATCTGCAAGACAATCCCCAGACCCAACTTGAGCCTCCACACTGACAGGTGTCGGACCAAGCCTCGCAACGCACCAGACTCGGCGCACTGTGGCAGAACCATCCTCACTGTGCTAGAGGCCTGCGGTGCCCGGCTCTGCCCAAAATGACAGGAGTATAGCAGGGAAGATGATCGTCTCTGTGTCAAATATACCCTTCTCTTCCCCGCAACCCTTCAATGCTGGCAAGGAACTGTCTGTGAGTTCAAGAGCCCTAAACCCCCCTTGCCTAGACTAACCAAAGCTGCACAGGCCAGCTGGAGAAACTGCTGTCTGACCTTGATCTAAATGGCCTCAGGACTCTTAGCATTTAAGGGCTCCTGCTTCCGGTAACTTGTCAGCCTCCTCAATTTTCTACCCGTGTCAGTGGTAGAAAACCTCCTCTACCCCACTGGAGGACTTGTCCCTTCTAGCGCATCTCTGACCACCGAGAGGCCAGCCCAGTTACAGGGCGCCTGCCTGGAAGCCAGAGCCAGCCTGGATAAGCTCCCGACTCTTTTGAGTTTCCTTATTCCTTAAACAGAGCGACCTGCATCCATCCCTCAGGACTACGAGGTAGCGCAAATGCGACTGCATGAGATACTCTGTGAGCTGTAAACTGCTGTGATTGTTATTGTCCAGCATCCAGGCACCTCCAAGAACTAGACGATCACTCCTTTAGAAAGCAGCTGATTCTGTCACTGGACTGCTCTGTTACCAGAATCTTCCACTTGGCACCGAAATCTGACCTTTCGTGCCTCCTACCCGCTGACCTCAGGCTGACCATCCAGAGCAACTACAGTCACACTGCACCCCCTTTTGCAGAACAGTTCCTAATGCAGCCCAACACATCAAGCAAACGTGTTTCCAGTTTTCTCTAACTAATGCCTCACAGTTTTCCCCACCAGTAACTTCACTGCCAAGGGCTCCAAACCCCGTCACCATGTCAGCTGTACTCCGACCTCGGGTGGTCGTTGCTTTCTCTGCACCCCACATGCCAAGGCCCCCAGAACAGAACTCCAGCCCCAGCTCAGCCGCCCGGCTCATGCTGCCGCGACCTGCCCACGCCTCCCATGTGCAGGCAGATTACGCTAACATTTATCAGCATTAGATTATGCTAACACTTAAGCAGCTCATTTGGCTCCTGGTGACTTGGGGATCACTGACATTCTGCACTCCCAGGACTTTCATATGAAGCAGTGCTGTGCGGCAAGTCCCTGGGTGGCCCCAGGTGACAGAATCTCGGCACTCCACGCTCTGATTTCACGCCCCAGGTTTGGGTCAGTGTCTTAACCTGCTGACGTCATTTTAAATGAGTCCATCCCATTTCAAACAGCAGGTAAGCATTCTTTCTACGTTGTCATTCACATCGTATGGAAAAAAGGGGGAAGGTGGCCAAAGTTTAAAGACTGTCTCTAGAGCCACCCTGTCCACCACGGCAGCCACTAGCCGCATGTGGCTATTCAGTACTCGAAACATGCCTAGTCCAAATTGAGATGCGCTATAAATGCAAATACACATCGGATTTCAAAATCTTAGTACAAAAAAAGAATGTGAAATATCTCAATGATTTTTTGATACTGATTACATTCCAAGGTAATATTTTGGATATATGTATTTTAAGTTAAATAATATACACTAAAAATTAACTCACCTGTAGCTTTAGAAGAATTTTTACTGTGATACTAGAACATGTTAACTTACGTGGCTTGTGTTATTTTCCTATGGGATAGCAAACTGCTCTAGAGCTTTCTCCAAGACAGCATCAGCATTCTTTATTTCAGTATGCTTAATCTGTCCTGAACTGTCTTCACAATCTCCTAACTCACATTTCACCATTTTATCCATGAAGATATTCTGGAGAAGTTTTGCCAAATCCCTTCAATTCACATATCCAATACATTTCTGTCATAGCAACCTTTCTGAAAACAGAGAGAGAGAAAATGAGCAGCTGGACTCTTGGCCCAACTGCTCGGCATGGCAGGCACCCACGCCTGCCTCAGCAAGCCACCGTTCCCGTTTTCTACCCCTATATTCAAAGGTCAGTTTCTTTAGACATTGATCCCCAGCTCAAGTATGGAAATAAACATGAAACAGCACGTGCCATTCTCTCTCTGCAGGATTTGAGGAACCCAGCAATTAAGTACCTGTATTTAATTTCGATTCTGAGAACAGAATTAGAGTTGAATAAATGTTTGCTAAACAAATGGGCAGGCCCGGTGTGGTGGCTCACGCCTGTAATCTTAGCACTCTGGGAGGACTGCTTGCACTCAGGAGTTTGAGACCAGCCTGAGCAAGAGTCTCTACTGAAAGTTGTCAATTAGCACAGCATGGTGGCACGTGCCTGTAGTCCCAGCTACTTGCGAGGCTGAGGCAGGAGGATCGCTTGAGGCAGGAGGATCGCTTGAGCCTGGTAGTTTGAGGTTGCAGTGAGCTATCATGAGGCCACTGCACTCTACCCAGGGTGACAGAATGAGACTCTGTCAGAAATAAAAGAAAAAAAAGAGAAAAGAAAAGGAGGGGAGAGGGTGAGGAAGAGGGGAAGGGGAAGAGAAAAAAAAGAAAAGAAATTAACTCCCCCTTTTCACTCCTCCTCCTGTGGTATCAGAGCCTTAATTTGGAATCATTATTTAGATGAATCGTCACCTCCAGGCCTGCCTTGATTTACCCCTGGATAAACAGGGTACCCCCCAAAAATCTGTGCTTTAGAGTTGGGAAAAACCAAAACTGCATCGTGGCCCCGTCTCCTGCTAATTCTATGACCTTGGATATGTTACTTCACTTCTTGGTTCACTCCTCTAACACCACACACTTCTCTAGGTTTCTCTGGGATTATAATCATTAAAAGAGGAGGGCTTGGTCACGCTATTCTAGTTCATGCTACTTCCTGTCTCCGCCCCATCCTCACAGAGGGTGACAGCACGTGCTGGACAAGAAGGTGCTCCTTCGTCCCGCCACCAGTGACTGGCACCGTCCTGGCCACTGATACGTCTTTAGCAAATGTCTTTGAACCTCACAGTTCAAGGGACGGAGTCAGGTTTCAGGCTCTGATCAGTGGCAGAGGCCTTGTTCCATTACTGTTCTCATTTTTCTCCTTCCTTTATACTAGCTCTTCCCTTCCATTCACAAAAATATTTCCATTGAAACCTATGAAAAAGCTGGCTCATTAACTGGTCGGTGAGGAGACACAGAGAGAATGTTCTAGAGCTATATAGCACGGCTTTTGTAAAACTGCCCTCCCCCCACGGCCTGTCCCTGTACAGCTGTGGGCCCAGGAAGCCCCTCTGCACTTTGTGACCGACGCTGGACCAGATCGGGACTCAGCACGGACCCAAACGTCACCACGTCACCCGGCCCACCAAGTCGTTTCATTCCCTCGGCCCCTCGGCTCTCTGGACCACGCTGGATGGTTTCAAGCTTGAGCGCTGTAAGGCCCTGAGAAGCTGGGGACAGAGGCAGTACCAGAGTAACCGACTCACAGGCAAGCAGACCTTACAAGGGGACAGAAGCCGAGAGCCTTGCAAAGAAAGCTGTAGCTTGTGAGGACTGAAAAAAGCAGAGACAGGAAACCAAGCACACTGTGAGACAGAGACAGGGAGACACGGGGAGCAGCTACCCTGACTCCCCATCTTCTAACCGGCTGCTGTTGGCTCCGTAAGATCCCTCTGGGTGTACACGAATAACTCTACTTACTCTTGAGCTTTTGTGGAGTTTCTACACTGCAATCAAATGCACTTCAACCAAGACACACCTCCGTGTGTTCTTCCCAGCCTTCTCTTTCCCCTTGGTGGCCCTGAGACTGCAAAATCAGACACGGGCACCTGCCGGAACCCAGGCCAGGGAGGCGAGCTGTGATCACACGCGCCCTTTAGCAAGACGACAACACAGAAAACCTTTGCGCATCCCCAGTTACCTTTTCTCAAGAGGGAAAAGTTTATTGCAGGTTGGGTACACTTGTAAAAGGCAAAATCTAACAATAGGAAGGAACTCTAAGGGTCCACCAGCTCAGAAGATGAGCAGGTAAAACAAATACACCGATTATGTACAATTATCAAAAAGAGCAGGGTGATGCACAAAAAGGAAAAACTGCCAGCAGCCTTCCAGAGGTTACAGAGGATGTGCAGGGAGCACCTTCCCGCCCGGTCCTGGCTGTGCCTCGGGCAAGTCTCCTCCCTTGCGGCTGCAGCCCCTGCTCCGGACGAAAAGCAGATGACGAAAGGAGACACCGGGGGCTGCTCCGGAGCCCTGTTCCTGCTGCCGCGCCCGCAGCTGGCTGAGGAGGAGCCTTAGGGATGCGCGGGCGCCAAGCCTTGCACGGAAAACGCAAAGGGCAACTTCGTTAGCATCTCCCAATACACTGCGGGAAGAACCGGGGAAAACACATGACACCTAGGGGAGAAGTGACCTTCTCCAGTGGTCTGTGGCCAGATAACACCCAGCGTTGTCTCAGGCGAGCCCAGCGCCCCAGCCCAATGGCTGTGCTGCTTCGTGGGCATTGAAAGCCCTTCTCAGTCTGGAATTAGCGTCCAGCGACCAGACTGTCCTCGTCGGTGTTCATTTCTCATATTGGAAAGCCGTCCCTGTAACCGCCCTCAGCAGACCAGGGTGTCATGTCACCGCTCACAGGGCTCCCACAAAGGGACAAATGCAGTTCTGAGTCTTTTGTAAAAAAACAAAACAAAAAAACCCCAAAAAGGAGTACTCTGAGTTAACTTAAATAAGGGCGAGATCTTGGTTCATCCAAAGTGTTTCTATAAAAATGCATTTAACGCTGGATAGAAGTTGCACATTCTCCTGGTGTGGCTGTAAAATGTCCATTGAACTGACAACAGGGATGACTTAAAACGAGTCACTCCAAGGACCTGTCAGCAAAGCTGACACGGCTTGTGACACCTCCAGGAACTGGAAGGCAGAGTCCAGCACCGGACGAGGCCAAGCCCCCAGCACCGGGCTCCGGGACGCCCGGCTCCTGGTTCCCAGGCAGCCGCAGCGGAGGCCAACACGCTCGCAGTCGGGACAGAAAGGCTCTTTCACGAGGGCGGCACGGCCAGGCCGAGCAGAAGGGTGGGCTTCCTGGTGTGGCGGCGGCGGCGGCGGCTTGGCCTGTCTGCAAAAGGCTCAGTCTCGGTGGCGGCGCCAGGTCCCTGCCCGCTCACAGCCCGTGGCAGCAGGAGGACAGGGGGGTGTGGGAGATTCCGGAGGGGCGGCGGCCAGGGCTGCCACCCCAGACACAGGGCTCTCCTCGGCCGAGGGAGGCAGTGGGGAGAGCGGCTCCATCCCAGGTCTGCCGCTGTCGTGACAGTGCTTACTGCAGAAAATCTGCCCCTCCTTATCTAGAGCCGTGTTCTGCGGAGAGAGCAGCAGAGACAGCACGTTACCCCAGCCCAGGCTCGGGTCCCAGCTACCACGACCAGAGAGCACGACAGGGCATGCACGGGACTCGGAAACAGAAGAGGAGAAATAACGTCAGGCTTCTAACGGAAGCCTTAAAGAAAAGCATTGGTTTAGGGTACCCAGCCCTGGGGAACAGGCTGACCTTGGCCTCTGTGCCTCCCATGACCCGGGCCGGCAGCCCGGGGAAAACGCAACTCGGTGGCCGCTGTCCTCTCTAGCCCTGAGCTGCGCTGAGCTCTGGCTGCTCTGCCCCTGCCCGGACTGGGGCTCAAAAGAATCCAGAGACCGCAGCAAACCCCACGGGGGTGGTCAGTGCTTAACGTTACTTTTCTAAAGAAAATTCTCTGTTAATGGATTGAAAAGTCCCTCATGTGTCATATAAATAACCCCCTCACAACCCAGTGGCTGTGTGATCTATAAAAGGCACAAGGAATCTAAGACGGAGCCACACTGTCCACGTTTTAGATCCCCACGGCCTCCTCCACCCTTCTCTCCATGTGAGGGACGGCGTCTGTGGCCTGACACACCTGGAAGGTTTCAATGTGCTCAACTCCTCAGGGGACAGAGAGCAGCCACCAAAGTGTGAGGAGATCACCTCGCTTTCTGACCCTGGGCTGGGAAGCGAGACCGAGTCTTCTTTTTTCCGTCTTGGAGCATTTCTTGCTTGTCCAGGGAAACCCGTCAAGCTGCCATCTCCCTGGGTTTTCCAAATATGAGGGAGACTGTAGTTCTCAGCTCAAAGGGACAATGGTCTGGGGGCATTCTGTAATCTGACTACCCTGGGGGGAAACGCACTACAGGTTCTTTCAGTACTTTGACCAAAAAAGAAAAAAGAAAAAAAGAAAAAACAAACTCTGGAGAAAGAAAGAACAAACGACAGGGCTTCCTCAGAGCGACTTGTGTGGCAGCCCTGAGGGCAGCTGGTGCCAACTACACAATGGCAGTTCACAGGCCCTGCCAAGCCCAAGCTGCACATTCAGCAACTTCCAAGGCCAACCCGGATTACCTGGCGAAAAGGTGACTGTGGAAAAGCCCGGTCAGAAGCTTGGATTCCAAGCTCCTAGTCTCACAGGAGGCCACGCCACTCCCAAAACACAGAAAACACAGGGGCAGCAGAGTATTTTCTGCCGCAAAATTTCTCCCCGGTAGAAGGAAACGCGACCCCCCGTTATTTCTCCTTTCCTCTTCCCGTCCGGAGAACACGTACGTGAGCGGCAGAAGGCAGCATGGCAGAGCAGTTAGTACATACCGTCGCCTTGGACCTAGTCAGAGAGAAGCAATGCAGGCGGCGGGAGAGGCGAGAGAAGGCAGGAGAGAAGCGGGGACAGAAACTAGACTTACTTTAAACAGAAGCAACATGAGTGAAACAGTTTTGTCTATCTTAAATTAAGGAAAGAAACCCAAATCGTTCCCCAATCTCCCTCTAAGAGGAAGCGTCGTCCCCGAGTGGGGAAAGCAATCCACGGGAAGCCATCCTTTCTCAGGGCTGCCCTGAAAGACGCCGAGAGGAGCTTTCTTACTGTTCCCTTTCCTGCCACAAGGTGGCCCCCTGCGGTGTCAGAGGCCGGGCGAGCCCACCGGGATAAACAAAGAGCCGCCCTGCGTGCTAAGGACGGTCAAAGAAAACACAAGTGTGATCCCAAACCACAGGCCTCTCTGAAACCCAAACTTTATCCAATAAAATTATCTTCTCTTATCTCAAAGGCTGGCTGACAGTATACTGTCTTACTGATATAAATTCATTTTTGGAAATACAGGAGGAGAAAGAGAGCAAAAGCCTTCCCCAAAGGACCCGTCTTAGGCTGTCATGCACAAAGAGATGCTTTTTCCACCGAAGTGGAAATCGGCTTTTAGCAGCCGAACTATTGGAATCCGCCTCCCGCGCACTCGCCGGCCTCTGGTCTGGGACGGCAGGCAGCGTGGCAAGCTGAGACGTTTGAAAGGAAAGTTTTCCAGGGGCGCGCTTGGCTGGCTGAAAGGACGTCAGTAGGTTCGCGAGACCCGCGCCAGGAAGGAGCTAAGAGCTGGCCGGCGTCAGAGCTCGGAGACAAGCATGCAGCCCGAGTTAGGAGTGGCTCTGGGTAAGCGCAGCACGTTGAGTACCAGGATCCTGCTGCGGGACTCCCCATTGTCTCAACTGGGTATAGAACGAAACTCTGAGGTGTCTCTCAAACTGTCAAATCAAACTGTCAAATAAAATGCAGATAACAGCATCAACTCAGCTTTGTTTCACCTTGACGTACCAATTCCTATCCTATCATTTTGTCACTGCAGCCTCGGGCCTCCACTGTGCAAGAACACCGGGGTGACAGCAGGCAGGAAGGTTCTACCTGTAAGTCACACCGTCGTCGTCTGACGACTCAACCTCAGAACCTTCAAATGCTACGTCCACTCTTATCAAAATCTGCAGGAAACCACACGGGCCCCACGTACTCTAGTTATGAGGACACGTGAATACCAGAGACAGTCACTTTGAGGTTATTTTTAATATAAAAACATTTGAAACTGTTCCCAAGGACACACAGTAATGGTGAAGAGGATGAGGATGGCAACACAGCAGCGTCACAAGCTTCCCCCACACAACCGTGCCCCACACCGGGTCCCGAGGTGGGTGAGGAGCAGCAGGGGCCCCCTCCTCCCACCACTTTTGGAGACAAGCCACAATTCACAGGCGGCTCTTTGGCCGTGGAGCACGGGCACCGCCGGATCCAGCTTTACTGATTTCTCCCTTGGGTACTGAACGTGATAATGACATTCAGCAGGTCCTCAGAGCTAACCGCCTGCAGAGTTGTGTAGGGAACGTGGGGTCAGAGGGACCCCGCCAACATGCGCAAAATGACAACTGGACACACGTAAACACACAACTTTTACGATCACCACTGGAATTACAAATAAAGGGTTGTTCATTCGTGCAAACACCCTGTTAAAACCCAGGGGTTTGGCATTCGGCTGCTGAACTCCTTCCCCAGCAAGTGCAAAATGCCACCCGCAAACCGCACCACGTGGGTTCTGTCTGAGGGGAGCTAAGCGTCCTAACCCAGAACAGAGCCTACAATGGGCCACAAGGCAGAACAGCCCATCATTCTAGCACCTCTGCCAAGAGTCAGTCCTAAAGAGGCTGGGCACAGGCTTCCGGCCACTGATTCCCATCTGAGCCCCTGCACTAGAAGATGACCCGGGCAACGACTCCCTTACAAGTCACTGAGATCTCTCCTGGGTGCAGGGCTGGGAAGGGTCTCCCTCCAAGAAGACTAGGAAGCTTAATTAATACAGTTATTACATTTTGATTCCAACAAATCTCTCTCAAGGTTTTTCATTACACATTGAGTATGTCAATTTTTCATGTTTTATTTTTCTAAATGTTCCCAGAAGCCGCCTCTCTCGATGCAGTGCACGGCCGGGCTGCACGCCACTCCTCCCATCCATCAGTGCTAGCTCTCCTGAGGGAATCACTCGAAACTGTTCTCTTGCCTCGGGCTCACTCAAGATGGTTCTTCTCAAAGTGTTTAGGCTGTAATTCTGTGACAGCTCTGACTCCTCGGGCTTTCAGCAAAACACTGCTAAAATGCTAGGAAAAACCCAGCTCAAGGGCCCTCCCGTCATTCTGGCACGGAGCACCCCAAAGTCCTGCAAGCCGTCAAAACACCCAGTTTGCAAACTCAGGCTTTGTCTGGGGAGGGAGCAGGGGAGCACATTTTCTGACGGGGGTGCAGCTGGGGGTGGGGACGGCCACCAAATAAACACAGCCAAACCAGCAGGTGCTGAGAGCGTGGGGGTTGCTCAGCAAACACAACAGAGCATTTCACGTCCATGGGGCCGGGGGCTGTGTGCAGGCGTGTGGTTTCCTTCCAGCGTCTATCTGGACCCCGCATCTTTCTAGGTAAGGTTCCGGACTACAATGCACCATGGGAATAAGCAGCTGTTGGTCCTCTGGTTGGGCAGGAAACAGACCCTTCCCCAGAAGGTGAGAGGCCCGTCCTGGGCTGTGGAGACGGCCCATCCCCAGCTGTCAGGACCCAGTGTCACTGGGGAGGCCAAAATGTAGGAACTCAGGCACCCATCACCTTACAGAGTGGACTCTCTGGCTCAGGACAGCCATGCCACACCTGCCGCTGGAGTGGGGTGGGGAGGACAGAGGTCACTGCCCGAGATGCCGGGCGGTTTGTACCCTGAACCAGCATGGGCAGGAGGATGCTCGGAGCTCCCCAACCTCACCAGTGCCCAGGCCTGGACAGCCGGTGTGGGCTATGCTGGCCTCACTTCTGGCTCAGTTTTATTTTTTTCTACCCCATTTTCCTATTGCTTCACTTAATGTTACTTTTCATTTTAATTTATTGTGTTTATGTATTGAGGTAAGCTGCTTTAAAAAACATTTTGGAAAAAGGGCTAAAAAAGTATGGCCATCATTGTTACTGACTTCTCATAAAATTTTACCAACACTGAAAAAAATAACTTTTTTTACTTGTTCTGTACTTTTAAAAGCCCCCAAACTGTCTTTTATAAAAGACTCATTTTTTTTTTTAATGAAAATTGTTTAACTTTGGCTGTTTTCTTTTTCCAAGTCCCAAAGAATAATTCATCTCTCAAATAATTTATTTTTGAAGCCGTGAGTAGGCAGGGAGTTATTTCCTTATACTGTAAAATCCCACCCGGGCTTGAGACTCTCTCTGGATGAGAAGGCAGAGGCGAGAGTGGAAGCAGCTGCCCCGGAGGCCCCGAGCCCAGGAGCGGCTCGGCGCCTGGCCCGCCAGACTGGCCTCGCTGGCACCGGCACAAGCCCCACCCGCAGTGCCCACGGCCTGGGAGTCGGCCAGACGAGCGTCCTCCACAGGCCCAGCCAACCGTAAGTGAAAACAGGAACATGGAAGCTACCAACTTCCACGCGAGAGCAGCTCTCGGCTACTTAATGGAAAAGAGTCAGTGTTGGCTCCGCACTCGGGCCAGACCCTGCGGCTTCCACAGCAGAACTGCGCCTTCCACTCACCATGATGACGGAGACCCCAGTGGTGGTGCTGTTCTGTTTGGGGAGCGCATTATTAAAGTGCTGTTTTAGTTTACCTGTTACCTCCGCTTGCATATTATTCTCCTGGGAGGCATCATCCTGTAGGAAAGAGAAGAATCAAATGCGATGCTTTTTGATCCTCACGGTTAAGTTGTCTTTCCCGTAACAGCCACCCCCACCCTGACCTCTTCCTAAATGGGCCCATCTCAGCTACAGGATTAGGGGAACAAAGATCTTTCAGAAATAATTACTGTCACGCAGCAGGGTCACGCCCTCAGGAAGACCCAGCACCGTCCACTCCACCCCTCGGGACTGGAGCAGGCCAAGGAGACGCCCAGGCCTCCAGTGGCACGAAGGACAGTCTTTAGGCTTCTGAGACCTCCCACACCAAGGCACATAACTTAGTGTGTTCCCATGAAAACATCAAAATCAATCAACAGTTTATCATTTTAATCAAGAATTTATTTAGCTGCTAGTCTTTACTGCTAATAAAGAAATGCGGCATCTCAGCGACTTGGCCCCAAAACCAAGTCACTTAGCCCAAGAGAGCAGCAGGCGGGGCCCAGGGCGGGTGCACCCAGAGGTCAGGATGTGGGGGGCAGTGGAGGTGCACAGGGATCCCCCCAAGTCAAAAAAGCCCTTGGCTAAGTGAATTAGCTTCGTTGTCCTGGAGCCTCCAGGACGTGAGGGAAACGCAAACTCTCCCACAGTGGCCACTCAGCGCACCGTGTTCACTCGATACCCACAGGCACCGCCCCAGCCCAGACAGAAGCGTGCGCAGCTCTCAGGGTACCCAGCCTCCGTGTCAACAGCAGGAGGGCTCCTGTGAGCATGGGCCGTGACGACAGAGATCAGGGTCTGAAACGTGCTCACCTGCAGGGCAAAACCCCAACACTCTCAAACCCCAGAACTGCAGAAGGCGAGAGCTGAAAGCTCCTTAGACAGCCTCGTGGCCAACTCCTTCCTTCTGCAGATGAGGGAACTGGGGCCCAGAAAGTGACAGTGACTTGCCCAGGTTACTCACAGAGCAGGATCTAAGACTGGGACTCTGGTGCCAACTGCTTTCTCCCAGAGAGCCATCTTCATGCTACTTGCTCAGCAGGAAAGACGGGCATTTCGTCTACCACAGAACTTAGATGGGGAGCTTTGCATGTGCAAAAAAACCACAGCGAGGAGCTACGCCGTTGGCCACAGAACACACGGACGCTCATTCCCTGGGAAAGGGGGTACTTACTGACACCCAGGGGTGACTCAGGATTTGTCCCGCGGTACACCGGGCTTCAACGTTTACCTGAAGCATTTGACTGATTAATTCCTAAAATTAAACAAACAAATAAGACCACAGAGGAGGTGAAAGAAGATAATTCCAGCATAAATACAGAAATCTGTATGCCAAGCATTTCAAAGAATAGCCAACACAGCTGCTCAACCATTCGAACTTAAACGCTAACATCAGCTACAGGCATTGACGTAGCTCCCCTTCTGGGCAGCAGCGCAAAGAGAAGGTCTCTCCTGAGTCCACGTGAAACTGAGACGTTCTCTCCGGAGAGTTTCGGTCATTATTCCCATCCCACAGTGTAAAACTGCAGTATTTTTCCTTTTGACAATTCGGTATGTCTCACGGGTTTGTTCCTATATTCTGAGGGGTGCCCGGTACATATTTCTTGAATAAGTGCGAGAATGAGAGCTGGGAGCTGAGAGAGCACGGGAGGGTGGCAGGGCAAACCGGTCCGGCTTTCAGAATTTGGCTGAGAACTCCAGAGACCACACATGAAAGCTGGAGGAAGTCCCTGGAGTTTAATCCCAAGAGCTGCTACATCCCCCTCAATGGACGAGGACCCCACAATGTAACACAACCCACAGAAACAGGCCTAGAGGGTACCTTGGCAGAGTCTGTGATGTTATCCCAGTAGGGGGCTGGAAACTCCAGCTTCCCAGCCAAGATCTGGTCAAAGAGATCTTCCTGGAGATTGTTCTCACTAAGCCAGCGACAAAGAAACGGAAGAAAAGTCAAAGTCACCATACAGTTTTTCAACCAAATGCTCATGGGAACCGTGGGGAAAGGCGTCCAGTCTCTTTGCTTTGAACGTTTCCTATCTTGTTTGTGTATCCCAATTGCACTTCTGATGATGAACTTTTCCTTTTAGATACTGAACCCAAAACCTTTTCTACAGGCCTGGGACTTGGGCAGAAAGACGGAGATAGAGACAATGAGTCAAAAAATGTGTTTAATGAACACAGAGTTCCAGTTTGGAAAGACGAAGTAGCTCTGGAGAAGGATGGTGGTGATGGTTGCACAACAATGTGAATATAACCAATGCTACTGAACAGTACACTTAAAAATTTTTTAAATGATAAATTTTGGTGGGGCATAATGGTTCATGCCTGTAATCCTAGCACTTTGGGAGGCTGAGGTGGGAGGATTGCTTGAGGCCAGGAGTTCATGACCAGCCTGGGCAACATAGTAAGACCCTGTCCCTATAAAAAATGTCTAAAAATTAGCCAGGCTTGGTGGCACAGGCCTATAGTCCTAGCTACTCAGGAGGCTGAGGCAGGAGGATCATTTCAGCACAGGAGTTTGAAGCTGAAATGAGCTATGATCACACCACTACATTCCAGGCTGGGTGACAGAGTTAGATCCTGTCTCTAAAATAAATACATAAATAAATAAAATGATAAATTTTACGTTATGTATATTTACCGCAATTAAAAAAAAACCTTAAGAAAAAAAATGGAATCTACAAATAATGGAAATCCTCATTTCAGGAAAAAAGAAATCAGCATCTTCCCTCACTTAATCTCTCATGGCAACAAGAGTGGAAAAGCAGCAAATCTGAGCCAGATCTTCTTGCCCTTCCTTTTTCTACTTTTCCAGGGAAACAGCCAAAGATCAGAGAAACAGCCAATGTATGAAAAAGTCATAAGGAGCTCAGACTCTGGATAAATCATTCACGAAATAATTAGTTCATCATGAGAACTTGACTTTCACTGAAGTGCAATCTGAGAGAAAAGCCCATCCAGGGACGCCCACGGGAACTGCACAGGTGGAGACGAACCCACCTCCGATGCTCACGGGGGAGCGGGGGGGGGGGGGGGGCATCCCTCCCCCGCTTGCATCTGACTGTCCCATCCCCAAAGGGACACTTACACACACAGTCGGTGCCTAATGAGTAAATGACGGCTGGACTTTGATGGAAGGTGCCATGGAAATGTGAAAACACCACTGGGAAGATGCCCCCAGCCTCCTGCACAACTTCACACCCCCACAGCCAGAGCCCTCCCCTCACCTGGCAGGCGCAGCAGTGGCCAGAGTGAGAAACAAAGTCATTAGCTTCCCAGGCCGTTATGAGGCCCCAGCAGAAAGCTCATAACGGGCTCTTAGAGTCAAGATCAAAATCCAGGGGTGGAAGTTGAGTATAACCTGGCAAATGTGCCACACTTATTGGAATTTCTCCACTCAGCCTTCAGGGTTTTGCTACCAACCTTCTCAAAGAGGAACAAGAGTAAGGGTGGGGTCCCTGGAAACAGATCTTCTAGGATAGTGTCTGGAAACAAATTCTAGGGCTGTGTGATGATGTATGTGGCTGCCTCGTTGCTGTTCTACTAAGAAGAGTAGAGTTTGTGAGCTTTGTGAATATCCATGCCTCTGCTCTCCTGGAAAGTGATTTTCTTTGAATGGGCACAAATTTCTTTCTAGGCGTCAAAATGTTTGCTTTCCTTTTCACTGTTATTTCCCTGCTGCTTGAACTCAGTTCAATGCTCCTTCAAAATGAGCAAAGAATACATATGAGAACATATAATGAGATTTGACAGAAACCTTTAGAAAACCAGAGGACCCCCAAAATATTAGAAGATGTACAAAACGACCTATTTCCAGAATTGTTCCTTTTAGTTGTCCTTCCCTGTTATTCCACTCAGCTCTCCTTTATTTTTTTCTGGAATTTCAAATAACTTTATATTGTGTTAATCCATATAGCTTTTATTTTGTTAAAAAAAAAATAGCTAAAAAGCTGGAAATGTGTCCACAGCAGTCCTTCACAGCAGTTGGTTCTTGGCAAAACATCCTGAGAGTCAACAAACAAAACCTTAGGGCATCTCAGCAATCAGAAGGGGACCCCGGAGAATCGAGGCTGTGAACCGCAAGAACTTTCACAGTCCCAGTGAGGCTGCCCTGCACTAGAAGAACACAAGGCGAGAGGTAATTTATCCTTAGTCACGTGAGAAAAGCTACTCTGATTAAATCTACATTGAATTTTGTATCACATTTTTACTCTACAATCTGGCTGAGATGCTTTAGGGAACTGTTTAATTCTAAAACAATACAGCCCTTGGAGCCAGGTGCTGTAAGTCTAAAAATTATCCATTGAAATAAACCTCAGTGGATGCAAAAATATAGTTAGATAGAGTGAACAATATTTGATAGTACAGCAAAGTGACTATAATCAACAAGTTAGGGTATACTTTAAAATAACTAAAAGAATGGAACTGGAATGTTCCTAACACAAAGAAATGATAAAGGCCTGAGGTGATGGATACCTCAATCACCCTGAATTTGATCAATCTGCATTGTGTGTCTGTATCAAAACATCACATGTACCCTATGAAGCTATACAACTATTATGTACCCATAATAATTAAAAATTTAAAAAAGAAAAATCTCAAAAATAGCAAAAGCATATACATACTCTCCCTTTTCGATGACGAGTCATTAAAGATCAGAAAAAGTAACCTGGAAATGATGTAAGCTATTTCACAAATCCAAACATTTCACTTATGGTGGGGTGTGGGGGGGGTGTGTGTGTGTCTATGTGTGTGTGTCTGTGTGTGTCTTTGTTAGAAATATAAAAAATCTTAATACAGTCAATACAAATAATACTTGTCAGTGGCCCTAGAGAATATTTGCTTAGGCAACAACTAAAATCTTGAGTGCCTCTGAGTTAGGAGGAGTCTGATATGGAATGAGAAGACCACAGGGAGAACACATTTCAAGCTAAGACAAAAACCTGAAAAGCCTGAAGGAAGAAGGAATGAGAGATGCTATAGTCAGAGAAGCCAGAACTCTAAATTTCAAATAACAACTTTAGTCTAAAAGATTTGGGTTAAATTTGTCTTTTGTATAAAACGAAGAAAATATTTTGAAATACCTATTTGAAGGACTTTGGTATAAATTTATGTGGATAATCGATTTTATACCATAATTATCATTACTTAAGTGCCATTTCCGTAATTTCTATATATGTTTTTATATTATAGTAGGTTATAAAATCTACCCAGAATGCCACCATGTATTCCACGAAGATGCTTCTGAGCTTGTGCTTAACACTGTAGATTCTCTTTCATCACAATATTGTATGAAAAAGGGAAAGCATTTTCTTAAATTTTGAAAGTAAGCTACCTGGCGTTCTATGATCTGCTTCTGAAGACATGTGAGGACAGCTGCTTTCAGAGTACAGCTTTACTGCTTTTGATTAGCCAAACTTATCTCCAGATCCCTCAAGGAAGCCGCTGCCCCTTGGGTAGAAATCCATGATCAATACATTGTTCAATCTGAGTTTCACTTTTGTTAAAAAGTAAAAAACAAAGAAAAAACTCTCAGGCTGTACTGGCACCTGGAAACACTAGAGGGAGTTGTGAGCGCACATTCCTCTAACACACCCTTCTCCAGCCGATCTCCACTTGGGTTAGCCAGGGAAGGGAACTCGGCTGTAACTGGCCCCAGGGTGACCTGCTTTCACAACACACTGCCCGTCTACACTTGACTAATTCAAACACAGGCCATCACTGAAACCAGCCGGGGCCCAGTGTGATTATAAACATAGCCACAAATCATTCCCCTCCCTCCCTGCACTCGGTCCATTTCCTTCCACACTCACTCTAGGCTTAGCAATCTGACTCGATTTGGTCAATGAGACACCAACAAGCATGAGGCGAGCAGAGACTGAGAGTTCCACTGCTTGAGCAGTAGAACTTGCCCTCTCTCTGGCTGCTTTTGGGAATCTTGCATCCACTACCATGAGAAGCCCAGGCTAGCCCACGGACGACAAGAGGCGCACGGCCAAGTCATCTCTGTTGTACCAGCCAACACTGAAGCAACCACCAGACATGCGAGTGAGGCCACACTAGACCACAGAGGCCTCACTGAGCCAGCCCACGTCAGAGGAACCACCTAATTCATCCACAGAATTGTTTCACACGCCTAACTTTTAGGGCAGTTTGTTATTTATCAAAAGCTGACTGGTATGTGCAGTAATCCTACAGTCTGTGTAACACACCTGAGCAATGACCTTGGTGGAAGACCATGATGCAGACAGCCAGGTGGGAAGAGCTTTCTACCTAAAAAAACTCCACTCATACCACAAGGTCCCACTCAAATGCCACATCCTTCACTAAACCTTTTGTGATTCTGGCCCTCAACTAAGCATGCTCTCGTGCTCAGTTCATTCTTCTTGATCCATATTCTTACAATGTGTCTTTATTTACACTATAACCTGTGTCATTCTTGTGCTTACTGCAATGTCAATACAAAAACTGTTCAACTCAATTGAAAACCAGAATTTAAAAAGATAAACCTTTCAACTTTTCTGAATGTTTGAAAGTTTTCACAATAAAATGGTAGGGGGCAAAGAAGATAAACTATTTTTCACTTATTGACCCAAGATAGCACTATAAACACTATGCCATAGAAATGAATATTTGTGTCTCTCCCAAAATTCGTATGTTAAAACCTGATCCCCAATGTTACGGTATTAGGAGGTGGGGCCTTTGGGATGTGATTAGGTTATAAGGGTAGAGGCCTCATGAATAGATTAGTCCCCTTATAAAAGACCCCGGAGATCTCCCAGCCCCTTCCACTATGTGAGGTTACGGCAGGAGACAGCTGTCTATGGACCAGGAGGTGGGCCCTCACCAGACACCAAATCTGCTAGTGCCTTGATACTGGACTTTCCAGCCTCCAGAACTGTGAGAGTTAAATTTATGTTGTTTATAAGCCACACAATTTATGGCATTTTGCTATAGCAGCCTGGACAGACTAAGACAAATCATGACTGCAGGGATTGTTTTGTCTACCACCTTCTTCCCAGCACTTAGAATAGTGCCCAGCACACAGTAGCTTCTCAACAAATAGCTGTAAGATGAACTTAGGAAGGAATTAAAACAAAAAGAAAGCTCAAGAAAACTCAGAAGAAAACGAAACATATGTCCTTACATGAACTCTGATTCAAAGTCATTTATTTGCTCCAGAGCGGGAGATGAAACTGATCAAAAGAAGAGCTGTGGCCACGCCCCTGCTCACACTGTGCCAGGACTGCTAGGTTAGGAAGTGACCCTCACCCCCAGCAAACACCTTGCCGCTGTCTGTGGCCACCTCCGCTCCCACCAGGTGAGGTGTATGGTTACACAAGGGTCTGTCTGTCTGTTCCCAGGCTTGTGTACACCAAGTGTCTGTAATTCTACTTCCTAAATAAATATTGTGAACTGATAAAAATGCATTTAAAAAGAAAGAGTTCCTGTTTCCATGAGAACAAAGTTGAATGCTTTGGAAAGATTACATAAAACTGAGTTTAAAAGACTGCCGTCAAATTAAGTAAGCGAGATAACTATCAAGATCTGGGTAAAAGTATATCTGGAAGGATTCAGACTGCTTCCTAAGGATCGTTAAATCCTACTCTTATTTCAAGAGACTGAGAAAACTAGAATCATAGACACTATATGACAGGTATATTTTAAGAAAGAATGACCACAAGAAACTCAGAAGACCATACACAAAGCAAAGGCCTTGGCCTCACATCCAAAGTATGATAAATGAATATACATTAATAGGTTGTAAATTAATATAAAAAGTGAAAGGTGTGTTTGTATAATTTTTACCTGACATTTTCACTGACCAACCAGTTTCTGGTCCTGAATGCCAAGAGTAAAGTGTCTGCTTCTGGACCAAAAGTAGAGAATTTACATTTCAAATACGGTCACTCAAAGGCCACTGACCTGCGGAATGGTGGGAATCCACAGAGAAGTATGTACGTGATCACACCGGCGGCCCAGATGTCCACCTTCAGGCCATAGCTAGGAAGACAAAGTGGGTGGGAAGGGAAGAAATAAGGATATGAATCAGGAAACTTCCACAGTACTGGAGTACTGTCTGTGTTAGGAACAAAAGGTATTTTTGGTGTCAAATTGTTCATTTTATGCAGAGGAATTAATTATCCGTCGGAAAACGGCATCTGTTCTTTTCCCATCCCAACCACAGTCTTGGTGACTGTTGCTATATTCAAGACTGGCCTTGGGACAGCAGTCCGGGCGTGGGGCTCTTGGCCAGACAAGCACAAACCACAGTTCCTGAGGCCAACGCCATGGAGCCGGTAACAGTCTTCTTCCTCCCAGTCTCCACCTGCACAGCAGGCACCGAGTACGCAAGAGCAGTAGCAACAAGACCAGATCTCTTCCCACAAAAGTTAAAGTACTAGCCAAAACCACCGGAGTCTTACCCAGTTTCAGCAATGATTTCCGGAGCCACGTAAGTTGGTGTGCCACAGACTGTGTACAAAGGGCCTTCCACCACGGTGGCGAGCCCAAAGTCTCCCAGCTTCAGAGACTTGGTTCCGTCCGGGTACTCACACACCTGGAACACAAACCAGCTGGCAATTAGGACTTGGTTTTTTTTTTCCCCTCAACAATTGAAAGACGGCCCTTGGAATTAAGTAGAAAAGACATAGATACATTTACTATTAAACTCAAATGAAATCTCTGCTTGTGATATTAACACCGTGATTTCTCTCTGTTGCTTTAAAGTGCTAATTTTTCTCTTCAGAGATTTTGCACAACTGTGTGAAATTTAGAAAAGACAGCATTTTGCACCTTTGTAGAAAGTTCCTTACCGAAGAGCATAATGAACACACGTGCTTACATAGTCATTAGCATGCAGACGGCTGTTTACTTGATGGGCTTGAGAGAGGCATGTAAATGTGGAGGTAGAAAACTGGCCTGTCCTTCGTTTATATAGTGTTTACTGTGTGAGGTACTTGCAAGTCCAAGAAATGTTTATCAAAATATCCACCAAAGCGCTAGGTGTTCTCCAAAAGACTTCCATGTTTAGTTGAAAGAGAAAATAAAATCAGCAGCAGGAATAGGGGCCTTGTTTTCTGCATAGTCAATGAGGGGAAATATAAATATTATGTAGTGGAAAACCTTGGAAGTTTAGAAAGAAAATGACATTTGGGATCAGACAACCTGTACCTGGCTAACAACTTCACTCATCTCCTGGTCGTGTGATCTTTGAAAGTCACGTAACCTCTCTGAGCACGTTTGTTTGTGAAGTGGGATAACACCAGCACCCTCCCTCATGAAGTGGAGGTGAAGATAAAATGAAACAAAGCTCAGAACAAGCATCAAAAAAATGTTCCTCCCATTTCCTGGAAGGACTGGCTGATTAGATTAGATACTTATCATATTGGAAAAGGTTTAAAAATTCTGATGAAGATGTAAATGTTTATGCTTAAATTTAAAGAACCTTTCTAGAAAACATTTCAGCAACAAATATAAAATTTCTCAAGATCATTTATAATCTTTGACCCAGCAAATCTATTTCTAAAAACCTATTCTAAGGGAATAGAGATGTACCCAAAGGTTATATACAAGGCTGGCAATCTGAGAGTCTATCTGTAACTTTTAAAAACTAGAAGCAGGACAGGTATGGTGGCTCATGCCTGTAATCCCAGCACTTTGGGAGGCTGAGGCAGGAGGATCACTTGAGAACAGGAGTTCGAGATCAGCCTTGGCAACATAACCAGATTCCTTCTCTACAAAAAATAAAAATAAAAAAATTTGCTGGGTGTGGTGGCACCACCTGTAGTCCTAGCTACTCAGGAGGCTGAGGTTGGAGAAACGCTTGAGCTCAGGAGTTTCAAGGCTATAGTTAGCTAAGATCACACCACTGCACTCCAGCCTGGGCAACAGAGTGAGACCCTGTCTCTTCAACAAAAACAAACAAAAAAAAACTAGAAGCAACATAAATGGCTAATAGGGCAATGACTTAGTAAACTATGGTATATCCCTATAATAAAATATTATGCAGTCACTAATAAGCACTTCTCAAATAATATTAATCATATGGGGAATAGTCACATTACATGGAGTAAAAAAGATTCACAGTTATATATAAAATGTAATATTCCAAAATGTTAACAAGTTTATCTCTAGGCAGTAGCATTAAGAATGACTTTATTGGTACCAAAGTTATTAAAAATAAAAAACAAAGGATTACTTTAATTTTCAGTAGTTTTCAAAATGTTACAGTGAACATGTACTGGTTCCATAATTGCGAAAAATTGATTTTATGTATAAGCAAACTTCCTTTATAGGATAAAAGTCTGAAAGTTACATTCTAAATGGAAAGTTTTGGAAGCAGACAAGTGTATATGATAGTGTAATTCAGATTTGACCGTGTAATCCTTCCCTTGCTTGTATGGTCTATTTGCCTCTTGGGTGTCCATTTTGAAAACACTAAATTTCAAAGAATAACAACTGCAGCAACCTACTCTATACTCATGTAATGTCTTTTTCTATTTTTATATTTTAAATGTACTTAGTTTGCTTTTCTTCCTACTTTACTATGAACTGAATCAGATTTTCATCTGGTTGCACTGCTAACTAAAGGAGAAGAAAAATTTACAAAATGATGTTTCTTTTTTTTTTTTTTCAAGATAAACATATTAACAACATCCTCTACTAGTTTAGCACTTAATGATGGGGAGTGATTGAAATTGCTATCAATAAAAAGCATCAAGAACCCCAGGGGACCCCCCCATGCCAATGATTCCAAGCTTTACGGGACTGTACCTGTGATGTATAAGAACATTTTTCACCCTAGTATTTTAATAAATTCTTCCACTCCTATGCAATATACACATCCCCAGCACACATCTCTATGACTTTCAAGTTTCACAGGAGTAATGATGAAGTTTGAGTCCCTCGCAGATATTTATAACTGAGTCAGCCCACATTCGGCTAAAACACAGTCAAAGCTATTAATGATCTACCCTGAAGTAACAGAATCCAGATCTTGAGTCATGCCACGGTCTTAGGACAACTTTCCATCCATTATGTTTAATGTAAACATTAACAAGAACAATCTGATATGATTACAGTTAGAATTTATGATGCATTTACCGAAACCCAGACTTTAGAAAGAAATTCCGAAAGTAATTGCAGCGATAAGAATATTATAAGCACAATTTCCTAAATGTCTGTATCATGAGAGTAAAAAAAAAAAAAAAAGTTTTCTTAATGTCATTGTTATTTTGCTCCTACTACTTAAAAATACTCTCATTAGGTACAATTTTTGAAAAATAGTGTTTATTTTAAACACTCAATTTAGAGATGCCTAGGGGTAGGGTAGGGGTTGTTGTCAGATACTCAGAAGTCCCAGAAGTGCCATTTTTCACATCCCCTATAAAGAATTCAGAGTCAGATGCAGGAGCATAAATAGAAAGGGACTGAACAGTCTATAATCGCTGAATTATGTCTGGGACAGTAATACTCCTTGGCTAAACATCAAAAAGGAAGGGCAGACAAGCCTGAAATAATAATATTTTATCTGATTCATCTCTCCCCAGTGCTAGCAAATATGTAAAAGATAATATGAATACATTTCAAATCTTAGCTGGAGATTCTCTTCAAAGCAGGAAAAAAAATTATATATAGAGAGAGACAGATAGGTACAGATAGGGAGACATACACGGCATTGCTTTGAGAAACTAACGTTAGCCAGACGCTGGCTCATGCCTGTTATCCCAGAACTTTGGGAGGCTGGAGTGAGAGGATTCCTTGAGGCCAGGAGATCAAGACCAGCCTGGGCAACAGAGTGAGACCCCCATCTCAAATTAAGAAAAAAAAAAAAAAGAAACTTATTTTAATAAAGGGGAGAATAGATGAACAGGGACTCCAAAGCCTTTCTGGCAGAGTTCAGTTCTCCCCAGTAACTGACGTGCTCAAAAACTTAAAAGATTTCAATATTCTCCCCAAACGATACACTAGACTTCTGTAGTCACTCCACTGGGCAACTAGGAAAAGAACTGTTATCCTTATTTTACAAATGAGGAAACTGAGGTTACTGGTAAGTAGCCAAGCAGGGATTCCAGCCAGAACCATTATGCGTTCCACCACACCATTCTGCAGTAGATTCTGTGTCTGAAAAATAACTGGGTAAACCTGACAGAACCCCGACTACAGCCTGCACCTCCGTGAAGGTTTTGAATGAGCTTAGACAATCACAATGGCAAGGACTGCAGCCCTGCAGCGTTCGGACGCCCCGCCACAAGCTGAGAGATGTTTCTGTCAAAAGTTGCTATCAGTACGCAGAAATAAAAAATGTGAGGAATGCAGATCCCACAAGTGAACGCTGCACGTTCTCCAAATAAAATGTCAACATAATGATTTAGAAGGACTTCAGATATGAGAAACCAACCCTCTTCTCTCCCCTGTCCCCAGAACTCCTGGAAAACCTGAATTTATCACTGGTCTCTCATAGTTACCTCTGACAGGGCACCACTGGGCTGTAACTCACAGCATTAACAGCCGCCCCCCGTGCTCCCTGACACTGCGACCCATACATCTCCACTGGCAGGGTTTTAAATTACGACACTGCTACCAGAGAAAGGGATGCAAATCAGATGTCTGAACGCTCTGGTGTTTAAAAACTGCATCAGTTCTCAGAGCAGAAAGAGGCTGACAGTCACTCTGCGTGTTTACTTTAGTGCCTCTATGGTAGTTGCTCCTCCTAGGCCAATGCCCATCCGCTGACTGAATCTAGACATTGCCCAGTGATCTAGCTTCAACGACAAACACATATTTTACTTAGATATGTACGGCTGGGGTTGTTTCTGAGGCCTGACCACATGCCTTTCTGCATTAGCACGTTAGCCTCATCCAGACTTCAGTTTTATCATCTTCTTCCCTCTTCTCCCTTTTGGGTAGCACCGGGGGTTGGTGCAGGTTTCGGAGAAGAGGTGAATGCTCCCAGGGCAGGTTAGACTAGACAAGGAAAGTGCTTCTGATTTCCTGGCTACGTTCTGAGACACACGACATTGGAGACATCGATCCCTCTCACATTATCGACTCTTGATGCATGATGAGAGAAAAGGAGCAGAGTCAGATTCCAAGGAGACTTACATATGCTAAGAACTGTGCGTGGAAAAGAGAAGAAATGGGAGGTGAGAGTGGGATCCGTGAGCTGGGAAACGGACACGCCTTGGTTTACAGGGAAGTTCACTAATGCCTCGGCTACCTTCTCCGCTGGGCCTTAGTAGGACCCAGGCTGGCTCCAGAGTAACCGGTGTCTCCCCAAGAACCCGGGTCCTCCGTGTTTACAGAGAACATAATACCTGTAAAGCTGAGATGAATGCACTACTTCCAAAATTCTGTCCTGCACATAAATAAACCCCCATGTTCTACTTCCGCCTCCTAGGAGCCTCTAATTCTGTCTCCAACTTATTCTTCAGAATTTTTTGCCCCATAAAGTGATTTTCCTGCTCATCTTTCTTTACTCAGTACCATCAGTCAAAACATAAATAAAAATGTATCTTCTAATGTCTGGTAAAAAGTAAATGTAGATCAATTCAAGAAATCCATTAGTATTTTATGGTCATTGACAAGAGTCTTGCTGATTTTCTAAATTTAAAAGTCTCTGCAGGATTGGTATAGACTCTAAAATGACTATAGGTTTGCATATAATTGTGATCGTTTTAAAAGAAGAGAGGCAGCAGTTGGAACAGAAAAAGCAGAGTTGACATACCAAGAGATTCTCTGGCTTGATGTCTCTGTGCACAATGCTGAGGCCGTGGAGATACCTGAGGGCGTTGGCGAGGTTGTAGACCATGGCGCTGCCGTCTCTCTCAGTGTACTTGGTGGAAGAAGTAATTGCATCAAAGAGGTCTCCACCCTAAAGGACACACAAAAGAACATATCAAAACATCAACCATGCAATCCTATGAAGGTAGGAAAGATGGTTCGTTCATCGGTCTGGAGTAGATGGAGAAAATGATACAAGTACCACTAAAATAGATGATTATAAATAATGAAAGTTACAAGGCAGCAAAACATTTTTCTAATTAGGTTCTTCAAGAATACTGTAAGTCTGGGGATTGGGCACCAAGGAAACCTCTCCATCCTCTTACTTTGACCAATTCCATCACCAAGAAGAGCTCCGTTGCTGTCTCCATCTCCTCGACCAGCATGATGATATTGGGATGTTTCACTCGGCGCAGTATTGACACTTCATTCTCAATCAGGTGTTCCTGCCAAACGAAGGGTGCAGAGAGGGGGATCAGAAATCACAGAGCCCTCTGCTCTCTCCCTCTGGCCTGGAGGACAAGACAAACACAGTCTGTGGATCTGAGGCCAACAGAAGCATCTCTGTCGGCACAGAGACAACCAAACCCTGGCCTAGCTGGTTCCCATAGGGACAGGACAGGTCAGTGTGGACATCTTACTGTCATTACCAAAAAGAAAAGGTTTCTAAACATCCCCCAAAAGGGCTTAGTGATGTTGCTCTGCCATATTGGCTTCTATTTCTTCAATATTTCCGACTCCTTAAGAGGCAGTGAAGCTATGAAAGCACTTGGGCACATAGCACTGTGCTTTGCAATTCAGCCAAACCACTTTTTCTTAATTTCGGTACACGCTCAGAAATAAAGACTAGGCATATCAGAAAACCTGGCATACTTATGGCAGATAACTTCTGGCATTAAACATTTCTAGTTTTTAAATCATTACCAATATGAACTTGAATTTCATGCTGAAATTCATGAAAAAGAAACTTTCTTCCTCTGTGACTGTGAAATCATTCATTCACCAGATGGATCTTCCTTATCATCTTATATTTCAGAAATCTGGAAACATACAGTACCATGGGGACTACTATTCCCATTTTAACTCTAATCACTTCTCCTCTGAAACCACCACCTGATAATCACTCCCAGTGAGTAATGCGGTTGGGATCAGCACTATAGCAAAATGTTTACTTACAGAATTAGGAATTATCTCAATACTTCAACCCATGAATCATGAACGACTGCTCCATTTTAAATGAGACATAAAAAAACCTCTCAATAATGCCATATTGCCATATTCATTGGTCCTTATTAACTTTAATAATGAATTCTCTTGAATTTAGAGGATATGCTGTAAAATTTGCTAATTGCCCTCTTATACATTCTAGTATTCAAATATAGTTTTTATATAAAATCCACCTTATAAGAGATGTCATCTGCTAACTACACTTACATATATATATATATATATATCCATGTAGATATGTGTTGCTCATATTGCCCTTTTTGCCTTTGCTGTAATGTATTTAGGGGCTTTATTTAGTGTTCCAATGCAATAATTTATCTTATCCCTAGTTTAGGATAATAGTTAAGGTTCCCTGCTTATCTTTGTGCATCCACATGTACATGCCTTTTCACTCTAAGCCACCTCAAATTCTTTTTGATCATAGCTAGAGGTATAAATTGTAACAAATGAATAGGCAACATGCAGAGAAAATCTGTTGCAAGCTCCAGCACGTGCCTGGTTGAGCAGTGAATGCACCGTGCTTGTCCAAGTAGTCACTAAATAAATGTTGGCAAATGACAGTGCAAACGCTAACCAGAAGTAGGGGAAAGAAAGGAACCAGCATTTACCAGTCACTATAGGACTAGTAATAGGAATCTAGTCACTATTCGTCAGTGGCTGGGCAAGGTATTTCTGTGATATTTTAACACTTTATCCTCAGAACAGTCCTTGGAGATTGAGCATAAAACTATGATTCTGACATCCAGGCCCACATTTCCTGTACTATACATAATCACTTTCCAAAGAGGACTTCTTCAGTAAATGTCAACTTTGGAATTTTTTCAAAATGAAGACGATAGCTAGAAAGCTGAAAATATCTAATCTTTTGAAAAGATAAGAACAAGCGTATCACACTGAGTTGGGGGTTAAGAACCACACCAGGCTTTGTGCAAGGAGGAGAATCTATGCTCCTTTTCATGAACAGGGCTGGGATGTCTTTGACTGGCTTACGACTGAATAAATGCTTCCAAAGCTCCTGAAATAATGGCGGTTCTTAGACACCCCAACAAACCACAGCTGGGGAGCCAAACATAGGGTCTCCTACCTGTTTCCAAGGCCCATCTGTCTAAGTTACAGCAGCAGAGAGCACCCTGGTCCCGCCCCAGGGAAGCAGCTGTACAGCCAACCTCTTGTGGTCACAGAGACAAAGAAAAGACTTGGCAAACCCTCGAAGCATTGATTCACATGTTTTAAAGCTTCCAGATCGTCTGTGCCAAGCATGTCCTTAATCACACTAAAAAGCAGGGTTAGATATACTTTCGTGAACACGTAAAAGCAAGCAAATTAATTTATTTCACCCTCTGTGAAGCAAAGACAACAGAAGTTACTACCATTGTAGTAAAACGCTTTTTATTTTAAAGCTAAATGGATCTGTCACTTCAATTCTCCTCCTTGCTGCTCATTTTCTCCAAAGTTGGTAGAGTCTATAAATTTGCCTCTTTATGGCTCCGTTTGCGATGCTAATTTAAAGTGATATATGTAAAATAACCCCCTCATCAGTACCCCAAGAAGCTCTCAAACTGGACTTAAAATGAGATGTCTACCACGTAAGGAGACTACAACTCCCAAAAGTTATTATCTTCTTAAAGTAAAAGGCACAATGGAAAGTCTTCTGAGATATACTGTAAAACTTCTGCTAAGGGCCACTGGCAGTGTTACATTTCAAATACTGAAGGAGTATCACAGCAACATTTTCCCCAGCATTATTTATTATCTTAGCGTACTGTACCCTACTTGACAACGGCCAGTATTCTAAGCAGAGTGAATGCTTTCGCTGGAACGTGGGAGATGTTAGCCTTTGTTTCTCAGACTCTTTGTATGCTTGTAAAATTGTCTGTGAAGGAAAAATCTGCTTTTTAAACTAATCATCATCAAAAACAAAAGTATTACATAAAAATCCTTACAAAATGTCATATTCCTATTTCTTATGCAACCCATATGTACTCTGTTTGTGTAAAAATACTCTCTAGGTTAAATTTTCCAAGAGAATATTTCTAATATGAATATCACTTTTGTCTTGAACTTACATTATTCAATCATCTACCATTAGTTATGTTAAGTGATTCACGATTTTAACTGCAAATAATTTACATATGAATCATTTCATGGCAGTGTTCCACGGTTCTGTGTGAGAGTAAATGACAAAGAAAACTGCTAACTTGGCAAAGGATACTGCCTTATCTTTGGCCATGGTGATTTTTAATGTACAAAGAGAGACAAGGGACTGGGGGGAGATATTAGGAGAATAAACTCTCCCAATCTAGGCTAATCATACTGTCTCAACCCATCCCAGCCCCACAAAACAGTCCTTTCCTCTTGTGTTCTGTCTCATTGAAGGAACCTGGCTGCCCCAAGCAGAATGGGAATTTTACCCTGATCCCTCCCCCTTCCTTCATCCTCTAATACAGCAAGTCCCCAACCTTTTTGGCACCAGGGACCGGTTTCACGGAGGACAATTTACCATGGACAGAGGCCAGCGGGAGAGGGATGGTTTCAGGATGATTCAAGTACATTACACTTATGGTTCACTTTAATGCTATTATTATTGCATTGTAATATAGAATGAAACAACTATACAACTCAACACAATGCAGAATCCAATGCCGCCACTGACTGGACAGGAGGCAGAGCTCAGGCGGTGATGCAAGCAATGGGGAGCGGCTGTAAATACACATAAGGCTTCACTCACCTCCTGCTGTGTGGCCTGGTTCCTAACAGGCCATGGACCAGTACCCGTCTGAGGGCCAGGGCTGGGGATGGCAGCTCTAATACATCCACGATCCCTGGCCATCTATCTTCTCGGGGCACCTCTGAATCCATCTCTAGCCCTCTTGCCAATCTCTCACCTAGACTTCTGGGTCTTTGCACAGTGGTTTTCTTTATCTGGAACTTAATTTACCCACTTCTTAGTGAACTCCTAATTACTCCTCAAGACCAGATTAGATCACTAAGAAATCTCCCCTGTTCACTCAAGGATGCTGGGTCAGGTACCCTTGTCACGTGCTCTCATCGCTGCCTGTGCTTCCTCCAATCATAGCTCCGTCCGTCTTTTAATTGCTCATGAGCTGGTCTGTAACGCTCTGTAACTGAGGGCTTGTGGAGGTTTCCATTTACATCACTCTCTAGCAACTGGCATAGTTAGTTACTAAATCACAGTAGGTACCAAAGTGCTTGTGCGAATGAATAATCACAGCCATGTATTGCTCTTCCCAACAGTGGCTTTACAGCTGGCACTGATGTTGCTTAGTGAATACCGGTGAACACAGTAAGAGAAAAAAATGTTCACATTTCCATATGTTATAATATATAGTAGATTGAATAATGGCCACCCAAAGATATCAAGCCCTAATCCCTATAATTTGTAAATATGAGCTTACTTGGAAAAAGGGGCTTTTTGCAGAGGTGATTAGGATTCTGCAGTGAAGAAATAACCCTGGATTATGTGGGGAAGCGGGTGTTAAATGCCGGCACAAGTGTTCCTATAAGAAAGAGGCAGAGGGAGATTTCACAGACAGCAGAGGAGAGAGAAACACAGAAGAGAGGGCGATGCGGGGATGGAGGAAGAGACTGCAGTGACACGGCCACAGCCCAAGAAGACCGTCAGTCACCAGACGCTGCTTACAGGCAAAGAACAGATTCTCCCCAAAAGCCCCAGAGGAAGCATGGATTTCTGACTTCTAGCCTCCAGAACTGTGAGAAAATAATTTTCTGTTGTTTTAAGCCACCAAGTTTGTGGTAATTTATTCCAACAGCCTCAGGAAACTAATACAATATACTTTTGGATTTATGTCCTGCCTGGGCCCATGTAGATGATGAATGCAAAACTATGTAAGGTGGGAAGAGAAAGAGGGACCACTTCTAAGTACCATAACAGAAAGCTCAGGGCTTCATACACTGTGGGAATTCAATAAATATTTATTTAGAATGAAAGAGAATATTAGAGCTGGAAGAATTCTTAAACTTACAAATACCATAGCCTTCTTAATAAATAGCCTCCATAAATCAGGCCCCAAGGCAGCCCTTGCGATAATCTTGTACTTAGAAGGACCCAACGCGTTTTCCGTCCTCTGGGCCTTTGTTTCAGCTGTTCTGGCCACCTGGTAGGCTGTTCTTGCACTGCTGCCTATTGAAATCCTACCCCCGTTCCTGCTCCAGCTCAAATACTTCTTGCTCTCTGGCATCTTCACTGGTCACCTACTTCCCTCCCATGTGCTTCCTCTGATCTCCCATAACACTATTTGCAGAACTGGTATTAATTTATTTGTCAAATCATCCTATTCCTAGCACAGTATCTTGTACACAGAATACACTCACCAAATTTTAGGTGAATGATTAATGTAATAATGTTCACGTACATTACAGATGAGCAAACAGAAGGCAAGAGAAAGAATTTTTCGGCCAGTCGCGGTGGCTCAAGCCTATAAATCCTAGCATTCTGGGAGGCTGAGGCCAGAGGATCGCTTGAGGTCAGGAGTTTAAGAACAGCCTGAGTAAGAGCAAGACTCCGTCTCTACTAAAAACAGAAATAATTAGCCAAATGTGGTGGTGTGTGCCTGTAGTACCAGCTACTTGGGTGGCTTAGGCAGGAGGATTGCTTGAGCCCAGGAGTTTGAGGTTGCGGTGAGCTAGGCTGACACCACGGCACTCTAGCCCAGGCAACAGAGTTGAGACTCTGTCTCAAAAACAAAAAAAAAAAAGAGAGAGAGAGAGAGAGAGAGAGAGAGAAAGAACTTTTTCCAGGTTCTTATTACAATGAAGAAATTAATAAATTGAACTTACAGAGGAATCATGGTAGACTGGCCAAAACTAGAAACAAACACTTTGCTCTACCTCTGTGTGACTTTTTGGGAGCTATTTGAGTCTCTGTTTCCTTATCTGTAAAACTGGTACATCAGTTTTGCAAGTCATTAAAGGTAATTTGCAAAGTTCCTATATATCCAAGACTGGATAAATAATACATTTTAACAAATGACAGATATTTTCAGTATTATTAATTTTCTGTATACAACAAAGGTGACCAACAATACCCCAGAAAAGAGGCTGAGTACCACTCCCCTTAAATTTCTTTTTAAAAAAATTCTCAATACCATTTTTTCTAAAAATCAAATTTAACGGGGAAAAAATCAACTTGTTTATAATAAATCAAGTTTTAAAATTATACCTTTATATAATTTTAATGTGAAAATAGTTGTTCAAGTAAGCAAAATGTAAGGATGGAAAAAAACATGATTATGGATTATAAAAATAGAATGACATTCAATAACAAGAAAAATAAGATACAAATGTTTGAAGTGACCTATCCATCTGCCTGAGCACTTAGTGTGACAGACTAAATTTTTTTGCATATAAAGATCTTTTTTTATATACTATGGAAACAGCTGCTTACATTTTAATCAGGTAAATAATATCCGTATCAATTTTTTTACTGTTTTGAAAAATATTTTAATATGTATACAACCAGGTACCCCAAATTATGACACTTTCTGCTTAAATCACACAATACCAGAAGGAAAGAGCAACACTTATTTATATATGGTGAAAAGACTACCACAGTTGAAAAAAGTTAGTAATGTTATTAGAAGAATAAAAGCATATTAAAGTATTTAAAGAAAAAAGTAAATGACAAATTTGCCTCCGGCATTTTCCATTCTGGGGTTCTAAGAAGATTTTCCTAAAATTTTACCATAATATTTTAAGTTTTCTATTAAAAATATACAATTTTGTAGAAGTCCAATGAAGACTAGTTAAGGAGTTCCATACCTATAAAATCTACCATCACATCAAATTCTGCTAATTATAAATTTTCAATTCCTCTGACATGCTAATAATGTTAATAGCGTGTTAAATTCTTAGTATATACTGGCACGTTTCTATGTTTTCCCTGCCTTAATTCAATAAATCTTAATAACTTTATGTGTTAGCTATTATTAATAACCACATTTTAGAGGAAAAACAAGAGGCACAGGGGGATTGAATAATTTTTCCAAGCTCACACAGCAAGAAGAGGCAGAGCCAGGATTAAACTTTTTATAATCTGGCTCTAGAGCAGCAATGTCCAACAGAAACATAATGTGATTCATATATGTAATTCTGAATTGTCTAGCACATTAAAAATGTAAAAAGCAGGTAAAATTAATTTTAAAAATATAACTTCCTTAACCCAATATATTCAAAATATTTTCATTTCAACATATAATCATTTAACAATCTTTACCTGAGTTTAAAAAGAATAAAAAATATTTTTAAATAAATTTTAAAAAATCGGCCGGGTGTGGTGGCTCATGCCTGTAATCCTAGCACTCTGGGAGGCCGAGGTGGGCGGATCGTTTGAGCTCAGGAGTTCGAGACCAGCCTGAGCAAGAGCGAGACCCCATCTCTACTAAAAATAGAAAGAAATTATATGGACAGCTAAAAATATATATAGAAAAAATTAGCCGGGCATGGTGGCACATGCCTGTAGTCCCAGCTACTCGGGAGGCTGAGGCAGTAGGATCCCTTGAGCCCAGGAGTTTGAGGTTGCTGTGAGCTGGGCTGACGCCACGGCACTCACTCTAGCCTGGGCAACAGAGTGAGACTCTGTCTCAAAAAAAAAAAAAAAAAAAAAAAAAAAAAAAAAAAAAAAAAAAAAAAAAAAAAAAAAAATTTTAAAAAATCCATATAATCAAATACATTCTTTTTTTAGGACTAAGTCTTCAAAATCTGGTGTGTATTTTACACTTATAGCATAGTTCAGTTCGGACTAGCCACATTTTACGTGCTTTGTAGCAGTACGTGACAGGTAGCTTCAGTGTTGGACAATGTAGTTCCAGGGCTGCTCTCTTAACTGACATGCTACCAGAAAGGAATCTAAAAAGGTCTTTATCATCATTTTTATAGAATTTTTTTTTTTCAAATCTAGTTAAAGTATCAGTAGCTCTAGCAGCATTTTATCAGTGGATCTTTTCCAGCCTCAGTTTGAGAGTGGGACAGAAGAAACAAGTTCTTCTTACCGGGGAGACAATTCTTCACAGTGTTTCTGCTCATTTTGCATCAGCTTTTGTTCCAAACTACACAGCCAACACCCTTAAACCACAGAGACAGGGGCAAAGGGAAGATACATTTCCTGACTAGAATAACGAAAATAATGTTCTCCTCTGGGGCAAAGGTTCAGCAGGTTTGCTAGCAGCCCCCTCATAAGACTGGGGTTTCCTAAGGTTGGGGTTCCTTAGCTGTGACACAAACCTTTTGAGTATACATCATCCAACTGGACCCATTGCATCCTTTCAACAGCACTTGGGAGTTAAGGGAAACCAACATAACCATGGAGTTCACGTTACCTGCTATGCCATGAGTCATGCAGTCTTTTGTCTCTGACCCAGGAATCTTGTGTCTTCTGCCAGCCTCTATGAAGCTGGAAAGCTAGCTTGTTAGCTTGAAAGTAAAGTCTGAGCACCCTCACGGTTCTTAACATAACTTTTGAGTGTTGCTGGGTTTTGAAACAAGCATCTCTCACTCAGAGAAATGAACTTACACTTTTTAGTTAGGACCAAAATCAAATCAATTTACTGTTTTAGGATTAAAGTTTCTGAGAAATAGCAGGGAAAAACATCTTGACTGTTTCCCCCACTATTGTGTGTGGTCTATTCCTGCTGTGATTATCTTCTCAAGTCCCCATTTAAGTTCCTCCATAACACTAAACATCTCACCGAGTTATTTCAGTTTCTTTTACAAAGCAGTTATGTGCACTGTACCTTTCCACAACATTTGGCTTTGTCTATAATCTTTAGGGCAAACTCCTTTCCAGTGGACCTAGGGAATAAGCAGAGGAAGACCATTTAAAGACATGCGTGAAAGATACTATCATTCCTACTTTTCTACAGCACAGACGCACAGAAAAAAACTTGGCTTCTTCCTCTGTGCATCAAAGACAATGCTAGTGGAATCAAGGGAGAAAGGTACCCAGAGAAGAAAAACAACAAAACCAAAAAACAAAGCCATGCTGTATGTTAAATATCCTTTTACAAATACTATTAATTATAATATTAAGTAACTGATATTTAAAGTATTTAAATTCTGTTGTATCAGCGATAGACAAAAAATTTTTTCCATACTTAAAATCTCAAAACAGTTATCTTAGGAGACGGGATAAAATTAAGAAAAAAATATACCAAATTTACTGAAAATTTATTATCAAGGTATCTTTACATTAATATATTAGTTACATTAGCCCATAATTCAACATTGAAAAGTAACCAGACTTTCATTACTTTATCCTCAGACAATACTTCAGCTATGATCTGGTGCCATGTTGTTCGCACTTTCAAATCCCCTGGCACTTTTACTTGGACATAGAATCTTGGTGTTATTATTTAATTTTTCAATCACCTTTAACATAACTTAATTTGAACATGCCAAAAATATCTATTAGTATAGGAAGACAGCTCAATAAACAACACTACAGTGTTCTTAGACTACATCACTTCTCTTTAAGAGCAGCTGTTTTGCCAGGTGGTCATAGTACATGCTGATGAGGCCCAGCTTGGGACAATAACTTTTATTTAAATTGCTCTCCCCCTCCCCCCCCCCCATGGGCGCGGTGGCTCATGCCTGTAATCCTAGCACTCTAGGAGGCCGGGGCAGGTGGATCGTTTGAGCTCAGGAGTTCGAGACCAGCCTGAGCAAGAGCAAGACCCCCGTCTCTACTAAAAATAGATGGAAATTAGCTGGACAACTAAAAATATATAGAAAAAATGAGCGGGGCATGGTGGCGCATGCCTGTAGTCCCAGCTACTCGGGAGGCTGAGGCAGGAGGATCACTTGAGCCCAGGAGTTTGAGGTTGCTGTGAGCTAGGTTGATGCCACTGCACTCTAGCACAGGCAACAGAGTGAGACTCTGTCTCAAAAATAAAAAATAAATAAATAAATAAATAAATTGTTCTCCCCGCTCCCCCACATGACAAACTCAACCCTGCCTTGGATTCCTAACGCGTCTTTAGAAGTTATATTTTGGATGCTTACTGTGTTACTTAGATGGCAATCTGTGTACCAGAGCTAAGTTAAAAGGCTTAGAGAACAGGGAGTTATCTTGTGTACCATTAAATGAGCACTAAAGCCTATTGTAGTTATCAGAACTTTCTGGAAAATTCCCCCAAAACAATGAAAATTATCACTTAGAACAGGTAGGATAGTGGCCCATAAACATGACTGTACTCTGAGTCTTTTCTTGTTTACAAAAGGCTTAGAATAGGCAAAATAGGCTGATTCTTGAAGATCAATAATCAGAGCTCATATACCCTGAACTGCTTGCTATAATCAATTAAGCTATAACTGAGAGGGAGGGTTATTGTGGGAATTAAATGACTTAATACTAGTACAGACTGAGAATAATGCCTGCCACAGGTAAATGTTATAGGAGATTTTTCTTTAAAAAAAAATCTTTCCTATTCCTCTCTGGCTCATGGTTGAGACCTGATATGTTTCTCAGTGAAAATGCATACAAAACAGTTTTATACTCTACATGTATACATATTTTTTTTTTCTTGTAAAATTGCTTACAGGCATGTAAAATGGCTGCTCTCAAGGGCAGACCCTTCCAGGAAGGGGGGGCGGAAAAAGACTTCCCAGACAGGCCTTTTGTTCATTCAGAGTAAACTCCAATGAAAAAAATGTAGGTGAACAAATAACTATGCTCACTATCTACTCACCTGTCCATACACTCTTTGACTACTGCAAAATTGCCATCACCAATGACCTTCCCAATTTTGTACTTCTCAAGAAGAGCTGATTCAGAGCACCTGTTTCCATTCACACCTGCAAAAAGGATAAATGCAGATTCTAAAGAAAACATCAGCATTTTATATTGATTCCTATGTGCTTATAAAACAATAAATTGCAATGCATTTATTTTTAAATCTATGGTGAAACTAAAAAGATATCTCTGAGCATATTTTCTGAATAGAACACCTGAATCACCAATTTTCTTTTGACCTTGTTGGTTGGAATCAGAAACCATAATCAACAAACCTAACGAATCTCTGAAATATCAGCTGAAACAAATGGTTAAGTCTTAGGTAAAAAGGATGTCTAACTTAAACTTTCCCAAACTCTTTTTGTCAATGCCCAAGAAAGGGGAATAGCCAAGTGGCTCGTGCCTATAGTCCCAGCTACTCAGGAGGCTGAGGTGGCACAATCTCTTGAGCCCAAGCCCAGCCTGGGCAATATAGCAAGACCCCTGAGTCTCTTTAAAAAAAAAAAAAAAAAAAGGAGGAGAAGGAGGAGAAGGGGTGGGAATGGGATGGTGGTGGGAATTTAATCTTTGCAATGTTCTCAAGATTTCCCAGTAAAGACAATTCTACCTAGATAAAATGTATTGTTAAGACTAATTCCTGGCTCAAAACCTTGCCGAAAAGGGAGAGTTAAGATTGGCCCACTTCCACTATGTGTCCTATTGCTCAGAACATAGCAGACATCCAACACACACATTTCTGTTATCTAATTGGGCAAAAAGAAATACATTTAGGAGTTGTGAGCAGATCACTGCTAAGGAAAAATAAAAGAAGCCGAAGCCTAAAATTCAAAGCTGCAATAGCCTAATTAACGACAATGAGATTTTATGTACCTTGACAAGCACCCCACCCCTAACTCCCACCAAGGCTAAACGGGCTCACAGGAGCTATGACCACAGTCCTGTTTAGGAAGATTGTAATTTATCACAAGTGGATTCTGGGTGGCTACCAACTTCACATGGATGATTTCCTCTGCAAAAGTAATGATCAGACTGAGAAATACCTTCAGGACTCATGCAACGATCCAGTTCAGGTCCACCGTTTACATTGGAAGAAGATCTGCCGTGAGCAGAAATCTGTTGAAGAAGGAGAGTGACCATTATTTGTCAGGATAAATGTACAGATCTTTAGCTAGCTAACCCTTAGGTAATAGAAAATGCTAATTGGATGTAAAAATGTAAAGATGCAGAATAGAGGAAGCATTCCCTTTCTTCTCAGTCAAGGAAATAAGAAATTCAAATTAAGGTTACGATCAGCCAAATTCCTAATGGAATAAAGATAAGAAGAATATAATTCTTCTGGAAAGTTATATCTCAAAAGATAAACAGCGAGATCCCTGTGGATCACCACTTGCCCCAAGAATAAAGTGATGGGGAGGTGGACTGCCAATGCATTGAATGACAGTGGCGAGTGGCCAGTTTACCTGAACGTCTAAACCTCACAGCCCAGAGCAAGGCAGCCCCACATGCGTGGGCCGCCGCCAGCGGGCTCAGGCGTGGACACTGGGCAGGAACCATCTCCTGTCCCAACACTCAAAGCTGCAGGACTCCGAGCAGCCTGCAGGTCCCACACCCCCTGCTGAGGCCTTAAGGCCCATCTTTGCCCGTCCTCTCCCTGAGCCCTACTTGCTCAGCTGTCCTGGAAGCAGGTGGCATGCTTCTAACACATCCCTGTCTTGAGCTAATCTGAGTAAGATCTGGTTTACTGCAAGCTGCTGTGTCCTGTCCAACTCAAGGACTCTCTAGGAAGGAAGTCTGAGGAGGGGCTGGAACACAGGCATTTTTACCCCACGGCCGGGTAACTTCTCGGCGTGTTTATTAGTTGAGTTCCTGTGAACCATTGTAACTTTCCCAAAGTTTATTTTGATGAAACCCCCACTCCCATCCTATCCTGATCCCCTGTATAGCCCAGCAACTACAAACCTGGTTTGTGTTGGGATCGAGGGTGACAAGGAGCAGGGAAAGAGACCAGGAAACAGGATAGGGAGGAAGCTGCTCCTCCAGTGGCTGAGAGAGCAGCAGCAACGGGGCGAAGCCTGGAGGAGGAGGAAGCCCTGGGCCAAGTGAAAGGCTACCTAGACAAAGGCTTCGCCAAATCACCAGGAAATGCAGCTTTCCTGGCAAATAATAATGGCAAGAACATTTTTCAAAACTTTCAAATTGATGTTTTTAAAAGTGTTAAGCCTCAAACATTAAAAAACAAGCACTTTATAGCATTCACAAGAGTAACTTCTCCAATTATGTATCCAAATACATTCCTTTATTTGAAAATAAAGCTTTCATTAAAATAAACAGCATGAAAAAATTTTTAAAAATTTTATTGTAGTGCAGCTGAACAGAGACATGATTGGACAATCTTCCTTTCTCCTCACTCTTTAGTAACATCTACAGCAACAATCCGGGCTGTTCTGAAGGACACAAAGATGAAGACACACAGTTATTACTGCCCAGAAGTTCACAACCTTACGATGAGTCATATGTGCACTTAAACATAAAGGGCGTCAGTGAAACCCCTCCAGCCCAGGACAGGTGCTGATGGTTATGGATGACTCCAAAGAGCCGTGAGAGGGAGCCATTTTGCCACAGCACGGACCTGCACTTGTGTGCCGGAATCACCCAGCGACAGATTAAGTTCATCTGACTTCCCAGTAATGAAGCCTGGCTTTCCTGAAGGACAAGAAAAGCTTGGTATTCACCAAGATTTCTGGACAGAGCACCGGAAAAATGTGAAGCGTCCATTGTTAAATACAAGGGAAAGCAGTTCCAGTGCCCTGAGACACATGCAGACAAAGAGCAGCTACAATGCAAGAGGATAAAGCTGTGACTTCACAAAATTCTGTTTCCTTTGCAAAATTTTTGTATTTCCCTGTCCCTTGATGAGAGAATTTACTTTTACTGAAGGAACGAATTAGTACCAGAGAGATCAAATATGGCATTCGTGATTAGACCTGCCCCGTTTCTACTGTCAAACTAACAATTTATATTAAAATCTCTTAAAATGCTAATGAGTGTTCATGCTTCCATCAGCAACTATGATGCTGAGACAGCACCAAGACAAGTGCCTGGATGCTGGATGTTAGTGAGGTCCTCCTCGATAAAGCATAATGGGTTGCAGCATCTGGGCTCTTTCAAGATACCGTCCATAATTACCAATTGGTTCAGAAAGATGGGATTACATTGGGGGGATGGAAGAAGGGGGCATCTATTTCTTGATGAAGTCCTGACTGGTTGAGAGGGAAGGTAACAGAGAAGACCCGAAGGTATTACCGAGAGTATTCTCTGAGCTGAGGTTGCTGCAACACCCACCTACTTTTCTGGCAGCAGTAGCACCATTTTTTATGGGTAAGCAAGGAGGGGAAACGCAAAAGAATCCTCCCCTGCTAAGAACTTTTTAAAAAAAGATTTGAAAACAGAGTAGAAAAAGCCATACAGTGCTCTCAACCGCTAGCACCATCTAAAAAGGCACTCATGGCTGACAGTACATCTAATGATGAGCAACACTCCAGCCTTCCGCGTTTTTAGCCGGGAAGTTATGTCAGTGTCCCACATTAAATCTCTTTGATAGCAAATTATTACAATTTCTACAAACTTACAATTTAAAGAGAGATGTTAAGTACTACACTAAAAATGTGAAGTTTTGTTCCAAAATAGGCAAGTGTCAAAAGTATCAAGAATGGTTATTCACTGCATCATGGCATATTACTGACTTTTGAGTTTAATGCTGGACACCATTTCATTTTTTTAAAACAGGAAGAACAACTTGAACTGAATCTAGGAGATATTTGTGTGTAGTGAGTCAACTTTCTTGAACGCATTTTAGAAAATGGCATCATAATTCAAGTGGTAAGTGGTCTACTACGGCAAGGGTCAGAAGGTCCAGAAAGTAACGCTAGGCTTTATGGGTCACTTTATTGGTCGCTCCAACTATTCAACTCTGCTGCTGCAGCAGGACAGCAGTCATAGGGCATATGTGAACAAATGAGCACAGGCATATTCCAATAAAATTTTATTTAGAAAAACAGGTGATGGGCTTGAGCCTACGAGTTTGGGGTTACAGAGAGCTATGATGACACCACTGCACTCTAACCCCGGCAACAGAGGGAGACCCTGTCTCCAAAACAAACAAAAACAAAAACAAGTGATGGGCTAAATTTGGCCAGCAGGCAAACTCCCAGTCTGCAAGAATGTTCTTAGGAAACCTTTTCCTCCAACATAATTCTTACACTTTTAAACTCTAGAACAGAATCACCTTCAAGGTATGGCTATTGCTACAAAGCAGTTTTCTTTTCCTGCATATTAGAATCACCTAGGAAGATTTGAAAAATTCTATTGCCAGGCTGCACTCAAAATTCATTAAGGATCCCTGGGGGTAGAGCCCAGGTATCAGCATTTTTTAAAGCTTCACACATGATTCAGTGTGCATCAAGGTTGAGAACATCTATGCAGGAATCTGTTATCGAAATCATCTATAGCCAAAGAACAACCATCTCCGTAAGAAAAGGAAAAAAGACACCCATAGGTTTTATTGTATCCTACTTTGTGCCAAGTCCTGATGTGAGTACTTTACACTGAATGAATTAGATATTATCTCCATTGACGTGTGAAGAAACTAAAGCTTACAGAGGCTACGTAATGTGCCAATCACCAAGTAAATGTGGAATCAGAATCTTAACCCAGGTCTGACTTCAGAGCCCAAGAGTTTTCCAGCTGTTCCCACACTGTCCTATCCTCTAAGACTGTGAGAGAATTCCTGCAGGGCTATTAAAGGGTGTCACCCAATTCCAGACTCACTGATGAAGATACACATTGTGGTGTGTTTAGAACATGTTTGCAGACATATAACTATAGTAACACTCCTGTAATTTATTCACATGATATACACATTGATAAATTCACAGCTTTTCCTCACAGAGTTTAAGAAAAATTTGTTCTTTAAAAAGATGACTTCTGAAGCATACTGCAAATTTTCTAAAAACCAGTATCCTAAATAGTACTTGTAAACAGATTTGCTTCATTGTCATTTTGGTAGGTTTTTTAAACATTAGAAACATTTTCATTAACTAGAAGGAAAGCCAGTGTAAATTACTACAAATACTGAATTAGGAATGCATCTAAGAACAGAAAGCTTCAGTACTTTTATATTGAATTTGTTATAATTTGAAATATTTCAGTTTGAGTAAGGAGATATGAAAATAATCTGAAGCTGGGCTGGGGGCTCACACCTGGAGTCCCAGGTACTCGGGAGGCTGAGGTAGGGGGAACGCTTGAGCCCAGAGGTTCAAGACTGGCCTGGGCAACAAAGTCAGACCCTGTCTCCAAAAAACAAAACAAAACAATTAATGTAAATCAGCACTTTGGGGTGGTAACGTACGAAGTATTCTTACCTGTAGCCATACTTCAGACTTGGTTTCATTTTGCAAAATTAGTGGCACTTGAGACTTAAGGATGATTAACAGAGATAAACAGAACTGATTGCCTACACATGCATGAAGTTTAACAGAGCAGCCAGCTTGACAGTCTATCAAAGGGGCTATGTGAAACCTGCTGACTTGTGCCTTTCTGTTCTTCTGAGTACAGTCACCACCTCAGTCGACTACACGGCCTGCCAAGACCAGCACAGAACCTCATCACATCTCCCCGAGTGAGCCTTTCAAGCAAAGCGTTGGCTTATTGGATTTGGAACAACAGACAGGTGGTCTGACCATGCCTACTTGCTAAGAATGCCTGCATGCGTTCACGGTGAGGTTATATTGATTTTAGGATGCCAGGGTGGTGGGACACGTCCCTGCTTCATCAGTTAAAACTGTGGAGGCCACCGCAGTTGGCCACTGCAACGAACTACAAGTCTTCACTCCATCCGATTACCTCTGGAAAGAATTCCTAATGACCCACTTTTCATGAATAAGGGCCATTTAAGAGTAACACATGTGTGGCTTATATTCAAATGAAGTTCTTAAAATTGATCCTATTCATACACTCATTTGTTTGGCAAACCCATCCCTCCATCCCCACAAAGATGGGCTTCCACCCAGATGAACCATTTATTCCCCAAATGCACTAAATTTACTCAGCAACTACAACGTGCAAATCAGAGGCTGAGATGCATTATTGTATTTATTTTGTTAGGGCACTGAAGTCTTCAGAACTGCTTAATCCTCCCTTTTGTTTTTGTTTCTCTCCAATAAAATCAATTATTAATACGTTCAAAGATGAAGTAGTCACCACCCAATGTTTCTGGGGTAATGAAAAGTGGTTGGTCTCTTGGTATGGAAGATTATTAAACAGTTTTAATTACAAAAGAAAAGCCAAAGCTCCAGAGAAAAGCAAAAATGTCTAAGGTCAGCAGCTACCGTGGATTTACATTTCACAGCTTTGAAAAGAAGTGTTCAAGTTCAGAAGGTCAAAGAGTTACATTTTAGCTCTGCCAATCAGGATGAGATACTACCAGCCCTTTCATCGCACTTCACAAATCTGGAAAGTCTTTCACCACCAGAAAACCCAGGAGACATCATCAGATAAAATATCAGCACATCAGACAGTTTATAATCTCAAGATGTTGGATAATGTTCCACATGTACTTTTTTCTTCCTTCTTTCAACTGACAAGAACGCTCACAGCAGACAGCCTCCAGGCACACGCTTCAGCATCAAAACACGAGACATTCTATCCCTCCGTGTCCACAGATGTGCTCGTGACTCTGAGGCCTTAAGTTACTACTGCTTTAAAAGTCTTCAACTGGGACATGGATGATGAATTAAAGTTCAGGGAAATGCTTTCCTCATCTATCTGGCAGCTGATGACACATTTACTACTCTTTATTGCCTATCTGTCCCAAAGAAAATGCTGTGATTTAAGCATAGCAAATATTCCTGCCGGGAAAGTTATCAGCTAGATCGAAGGACGCAGAGGAAACAGAAGATCATAGGCTGAGGTCAAGGAGAAAATGGAAAATCAGAAAGACGGGGATTAACGGAAGAAAACATGTCGGCGGTAGTGGGACTCTGGATTTGACGAGGAGAAAAAAGAATGAGCAGGGAATGATTGGTCCGGAGAACAAAAGGACTGGAAGGAGAACAAAGCAATAAAATTGATGGGGAGAGACTGGTGGCCCTCAGGAAGGAGGATGTCCGGAAGCTTGGAAGGACAGATGAGGGAGGAGGGACAGCGCCAGGCAGGAGTCTGGGGTGGCTGATAAAGAGATGAAAATGGAGAGAAGGCTGGTGTGGTTGCCAGACTCCAAAATGGCTCCCAGGAGCCTCATCTCATTTTCATGCCCTTGTGAAGTCTCTTCCCACACTGAACTGGGCTGACATGTGTGACTGCTCAGATATGGAAATGATGGGGTCTGGCTCCCAAGGCTAGGTCACAGAAAGGGGAACTTGTGTATGACACTCTCTTTCTCATCACTTGCTTCTGGGGAAAGCCAGCTGTTCTGAGGAGACTCAGGCCAACTCAGGGAGGGGTCCACACGGCGGGTAACTGAGGCCTCCTGCCAACAGCCTGGACGCAAATGAGTCACCTTAGAGGTGGCTCCTCCATTCCCAGTCAACCCTGGTGTACACCCGGACTGCGACCTCAGGAGAGATCTGGAGCCAGAACCACCCTGTTAAATAAGCTCCTGAATTCTTGACCCACAAGAACTGTGTGAGAAAATAAATTCTTATTGTTGTTTTAAGCTGCTAAGTTTTGGGACAACCTGTTCCTAATGGAGTCATTTATAGTGACTAACAGGGTTGAACAAGTGGACAGGGCAGGAAAGCAGAGATGAAGGACAGAGCTGGGAGGGAAGAGAGTAACAGAAAGACACAGGAGGTATACAATCCGGAGTCTGACTTCTCTCACCTTCTCTTTCCTTCTTGTACACTACTGCCTCTTAAGTTTTTGTAAGCGAAACTTCCTTCATGTGACAACTGAATCTGGAAGCCCTAAGTTTTACAGTAAGAGAATAACAGGCTATTCGAGGTGCTTTCTCTCTATTTAATCAGTGAATCTCAACACCCTGTGCAGTAGGTGCTATCAATCCCCTTTGCACAGCTAAGGGTGATGCGCCCTGCTCGAGGTCACACAGCTTGTGCGTGGCCAGGCCAAGATAAAACCCAGGCACTCTGACTTCACACGCTTTAATCGCTACCCTGGGCTGGGTCTGTTTTCACACGGAGGCCGCAGAGCATGAAGCAGGCTCTGAGCTTCGTTCTTCTCTGAGGCCGTCCGTGTAGCTGCACACCAGGGGGCGCTGTTTCCACCTTAATACTCTGGCCTAAGTAGACTGAAGACTTGCCTTGGTTCCCCTGGGCTTAACTAGAACAGATTGGAATGGTCACAGAAGACCTCAGGAATTACAGGAGGAAAAAAGAAAAACAAACAAGAGTCCCGAGGAGCTACACACCCTTGTAACACAAGCCTGGCACAACTTGGCGTGAACTGGCCTTCCTGTGGAGGTCTCTGGGATCCCCCCACCCCACCCCACCCCACCAGAGCCTGGCTGTGAAGGCAGCCTGGCACCACCGTGGTGAAAGAGGCCGAGTCTGGCCCACAGAAGTGCCTCCTCCCTCGGTAACAGCACCACGAGTGGCCTTGCCCTTCAGGAAAGCCAGATTCCCTAAATGCAAACAAAAGTGAAGCCAAGTCCTAATACCTTGGGGCTGGGTTCTGGGCAAGAGCCCACCAGAGACCTGCTGGGTGGCCTTAGCCTTTAATATGTCATTTTACACATTTTTGTCCTGTGTTGTTTCAGATGATCTGTTTAACAGACTGGCCTTGCTTTCCCGCTGTGTCCTGGGGGCTGGCGGTGTTCACGAGCACGGGCTCTACTTTCAAAGCCCAGCTGTGCCACTGCACCCACAGTGTGGCATCCATCCCAGGCCCCCGTACAACGTCATCTCACAGCCATGTAACCTGTGCATCTGTTGGGCCTGGACCACACTACGTTTCCGACCTATGCCAATCTTAACAGTACTCAGCTCCACTGCTGGCTTCCAAAGAAAACCAATGACCCTGACCTATTGTGAACTTTGTCATTTTATGAAGCTTTATCGGGTGAGGTATAAATGCTGGGCACACTGTAGACTGTTTCACTTTCAGAGAGTTCCCTATTAGCAAGCTCTTCCCCCAAGGCTGGCAGGAAGAGCTGCCACCCGGCCTTCTCTATCTTCTGCCTCCCTTCACCCAGCCTCTGCCCCATACATACCAGGTGCTCCTCCCTCTTTTCCCACCCTGCCCTGCGAGTCCTCCCAATTTCTCAATCCTTTTGTATGCAGAGCATGTGTGTGAATCTAAACCCAAGTCCTCAGCAGCAAACCACCCTCCTGCATTTACCCTTCCGTAAAAGACTTAGCACCACTTTCCTGTAATAATCACACATGGTTCCTCCTGGAGCACCCGTGCTGGAGCCCTCGGAGCAGGCCCGCCAGTGGTAGCGGAGACTTAGACCACAGAGGCCAGAGACAGAGACCCCGAAATAGTCAGATGCCAACTTCAGCCATTAAGACCTTGAGCAAGTCACTTCACATCTCTAAACCTCAGTTTCTTCTTCTGTAAAATGACTAAACTAAAAGATCTGAGACTACTTCCAGTTTTCACATTCTCTGTTTTAGATAACTACTGACAAAAACTCTTCTTTGACCATTAGTCAGGCTCTTCTGAGTCCTCTACTTGACTAGTAGAGGACCCACCCTTCGGTTTCCCTGTCGAGCCTTGAAGACTCCGGTTTGAGCAAGAATCCTGCTACGTCAAGTTAGGGAAGATCCCCCACCCTTGGCACCTGACCTTGATATTAGATGCACCTGGCTGCCTTCAGCAATAACCCCATCAAGTCAATTTAGCCAGAAACCCATTATCACTGATGTTGCTTCTTAGTAATCTTCATCCACTGACCCATACCCCCGCCCTCCTTGGTTGTAAATCCCAATTTTCCTTGTCAGAGCTGGAGCCCAAGACCCCCATGCAGTAGTCCCTATATATCTATTGCCATCACCCCCCTCTTTGAATAAGTCTGTGTTACCATCTTTAACAAGTGTCAGGAATAATTGTTTCTTTGCTACTACTTAGGCAAAACCAAAAAATTATAATTGAGGTACAACTCTCAGTTGTCCTGAGGTCTTTCAGTTTTAGTTTTAAAGAACCTTAATTACTTGGTCACCACCCTATTTTGTACACTCTTATCTGCAAAAATGTATTGCCAATTTGAGGAAAGCTTTGCGTCTGTTACTGGCTTTGATTCAGCCCCTCAAAGAACTTGATCTGCTACAACTGTGTAAAGGGGGCAGAGTTGTCTTCCTCACCAGGGTATTGAAGAAAACTGAGTCCTTTTTGTGGAGAGGAGGGACACTTCTGCGTTTCTCATTTCCCTTTCAAAAAGCAAACAAAAGTGCCATTAATCTGTGATCAGAGATCAAACATCACTCATATCACCCTATTTTCCTTTTTAGTTCTTTCAATGTCCCCACCAAAATATAAAAGTAAGTTCCAGAAATGGGCACAAATAGAGGAAGAATTGTGACAGGACACCAAATTCTGCTTACCTCTGACTTAACCTTGCTTAGTTCTCTAGTGAGTAAAACCCACACAGTAAAAAATCATCAATGCCCAAATCCGTGTCCTGGCAAACAGCAGTATCAACTCCTACACAGGCTGTCCTGGCTGGTTCGCTTCCTTTTGTCAATTCTGATTCTTTGGAGAAAGATTATCTATTTCCAAGGCCATGAAAGCATCTAACTAGGATAAATAATGGTAAAGAGTTCCTGTCCATGAAAAACAATCCTCCATTGTCAGATATTCCCTCTTAATTGATCTTAATAAGCTATTTTAAATGAAAGGGAAGGGAAAAGCATACCACTAACACACGGTAATTATCTATAATTCTCCATTTGTAATGTCACTGAACAGAAAAAATAACTTGATGTCTTATAATGACATCAAAATTAGGGTATTTGGTACAGTAAAGTAACTTTTACATTATTTAAAAGGCTGGTTTTCAACCCAATGACAATATATACCACAGACTTCGGGAGCTGTAATGAGGTGAAATTTCCACAGGGCATGACCCATGAGAATGGCCTTGTGGCCTAAAAGCTGGAATCAGTGTGGCAGGGACTCATTTAACTACCAATATTTCATGTAAAATTCAGTGACTGTGTATCAGTTTTAAAGAAAAAAGGAAGAGAAAGAGACGCCCAAGCTTCTTGGTAAGTCTTCTGGCAACTTAAAAGAACTATACATCTAGCATGTTAGAAGTCATTTTAAATCAAACGTCCTTATTTTACAAATGAGACGGGAAAAAAACAGACGAGGTCTCACAGCTAAGCCCACAGGCCTCAGGCCTAGTGGAGGAGGGGGTGTCAGGGAAAGACCACTACTCTTTATCTTATTTACAATCTCAGCTTCAATCTTGATCAGTAATCAACACTTCCCTTAATCAACAGATGATCTGTCTGTATCTCTCTTGGTATCAGTAAGTAATCCTTGAGAGCATACTGTGTGCCAAATGCTGGAGTTACTATAATAATTAAGATATACCTAGCAGCGTAGGAACAACTTTACTTAATGTCTCAAGCAGTAATACAATTGATTAGCATGTTTTTAAAATTCCATGACTTCACTCCACAAATGCAAGCGACCTTGTGCAAAGATGTGTGTGTGTGTGTGTGTGTGTGTGTGCGCGCGCGCGCGCGCGCGGAGTAGGTGTGTGCACAGAACATCGACGTGTATTTCAATGAAATGGTTAGCTGTGCAGTCCTGAAGCTGGAGTCTCAACGCTAATAAGCAGCACCAATTGACCTAGTGGCAACAATAGAAAAGGACAATCTTGAGCTTACAGTTGAAAATGGACTAGGAAGAAAAATGGAAGTCCAGGTAACCAATGGGTAACAAAAAGGGGGGAAAGCGACCACGACCCAGAGTAAGCAGGGCCTAAGGTGCCTCACCCCATGCAAATGCCCTTGTGCAGCCCCAGGCCAAGGATCCCAGCCCTGCCTGGGGCAGTGACCTGGGGGAGAAACAGCAATGACCTTTGTGTGGGGCTCACTGGAAAGTACGTGGGACTTGCCTTAGGTTAACAATTAACCAGCACTGGAAGCCACACACTTTTGCTTTAACAAACTATGAAACAACCAGAATTAGATAAGAGTTGAATTGTTTTTATTTTAGTTCTTTTGAAAGTTACTTGTCTTAATAACAACATACTTTCAATATATTCTAGGAAAAGTTTGGAAAGAAAAATCTACAAATAATTACTTTATTGGAGATTTTTAATCTATATAACTTTTCTTGGAATTGACAATTAAGAATTCCATTCAAGTTATATTATGAACTGACCTAAGCCAATTTAGAACTTCAGAAAAATGCCTGGTTCTTTTGATAAATGTAAGGAGCTTCCAGTAATTGGAGACAGGTGAGAGCTACACACTCCCTACACCCCAAGTGCTACCAAGGTACATACGCAAGCAGGCACAAAAACAGACAATCTGTCCTTTTCTGGGTAGAATTTCTCTTTTTGTTCTCATGCATTTAGATAAGGACTATGCTAGTTCACTCTGAGGTACACACAACATTCTCAGGGCAGGGCAAGCAAATCTCACAGTCAGGTAGAAAACAGAACCCTCTGATGAGTCGGGGAATCACAGAAGCCGGGTTTGGCAGGTTCTCATTCCTCACTCATGTGAGGGTGGTGGGGCACTGACCATTCAGTTCAGTAATGAAAAATATTCTTCAACATCCTTAAAGTAGAGAAAACCTCTTGGACTGTATTTGACGCATTTAGGCAACCAACTTTGGAGAATGCATCCCTAACGATGATATATCTGATGTCCATCCAACACACTAAGGGAATTAAAGTTAATTTATGTATACACATATATGGCACTTCTTATGTTAGGTAGATAGTGAGGGCCTCTGGCTCTCCCAGGTATGAGAGGGGACAGGTACCTCCCCCCCACGCCCCGCTTCAGATAACTACCACAAAGGGAGGAGAAGGCACTGTCAATCAGAACTCAGCAGGCTAACTGCAAAAGCAGGCAGGAATCCGGAAGAAGAAATTCCTAAAAAGCCACCCAGGGCAGGCACAGCAGGGTCTGACCAAAAGTAACCTCGGGCCAATTATCATACATTAGCATAAATCTGCATTGCAGTTTTGCCACCCTACCCCCGCCCGGACTTTCAGAGAGGCTCTCAGGAAAACCAAAAGCATAGTAAGGCTCAGGTTATATAACTAACACCTGTCCATCAAGGTGATGAATAAGCCACACCTGATGGGGAGGGTCCAACCCAGACAATACAAAATGAAAACTTTAGTTAACAGTCAGGGCCCTCCTGTAGCAACAGGGGGCCTGCTGGCTGGCTGTGGGAATCTATCTTGCCTACTCAATATAACTCTGCTTCTGGCTTGCCTTGCTATAGGAGTGTCTTGTCATCCTCAGACAAGAGCACACCAAGAACCAAGGACAGACAGCAGACCTGTCCTGGTCTAGTGTGGTCAGGATTCTGTGCTCTCCCCCACAGCCCAGGTTGGACTCCTGACGCAGGAACCATACAGAGACCTGACATTTGGTGAACCAAGCCAGCCAGTGTTCTACTTCCAGTGTTCAACTCCCGGAGCGGGAAGCAGATGGAGACCCGACATGTCTACTTCAGTATTCTCAGAATACATTACCATACAGACAATTTGATTCTTTCTACAAAGGAAACTTTCAATCTTTAATTCCAATTATTTACTATTACCAGGCAGGTTTTCTCTTACAAATTTAAATTATTGGGAGCCACTAAGTCAAATAAAACTTGTCAAAATTTTGCAAATTTGGTTTTGCTCATCACTCCTCTATTAGGTAAAAGTTTATTAAACCAACTGCTAATCACGTTGTTACTTTCTGTATTTTTAGGACATCATAGTCAACATCTAAGATTTATTTCTAAGTTCCTCACCAAAAATGAACATATTTTCCTTCTTACCACTTGTGGGTATAAACATTATACTAGTATTTCACTCTATTTTAGACTTTAACAAAGTCAAGTTATATTACCAAAATTAAAATCATGATTCAAAATAAGGTTTTTAAAACAATCATGACATTGTCCAAGGCTTTAACATTGCAAATCATTTTGATAATTGGAAAACTACTAGATACCATACTTTGCAACATTATGTTCAATCATAACCACAACCCTGTATTCCCACTGTAGAGATGAGGACACTTCAGTTCAGGGGGGTTAAGTGAGCTGGACAAAATTACCACCCGACACAGGATTCAAAGCTATGTTTGCCTGGCTTCAAATCTTAAACTCTTTCCTTTTGAATTAACAAATTAAACTGCTAAACTATACAACTCAAAATAACAAAAATCACACAAACATGCCGCATATCCTATTTCATACCTTTAATCCTCTGAAACTTCCTGGGCTAGTTGGGGAGGAACTGGAGGATTTCGTAGATTTAGGAGTGGAAAGTTGGCTGCTGGGAGTTCCGTTAACTGACCATGAGACAACAAAAGAGACAGAGGTCATTAAAACCCGCAACCACCAGATCGTATGAAAACACTTAGTGCATGCACAATATAGCTCCAAAGACGCTGCGATTCATTTAAGCTCAAAGCAGATGGCAAATCGGCAAAAAGCAAACATAATGTACCTTATTGCATTACAGACAAAAAAAAAAAAAAAAAACCAGACAAATAGTGAAACTAGATTTTCAGTAATAGTTTTCCAACAGTGATATAAACAAATATAAAAGACATTATGGAATTAGAGATGTGAACAAAAACTTGTCGGTGTATCTTGCCTGCCAGCAATGGTAGAGAAATGAATGGCTGTCATATTTGTAATGTTTACGATGAAGGGCACTTCATACCCCCCCCACCCCACCCCTGTATCCACTGTCTTGGTGTATACCAACCTGAGTAACCAAGAAGTTCATGCGGCTCTCTTAAATCAATTACACCATATTCCAAATACATTTTCTAAATATGTTCTTAATGGAAAAGGAAAATTATTAGTAGTGTTCCTTCTAATACCTACTTATTTGCTTGAAGGCCATAAAAGACATTCTTCAACTTTCTTTCTACACAGACTACTGATTTCTAATTTCTTCCATTTTCTTTTCTTCACAGCATAATTTTCCCATTATTTAGCAAATCCTGGTAGTTTTCTATGCACCCTTTTCAAACCTCCGCACACTTTTTTGGTTTAAAAGCTCTACTTATATCCTATGCTAGGGAGAGTACGGCCACTATTGTTTAGAGAGGAAGGTGAAATCTGCAGATTCTGTATCACAGAACGCTGGTCAGACATTTCATAATGACTTACTATGCTTACTCCTATCATTTGCATCCATTTCTGCAGTAATTTCACAAAGCTGGGAGTTAACATCTAGTACTGGTGTATGTTTTTCTCCTCTAAAGAGTATCTGTAATCTCTTTTACTATTAATTTAAAAGCTTTTTCCCAGAGTAGATGAAAACTGCCATTCATCTTTATGAAAAGAAAAGAGAAGTCCGTCTGCCTTTTTTTTTTTTTTAATGTGAGGGAGCAGACAACTATTATTTTAGATGATGATCATAAGTATAAAAAGCCACATGCAGAGGTAAAGGCCCTGAATAGATAACTCAAAAAAGTGAGCACCTGTCCTAGAGCAAAGGCAGAAATCCTGGATCAACAAGTATTAATGATTAGATGAATCATCTCTAAACAGGGATATCTGGGCTTATGAAGTCATGTTTGTTTATTGTGTTGTTTGTTCATTTAAAAAATTCAGTGAAGATAAAGAAATTTGTAGTAATTTTTAAATTTTAAAACTTTAATATTTCTGACTCAAAACTACTTACTCAAAAATAATGGTCAGTTATCTAGATTTTCTTAATATATGTGGGTACTTAGATTATAAGTAAAACACAATTAACCATATAATTAAAAACATGTAAGAGTGTTCAAAAGTCCTGGTTATTTCTCAATTAAGTGAAATTTCAATTAATATTATTTCTTTTAAAAAATTTCTTTGAAAGATAGAACACAAAGGATTTTGGGGACAGTGAAACTACTCTGTACGATACTATAATGGTGGATATATGTCATTATAATTTTGTCCAAACCCATAAACATATAACACTAAGAACGAACCCTAATGTAATGGACCTTGGGTGACAATGATGTGTTCATGTACGTTCAACAGTTGTTACAAATGTATCACTCTAGTGGAGACACTGATGACAGAAGAGGTTGTGCATGTTGAGGGGAAGGAAGTACGTAGGAAATTTGTATCTTCCATTCGATTTGGCTGTGAACCTAAAACTGCTCTAAAAAACAAAGTCTTTTTAAAAATCTCTTTAAAAGGGATTCACATAAAATAGAGATTACTGGGCAGGCATAGCAGCTCACACCTGCCAGCACTCTGGGAGTCCGAGGCGAGAGTATCACTTGAGGCCAGGAGTTCAAGACCAGCCTGGGCAACACAGTGAGACCCTATGTCTTAAAAAAATTTTAAAAATTAGCCAAGCACAGTGGCACATGCCTGTAGTCCTAGCTACTTGGGAGGCTGAGGCAGAAGGATTGCTTGAGCCCCAGGAGTTCAAGGTTGCAGTAAGCTCTGATCACACCACTGCACTCCAGCCTGGGTGACAGAACAAGACCCATCTCTTAAAAAAAAAAAAAAAAAAAAATGTAGATTATTACAGGCAATAAACCAGCAAGCTTGCTGTGAGCTAGGACTGATTTCCTTTTTCCCCCTCTCCATCCCACACAGCAACCTGCAGAGGTAACCAGTTCCTAATCAATAAGTACTGTTAGCTTTCACTGGTATTCTGGATGGCACATTCATGGCAAAGGCTCCCTTGGAATGGTGACAAAAAAGGGACTAAAGGACAAAAAGCAGTTCCTGCAGATGGTGATCTCTGTAGCAAACCAGTCTTCCTAAAGATACACCCCTGCCTAAGGATAGTTTCTTAACAAAACTCACCGCCAGGAATTTAACTTGTGTCAATAACTACATGTCTGTATTTTTCCCAAAGTAACTTTCATCCTAAAGAGATATTAATCACATGTAGCCTTCTAAGTTTTTGATAGCATCTGGAAGGTTCTAAAAAAATGTTCTCTAATGAGTGGCTCTTATTTTCACTCTCTTGCACATTTCTCCAGTTTGGAGAGTCTGAAGGGGACCCTGGACAGTGCCAGGTGGTGCCCACTGACCACGGCTGCTGCCACCTGTCAGGGGTGCAACAGGCAGCCGGCACCTTCCCCCTGCCCCACGCCGCCACTGCACCCTGGGTTTTCTCTCCCTAAATTTTATTTCCCTCCTCTCAACTCTAAGGGAATAAATAAACTTGGGGGGGGGTTGTTTGCTCTCTCTGAATACATTTTATCTTGGCAGACTATGAAAGATTCACAAGCTAAAAACCTAAAACAAAAATTAAGACTCAAACTATAGTAACCATTTACACATTTATGTTGCCCAGCTTAATATCTATGTGTTTATTACATACTATTAGCTATTTTGGTAAGTTTTGTTGAAGGATTTAGTCAACCGGAAGACTTCACTCAAAGTAGTACTTCTGTCCCAAGACTGAAAAAGTACAATATTATGTTTACAAAGTTACAAGCTCTATTTGCAATTCCCATTAGTCCCGTGGAAGTTTTTAAATGACAACAGGTATTACATATGCTAAAGCAGAGTCTGTAAAAGCAATACTATTCTGGGGTACTGTAACTTTAATAATACAAAACTTTCTCCTTCCTGGTGAAAAAAAGAAAACACTATATAGATAAATGGAGTAGCTTTCTTCAGAATCACACTCAAGTCCCAGCAGTTGACTCAGGCTTTCAGTTTTCTGTAACTGCAGTAAGTGCTGAACACACTTTCAGTGAATCTCTTATAAAAAAGACCATTCACTCTCTGAAATGTCATTTTAAAATCTCACAACCTTTACTTAATGAACTTGGGGCCTACTCTATTAACCCAAATATGTACTCAGTTGGGCCGGGCGCGGTGGCTCACGCCTGTAATTCATTCTAGCACTCTGGGGGGCAGAGGCAGGAGGATCACTTGAGCTTAGGAGTTTGAGACCAACCTGAGCAAGAGCGAGACCCCACCTCTACTAAAAAAGAGAAAAAATTAGCCGGGCGCAGTGGTGCACACCTGTAGTCCCAGCTACTTGGAGGCTGAGGCAAGAGGATCGCTTGAGCCCAGGAGTCTGAGGTTGCTGTGAGCCAGGCTGATGCCACGGCACTCTCTACCTCTGCCCAGGGCAACAGAGAGAGAGACTCTGTCTCAAAAACAAAACAAACAAAAAAACAAATATGTATTCAGTTAAAAATTTTGTATACGAGAATGCTATGATTTTTCTTAATCAATTTCTAACCATTCCAAATTCACATTAAGAAGAATTATTCATACATTTATTAGGCTATATTATGGAACAGTTAGTCTGTAGGAGAAATGTGGCTATAATATATGTTTTTAGTTCAATATGTTAATGTTCCTCTTTGACCCTCGGGGGAAACAAAATTGAATTACTCATATACTTGATTCTTGAACCATTTTCCCTGCTTTTATTTAATCATTTCCCTGATGTGATAAGCATCTGTAAACATATCGCCAAAAACAGTAGCTAGGAACCTGGCAAAAATCTACATCTACCATATGATTAGCCAAGGACAGTGTGTTTATGCAAATTTCATATATTAGGTTTCCCAGTTTTAAGATACTTTACAGAGAACATAATAAAATTTGAAATAAGGGGAACAGCAGAGACATATCTTCAGTTAAAAATATGCATGTTATGTTGTCAATTGTCATATTTTTAGAGAAAGTATGTTTAACCTATAACTTTAGGGAAATAGTTTGACAACTAGAAAGATTGCAGTGCTACCTCCTTGTATGTACAAGAAACACCTCCTAACCCTACTCTGGTCTGTGCTATGATAAAGTATTTTGGATTTTAACAGTTTAATGATTCCTCACTCCCTACCCCTCAACACACACGCACTTAGCCCCAGAGTGGGAGGAGATAAGGACAGAAAAGTACAATTGTTTCTATTGACATTTTCATATTCCCAAAAAACTTCAGCCTTTTTCAGTAACAGAAAATTTTCTAGAATTAACTAGAAGGTGGACCCCTTGAGGCAATGTGCCTCCTCGACCACTTTGTGTTTTTGACTGTAGCAGACATGCACTTGGCAATCTTCTGATGATCACCGGTTCTCTAACAAATAAAAGAGGCATAAGTATCCTATGCATTGTGAAGCATTTCATACCACACAGATGTGCACTGGAATAAGCCAGGTACGTTCATGGAAATGGAGCAAAACGAAACAGAAATGTGGCAAAAGACAAAAACAAAAACCCAGCAGAGCGACAAAGCCATAATAATCATGGCTCACCTGGGGATTTGGCGGTAGCATAGGCACTGGAGTAGTGGCCACCCCTCCTTACTGTACACATGCAGTATACACAAAGCAGAAGACAGTAAGGAGAGCGGTTATTCAGCAGGTCTAAATGTGTACACAAAAGAAGGGTAAAACAACCTGCCCTAAAGAAAGTGGGTAGGTGTGGAAGGCAAAGGGGTGAAAAGTGGAATGTCCAAAACACTTGGCCTCTGATAAAGGGTGATGCTTGAGACGGTTTTCATTGATAATACCTTCACACATTTCAGATTCCCCACCTGCAAAATCGTGGTTTTTCACAATTCTCTCCTTAATGGGAAATGATATCAACAAATTTATTCTTAATTATCAGAAACAAACCCATAGAATCAATATATGGAGATATTTATGTTTTAGCTTTTAAAAATGACAAAACCGTCCAAATTATGACAAGTTTATAGGCTTAAGACCTGAAAGAAATTCAATTACAGGTAAGCCTGACTCTTAAGTACTACTTTTCAACAATACTTGTTGCTACTACTATACTGCTTGATGAAGGAAAAGTCAGTGGAAGTCTGTCAAGTAAATACATGTCTGTATAGAGTATGTGTTTTAAAACAACAAGAATTAATATTAAGAAAATAAATACCTACAATCATATAGCACAAAATTCAAAGTGCAGTATACAGTGATCAAAATGTGAAACACTTCTACGTAAATACTGGAAGTCTCTAGATAATCAGGCTGCTCTCAAGAAAATGTGTCAGAATAAAAACACACAGGTCTCTCAGAAGAATTATAACTTTGGGAAACTCACTTATCTTTTTGGTATTAAAAGTCATATTTTCTAGACGTTATTCCAGAATCAGGCTGCACATGAGCCTGGCAAAGACTATTAGTTCATAATAACTAAGAAAACTAAAGGAAAATGATCTGTGCCTTCTATGACCATTGTATTCCTTTTCCATTAACTACCTGAAGCTGGTGATTTGCTGCGTCGAGAGGGCCCAGGGCTTTTGGATCCAGAATACTTAACAGCTGAGGATCTAGAATAAGACGACTTCAGGACACGGCATTCTAGAAAGGAACAAAAGTGCATTAAATAAATCTGGTGTTTATACTGACCAAAGGGAGATTACATGTGATTGTAGTTTGCTGCCTAGAACCAGTACCTGATCATTTCTCTATTATTGTTAATTTAACATACAAAGGAACAATCCCAAAAGTACATCTGAGGTTATCTTCATTCAGGCTACACACCTGTGACACCACCTCATTGTTCCAGCTGGAGTTCTCAATGAACACAGAAATCCCAATGTCCTAACTTCACACACACACACACACACACACACACACACGCACAGTAATCTACACACACGCAATTTTTCTTTGTTAACGAGTAGCATTGATAGGCAAAGACTACAATCTTATTATCATCTCCAACTTCTTGATTATCTTATTTTGAAAGGGTATGAGACTCCAACTTATGAACCCCTTAATGTCTTATTTTCCATCTTCCCAAAGTACCAAGCATCAAAAATGAGGAAAATATCTTTAAACAATTACTGGTCTTTCCCTAAATGACCAAATAAAACAGTATTTAGAGTACCAGCAGTAATTATAGCTAAAAATAATTGCTTTCTAATTTGAATAACTGAGAACTTGGGTTTTGGAGTCATGCAGATTTTGGATGCACCATGGATTTGACATTTGCTAAGTGGGGTACGTTGGTTAGATTGTAAGCCTGTTTTCTTCCCTATTGAATTGGGAAGGATTAAAATCTGCTTCATATGCTTGTTATAAGGATTAAATTAGATAACATATTGTCTGTAATTTACTTTTAAAATACTGCAATTTATACAGGAAGATTAAAATGTGGGTTAGTTTTAATCTATACCCCAGGGGCAGTAAATTGACATGTGAAGTACACTAATCAGGAAAGTTCACACCACGGGAGGCTAGTTAGCATGTCAAAGACCCTAATCAAAACCTTACACAAAAGGAGCAACTTCTGCTTAATTAGCATTGTAGATGTTAGTTAGAAAGTATCCATTGTTGAAAAGCATGGTGTGTGGGTTAGTTAGAAACATCTTAAAGGCACTGCCTCTGTTACGAGCAGGATTGGTAAACATAAAGGGCTAATAATTTAGAACTTCAGAACTATACCCTAGGTTGAGGAATTGGAGCCAGTCCTGCATTCAGCTCTGAACAGATGATTTTGTTACATGATTTAAGATTAGGTTAGCTGAATTCTGAATTTTAAATGGATATTTAATGTAAGATGTTGTCAGAAGCCTCAAAGGACAGAGGGGGACTTCATTTCACCAAGATCACAGTACATGTTAAAAAACTGACTTTTTAAAAAAATCTTTGCCTCCCTAATAAATGTACCTGTGGCAGAATTAGGTCTGAGACTTGCTATCAACTGTAAAATTTTACCATGTAATAGTGGTGGCATAATATTATTAACAAGAATAACGAAATAGCAGTAGACACATACTGTGTGATAGGCACCCTTCTAACTGCATGACATTATGTTAATTCATTTAATCCTCACAAAACCTTATAAAATAGCCATTATTATTCCCACTTTGCAGAAGGTTAAGTGACTAGAGATCAAAATCGAAGAATGGCTCTCACCAACCTCTAACTACTGGAGGCCATCAATCATCACCACCAAAAACTGCGAGTGATCCAACCAGTTTAGGCAAATGTATGACATACACAAACAGCACTGAGTACAATGACTGTACATACGTAGTAAGTGCTCAACAAATGTTTTATTATTGTTGTGGCTCAGAAACCAATACCCCAAAAGATGGAGCTTCGACATACGGAACAGAAGCAGCCTCAAAGTGTCTCTGACCTCCTCCCCGTCTTTTCTAAAGAAGCTGAAGTTCCTTCTTCTGCCTAAGATCCAGACCCACCCAGGAGAACCATAGTTTATTCTTCCCTTCCCTGTAAGACCAAGCAGGTAACCAAACCTGAACAGAACCTTTCACTGTCAAAGAGAACTATTTACAAAAGTTAATCTCTGTTCCCAGATCCATTCATTCTCCTAAACAATCCTTTATTGCCCCTCAGCAGAATTCATTCTCCCCAGTCCCATAACCTGTTTGGCCAGTTAAATTTCAGAACCCTTTGGGGGATGGGCAATCACTCTGTGATTCTTCCTGTACATTCATGTTGAAAAAATGCTGTGGCTGCCTTTTCCCTTGGCTCCCCTACGTCATTATTATTATCCCAATTAACTTTACAACCTAGATCATAATTAGTTTCAGTGTGTCAATTTCCAAAATGACTACTGACATGAAAGTTATATTACAAAACTAAATCTAAAATTAAGATGCAAAATACAGATAATATGCATATTTCATTTAACCTGAATCACACAGGAAGGAAAGCATTAGCATAGATAACACAAAAGGACATTATTTACAATTAAGGACTTTCTAGTGGTGTTACCAGCCTAAAGTAGGGGCCCGCCCAATAGAATAATACAATATAGAAGACCTCAAATAAATTTGGCAGAGGTGAAAAACGAAACAGAAAATAAAGTAAGAGTAGATAAATAAGCCCCAAACACATAGGTAACTGATGTAGTGTAACAACAAAGAATTACACGAGGAAGTCTGGTAGCACAGAGTGTAACGTCTCAGATTTTTAAAAGCCTATGTATTAGGTAGATAGTGAGGGATTCCAGGTCTCCTCAGGACAAAAGTGGGTGCTGCTGCTTTGGTGCAATTGCCCCACCTGAGAAGAAGCACAAGGGTGGGCCCCAGACCCCCATCTTGGTCCTACTCCACCCTAACCCTCTCCTGAGTAACTGCATACCTGGGGGAGGAGGGAATACCCTATCTATGAATGGCCAATCATAACTTAGCACACCAGCTGCAAAAGAAGGCAGAGGACTCTCTAGCCCATGAGCCGAGCAGCATAGGTACCATAGAGTCTGGAAACTGACCTAGAACAACCCGCATGCGTAGTTAAGACTCAGGTCATGCAACTCCAACTGTCCAATCAAAGTGGTTCCATGGTGACCTCTGAGCCACAGGGAAGTCTCAATCTGGGTACTGTAAAACAAGTCCTAGACCATAACCATAACCATAACCAACCCCTTTTGCTGTCCCCTTGCTACGACAATGGGTCCGGTCGTGGAGTATGTATAATGCTCTGTGAACCTATATCTTGCTCTGGGCTCTATAATCCTATCTTTCTCTCCTCAATAATCTCATTTTTCATGCTTACTTTGATGTGTCTGCCCACTCTTTGGTCATGAGCCCACTAAGATTCGACACTTCAGACTAAAACCTGACATCACTATATTTATTTGGTAATATATTTCTCTAATTCCGGACCGTCAGAATCACTGCAACCGGAAGTGGCCTGCCATCCGTCTAATTTTTTAAAAGCCAACTTTCCTCATCTATAAAATTAAAGAGCAAGACTATATTTCTAAGATCCTGCTCCTCTGTGAAATGTTATGTATGTGTATAATTTTACCTCATTTAAAGCTGAAATTGACTTCAGTATCAGCTAAAATAATCACTACTACTGGAATAGGTTTAAGGTTATTTAAGACAACAGGGTAAAGCAATATTCCCGGAATAACATTTGAAATCACTGAGATTATTGCAAAATAGTTGAAAACTGTATATACTGGCTAAAATCAAGAAAAGAGGATTTTTTTTTTTGTTCCACCTTTGATGACTTTTTTTCTAAATGCAGTCATATGTCACTTAACGACAAGGATATGTTCTAAGAAACGCCATCATTAGCGAATTTCACCATTGTGTGAACATGATAGTGTACCCACATAAACCTAGATGGTATAGCCCACTACACATCTAGACTATCTGGTACAGCCTATTGTTCCTAGGCCATAAGCCTGTACAGCATGGGACTGTACTGAATACTGTAGGCAACTGTAAGACAGTGGTATTTGTGTACTTAAACACATCCAAACATAGAAAAGATACGGTAAAAATATGGTACTTTAATCTTATGGAACCACCATTGTATATACAGTCTGTCGTTGACCAAAACATCATTATGCAGCATATGACTATATAAACAATGCATTATTTTTAAAAAGTTGCAAACAAAAACAATGAGCTTAAAAGAAACCTTGGATAATCAACATTAATGATTTAATTATCTTATTAAGTATTTCTTTATGCACACACATCATAAAAAATGGACAATTGTTTAGGTTCAACACGATCCATGCATTTAAGGTGGTTCTGAAGGAGGGTACAAGACATTTCAGAGGCAAAATAATGCAAAAAGAGATGGAACTGAACTGCTAAAAATGACAACTACTTGTATAATTGGCCCCATGAACAAATTTCAATGACTCCTATTTTTTTTATAATCCTCTCCCTTAACTACACAACCTTTTGAGTTGTTCCCAAGAAATGGTGGGTTTTCTGCAAGACAAAGGACCTGAGATTTTGAAAGCCCCTGGGCACAGTTCCTGATGTCAAGATTCACCATTCCCTACAAACTGCCCCCAATACCTGTAGCCCTTGTTAGTTACACCACGACCTCCCCAAGGCACATGGCCCCTCATTTAAAAGTTCATTATCTTTTGTCCGAGAATCGGATCTGAGGCTGCTCCCATTCTCCAGAGAAGATGTCTATCCTATTACAAATTCCTTTCTTCCTTGGCAATCCTCGCCTCAATAATTGAATCTCTGTGCAACCAGTAAACGTACCAAACTCCACTTGCGGTTTCAACAACACCTGAATTAGGTGTTGGGGTTTTCTTTTTCTTTGCCTTTTTTTTTTTTTTTAAATAACTAGGCAAATGCTTTCATGTTATTCTGTATTTTCTTTAGTTCAAAAAGAGTAATGCCAATGCCATCTTTCTTTAACACGCAACACCTCTTCACATGCACCGAGTAGCTAAATCCCAAGCCTTCATTTCAGAAGTTACGAAGATGGTCAATGAATTGCCTTACCACTGTGATCCAGGACAAAGTCATCTTGGGCATAACGGAATTTTTCAGGTCCACATGCAATAAAAACGTCATCATCACCAAAAAAGTCTTGCAGACAAGTAACCTGAAAAAAAAAAAACAAAAATGATGTCCAAGAAATGAATTAGAAACATTAGAAGTGAAATAAAAAGCAAAAATTAAATATGTTTTTAAGCTTCAACAACAGTGTTGAGGTAGAATAGAAAGATGTCTTTAACATCACACTACATTTCCAAGCACTTTACTTTTACACACTTTCTCTTGAGTTCAGAACAACAGTGTGAAGGGTTGATGGCAGGTGTCAATATTCCTGTTTTATAGGTGAAATCAAAGATGTATAATACATGTGAAGATAAGCAATTTTTTCTCCCCAGGGTTCCCAAGGGACGGGTGGCAAAGATGGGGTTGATGGAGGCCTCTGCTCCCAGTCGAGTGCTACTTTCCATTCTGCCCTCTCCTGGCAACTCCAGTTCCCAGCCGTGTGACCTTGGGCGTGACTTTTCCGTACCTCCGGCATAATGCCTCGGGTTGTTTTGAGGATTAATGTATGAAAACTACTTGGAACAGCGCCTGGCATGTAAGTGCTCGATGTGTTACCACATCCCCATCACCACACCACCATCATCGTCATCAGAGGAAGATTTGCCATGAAGCTAATGAGACTTAAGCGTCAGGGCTCTTCCAAGTCCCTGTGCCTAAATGTATAGTCTCAATGTCATATTCTCAATCTCATATTCCACTATATTAGTTTCAGATCCTACAGAATTTGGATCTAGCCCAGGGAGTACATTCATCCATTTATCCCAGCGGTGACAAGAAGAACCATCTTCTAGGATTCTGGACATAAATAGACTCTATTTTGACCTGTTTGGGCTATACAGTTTCTTTTTTAAAAAATAATCCATTCTCAATAATAAAACCACATTGCGTTAGTACTAGCAATCTCAGTACTTAAGTCTTCCTGATCATTATTTAGCTTTTTATTAGAATAAAAACAAATCTCAATGTAGAGTCAGAAAACAATGTTCCAGAGAGAAGACAGTGAACTAAACACAATGTAGATTACTCAGATCACAGTACTTAAATGACTCAAATGATGGACTTTTTTGCCATGTAAAATGTGCAAAAGCCCTGTGGAAATTTCAGGCTTGGCATGTTCACCAGGAAAAGCTAGAAGTCCTGGAACACAGTGAGAGAAGGGGAAGAGTCACTGTAGAAGAGGAGACCAGAAAGGTAAAGGGAAGCAGATCAGCTCGTGTAGGGCCTTGCCAGCCATCGGTAAGGAATCTGGCTTAACTCTGAGATGGGAAACCACTGGATGATTTCAGCAGAGGATTGCCACAACACTACTTACGTTTTAATAGGCTCACAATGAGCTAAGGCTAGACTGTAAAAGGGCAAGGATAGAGAGCAGTTTATTTGGAGACTATTGCTACTCCAAGCAAGAGATGAGGGTGGCTTGTGCAAAGGTGTCAGGAGTGGAGATAGTGAGCTGGGATCAGTGAGCAGGATGTAGGGATATGAGGGAATGGAGAAAATTATGATGGTGCACGGTTTTTGGCTTGAGCAGCTGAAAGGATAAACACTAACTCCAGCAGGGAAGAGTGCAAGATAATGGACAAGCTTCCTGGGGGAGTGGTTTGCAGTGTGCTGGAAATCAAGTCAAGAAAGTGTTTCAAGGGAGAGGGAGTGGTCAACAGGGTGTCAGTGTTACTGATTGGTGGAGTATGATGAAGATCGAGAGGTGAGCACTGAGTTTAACAACATGAAGATCACTGGGATCTTCACAGAAGAGTTTTGGTGGAGTAGCTGGGGAGAAAGCCTGATTGCACTGAGTTTAACAGAGGATAGAAGAAGAGTTGGAGACACTGAGTATAGACAGCCCTTTCCAGGAGTTTGGACTGCGAAGGAGGGCAGAGTAACAGGAAGGTGGCAGGAGGAAGAAGTGGGGTAGTGGCCGAGAGAGCTTGGTTTTTAAGATGAGAGCAACAATAGCAAGTTACTATGCTGTTGAAATCACTCAAGAGACAGGAAAAAAATGTGACACAAGAAAGAAAGGATAGAATTGCTAGGGCTACTCTGTTCGTAAGTTAAGAGGGAACGATATCATGTGCAGGTGAAGGGACTAGCCCTGGATGGGGCCACGGTCAGCCCTCGGCAGCAAAGAAGGTGAGGAGGCAGAACAGCGAGGTGGGACTCACGGTGGTGGGGCTGGTGGGTGTTTCCATTTTCTGACTGCTTCTTATTCTACTGAGAAAACTGAAACAAAGTCATCAGCTTAGAGTGAGGTTGGGGGAGGAGGTGTAGCAGGTTGATGGAAAGAGAAAAGATGTGAAATTGCAATCTGGGACTGTGGGGAGAGGGTATGGGGCAGGAACTGTGATGTGCCTGCAGGCAGCACTACAGGCCCACAGGAGGCCCCACAGCCTGCACAAGAGAAATTTTCAGTTCTAAAACTAGAAAGAAGTTGTCCAGCTTACACAGTGTTTTAGAAAAATCAAAACCTTTCGGGCTGGGCATGGTGGCTCTTGCCTGTAATCCTAGCACTCTCCAAGGCTGAGACGAGAGGATCGCTTGAGGTCAGGAGTTTGAGACCAGCCTGAGCAAGAGTGAGACCCCCGTCTCTACTAAAAATAGAAAAATTAGCCAGGCGTTGTGGTGTGTCCCTGTAGTTCTAGCTACAGGCAGAAGGATCACTTGAACCCAGGAGTTTAAGGTTGCTATGAGCTAGGCTGACTCCAGGGCACTCTAATTCAGGTAACAGACAGAGTAAGACTCTGCAAAAAAAAAAAAAAAAACCTTTAAAGTTGGAATTATTAATATTTCATGAGGTTGCAGCATTCAGCCAGCCAATAGAAAACTGATATGAACACAGATGATACAAAAGACTAGATTGCATAGTGCTAGACTGCAGTGGGAAGCCATGAGCACAAAACCTCTCTGGGGCTTTTTCCACGTTTAAAACACGACTTTGGATTCTGCCAAGTTACAGCGTGGGACAGGACAGGCCTTTCCTACAGGGGCTGAGGAGGCCAGCCTGCCTTCCCCTGGTGAGAACGGCCTGAGCCGTGCTCTGGGGCAGGCCATCTGGTGTGAACGAGGTGCCTACCAGACGTGGGGCACCAGCCCATTTATCTTTAGTAGTTCCTCCTATTAAACTTGAACTGAGCAAAAACAAAAACAAAAACCTACACTGGCTGATAATGTGTAACTAAGGAATGAAGGAAGGAATTTCTTTACCATGGTTGGTTTAAAATACAAGTCTATGTTCATATTTGTCATAGTCCACTGACAGCCTTCACCTGTAGAAAATTATAGCCAAAAAATTAACAGATCTTAAAGCTCTCAGAAATCCTTTATGGAAATGTGACTCGTGTCAGATACATTTAAGTATGTTTATATATACACATTAGAGAATAAATTCTACCAACAGCTCCCTAGAATAATCATAAAATGGATAAGAAAGATTTCACTTAAATGTAATATAGCAAAGCAAAGCACTGGTTCATATCTATATGTGTAAGCTACATGCACAAATATCAACATTTTTAGATAATGTACATAAACAGAATAAGCATATCAATCTTATTTTCATGCTAAAATATTTGTGTAATACTAGACCTCTTTAGTCTAGTGCAGTCATTATCTGCCTATGCTTAAGTTTCACAAGTATATAAGACTATATATTTTATTTTTTTCCTATTAGTAGACCAAAGTCAGCTGATACTTCTTAACATAAAACATCTGATAAAATGCCCAGGGTCTGATATAAACTCAAATAACTCTCTCTCGCCAATGGGAGCCGCATTATTTTACTACTGTACATTCATTCTAACATTAATGAAGTGACTAATCTATGCCAGGCATAAACAAAAGACAAGCAGCACACAGTCTAGTGGAGGAGATGGACAAGAAAACCAGTAATTATAGTTCAAAATGTCACATTAGGGTGAATGCTGTTAATAAAAAAAACACTTTGCCTGTTAGGAAATAAGGAGCACAAAGAACTAACTTGATGAAAGTAGCACCCATAAAATAAAATATTCAGTACCTTTAAAATATTTGATATGTTTGGATAATTTTTTCTTTTGTGTTTTACAACATATTCCGTGTTCTTTAACTCTGGTGATCTGTTTGTTCCTGTTATCATTAATTTTTTAAACTGGGGTTAAACATTGAAGTATGAGCCAGGTCACTAAATCCGTCTCAGAAAAAAAAAAAAAATCCATATAACGAATAACGTCTTAAAATCATTCTTAACAAGGATGAGAAAAAGTGTATCAGTTTAGAAGACCTCTTACTGTTTGCTTCTCAGTTCTTCCTTCAATGTAAGGAAGAATTAATTCTTCCAGAAGCTCTTTGGGAATAATGGACGTCATGTGGCTGATAAAAGAAAGCTACACAAAAGAAGGGGAAGTATTATTTCTGCTAAGGTGCAAAATTAAAGCAATCAGCAGGATCTAATGGAGAAACATCCAAGTAAGAAATAATGTATCTACAGGAGCACATCTAAGTTTTCCAAATGAATGGGGGCCACTTAAAACAGTAATTTCTCTATCCTTCAATAGAAGGATTAATTGGGTCAGGGTGAACAGGTGCCAGCCATAATTTCAGCTTCTTAATAGCTTGCCACAGCCACTTTCTTTTCCCTATTTGGTTTCTGTTAAGGGATAGACAAACATGTGAAAGCCCTGAGATCTGCTAAAAATATTATGCATGTATTAGGCGCATAATAAACCTTTTCCCAAAACAAAAAGGTAGAGAACACGGAGATGTAATTTTCCCTGGAAACTTGCTTTCTGAACAAGAGGGGTTGTGTGAGGTGGCTCTTTCCTGATCCATTGACACACTTTGGGAATCTTGTGTTTCTCACCCTTTGCAGAGTTACAAAGGAGTTGGTGCCAAAGCAACTCCTTTCTGCTCCAAAATTCTAAAGTCTAAATATTTTAGTTTATGAAAAGAGCTTTTATTTATATTTTAGGAGATTGCTTTCAAAAAAGTTGAGTGCATTTTTTCTGAGAGAGGAAAAAAAAAAAGAACATTGTGACTAAATCATTAACGTCCATTTGAGATTTCTTTCAAGTTTTAGCTTCACATGTCCTCAAAGAAATCTTCAGTGCCCCTCCAAGTCCAGGTTTTCCCTTAATGCTCTGTAATTTGCCCAATATAGACATTATCACTGAGGTAATCACCTTGTTCTGTGTGTCTGGACCGTCTACCAGACTGTGAGCTCCATACATGTAGGATTATTATCTTATTCATTTACTGTAATTCCAGCACAATACATAGCACCTAGTACACACATTTCTGTTGAATGAATAATGATTGAAATGCCTTCAGTTCTACTTCTTTCAGGTAGCCTTCTCTAGAGGCTCCATCTCACAGTCTTTCTATGAATTCCTATCAACCCATTATCATGCAGGGTAGTTCTGGTTCCCAGGTTTATGACGTTATTTTCTCTCCCAAGACAACCTATGAACTCCAAGCAGACCAGAGAAATTCTATAGCTCTTTTTAGAAGACATTCAGCAAATTACTTGGCTGGTCAAATTTTGGCCCTAGACACCTTAAAACAACATTCTAAAAACTAATCTTACATCACATAAGCCCATTCAGGAATTAAATCTCTTTTTCATCATTGTTTCAGGGTGATTTGAAGAAAATTACTTGTGAAATCTTCCACTGCAACCATTTGGTACAGGAGATTCAAAGCAATGCAATTTGCAATCACACTCGATGTTTGGTGCTAGAGACTTGAGGTTGCATTAAGTGAGGGTCCCTTGAGATACTTTCCAAGCCTACTTTATTGAAATTTTCTAAGATCTGATAAAAATTCAAAAGGAACATCATAGGATCTCAGTGAGAGACTAGTTTAAACTGGCATCTACTTATCTGAACAGTGTAATGTGAAAATCTTAGCACCCTTGAAATGTCCATCTTGAGGATCAAGGACCGTATTTTACAGAAGAAATAATGGGACAAAGGATATCAGGAGTATAAAATACACTGGATTTTTTAATGGATTTTCTTTAGTTTTAACTGTGTGTGTGTGTGTGTGTGTGTGTGAGAGAGAGAGAGAGAGAGAGAGAGACAGAGAGAGAGAGAGAAACAAAAACCCACACCTCTTGCTGAAATTAAATGCTTTCATTATCAGAGAGCTAAAAGGTTGTCTCTAATAGTGCCTTTTTTTTTTTTTAAAGAAACACCCAACTATTTTGAGCTTCCTTCTAAAAAGGATTTGAAGGAGCTCAGAAAGCAAAGTCGAGTAAATGGCTGATCTTTGAAACTAAAAATGTTATATAGGCTTGTAATGGAACTGTATTGATATTCTTGATTTTTTTCCTAAGAAATGGTCATGGTACAAATTATAAAATGCCAAAAGGGAAATGTATTTCATTTTGAACACCCAAATAATATTCTACCATATATAATTATTCTAACAAATAGAAATACAGCTTTAAGATGTAAAGAACATACAAAGGATAATTTTAACATATAAGAAAGGATAAACCTAAAAGCTGCCTGAACCATTATCTTTATTTCTATCACTAGCAGGGGACAGTTCTTTTAAATAGACCGCCCACCTAGATACTTGCAAGCTATAAAATCAACAGATTAACTTAATTGTAACTAACCTTACTTCAGACAAGACCCTCCTCCCCCTGCCTTTTTAACAGTTCTATCTCTAGAATAAAATTTCTGCTTAAAATAAACAGGGAAACCATATTTAAAATAAAGAAAAGGTAAGTCATTTGGTCCTTCCAAAATGTCAAGAACAACAACCATAGAAACAAATTCATAGGTCAGTAAGCAGGGGCTGGGATTGTCCCCATTTCTTTACCCTTGGCCCAGAATACAATTAGCATAAATAGCCTGCTTTGTTCCCAGTAAATGTTGGCTGGCCTACAATAAGGGAAGGACCCCTTTCTACAGCAAAAAGAAAGCTACTTAGAATAGCAATGTTTTTCAGCTTCCTGTAAATCCATTCAGCCAGGCACTCAGGGACCGTGTCGTTGCCATGGAAACAGAACTGAAGCGAAAAGATGACAGTACTTACAGTAAAGGGCTTCTCAATGGCATCAACAGACAATCCCCTACATTTAGTTTGCTTCCATTAAAAAACATTGGACCTAATGTTCCTGTTCCGACTGCAGCCTCCTCAAAATAATGACTATTCATCAATCAAGACTAATCATAGAATATTGAGACCCAAGATTTGGTTTCAGGAAGTCCCTCTTTCAATCAACAGGATGGAAAGATCTTAAAAATTCAGACATATTAAGCTACCAAAAATATACCTGGAGAGGAGACGATCATCACTCTTTTTATAAAGAGGCAGTTTCTAGGATGATCCTCTGACCGCCCCCACTGAGAGCCACCCTCTTAGTCTTAAGTCCTATAGGAAAAGGCACCAAACCTACTCTTGGGCTTTCCCCTCAGGCAGGGAGGCTGGAACTGCAGGGGCAGAAAGGCGATCCCATTCCTCCCCATCGTAAGGGTCATCGCACACACTCCTGTAACAAAGACAGGTTAACCAGAGAAAAGCATGAATTTATTTAATCATAGTTTTATGTGACACGGGAGCCTTCAGAATGAAGACCCAAAGATACAGGGAAAACTCCATTTTATGCCTAGGTTTGATGAAGAACAGGCAGCCATTTAGATACACAATTAGACAAAAAGGGTATGATGTAATGCTAGTAGACTGGGGTGGGGAAACCCAGCAAGGCCTGTCTGTCCAGATTTTCCTTGGCCTCTCTGTACAGCACTCCTTCCTCCCAGGTATGGGGCAGGGCACTTTCTGGCATGAGGGTCTTATGACCTACTATCAAACAAGGTAGGCCAAAGAATTTCTTTATGGCCAACTCTTACAAAGAAAGGTGGAAGAAAGAGTAGTATTTTCAGGTTTTATGGTTGGCTTTGTGGAAAAGGGGTTCTGGTTTCTATGACCCACCTTGGGGAAGAGGGATTCTAGTTTCTATGGCACACCTGAGGGAGATCAAGGGGTGAGAGACAGGGAGGCGGGAGAAGGTCAGAGAGAGACTTTGTTTCTGAAGGCTTCACTTTGGGATATTGTTTCCTGAGCCCCCAAAGAACAAAATTTTAGAAGTCGTCAAAAGGAACCTATTACATCAATGATCAGGAGCTTTCTTCTAATTCTGAAGAAGTTAGAGCCGAAGGCACTCAAGCAGATGTGACTGGAACTTGAGTAAATGCTCTCGAGGACTTGGTCATCTTCAAATAATAAATAAAAAAGAAAATCATTCGTGTTAAAGGAAAAGCAACTGAGAAGCAAAGTAAAAGGTGGCAATTTTCTATTTCCAACAGAAAAGGAAAGGGAACAAGAATGGAATACTAACTATACACTTTGCACCATAAATCTCATTTACACAGGAATTTCATTTAACACCCAGGACAACTTTGTGACCTGGGCACTACTATTGCCCATAAAGAGGCTCAACAAGGTTAAGAAACTTGCTCAAAGTCATACTGCCAGTAAGGGAGGAGATGAGATTTGAATTCTGACTAACTTGGGACATCCTCTTTATAATTGATCACACACTGTCTCCCTGAAGAAGAATTAACAGTGTGATCTACGAAAAAAACATAAGAAAGCTTGTCGAAGTAAGTCTTCGTATTTATCTAAAACCCAAATAACCAGACATCATTTTTCTATGTCTTACTTTTATGGAGTAAATGAATGGCAAGTAGTGAATGGCAAGTAGTAAGCTTATACCTAGGATTTTAAAGGATCAACTTCTAAGTAACGTTATAAGGTCAGTACAAAATCGGGCCAAACTCATAAACCTTAGGGAATACTAAATATGTTCTGAAATTGATATCTTCCAACAAATTGGCTAACTCTAAAAAACAAATTACAAACGCAAGTTACAATCATATGGTTGTAGACCAGGACCCTATTTGCTGCCAGATTGGAAATTCTAAAAGTATATATGTGTGTTAGTAAGTATTATGGGTGGTTCACGCCTGTAATCCTAGCACTCTGGGAGGCCGAGGCAGAAGGATCGCTCGAGGTCAGGAGTTTGAGACCAGCCTGAGCAAGAGTAAGATCCCGTTCTCTACTAAAAATAGAAACTATCTGGACAACTAAAACTATTATAGAAAAAATTAGCTGGGCATGGTGGCACGTGCCTGTAGTCCCAGCGACTCAGGAGGCTGAGGCAGGAGGACTGCTCAAGCCCAGGAGTTTGAGGTTGCTGTGAGCTAGGCTGACACCACGGCACTCTAGCCCGGGAAACAGAGTGAGACTGTGTCTCAAAAAAAAAAAAAAAAAAAAAAAAAAAAGGTATTATGACCTTTAAATTTTTAAAATAAAGGTGAAACTTGCAACATTTTTTAGGAACTGATTCTCTGCACATAAAAATCAGATTCGTTCACCCTTTTGGTGTCAGTTTAATAGATGGTGAGCGAGTGCATCCAGGTAGTTAAGACCCGTGGAATCAAGACCAAGAACATTAATGAAGCTGGTATGAGGAAACTTGGTCAGTTAATTCCACATTTATTTTGAGAAACAACAACTATTCAGCACTGTCAGCACAAACAGCATTACTGCGCTCTACCAGTGAAGCTATTTAGGTTTCTAGGAAAAGCATCCCTACTAAAAAAAAAAAATCATGTATGCTTTTTATACTTCTTTCCTCTTAATAAAATTATTTTCCTCCTCCCTTGGCATCATGCTCTGAACCTTCACTTCTTGTATCAAAAGACAACCCCAACCTCCCTTTTAGCAGCGCCTCTGCCCGCTTTTCATTTGTTGCACTTAACATTTGTGGCTTTATGGAGAGACATTTCAAGTTTAGAAAACTTAAGTGCAAAATAAGAATAAACTGGGTGAAGGTTAGAGGCTTTGATTAGAAGGAAAGAAAATAAACTTTAGGCCGGGCGCGGTGGCTCACGCCTGTAATCCTAGCACTCTGGGAGGCCGAGGCGGGTGGATTGCTCAAGGTCAGGAGTTCGAGACCAGCCTGAGCGAGACCCCGTCTCTACTAAAAATAGAAAGACATTATATGGACAACTAAAAATCTATATAGAAAAAATTAGCCGGGCATGGTGGCGCATGCCTGTAGTCCCAGCTACTCGGGAGGCTGAGGCAGTAGGATCGCTTAAGCCGAGGAGTCTGAGGTTGCTGTGAGCTAAGCTGACGCCACGGCACTCACTCTAGCCTGGGCAACAAAGTGAGACTCTGTCTCAACAAAAAAAAAAAAAAAAAAAAAAAAAGAAAATAAACTTTAGTGCTCAAATTTCACACTGCCTAATGACAAATTTCCCTCTCTGCTTATTTCCTAGTTCTAAGTTGTGGTCTCGCCAGGTGAGTAGATTAGATTTGAGTCCAAAATAAGTGGGGCAGTTATGTGCTGCAGAACGCAAAAGACTTTATCTATTTTCATACGATAAGGAAAATTTTTCATTTTTAAACCAACATAAATCCTACAAGAAAAATAATGAGAAAATTTCTTCCCAGTGCAGTCTTCTTAGTAGATGAAGGTCTCACTTCTACAGTCAAAGAAATCCTCTGAATAAATTACATACCTGTGGCTATTCGGAAGCGGAAAGCATGCCATTCCATTTGAATTATTTATGGCAACACTTTAAAAGCAAAATTGATATTGGCTGAGGCAAATACCACAATTAAATTTTCCTATTTAAAAGGCACCTGTTCCTGAAATACAGCTAAAACTTGTTACACTAACATATATACAAATTTACAAATTGTTAGAACAAATACTTAGTTTAGGAGAATTCAAAGCAAGATAGTTCAGCAGGTGGATTAATTGGTTTACCAATACCCACTCTAAAAATGCAAATATCTATATAGAAGGGTTATATCTGTTGTCTGTGCACCTCTGCCCCCATTTGTATAGAACTTGAGACTAAAGGTAGAAAAATCTTTTGTTTCATTTTAAGGTACTTTATATATTTAAGCAATTTAGGATTAAAAAGTACATTAAATAATGCCCTGCCCCCAGAATTAACAAATATTTTGTTATGTTTGCTTCAAGTCCCTTTAATGAACAGAAACAATATAAAGCCTCTTTTGTTCCTAAGGGCCAGCCCCCAAACCTCCCCCTCAAAATTTTGATATAAGTTACATCATACTGAATATATCTCGCAATTTGCTTTTTAAACTTAGTATTGATTCTGAAATGTAACCAAGTCTTAGTTTTTCTTATTACTCTTTTTTAGCTCATCGATCCATTCCTTAAACTTGTTTTCAAAAGATCATTCTACCACTAACATTATTACTTTTGACTAATTGAAAAGATAAATTCTTCCTACCCTCAATACTTCCAAATTCTTTCAAACAAATTCCTGTTTTCTCAGAACGTTCGATTTAGTGTATATATTATAACCATTTCAGTGACCAAGTTCTCAGATGGAAGATGTTTGAATCAATTCATTCTTTGCCCACAGACTTCATCTCCAATTATGAGAAAGGAATGTGCAGCAAATGCTTGACATTTAGACATAGAGATTTAGGCATAACTGTTATTCCAAAGAACAGGGTTTTCTTCAGCAAAAGGAGTATCAACTCTGCAAAAAAAGAATTTTTAAGTAACTAAAACCCCAAATTATTCATGATAGAGCTGTATTTAAGCTTTTGGAAAAAAATCCACAAGATGGCTTAAAATCACTAATTCATAGAAATAGTTTCTTTCAAAAGACAAAGAAAAGGAAAGAAAAACAAAATCATATGAGATTTATTCTCTACTGTAACACAAGACAGGATTTAAAGGCACAGGAAACTTCTATTTCACGAGGAATGCATAAAAGGAATCCCTCCCTGAAGAATTCCATTAAGCTGGGAAATACTGATGAACTGTATGCATGTAGAATTTCTTATCTTTTTCTTGCATCCAGAGACATGATATTCTTTCAAAGAAACATCCATTTATTTTTTTGCAAATCTCTCGGGATGTCAATTAAACTGGGACTGGGACCCAGCAAGTAAGGGAAGTTGCCTGTAAGCATTTATCATCAAGCTATATGCCCTGCTTGAGGAGCCAGCTGTCTTAAATAACCATCCCTTCCCTGGGGCCACACGTCTGAACAAGAATGCTGCTCGTGTCAGAAACTCATGTCATAAGATTAGATTCGAATGGAAAAGCAAAGGGAATGTAGTCTCTTTTCTCCAGCTGGGAATGATTATTCCCTTCCCAACAAGGAGGCTGTTATTCAGCCTGAAAAGAAGAGCCTACTTATGTCTTGGATATTTTCCAATCCATCCTGAAACCTGAATGACTTAAAGAATACCCTGCCTCGCCGTGGCTTTATGGCATCTCAGCCTCTCCAGGAAGATGTTTTGGTACATTATTTCTCCATTATTGGGATAGAAGTCACCCTTGCATTCTCATGGTGTGGCAAAGTAACTTGGGAATCTAGGCAGGTGGATAAGGCCAGATTGAGTATCAAGGGTGGAGGCTTCGGCAGGTCAGCATGTGCTTGCAACAGCCCAGGAGGATGGGAAAAACATCCAGCACCTGGAGGCTGTGTCTATCTTTCTCTCTCTTGTGCCCAGAGAACTCAGCACTGTGCCTGCACTGTTGTCGGGATATTGAGTAACAAGTGAGAGGATGAATGGCACAGAGGTGGGGGACTCCAGGCTCAGGACTCAGTATTAGATTCATGAGGGGCAGCTTTTACTACTACGATACGCATGGAAATGGCTAAGGAAAAGCAGAAGGCTTAGGCAGAAAACAAATGGGATGAGAGGGGGAGAGAGAAAAATGACAGCCCAGTAGCATGGATGTGAACGCTAGCAGGATCCCAAATGCAAGTGAATGTTTTTACCCACAATAAACTCATCGCCTATCTTCTACTGCCATAGCTGGTTTGTCTTGAGCAACTTAAACAGTTTAAAGGGAATCTCCGGCTTTTAGCAAGGGCAAAGATAAACGGGACCCTGTGTAGACCTCAGTGTCAGGAGCTCCACCATGGACAGGAAGAATATGCTGAGAGTGGGGAAAACGCAAGGTACACCTGAGGGGGGAAAGGGCTTCTCCAACATTGAGAGGCAAGACCACGTCTGCCTTACTAAAACACGAAGAAATAGCAAAATGGCTTACTGTGATTGTGATATATTCTACATTCAGTGCAACAAATTATTTTAACACACATAAATTACAACCATATAAATTCATTAGGTGGTCGTTTTTCAAGACTAAATATGAAAACTTCACAACCAGAGAGGCCTGGGACAATGACCCACAAAGTGTTCACCACCACCTCCACTGGTTGGAGACAAACCCTGGCAGGGGACAAGGGACCACCCTGCTCCTCATCTCCATGAGGAGCATGGTTGGCCGGGCTCAGTGGCTCATGCCTGTAATCCTAGCACTCTGGGAGGCTGAGGTGGGAGGATTACTTGAGCTCAGGAGTTTGAGACCAGCCTGAGCAACAGCAAGACCCCGTCTCCACTAAAAACAGAAAACTTAGCCAGGTGTGGTGTGTGCCTATAATCCTAGCTACTCAGGAGGCTGAGGCAGGAGAATCACTTGGAGCCCAGGAATTTGAGGTTGCTGTGAGCTAGGCTGATGCCACGGCACTCTACCCGGGGCAACAGAGCAAGACCCCATCTCAAAGAAAAAAATAAATAAATAAAATAAAATGAAGCACGGCCATACAAACAAATGAAAATAAGCCAGCTCACAGTTGAATTCCCAAAGTAGTCCCAGATTCTGACAAACATGATTAGTCTGGGTGTGGCATAGGAGGCACAGTTTTAAAGTATATGAGACTATGTTAAGAAAGACAAGCAATGCTTTTTTATTTTTTATTTTTTTAGAGATGGGGCCTCACTCTTTGCCCAGGCTGAGGTACAGTGGCGCAATCATAGCTCACTGCAACAACCTTGAACTCCTGGGCTCAAGTGATCCTCTTGCCTTGGTTTCCCGAGTAGCTTGGACTACAGGTGCACACCACCACACCCGGCTAAGAGGGAGGCACTGTTTCTACATTCTCCACCGCTTAGGAGACCACGTTGGGCACACTAACAATAAGAAGCAACAGCTTCACAGAAGAGGTCTGACAATGGGAACAGATTCCAATACTCCCACCCTAGGACAAACAGGATGGTGCATGGCTACTCAGATGGGGAAGTGCCACACACAACAAAGAGGGCTGCAAGGACGCATGTCCTGAAGCTGGCTCTGTGGGCGTGCATGTGTCTGTGCCTGTCTGTGGTGAGTCAGTGAGGGAAGCATCTTTTATCTGTGTAGTGGAGACTGCAATTCCCGGGGCTCATTTCCTGGGTTCGCTGAAGTGCAGTGCTTGAGGACTGCTACTGTTAACAAGTCATGTTTTGATATACCCACCTTCTCTGCCTTCAGTACAGGGGAATTAATAATCATGGAAGATTCATAACCCTTTCTACTTCACCAGAGTTTGGCAATCCTTTCCTCTTAAATCATCAGAATCGTGGTGGGATAAATAATTTGAATATGACTCTCATCACCGCCATGAGCCGTGCATGAAATAAACTCCCTTCTGCTCCTTTTGTTTGAATTGGCTTGGCTCTCTTTCCTCTCCCAACCTCATCCAGGAGCAGTGCTCCTATTAAAATTCATGATGTTTCCCTCAATGCAAGTGTCTGATTGCAGCTGTCAGCTCTGCAGTTCAAGGATTTTCATACTGCCTGGGAGGACAATACCAGGCACTCACTGCTAAGGAAACAGGTCAAGCTCAATTTTTCTATTTCAGTTCTGCTGCCAAAAGCGTAGACTTTTCCTACTAGAAAAAAAAAACACATCCTTCTGAGTCGGCTCAGCACTTCAAAAGAGGTGAAGAGGGCACAATTCTTTCCCTCACCAGAGGGAGCTGCTGTGGCTTCAGCGTCACGTAACACCTCAATTCCTTAGGAACCTGTATTCCATTGCTAGAATTCCATCGGAAGAAGCCTGTCTTTTTGCTCTTTGTGTTAGTATGCTTCACAGACATTGAGACACCACACAGACTGGACCACAGCAAAAGAGGAACTGAAGATAGGGCATCCAACACCAAAAAGATTCTTAATGTCCCAAAGTCTACGATCATCTTTGTTGAGCCAAGTGGTTTTGTCCCCTCTGAAAAACAGGACAGTGGACAGCACCAGGTCTGTTCCACACTGTAGCCCAGATCCATCTCCCTCCCCCATTTCATCTCTCCCCCTCCCCCACACATGCTTATACGCTTCTATTAGGTTAAGTATGAAATGTCTGATTTCCTTAAGTACTAACAGTTGATCTCTCTGACATTTCTCTTCGACACTTCTCATTTTATTTTTATTGTGAGGGTACATCCTCAGTCTTTCAAACGCATGGTTTGGCTTGTGATTATCTTTCAAATTTTTTTTTAGAGCAATTTTTGTGAAAACATGGGTAAGTCAAAAATCCGTGTTATTTTCGAATATGAGTTCCATCATGGAACCAATGCAGCTCAGACAGGTTGAAGTATCAATGAACTGTTTGGGAAGGATGTGGCTAATGAACACACAGTACGTCGATGGTTTGATAAGTTCTGTTCTGGTGATTTTAATCTTGAAAATGAGCCACTTGGGCAACCTGAGACCAAGGTGGATAATGATGAGCTGAAAGCTGTATTGGAAGTTAATCCATCTCAACCTACGTGTGAATTAGCAGCAAGGTTTGATGTTACCATTCCAACAATATTGGACCATCTGAAACAAATCAGCTGGGTAAAGAAGCTGGATTGATGGGTTCTGCATGAATTAAACAAGCGTCAGCAGAGAAATCATCTTGAAGCTTGCCTTTCTTTGCTGTCAGGACAGAGAGTCAAATCATTTCTACACCATATTGTCACGTGATGAAAATGGATTCTTTTTGACAATCACAAGCGTTTGGAACAATGGTTGGATAAAGATGAAATGCCAAAACACAGTCCAAAACAGCTAATGGTGTGCGTTTGGTAGTCCAGCACTGGTATTATCCACTACAGCTTCACCAAACCTGGGTCAATCGATTACAGCAGATGTTTACTGCAACCAGTTGGATGAAATGATGAGGATGCTTTCCATTAAGCAGCCAAGATTGGCCACTACAGACAGGCCAATCCTCTTGCAAGACAACACTCAACCACATGTCACACAAACAATGCTGCTCAAACTATAGAAGCTGGTCTTAGAAACTTTGTGTCATCTACTGTATTATTCACCAGACCTTGCACCACTAACCACCACTTCCTTCCAGGCTTTGGACCACTTCTTGCAAGGAAAAATATTCAATTCTCAACAAGCTGTGGAAAATTCCTTTTGTCATATTTCATTGCCACTCGTTCTCTGGGCTTCTTTGCTGCTGGCATAAACAAGCTACCATTAAGATGGCAAAACTGCACCAATAGTTTAGGTACAAACTTTGATTAATTGAACTGCTTCTTGTTTGAGATATAATAAATTACACTTTTGATTCAAAATCGGACATCTCATATTTAATGACCTAATACTTCTGGCAAAAGCTGTGAAAAGAAATAGTTTGTAAGAGAGAAGGAAGAATGGAACATTCTTGAATCCTCAAAAAGTCAATATAATCCAGAACTATTACTGAATTACTGAATATAACTAGAAAGGACCTAGAGTTTACATAGTGCTAAACTAAACTCCATGTCCATCCCACTTTAAAAACGTAGAAACAGAGGCTTAGAGAAATTAAGCGAATTCTCTAACACACAAATGCAGTGCAGGGTTAAGAAGCCAAGTCCCCTGACTCCTAGGTGTTCCTTCTATTAATACTTCACTCCTGAGACAAGGAAAGGGTAGAGGCATGCCACAGAGAGACGGATAATTAAACACCTTGGATCCAGCAAATTCTCCTTGTACCACCAAGCGAAGATGAGAAAGAGCAAGGCAGCCTAGAAAAAGAACACTCTAGAGTGAGAAGACTTAGATTCTAAGACCTAATATGTGTTTAGTAACCTTGAGAAGGTTATTAACCATTCTGGGTCTCAGTTCACCCATAAAAAAACCGGGGGCTCTGGGCACATGATCTGTGGATTTGTCCGGTCACACAGGTCCATGTTTCGACACACACGTTCGCTGAGAGCTGCTGTATGGTCCACACGCTGTGGCGGGCATAAGGGAGATTGAAAAGAAGGCGAATAAGAGAAGGCACCTTCCATACAAGAATGTTTCCATTTTTTTCTCTGTTATCTCCTAAGCAAAAAGCCTAGTCTTCAAACGTATGGAGGGAATAACAAATCGCTCAGAACAAACTATGTTACTGAACACCCACCATGTAGAAGGCACAATGCTAGCAACAAACGCAAACAAACTCACAAGCCCTTTACACAGGAGATAGGAGACACGTTTGGGAGAAGGAAGTAACTTAACATTACTGAGCCATATTCCAGACATGTCACAAGACGGACTCATTTGCCAATTTATCTATTATCCAGTCAGATGAGGAAGTCGCCAGGAGGACTCTGAAAAAGCTTCCTTTGAGAAGAGGCAGAATGAACAGACTAGCCAGTGTGAGGGGTTCAAGTATAACTGTGGAGGAACTAGGGGCAGGGACAATAGAAGTTGTGGTAATGCTATCTGACGCTACATCTAAGCACAGATTTTTGTGCTACAGCCAATGTTTGGTTTTCTAGAACATTCCATGATCATTTTTTTACCTCTGTACCTTGTTCATGCTTTTTCTACTACCTGTGCTCTCCCACACCCACAATCTAGTCCTCAAACTCCTCTGCCCTCTTAGGGTTGAGTTCTAATCATATTCCTGAGGAAAATTCACACCAGTTCATACCACAATCCCTTTCCTTACCCCTGACAAAATTTATTTTCTGCATAAAGTATGTTGAATTTTAATTTTAACTTTTAATTTTAGTTAATATTAATTTTTGAACAATTTTATAATAATCTCTAATTTTTTGTGGTATGTCTGGGTATTTACAAGACTATAAATTCCTTAAGAGAAATTCAGACAATACAGATTTTTGAGTCACAGACTCAGAAGTTACTACTGAAATCATTTAATACAAATTCCCTTAGTTTATAGGAATGCTATCTATAGGATACCAAATAAATTAAGAAAGAATAATAAATGCTGAGGGCATTGTGAATCTGGTCACTGCAGGAGAGAGTACAGTTTCTGAAATTGAGAAGGCTTTTTTTTTTTGTAATTGTTTCTTCAGTTTCTGTGGTAATCACTTTTATATAAGAAAGCTTTCTTCAGATGTCTTCATTACCAAAAGTACTTGATTTTACATGGATTGACTCTAAACTTACGGTATGTCACAGTCTTGCTATACAGGTTTTCAGAAATGGAGGGTCAGAGACAAGGTTCTCGTCTTTGTTCAGCCTCTAAGTGACGATGAAAATGTGGTGAGGTAACTCAGCCCCTTAATATTTCAGTTCCAATTTCATCCTAGGGCAAATGATGATACCAGACCAAATAATCTATAAAGAACCTTTCTAGCTGTAATATACTATTCTTCATTTCCCAGTATCAGAGGGAACATGTTCGTCTTCTATGAACTTTGCTACTCCTACTGTCAATGTGTTTTCTCCCCATCTCCCCTATTGTTTCTGCCTAGTTTTGAATTTTTAGTTTATTGTGAACTGGACAGAGGTCAACTTTCCTCAGAGCTGCCGTACTTAGGAAACACTTCTGATTTTCTCCCCTCTCACCCTAACTAAATATCAGCAGGGTTATTTCTTTATCTTTCTTAAAAAAAAAAAAAAAAAAAAAAAAAAAAAAAAAAAAACCACCTGCATCTAAGGTTGGCAGATATAAAATACTTAACACCAGTTAAATTTGAATTTCTGATAAGCAACAAATCATTTTTTAGTATAAGTATGTCCTGTTAAATTGAACTAAACTTGGCCTTAGGCTGCCTCTGGACTTGCAGTCCCTACATAAGGAACTGCAATCTAACTTAGTATGTAAACTAACTGAAAGCTTAACTTAGCTGTACTGTATATTTTTATAACAAATAGCTGAATTTTAGTCAATCACAGGCAGCCGGCTGATCAGATCATGTTCAATGAGGCGAATGCCCAGCTGTAACCAATCAAGCTGCTTCTGATCACTTCCATTTTCTGTCCATAAATGCTGCAGGCTCACAGTGTGGAGTGGAGCTCTCTGAATGTCTTCTGGTTCTGAGGGCTGCCTGATTCACAAATTATTCTTTGCTCAAATAAACTGTTACAGTTAATTTGTCTAAAGTTTTTGACAGTCCCATACAATTTTTTTTCTAAATCTGACAACCCTACCAGGATTAGTCAGTTCAGTCTTATGCAAGGATTTTTAGAAATTAATTTTCAAGTTGGGAATATTTTGGTCATTTTCCAGAAGGAAAGATCCTGCTTGTGTCAGATGAGAAGTTTCTCCTCTCATAGTTAGCACTCCTGGATATGGATGACCATGCTCTTCAGCTAGAAAGGCTGGGGGAAGGTCCACGGTTAAGAGGGCACACACTAGACAGAAGTCTTTGCCTTATGCAAAGAAGTGAAGAACAAAGCATGCGTGGTGAAATCTGACCAACACAATGAGTTACAGAGGTGGACCCTCTGGCTTCCAATGTGTACTGATGGCAGGCCTTGTAGCATTAAAGAACAAGCCCTTACTGAGCCCCAGGATGCGACTGCTCATAACATCTACTGAACATTACATCTCCAGGTCAAACCAAATCGCATACTAGATCTTCAAAAAACAAGGTCACCATGGGGAAACTGAGCTAGCCAGCTTCGTAATCAGCTCGACAGTCAGAATAAACTAAACTCCAGAACTGATCAGTGAGAATTGTGGACTGGCCATTTCTAGAGCACTAACTATATGAGGGAAAACACATACGATGCGAAGTGTCATTGCCAACGCACTGCAAAGTTATTATCCGATGAGTATTAATGGAAGCCTATTACTGTTTTAGGATGGCAACAGTGGCCACACATACAGAAGTATAGATCTTTATTTCTGTCCTGGTTGACTAAATAACCTAATGTAGCACTGCACTAAAGAATAGCCCCTCCCCCTTTTGTTGGGGGGTGGGTACAGAGAACCATAAAATATGATGGCCTTGCTAGCTTTCCCACTCAAGTATTAGATTTAGTCTCAAAAGTTAAATTCTATTAAGGCCTAAACTGAGGTCTGTAGTATGATTTGTCTGACAAATAACTAGCACTTGGTGCAAGATCAAAGTGCAGATACAAACTATTTCCTTCTGCAACTTTACATGAAACCTTCCATGGATATGAAAATAATCTCTTTTAGCAGTCACTTATGTAGTCACAAAGGGAGTCTGCCCTTCCTTCCTAAGACAAGGACGTAACTACTCCAACAGCCCAAAGAGCTGCTTGTCTACAGGCCTCATGCCAGGCTTCTGAGATGGTTTCTCCTCTCTTCTCCTTCCAATTGAAATAGATAATTTTGGGGAGCATATTTTTTCCTTGAAATCAGAAAAGCACATTCTAAACTGTCTTTAACTAACTGATGGGATTCTGATGAGTACAATTTATCTCCTGAATATGAAAGAGAATTCCCCCAAGCCCACCCCAGTAACAAGCCTCCCAGGAGAATAATGCACCCAGGCGGCCCAGGGAGCTCCTCTTTAATCAGAGGCTATTTTACATGATCATAGTCATCATTAGGCAGTGTCCCGCCCACCATTTATCCCCACGTCAAGGAAGAATCCTGAAAAGGAGGCAAGAATCCCTGCCATTCAGAGAGATCTGAAAAAAGTCAGAAGGGCTGCTTTTTGAGGGTTGTCTCCTCATCAGAAAAGGACCAGCAATCAGCCTAGCAAGAGCCCACCTCTTCATGACAGTGCACAAGGATTGCATGAGTTAAAAAGGACTTTTAATCACTGCTTGGAGTGCTGTGCCCTAATTACAAACTCAGATAAAATATGCATTAACATTTGCATCTTAGATACTCATTTGTTACAGACAAAGAAAACAGGAAAATGTTTACTCATCACACAAGGCAGCTCCCAGAACTTCACCCTTTTGGAGGTAAAATATCAAGGAAACACTCTCCATTTCGCAAAGAATGCTAGAGACAAGTGGAACTTCGGTTAGATTTTTGAAACAAATTTTATGCTAGTATTAACATTTAAATTCTCTGCAATGATTAGAATCCAGACTCAGACATTTGGTGTCTTAGTCTGATTTGTGTTGCTGTAACAGAAGAGCACAGACTGGGTAATATATAAAGAAAAGAAATTCTTTTCTCATAGTTCTGGAGACTGGGAAGTCCAAGGCTTGGCATTGTCATCTGCAGAGGGTCACCCCATGGTGGAAGGGGGAAAGGTAAAAGCAAGCACATGGGACAGAAAGTCACCAGGGTCCAAACTCACTTTTCAGCAACCCACTCTCATAACTCTGCCTTTGTCGCCCAATTACCTCTTTTTAGGCCCTACTTCCCAGTACTGTTGCATTGGGGATTAAGTTTCCAACACATGAGCTTCTGGAGAACACATTCAAACCACAGCATCCAGCAAGCCAATTAATTAATGAATATAGGCACTGTAAATGTAACAAGGTAGCTTTCCATCAGTTCTAAGCAGGAGACCCATAAATCTAACATCCTAAGGTTTAAGGGTGTGTGTGTGTGTGTGTGTGTGTGTGTGTTTTACAGGCCAATTTATGTTCTCTTTGAAATAGGTTCTCTCCCCCAAGCAACATTCCCTATTCTAACCATAAAATGTTTACCGTGTGTTCAAGCTAACAGGCAGCGTGCAGCTGCTTATGGCAACAACTGTGGCTAACATGCTGCACATTTAAAAGCAATCTGAGCAACTGGAGCAAATTCTCCAATCTAACCAACTTTACGTGGGAAGACAAATTTAAAAAACCCTCAAACCTGGGCAATTCAATCAGCAGTTATTGTATATAAAATTACCACCCAATTCTCAGCAAATATGCATGGTATTTCTAACAGCTGCTAGATGTATAGAACAGAAATAGTGCTGATGTACTCAAAGGCAGACAAAGATCAGAAGAAACCACAGAATTAAACACTCACAACTCAATGACCACTTTCATTTAATCATAAAACCGCAGTCCACAGTTGTTAAAAGTTAAAGCTCTTTATACAAGGAAGTTCTTTTCCTGAAAGTATATTCCATCATTACAAGCATGAGGAATATTCATGCCCTCAGGGAATCTTCCCTGAAGGTTATGAATGAACTTGTCTCAGAACAGCTGAACCCAACTCTTGTCTACAAAATCTGATTATTCATGTAAACCAAAACAAGTAAACAAGTGTTTTTATAAATTAATGTGATCAAAATCTTATCTTTTTAGAGACTGGGTCTCACTCTGTCACCCACGCTAGAATACAGTGGCTCAATCATAGCTCACTGCAGCCTTGAACTCCTGGGCTCAAGTGATCCTCCAACTTTAGCCTCCTGAGTAGCTAGGACTGCAGGTGCACACCATCAGGACTGGCTAATTTTTTTTTTTTTTCTTGTAGAGACAGAGTCTCCCCATGTTGTCCAGGCTTAAGGCCCTGGCCTTAAGCAGTCTTCCTGCCTTGGCCTCCCAAAGTGCTGGGATTACAGGTATGAGCTGCTGTGCTTGACCAGAAAATGAAAAAATCTTTAAACAGTAAGAGTCTTACAGAGTGACAAGAATCAACGACTTTTATATATATATAAAAAACATTATTGCATCTCAAAATAAATCTTTAGTACCCAAGGAGATGTTAGAGTTAATCTGCACTTGATAACAAACAGATTTCAAATATTTTTATTATTATCATTTTTTTTTTTTTTTTTTTTTGACACAGAGTCTCATTCTTTTGCCTGGGCTAGAGTGCCATGGCATCAGCCTAGCTCACAGCAACCTCAAACTACTGGGCTCAAGCAATCCAACGGCCTCACAGTCTCCCAAGTAGCTGGGACTACAGGCATGCGCCACCATGCCCGGCTAATTTTTTCTATATATATTTTTAGTTGTCCAGCTAATTTTTCTATTTTTTTTGGTAGAGACGGGGTCTCGCTCTTGCTCAGGCTGGTCTCGAACTCCTGAGCTCAAACTATCTGCCCGCCTCGGCCTCCCAGAGTGCTAGGATCACAGGCGTGAGCCACCGCGCCCAGCCTTTTTTATTATTTTTTATTTCAAAATGTTAACGGGGTACAAATGTTTTTCTTATGGGGTATCTTGTATAAGGCATAAGTTGGGGCTTTTAGTGTGCCCATCACCAGAATAATGTTATTGTACCCAATAGGTAAGTTTTTCCCCCTCACCCCCCCTCCTACCCTCTGCCCTTCTTGGATTCCAATGGCATTTGTATCTCTTTGTGCCCATGTGCACCCATCAATCAGTTCCAAATTATTAGAGAGTACATGTGGTGTTTGTTTTTCCATTTCTGAGATATTTTGCTTAGGATAATGGTCTCCAGTTCCATCTAAGATGCTTCAAAAGACATTATTTCATTCCTTTTTATGACTAAGTAGTACTCCATGGTATGTATGTATGTATGTGTATATATACCCCAAATTTTCTTTATCCACTCATGAATTGATGGGCACTTAGGGACTACAGGCCCAGTGGCAGGCCTGAACCTCGGGGGCAATGCCACAGGACCTGGCAATGGTGCTGGAGCCTCAGGGGTGGTGCCAAGCAACTGCACAGCAACCATAGGCACAGAGCCACGGTGCCATGTGGCACCTTAGAGATTGCAGGGGCAAGGCTGTAGGACTGAGCTACTGGGCTGCCGGAGCTCTCCCCCTGCTCAAGTCCCACAGAGGCAGCCACCACGGGGTTTCTCAAGTGGTGTCTGTGGTACCTGATCTGCTCCGATCCCTCATGAGGCGAGGGGTGCTCAGTTCCCTGTCACAGGGCATTTGAGAGCATCCAGTCTCTTTGCTCCCTCCCCCAGACAGTGGTGTGATTCAGAGGCAGCTGCAGCAAAGCCAAGCCCTATGTAGACCTGGCACTCTGGACCCGAAAGCTTACAATGGCATTAGTAGCAGCAACCTGGGAACGGGAGCCCTCAGGTCCCTGCTGCGCCCACTCTCTGGTACAATGTTGCTGCATAGACTCCAAGCAGCTCCATGATCAGTCCAGAGGTCTGTGGTGGTGTTGGGGGCCCCCTCACAGCTCGGGCCACAGTACCCACAGTGGCGGGAGAGTGGAGCCCCAGACTTCTCTCCTCCCGTCCTCCCCCACGTGTGGATGCCTCCTCTAGGTACCTTCTGATCTTGGCGAGCAGATGGCCCCATCACCTTCTCCTTCACTCCGAAAGCCCCTCCCCCCCCCTTGAATCACTTCTCTGATGATTCACAATGCTCTTTCCCAGAAGGCCTATCCATAGGTGGGCACCCACTTGCAATTTTCGATCCTCTCCTTGAGAGCCATGTGTGTGGGCTCCTTCTAATCTGCCATTTTGCCTACTCTCCAAATATTTGCAAATATTATACATTTAGCTGATTCATCTGCCTAGTATTAATAGTGTAAATCTACAGTGCATTTAGAATTGCTGCAAATTGCTGTTGAGCTCTAGGCTTTTAATTTGGAAACAGGGGGTAGGGGGTGGGATGAGGGAGGTGAGGGAAGTATGTGCACTAAAGAGTATTCTTTGTATCTGTGGTTTTTACCATAGCTGCATAGTTCAAAGTGCTGATACCATTGGCCCCACCCCAGATCATTTAATCAGACTCTCTGGGGCATGGGGCCAGGCATCTGCATTTCATCAGTAGTGGTGGAAATCTCTCCCAGGTGATCCTAATTTGCAGCTGGGGTTAAAATCCACTGTCTTAAAGAAACAGACATTATACTCTAGTTTCCAAGGTAAAACTAAAGGTCACTTTTGCATTTCTGGCATAAATACCATAAAGAAATGTCAGGAATAAAACAGATGTGGCAAAGGGTTAGAAAGATGGTTTAATAGGTTGGTACTGTCCTTAACCATGGAAAGTTGAAAGTAATTAAAAATAAAATAACTTCCCAAGATTCATAGAAAGCTTACTGACTCTGTCTTAATAACACTCACTTTCTTATTTTGAAGTTCAAATGAGAATGCAAGCCAGAACATTGTAGAAATTGAAAAATCTGATACAAATTATGTGTGTCTCTCTCTATAACCTTGGGCATGCCTACAATGTTTTCGTATGTAGTAAGTGCTTAATAATAACTGTTTACCGAGTTCTTGCTATGTACTAAAGCCAAAGAGAACGTGTCCTGGATGCCACCTATTTAATCCACACAACCACCCTGAAAACTGGGCACTATAATTATCCTTATTGTGTAGATCAGGAAAAGGGCTCAGAATGATTAAGTTACGTAAGTCACACTGCATGGGGGTGGGGTGGGCTAGGATCCTCGGCTCTGAGCTCCTCCATGATATTGCTAATATTCAATAAAAAAGAGACTGAATGATGATTTAAATGGCTGGTTTCAAAAGATAGGAGCCCATCTGATTCAGTGACTGCCCTGCAGAATGATTAACCAATTGTTATTTTGCCAATTTTGGAAGAAAGGAAGATGTGTCACACAGCCGTAGTCAATTCTCAGTGCCACTATCCATCAGACGATTTTAATGTTGTAACAAATATTAAGCTGAATGATGGAACCAAGAGGCGGAATAAGGGAGTGAAAGAGAAGATCTGTCCAAATTTGGATCTGAGTTATAGCCCTGTATGTTGTAGCTACTTCTAGGTTAAACAAATCAATGCCCTAGGAATCAAAGACCATCTACACCAAGGAAAGCCTTTAAGGTAGAAGATGTAGGGAGAAAATGCTCAGAAAACATAATTAGAGAAAATTATCTGTACGTTTGATTTGAAATTATATTGACTAAAATACTTTAAAATACCTAGATGTTTATCATGGTTAACTAAAATTAACATTCTCATCTTTCATAATATGAGTCTAAAATTTTACAAGGGAAGCTATACGAATATATATGGAACATAATACTAGTTAATAGTTTGAGGCTGGCTCTAAAACCCCAACCCTTACAGAAGTATAATACAAAGGGTCTGAAGTTGCTCCTCTGCCCCTAATAATCCAACTTTTAATGTATTAAAAATAAAATCAATAAACAGAAGGTGGTGAGATGAAGAAAGACACGGGAGATATGAAAATTGTTCACGACTCTGCTGAGTCTTGACCAAGCCTGGGAATCACAAAAACCATAAGCCCCAACTGGTATGGAAGCCACAACCTTGAAGCATCACCCCCCACCATAGAGGTAAGAAGTCAGACATATCTAATTATTTTCTTTTAGTTTAGGTTCCCTGGCCAATTCAGCTCTAAAATAACAGTTTCACAAATTGTGATCTCCCATCTCCCATTTCCCCAGCCCTTTGTAATTTGCCAATGTAATAAAATACTTACAAATGGAAACACACCTTTGTGGATTCTGGGAGCATCTGTGCATACTTTTCAACGTATACAATCTGGCTTCCTTCCTTTCCTTACAAACTGTTAATATTTTAGAAAACCAAACTGATTCCAGAGAGCTTTTGAGAGTTACTATATTGAATTATGGGGTGTCAGGTCGTCCTTTTTCAGTTTCATGTCTTATAAATTATCTGACATAATCTAAAGAAGTGGGAACTGTCTTAGACCTCTGGGAACCACAAAATTTGTATTTTGTTTCTTTGTAATGCACATCCTAGATATATTACCCTCTGAACACACAAACACAGACTTACATCCAACTCTTGAGGGAAGACCTATCAAGTGCCTCTGTAGGTGTCTGATTCACCCAGTATCCATTTATTTTTCTAATTTATAGAGGTTAGCTGAAACTGCAAATAGAAAGCACATTTATTACTGGTTTACAAGATCTTTATGAACTAAAAGATAGCTTACATGTAGGCAATTCTATCCTGATTTACATCACAAAAGGGAAGCTTCTTCACTTACCCTTAAACTAAGTTTTCCGTATTGACTGATTTTTATAGTCCCTCTTTATAACCTATATAATTTAAACTTCATAGACGTAATCAGATGTTCTACTGAAATTATTTCACTCCTTTTATTTCCTTTTAATGCAAATGGTTTTAACTAGCTCAATGAGTTTTTGTTTTTACTTTTTTTTTTTTTGAGACAGAGTCTTGCACTGTCACCTAGGCTACAGTGCAGTGACGTCATCGTAGCTCACTGCAACCTCAAATTCCTGGGCTCAAGAGATCCTCCCACCTCGGCCTCCCAGTGCTAGGGTTACAGGAGTGAGCCGCCACCCCCAGAGTCTTAGTGAGTTTTTGTATGTTTGTTTTTTAAAGTTATAGGGATGATAATACATTAATTGAAAAACAACATTAAATTTGGAGTCCAGAGTCCTACCTGTCACCAAGCAGCTGTGTCATTTCAGCTAAGTTCCGGCCTCTCTGGAGCATAATTACCTTGACAATAAAAGGCAGGCACTAGAATAGAGGGTTTCTAAGGCTCTTCCTACCTATGACCAAATAACACAAGTATTTTCAATATCCAAGGCAAAAGGACCCTTCCTCTTCCTTCTCTCAAAGTCCAATGTGAACGAACTTCCAGGTTCGATGGGACAGTCTGCCCAATTAGCATCTTGCTCAACTTTGGAATCCTAGCAGAACTAGAATACTATCCCAATTTTCTGTGAAACAAATCATTTAGCTCATTAATACTGCCATTTTCTCAGCCATGCAATACCCTTGTAGAAGCTTGAACAAGTCATTTAACCTCCTTGAGTTTTGGGTTTTTAACTGCCCGGGAACATCAAAAACCTCAAGATATACAGATGAAGTTCACTGACATCCTTGGGACCTCCTGATCACCATGGTGCTAGACTACAGAATGCAAATCAAATCTTAAGAGCTGCAAAGTAACAAATATATGATTATCAGGGGAGAACAATACTGCTCTTACAGCACTCCCCACAATGACAGTCATCAAAGAGGGTCTGCGAACACAGAGGGTAAAGAAAAAGGAAAGAGAAGCCACACTTGTTCATTATCTTTTGTACTCCGGACCACTGTGTGTTTTACACGCTTCTCTCATTCCTAAGTCCCATCCCAGGGGTTCCTGCTGTTTCTAGCAGAGTACAAAACATGAAAACATGCTCCTCTCTCTCCTTTGCTACCTCCGCTCCCAATGCCCCAATTCTCATTTAATCCAAATTCCATTTTGCCACCAGGATTATTTTTCTAAAACACTTTTCTGATTGCATCAGTTCCACTGTCATTACCCATTCAATTTACCTTTGTGCAAACCGGGAAAAGGTTCCCCTTCTTCAATGAAGATTTTAATTTATTATATTCTTTCACACCATGAAAGCCTGCTCAGGAAAGCTTTACCTACACAAACAGAAGCCCACTCTTGCATCTTTTCACAACACTCCCACACACCACAGCACACATGCCAGAAGTGTGCACAGTCCCTTGGGTCCACGCCTACGAGAGGAGGTGACTATGTCAGGTTCTAAACTGGGCAGGAGATGGGGTTTAGGCATCTAAGAGTGTCGGGTGAGCAAGATGTCACCTTCAGGTACATTAGAAGGCAGATGAAGTCGTGCAGCAGACAATGTATGTGTGCCATAAAGCGTATGCATGGAGGATGTATGTATGTGATGGGGGGGCTGGTGGAGTGTATGCAGGAGGAGCTCTCCTCTGCACTCTCACCTTAGCTCATTGTCTAGGGTGTGAATGGCACTCCCCCTGGTAGAGTGTCTGTCCTTCCAGAGGACACAATCTAAGCATTTTACGTGGCCTCCTCATGTAAAACGTCACATTCCTGTTTCCTTTGTGAATTTCTCATTGCTCAAAGAAAAAAAAAAAAATCAAGTCCCTTAGCAAAATCTTATTCAACATCCTTCAGAATCTGGCTCCATGCCTCATTATTTCTTCTTCCCAACATACTCCGTAAAGTTTCCACATACTATATACCATGCATGAGTCTTCCAATACGCCATGCATTTTCACTCCTTTGTGCCTTTGATTCAGCTGTTCTTTTGCTTAAGATGTCCTTTTCTACATTTAAAAATCCAATTCATCTTCTTGAATTGTCACTTTTCCTATGAAGTTTTCCCTAACCTTCTTCCAGCAGAATTAGTCCCCCTATCACTTCAATTATTCATTCAAGAAATAGTTATTCAACATCTCAGTCTGTTAGGAGTATATTTATCCTATTACAGTATTTCGGTTTCTGTATCTGAGAGTTCCTTAAAGACATGTTTATTTATATTCCTAGAGATTGGCACAGTGCCTAATATATATTAGGCGCTGAATAAAGGAACACACCTTTCTATCCCTGTACTCAATCCAGTTAGTAAAATACAGAATAATCTTCATCAATTAGCTCATGTGTTCTCAAAGGGGCAACAGTGCCCTTCAGGGGGGCAAAAATGGGTTCTTGGGACATGTTATGGACTGAATTGTATCCTCCCAAATTCCTATGTTGAAGCCCTAACCCCCAGGACCTCAGAATGTGACTGTATTTAAAGATACAGCCTTTAAAGAGGGAATTAAAGTTAAATGAGGTTGTGTGGGTAGGCTCTAATCCAATGTGAACAGTGTCCTTGTGAGAAGATGAAATCTGAACACAGAGAAAGATACCAGGTGTGAATGGACAGAGGAAAAAAATCATGTGAAGATACAACCAGGAGAGAGAGAGCTCTCAGGAGAAACCAAACAGGATGACACCTTGATCTTGCACTTCTCACCTCCAGAACTGTGAGAAATTAAATTTTGTTGTTTAAGCCACCCAGTCTGTGATATTTTCTTATGGCAGCCTTACCAAACTAATGCAGGGGGGCAAAAAACTTTAGATGTTACATTGATTTGTGGCCTTCCGAAGTTCAACCCTATCTGACAAAATTGTATTCCTATCTACCTCATTGGGGTGAAATTAAGGGATTTTGAATTAATAAACAGTTAATTAACATAATTTTTCTCCTTAAAGGGAGATAATGAAAAAAACATTGAGATACGCTAAAATAGCTAAGGCAGAGATATAGCTATCTTCTATTGCAATTTTTGAGTTTGGATTGATATACACACTAAACAACAGTCACTCCCTAGAATCTATATGGACACCTGTCCCTTACACCTTCCTACTCATTACAACAGTGGCAGCATCCCTTCCCCTGGGGTGCTCTGAAACCTACCACCACCTGCCTTCTCAGGACCTTGTCAGTTTTAATTTCTTTATGGGATCATCTGCAACAGAATTTACATATTTCTCAAGTTTTTCCCACCTCAGAAACAAAAAAGTCTCCACAAATCTCACTTAGTTTTCCACATCTGCCCTCCTGTTCCCGGCCCATATTCCTGAGACTGTCTTGCTTCTCCATCTCCTCCCTGTCTGAGGGCACACAAATGTGGCCTTTACACAGCCGTCCTACGCAGAAGGCTCTCAATGGCCTCCACTCGGCCAAATCCAATGGGTCTCATCTCACGACCGCTTGGCAGAACGTGTCCACTTACCCCTCCTTCCTGAAAGACTCTTTCCCTGGACTGTCCTCCCACACCCATGTTTTCCCCAGCCACCCAGGCCACTCCATCTCTACCGATCCTCCCCACCGGCCATTACTGCTGGAATTCTTCAAGGCTCCATCCCAGGCCTCTCCGTTCTTCCTGCTTTATACTCTGTACAAGTGATTTCATTCATGACTTCAATTCCCACGTTCAACCTTCCTGCTGGACTGCCTGTTTTCCTGAATGCACCTCTATCCACCCATTTGTACCATCTTGACCCTGCCCTCTTCCCATTGCTCTGAGGGTAAACACTTAGCAATCCCAATCTTCTGTAGTGGGTACAATGCCCGCCATAACCTATTCCTATGGATCTATCAAGATTTTTCCCCCCAATGCCTGGAAGCCTTTCTCAACACCTGCTGGCAGGAGCCAATCAACCTCTCTACCTCCCTCCTGCTACTCCTGACCCTCCAAAGGTCATCCCTATGGTCAAGTCTCATGGTCACTGGCCAACACATTTTCAGACAGGCTGCAAGTGAGTAGTTTATTCACTTCTCAATATCAGTACAAGCATTCTCTTCCTTTCACAAAATAGTGCATTGCTGCATATAAAGACTGAACCTCTTGAAAACCATATTCCAACTCTAGTTAATATGGACTAATTATATACTTCATATTGTATGTTGTAATTATATACTTCAGCTTGTATATTGAAGAAAAATAAACGTTTTGATCTAGAAGAAAATTATACAGCATAACTTATCTGTATGTTAGCAATGTTGGATAGTTCAACCTTCTGAATTCATTTTCTTTTGAGTCATTTCCATGAGCTACTGTTGTTTAAAGGAGAACGTACATTCACATTGTGTATTGCTTACAAAAATAAGTTTTCTAACATGACAAGGACAAAAATAAACAAAAACCCGTCACTCCACTTCTATTTCTGCACACTCGTCTAGTGGAGGCTTCTACAAAGAGTTAATTAGCTTCCTTTACATGTTTAAAGGCACATGGCAGTCATATTAAAGCTTGCTTCTAAACAAAATCAAAACAAGGAAATAAAATACACAACATTGCACATAAAAATTCACTGGATCTAAAATTTAAATCTCTTTACAAAATGAAGCATCTAGATATGAAGCTCTACTAGTAAACCAGAGTACCTAAATCACATTTCTGACCTGAGTCCCTCTTCCAGGTAAGTACCTTAAAAGAATAGGATCCCAACTGGTTTATCTTTGCATCCCTAACACATAAGCAAGGTTCTCAGTAAAAAATGGATGTTAACGTTATTGAACTGAATAAACGAATCCCCTTGATTTCAAGGAGCTCACTGTCCAGTGGGGGCAAAACAGCAATTAAGGGATTATTCGATCTATGTCCATTAGCAAGTGAACAGAGAGAGTGACAAATGTACTACTTGAAAAACCTTAGGGAGGAGCCCTTTGAATCAGGCCTGTGTAACAAGTTGGGTTTTGTCACTCAGCATCCTCGTCCCACATTCCTGATAACACACAAACTTTCTTCTTGGGGAACCACCCCTCTCCTCTCAGTCCAGGAGGACCTTCGATCAGTGCCAGCAGAGCACCGAGATTCCAATTACACGGTTTGATCCTGAAATTATACCATAGCCAGAGTTTATTCAGAGCTGCCTGGTGGAGGGATGGGTGGAACCTGGAGCTACGTTAGAACAAAGAGCCCTGAAGCTGCCACAAGGAAACACACTGAGTCCTGATGAGCACGGTGGTTCCCTGGTTTTCCATCACAGCTAGATCTAGCGTACGCCAATGGCACCTCCATTTTCCCCTCAAACCAGTTTTTGCCCGGTTTTCTGTTTTTCTAATGGAAAAGGTCCTAATACAGACTTAGCAGATGTGTGAGAGTTTGCCAAGCAGATGACTGTGCAAAACTCGGTGTAAAGGCTGGTGTGTCTGAAGCATCACTCCAATCCTGCGACAAGGGCCATGGGGCTGGAGTAGGCACTCCCGGGGCTTCTCGGCTACCTTCAGCAGTGCCCCTGGCCTCCCATTCATCCCCTGTCACCAAGTCCTGCCTACCCCTGCCCCCAAACCTACTCAAAGGTACAAGAGCACACACGGCAGGGGTGGACTCTTCAATGGTTGCCAGGAACTCCACGGACTTCCACACATTGTGATGCCCTTGCTTAAACCACCTAAAATTCTCTTTTAGTCCTTCGCCAATTAAAGTCTCGCTCACTTGTCAGAGCCCTGTTTAAATGTTCCAGCCTTTGAGAGGAGGGAAGATCCTCTCAATCAGAGTGAGTCATTCCTTTGTTCTTACAGTACTTTGTTTAATATCTTAAAGCATTCACTAAGCTCATTATTCAGCTTTTCTTACTGACAAATGGATAATATTGGCCTTGAATTTGTTCTGTAAGCCTGTTCTATTTAAAGCACTATTTTATATATTCAAACACCAGCAAGATGGGAGTCTTTTTCTTTTCCCTTCTCAAATAAAAGAAGTAGATTTTAACAAAATTATTCTTTGAACAGTAATGATGCATATTTTTGGTTGTACCTTGATCATTAATTAGAGTCATTTCCAAAAATTAAACCTAAATCACCATTCTGCTTTTCTCAGGGTTGCACATGGGGGATTCGTTGTTTTGACCAGTTACTGAGGCTTTCACTTTCTCTGTTCTGCATATAGAAGGAAAAAAATAATTTTATGTAATGAATGCTCTTAAATTACGTGTGGTTTTCTCATTCCATTTTGTTATTCAACAAAGGCTGACATCCTAAAGGTTCATGGGATCTAAATCTTGTGGATGCTGCACTCACTGTTTCTGGTTTTTTTTCCTCCTGTTCCTATTAAAACAAAAAAAAAAAAAATCAATATTTTTTTAATGCTTTCCACACTTCAGTGAACAATTTTGTATTGATTCAAATTGATGCAAAATGTGAACTAAATGAGCTGTATTACAATAACATTAATATTATGCATAGCACCTCATTTCATTATCTATACATTTTATCTAGAGCCATATAAAAAAATCCTAATCAATAATTCCTGGGAAACTTCACTGGAGCTTTTTACGTCATATCTAGAGACACGTTTTCCATTTCAAGCTTCTTGTGGAATAAAATAAGCATTCAAAATGCTATTTTCCTAGACTTCGCAAGCAATTAATTCAAGGGTCCTTATCTGCAGAAAAATGCCAGGGGTGTAGGAAAGGCAGCAGCCTTAGCTGAGAAGCTAGCCCATCTTCGTAAGTTTACTCGTTTCCAGGGCATGCAAAGGTTCTATATGACCGTCCCAACATGCAATGTGATGATCTTGACTCTTCCGTGAGCTAAGTTGACCAGGATGCTCCCCCAGACCCCCAAATCATTCAGTCCTCTGTGAATTCTCTATGTTGGCTGCCCTTTCCAGAAATGAAGGTTGCATAAATGTTGTACACAATGTTTTTCCTTCTTCCTATATAGCTGGGTGTGATGTGTGGGGGTTGAAAAAGGATCAGCAAACAACTCCTTTGGGAACATTTCTTCATGATACAGTTATCCACACTAAAAACAACACCCTGGATGCCTGACAGCCGGGACACGGCAAGAGAACTGGAGACAAGCAGGGAGCAGGCGCTGAGGCGCTGCCAACCCAGAGAGCCTTCCCTGGAAGGGAGGTGGCAGCTACTGTAACCGGGAAGACCGTGCAGCCACAGCCTCACTGCTGGGAATAGGAGAGAGGGAAGGGAGGAGAGGCCTGGCCAACCTTTTCAGCTCTGCCCTCCTTTATCTCAGCTGGGGAAAGTTCCCACAAGGGGCTCCAGAGAGAGAAATTCACAGCTCATTAATGGCCAGCAGTTCACCAGATAACAAAGGCCAAGATGCAGGCAGTCGGCTATTAGTCCCTCAGCTATAATTTCACTCTATTTGGGGGCATTAGGCAGGAGATGGGAGGAAACAGGTCTGAACAATGTGCCCAGAAGTGCTATTACTCAGCGAAAGGGCAGTAAGCTCTACATAAATAGATGTGTCAGGCTCAACAGTAATGGGATAGAGTGTTCACTCACCTCTGTATTTTTAAAACAATAAATGCTACATTCATCAAATTCTTACTGTGACACAGTGCTAAATGCTTTTAACATGTTATATCTCACTGAATCCTGATATCAGCCCTATGAGGTAGGTATTACAATTCCCATTTTGTGGATGAAAGAGGCTGATCACCATCATTTTACAGAAGAAGAAACAGATTCCGAGTGATTAAATGCCCTACCAGACATCACGAAGGCTAGGCTTTGAAACTTAGGCTTCTGCCTCCAATTCCAATGCACTTTCTATCAAGGTACATGTCCTCCTCACTAACACGGTGAAAGAGTATTATATTGACCATTCTGAAACGACAGGAACATGCATGACAAAGTATATCAATTGTTCAGCTTTTTTTCCCAAACACATTGAGTTAAACCTCCCATTAACATTGGGAAGCCTATGGGAGGGGAAAAACAACCTCTCCCCATTTTGGGGAAGTCAGCATATTATATATACTCGTGCACACTTGAACTATGGTTTTTGTCACAATGTTCTTTGAACAAAAAAGCAAAAAGACATTCATTTAGAAACATGAGCAAATTTAAAATGTGAAGTTTTATGTGGTCTAAAATTTGGATTCTTTTGATTTTACAAGGATTGTTACATTAATTCGTAGGACTTTGAAAAGTGCTGGACTGCCTCATTTCCATCCTCAATCAACCTGCCAGGATTTCTTCCACTGAAGTCCAGAATCAGTGATTTTAAGTATTAAACACAATTCCAAAACTGAGAGACATTCACAGTGGCAAAGAAAAATGTGTTCTTCCTTCTTGCCCCATGAGAGTAGAAGCTTTTATGCTGTGAACTAGCACATTTGCCAAATGACCTCAAGTTAGTCTTCATAAAACGTTAAGCAAAAAACACCACAAACCAAAAGCCAAAATACCTCACACTTTGTGCCAGGCATCTTATACCCAATTGCCAAAACAAATGCTACAATAAAACTTGCCGATTCTCTCTCCACAATGCTCTCCATTCCCTCTGCAGAACATTCTGGCTGAAGGACAATGAACACCCAGAACTCACAGACTACTGTCTGGTACCCAAACACAATGGCTTCCACCAGCTGAGTTTAGTAAATACCAAGAGTCAGTCTGTTTCTTCCTAAACCTGTTTACCTCAGTAGTGCTTGCCAACATTATATAATTTAACTATTACATAAATTGAAGAAATATGAATATGGAAACAAAATTATTCATTGGAAATTAACTTGAATGATTTGGGAAAGCTAAATTACTAAAATAAATTGCTATTGAATGAAATGTTGTCAAGATATGTTAAATTTGGGGCAGGGGGTCTGATAAAAATGTAAATGGATTCTGTCCTCTGATTTCACAGGTATCTAGGGTCTCCCTTTATTTTAAAGAACTAAAATTAGGAATGATGAACTCTACATTGTGGACATAGTTCATGTAAGAAAGGTAAGGTAGAACTTCCTTCAACTGATTGCACTGGAAAAGCTTTGAATATACATCAAATAGTTGGGGAATCAAAGTGCACTTACTGTTTTAAATTAAAATTTACTATAAAAAGTACATGTTAGCTGGCTATGGTGGCAGATAGCCGTAGTCCCAGCTACCTGGGAGGCTGAGGAGGGAAGATTGCTGGAGCCTAGGAGTTTGAGGCTGCAGTGCACTATGACTGCACCTATGAACAGCCACTGCACTCTAGCCTGGGCAACATAGCGAGATCCCCATCACTAAAAAAGGTACATGTAATTTTATGATCCTTTCAGTAAGACTTCTGATCTACCAACAAATCACTAGATCAACTATGTTAAAATAAGAGATTTGCTACTGCAGTTCTTACTGTGAGCAAATTTTTAATGCTATTATAGTTCACCTTCTAGGGCAACCCTTATTTCAATACTTACCCTATTCATCACTTGACAAAATATTTTTTTCAATGCTTTACCAACAAATTTTGACTAAATTGGTATCTCACTTAATCTGTTTATTATTAATGTAACTCTCCACCAAACGTAAAAATATCATGGCTAAAAAGAAGGGTAATGCATTGGCAATGCTCTCCCTAAACTAGACACGCCACTGAGTACACAGCGGATTGTACATCTGACCCTGCATATTTCCAGCCAACTTCCTGCATACATCAGTTTCATAGGCAGTGCAGCTTTCTATCAAGTTCAGGCGTTTCTTCCATAGCCCAGTTTTTATAACACAAATTGCATGTAATGGGGACCGTCTAATGAAGGGAATACAATTTATGTTACGAGGAATGGCACTGATCGTTAATGATCAGGTCAGGGTCAGGAACCCGCAAGCACCAAGCACTTGGGACAAAGCAATTATACAATTTATTGTTTATCTTCCAGCTTTCTTACCATTTTATTTCAATTTGTTTATCTTATCGACGTTATAGAAATAATTGGATTTTGGTCTGGTCTTTCACAAACCCAGCTTTATGAAGGTAACTAAGGTCCAGCTCCCCATACAAAAGGGGCTGTCAGAGTGTCTATTCCCACGTGCTGACTTGCAGCATACGACACATTTCAACCGACCTTCAGAAAACTATCAGGTAGGCATGGTACACGTCACGATCTCCATTTGACAGATGAGGTAGCGAAGCCTTAAGTGACTTTCCCAAAGTTATGCAGCCTGTCAGTGGTGCAGCCAGATCTAGAACCAAAGCCTTGAAACCCTCTTTTCACTACATGACCATTCTTCCTTCTCAAATATATCAAATCATGCCATATTTTAACCATTTAATTCTAATTAAGTTTTAAAACTCTTGGCTTTTTTTCCCCCTCTTTGGAGACAAGGTCTCTGTTGCCCAGGCTGGTGTGCAGCAGCTCAGTCATAGCTCACTGTAGCCTCGAACTCCTGGGCTCCAGCAATCCTCCTGCCTCAGCCTCTCACGTAGCTGGGACTATGAGCACATGCCATCACATCCCACTAATTTTTTTTTTTTTTTTTTTTTTTTTTTCATTTCTTTAAAGATGGAGTCTTGTTTTGTTACTCAAGCTGGTCTCAAACTCCTGGCCTCAAGTGATCCTCCCACCACAGCCTTTCTGGTTTCTGGGATTGCAGCATGAGCCACTGCACCCAGCTTCAGGATTCTTTAGTAGTAAATAACCAACACCTACTGAGGGCTCACTGTGTGGCAGGCACTGTGGCAAACACTGACCATGTATGATAGCATCTGATCTTTGTGACAGCCCTTTGCTAGCGTTATACCAAATTTCATACAACTAAGCAAGCAGGCGAGCTGAGACCTGAACCCAGGCAGCTGGACTCCAATGACAAGTTCTCAACTGCTATACTCTTCTCTTCTGAACATTTATGCAGAGTCTGATTCAAGAGAGCTGAGGCTGAACCCGAGATTCTGCATTTCTAAAAACTTCCAAGTAATGCTGATATTGCTCCATGGACCAAACCTTGAGTGGGAAAGCTCTAAAACACATGCTACTTTTCTCTCATAAATCTTCTCATTAGCAAATGACTTTCCTGGGTTAGGTATTTTACTGGTTTTGTGTCAGAATGAGTCAAGGGCCCTTCACATCACTGATGGCTGGAAATCCAATGGCCTCCAGCATTTAAGGGTTAACAGGAGGTAGGAAGAATTTGTTTTGCTCAAAAGTTTATCTGCAAATATTATTTGAATAAATTAATTTTGCTTGTGAAATTGTACAAGTTCTTCAGGATCAGAAGCTTTAGAAAGTTTGATGCTCTCTGCATTTGTGACAGAAAATTCTCTTGATAGAAAGCTTTGATACTTTGTTTTGTTTTTGTTTTTGAGAGTCATTTCATAACTATTTCCTCAAGGTATTGAGGAAACACAAGCTTTGGAGTCAAAAAAAGATCAGGAGTTGGCATTCCAATTCTAACTACACAGTAGTTGAGTGACCTCAGGGAAACTGATGCTCAAAGGGGTTATGTTATTAATACTCTGCTATCAAACTGGGCTAAGGCTACCTAACCCCTTAAATCTGTCCTGAGAACTAAGTGAAATAAACATATCTAAACCACCTAACAAGGCGTCTGCCACACAATAGGTACTCTATAACTGTTATTTTAGTATAACTCTTCCCTTAGTTTTACAAAAATTATTTCCTACAATGCCAGTCTGTCTTAAGTGGCAAAAGTAAATAACAAAGTATTTTTGCCAACACCTGGGCTTTAAAGGAAAAAATGGTGTTAAAGTAATATCAGCTAACATTTGCTCAATTAAGGTACTAGGTACTCTTGGGGGAAAGGGGCTTTTTCTTTCTCTTTTCTGGGGCCTATTATCATCTTCTTTTATAAGTAAAGAAACAGACTCAGAAAGATTACGTAACCAGCCCAAGGTCCCAATTCTGCATCTCCATAGTTTACTCCCCTAGCAACTCACTGCCTGCCGCCCGGTAAACCATGGGGCGGGGGGTGCTTGGTGATGCAGAGGAAAGCAAAGGCAACCCCAGGGAGAGAGTGAAAATCTGCATCAGCATTCCTCCAATCATCTCATCTCACTGCCTGCAACATTTTCTTCCAAGGATTTTCTCAAGAAAAACTTTACACAGAAAGTCAGGGTTTTAGTTTTTCTTATTGAGGCTGTTTATTTTGCCAATTTAAACATACGTTCACTAAAGGTACAAATCACATCTTGAGGACTTTTGTGTTTGTTAAACATAGAGTCTTGAATCCAGGGGTGCTCAAATACTTGATTTAATATATTATTTCCTCTGGAGGAAACTGTTAACTCTAGCACAGATTCCATAAATAAAATGAAGTCAATTCTGATGTCAACAAATACCAGAGGAAACTGACTAATTTGGAATATAAGTGAGGAAAATGAATGCTGTAGAAATTTAGCATGGTAAAATAATAAATAGAACAAAAGAAACTAAAAACATTAAAGTAGCTGCTATATTTCTTTTAGCCCCATATTCTAATTCAACTGAAGGGGTGCCATGGTTTAGGAACTATTATTGTACGATTATTCTTCAGAGAAGGAAGTTCTGGGGTCAATCATGACATCTCAAATGACCCAATCATTATCCGTGTTCAGTAATTCAGATGACACCATCTAAGACACTGTTAATTACATACATGATGATGACAGATGTGCTCCTGAAAACTGATTGCAGATCTAAAGAGGGAGTCAGAGGGAGAAATGAGAGATTGATTCATGAGAGAATATCTGTCAATGCAAGAAATTAAGTGGAAACTTCACTAAATTTCATTCACAATGACAAGATCATAAACAGTTTTTATTACTAACAGAAAAAAATATCCAGATATTTCTTGATCCTCTGTCCAGAAGAAATATACTACAACGGTTTAATTTAACATAGTTTGATTTTATTGTTACAGAAATTTTTCCTGAACGAGATCTGAAGTATTTAATATGTCAAGCATTAAACCTCAAACTAGGGTTTGGGCCAATTTAGTGTGTTATAATTATAGCTGTGTGGTTAACCACAATTACCATACTTCAGGGCATGAAATCATGCTACTCTCATGAGGAAGGACTCCTTGTCTTGAAAAAAAAAAAAAAAGTCAACAAAGCACACAAACAAAAAATCTTGCAAAGGCGTCTTTCAAACCTTTGTGAAGTCTTTTGTGCGTTTGCTCTGGAGTCACACTTTCCTTCACATCTTTCTGCCAAGAAATGGACCTGCACCTCAAGTTTATCATTCTCTAATCCTTAATAAGTTAAAAATCCTCCTGTGTGCCATGAACTGTTTAGATACTTTCAATGGTAACTCTGTAAAGAAGAGAGAGAATGAATGTTCCCAGAAAACTGCGGTCTAAAGACACTGATAAAATGACAAGAACCTAATGCTCAGAAACAAAGTCCTACCCCCCAGGTGTCTCTGAATGGTTTCCATCTCATAAAAACTAAAACTTTATGTGCTATTCTTGTGTTTCAGTGCTCCCTTTTGACCCCTTTTTAGATCTGCAAAATGAAACACCAACAGGAACACCTGAGAAACAAAACCTAACCCTGTCATCACAATCACTGCTGGCAGAGACCAATTGAGTTTTCAGAGAAATATCCGTGTGCCAAACTCTAAATATTTCACCTTAACTTACAAAGTTTTTCAAATACAAGTTTGAAAATGACTCATGATCTGGGGAAGCAAGGACAACATGAATCATCCTAGAAGTTTTACAAGATTAAATTTCAGAGAATTTACTGACACATTGCCTGGTGTTAAGAATTTTAAATCATGAAATGAAAACTCTTAGGCTAACAAAATGCCATGCCAACTTCTGCCACCCTAAAACAAGAACACCCGAAGCCACATACAGTTTCCAATTTGGTTTCAAAACCATATATGAAACAGCTGATTAGCTGAATCGGCATGTTTGAAGGCAGAGAATGAGTCGGAATGAAGCGGTATTCTTCTTTCCCCTGACTAGACAGTTTTGTAGGTAAACACTTAAACTCCAATTAACAAATAAGTTTCTTATCCAACGTCTTTATACATTTTGCAAAAGTTTTGAAAACCATCAACTACGTAAATATTGCTAGTTTTAACCTAGTATACATTTTATTTACTAGTACCAATATTTCATTGTTATTCTCAAATAATTTTAACCTCTGTACAGTATTTCTCATCTTAATATCTAAAAGGATACACTAAACTATAACAAATGTTTTTAAATTAAAATAAAGCAGCAGCAGCATGTTCACAGATTTCTGTGAAAAGCAAACCGGAAAAGAATAGGAAGAATAAACAGTATATGAAATTTCTCACTAGCACACTGACTTATCTTCAATATGATATGCCTTGAGCACAGGGCAGTGTACACTTCACGGATACCGCAAAGCCTTTTGTGAAAAAGTCGGTTTCTCCCACACAGTGAGTTTTACGAATGACTTTACCACATACTCTTGGCCTGTCATACATAGTGTCACCACTGGGGACCTCAAAGGTGTCAATCTTGTAGACACCTTTGCTGGTATTGTCTCCTGGGTCCTGGAGACACATGGGGTTGCAGGAGGAGTCTCTGTTCTTGTTGAGTGAATTGTACTTATTTATTTCATCTTTAGCCCCACTTAGCTGGAGAGAGCAAAGTTAAAAGGTAGCTAATTTCTTTAGTAGAAGCCCAAATTCTAAGAAATAAGGTATCACAATGTAACAATTAGAGAAGATAAAAAGTCATCATTCTGTTTAGTTTTAGACTTTCTTTTTAGTTACTCTAACAAATTTTTTTAAATAAAATGTATTATGTTTATGGTTTGTACAAAGGGAAAATTGGATTCTACATTTCCCTCTTTGATTAATTACCAGAGTCCTTCATTCTATTATCTACAGTGGCTCATTAAAGCTTTATTATTATGTCATATTGAAATATAGACCAACACCCACCTTTACAGACTATATTAAGCTAAGCTGTAATTAAGCAATGAAATTTTAGAAACATCATTTTCTTATAACACTTGCCAAAATGTAAAAAAACAAACCATGTCACTTGGACAGAAAATACGCAAAGAAAATTAATTTTATATGAACTTTGAAATTATATATTTAAAAAGACAGACTGCAAAGAGAACAATGACCAAATAGATTGATTGGTGATATAGATTGGATATTTGCTGCCTCCAAATCTCAGGTTGAAATCTGATCCCCAATGTTAGAGGTGGGGCCGAATGGGAGGTGTTTGGAACGTGCAGCAGGCAGATCACTCATGAATGGCGTGGTGCCCTCCCTGCAGTCATGAGTTCTCGCTCTACTCATTCACGTGAGAACTGATTGTCTAAGAAAACATGGTCACACACCCCTCTCCCTCTTGCTCCTTTCACATGCCTGCTCCTCCTTCACCTTCAGTCAGGAGTAAAAGCTTCCCGAGGCCCTCCCTAGGAGAGATGCTGGTGCCATGCTTCCTGTATAGCCTGCACAGCTGTGAGTCAAATAAAACTTTTTTTTCTTTACAAATTACCCAGCCTCAGGTATTCCTTTATAGCAATGCAAAACAGACTACTAGAACATACTTTTGGCTTAAAATGGCATTAGCTTTGGCACTGCAGAGCCACTGTACCCTGAATGAGCCAGTTTCTGCCTCTCCTGGTAACAGCCAACCACTTCATTGTTAATGATACAGGGTGCATTCGCTCTGGAATGAGAACCAAAACACTGTGCTTTTTTCCTCCAATCTCCTGAAAAGAAGAGGTCCTTTCAGAGTCTTCAACAGAAGCACTTTAACATTAACTACAAAATTCCCTTTCTCCTTCTGTATATTCTCATTTCAACTGCAAATATACCTTGTAAGATCACGATCTAACTCTGCATCCCCCTGCAAGTTATCCCATGACCACTCTATGTTGCGGCTAACCACTGCAGTCACCTGACTCATGCTATCAAGTTAAGGATAGCATCTCACGGGCACTCATCCAACAGTCTGGATGGACGCTCCTTTCACACGCCGTGTTTGCACTGTATCACGTGGCACTGGTGTCACTTCGGATATGATCATTTTGCTTCTCCCAATTGCTTGCTAGCTTCTTAAAGATGGAGACCATATCTTACGTTCTTTGCTAGGTATAACATTACTGAACGTGTGGCAGATCCACAATAAACGCTCGACTAATTTTTTGGCAAAATTATTCTCATATTTAAATAACTGAGACTTGAAAAATCCAAAAGCAGTTAAAATTCTTCAAACTTTTCACTCAGATACCTAAATTCACAAAACTTACTACATGTTTGAGACTTACTTTAGCTATTACTGTGTACTTAATTTGCCAAATACCAACTTTACTTACATTTCACGGCACTGCACCAAGCTGAGAGGTTTGCAGAGGCTACACCTCACTTAATCTTCACAACTACCATGTAAGGGTAGGTAGGACTCTTATTCCCGTTTCAAACATGGAGGAACCGAGGCACAGTGAGATTATCTTGCTCAACGTCCCACAGCTAAAGTGTGACAAACCCAGGAATCACACCCATGTAGTTTGGTCGCAGAGCCCAAGAGCTCACTCTCTATGTTCTTAGAAAAACTACTGCTACTTATCACTGGTTGGTAATACTCTATAACCTTGAAGCTATTAATACTTTCACATACTTTATTACATTTGATCTTAGTATCTAACCTCTGAAGAGTAGACGTTATAAATGAAGACCAGGCAGAGATAAAAATTTCATGTACCGAACCCTAATAAAAGTATAAGATGTAGTACCTAATTTCTCTATTTTAAAATCCAATGTGCTAATGCTTCCCATAGGCAATTTAAAAAATTACCTTATTTGATCCTGACAATTTTCGGGAAGCTAGCGTTATTATTAGTCCTACCTTCTAACTCTACTAGCCCATATACATGTTTATGTATATTTTAAAATTATTTGCACAGGCCCTACCTCAGGCCTATGAATGAGAATCTCCTGGGAAATGGGGTCTATGAACTTGTATTTTTTAAAACGTCACAGGTGATTTTGATGTGTAATCATGGTTAAGAACCCTGGTTTAGTACATTTACAGTAATATTCTAAAAGATGAAGGGCTAGCCTATTCATAATCCAGATTCTGACTCACCTTCTACTTTTAGAGGCAGAGCTTCAAAGTCCACGGGAGACTGCATCTTAAGGCATGTCAAATTCACAGTGAAGAATGCCAAGAATAAGCCTACTCCTTTTAAGATAGTAGATTCCAAATACTCTTCCCCACCTCCCAGCTCGCCACCATCAGTTCCAAGTGCTTTTGCAGAGATGGTTTCCAAGACATCTGGAGATGCTAATGAAAATCACCGTAATTATCAGTCAAGAACTATATGTTAAGAAGTGCTTTATTATAAATCTTACTTCATTCACATTTTAAAAGCAGAACAAAAAAAAAAGACCAATGAGGTTAGTAAGTACTTTGAGGAAGGTAACACCATTAATAAATAGTGAATCCGGGAATCAAATTCAGGTCTGTCCAACTGCAAAGCCCTCATTCTTAACCTCTAAGGTAAACCATTCCAGGACCAGTAGCTTTCAGAAACGAAAATATATTTGAAACAATGACCTCTTAAAGGTCTCTAGGGATGAGTGCAGGCTTGAGTTTCCAGCAAACATTATAGCCATTGGAAAAATCAATGCAAATGGAATGGATAAGAGGAACATGGTAGAGATATGGAAACTTGGGGGAAGGAAATGTGGCCACAGGCAGAGATCTGGGAGCAATCATTTGGTGAATACAGCAATTTTTCAAATATTAGATGGCCAAAAGTAAAAAAACTGTCTGCATACAAATCCAGAGGCTTGATCCATTATGGACACAACATCACACAATGGATATTAGTATCAACAGCCTCTCTTTTGATTCACAATGCTCTCTGATCCATCTGAAGGTGAATATTCACTGCCATCGTCAATCTTCTGCATGAGAGCAGTGTGTGCAGACTGTTTCTAGTCTGCCATCTTGTCCCCCTCCTTTTCGTGACTTTTTCTTTTTCTTTTTTTTTTTTTTTTTTAATCCTGTGGCTCTGTATCTCTATAGCTAAAGTGCTCTAGATATGGAGCCAGAAGACTGAGTTTAAAGTTTGGTATATGCCAGTTACTAACCACGTGGAAAAAAATCACGGCCTCTTCAGATCACACACTGATGTTAAACCACATTCCAAGCACCCTGGAAGCTGAGCCTTCGCCCATATTCCATTCCCTCAGAGTTAGCATGAGAAGCACGCATTTCCTACATGCTCACAGTGACTTTTCCGATCACTTCTCCAGCCTTATAAAAACTAAATCCCTGTTCTTTTCAGTCTCACACCATCTAATTACCCTAGTTTGTATTCTTCAGTTCCGACGTCCACCCCCTTCCCTTAGACCTTGGTTCATGGCCTCTCTGTCCCAGGTACTTCTATTATTATAGGTGATAAACAGATCATGTTGATGGTCAGGACAACCTCTTTATCTCCAACGTGGCCAGTACTACCACAATTCTTTAGCCACTGTAGCCCACTGCCACATCCTAGACTTTATCGTGCAGAGGGACTTCTAGATCTTTAAAATAAAATATCCCCATGATCACAAACTTTCTGTTCTAACTCTCTCAGCCTTACTTCACCTATACATCAGATCTCTGGAATTTTAGCACCTTAACTATACTTCTTTCTCCCTCTATGAGATTCTTCTAGACTGACTTAGTTTCCTTCCCTATCCAGCTCCACGGTCCACAACTTAAGGAATCAAAATTCCATGACTTGACTGTCCTCTCAGGGCCCACCACTGAGAAAACCCAAAACTCTTGATCAACCCAAATCTCTACATTCTTGGTAGCTTACTTGGGGTCAATGAACTGCAGAAAACCCACAAGGCTCTGCACATTCTTGATGCCACCTGAAAGTCCACGGTTTCACCCTACCCTCAAAGCTGCTTCCTTGGAGCTCTCCTCCATCTACACAGCAGCTATTTCAAACCTTCCTCATTGTCATCATAGAACTTTCCACTATGAAAAATGCTAAATTTAGACTTACTTGTTATCTGTCTCACCCCTTGGAATTTAAACTTTGAGAGAACAGAAACCTTCTCTGATTAAAAGTTATATCCTCCATTCATAGAAGACACTCATATTTGCAAAATGAATGAATGAACCCTTATGCTTCCTTCAGAGGGCTTTCCCTGCAAGTAGGGGTTAGATGCTCCTCTTACATTCTTTCATAGCAGCACCTGCACTTACACTCTCTCATGACACCTATCACACATTGTATTTTATCATCCTTCACTGCTCTCTTGAGAATGGTGATAAGTCTTAGTGACCAACTGTATGACTTGTACTTAGCTCAGTGTCCAAAACACATCTGAGTATTACTCATTATATCTAAGTAAATAACATTTAAGTGTTTGTCTTCAGGGCAGCATTTTACGAAACAGTAGTCCAAGAGGATACTAATAGGGTATCCTTTCATGAACGGATTCTGTGGGTGAATAATTTGGGAACTGTTCCAACACATTTCTTAACTTCAGGACTTTTCAAACTTTCTAAAATGCTACTGTGCACTCTGAATTTCCAAGATTTATGCTTTTTACCAAATACAACCTGAAACTGCATGTGTGTGTATGTGCGTGTGCATGAAAGAGAGTTGATTTTTTTAATCACTCCTCCAAAGAGAAAAACTTATAAAAATAATCTTCTATAATTTAGTACATAAATTATTTAAAAGCATACTAAGCAACCTTTTCATTATAAAACTGATGAAATAAGGATTTTCTCATAGTCAACTAACATTCTCATTTGGAGTAGGTAAGTCAGCAAACAGTTATTTAAAAGATGTACTCATTTAAAAAGCAAAAAAGTACTAGAAGAGAGAGGTCGTTGCTCACCTATCTCCTTAGTGAAATGGAAGATTGCAAGGAGAGAGAACATATGATTCGGCGGAACATCTGGGCAGAACAACTAGAAACCAAAACTGTAGTCCAACAGTACACCATGCACCAGAAAACAGGATTGATTTTTATAAGGCAGAATAATAAATTTTAAAAAACATTTTAAAACTTTTGCTGCAAGAAAGCAATTATAGATGCCACCTAGGCATTTAAGTACTGTGCCAATACCATTTAGAATTGTTTCAGAAGTGATATAAGGCAACTTAGTGAGACCAAAGGAAAAAGAAATTTCTAAACCCCAAAACACTGACATACGCACCCTCACTTCACACAAAAAAACGGAGATAAATTTTGTTATAAGTGACTGAAATTTTCAAGACATTTTCAGTTATCTTGTCAATGTATCAAGCACTGCCTGATCCAATTTGTTTATTTCACAAAATAGTCCCTACTATAAAAATGTTTCAAAAGATTTACAACACAAAAGTGACATTCAGAAGAGGATGCTTTCAAAATGCATAATTCTCATTTCCTGAATTTCCACATTGTATCACAATACTGAATTCTGTTTTCCAAAGGAACTCCTTTAATCAGGAAATCAGAGTGGACAACATTGTGGGCTGTATCAGTTTCCTTTAAAAGCATGCAAAGCCCTTATACCCGTTCCCTATTTGAACTCTGCTCTTTTCGTCTCTCCACTTCATTACAATCCCCGTTTACATGAGATGACTCATGAACTGAATCTTATGTAACCTACTATTAGTTGGACATTTTATTTTTACACATTATAATTAGCTGACACTTAATGATTGTTATTAGCACAATCAGTTATTAAACCCACAACACCTTGTTCACATTCTGAGAGAGAAGTATGTGCATTTCAGGTTTAATTTGGAAATGATGACATAGAGTAATTTTTTCCATCCTCTGAACCAGCTCTCCCAAATTTTAAAAAGCACTGCCTGGGTTTATCATATACAAACATATTGTATCCTGGTATATCATCCCTTTAAAAACAAATGGTCAACTTCTTTTGCCATTTTGATGGTTTCTCATTACAGATCTGCTCACTACTATGTATCAGTTGAAATTCAAAATACGTTTGCTTGATCCTCATTATTCATAGATTATGTATTTGTAAATTCACCTACTTGCTAAAATTTATCTTTAATCCTCAAATCAGTATTTGTGGCACTTTTGTGGTCATTCTTACACATGTGTTGAATGGTAAAAAATTTGAGTTGTCCGACATGTATCCAAGCTGAAGTTGAACAGGTGACATTCTACTTTTCTTGTTTCAGTTCTCATACTGTAAACAAGTGTCCTCTTCACAGTCTATTTAGTACCATATCTTTTCACATTTTTCTGCTTGTTGTTGGTGATTTATTTGTTTTAGTTCCAAGCATAGGGCCGAAGTGCTGGTGTTCCTAAGTGGGAGAAGGCTGCAATGTACCTTACAGAGAAAATATGTTTTAGGGCAGCGTTGTTCAGGCATGAGTTACAGTGCTGTCAGCCGTAAAGTCAATGTCAATGAATCATCAGGATATATTAAATAAGTTGTCTTTAAACAAAAACACATACAAAACAAGGTTATATGTTGATCGGTTGATGACAATGTTGTGAACAGAGGCTCTTAGAAACCTAGCCCTGTATTTTCCCAGGAGCAATGGCTAAGTATTTGGTAATTCAGTGTTTGCAGCAACTCACAGAACCTAACTACTGTGAACAGTGAGCATCAACTATGCCATCGCTGGCACTGAACGCTCTCTAATCTTGTGACTGTTCCCTAAAAGGAACCCTATGCTTCTCTAACACTGCTCTCCAGACAGGGTTCAGTCCCACCACACATCTTGATTCATATTCCACATTTCCAACTAAATTTTGAATTTTCCCCTGTATTTTGTGCCATACAATTTAGCACTTGAATGCTGAGAGATGTCAACCAATCCTCTGAGAACAATGCTCCTATTAACAAAACCACCTGAGTGCAGGGGAAATGGGGTGGGGGGGAAGATGAGGAGGTGGTGAAAGCAAAAGCCAGCCCAAGCATCCCTTTATCCATCCAGGCGGAAGGCAAGGCAGCCCTTCACTGCCTCAGAAAACCTTGGGAGAACACAAGGATACCACAGCTTATCTCCCCACACAGGGCTGGCTTCATGGGTGTGCAACTCATACAGCCTCATAGGGTCATAGGCTTGGTTTAAATATTCTGATGCTGCTCCTGTCTTGTTTTGGGTTTTTTTTTTTTTTGGAAACAGAGTCTTGCTTTGTGACCCAACTAGAGAGAGTGCAGTGGCATCAGCCATCAGCCTAGCTCACAGCAACCTCAAACTCCTGGGCTCAAGTGATTCTCCTGCCTCAGCCTCCTGAGTAGCTGAGGCTATAATCATTTGCCACCATGTCCTGCTAATTTTTCTATTTTTAGTAGAGACAGTGTCCTGCTCTTGCTCAGGCTGGTCTTGAATTCCTGAGCTCAAGGGATCCTCCTGCCTCGTCCTCCCAGAGTGCTAGGATTACGGGCATGAGCCACCATGCCCAGTCCTGCTGTCTTGAATTTCTTAATAATTTTTGAACAGAGGGTCCACATTTCCATTTAACACTGGGCCCCACAAATTATGTAGTCAATTCTGTCCATGGGACTACTGCACTGCTATGAAGGGGGTTAATCCCAAGAAAGGGAGGCTTACCTCTGCTGAAGATGTGAGAATCAGGAGCGGCAGCACACGGTACCCAGAGAAAGAACAGAGGGACCTGCTGAGGCGCAACAAGGAAGGGACCAGTGTCTGGGAACATCTCCCCAGAACTCCTACAGCATTTGTACCTAACAAAGTTTTTGACGAGGAACAGTGAGGCTGGGACATAGTCTCTCCGGTAACACTCAGGATGGCCCTAGGCTCGATAAGAAATCCACATAAACACTAAGAGGAGACCTCGCCTGTTTTCTTACAGGAATTCTCATGGGTTCTCACACCTATTCTGCAAAATTTGCTCCAGTCTCCATGTAGTTCTTTGCCACGTCCTCCTGGGTCACATCAGGCTAACAACAAAATGAGAAGATTTGCTACATGAACTAGGTTTACATTGTACTTAAGTAAAAACAACAGTTTTTCTTCCCACAAAGAACATTCACTTTTTTTTTTTTTTAAAACCTCCCACACAAGCAATTTGTGATACATAAGTCAACAACACGTTATTTCTATCTCATTAGGCCAACATTAAAGTGAAATGCGGTATTTTAAAAAATACATTTATTTATGCCTAGGGTATTTTCCTACTTTATATATAATGATGGGCTGCCATGCAATTTTAATAAAATGATCAAATTACTGTAGACGCATATTTTTCTCCTAGACGTTTCTGCTTGTTCAATTTTTAGTGGCCCCTTAGGAAGCCAGGACTTTAAGAATCTTTGTGCTTGTAACCAGCATGTGGTTTGGCACCTACATAAAGAGCAATGGAGGCCGGGCGTGGTGGCTCACACCTGTAATCCTAGCACTCTGGGAGGCCAAGGCGGGTGGATCGCTCGAGGTCAGGAGTTAGAGACCAGCCTGAGCAAAAGCGAGACCCCATCTCTACTAAAAATAGAAAGAAATTAGCTGGACAACTAAAAATATATATACAAAAAATTAGCCGGGCATGGTGGCGCATGCCTGTAGTCCCAGCTACTTGGGAGGCTGAGGCAAGAGGATTGCTTAAGCCCAGGAGTTTGAGGTTGCTGTGAGCTAGGCTGACGCCACGGCACTCACTCTAGCCAGGATAACAAAGCGAGACTCTGTCTCAAAAAAAAAAAAAAAAAAAAAAAAAAAGAGCAATGGAGTAGCTCTTTTCCAATCTCACGTTGCTCTGAGCACTCCGATTTTTCTGGTGGTCCAGGGTTAGAAATCATGCTCTCAGTCTGGCTTCTCTGCTTCATAGTTTTTGCCTCTGTCCTGTTTCTGCCGTGCCAGCCTGGACCACACCCACAGTAAGGGGGGCCTCCTGACTGATTATATTGATGGTCCTCCTTCCTTCCATCTTAGCCTCAGCCAAGCTGCCAAACTAACCCCAAAGCACAGTTTCATTACATCATTTCATCGAAAGATGACAGTCTCTCTTTACATAGCCTCCTGTTTGAACTTAAGTCCATTTCCAGCCTCCAAATTTCTCCCAACTCATCTCCTACTGTGTCCATGTGCTATTCTCATTTCCACTGAGTGCTGCCATCCAATTTCAGCTTTGCTTTCCTGCTGCTGCACACACACGCATGTTAGTGTGGACCTGTGTGGGTATGGGCGTGGCCGGGAAGGTGGATGGCAACAGTCTCTCTGAATCAGTCTCCCCAGGTCTGGCACTGTTTGCATTCTGTTTCCTCACAAACTCTTCCCAACTCCTCTGGGTCATACTGTTGTCCTCTAGCTGAACAGTAGTATCTATCAGCCCTTTGTCATTCTCTAGTTATGTCATGTGTTTTAGATGTCCTTACTAAATAGAGCATAATGCCTGAAGAGCAGGGACCTCACTCATCGGCATTCTGAATGTGCTGGGCAGTCAGGGGGCTCTCAGTGAATAAGTGTATTAAGGACTCCTGAGCCCTACAGCTTTGCTCTAGCAATCCAGATTAAGCATACTCGATGATTGCTCAACAAGATTATACTATAAGGAACTTCCTTATAAAACATCCACGAATTTCATCCTGTTCTCTCTATTTCCCTATACAGTATCAACACTAAATGGCTCTAAATATAGTTTGAAGAAGTCATTAACCAGGAACAATATGCAATATAAACAAAATTGTATGTCACCAAATTAGCCTAAATATACAAGCACACAAACTGCAAACACAACTGCATGAAAAGCCAAATCATTAATGGAGATTAGGCATCTCTTCAAAGAGATTTCCATCTCTATAAGTACAAAAGAAAATTTTTATTTTAGGAAGAAACAGTATTAATTTTTAAAAATACAGCATAGCTAGTTCTTCAATAAATTATTTTAAGTGATTATGAAAATTATTAAATATAATTATTTATTTAAAATAAATTATGCTTTGATAACACATATGATTAGCCAAAGTATAGATGCATTTATACTTATGCCAATAAATTATCGTAACCTGATTCATAAAGATTGAACCATTTATTTACTATGCCACTAAATTTTAAGGAAAAGTATTCTTTTCTTTTGTTACCAAGAAGCACATTTGTATTGATGTATTTTTGTTGTCATAGTTTTTATATTTTAAGTCATTCATAAATAAAATGTGTTATTAGGAGAATATTGCAGTACTTTTTATACTACAATGGCAGGTTTTCCCAAATATAATTGTGCCTTTGGCCACAGAACATTAATTATTATGTCAGGTATATCTTAGTGAAAGGATGGAAAAAGTACTCACAAGTCCAGTACCACAGATCCATAAGCTACATTGCCAGCATTACTTCTAAACAACAATTCTGATATCTGTTCTGCCACAAACATCCCAAATAGTTTGACAACAAAAAGCACAGGGAAAATTAATGCTCTTTTTTTAACACTAAAGTCAGAAACAAGATACCACTTCTTTCTAACCACCATGAAGATCTGTAAAATCTCCAACCAAATAATACTTTCTGTCCACAGACTTAAGAGACTCTACCACCCTGGCCCATTTTATCTTTTTCATTTCCTGAGAAAATCAAATCTTTACCCTTTGAAACTATTCACATTTCTTTAGGAATATCTGCTTTTTATCTGGAATACAGTTTAGACGCCACCTCCCCATAAGCACTTGGGAAACTGTAAAACATATTACAACTCTGAAGTAATATTATCTAAAATAGCTTCCCACATCCTGGACATTCAACCTTTTAGGTTGAATCATTTTTTTGTAAATTCATTTCACACTCTCCAGAGTAAACGTTCTAAAATGCAAACCGATCATCTTAAGATTCTTCAGTGTCAACCCATAGCCCAATGGATGAGGTCCAAATCCCTTGGAAATGCATCATATATGGTTCATAACCTCGCCCTTGCCTAACTTTCAAATTTCAAATACCTACACTGTATCATATTTACATACCTACATTCTTTACCCTGGTCATTCCAAAACCATTTACATTTCCCTCAATATCCCCATATCTTTCCTCTTTATAACCATCAAATTGGCCATGGTTTCTCAACCTCATCATCACTGATGTTTTGGGACAGGTATTTCTTTGTTGTGGAGACCTATCCTACACACTGTCGGATATTTAGCAACATCCCTGGTCTCCACCCATTAGACGCCAGCAGCATACCTCATCCCACTCCAGTTATAACATTCAAAAATGTCCCCAGAAATTTCCAAATGTCTCCTAATGGGCAAAATTGCCTCCAGTTGAGAACCACTGAATCACACAGTCATCGACTCCCTAAGATGCCTGCAATACTTAGAGTCCCTTCCAAACCAAGTTCATTGCACACAGGTTGCAGCATCATACAACTCAACTCACAGCAACTCTGTTTAAAATAAATCATGGGTGTTCACCTAAAAGCAGTCATCTGTAGGCAAGAATATGGATGCTAATGGCCTATGATGGTGCTCTTATACTAGACACTAACCAATCAACTCAAATCAGATACACACTCTAGCCCTCGTTTCTAGGGGCTTAATGCCAAACACACAGAAACGAAGAGTTGCACAGAAACCTGAAGACATGCACAATGAATAGAAATCACAAGTTTACAGACCCACATGGAGAGACAGTGCAGCATTAGAAAAAAACCTGAGAATGGTGGACCTAGAGCCAGTCACTGGGATACAGAATTGCTGCTGTATTTTTGTTGGCCATGAGGTCTGATTATGAACCTAACAAGGTTCCCTGTAATCCCTACCTTCCTGTATATCCTTAAATTGGTCACAAAGATACAGAGTCTGCTTGAAGCTCTCTTTCACCATATCGGAGCCTTTGAATCTCCCTTTGACATTCTGAGCCACAAAATAAATGATAGTTAGGAATTATAGTCCATAGAATAAAACAAAGATTCTTTAGTCATATTAATATAAACAACTAACTGAATAAATAAGTAGGGGAGAAGGAATACTTCTTCCTTAGAGTAGAGTTCCAGTTAATAAATGTAGAAGGAATGGTGGAAACAGAAAATTAGTGTTTGACAAACAGCACACTAATACCCGGTATGGGCAAGAATCATCAGTGGGTGATAACATTAATGGGGGGAAGTATGATGAGAAACAAGGTATTTGTATATTCTCTAAGTATCTTCCTGCAAGATATTTATTAATTTCTATGAACAAAATAGTAAATTTACAGTGAGGAAAACCAGCAAACATTCACTTAACCAGGTGATCAACATTAACCATCCCAGTAATGAAACTACTGAGATGATATAGTTTCTGATGGGACTCACCGAGAAAGGCACAACTTAACTTTTATAGTATTCTTGCCAAAAATGCTTAACCACAACGTAATCATAAGAGAACATCAGAAAACCTCAAATTGAAGGGAACTGTACAAAATATTAAGAACTGGCCCGAACTCTTCAGAAGTATCAAGGTTGTTAAAGACAAAGACAGACTAAGGAGCTAGTACAAATTAGAGGAGATAGGAAGTAAATGCAATGTGGCATCCTGGACTAGAAAAAGGGCATTAATGAGACAACTGTCAAAATTCGAATAAGGTCTGTAGATTAGTTAATGGTACTGTCTATCAATTTCCTACTTTAGATAGTTTCACCATGTGTATGGAAAATGTTAACATCGGGGAAGCTGGATGAAGAGCATATGGAATCTTTATGCAAAATTTGTGCAACCTTTTTGTAAGTCTAAAGTTATTCAAAATAAAAGTTAAAATGTTTTAAAAATTTAAAAGACCTGGAAAAAAGATTAAAATACATATTCCCATCACCTGAGATAGTCCTTCTAAATTAAAGCACCAAATTAAAACATGTTATTCCACACATGGGATGCCCTTAATAAATGTGTCATCTGAAGAGTAAAGCATCTGATGTCCCCACAAAGAGTTGGCTTCCCCTTCTCTGTCCAACCACAGTCCCTCGTTATCACCCCTGGCCTATTACAGAATCACCTTCATTTACAGTTGTTACTAGTTCTTGTGTCTGTCTTCCCCACTACAATAAGAGTTCCTCAAAAGCAGACACCTTGTCTCATTTATCCTTGTTCAAGTATCCAGTAGATGCTAGCACAGAATAGGCACGAAATATTAACATTTGAATGAATTCTTCATTAGCCAAAAACCATTTTCTGTCTTAGCCCAGTGCTCACAAACACTATGAGAATGACTTCTTAGTGAGAAAACCAGTAAAATTCAAGTAACGTCTGAAGATTAGTTGACTCCTTTGTGAGTCCACTCTAATACTATCTAATCGTGTTGATATTGCCTAAAATACTGACTTTATTGCATAACCGTGACAATGGAAATTTTCAGAAAGAAGAGTCACCTACAATCTAATCACTAAGACAACTTTTTTCATTTATATTGGTTTACAGTATTTGTCTACGTGCATAACTAGTTTTAGACGGTTATAGTGTACATGTAATTTTAAATTGTTTTCCCACTTATGAAACACTGGCTCAAAACAGTATATACAACTTTAGAATTGTATTACATTCTATATCATAGTCTTTGAATAACCTTGATAGTGTCACTCTTCATCATTTGAGGATGAATATAAGTTTTGAAAAAAGTTTAAGAAGCTACTCAGAGCCAAGTCTAATGAATGCAATAAATAATGCTACATAATAAACTCTAGAAAACAATTAGGAATAATCATAAAGTAGTAAAACTGGTATTTATTTGAATCTTGGAAACTAGCTCTGAGAGCAAATAACGAAATACTTGGAGTCTCATGGGATTACTACACTGTTATATCCACCACGATGGATGGCAAATCAAAACCAAAGGACAAAAGTTCTTTGAATGTGCTCTGTAACATTCCTCATGTGGGGCTACGACCACATACCTACAGCACAACGATCTTGAGAAGAAATGACCACATGTGTAAACAATCTGGCACAATACCTGGCACTAAATATTGGTGTCTTTACATTCCCATCATTAAAAATCTGTAATGACATTCCTCATTGCATTAACCTGAATCTTGTCTCATTATAATGGCATTGTGTATCACAGGAAATGAATACATTTAAGTCAAACTTCAATTTGTACTTTCTGGACTCCAATGCACAGAGGCAGCTCCTTAGGGCACGAATCACATTGACCATACTTCTCAACTCTTAGAAGTTCAAGGGGCAATTAAGATGTTAATTGGTATTGCCTAGGTGAGAATGCTCTGGAGGTGGAAATCAGTTTTAAGTTCTAGAAAATTTTTAAACTTTTATCTTTTGTCTATATGTAAAATCGAGGCTACTGTATTAAGTAAAGAGGTATATAAAGTGTAAAAATTTGGATTAAGCTACCTAAATGGGCTTTTATAAGTTTCTATTTATACAATTTTTGCTTTTTATGAAAACAAAAACTGTCTTTTAAATTTTCATTTTCAAAATGGCATGTGTCAGCCATAAGATTTAACCACAAAAATATATATAGCATAAAAGATTAGGTGTTTATAAATCTTTCAGAAACACTACTATGTAACTAATGTCAGCTTCAGTATGTACCAATACACAGATACCTAAACATCTTCCATAACTCATACTTAAAATGGCATTTTAATGACTTAGCATGTGGGCAAACTAAAAGAACAATATTTTCAAATATAATCAAATGTCTTTATGCTCACATTTAGAAAAGCCTGCCATAAACCACTACAAAACAAAAAAAGAAAATTTTATTTAAAATCTTCTTGTGAGCCTTGAGAAGAGCCTGAAATGCATAACGAAAAGCAAACTGCTCCTTCTGGGTAGGCGTTGCTTTATAGCTAACAGTCCTTAGGCTTGGAGAATTAAACTTCTGTGGAGGCGAATGCCTAATGACTACAGAGCTTTCCAACACTTCATGCCGAGAGTCTGGCAGCTGCATCACACTACAATTAAATGTCCTAAAAATACACAGGGAGAATATTCATGAAAGCTAGTCTTGCTGTTTCAAGTTTGGTGCTCTTTATTTAAAAAAAAAAAAAAAAAAAAAAAAAAAGGTTAATTTTTAAATCTGAAAAATTAAAAAAGCAAATGCAAACATACCTCATTTTATTGCACTTCACTATATCGTGGTTCAAGGATACTGCACTTTTTACAAGTTGAAAGTTTGTGGCAACCTTGCATCATCACAGTCAACTGTCCAACAGAATGTGCTCACTTTGTGTGTTTATTAGATTTTGGCAATTATCACAATATTTCAAAGTTTTTTATCATTATTACACTTCTTATGGACATCTGTGATCAGTGATCTTTGATGTTACTACTGTAATAGTTTTGGGCACCATGAACCACATCCATGTAAGTTGGCAAGCTTAGATGGATGATAAATGATGTATGTGTTCTGACTGTTCCACCAACCGGCCGTTCCCCCATCCCTCTCCCTTCTCCTCAGACCTCCTTGAGACACAATAGTATTGAAATTAGGCCAATAAATAACCCAACAATGGTCCCTAAGTGTTCAAATGAAGAGTCACATGTCACTCATTTTAAATCAAAGGCTAGAAATAATTAAATTTAGTGAGCAAGGCCCATCAAAAGTTCAGATATGTTGAAAGCTAGGCCTCTTGCACCAAACAGTCAAGTTGTGAATGCAAAAGAAAAGTTCTTGAAAAAAATCAAAAGTGCTATTCCAGTGAACACATGAATGATAAGAAAATAAAGTAGCCTTATTGCTGACAGGGATAAAGTTTTAGTGATCTGGATAGAAGATCAAACCAGCCACAACACTTCCTTAAGCCAAAACCTAATCCAGAGCAGGGCCCTAACTCTCTTCAGTTCCATAAAGGCTGAGAGAGGTGAGGAAGCTGCAGAAGAAACGTTCGAAGCTAGCAGAGGCTGGTTCATGAGGTTTAAGGAAAGAAGCCATCTCCAAAACATAAAAGTGCAAGGTGAAGCAGCAAGTGCTAATGAAGAAGCTGCAGCAAGTTATCCAGAAGATCTAGCAAAGATAATTGATGAAGGTGGCTATGCTAAAGAACAGATTTTTAATGTAGACAAAAAAAGACCTTACACTGAAAGATGATGACATCTAGGACTTTCATAGCTAGAAGGGAGAAATCAATGCTTGACTTCAAAAACCTCAAAGGACAGGCTGACTCTCTTGCTAAGGCTAACGCAGCTGGTGACTTTAAGTTGAAGTCAATGCTCGTTTGCCATTCTGAAAATCCTGGGGCCCTTAAGAATTATACTAAATCTACTCTGCCTATGTTCTATAAATGGAACAACAAAGCCTGGATGACAACACATTTGTTTACAGCATGGTTTACTGAATATTTTAAGCCCACTGTTGAGACCAGCTGCTCAGAAAAAAAGATTCCATTCAAAATATTACTGCTCATTGACAATGCACCTGGTTACCTAAGAGCTCTGATGAAGATGTACAAGATTCACGTTGCTCTCAAGCCTGCTAAAACCACATCCATTCTGCAGCCCATGGATCAGAGTCATTTTGACTTTCAAGTCCTATTATTTAAGAAATACATTTTATAAGGCTGACAATAGATAGTGATTTCACTGATCAATCTGGGCAAAGTAAATTGAAAAGCTTCTGGAAAGGATTCACCATTCTAGAGGTCATGAAGAACAGTGATTCATGAGAGGAGATCAAAATAGCAACATTAGGCCGGGTGCGGTGGCTCACGCCTGTAATCCTAGCACTCTGGGAGGCCGAGGTGGGCGGATCGTTTGAGCTCAGGAGTTCGAGACCAGCCTGAGCAAGAGCGAGACCCCATCTCTACTAGAAATAGAAAGAAATTATATGGACAGCTAAAAATATATATAGAAAAACTTAGCCGGGCATGGTGGCGCATGCCTGTAGTCCCAGCTACTCGGGAGGCTGAGGCAGGAGGATTGCTTGAGCTCAGGAGTTTGAGGTTGCTGTGAGCTAGGCTGACGCCACGGCACTCACTCTAGCCTGGGCAACAGAGTGAGACTCTGTCTCAAAAAAAAAAAAAAAAACAAACACAAAAAACAAAATAGCAACATTAGCAGGAGCTTGGAAGTTGATTCCAACCCACATGGATGACTTTGAAGGGTTGAAGACTTCAGTGGAGGATGGAACTGCAGATGTAGTAGAAATAGCAAGAACTGGAATTAGAAGTGGAGCCTGAAGACGGGGCTGAATTCCCGTAGTCTCGTAAAACTTGAATGAATGACGAGTTGCTTCTTATGAATGAGCCAAGAAAGTGGTTTCTTCAGATGGAATCTACTCCTGGTGAACATTGTAAAATGACAGCAAAGGATTTGGAATATTATGCAAACTGAGTTGATAAAGCAGTAGCAGGATTTGAGAAGAGTGACTCCAATTTTGAAAGAAGTTCTACTGTGAGTAGAATGCTACCAAACAGCAACACATACTACAGAGAAATCTTTCGTGAAAGGAAGGGTCATTCGATGTGGTAAACTTCACTGTTGTCTTATTTTAAGAAATTGTCACAGCCACCCCAGCCTTCAGCAGCGACCACCCAGCCATTAACACCAAGGCTAGTCCCTTCCTCAGCAAAAAGATTTTAACTCCCTGAAGGCTCAGATTGTCATTAGCATTTTTTAGCAGTAAGTATTTTTAATTAAGTTATGTACATTGTGTTTTTGACATAATGCTATCGCACACTTAATAGACTACAGCATAGTGTAAACATAACTTTTATATGCACTAGGAAACCAAACACTTTGTGTCTTTATCATGATATTCGCTTTATCGCAACATTCACTTCTCTGCGGTAACCAAACCTGCTATATCCTTGAGGTACGCCTGTAGAGACTCTATCGCTATGTTTCTCCATGACACAACTTCTAGCTTAGATTCAATTAATTCTCCTTCTATGAGGCAGCACCCCAAGGATGTGGATGCACATGGTTAAGCCTAACCTTTGCTCTCTTAAAAAAATTGACAAGGCTAAAAAAATAAGCACTTCCCCTAACTAAAGGGAACAGGGTAAAACAGGCCAAAGCAGAGGTTCTTAAACTGCACAGTGATCTGCAAACCTAGCTGATGATACGCAAAATTTTAAGTCAGGTTTTACTGGGAAGAGGAGAACCAGATTTTAACAGGTTCTCAAAAGCTATCTTGAGTTGTCAAACACTTGTCATTTGTAAACTTAGTAAGCTGGACGAAATAATTCCTATATCAGTTATATATTCTAAAATACCATACTGACTTTGCACCTGTCCTTGTTTCTACCATAAAGCATTATGAATAAATGACCCTTTCATGAAATCTGGTAAAACTTGTAAAGAAATATTGTATATTATACATATTGGTAGAAATTGCTATCAGCAGGCATCCATAATAAGATACAAAAACAACATAAAAAATCCAAAAGTTAGCTACGACCAAAAGCAATCAATTAACTTTTAAAGCATCTATTACAAGTAATCTTCTTGACTCGATGCCGAGTTAAAATGTCACAAAGCAAAAAGTTACTTGAATTCACTAAATATCAGTATATATTCATGTGACTTTTGGCATCTAGGCACACGTTATAAAGCAAACATTGAAGGAAGTGGTAGGTCTTATATAGTTCAAGAATAAGGTGACAAAGTACTATAATATGGGCTACTTGCTAAGAAATTGTTTAGTTCTCCCTAAGCTTAACATTTTTAGAACTAGTCATTCAGCACTTGCTCTGGGCATAAAACTGATACACTGATAAATTGGCTTTTCTCTTTTCATTAAACTGATTTCTAGAACACAAAGTAGCAAAGGTGGAAATGGTAAGAGGAATGCTAGTGGGCCTCAATTTACACAGCAGGAATTGCACAGAATATGCATTCTTCTATCCAACAAATTAAGTGCATGCGTTGTACCTGGCTGTCATGTCTAATCCATTTACAAGTCTCTCCCAGCTACAGAAATCCTGGAGCACATGCCCATTGGCTTTGTCAACTGGGACAACTTTTTGTCTACAGCTCTGATAGTATCTCTCAAATCCCAAAATAGTCTCTTTCACTAATCTACCTCTAGGAATCTATCTTAAGGAAAAGAAATGATCTAAAGGGTGTCAAAATCTATAGACAGCAAGATGATCAGAGGATAAACGAAAAACTAAAAAACTCATATGTTCAAGAATTGGTTAAATAAAGTATGGTAGATCTAGCCAAATGAACATTATTCAGTCATTCAAGTATGAAACATGATTATGTAACATGGAAGAATATAATTAAGGGAAAAACACAGGATGCACGATTACATGTAAAAACCACGCTATGTACAAGCATGTGTACATCTGTATGTAACCGCACAAACAAAACTTATTAGTGATTCCCTTTAAGAAAGAGAGTAGGGCTGGGGAAGAAGGGCAGATGTGAAAAGAGACTTTCACTCTTTGTATTTCTGAATTGTTTGAATTTTTTCAATGCAAATATACTTATTTACTTGGGTAGTTTCTCTTTAAAAAAGAAACAAAAACATGTATACTGCATATGAACATATGTACAGGAATACTTATTAAAATATAGCGATAATATGGAAGGACTGTATTTTTTTCCATATTTTCTAAACTTTCTGCAGTATCATATTCCTTAATTTTAAAACAATGTATAAAATAACTTTAAGGGCATCTTTTTGTCTAGCACATAATCACTCTTTAACCTATTTTAAAATTCTTCAGATCCTACTCAAAGTATAATTTTACAACACAACACTGATTTTCACATGGTAACCACCAGATAAAATCATCACTTTAAAATCTTTGAAAAAAATTTTTTTGAAATCAGCTGATTAACTTATTAGTTATTTGTCCTGGCCCTCATCATTATCACTGAAGCCTCTCCCAGAGCCTGACCACAGGGGGCTTACCGCAGGGCCAGGAAGAGTGCGGGGTCTAAGATCACACTTCCTGCGGATGAAGCTCAGTTCCACCATCAGCTGTTTGAGATTCTAAATAAGCTACTTGATTTATTTCTCTTTGCCCCAATTTGCCACTGTAAAATGGGAATTGTAGTAACTAACTCTCAAGATTGTTGTGAGGATCAGTGGAAAATAATACTAATACAAAGCACTGAAGTACTGCCTGGCACGGTAAACTATTAGTTGCTATCTGTAATCTAATTAAGCTCTTGGCTATTCTACACATTGTAAAATACACGTAACAAAATATATACTGCGATAACTATTATTATAATCAAAAAAGAATACATTAGTAACAAAATTTGATAGTTTATTAAACTGAAACTTTACATGCTAATTTTAACACAATCTTTACGAGTGCGTTACTCCCCTTAGATATCAAAGGAATAATTAAGGAAACAAGAGTTTGCAGTGATGTCATTTTTACCTCCCCTACACTTTACATTGTATAATTTGTTTGGAGTTAAAATTGTTTCTCCCGAACATCTCTCCTAATTTGCAACCACAGTAACTACCAACAAGATTTTAGTATTTTTCTCTAGCTTCCCAATAAGAGGCAGAAAATATTATTTAAGGTCAGAGGAAACTGCTTCACAGTGAATGTCAGAATGGCAAAATACAGACTTCACTTAAACAAAAAAAAAAAAAAAAAAGAAGAGGGACATCTAAATATTCCCTTCTTCCTTCCCACTTTTCAGATCCCTCTTTGAAAACAGAGGTTTATCAAAAACAAAGATTAAGCCCTACCCCCGTCTTTTGTAAAATCCAAGGTAAATCTCCTTAGATCAGGAGTCAAAGAACAAAATGTTTTCTCTCCCTTTCTATACCTGTACACTTCCTGCTATACTGAAAAATCTTACTAGTTGCTCTTAGCCTGTTGAGTCCTGATTCGGATAAATTTTTCATTATTTCAGGCAGATCAGGGCTACCAACACTTTGGAGGTGTGAATGTGTCTAGCAGGACAAAACATAGGCGTCTGGATTTCTACCATCTACAAAAGGAAATGCATACATCGGGAACAGTGTGAGAATTAAAACCAAATTCTGTCCTTGTTTACTTCAAGGAAAACTTATATCAAAATTAAATGAACTGTAGAAAATATTTATGCATATGTATCAACCATTTAATTTTTATGTAGCAATTTTTGAGAAGAAATTGCTTTCTATCAAGTATGAGGCCATTACAAAGAAATGAACTTTCACTAGAAAATGTGATTCCAGAAAAGGTACAAATATTATTTATGTTATGGTATCCATGAAATAAACTTTTTAAAAAGATGGAAACCTTCACAATCTCTAAGATGGCTGACAAGATGGAGGCGCTCTAAGGGGTTGCCATGTTCCTCAAAGAGGACGCACTGCACGTGAGCATCCTGCGGCTGGCAGTGGGCCGTCCTAAGGCTGGCAGTGGGCCGAAAGTCTGGAAGTGTTTTACCCCTGAAAGCATCAACTGTAAGCAATTTCTGAATCTGTTTTGCCTCTGCCCATGACAAGAATCAACTTGTTCCAAAATTCCACAAAATGTGTTTCTTTTATGTTAAAATTCTGCTGTTTCTGGGAAAGCTAAAAGCCAGAATTTTTTTTACACATGTGGACAAAAGCTATATTTGGACCTTTCAGTCCCTTAACAGAATGAAGACATTTTTAAAGAACTCTCCCCGCTGAAGTTTATTATAAGTCACTTTTAAAAAAAATTTAAAAAGCAAATCTTGTTTTCCTGTACAATCCTTTTAACTTAGAAGTTCAATAAGGTTTTGTTTTTTAAAGAAACACATGTAAGTGAAGCATTTAATCCAAATTAATTGCAAGTTAAAAGAAAATTATTTAAGAGGAGAATAATCATGTCTTTCTTTACAGATCATTTTTTTCTGGTCATCCCATCTATAAACACATAGGTTGTATATTTTCTTAAAAATCAGTAACAATAATACCACTTTTAAGTATCAAATATAGTACCTGAAAACTCAAAATTAAATCATGATTCCTCACACTTCACTTTAAATACATATAAAACCATACAGGATGCCTTTATTTAAGCCCCTGTGAAGCTGTACTTCCCAATCATATGCCTGCCTCACAAAATGAAAACAAGTAGACCGAAATCCAAGACAAGACTATAAACCATGACATTCTAACACACCTGCATCAATTAGATAACAAGGGGACAGGCTAAAAGGACATCCTTATGTTCTCAAAGCACGTGGCCTAATAACAAAGTTAATATTCAAACAAGTAGCATTTCCTTTTGAATCATTTCACTTTCTCTACATCAGGATTTCTGAATCCCAGCACTTGTAACATTTTGGACAACAAAGAATTATGTCATGGTTGTCCTGTGCACTGTGGGATGGTTAACAGCAGCCCTAGCCTCTACCCAGTAGATGCCAGTAGAATCCCCACCCCCAGTCCTGACAATCAAAAAAATGACTCTATTACCATACGTTCTCTAGGGGCAAAATTACTCCTGGCTGAGAATCACTGCTCTACACTAAAAGAAAACCCCAGAGTTAACATGGATAAAATCCAAAAATGTGATTTTATCTTAAGTGATTTTATGAAGAGACATTAAAATACATGAGTTCCTTGTATTACCCAAGTCAGACCTTGTAAGTGGAGTCAATACTAACAGGAAGATGTGACCATCCCTTCTGAAGAAAGGACTGAAGGGACACTTTCAGCAACAGAAATGCTGTAGGCACATGACACACCATTGTCTTCAATCAGGAAAGTTTGCAAAGCCCATAAAAGATAAACAGACTCCTTAAAACTCTCACATAGGTGTCACGATGGGGTCAGTGACTGCTCGTGGCACTTCCTAAAAGTTATTTAATTTCTATCCTTGTGATGAAGATCAGATAAATTTAAAATGAAAACAACAAATCTGGGTAGGAAGTAACCAGAAAAAGAACATAAAATTTAGGCAGACAGTCTAAAATTTTGTGCAGGGACAACGCATTAAGAGATCTTAGTTTCTTTTTCAATATTTTCTCGTCACCTAAGGAAAGCTGTCCCTTCCTTGAGAATTTTCAGAGAATTGGTAGTTTTACATACCCATAGAATCAATCACTTCTTGGCCTTTTAGCTAAAATCAAGTATGTAAACCCACAGAGTATTTTTTTAACATAAAAACAAATGAGCACTGCCCATTTAAAGGTTTGCATTCATCTTATACATAAGACAATACTATTTCAAAGATTTGATGTTCTCTTTATAATTATATGCACCAAAAACAGACTTGAGGTTTTGAAGAATACCAAGTCCACCTATATAGTACAACATTTAACTCAGCAAGGAAACTATAGCTTTTAAGGATACCTGGTATTCTGAAAATGCAATATACAAAGTTATGTTCTTCAAAAATTAAATTTATAATTTTTCCAAAGAAATATCTTATTTGAAAGTTTATGAATGTCTTTTCTTTACACATGGAAAATAATGTTTAAGTTCATAAGGCATAAACAGTGACAAAAGTGATACTTATAACATTGTATAGCCACATACCAAAATTTCAAGGATTATTCATAATGTGTTTGAATTTCTAAAATTTGAGATCAGTCTGTTCTTCCTCAGTGCTTAAGTTTTTGCTTTTGAGCAGACATGAGGAAGAAGTAGTAGAAATCAGAGCAGCAGATATTCAATTTCTGATGGAAAATATAATCTTGTTTCCTTTTGAAGTACTTTTTAAAAAATTCTTCTTCATCTGGTTTTCCTTAACACAGAATTGAAAACACACTACACAGAATTTGATTCTTGCTTTTTCCATTTAACATTTTCTCATGTCTTTAAATATTCCCCCAGATGTAATTTTTAATGGCCAGTATAGATGAATTCTAAGGTAATATCATTTAACTGTTTTCTACTTTAGAGATTTGAAACTGTTTCCAATCTTTTGCTTTTATGCTGCAATGAACATTCTCATGAGTAATTATGTTTACATCTCAGGTTATTCAGGATAAATTCCAAAAGTTAGGCCTGGCGCGGTGGCTCACGCCTGTAATCCTAGCACTCTGGGAGGCCGAGGTGGGTGGATCCTTTGAGCTCAGGAGTTCGAGACCAGCCTGAGCAAGAGCGAGACCCCACCTCTACTAGAAATAGAAAGAAATTATATGGACAGCTAAAAATATATATAGAAAAAATTAGCCGGGCATGGTGGTGCATGCCTGTAGTCCCAACTACTCGGGAGGCTGAGACAGGAAGATCCCTTGAGCTCAGGAGTTTGAGGTTGCTGTGAGCTAGGCTGACGCCATGGCACTCACTCTAGCCTGGGCAACACAGTGAGACTCTGTCTCAAAAAAAAAAAAATTCCAAAAGTTAATTTACTAGTTTTAACAGTAAGAACATCTGTATAGTTATACATATTAAAAAATTGTTTTCCATAAAACTTATGAATTTTATACTTCCATTGCCATTTGAGCATGTCAATTCATTGCATATTCAAAAACAGTGGACATTTTTGAAAAGCTTGTCAATTTTAAATATTAAAATATCTCACTGCTTTAATTCACACTTATTAGTGAGATTGATCATTTTTTAATGTTTACTATTTATAATTCTACCTTTTCAAATTGTTAAAACTTTTATTTACCCATTGTAGTTATTTGTCTCTTTCATATAAAATTACAACTCAATATAAAGCTATATACCCCTTGTTTGACATCCAGAAATTTTTAATTTTTATATTGTCTAACCAATCAACCTTTCCCTTTGTGATTTACCCACTAACTTTCATGCTCAGAAAATCCTTTCCCATTTCAACATTACTATTGACGTATTTTCTTTAACTCTTGTTTCATCTTGACATCTATATTTTTTAAATACCTGGAATTTATTTTTGGTGTGGTATGAGAATGATGATTTAATATCTGGTGGCATGAGAGCCCATTAATCGTTACTTCTAAAATTTCCCTATTTTACCACATTAACTTTTAAAATCACTTTATCACGTTCCCCATCAACCTCCCTAAAAAAAAAATCTCATTTAGATCCTTACTGAAACTGCATTAAACTATAAATAAAAATCAGAAAGGGTGTATAAGTTTGAATATTGAACCTATCAGGCAAGCTGATCTTGGACCTCATTGTCACAGAAATACTTTAGTATCACATTTGTTTATCGATACACGGTCTTTTGGTTTCAGATAGAAAAATTTTAGTGTATTAAATCACCCTCAAATTTTATCACTAAATCTTTAAATATGAATTTTATATTTTGTCAAATGCCTTACAACATCTTTTCAAGGTTACAAACATGTATTATTATACAATTATCCTATAGATCTCATGTATAAAGAGGTGTCTTAGGCCGGGCACGTAGCTCACACCTGCAATCCTAGCACTCTGGGAGGCCGAGGTGGGCGGATCGTTTATGAGCTCAGGACTTCGAGACCAGCCTGAGCAAGAGCAAGACCCCTGTCTCTACTTAAAAAAAAAAAAAAAAAAACAAAAAAAAAAACCACCACTAGCCATGGTGGTAAAGCTACTCAGGAGGCTGAGGCAGGAGGATTGCTTGAGCCCAGGAGTTTGAGGTTGCTGTGAGCTAGGCTGACACCATGGCACTCTAGCCCGGGCGAAAGACTGAGACTCTGTCTCAAAAAAAAAAAAAAAAGGTGTCTTAATGGTAAGCCATCCTTTAATTACTCTCATAAGTCCTACTCATCACATTGTATTATCCTGAATATGTCTATTTTGAGTTGCTTGTGCTTTAGTTAACATTTTTACATTTCTAGTCTGGAATCTTTCTGAAGATAATTTTTTGGTTAAGTATTAAAATTTCAATGGTTACCATTTCAATTAGATGTTCACCTTCTTTATTTCATTTATATTTTCCCTGAGTATCATTCATCTGGAGATTTCCAAGTTTGAGTTCTAATTTTTAAAATCTCACCTGCATTTAATCTTTATATCCCATGTTTTCCTAAATTGACAAATTTAGATTTTCATTTTTCCTCTGGTTAGGTATTTTAAATATTGGTCTTTATACTTGTCTTGTGTCCATCATAATCAGCTATTTGATTTATCAAATCTCCTTTTTCTTTTCATGTGGCCTAATTTATTTTCACTTATTTGCAGAGTGAATCTTAAGATGCTTTGTGTTGTACTGTGCTATCAACTCAATTATACAAAGTGTCTATTTTCATTTATACTGTGAACCTATTTGGGGGCAAGCTGCTATGAAGTACTATATACCTTGTAATCATTAATTTAATTAATTGGAAAAGTCATTCTAATCTCACCACAATTTAATGGAATTTTCAGATTTTTTTTTTCCCTTGAGACAGAGTCTCACTCTGATGCCAGGGCTACAGTACAGTGGCATCATCATAGCTCAACTGCAACTTCAAATTGCTGGGCTCAAGCGCTTCTCCTGCCTCAGCCTCCTGAGTAGCTGGGACTACAGGCATGCACCACCACGTCCAGCTAATTTATTTATTTTTTTTTTTTTGTAGAGATGGAGTCTCACTTATTTTTTAAATTTTGTTAATATTTCAAAAAAATAACTAGATCTGGTCTTAGAAAATTAGAAACTACTTTGTGTTTTTCCAGAAGACACCACTCCAGTGTTTTATAGTATTCATTCTTAGCACTTCATGAGCCATACACTTCACAATAAATGTTAGAGGAAAGAAACAAAATGGAAAGAAGAAACCAATTTAATGTTGGAAACTATAATTTGTAATACAATGTAAATATAAACAACTTTATGGAAATTGGGGGAAAAATATATTTCAGAAGCCACATGTTTCTTTTTAGAAATGATAACCCGTGGTAAAATTCAGTATTTATGTAACTGTTATTCATGTGTCCTTGCAATATGCCCAATTTTTTTAGTCCATTAGATTCCCTGATGTATTGTTACCATAATTTGACTTGTATTTCCCTGTGCAATCGGTGTTCGTTTTTCAGAAATGCTAATTATTTCCATTGTTCCCTATGAAACTTATATGGACATTCCTATAAAAGTACTTTCTTTTGAAATGTGTTTTCCATACTACACATAAGTAGGGAGAATAGGCTTTTCTAAAAATGTTAAAGACCTTTAAGTTTTGACTCCTGTGATACCCAAGACCAGGACCTTATGAATCAACAGTTGTTCTTATTCTTTAATAGACAACATCCCACTAAAGGCAGGACACCTCCTTAGACTTACACTTTTTCCTCAGAAATTTACATTTACCCTTCCAACAACCAAAAGAAGTATATGACAGACTTCTCCATACTCATTTTTGAGATACGTGGAGAAAAATAAGCCATTCTTCACAATACAGGCTAACACACACACACTTCTCGAGTAGGACTGCTAGAATAATTTCCAGCAGACTACTAAATTTCCACTGTTGACTACATAACCACCATGGCACAGGGAGTTTAAAAGTAAGATGAAGAGCTGAGGGTTAGAAGCATCTTACCTGCTTTCCGTCCAGGGTGCAGAGCCTCTTGACTACTCCTGAGTCTAGTTTAATGGCTTCGGTGATATCTGTTAAGACCTGTTCAAAGGAATGAGCGGTCTTCTTATTCAGAAGGATCCGCACAGCTTTTCTAGGCTTCACTCCACTTCGAATCACAGTCACTAATTTGGGCTTGATGAAATCTTTACTTTCTTTTACTTCGCTTTTCACAGAGGAGGCAGCAGCCAGGGCTCGGGTTGTCCCACCCTTGATGTTTACGGACCAGTTCGGATTAACGTTTTTGGTGTAATCAACTTTACGATACGGTTCGTTGGATGCACACACGTAACTCTCACCTAGAAGGCAAAAATTAGTATTATTAGCATGATTATCACCACCACAGAAGCATCTTGTCTGAAGAACAGATGCTGGTGACCCATTACATGAACTGACCTTAACAGGTTCACTGAAAGGGGAGGTACATCTTTTTCCTTTGGCATTCTCCCACCTGCCTTTCTTTCAAATAGCATCTAGATTGGTTTTGAAGTAACAGACTGTAGGGTGAAAAGCACCGGACCGAGAAATCAGTGAGAGCTGGGTTTTATTTTGACCAAATGTGTCACCTTGGATAATTCATTTCTCTACACTTTGGTCCTCAGTTTCATGAGCTTTAAAGTTAAGTGGCTGAACCAGCTGAATTCTAAAGTACTTCCTAGTTCCAAAAGCCTATTAACTGATTAAGAAAAAAAAAAAAAAAAGAAAAAAGAAAAATCATCTCATTCTATTAACAGTAGAAATAATTATATCACAAAATATGTTCATATAAAGAAATAAAAAATATTTTCTTTCTCCCAATTATAGATTTCAGTTCTAATCAGAGAATAATCTAAATATTTTCATATACTGATTAAACTATACTCAGTTATAGGATCACTTAGTCAATTAACAAAGCACCACAAAAATGAAAGAAGAGTTTTGGCAACTCAAAGAAACACATCTCTAGCATTTTCTTCTTAACTTAGGGAAACGCCTTACTTGAGGCATTTTTTTCTTAAAGAATGTAAGCTTAAAATAACCAGTAAGTTCCAATAGACATCCTTCATATCTACTTAAATAGAAGAGTATATTAAGTAGTTAAAATGATGTGTTCATTACTCCTGAAGGCTTCTGCTTAATTTGTATTAAGTACAACATAAAAGCTATTTTACTTGCCAACTGGATTATTAATTCAATGTTTACTAATTTTAATTTCCCAAATTTCAAATTTATACTCTGAGATATCATGATTTTTCTTTCAGGAAACTTATAGATCACCCAGTTCTTTTACTCTTGACTTTTTGACATACAAGATAAGAGGGTTATGCTCAAAGACTTTTCTCTAAGATACTCTGTAACTCAAAAAGAACCTATTATTTTTTCACATTATTCAACATAACAAAATCAATATAATAATATTTGTGAACCGTAATAATTATTATATGAACCTTAACTTTTATAAATACTTAAAATAAAAATAACCAAAATAATGAAAGGGAATTCCTAAAGAAAACCTATTAATATCAATATTATATTTAACTATTATCACGATGTTCTTGAAATTCTGATTAATGAAGAACTTTAGAGACTCTCAAAGGCATATGAATAATTTGGTAGCAGATCAGGCATACAAGAAGGATTTAAAAAGAAGACCAATGTCTTCTATTTAAAGGTATAATTAGGGCACTGCCCAAGATAACTAGGGAACCAATCAGAGGTTTTAACACCACTTCTACACCAGTAAACTGAAATCTAGCCTACACCACCATTTAATTAGAGATTTTTCATCTCTATAGCATAATCTAAACCATTTTTCATAGTATGATCATCTGGGAAAATGACACATAATTTCAAAAATAGGTATCAATAAAACAGAACTATACACATATGAACAAAAACAATTATCGTTTCACTTTAATTTCATAGAGAAAGCAACTCTCACATTGAAAATCTCTTATTTTTACCTATTACAAAAATTTAATTGTATGTTCTGATCCAAAATATAAGATGAAAAAAAAAAAGAGAGAGAGAGAATCTTAGCAAGAGAAAGTAATTTTAAAAAAAGAAGGGGGGAGGCAAAGATAAGTCAGTCAGCCGGGGAAAGCCTTTCCCAATAGAGAGAGGAAAAACAATGGCAAAAAGAAAAATAAACAAAAGAAATTTTAATATATCAGATTTTCTTGATCAACCGGCCCCTGCACAGTTGATATATCAACTAGGAGAGGTGCTTTTTAAATTTGTCTGCATTTTGTTTCCTTACACGAGTTCAGGATGTCAGGATGAAAATAGGTAAAGGAAGTTCCTTAATTTGCTTGTGTGCAATTACAGATGAATTTTAATTCCCTCCTTCTCTCCTTTCTTCCCTTTACAATGTTTCTACTAAAAACTTGTAGACCAGTTCTACAATAAATTTGTAATGTTTGAACCAGGCTGGCATATGCCTACAAGATAGAGCTTCACCCACTTCTCTACACACATAGCGAACACAAACAGTTCCATAGCCTCACCCCTTTCCTTGCACCCATGGCCCTTTTAGCCTAGACTCCTCCTTACAATATGCATTGAGTACCTACTATGTGCCAGCTCTCATACTAAGTGCTGACATGGTATGAAACCCACTTTGGTAACCTTGGCACTCAACGTTTTAGCACACAGGTTCAGGACATGGTCTAGGAGTCAGACCTGTGTTTCTGTGTACTGGGCAGATAAGTCTCTAAAGTACAGGTGTCATACATACCTTGATGACCACAGCCACCAAGATTTACCCACCCTAGCTTCCCTTGTTATGTCTCCACCCAAATCCAAACAATCATCTAATAGTCTCTTACATAGATTTGCCTAGAAGGAGAGAATATGCTGACAAAAGAATTTAAGAGGTTGGCTCCCTAGGCAGTTACAGCTCTTGATGTTAATCAATCAATAAATTATTCTCTGTTAGATATTAGCCACCTACAAGATTGATTAGAAGCAATCAGCCTCCCCCCACCCAGATTCTTGCTACTATAGGGGTTCCTGCTTAAGGTTTGTTACTCCCCTGCCAACCTGTGCCTCTTCCCTTTCTCCATCGTACTCCAACTTCCAGCTAGAAACCCAGGTATCATCCTTCACTCTCTGGCTTCCCTACCTACTACACTCTGGCATCAAGTTCTGTCTACTCTATCTTCTAAATAGTTCTAAAAATTCCCCTCCTCTCTGCCTTCACCACCACCCACATTCCACCTGGATCAATGCAAGAATCTTCTGTTTTCTCATTCTCCAGAAATATAACGAGTTTTCCAAATGGCAGTACATTTTATGATACTGACATGGCTTTAAAAAAAAAAGTATACCCTGAAGTAGAGTCTTAATATACTGATAAAATACATCATCATAAAAGACTTTTTTTTTAACTCTTGCAAATACATAGTAAAACTGCATTCACCAAAACAAGAATAAGATCTCAATTAAAAATCAGAGTTAAACTAGAATGTAAGTATCACATATGTATTTTTCATATTTAGATATATGAAAAATAAAGCAGTCCTTGAAATTCAGAACTGATATGACTTACACAGCTAGACATCAATGTTATTACAAGCTGGTCTGGTACTCAGAGTTAGGCCATTTTGTTCTCCTGTTGGACATAATCTCACAGACTATTTCCAAAAAAGTCACTCTGAGGCTTTGTTATGATAAAGTGAGATAAAAACAAGGTCACTGTGCAACCCACGATACCAAATCTCCCTCTTGCACTAAATGAGTGACTGCTATTTCTTTGCCAATTACAGCTTTTCCCCCTCCTTCTCGTCTGTCCTCCCTATAAGATTTATAGAGATACCCAATCACAGAATTGCCCTGCACTCTGACAGCACCCAGTACAGAGTGAGTCTCTGCTTTCTTAGATCCTCCTGAAAAATCATGCAACCAAAGCCCAAGGCCCTATGATAGGTTCTAACACCCTCTTACTAAGACACCTGATGGTATCCTATAATGTGTGTTCTTCCTCACTGCAATGAGTAAAAAACCCAACTTGTTCAACTATATGTATGTTCCCGGTGGTCTCTGACTGAGGAGAAGTGAGAAACATATATTAATATACATATTCATTCTCCCTCCCCCGCCTTCTCTCTTTCCAGTTCTCTGACCATAAGAGATTGGGGAGAAATCATTTGGCAAATTCTGATCACATGAATACTATCTACAAGGAGGGTTTTGCTTTCTATATAGAAAGAGGATGAATCGAGTGTAAGGTGGTTATATAACTTAACTGTCATACATCTGTCCAGATAACCTATGGATATCTCACGTGCTACTTGTCTAAAACTACCTTCCCTCTCCATCTCTGCCACCCTGACCTCAAACTCTCCTCTTCCTAAATTGCCCAACTTATTGAATGAAAATCATCACCTATACCGTCACCTAAGCAAAACCAATACTCCTGTTTCTCTGCCCCGTTTCCCCACATTTGACAGAATTGGCAAAAAAACTGTTGATTTTGGTCTCAACAGCTCTGGAAACCAACTCCTTCTACTCTGCCTTCCCTCGTTTCTCCGGGGAACAGAGTATCCAAACTCCCTGTATCTGGCCTTCACCCCCTCATCTTCCACAGAGCTGTCACAGCAAGCTTTTTAAAATGTAGATTTGATATCTTTTGCCTCTTCACTGCCCTTAGAATAAAAGCCAAACTCCTCACATATCACACTTCCAGCCTCATCTCTCACCACTTTCCCACAGGTTCCTAAATTAGTGTTATATCAGTGCATTTGCAATCTCCTTCCAAACTTCTCATACCCGCTTATTCTCATTCCTTCTTCTATGTCTAAAATAACCTTCCCCTTCCTCCCCTTCCTCCTTCCCTGCCTCTTTTTCACTGACCCATCAAGATTAAGGGCCCTAGCAAGCAAGAGGAACTTTCATACACTGAAAGGATCTTAAATCAGTCCAGTCACTTAGGAAAAACAGGTTGGCATTATCTAGTACTAAGTTAACAGCATAGATATGTCATGGTCCAGAAATCACTCCAGAAAAACTTCCTGGAGAAACTCATTCACATAGGCTATATATATATATATATATATATAAATATATATATATATATATATATATATAAATATATATACACACGTATGTTCATAGAAGTATTGCTCAATAACCAAAGATGAGAATCAATCCACATGTCCAACAGGAGAATGGACACAAAGATTGTGGTATGGTCATATAACAAACCACTGTACAGAAATAAAAATGAACAACTGAGACCTATGTGCAACAACTTGGATGAATTTTATAAATACTGGTGAGCAAAAGATAACAAAAGAACACATGCTTGCAGGATTCCTTTTTTTTTTTTTTTTTTTTCCCCTTCCTGAGACAGGGTTGTGCTCTGTTGCCAAGACTACAGTGCAAACTCCTGGGCTCAAGCGATCCTCCTGCCTCAGCCTCCCAAGTAGTTAGGACTACAGGCACATGCCACCATCCCTGTTTAAATTTTTTTTTTTTTTTTTTTTTTAAGACAGGGTCTATGTTGCCGAGGCTCTTCTTGAACTACCGGCCTCAAGCAATCCTCCTGCCTCGATCTCCCAAAGCGCTGGGGTTACAGGCATGAGTCACTGTGCCTAGCCTATATTTCTTGACATGGCTAGTAGTCACAAAGGTGCTCACTTCATAATAGTTTGTTGGTCTGTGCATCTAGGTTTTATATACTTTCTGTAGCTATATTATTAGTTATTAAAAAATAAAAATTTAAAAATCTTATCACTCAAGTGCTCTTTTTGTACTCTAAGCTTCCAAAACATTAATTTCTCATAATCATTTATTCTTTATCTGTCCCTTCCATGGTTCTTTATTTTTATTTTATTTATTTATTTATTTATTTTTTTTGAAACAGAGTCTCACTCTGTTGCCCGGGCTAGAGTGCCGTGGTGTCAGCCTAGCTCACATCAACCTCAAACTCCTGGGCTCAAGCAATCCTACTGCCTCAGCCTCCCGAGTAGCTGGGACTACAGGCATGCGCCACCATGCCCAGCTAATTTTTTCTATATATTTTTAGTTGTCCAGCTAATTTATTTCTATTTTTAGTAGAGATGGGGGTCTCGCTCTTGCTCAGGCTGGTCTCAAACTCCTGAGCTCAAGCAATCCACCTGCCTCGGCCTCCCAGAATGCTAGGATTACAGGCGTGAGCCACCACGCCTGGCCACTTCCATGGTTCTTAATGGAGAATTTCTTTAAAAGTCAGATGATTCTGCTGCAAAAGTACAGATGCCCAAGCCTCACCTTAGTTCAACTGAAACAGAATCACTGGAAAGTCGGTGGGACTTGAACACGCTGGTAAGGTTTTTTAATTCCACAAGTGACTCTGACAACAGTCCCTGGTCACAAACCACTGAATAAACTGCAAGCTCAAAAAAAAAAAAAAAAAAAAAAAAAACCCACCAAAAACCTGATCAGATCTTCTTCATACTATACCTTCATCTAGCGCAATACCCAGTGCTCAATAGGCATTTAAAATATTTTTGTCAAAGTAACAAAGAAAATGCGTATTTCCAAAACAAACTTAGACATTTCATGGTTTGGATTTGCACTGCTGTTTATATAAAATGACCCTGGAGGGTTAAGGTCAGGTTCCTGAAGGCCCCTCTGCATGGTCTGAGACACCTAGGTCATGCCAATCCATCAAAAGTCAACTGAAGGCCAGGTGCAGTAGCTCACGCCTGTGATCCTAGTGCTTTGGAAGGCCAAAGCAGGAGGATGGCTTGAAGCCAGGAGTTCAAGACTGGCCTGGGCAACATAGTGAGAGATCCTGTCTCTACCAAAACATATTTTAAATTAAAATTAACCATGGTGGTGCATGCCTGCAGTCCCAGCTACTTGGGAGACTGAAGCAGGAAGATCACTTGAGCTCAGGAGTTTGAGGTTATAGTGAGCGATCCTCCTGCCTCAGCCTCCCAAAGCACTATGATTACAGGAGTGAACCACCCTGCCCAACTTATACTAATTACTGTATTTTTGTAATAGGTTTTGAAATCAGAAAGTATGCCTCTAACTTTGTTTTTCTTAAGACTGATTTGGCTATTTGGGATCATTTGTGGCTCCATATGATTTTTGGATTTTTTTCTAATTCTGTAAAAAAATGCCATTGGGATCTTGCTAGGGATTGCATTAAATTTGTTAAAATTCACATATTATGTAAAGTAATTTACAATATTAAGTCTTCTAATTCATGAACATAGGATGTCTACCCATTTGTGTCTTCAATTTCTTTCATCAATGTCATAGTTTTCAATGTACAACTTTTACACCTCCTTGGTTAACTTTATTTCTAAGTAGGTTATTAAGTATGAAATGTCCAATTTCCTTAAGTACTAAGTTTGACAGTTGATATCTCTGACATTTCACTCTGACACTGCTTATTTTTATTGTGAAGGTACATCCTCAGTCTTTCAAATGCAGAGTTTGGCTTTTGATTATCTTTAAAATATTTTTAAGAGCAATTTTTGTGAAACCATGGACAAGTCAAAAATTCATGTTATTGTCAAATATGAGTTTCATCATGGAACCAATTCTGCGCAGACAGCTGGAAGTATCAACGAAGTATTTGGGAAGGATGTGGCTAATGAACACACAGTAGTACATCAATAGTTCGAGAAGTTCGTTCTGGTGATTTCAATCTTGAAAATGAGCCATGTGGGTGACCTGAGACCAAGGTGATAATGATGAGCTGAAAGCTGTAGTGGAAGTGAATCCATCTCAACCTACATGTGAATTAGCAGTAAGGTTTGATGTTACTATTCCAACAACATTGGACCATTTGAAACAAACAGGCAGGGTAAAGAAGCTGGATAAATGGGTTCCACAGGAATTAAACAAGCATCAAAAGAGAAATCATCTTGAAGCTTGCCTTTCTTTGTTGTCACGACATAAAGGTGAACTGTTTCTACACTGTACTGTTATGTGTGATGAAAAATGGATTCTTTCTGACAATCACTAGCATTTGCCACAGTGGTTGGATAAAGATGAACTGCTGAAACACAGCCCAAAACTGAATATTCATCAAAAAAACCTAATGGTGTGTGTCTGGTGGTCCAATGCTGGTATTATCCACTACAGCTTCATGAAACCCAGTCAATCTGTTACAGAGGATGTCTAACCAATGGGACCAAATGATGGTGATATTTGTGATTAAGCAGTCAAGAACTGGTCAACAGAGACAGGCCAATCCTCTTGCAAGAGGATGCTCAACCACATGTCGCACAAACAATGCTGCTCAAACTACAGAGGCTGGACTTGGAAACTCTCTGTCATCCACTGTATTCACCAGACCTTGCACCAACTGACTACCACTTCTTCCAGGCTTTGGACCACTTCTTGCAAGGAAAAATATTCAGTTCTCAACAATTCTCAGCAGTTCTTTGCTGCTGGCATAAACAAGCTATGTTAAGATGGCAAAAAACTGTCGATAGTTTAGTCGCATATTTTGATTGATTGTACTGCTTCTTGTTTGAGATATAATAAACTAAACTTTTGATTTGAAATTGGACATTTCATATTTAGTGACCTATAATATTTTATTTTTTAATGCTATCATACATGATATTGTTAATTTCCTTTTTGGAGGGTTCATTAGTGTATAAAAGCACAACTGATTTTTATATGTTGATTTTGTATCCTATAAATACAAGTAAACCTATAACAAACAAGTTTTACTGAATTTGTTTATTAGTTCTAACAATTTTTTTGTGGAGTCTTTAGGCTTTTCTACATATAAGATTATGTTATGCAAACAGATAATTTTACTTCTTCCTTTCTGATTTGGATGCCTTTTATTTCTTTTTCTTGTCTAATTGCTCTTGCGAGGACTTTCAATACCATGTTGAATAGAAGCGGCCAGAGTGAGCATCTTCACCTTGTTCCTTGTTAAATTTTGTCAAACACTTTTTCTGCATTCTGCATCTATTGAGAAGATCATCTGATTTTTATCCTCTAAAATTCAAAATATATAACAGTAAAAAACAAAAAAAACCACCAATTAAATAATGAGCAAAGAATCTGAATGGACATTTTTCCAGTAAGATATACAAATGGTAATGGTCAACAGGTATATGAAGAGATGCTCAACTTCACTAATCACAAAAATGCAAATCAAAGCAACAATGAGATATAACTTCATTCCTGTTAGCATGACTACTATCAAAAAATAAGTAGTGTTGGAAAGGATGTAGAGAAATTGGAACCCTAGGTACACTGTTGGTGGGAATGTAAAATGGTGTGGCTGCTGTGGAAAACAGTGTAACGGTTTCTCAGCAAATTACAAATAAAACTACCGTACGATCCAGCAATTCTACTTCTAGGTGCATATACAAAGGAATTGATATCAATATCTTGAAGTCTTGAAGACATATCTGCCCTCCCATGTTCATTACAGCATTATTCACAATAGCCAGGAGAAAGAAACCACCTGAATGTCTAGCAATGGATGAATGGATAAAGATAATGTGGTATAGACATACAATGAAATACTATTCAGTCTTTAAAAATAAAGGAAACTCTGCTATATGCAAGAACATGAGTGAACCTAGCGGATATTATGCTAAAAGAAATAAGCTAGTCACAGAAGGACAAATGTTGCATGCTTCCACTTATATCTAAAATAGTCCACCTCACAGAAACAACTGAATGGTGGTTTCCAGGGGCTAAGAGGGAAAAGGAAACGGGGAGCTGCTGTTCAATGGGTACAAAGCTTCAGTTATGAAGATGAGTAAGTTCTAAAGATCTGTGTAACATTGTGCCTATACTTAATAACATTGTATTACATACTTTGAGAGGGTAGCTCTCATGTTAATTGTTCCTACTCCCCTCCCTACCCCCCCCCACACACACACGCACACAAGAAACACATTACGGGTAAAAATGAAAAAGAGCTACATGCTTTCTTATGTAGTTGGAAATTTTAACAACAGTTTTAGCCTACTTTTCTATCAGTTATTATATAAAGTCTCTCATCTACCTCTGTTAAAGAATGTACATTGCTTAACACTACTAACTAGTTTGTAACTACAAACTATCATGACATTTGTAGCAGAAATTCAGTTATATAAAATTTAGACATTGCAACTATGGAGTGGAAGCAAGCACTGAACTTTATGATGAAAAGGAAAACTTGTTTCAAAGCCTGAAGTGCAAGGACTCTTCAAACTTAAAGAGAGACCCTCATACACTTAAATACGGCAATGTAGAAAAAGACAAAGAGGAAAAGAAAACATGGGCAGACACTTTAGGTCCAATATTGGCAAAAATCTTAGGAATCTAAATTTTTTCCTAACTTCCAAAACTAAGAAAAGAAATTACTTCCAAAAGAATGTAACCAAGGAAATATATTCAAATATGTTCACATCTACAAGATAGCTCAACGTCCTTTGTCAAGTGAAACATTTATGAGATATTGGGTAGGTTATAAATTTGATGTGCAAATCTTCATTTTAAGTATATCACAGATGAGTTCCCACACCCAGCCAGTTAAGAAAAATACAGGGTGAGGAAAAGTAAAACTGATTTACTATGCTGTTGTGGCAAACAACTTAATTATGTTTCCTGGCCAAACTGCACAGAATTTAAACTTATGGGAACTAGTAGAGTAACACAAAAACGCACTGCTCTTCCTGAATGCTATTCTCACTCTATACTCATTTATTTTCTCTATGGACTATTGCTGACATATTTGCAAAATGAATATACCAGCCCTTCCTGCAGAGCAGGGCCAGGGACACAAAATGAGATCTTTCACCTCTAAGACCAATGCTCTTTCAATACATGTGAAGGCAAGTAACTGAATCAAGTCATGGCCTACAGTCACATCCATGTGACTTTGATACTTTCCCCCAAGAAAGGGGTACAAAAGTTACTGTGAACATTTGATTATCTATAAAGAAAGAGGTATGTCCACAAATCCATGTTTTAGCATTGAAATTTGGGAGGCGTTTAACTTAAAACCAAAGAAATTAGCTAAAAGTAAAAACAAAAATCCTACCTACTAGCGAAAAAGCTTTATACCTTACCCACTGAAAAAGAAACTGTATCTTATCTCCTGGTAGGATGGAACCTACAGATCAGATCCATGATCTGTTTTTCCTCCTCACACATGGGCCAAGCATATTCTACAATCTACAACAGTTCACTATGGGAATTTTAATTTTTTATTTTGATGATAAAACTTAAAATGTTAATATCATCCTATTCTGGAACGTCTGAATGACTACTTCTGAGTTAAATATAGTACCCATCGATAAAGGGCTCATAACCAGAATCTACAAAGAACTCAAGCAAATCAGCATGCAAAAAAAAAAAAAAATCAAACACCACCATTAAAAAGCGGGCAAAAGACATGAAAAGAGGTTTTTCAAAAGAAGACAGACAAATGGCCAATAAACATATGAAAAAATGCTCAAGGTCACTAATCATCAGTGAAATGTAAATTAAAACCACAATGAGATATCACCTTAATCCTGTTATAATGGTTTTTATTAAAAAGTACAAATAATAGATGCTGGCATGGATGCAGAAAGACATGCTTATACACTGTTGGTGGGACTGCAAATTAGTACAACCTCTAACGAAAACAGTATGGACATTCTCAAAGAACTAAATGTAGACCTACCATTCGATCCAGCAATCCCACTATTTACCCAAACGAAAATAACTCATTTTATCAAAAAGACACCTGTACTCGAATGTTTACTGCAGCACAATTCACAATTGCAAAGATGTGAAATCAACCCAAATGACCATCAATACATGAGTGGATTCACAAACTGTGGTATATATATATCATGGAATACTACTCAGCTATGAAGGAGGATGCCTTTTGCAAAAATATGGATGTAACCGGAGACCATCATCCTAAGTATCTAAAGAATGGAAAAGCACACACCACATGCACTCACTATTAAATTGGAACCAACTGATGAGCCCACATATGCGTAGAGGGAGGTATAACTCAACAGAAATCAGAGGAGGGGATGGGTGAGAAGGGGATGGGTGAAAACCTACCTAATGGGTACAGTGAACACTATCTGGGTGACAGACACACTTATAACCCTGATTCAAGCATTACAAAAGCAAGCCTTGTAACCAAAAATATTTGTACCCCCATAATACTTTGAAGTAAAAAATATATATGTAGTACCCATAGTCCCAACGCTTTTGGCATTAACTGGTGTAACTACGTCAGGAGTTAATGAAGAAAAAGAGAAGTGGACTTAATATATGTAAAAGACACGTTCACATCAAGTTAAGGCCAGAGGAAAGAATTTTACTCTGCAGGAATAAAGGTTCATTAACAGTACAAAACAGATTCATTAGATGGCATTCTGAAATACAGCACAACTAACTTAGCATTCAGTATCATGGTCACACTGGCAACACCAATTTAGTTTGAGTAAACAGTATCTAGCTTTACATTTTTACTGGTTATGCAGTTCAGTTCTGTTGATATTTACATCGTCAATTTGGGTTGTATCACTATGTAACACCTATGTGCGTAAGTACATCTACTTTTATATTATAAACATTTAAGTGACAATGTAATCAATGTAATTAAAGCAATACTGGGCTTATGCAATTTGGATATTGGATTTTTATATTTTTTAATTTTTAAGTGGTCCAAACATTGCTAAAGTTTGAGAAACGATGCAATCTTAAGGATACGGAGAGAGAGACCTTCAAATTGAAATGTGACCACTTAATAATATTTGCAAATAAATTGAGGCACAATGCACATAGAGTCTGTCCTTCAACAGCTTCCTTGTCTAAACAGAGGTAAAACTTTCCTCAACAGAGTTTACCCAATTCCTGGAGACCTTTGCTTTAACACCTTCCTCCTTTGTCCCTTAACCTCTTAATCCTTCCTCCATCATCCCTTAATCTTGCTGTGAGTCTAACAGGAAAATTTAGCCCCCAGTTTTAAGCAAGTGATTAATAATGATGGTAGTGCAAAAAGATTCTGTGCAAGTGATGAGGAATTCAGAAAACATGTTTGTCCAAAACAGAAGTGACGATGTTTAGGGTCTTAGAGGGAAGGGAAAGTACAGCTTGAGTATCCCTTAGCCAAAATGCTTGGGACCAGAAGTGTTTTGGATTTCAGATTTTGGAATACTTGCATTACCTGATGGGTATCATGCAGAACTTTTTGACATTTTCAACAATATCTTTATACTACCAAGAACAGAATTAGCAAAAATACAGTGAGTAATGCACACAGGTCTTGACCGAATGGAGAGCATCGTGAAGAACCTTCAGCTGGCATGTCCGGCCTGCACAAATACCATTTAATTATGCCGGTGGACATCCTTGCATGTGGTATACATCTCAGCTGAAGGGGGCTGGGAGAGTCTTTTTCCCCCTGAGGGATGCTGAATACATATAGTTTTTATTTATTCATTTATTTATTTATTTTAAGAGACAGGATCTTACTCTGTTGCCCAGGCTGGAGTGCGGTGGCCCAATTATAAGCTCATTGTAACCTCAAATTCCTGGGCTCAGATGCTAAATTTTAAACTGTGTGTTGTGGACCTGCATTTTGACTGTGACCTGTCACATGAGGTCAGGTGTGGAATTTTCCACTTGTGGTACTCAAAAAATTTTGGATTTTGGAGCATTTCAGATTTTGGATTTTCAGATTAGGGATGCTCAACCTGTAGTAGAGGAAAGCATGACCACTGTCTCAAAACATATGAAGGGCTGTCATATGGAAGTAGGATGAGCCTTGTGTAATTCCAAACAGTGGCTCTAGAATTAGAAGGAAGTAGTTACAAGACGCAGATTTTGCTATAAGATGCTGAGGACCACTACCATTTATCAAGCAGCCATTGCATGCTAGGACTTCGCTAAGTCTTTAAATACATCATAAGATTTATGTGGAATCTTCCAGCTACTGGCCTTGATCACTAAACTAATAAAAGTATACAGCAGGCTATTTCTCAAGTTCTTTCTCCCACACCAGCTTAATGAACATGAGCATAACTAATAATTTCTATAACCTTTTTCTTTCGATTCTTCAGCAAATGAAACAAAAATACTGCTCAGTAAAGAGATCAAGATAATGAGCAAGGTATTAGGGAAGAGAACATTAATCACTGCCTTTGAGAAATAATTACATTGTTATTATTTAAAAATTAATCTGAAGTTTGTGAAATATACGCAGTGAAGGAAGAGATAAATGAAAATATCTTAGAACACCTATTATGATAAATTTTGGTTGCAAGCGATTATAATTTAACAAACAAATATAAGGTAATATAATAGGTCGTAATTATAGGTTATTTTGGGCACTATGTTTCAGATGTTAGTAAATGTTATAACGTAATCAAAAGTATCAAATACTTTAGTTTCTCTCCCCAAACTAATATTTTCCCATTCCTTAACCCCAGGGCCACAGACCAGCACTGGGAATTGGGCTGCACAGAAGGAGGTGGGTGAGTGAAGCTTCATCTCTATTTACAGCTGCTCTCCATCACTCGCATCACTGCCTGAGCTCTGTCTCCTGTCAGATCAGCCCTGGCATTAGATTCTCATAGAAGCAAGAACCCTACTATAAATTGCCCATGTGAGGATCTAGGTAGAATGTTCTTTTTGAGAATCTAATGCCTGGTAATCTGAGGTGGAGCTGAGGTAGTGATGTGAGCCCAGGGGAGCAGCTACAAAATACAGATTATCATTAGCAGAGAAATCTGACTGCACAATAAATATAATGCACTTGAATCAGCCCGAAACCATGCCCCCTACTCCCCTCACCCCCAATCCATGGGAAAATTGTCTTCCATGAAACCAGTCCCTTGTGCCAAAAAGGTTGGGGACCACTGCTTTAGTCTACAAGGCAAAAGTGGCTTGTGACAAATTACAACATAAGGGATGTTCCGCTTTAGGCTATAGAAAACATGGCCTACCAAATCCTACCATGGATTAGGATAGAATTATAGTATGGTTTAAGGAATAAAAGAGTATTCATCTAAATTCTAGCCTTAAAAATGTTTCTGACTCATAGAATTAAAAACTTAACAGATTGTGTTAAAACTAAATATGAAAAAAATTGCTAAAAACAATGCTTAAAATAAGAATAAATGCTGAAGATGAACAAACCTAAGCCTTAGCTATGGCAGAGAACTCAAAGCAGACACTGAAAATATTAGGCGGCTTAGAATAATTTTATGACTTAAAGACATACACAAAAAATAAAGGTACAAGAATTTGGCCATGATAGCTGTCCAAGGAGAAAATTCAAGTCAGGTATCTCAGGCACTAGTGAAATTGATAAATGGTTAACACATAAATACACTGAATCATTTTTCTTGAAGAAAAACTTATTTAAAAACTGAAATATGAAGAGGCAAGGAACATTTGCCTTTCACATGAATTTATTCTACCTCTGCAAATCTGGCCAATTGTTCAGCTAGTTGTCTTAACTAAGAAAGATTTTGGGCTGGGCTCAGTGGCTCACGCCTGTAATCCTAGCACTTTGGGAGACTAAGGGAGGAGGATCACTTGAGTCCAGGGGTTTGAGACCAGCCTGAACAACATAGCAAGATCCCATCTCTACAAAAATATAGAAAAAACAGCTGGGCATGGTAGCAGCCACCTATAATCCCAGCTACTCAGGAGGCTGAGGCAGGAGGATCACTTGAGCCCAAGAGTTTGAGGCTGCAGTGAGCTGTGATGCTGCTGCTGCACTCTAGCCTGGGCAACAGAGCCGGAGCCAGTCTCAAAAAAAAAAAAAAAAAAAGAAAGATTTTTAAGAACACCTACATGCACCTATTCCCACCCATTGAAATATCTTTACATATGGCACAAAAGGAAGATTAATTCAACAAACATCGTATGTGAGAAGTATCTGTTGTATGGGATAAAGGGATAAACAAGATAACTGTCCCAGCCCCCAATGGGTTTGTAATTTTCCCTTTCATGGCACAGTCTTTGGAGAAGATCCTCTTACATGTTATAGAGATGTTGCAAGAACTCCATCTAAATCTGGGTGACTACATCTGATCACAATATCTGGCCAATTTTTAAAGACGGACATGAAGCCAGACAGAGCCAACATCATTTCTCTTTCTGGGAAGAAGTTCACCGAACTTTGGAGGTGAAAGTGGCCCTACTCCACTTGAGTTACCATAACAAAATATCAGAAACAGAGGCTTATAAACAATAGAAATTTATTTCTCATAGTTCCGGAAGCTAAAGATCAAGGTGCTGGCAGATTTGGTGTGTGGTAAGGGCCCACTTCCTGGTTCATAGATGGTGATTTCTCACTGCATCCTTACATGGTAGAAGTGACAAACAAGCTCTCTCGGACCTCTTTTATAAGGGCATTAATCCTATCCAGGAGGGCTCTGCCCTCATGATCTTGTCACCTCCTGCTATGGTTTGAATATGTCCCCAACTTTCATGAGTTGGAAATGTAATTGCCATTGTAATAGTATTAAGAAGTAGGGCCTTGGCCGGGCGCGGTGGCTCACGCCTGTAATCCTAGCACTCTGGGAGGCCGAGGTGGGTGGATCCTTTGAGCTCAAGAGTTCGAGACCAGCCTGAGCAAGAGCGAGACCCCATCTCTACTAAAAATGGAAAGAAATTATATGGACAGCTAAAAAAATATATATATATAGAAAAAATTAGCCGGGCATGGTGGCGCATGTCTGTAGTCCCAGCTACTCGGGAGGCTGAGACAGGAGGATCCTTTGAGCCCAGGAGTTTGAGGTTGCTGTGAGCTAGGCTGACGCCACGGCACTCACTCTAGCCTGGGCAACAGAGTGAGACTCTGTCTCAAAAAAAAAAAAAAAAAAAAAAAACGCCGGGCGCAGTGGCTCACGCCTGTAATCCCAGCACTCTGGGAGGCCGAGGCGGGTGGATCGCTCAAGGTCAGGAGTTCGAGACCAGCCTGAGCAAGAGTGAGACCCCGTCTCTACTAAAAATAGAAAGAAATTATCTGGCCAACTAAAATATATATAGAAAAAATTAGCCGGGCATGGTGGCGCATGCCTGTAGTCCCAGCTACTCGGGAGGCTGAGGCAGTAGGATCGCTTAAGCCCAGGAGTCTGAGGTTGCTGTGAGCTAGGCTGACGCCACGGCACTCACTCTAGGCCGGGCAACAAAGCGAGACTCTGTCTCAAAAAAAAAAAAGAAGTAGGGCCTTTAAGAGGTGATTAGATCACAAGGGCACCACCCTCATAAATGGATTAAGGCCATTTTGTGGGAGTGGGTCAGTTACAAAACAGGGGAGTTGGCCAGATTTCCTCTCTCTGTCTCCTGCGCTTGCTTTAGGAGATGGCTAAAACAAGGGACGATGCTCACCAAATGCTGGCCCCATGCTTTTGGACTTCTCAGCCTCCAAAACTGTAAGAAATAAATTTCTTTCAAGTTACCCAGTTTGTGGTATTCCATTATATCAACAGAAAATGGACTAAGACACCGCCCTAAAGCCCCATCAACAGAATAGACTCCACTTCCTCACAGGTTGTAGAAGGTAGCAGTTAGGAAAACAGAAGTCCAGGAGCCAGGGAGGAAGAGCTCACGTACCAGCCCCACCTCTTACCATCAGTGCAAGATGACAATTTCTTTACCCTCTCTGACCCTCAGCTTCCCCATCTGTAAAACGGGGAAGACAATGCAGCCATATTTCACAGTCTATTAACATGTAAAGTACCTCATACAGTGATTGCTACCAGATGCTAAACGTTTTACATGCAGTGCTAAGAAGAGAAGGATCTCTAACTCTTAGGGTAGTGGTTTACTTTACCAGTAGAAGAGACAAAAACAGAAGTAGTGGGAGCATGGGCGGGTGGGGATGAGGAAAAAAGACCTAGCCAGGTGGCACAGACCCTGCAGTAACACCTCTTGGCCCCACAGGCAATGAGGAAAGTTTGACGATCACTGCACTGCCCAAGGGAATCTAGTTTCTTTCATTTCATATCCCAGGACCATAAAATATCAATTTCCATAATTTAAAACCTCATGAAATACTGATCTTGTCTCATAACTTCCATAATACTGTGTCATACTCTAATCTCATAAATGCTCTCCCAAATCCTCTTTCTTCCCCCAACTTTCTAGAATTACTTATTCTTCAAATGAAAATTTCTCATTACCCCTGAAAGAGATGGTATTATGCAGCTGTATGATAGCACATCTGGTTTTCCGTGTTTTAAGGAAATGAGATGAAGAGGACAATCAGATTTATAGATGTATAGAAGAAGGTATTATAGAGGAGTCATTCCCTCCACAATGGTGAGTCAGCACAGAATTTCCTCAACTATTTAATCTTTATCTAAAATGTAATTCAATTTCTCAAAATGTATATTTTCACAAATATCTAGAAACAACCCCATTCAAGCTTAATTCATACAAAACTTCCCTTGACAATCAAAGGACTTAGAGGTAAAATAATTTTCTGGATCATTTAATCAATGAATTTATGGTTATGTCTAAGATCCTGACCTCAAGCTGCTCTCAATCTAGTGCGAAACACAGACCCAACATACCTCTAGACTATAAAGCTAAGGGTTATAACAGAGGTAAAGAAAAATGCTGTGAGTAAGCGGAGGAAAGAATTATACACTTGACCTCAGGCCTTTGCTCCAGCGTCTCTTCCTCTGGGAAGTCCTCCCCCTAACCCCAGCCAATAGGCCCTCCTGGCTCCATCCATCTCATTACCATTCCATTGACAGCACTTTAGCTGAAACCATCCTGTGTGTGTGCATGTTCACAGTCTCTCCCAGTGGAAGGTGCACTCCTTGAGGGAAGAGACTGTACCCCAGCATGTGGCACAATGTCTAGTACACTATGTGCCCTCACTTAACTGTTTGAGACCAACTGCCCTGAGGTCTAGGAAGAGACTTCACAGAAAGCCAATATTTGAAGCAGACCTTAAAGAATCTAGGAGTCTGGCAGATAAAGAAGGCTTTGCAGATTTAAAATTCAACATTAAACTGCCATGTCCAATCATCACATATACCTTTAACAAATACTACTTTTGACTTCTCTGTGCAAATATCTTATAATTCATGGGTTTAAGTTTCTTTCCTCCTCACTATAACAAGTTCCAAAAGTTTAGTTTCTATTACTGCTATTAAAAAATCTTTCAGGAGGAAAAAAAAAAAAGGTATAATCTAGGTTCTTATGGAAATTCATTTTTACTTCAAAATCTCTCTCAGAAACTGTACATTGGTTTCTTTAAGACCTTCAAAGAGACTGACCTAACCAAACAAATGCAGTAAATGAGGTTTGGTACGGGAACCTCAGAAACTTCAGGAGCTTGATTTCTTTAGAATCTTATTTTTCTTCAATGTTCAAGTTTACTTAACGAAGGAAAGAAAGTGTTACTTATCAAAAGAATCCAACTTCTCTCACATGCCAAAAATTTAGTCAGCTTAGTGTTTACGAAGGGGCAAAAGACAGAAGTAATAGAAAATGACATTTTATTTTGCAATGAGAGAGGCAGAGACAGGTAGCTGTTAATTTCTTGACACTTCAGAGCCATACACCCCATTTCTTGCTTGGTAGGGAGACATCTGCAGCCTCCTCCACTTTCTGGGAGAAAGGGTCTGGCTAGGGAAAGGCAGCCCAGGCCATCATATACACTCCATGAATAACCACTCAGGTAGGGGAAGGCCACATACTGTTAGAGCAGAGGGGACCTAACTTAGGTCATCTGCCAACTTCTCATTCTACAGAAAAGGACATGGAGGCCACAGAACGGAGGTGAAATTTTTCTCAAATCCACAGTTAGCAGAACCCAGGAATCCCGACTTGGTCAGGCATTGTTTCCACCATCCTTGGTTATATTTCTTCAGGACATCAAAGTTTTACAAATATAGCCAGAATGTTCAGAAGGAGAGAAGACTCATGGAACAGAGCTAAGACTAGGAAGTCTGACTCAGCCCTGAATAAGACAGCGTAAGCACCAGTCATCTGGACATCCTCAGTTGGCCATTAAAGACACTCAGAGCACAGCAGGCTCCTGGCTTCAGACAGCTCAACCGGATTTTCCCAGTATTGATTGTTATGAGTCACAGTCCTCCTACAAGAGGAGGTCCCCATCCAGTTTTAAAAAATGAACTGGATTATAGGAATGCACAACATCAACTCAATGAATTTAACCCAACAAAGGTGGGTAAATAGATAAATTTAAGGTGCCTATTGAGAGAAAGTCAAAGGTAGAAGGAAAAAATCTGGGCCATGCAAATATATGTCTTTTGTCATTCGAGTTCAGTGCAATTGGGGGTGGGAATGAATGTTTGTGCCCTGCTGTCATCAATTTCTATTCTGCACTGAAGACATTTTAGAAAAAAAATCACTATCTCCTAAACTACAAGTTTCATGGGATGGGAGAGGCAGAAAAGAATTGAATGTAAAGTTGTAAAATACTGCCTAGGAGAATCCGTATTAAAAATGATCAACTAAAATGAAATAAAGCTGTCAATTTTGACAAGCAGTCCTTTGGTTGACAACATGAGCAGTACTATATACCTATTTTTACTGAAGAAATAACTTCACAAATGGCTGATTAGTTCTTCAACATGATAAATCTGAACATTTGAGCAAAATTTTAACTAAAAATTGGAACTATTTACATTCTGGAATGATTGATAGTAAGCATTGGTGATTATTTCTTTTCTTAAAAAAATGCGTTACTATTGGGTATCCCACTCATTTTGTGGCAAATTCAAGAATTAGACAAAGACCCCATTGTCAGAAAGAATTCCATATGACAAAAAAGACCCCAAGTTCTTCTTTTGAAGTAATTTTACTATATGAAAAACTTCTTCAAACAAGTGATCAAGGCCAGAAAAACATTCTCTGCATAAATATTTGTTATATTATTTACCATACTGTGGCATAATTTGGACTCTACATATAGTATTTTTCCCAAATTCCCAACCACCAAAAATCAGTGAATGAATGATTTGAAGGAAATTTGTCAACCCTCCCTTAGTAGTTGAAACTACAGTTTGAAAATTAGACTCAGTGGACCATACATCCCCTGGGCAGGAACAGACTCAATGTATAATGTGTTCTCATTAATGGACGTGCACAATGGTCATCTTAATCGCCTTTCCTATAATATTCATCTTTGAAGTACATTAATTTTATGTAGCAAATATATTGTTACAATTACTTCAGAAAAGGATATTAACATTCTTGACCTTTCAGAGATCACACCAAGGAACAGCATCTCAAGGGCACGTGAGTAACAAGTGCTTAAGCAATAGGCATTGCCTTGATCTTTCCACAGTGGCTGCTAATCTGACCTTGGGTCAGTCAAAAAATTGGCTGCTCTGTTTTGAAATATCTAGGCAAATGTGGCTTTTAAGTATTCAACATGATTAAGAAAAGTGATAAGGCCCTTTGAACACCACATCTTCTTTTTACTTATACTCCTCCAGACATCTTCACCTCCTTGAGAAGGCTTTAAAAGCAAAGCACACACAACTGACCAAGAAAATGTGCGAAGTCACATACACACACACACACACACACACACACAAACTGTAGAGACAACTTAATTTAGGCTGGGTCACCATCTTGCCGGGGCAGCGAAAACTTCTGATGACAATGACTAAATAGAGAAACTCAAGCACTTTGAGGACTTCTCAGTGTGGCTACCTTATTAGAGGTGTACTGTGGATGACAGAACACATGCTATAGCCACTGTAAGCAAGGCACATTGCTTAAGTTTCCTCATCTGTAAAATGGAGATAATGATTTCAGAATATAAGAGCATGTTAAGAAATAGAAAAAAAAAACCATTTGGCATGATGTTCAGTTTCCACTCCCTGCCAAGCCAATATTGCTATGACTACGTGGAAGGTGCCATTTGCATTAGGAAAGATGCAAAAGGGCTGACTGTACGTAAACACGCAGTCAGCACACACTTGGGTTCTGCGTGATCCTTCTGGGTGCTGTTTAGAACAAGAAACAGGCTCTTAACTACCAGTAATGTTTTTTCTGCCTGAAAGGAAAGAAGAGACAATACTGCAGGAATTCAAGGATGACCCAACATACAACCAAGCAGTTTGAGTAAGGTAGGATTGACACACAGAGATTACCAATTTATAATAAGCCTCGACTGCTGATTCCAATGGCTTCTATAATTCTAACTACTCTCATTAGGGGAGAAGGCAAGAGAGATTGACCTTGATTCACCTCATTTCCAACTAAATATGGAAAACCCTCCAGCACAGTGATTCTCAACCACAGTTGCACATTAGAATCACCTGAGGAGCTTTTACGACTACAAGCCACACCCCAAACCAATTTCATCAGACTATCTACAGGTGGGGGAGGCCAGGCACTCATATTTTAAAAAAAAAAAAAAAATCCAGTGTGATCCGAGACGCAGCCAAGGTTGGTTGAGATTTGCAGACTAGGATCACCCCCTTCACCTCACGTAACTTCTGCTGCAAGCCAGAAGGAAAGCCAACCTAGCGCATTTCACAACCACAGCTTCTGAGTAGAGCAGACACCATAGGATCCTGAACGCTGGAAGACCACGAGTGCCTGCACCTGGGTCCACGCAGAGGGGAGAACAGAGCTTATGAACTAGGGCTCCTCCGGGGAGAAGCCATTCATCTCAAACAGTTTGCGCTTCAACAAAAATAAGTTCAACAGTCTTCAGAGGTGCCACCAACAGCTAAATTTGCCTCTGACCATTAGGATTTTTTTTTTTCTTTAAGAGACAAATCTCTTGGCAAGGAAAGTCAGAATATTTGTAGGCGTGCGCCCCACACACACAGCCTACAGGGAAGGAAGCATGCAATTCCCGTGGCCGCCTGGAAAGCACCCCGCAGGCTCCCCACCGCGCGGGCCCGTGGCCAATGCACCTGCTGGCGCGCTCGGCCGCACCTGCCGCGCCATGCCCTGCCCTCCCCTCCTACCTTCCAGCAGCTCGTCCAGGCTGGTGACCTTCCGGCTGCCGTCGATGGTATAGATGGTGCGGACACCCTGGGGCAGGTTCACATTGTCCGACAGGGAGCGGGTGAGCTCTATGAGGAGAGCATCGAAGGACCGGAAGCGGTCGCTGGAGATGGCAAACACCAGGCCCTTGAAGTAGCGGTCCCCGTTCCGGTAGAAGCGCGCCTTCTTGGCCTTCTTCTCCGAGCTGAGGGCCTGCAGGGTCCGCGTGCGGTAGAAGCTGCAGTGGGCACTGTGCGCCGGGCTGGGGATGAGCCCGTTCCCCTTAGGGCCCGAGCTGCTACTGCCCCCAGAGGAGCTGGGGGCCCCTCTCCGCGACCCCGGCCGCGGCCTTTTGTCCCGTTCCTCAAAGTGTTCCAGCTCAATACTCCTGGTGCTGGCCATCACGGCTGCTCCAAGGGCTTCCCACAAAAAAAGCGTTCCAGGCAGGCTAGTGCCAGCGCGAGAACCCGTGCAGGGAGGTCTGACTGTGAGGGCCCTTAAAGCGCCGGGACACCTGGCTCTGGCATCCCGCCCTCTTCTCGCAGGTGGGGCCGATGAGCCGCGGAGGCGCCGGCCCGCCCGCGCCCGCAGCTAAAAGGGGCCGCAGCGGCGAGCTGCCCAGCGCATTGTCCGGCGCGGCTCGCTGCGAGCCTCCCGCCAGCCGGGGAGCCCCACGCCCCCCCAAGCGCCTCCTCCACCGGCCACGCCTCACAAGTCCCGCTCGGGAGCTCGCCGGGAGAGGCAAAGTTGGGCCGCCCGAGGCTTGCGCCGGGCCCGCGGGCACACACAAAGCTCAGGCGCCCGGTGTGGCTCACGTCCGCCCGGCGCTCCCGGGAGCGCCGAGGGGAAGGAAGGAAGAGGAGGGGGAGGGGCGGGGAGCGTGGGAGAAGCGCCGCGGGCCCGAGGGGGCGTCGCGCCCCGGCCCGCCCACGGCCCGCGCTGCAGCGCCGCCGCCTCGCTCGCGCCCAGGCCCTGCCCGCGGGGCAGCGTGCGCCGTTTCGGGCGGAGAGGGCCGTGCCCGGCCGCTTCCTCCCACAGAGCCCGGCCCTAGCTGGAAATAATGCGGCCCGCCTCCCACGCAGCCGGCCGGCCCAGCCCACGCGCGAGCAACCTCGCGCAGACCCGACTCCGCCGCCCGGCCGGGGGTCGAGGCTGGAGGGGGCTTCCTGCCCCCCAGGGATGCCAAAACCGCGGCGAGAGGGCGGTGGGAGGAGGAGGAGGGGGCGATGCGGCGCGAGCCGAGCGGCGCCTCCTGGGTCCTAGGCAGCCCCGCCGCTGACAGCTCCTACCCGGCGCCGCGCGCTAATGGGCGCAGCCGCAGCGCGCTCCTCCGCCTGGGAAACGCAAGCGCGCAGGGCAGAGAAACTACAAAGGAAGGAGATTCAAGGGCAGGCGGCACATCCCTTAGCCGCCCGCCCAGGGAGGAACCGAGGCCAAACTAGAACAGAAATCCAAAACACAGCATTGGGTTGGGGCACAGAATTTATTTTTGGAAAGCAGATTTGTTGCTTTATTGAAAAATCCTTTGAGAAAACAGGCTCCACAGTTTCCATTGCAGATTCGCTAATTTGGTACGTTGAGTAACTTTCAATAGAATGAATGATCTTCTGATCATTGGCTTTGAGGGATTTATTTAATGAACAAATGTTGATTGAGAGCATGCTAGGTGCCGAGCATTGTTTCAGTAGCGGGGGACGCCCTAGCTCAGGAAAGAGGGAATCTCTGCGCTCTCCCCCCAACGCGCTCACATTCAAGAGATATTTAATGTTGCCCATCTGAGCTTCTTACGTTAAGAGGTCTATCATTTGTAAGCACTCGTCATACTGGAAACTTTAATTTTGCAGTGTCTGGTCAACAATAAAAACATGTTTTACAAAGGCTTGTGAGAAATGTTAGTTATTTCCATTTTGTCATCCAAGAAAGATGAAGTTCAGAAATGTTTGGGCCTAATCCGACAAATGAAATGTTAAGGCTACTCAGCACCTGGTTCTCCGAATGGCCCTGGACGGCAATTCCAAACTGACCTTTAAGGTAGAAAGGCATAATTGCTTTTCTTGGAATGAACTGCGTGAGTCCTGGAAGAGCATGAATAAAAGAAGGCGGAAACACATGCAGCCATCTTTAGCATCTGTGAAGTTGGTGCTACCTCCCAGTCCCTCCCTACCCGGCTGTCTCCGCTCTCCCGCTCTCCCCACCCCAATGCCACAGAGGTTTTCTGCTCCTTACACAGTAGTTCCCCGAGGGCAGTTTTGGGGACACACCTGGGCGTACCTGACTTCTAGACCCAGGATTGGGGCATGCTGGGAAGTCAGAGCTGTTCTGAGGCTTCAGTGTAGTTTCTCCAGAGGAAAATCCTGCACTATGACTACGTCCGCTGCCATGAAGGGCCTTAACCTAAACGAATTAAATTAGAATTTCTGGGGATGGGCTTCTCCAATAGTATTTTTTAAAAAATACTTCTAACGTACAGCCAAGATTTCCAACCACAGGCTGTAACATTAGGAGTCAAATAGATCAGTACTTCTTTTCAAACTTTAATATACTCACGTGTCATGGGTGAATATCGTTAAAATGCAGATTCCAATTCACTAGATCTCAGGTGGAGAATGAGATTCTGCATTTTTTTTTTCAGATGGGGTCTCATTCTGTTGTCCAGGCTAGAGTGCAGTGGTGTTATCATAGCTCACTACAACTTCAGACTCCTAGGCTCAAGTGATCCTTTTGCCTCAACCTCCTGTGTAGCTGGGACTGCAGGCACATGCCACCACACCCAGCTAAGAGATTCTGCATTTCTATTAATAATAGGCACCCAGGTAATGCCAATGCTGGTCTTGTTACAACTCTTTGAGAAACAAGAGACTAAATGGCAAATTTCTTGATAAGACTTCATCTAAGTAATGGTAACTCCAGAGCCTGTCAACTTTATAAGTTGCGTAAGATGTGCGTGTTCATTTGAATTGCCATTAGTATTTCTTAAGGGTGGGAGGGAGATTTTGTCATCTATTGCTGTAGTAACAAATTATCCCGAATTGCAGATGAGGAATCTAGGAACAGTTTTCCTCAAGGTCTCACGTGATTGCAGTCAAGCTGTTGACTGAGGTTACCTTGATCTGAAGGCTGGACTAGGGCAGGTGAATCCACTTCCAAGATGGCTCACTCACATGGATATTCTTGGAGGCCTCATTTCCTAGCCATGAGCAACTTTCCATAGGGTTGCTTGAGTGTCGTCATGACCTGTCAGCTGGCTTCCTCCAAAGCAAGCATCTAAGAGAGAACAAGGCAGAAACTACAATGTTTTGTATGATATACCCTTGGAAATCATTTATTGTCATTCCCACAATATCCTGTAGGTTACACAAGTCAGCCCTGTTCAATGTGGGAGGACACTACACAAGGGTGTGACTACCAGGAGGGAGGGATCACTGGAGTCATCTTGCAGGCTGGTACCACAGGCTTCAATCTTTCAATATTTAGGAGACTGACATATACATATTTTCTCACTCAAAGATTCTATGTAAAAGATTTGGGCCTTCTTAAGAAGTAGATACAATCATATAATATTGTATTTTAACATTATTCCCTAACATCATATCCCTAAGTTAAACAAAGGTTACTGCTTTTCAACGGGGTTGGGGAAGAAGGGAAAGTATTGACAAAATTGTTACTTAGTTAAAAAGAATATTTTTGAAGCCAGGTATGGTGGCTCACACCTGTAAGCCACACCTGCTAGCACTTTGGAAGGCAAAGGTGGGAGGATCACTTGAGGCCAAGAGTCCAAAACCAGCCTGAGCAACATAGTGAGACCCTATTTCTATGAAAAATGGAAAAATTAGCTGGGTGTGGTGGTGCATGCCTGTAGTCCCAGCTACTCAGGAAACTGAGGCAAGAGAATTGCTTGAGCGCAGGAGTTTGAGGTTGCTGTGAGCAATGATGATACCACTTCACTCCACCTGGGCAACAGAGAGACCCTGTCTCCAAAAACGAAACAAAAAAAGGAATATTTCTGATCCTATTCTTTGCATTTGTTTGAAGAATCTTATTTGTTACCCTCATATAAGAATTAAGATGCAATCACTTTTCATAAGATATTTATTGATGAATATGAAATATATCAAAACCCAGTTGGTCAAAATTTGAAGATTTATTGAGGTGGGAAAAAAACTAGTTTCAGCATTCCAATTCTAATGCAAACAAAATATGAGGGCTCTAGGTAGGCAACTAATAATTAATTTGGGTTACTTCATGATTGAAAATGTATAGAACCACGACACCAATTGGACATCAGACTGAGGTGGGGGGTGGGGGAGGGGATGGGGGTATGCCTACACAATGAGTGCATTGCGCACCGTTTGGGGAGTGGTAACACTTGAAGGTGCTGACTCGGGAAAGGGGGGGTGGGGAAAAAAATATGAAACTATGGTTTTTAACTTGCACTGTTCACTTAATAATTTATCATGAATATTTCCCATATTATTTCATATCATTGTACAAGAAATAATGTATACATTATGAGGACATACTGTATCTAACAAGATATACTGTTAGACTCTTTGATTCTGTAAAATTAAATTAAAAAAAAAATAAAAAAAAAAAATAAATAAATAAATAAAAAAAAAAAGAAAATGTATAGAACCAAAAAAGATTCTCCCCTTTTATGCAATTGCAGAATTTTCAGTGTAAGATATTTTAACTGGCATTTCCTTTGTTGAGATACCCTTTTTTTTCTAACCAAGAAACACATCTGATTGCTAATTATTCGTCCTCCCAGAGATGGTCTAATTCTTGGTAGTGATTGCAAGGTCCACCAACTCTGTCAAGTCCTAATTTAAAGGGGCTTCATTAGGAGGAGCTGGCCACAGATGCCTCCTAATTATTTGGAAGCTTGCCTTGACCTTAGCTAGCTCTTGGTTGTGAATTCTCTATACCCTTCCCCAACCTCCCTTAAGTTAACACTTATTTGCATGAAAATTTTGTGCAGAGTACTTTAAAAATGGCTTTTCTTTTCTACAAACAATTCAAGAATTTCAAACCACCAGGAGTTAGAAATCAACCTTAGCAAAAGGGAGACCCTATCTCTACAAAAAATAGAAAAATTAGCCGGGCGTAGTGGCCTGAACCTGTAGTCCCAGTTACTCAGGAGGCTGAGGCAGGATAATTGCTTGAGCCCAGGAGTTTGAGGTTGCTGTGAAGCTATGGCCACTGCACTGTACACTCTAGCTGGGGAGACAGAAGGAGACTGTCTCTGTCTCAAAAAAAAAAAAGAATTTCAATATAAAAACTCTTCTCCTTTCTCCCTTTTTTGTGTGATTAGAAATGATCCCTTTCTGTTCTTGATATATAATCATTTTATTCTTTTATTTATTTATTTATTTTATTTTATCTTTTTGAGACAGAGTCTCACTCTGTCATCTGGTTAGAGTGCTGTGGGGTCAGCCTAGCTCACAGCAACCTCAAACTCCTGGACTCAAGAGATCCTCCTGCCTCAGCCTCATAAGTAACTGGGACTACAGGTGTGCACCATCATGCCCAGCTAATTTTTTCTATTTTTAGTTGGGGTCTCGCTCTTGCTCAGGCTGGTCTCAAACTCCTGACCTCAAGTGATCCTCTCACCTTGGCCTCCCAGAGTGCTAGGATTACAGGCGTGAGCCACCATGGCTGGCCGATAATTTTAAATCATGGAACATTTACTGGATCTGAAATTTTTGTTGGCAATATGCAAGAGGAGGGGTCTTCTAAAAACCATCTGGGGCAGGAATAACTCAACCAGGCAAGAAGGAAAAGTGATTGTTCTGTTTGTTCTCTACACTTCTCTTTGGATTGCACAGGTTAGCACTATAATGTTAGAGATGCCTTTAACTAAGTGTTAACTCCTTCTACCTCTGTTAACCTCCACAGCTGCCCCCCATTCCACCTTGACTAACAAATACAATGCAAATGATTCTTTGGCATAATTTGTTTAAATGAGACTTCATTAAATATTTCGGTAAGGGTCTTCACATAAGAAACTTGCCTTGAATATTTCCTGGTTTTGCTCATGCTACTTTATTTCAGAAATGCCCTGGCAAGTCTCCACTTTTGGCCAGAAACTTCTGCTTTGAAAGGCAGTTTTCCAGCTACTCCATTATTTATTGTACAAAGGATGCCTGCAAACCTTTTAGCCTGCGCTATGCTGAGACTTTCTGCTGTCTCATGTTTTCACTCCTGTTCACTGTGTGCCAAGCATTTCTCGCAGATGTAAAAATGATGAAACAACTATTCTCACTGAAAGCACCTGGTAACTAAAGACTTGAATTTTTGAAACTAAGCATGATTTTTATTCTGTAATCTTTAATGATTATAAGTTCTAGTGCTTTCTGTTAATCTTTAATGTGTAAATGTATAAAGTAAGGTAGTTCAGAAAGAGATTCTCCATCCTACCCCATTATCTGTACCCAGACTGGAAAGAAGGCTCAAACTGTTTTCTCATGAGTTGTTTCACCTTGGGAACTTTGCTGTCTTTTTCACCCCTGATTTTTATAGCATTTTACATATATATAAATGGCTTCTTCACAAATACATGAGGGAATAATTAAAACTATTTTTCAGGTTCAGAAAATTAAAATTTAGTTCTTTCAAAAACTCTAAGTTTATCAGCCTGAGCAAGAGCGAGACCCCGTCTCTACTAAAAATAGAAAGAAATTATCTGGCCAACTAAATATTTATATAGAAAAAATTAGCTGGGCATGGTGGCACATGCCTGTAGTCCCAGCTACTTGAGAGGCCGAGGCAGGAGGATTGCTTGAGCCCAGGAGTGTGAGGTTGCTGTGAGCTAGGCTGACGCCAAGGCACTCTAGCCCGGGTTACAGAGCGAGACTCTGTCTCAAAAACAAACAAACAAAAAAAACTCTAAGTTTAATTTTTTTGTGGAAGTATAAGTGAATTGAAGAAAAATTGAAATATGTATGTTTTAAAGATATATAGCACACAAATACTTTTTCCCCATGAGAAAATTGTGATTCTTTCTATGGTACATTTAACTTCTACAAAGTGTCTAGGACAAAGATTCCCACATGGCATATAAATTCCATATATTCAGAATTATGTTATTATTTTGTCATTGGCTAGTTCAGCCACAACTGTTAAAATGAAAATCATATAGCAACTTTTTTCTTAGGAATTTGAATTTTTTCCTCCTAAATCTTCCTGAGAAGAAAATCTGGGCAGCTAGTAGTAAATCTGCTTTCTGGATGAGGGACTCCAGGCAGAGCCCAGTGATTTTCCACAATTATTTTAATGATACCAAAAGTAAAAGATGGAAAAGTACTATGGTACTCTCATTATTTTCTGTAGAATCAAATTCCCCAAATCCAATATAAAATTTATTCTTAAAGCTAGGCTTTTTGCTTCATTTAAAATTCAAAGAAATTATTTATCTTAAAATTCATTTTGGTTTTAGTGATTTCCTCCTCACACTTTCAATGTTCATATAAATACTGAATGTGACAAAGTATGTTCATGTCATTCTATATGCTAGACTACAATAATGATGGTTAGGAGTACTTAAAGGATAATAAATATTTTATAATGATTAATAAATAGTTATGACCTAGTTTAAGAAACAGACTATAGACAAGGAAATAAGAAGGAAAGATTAAGCAGCAGAGATAGAAATTGCCTCCAGGGTATGCTAACTCTAGAAAACGTTCATTTCAAGCTTTCAAAAGTCATTAATCACAAAGAGGTCTGTCTTTTCAGGAATTTATAGTTTAAACTTAATGATTTTTATATTTGCAGTACATTTATAATGCAAATTAGCCAGTTATTTTAGGACAAATGTTCTCCACCCCATACATACATTTGAAATATCCAAATGTTAAAATAATATATATATCTTATTTATGGGACTAATGATACTATTCAGACTTTAGTCAGTACCCGGTAGCAAATCTGTACTGATTTGGCTATGTATTTAGGTTAAAAAAAGAAAAAACTTTTTCATTGGTACTTCCCAGAGTCCCGTCATCCTATCTGAAATAACTAATATTAATCATGATTTACTGTTCATATGCAAGTTTTGACACAAACACCATAGATAACTGAGATTAAACATTTAATGTAAAGGATACATGCATGTGATTACCTGATTGTGTTTATCTTAATGTAACTGATATGTTCATCTTTAATAGTTTGGTAACAAGATAAAGTTACATTTTTTTCAATATTAAAATTAATTATAATTAATTATTATGTACCATTATTACTGTATTTTTTCTCTCTAGGATTTCTCCCTCTGGTGATAAGCCCATGAACTCTGGGGTCTTATTTCATTCAAAAGCTTAGTCCAGTATCCTTACGAAGAGAATCCTGCAAAACAAATCAGCCCTCCAGGGGCCTCTGTCTCAGGTGCCATTGCTGTGTCAGTGCCCTGCACTGTCTGACACCCTCTGATGACCAACACAAGGGCTGGAACTCTAGGCCCAGCAAGTTTCAGAAGGTATAGAGAAGAAGGAAGGGTTTCCCCTGATCCATGCCAAAACAAATAAAAAAATAAAGTCATGGTGCCAACTTGCTATACATCTACTAACTGGGAACAAAGATCTGTTTCAAGGTGACCTATCTTCTTTACCACTTAGACGAAGAATGTCAAAGTTCTGGCCTTTATTTAGGTTATTATATCACCACCTTATATAATTAAAAATATGTAGAAGAAGGAGTATGTTGAAGTAATTACAGAAAATTCTCCTTTAAATTCTTACTTGTTAAAAAGGACTATCTTAATCACTTCAGTCTTCTCAGATTCCTTTAATAGCCCTGGCATAGCCAGAATATGTAAATGATAGGTTTTGTAGCAGTATGGAAATACCACAAACCACTATTAATAGCCCTATTACTTTTCTTGGGCTGGTTCTGAAATTGCCTGCCTCATTTCATGTAATTTACCAGCTTGGTCACATAATTCAGTGGGAAATTCTCAAAGTAACTTAGAATGATAAGGGAAAGCTAGCAGAGAAATGCAATATGGTGGCAATGGTATGTCTCTACACATAACTGCTTTATATTTTAATTAATCCTAATTCAAACACTGTCTAAGCTTTTGATGTTGGGCCTATTGTTTGAATGGGTGGATAAAATCAGTCACCTTTTCTTTATTACTGATATAGTCAAAGACTTTCCCTGATGCAATGTTTTACCCCAATGTAGGTTTTGTTAGGGGTGAAATAAAGTTGTTGGAAGTCCTTCAACAAGAAACTGTGATCAATCCCCGATCTCTTTCAGTCTGTGCTCCAAGTCAAGATTTCAGAGATGATACATAAAGAAATTTATCCACATTCCATATCAGATAAATCTATTGTAATAGTTGAAGAAAGGCTTAAGGAATTACTATTAAGGTTGCTGCTGATATATGTATTTTTAACAATCTCACACTGAAAGAAAAGAAGCAAGTTCAGCACATTTTTTTGCTGAATCATGTGAGAATAAGTTGCCAACAACAGGATGTCTCATCATCCCTAAATAATTTATTGTATATTTTCTACAAATAAGAACATTCTCCTACACCAGGATACAACTATCAAAGTCAGGAAATGAATATTGATAAACTACTACCAGCTTCAGAACCCATTCAAATTTTGCCTCATGTCCTAACAGTGTCCTTTTCAGCAGAAGAATCCAGTCCAGAACCACACTTTGTGCTTAGTTGTTATGTCTCTTTAGTCTTCTTTAGCCTAGAACATTTCCTCAGTCTTCCCCAGGCTTTCATGACCTTGACACTTTTGAAGATTACAGGACAGTTATTTTGCAGAATCCCTCGGTTTTGGGGTTTGATTTGTCCTCAGATTTAGATTTAAGTTATGCATCTTTAGCAGGAATGTCACAGAAGTGATGGTGTGCTCTGCTTTTCTATCATATCACATCAGGTGGGGCTCCATTTCAATTTATCTCATCACTGATGTTCCCTTTGATAACTTGATTTAAGTGCTACCTACCAGACTGCTTCACTGTAAAGTTACTCTTTTTCCCTTTGTAATTAATACCTATTTTGTAGGAAGGTACTTTGAAACTTATGTAAATATTTTATTCTTCAAACTTTCAATTTATTCATTTATTTTATCAGTTTGGACTCATAGTATCCTATTTTATATAACTACTATCATTATTTATTTTAATGCTCAAATTATCCCCAATTTGGCCAGTGTGGTCAAGCTGACTTCTACATGCTTTTTTGTCCCCATGATTTTTGAGCACTTCCTTATTTTTGGTTATATGTTCTGGATTCACATTGTATTTTTTCTGCCCTAGCCCTGAAATCTATTATTTCTCCTCCTTTTAATGGAGAATGATATTTAGGAGCCAAGATTTGGGTAACAGGCATACTCATTGCTATTGGGTTATAGCTGTTCCTGGGCCTCGCAGTAGACAGAGCTCAGGAGTATCTGTGTGTGTGTTCACACACCCATACATCTTGAAAGCCATCATTTCACACCCAGCCCCCTCCCTCACACAGACGTCCTCCTCACTCCACTCAGAACTCATCACCCTGTGTGGGGCCTCCTCCTGGCATGGATGTTCTTATCTCCCTTGGACTTGGCTGCTCCATACTGGGCAGCCCTCCTACGTGTTGCTCCTCACCCTGCTTAGGTGTGAGACCCCCTCACAGGCCAGCCCAGGTGTTGCCCTTCTCAGCCCAAGTAACTCCAACATACCGCGCCAGGCTGCCGCTGCTTCCTCCTTACCTGAATGCCTTCCTTGCCCAGCCCAGGGGCTGATACCTTACTCTAGTCCACCATGGCTGGCCCCTGCCCCCACTGCAGTAGATCCCTACAGTCAACCTAAAAGGAAGAGGCTGAGGCACACAATATAATTTAAAGAGTTTACTTGAGCCAAAGTAAAGACAGCTATCCGAAAGGCACAGATCCAAGTAACCTTGGATATGAGCTCCATTAGGCCTATTTTTTTTTTTTTTTTTGCCTTTAAAAACCAAACAGGTTTTTAAAGGCAAAAAAAAAGTGGGGACAGGAACTAGGCTGATACAAAGTTGTCAGGAATTCTCTCAGGTTACAGAAATAACATTGATTGTGACTGGCTAGACATTGTTAAGCTATAGGGTGTCCTTGTGGCATTATTAGGTTAATTTATAGTTACTTGTGGCAATAGCTGTTTTAAGAGATGAATAGTAGCTCAAAGGGAGGAGTAGGATGTGGGTGCTGTCTCATTTTAATGTCTCTCTGGGCCTGATAACTTAAAAGGCATTCCTCAGATAAAAGTTCTTTTCTCTACCTTGCTTGGCCACATCTAATGGCTTTAGGACTCAATTGTTTGGAAAGAGGAAGAGGAAGAGCTAAATTTTCTTCTTAAAGTTTGTTTTACTCCCAGCTGTCCTCTAGAATATAACCGACATACCTCATATGAGCTGGTGTTCCCTCCCTGCCTCGGGCAGCATGCCCTCATTTTCACTCCGCTGAAATGTCCTCTGCCACTCTCACTACATGTGTTTTGGGCAAGACTGACTTCACCCTTTGCTCTGGAGGAGGACATGTGACTCAGTCTGGGCCAGCTGACCACATTCTCCTGGAAGAGTGATTTTTTTTTTTTAACTTTGTTGCTTAGATGAAAAAATCATGTATTCATTTATGACTTCTTTCTCTCATATCCTGCATCCAATTCATCCACAAATTGTCTCCCTTCAAAACATACCCCAGATATAACCATTTCTCTCTTACTTCTGCCACTATGTTGCAGAACCGCAAATTCAGGCTTGTTTGCCTGAAGTGTGGATAAAGCCAAACACTGTGACATGGGTGCTTGGAGATAGAGAAAGGTTTATTCGATTTGGCCAAAGCGAGAAGACAGAAGAGCAGGTCTCTCAGATCTGTTTTGTCACAGACGTGAAGTAGGGAGGTTTTATGTGGTGGGTAAGGGAGGGGGTCCCAGTGATACTGGACTTCAGGTTCTTTTTCCCTGAGTCAATAGAAATTGGCACAAGACCAGAAAGATTTATACAGACAAAGGCTTTTACTGGGACTTCTTGTCTGAACAAAAAGTTGGTTAAGGGGACAACCAGACTGGCTCTCAGAACAAAGGGCTGGGGAACTTTTATGGAATTGTAAAGAGAGGTAGGTGTCAGTCTTGGATCATCACATGTAGAGGCAGGGTTCTGTTGGAGGCTGCGCAATTGGTGGTCATGCTTCTTCATGCATTGCATGTATCATTAGCATGTTAAATCTCCACCCCGGAGCATGATTTTCAGCATTAAAATGAGATTATAGTGGGGGGAAAGTCAGAGTAAGGTCAGTATGAGGGTCTTTTCTGGCTTGATGTGCTTAGATTCGGATGTCTGATTTCTTTCTTTCTTTTTTTTTTTTTTTTTTGAGACATAGTCTTGTTCTGTTGCCCAGGCTAGAGTGCCATGGCATCAGCCTAGCTCACAGCAACCTCAAACTCCTGGGCTCAAGTGATCCTCTTGCCTCAGCCTCCGGAATAGCTGGGACTACAGGTGCACGCCACCACCCCAGGCTAATTTTTTCTATTTTTGGTAGAGAGGGGGTCTCACTCTTGCTCAGGGTGGTACCGAACTCCTGAGCTCAAGCGATCCTCCCGCCTCGACCTCCCAGAGTGCTAGGATTACAGGTGTGAGCCATCACATCCAGCAGGTCTGATTTCTTTGCAGCCAGGTTCCTTTTAAGCTGGTGTCAGCATCTTGCTTCAGTGGCCCTGGAAGACCTTACTCAAGAGACAGACAAGTTGGCTCCCTCCCCACATGGGTATGGGCTGAATTCTAGCAGCTGGGAGATCATCTGTTTTTTTCCCCTTTCTACGGTTAATTAGGCTGGGTGTTGCTGCCCCTTGTTGCCTCCCATGGTCAGAAGTGAGGCCCAGGTCCTGTCCCTATACTGTCTCACCAGGGGACTGAGGGCGAAGTCTGTGTCTCTTCAATCTCAGATAGCATCTTAGACTATCTGATAGACTTCTGAGCATCAGCAGCTAATTTCTTCAAAGGCATTCATTCCTTCTGCAAAATAAACTCATACACTTTTCTTGTGACCTGGGAGTTGTCTCCTACTGCCTGACAAAAAAACAGTACTCCAGCAGTTAATGATTATTATGAGAACAAAGGGTATTGGGCAGGAAGCAACTGGTTAACATGTTTAAACAAGCAGGAGCCTAGTCCAATTTTACATTATTTCAGTCATTAAAAATGCTGGGGTACTAAAATCTCAAAGGGCCGGTCTCAAGCAGGACGTCTCTATACCTATTTACAAAGGTGTCCTATTCCAAGCCACCTTCATCTCTCACCTATCTCCTGGCTCTAGTCTACACTCTAGGATCTTCTTCACACAGCAGCCAGAGTGGATCTTTTAAAACTTTAAGACAGATTATATCATTCCTCTGCTTAACATGCTTCATCAGCTGCTTCTTACACTCAGAACAAAATCTAGTATCTTCACACTGTGGCCAACTGGTGCCTATATTATGACCTACATCACCTGAAGAATTGGTAAAATGACAGATGCCTGTGCCCACTCTAAGAGATTCTGATTTTATTGACCTGGGGTGTGGCCTGGATTTTGGGTTCTTTTAAAAACTCCCCAGTGATTCTATTATGAAATGCAGTCAGAGCTGAGAACCACTTTCTCCAAGATCTGGCCTTGGTGACCTGTCAGACCTCACAGTGTTATCATTCTTACCATCACTCTTACCGTCACTCACTGCTGCCAGCCAGACCTCCAGGCTGCTCCTCGAGCATGCAAAGCAAGATCACATCTTTGCGTCTTGCATTGCTGGATGCTATGACTTCTGATGCTAACTTCCCAGAGTTAGGCCAGACTTCACAGGTTAAGGGCACAATTCTCCATGAGACTGCCTTTGCTTCAGACAATAGCAGCAAGCTCAGGAGTTCCCAGGCCACCCACACTTCTGACCACCTGGATACGAATTCAGGAGTTCACACTACCCCTTCAGGTTTGATAATTTACTGGAACAACCCAACAGAACTCAGGATAGCACTATACCTGTGATTATAGTTTTATTATAACAAAAAGGATACAAATGAGGACCAGCCAAAAGAAGAGATCATAGGTGAGGTCTCTGGCTTTTATGTCCTCTTCCTGTGGAATCAGGATAGATCACCCTCCCAGCACATTGATGTGTAGCATATGCACAGCATATTATTAACAGGGATGCACATTGAGCTTCATTGTCCCGAGTTTTTATTGGGTTTCATTATATAAGCATGATTGACTGAATCATTAGCTATATGATTGAATTCAACCTTCACCCCAACTCCCTTCCCTGGATGTTAGGCTGATATCATATGGCTCAAATTCCCAACCTTCTAATCACATGATGATCTTTCTGGCATGGCCAATCCCGCCAATCCCCATCATGAGTTATCTCCTTAGCATGAACTATCAAGGGGCCCAACATGAGTCACCACTTAAACTATCAGGGCCCACTGTAAATAACAAAAGCACTCTTATTACTCAGAAAATTCCAAGGATTTAGAAGTTACATCCCAAGAGCCACAGATAAAGGCCAGCCAAATTATTTATTATACAACACTGGATAAAGACATTTCTGACTCGATCTGTCCTGGACATTTTGATTACAATCTAATAAAACTCTTATTTGCTCAAGCCAGGTTGAGTTGCATTTTCTGTCACCATCAGGAATTCTTTGTGATGCACAAATCAATTGATTTTCCTCACTCCTAGGTCTTTCCTCTCTAGTTCATTTTGTATGTAATTGTAGGTTGGCTCAATCTTCCTAAATGACAGTTCTGATCTTGTCACCCCTTTGTTAAAAAACCTCTAGCAGTGAGTTGCTTGAGATGTTTTTCTTTATCTTACAGTAAAAAATATTTAGTTTGACATTCAAGGGCTATATAATCTGGTTCTAATTTTCTTAATGTTCTACAATTAATCCTTGCATATACATGTAAATCAAAATGGACTACTTGCTTTTCCTTAAATGTCTTCTGCATTTTCCTATTCTGTACCTTTTTTAGATTATCCTGTTTGGGATGTCTAGAGCTTCTCTGTATTTGTCAAATTGTACTATTAATAATTACCTCTTCTGTGAATTCTTCTCTAATAATCCAAGCTGGAAGTATCTCTCACTATAAATTCTTGAGTAATGAGCACTTTCTTTCTACTTCTCTAATGACACTTGTCACATCTTGCTTATTATTAATATTTGTCCTTTATTGGTACTTGTATACTTAAACTATACTAATTAAATCAACATTTAATGAGATCTTACAATGTTCCAAGAATACAAATAGGAATAATTTGTTTGTGCCTCCAAAGCAGCCAATTATTTAGTAAAAAAGGAAAATATATCTTTTATCAATTTATTTTACCAATCAGCCATTCTCTCCAAATATTTTATTTCCCATATTATGTCTATTCTCTTATTCTGAAATCCCTATTAGGTGTAAATTGGACTTTTCAATCTATTCTCTATGCCTTTTCATATGTTCTATTTATTTATCTCTCTCCTACATTCAGGAATATTTTTTCAAATCTATCTTCATGTTTACTAATTCCTTCTTCAGCTGAGTCTAGTCTGCTGCTTAACCCAGTTATCCAGAGGTAAATTTAAATGACTAGTCATTTCTAGAAGTTCTAATTAGTTCTTTTAAATTTTTTTGTCTTTTTTCATAGTGGGTTGCCATTTATTTTTTTCAATGCCGTTTGTATTTTTAAAATTGAAAACGCATAGATTATGGTCTTTTAGATTATTTTTTTCTATATATCAAGTTTTGAGATGGGAAGACCTCCTGTTTATTATATCCGTGACCTTTCTGATGCATTGTTTGTGAATTTTTCTTAAGAGCTCCCTTTAATGAGACTTATTTTTGTCTGGTCATCCCAAGCTGCGCGAGTGGTGAAGTTTAGTATAACATCATCTAGGTGGCCCAGAAGCACCTCTGGTTCAGGGCCACAGTAATTTTTAGGCTTGAGGTTTCCTGTAGGAACAGGTAGAGTAAATTGAGACAATACATCACTGAAGGTAACAGGCTTGGGATTTTTATTTCTCACAGAATACTTATTTTTCCTCAATCGGAGTTAATTGCCATCTTCTTAATCTTGATAGCTGAGATTTTTAGTACTCTGGCTGGGATTAAAGCTTTCTAGGAGCCTGGATTTATACAGGCACCTCAGTTCCTGCTCTCCTCCTCAGGTGGATATAAGAGGACTTCTGTTTCTGGTGGACATTAAAACCCTGGTCATTACCAAATCAACACCACTGCTTCATTCTACCTTTCAACGTTGTTGCAGCCTTAATTCTCATATTTAACAGTCTGGTTTTCAATCATCTCTGTGTTTCTGGCACTTGACGACTTCCTTTCTTTATGGAAAGATCAGCAAAAAATTAACTTTATTTTTGGTTATCATTTTATACAGTGTTCCTAAGGGTTTATAGTTTCTGTGTTTTGCTTAGTCTACCATGTTGCTGAAACCAGAAGAAAAAATGACTACATATCCTATTACATAACATCTATCCCCCCAGAAGACAATTTGATACATGCTGTAATAGAGAACTGAAAGAAATCCTATGGAAATTCAGAAAAGGTAGTAATTAATTGTGATTGCAGGGTTTCAGAAAATCTTGACTGAGTAACTCACAATTGAGTTGGGCTGTGAAGAATGGATAGGATTTTGACATGAAGAGGCAGAGGGGTTGAGTCTGGTGGAGGAAATCCCAAATAAGGAATGAGCTGTCACGAAAATGCACGTCATTTTGTGAAGTGGATTATAGTCCTGTGTGGCTGGACTTGCGTGTGGCTTGAAAACACTCCCACGTTTACATACAAGATCTCTCACAGTGCCTTGTGTGCCATACATGCTAGATATTCACTGGATGAACAAATACATGTGCAAGAATGTCACCAAAGTAAGGAGTAGAGTCTGAATATACAGAATAAAACTCGACCTCATTATAGCTCAGTTTCTTCACCTAAAAACAAAAGGGTACAAAGATAAGACTCTTGAAATTCCTTTTCGTTTTATTAAATAATATTCTAGGATAATGATTTATATAACTTAATGCTGATCCTAATTAATGCCAATTGAAGTAAGAAAAAGGGTACAAAGATGCGGATAACTTTTTGTTAAGGATAAATGACTCTGCTTGTCTGTTTGCTGCAGAGAAAGAGAGTTAAATGTAGTCTTGAAAAATGCTGTTTAATGGATTGGTCAGAGCAAAGAGGATCAGAGGTTGATCCATTACAGAGCTATATTTTTATAACCTACTCAAAGTTGCTGCTATTCTGGGCTAAAAAAGAGGCATTGCTTAGAGTTCCCTTTTTATGATTCCAGTTTTGAAGAGCTTTCTCTGTATGCAGCCTTCAGTTTCTAAAAATAAACAAAATAGGAAGACTTCTCCTTGGAGGAAACATTTAGCAACAGCAACCACAAAAGTTTGAAAGGGAAATTCATTGTCCAACAAAAAGATAAAAATCTAGCTTCTTTCTAATTTTTTAAAATTTATTTTACTTGCTGAGTTTTCTAAAATTTCCTTAGATTAATAAAAAAGGAAATAGGAAAGTCAATAATTTTACAGTTCATTTTTGAAACAAGTGAACACCCAATCATCACTGCATCATTTAAGAATAATTTTTTTAAAGAATAAAAGAAAAATGGCTGGGCGTGATGGTGCACACCTATAATCCTAGCACTTTGGGAAGCTAAGGCTGGAGGATTGCTTGAGGCCAGGAGCTCTTAAGACTAAATACTATTCCATTATATGTATATGCCACATTTTATTTATCCATTCATCTGCTGATGGATATTTGGGTTATTTCCACCCTTTGACAGGAGCTACTTTTAAACCAATTTAGGACAGCAAAAGCTAGGCTAGCTTCAGAGAGCTGGACACCTGGCAGGCCTGGCTAAGAGGATGAGATGTAAGTACCCACCATCTTTTAGATGCCCTGGAAAACTGGGGTAGAGCTCACCATGCATGCTTTTTCCCTGGCTGGGATGGAGCCAGTGAGAGCCTGAGACTCTGGGCCCCAAGCCACATCCTGATGTCCTTGGAGAATAGGGTGGGGAGGCAGACTGAACTGGGATATGATATTGCACCAACTGCATCAAATCCCACTGCCCACAGCAGACCAGAGGATTCCACTTTTCCTATAGGTTCTTTGGGCAAAAGCTTTATTCACTGAGAGTCCGTGTAAAAATTCTTTTTAAAAATAAGGCCTCAAGGAGAATGGCTTTCTTTAGAAGTAGTAATACGTGGCAGCTCATTACTGAGCTGCCTTTGACTTCTGTTTATTTCACACCTGTTGCATCTTTTTCCTGGTGGTGTCAGGCAGTCCCAGTAAGGCACAGTCAGGAGAAACACACGTCAGGAGCACATGAAGTGAGACATAGAGTTGCTTTTCCTATTCTTCACCCTTAATTTTTTAAAATTATAGGTAAAATCCTCTTACTTTTTTCTCTAGAGAGAAGAATAAGATTTTTCTCTTTGTTTTGCAAAAGTGTGTTGGTGGGACGTATCTTCTAATTACAGTTTCACCATCATGGTGCCATTATGGTTGCTTTAAAGACCAAGCAATAATAGATTTTGAGGCGTATAATACCCATGTTCTGTTAATACATCTGTAATTACCGTACATGCTCTGCTCGCATTGCTTCATACCTAGTTAATCTTGCTCAAACAGAAAACAACTGTGTTTCTATTTGTCATCTATTTATACTCTTAGGCCTAAACCTGCCTAGTGATACCTGGGCTCATGGATGTCACTTCCAGAAGCCACACAGGGATGACTAGGGTATGCCAATTGGCAACACAGTGCAATTGCACCCTAAAATTATTTAGGATTTTTCATGCAAAATCTTAAATCTTGGAATCTTAAACCCTATGATTCTCTTAGCAAAGCGACACCCTCCCCATCTGGGGAAGCATGATAATTTTTACCCTCACTGCCTCGCTGGCTTCTCTGGAGTCTGAGTGGGTGGAGAGTGAAGAAAAGACTCACAGACATCATAATAAACCCACAATAATCAGAACCTATCTAATTAGAATTAATTTACTTAACTCTTTTGCTAATTTTTCAAAGATTTTGCAGCAAAAGTCATAAGATATTTTTAAAATCTCTTCTGTATTTTAATGTTTGTCTCATGAAAAGTATGGAATTTACCGAAAAAAGTCTAGCCAAAACTGGCAACAGCTACTATATTCCCTAAGGTTTCTGACACCTTGAGTACTGTTCCAGAGTGTGGGATTGATTAATTATAAGAAGTGATAAAATATTTACAGTCATTATTTTGTTTCATGCCTTGAAAAAAACAGAAATAGTGAGACGGATACAGAAGGAGGAGTCAGAAGAGAAGTAGAATCTTGGTTCTGCTGTTTACAAGTCTCTAAAGCAAATAATTTAAGTCATTCTGAACCGCAATTTCTTCATTTAAAAAGATATAGATGATTGTTTTCTCAGTGGTATGGTTTTGCAATTCTAAAATAATTTTCCATGTCTTCTAGGCCTGAGCAAATAGTAAAACATATTGAGGTAATGGGAGCCGAGGTTTTAATTGTAAGAAAAGGGACTTGTAAATATGGAAAGGGAGAAATTAGAATGAACCCTGCAATGTTGGACTGCATGTTGGAGATATCAGAATAAACTCATGGATTTTAGGAGAGAGAGGGAGAAGGAGAAGGAGAGCGAGAGAAAGAGGGAAAAGGAGAGAGAGAGAAAGAAAGAAGGAAGAAGGGGAGAAAAAGGAAGGAAGGGAGCCAGCTAGGTAAGGTTGATTCCAGGGTTGGCATAGGAGAAGGCCTCTCACATGCTGACAGCAATAGGGATCACGCATCCGTTTTGCGACATCCATTGTCACATGACCTACTAATATACTGGGAAAATGGTACCATCTGCCCAAGGTACAAATGTTTTCTCTGCCCTGGATTGTTTCTTCCTGGGTTCTAACTCCTCCCTCATTTCTATAGGATGTTAGCACCATTCCTGTCCTACAGCCCTGAAATCACATAATGGGGGACTTCTGTACCCTTGGGCTGTACATGGCTTGACTTTTTTTACTGCCTCTTTCTCCTCTATGGCTTGATTTTTAATGACTTGCCACAATCCTTCCTTCAAAATACATTATCCTCTTCTACACTTGCATGGTTTTTGACCTAACTGCACATTTTTACATTTTCAGCCTTTCCTGATGCCTGTAACTATCTTATGGGTCCCACTGGACATGACTTGGTTTCCCCTTTACTCAGACCCTGTGGAGAGGCTTGGGTAAAATCACTTTGGTATGACTGGATGTGAAGACTCTGCATGTCAATTCTCTCTCCTACTCCTCCTGCTCTTTCATGCAGTGCTCTTGCCCAATTCTTCATGAAAATATGCACGAATTCAGCTAACAAATATTTGCCCCAGACATAGCTGAGGATATAGTGAAAACAAGACAGATAAGCTCTATGCTGTAATGGAGCTTATATCCTAACATGTAGAAAAACTGTAAACAAGCAAATGTGCAAACACCTAAGCCTTTCAAGTAGGGTAAGGGCTGTTAACAACAACAACATGGCCTATAGAGTAAAAGAGCAAGGAGAGTGAGTAGAGCACCATGTCAGATGAGGTGGGGAGGTGGTAAGGGAAGACTCTCTGAGGCTGTGACATCTTACAGAAAGAAATGGCAAAAATGGGCCAACCAGGTGATGTTCTGGAAGGAACAGGGCCACAGATAGAACAGCAAATGCAAGGGAGCTGATGTGTTGAAGGAAGAGAAAGAAGCCCAGAGGAGCTAAGATGTAGCCAGAGCTGGAGGTCTGAGCTGAGGACAGGGAGGTAGGCAGAGTCCACATTATAAAGGGCTGTACAGGCCATTTGATTTCTCAGTAACACTGGAAGCCATTGAAGGGTTTTCTGCTGCTTTATATTTTAAGAAGTGGGTTGGGGGAGTGTGGAAGCAGGTAAATCAGATGGTATCTTGGTTTGTTTGGGCTGCTATAACAAAATACCATAGACTAAGTGGCTTGTAAACAACACAAACTCATTTCTCACAGTTCTGGAAGCTGGGAAATCCAAGATCAAGGTGCCAGCAGGCTTGGTGTCTGGTAAGGGCCTTTTTCCTGAATCATAGATGGCAACTTCTTGTTGTGCTCTCACATGGTAGAGGGGGTGAATGCTCTCACTCTCTGAAGCCTCTTGGATAAGGGCACTAATCTCATTCATGAGGGCTCTGCCCCTATAACCTAATCACCCCCAAAGGGCCCACCTCCTAATACCATCACCTTATGTTTCAGGAAAATCCCAGGACGGTATAGGAAAACCACCTGCCAAACTGAGATGATGCTGAGAGACCAAACAAATGACCCAGACCAGCCCAGCCTGGAGAGTTAGATGAGTTTGTTAGAGGTTACTTACACAGGGCTCTCATTCCCAGTCAAAACAGGAATCCTCTGGGCAATCACTCCTCGGCCACGGCACGAGTTCTTTGGAGAGTAAGATTCGCCTGCCTGTTTGTTTGTGGAGCCTTAAATTTCTTTCTGGCAAGCGTTGCAGAGCTAGCTCTCTGCATCACTGTATATTTACATACAGTACAGCTTAAGCATGCACAGTATTTCCCATTAGGTGGGGACTTTACTATTACAATTAACTAAAGGGTACTAAGGTAACTAAGGCAGCTTAAAACAGTTCAAAGTTTTCTTCAGACGTATGACCATCTATGCAAAAGGAGCTATTTAACAATACACTTTGTACTTTGTATTTCTTTCAGCTTTTTTGTTTTGACCTATATCTCTAAATTCAAAAGAAACTTGCATGAGTTCTGTTAAACATTAAAAGCCAGTTGTGGGGAATTTGTATTTTTCCCTCCCCTTGGGGGTATGATTTCAACAAAAGAATTTTGGGAGAACATAAACATTCCATCAATTGTAAGTGGTTCTTTCTGCAGTCCAGGTGAGAAATGATGTTGGTTTGGAACTTTTTACTCCGGTAGCAGCAGCAGCAGCAGAAGTGGGGAAAGGTAAGCAGATATGGAATATGTTTGAGATGTGGAACTAACAGCACCCTACTTGTGAATCAAGTGTGTGGGATGAAAGGAGAACAGAGCCAAGACTACTGGTATATGGGCTTGAGCAACCCTGTGTGGATGGTTATTCATTTACAGAGTTAGGGAAATCTGAATAGCAGTTATTTATTATTATTATTTTATGTAGAAATCCAAAGTGTCATTTTGGACAGCTTACATTTGAGATACAAAGTGTAGGTGGTGAGTAGACATTTATAAACACAGATATAGAAGTTATATGAGCGGTCAGGGATGCTGATGTAATTTTAGGAGTCATTAGAATACAGATGACATTAAAGCTGTGGCCTGTATATATTCACTTGGAGGGAGTGTGTAGTCAAAGAAGAGGGCAGATGAGAAGGAAGCAGCAAAGAAGACTGAGAAGGAATAGCCGGTGCGGTTGCAGAGAAACCAGGAGGATGTGGGTGGTGGGGGCCCAAAGGAGAAAGTGTCTCCAGAAGGAAAGGTTGGTAAAAGGTGCCACATGCTGTTCAGAAGTCAAGAAATATGAAGATGGAAACATTTCATTAGCTGTGGCAATTTGGAAGTTGGTGACTTTGATGAGAATAGTTTCAGGGGAGTGGAGGTGGCAGAATACTGAGTGAAGTAAGTGTGAGGAGCATGAATATAAACTACTCTCTTTTTTGACAGTTTTGCTATGTGTGGAGGTGTGGCAGAGACACTAGTTGCCTTCCTAACATCCACTTTCCCTTTTACTTTAGAAGCAGAGCCTCACATTTTATTTACCTAGACTTTGCTGTCTGGAATAAAGACCTCATTTTCCAGCTTCCTTTGTGGCCACATAATGAGGTGGTTGGCATAGTGTTTCCAGGGGCGGGCTTTCTTAAAAGAAAGCAATTTGGCTGGGAGGAGCACTATTTTTGTCCTTCTCACCTTTCTTTTTCTTGCTGCTTGGAATGTCGGATGTGATGACTGGCACTGCGAGAGCAGCCATCTTGGGCCATGAGGTAACTTTAGAGCACAACATCCAAATGCAATGCAGTAGAAAAAAATGACAGAAGGGAGCCTGGTTTCTGATGACTCCATGGGTTGCTTACCTTTGGACTTCTTTAATGTGAGAGAAGAAATACTTGCACGTTTAAATCATTATTTCCCCCCCCCATTATGTTAACCACATCTATTCCTCATTAATGTAGAATCAAAGCAGAGAAACGGGCAGTGGGTTAGAGATAGGTGTGGGGTCAATATGTCAGTTTGTTTTTAAGTTGAATGAGTCACTGAGTAGGAATTCAATACTGTGATCTTTTCTTTGGAAAAAATTCCATAGTTCTTCAACACACCTGTTATAAAATGCCATTCAAGTTTTTGTGTCTAAATTTAAATTTAGTATAACTGTCAGGGTTCTCATGTGTGAGAAATAGCAACTGACTCTGGCTGATTTCAGCAGAAAAGAAATTGATTAAAGGCAATCAGTGCCTAATGGATTTGTGATGGCTGGAAAGTCAGGCTGGAACAATAGGCAGCACACAGGACTACAGACAAAATTATGCCACAAAATCAGTCTGGCAGGGACACAACTATTGTCAGATGAACTCTGGATGGCTCTTCTGCCTGAGCCACCCCTGGAGGCTGCATGCTGCTGACAGACACATTCTCCACCACCCCCTTCTTTGTGTCACAAATGCCTGATTCAAAATCTGCAATGGGGTATCCAATTGACTGAATCTTCTTCATGTACTCATCCCCTAGCTGCAAGGGAGTCTGGCCTAGCCTTCTAGAGTGAGAAGTGCCTCCACACAGACCTATCTGCAGGCTCACCTGCCAAGTGGACAATAACAATAATGTAAAATGCCAGCAAGTATCCATTATGGTTATTTTCTCAAATATAACTTTTAGTGTTCATTTAAAAAACAGGTAAGTGACCCAGACCGTGGTTAATTTCAATATGGATTTTTAAGTATGTTTGGATTATGTACAAAAAGATAAAGTACTTGAAACTGTAATAAATTGCTAAAATATACAGAAAAAAATTGAAGAAGATATATTTGGGTAGTAAAATCAGATTCTGGGTCATAAAAGCTATTGCTAAAATAAGCTAGGAAAGTGTAAATTTCCAATGCCTTTTTTTCAGCATCATACTTACCTACTTTAAAATTTTAATATTAATTTTTTACTTTTATAAAACTGGAATATCCTGTGCATATGTCTTTTGAGTGCAGGGTAATTAATATCCACAGCACAGGACAACAATTGGCAAATTCATCTATTATCCTTTGTAAACTATTTTTTTTTTTTTTTTTTTTTTTTTGTGGAGAGAGAGTCTCACTCTGTTGCTCGGGCTAGAGTGCCATGGTGTCAGCCTAGCTCACAGCAACCTCAAACTCCTGGGCTCAAGCGATCCTTCTGACTCAGCCTCCCGAGTAGCTGGGACTACAGGCATGCGCTACCATGCCCAGCTAATTTTTTCTCTCTATATATTTTTTAGCTATCCAAATTATTTCTTTCTATTTTTAGTAGAGATGGGGTCTTGCTCTTGCTCAGGCTGGTCTTGAACTCCTGACCTCTAGCAATCCTCCCGCCTTGGAGTGCTAGGATTATAGGCATGAGCCACCGCACCTAGCCCCTTTGTAAACTTTTTAGCATCAACAATTTACCACTTATTGAGTACTTACTATGTGCTTGGTATTGTATGCGGTACACATATTTTCTTGTCTAGTCTTCACAATGATCTGTCAAAGTCATCCCCACTTTACAGATAAGAAAATTGAGGCCCAGAGAAGCCAAGTAATTTGCTAAAGTTCATGCAACTAGGTAAAGCCATAACTAGGATTTTTTTTTTTTTTTTTTTTTTTGAGACAGATTCTCACTCTGTTGCCCGGGCTAGAGTGCCGTGGTGTCAGCCTAGCTCACAGCAACCTCAAACTCCTCGGTTTAAGCAATCCTTCTGCCCCAGCCTCCCGAGTAGCTGGGACTACAGGCATGCACCACCATGCCCAGCTAATTTTTTCTATATATATTTTTAGTTGTCCAGCTAATTTCTTTCTATTTTTTTCATAGAGACAGGGTCTCGCTCTTGCTCAGGCTGATCTCAAACTCCTGAGCTCAAATGATCCTCCCGCCTTGGCCTCCCAGAGTGCTAGGATTACAGGCGTGAGCCACCACGCCCGGCCATAACTAGGATTTTAATGAGGGCAAACAGGTATAAATTAGCAAATGACTGCCATAGGTCACTCAAGAAACTCCAAAGCCTCATGCAAGTTAATTCACTTTACTTATGATCCCAATTTATACATTATATTGGGAGACTAGATGCTGGCTAGATTTCTACATGATTTAGGTAAATGTCCACATGATTTAGTATATTAGATAGAATATAATGATCAACAACAAATATGATTTGGCAGTTTGTTCTTACCTATTGAAATATTTGCAGCTCCTTGTTGGTAAATTTTCAAATTACATGGACAATTTCCACATAATTCAAGCTGAAAATCTACTTATAAAAGGTGGATTTTGCCCAAATTGTATAGGTTATATGTTTATGTCAATCAAATTTATCCATTTACTTTATTAATGGGTCAATTAATAGAATAAATAATCAGATTTTTAGTTTAATTAGATACTATCTAAATGGACTAAAAATTAGTCATATTTAAATGCAAATTGAAGGGACATCTTGACATCTCATTTTGCATATATATCTTTGATTATAAATACTATATAACCTTTATGTTCAGATTTTTGTTTTCTTACAGGAGAAACTGATAATGAATGAATCATCATATTGGAGAGTGTTATCATCATGAATTTTTAAAAAAACATTTTCCTAAAGGAAATAAACAAGACAGAAGTACATTAATTCCTGTTCCATAATGACACAAGGGAGAATGCTTGATGTTTCATAAATTGAAAAGGAAATGGTCTTTGGAGAAATAAAAATGAAATTTGTAACCTTCTAAGAGGATGTATTTCTTTTTTCTTCTTTACTCATGCCTCTCATTTTCCGCTCTTACTCATTTGCAAAAATGAACTCTATTGAGCATGACTTTCCCTTTCTTCTCTTAATGGAGAGAAGAGTTGGAGGTTTCTAGGCCACTTGGAGTCCTTTGTGTCTCGAGGTAGGGAAGAGATTCTTTGCTTGTCACCTGTGGGAGCTTCATGGGGTCTATGGAGCTCATGAAATCACATGCAAAATGTTGTGTGTACGAATGCATGAGTGTTTTTGAGGGAAGAGGTTCCCTAGTTTTCATCATTGACTCAAAGGGAGATGTGGCTCCTAAAAAAATAACAAGCACTGTTCTGAGAAAGAAAACATAACCCTGTAAGTCCTGATTCAGTCACCTGAGCACCAAAGCACTCATGTTGGCAATAAATCAAAAGGGTTGTTTGAAAGGAGGCACAGCGTTGGCATCAAAATCATATTACTTATTATTATTATAAATAACAAATACATTGCTTTCAAGTGCTGTAATATAAATAATGTACTTAAAGAGAACTTTACTGTTTCCAAGTCACTTTTATCTATATTTACTCATTTAAAAAATCACAATAATCCTATGCTAAGGCTGGTTAATCACTGTTATCTTCATTTTACAGCAAGGCAAATAAAAACAGAAGGAACAAAAGCAACATGTTGGTTTAGATGATTGAAAGATTCAAAGGGATGAGCTCCTTTCCCATAAATGATGGAGTAGCAGTGAATATCTGACTCAAATTGGGTCAATGAGGGGTCCTTGCATGAGAATTTGGAAGTATGGCCAAAACCCAGCTGTCTGCCTCACAGGGCTCTGTGGTGTTTGTCTTTTTCCTATTATAATTAGCAAGTAGCAGGAGGAGGAAGAGAAGGAAGGAGGGGCTGTGGGCTTGGGGGTCGGGGCCAGAGAGAGAGAGAGAGAGAGAGAGAGAAAGAGAAAGAAGCCAGAGAGGGAAGAGAGCTCTTGTGGAGTCCTGAGTTCAGGACTTCTGCTCTTGGGTCCCTGAGATGGGCTTGCATCTGTGATAGAGCCTGGAGCACAAGTTGGATAGAATAAAGAAGATGCTTCAAATTTTTATTGAAATGTAGTGCTTGAAAGTGAATAAAGAACTTATTGAACATAATGCTAATGGAAGCAGGGCTCCCACTTCATCCAGTGTTTGCAAGAAACATAAAGAGCATATAAAAGGTAATTAAAACAAAATTCTAATCTTATCCTGGGTTTCTTAAGTATCAGTTCACAGCTCATAGGAACCTTTTTAAAAAATCCGCTTTCATCTGATTCGTAATTCCCCCTTCCTATTTGGAAGCACTCACATGACAAATTAAAAAATTCTCTCTTACATGCTAACATGCATGGATTTATGTCTCATTGTTCTCACTTTTCTTATTCTTTCTTGTCATTACCTTCATTGTCCATCACAAAAATCTGGAAACTTGGGAAAGCAGTGTAGAGGGAATAGGAAAAGTTTTAAGAGAAACTGGTAATATTTACATCTTAAGAAATATCACATCTACCATATATGTTAATGAATTTGCCTTTTTTGCCTAAACTGGTATGAGTTGGTTCCTATTGTTAGAACCAGTTCCCCTCAGCCCCAGGAACAGAGAGGCAGAGTCACCGAGGCTGCAAAAGGCAAAGGAGTTTATTGGCTAGCTCGAGCTAGGGTCCAAGTCCCAGAGCACCAACGCAGTGGCCTCTCCACGAACCAGGACCCCGCCCTCGGGTAAAAACTAAGCTTTTATACTTTTCAGTAGGTTACATGCACTGGGCACACCATCCCCATCCCTCCCTTAGTTCATTTGCTCCTTCAAAAGTGGCTGATCGTGTTGGCTCCTGATTGGTTGGTTCCAAGTCCCGGGACATTTTAGTTGTTATCAGCGGCATTCCAGGGAAGGGGAGGACCCGGGGAAACCGAAACTTAGGCCTATTTCAGGAGGTCCAGTCTGTCATGGAGTTACTTCTGCTCTCCTTCCTGTTCTACACCATCATTTCTAACAAAGTGTTCTAAATGAGATGTTAATGGAGATAAGAGGCGAGAACTCTGGCCTTTTAATTTAAAATCTGTTGTTTGTTTTTTATACACTCTGGCTATGTCTACATAGACTTCTACTGATAGAGAATTGAGGATTAAAGACTGGGTACTTTTAAAACATTTTTGTATTTCTTATTAGTTTGTGAGCCCCATAAGGGAGGGCATTGTGTCTGTCTTGTTCACGTCTAGCACATTTTGTATCTAGCACATTATTCATATGTAGAAAACTGTTGATACTAAAAAAAATTGATTAATCAAGGAAAGAATGAAGTCTCCATCTGCAGTTATTTAAAAAAATATTATAATCTTATTTACATTTGTGGAGTATCTTGACAGAAAAATACAATAGATAAATATAAACTGTATAATTACCATTGCTATTAAATTTATGGCGTCTTTTTGGATAAAATATTAAATTTCTAATAATTTTTCATCGTAGTGCCTGTTTTCCTCCCCCCCTTTGGTTGGCTTATATCTCAAGGGAAACTTTTCCAATTAACTATGATTTCTGTTGAAAGCTCTTTACTCAAAAAGGGCAATCAGTCTTATCTTCAAGTTAAGGCTTTTGTATTACACATTAATCCAAAAGGGAGGGGAGCTAATTTTGCTAATCAGAAACAGCTCTAGTTACATAACTCAGGCCTAAAAAATGTGGGATAGAATATGGTCATGGGAAAGAATTGATGAAACAATATTTCAACATATTTTTCTACATATGTTGCCATGAATCTATATTTGTGGTATGATGAGTGCAAATCATAACTGGCTTGGTTGAAAACCTGATGAGTGTGTTGTATCATAGTGAGAATAGCACTGGGCTATGGAAAAACCTTGACTTTCTGCTCTTATAACCCAATAACATTTGTAACCGGGGCTACTTAACCTTAATATCCCTAGTTTATATTCCCAAAGGATTTGAGTATTTTCTCCCAGGTACTCAAGCCTTCTTACTTCTCTCCATTACCATCTTTAGATCTTGGATTCAGAAGGAGGTGTATGCAATATTCCCAGGGAAAGAGGGGGTCACGGTAAACATGCTTTCCTTCTTGATGTCTCAAAATGGGTTGAGGTGTCAGTGTGGAGCCGAGAGTGCACTGGAATGAAAGATCAGGGTTCAAAACTTGACTCTGCTACTTCCTGGCTTTGTGACCTTCAGCAAGTTAATTAATTCTTCTGATCCTAAATTTCCTCAACTGTACAGTAGCAATAACAGTACGTTTACAGGTTTATTATTAAATGAGGTAATGTGCTAAACATCTGGTACATAGTAGACCTCCAAAAAGTACTGCTTTCCTCTTTTTCTCCCTAGTATCTCTCCTTCACTCAATTTTTCATCCCATGAAGGACAGCCGGTGACCTTACTAGGCGTTCTAAGATTCCTCTGCCTCTTGGGAAGAATTGCAGATGCTACAGAGGCTTCTCTCTTTCCTGCACCTGTGTCTCCAGGAGGACTGGGACTCTAAAGTCTGGTGACATTTTCTATAGAAAAATGTCAACCTCAGAAAACCTCTAACTACCTTGGTAACTCAAGCCCTTGAATACCAAGTTATAGGCAAATGGCCACCCATTTTGATGCCTATCCTACTTTTTTTGTATAAGGAACTCATAAAGCATTCACCATAGGATCATGGATTACAGCAGGGGATGATACAGTGAGTAAAAAAAAATCATTTTTTAAATACTTTAATAATTTAGACTTGCACGTCAAGATAATTTTCCCAAACCAAGATAAATTTGTAATAGAAAGTGGATATTGGACAAATGCAAATTTTACATTGTGCCCCAAATTAGATCATTTTCACATATGAGAAAATTGCTTCATTGCTGGCTAGGGCTTATTACATCTGCTAAAATATAACAAAAAGTTCTAACCACTAATTTGAATTCGAGTCATTAATCCATTCTGTGATTCTTTGTAAAAGGGGAAAATTGAATCTCTGTCAAAATAAAGCCACCCTTGAATTTCGTAGTATATTTTTTCCATTTTAATCTTTCTACCTTGGATAGCCTGTCAAATATCTTAGTTTGCCCAGGATGATCCCATTTGGAGAATGTTGTTCCGCTCCTTTCACTCCCAAAGGTGGTTTGGATAATGAAATTGTATGTATACAATAACCTTGGGGCATTGCCTTTGATATTTTTTCTTTGGAATTTCAGAAGTAAACTTGTAGTCTCAGTTTTATCTTTAGAATATGGCTTCTGTGGAATCTGGAGACTTCGTGAACTTGGATAGAAAAAAACTGTGCCTTTATGATACCTAGCTCTAACTATCCTTCAGTTATGAATGTAGGTAGCAAACTACAACAGTATTAGTAAGGCTGTGACTTTGTTACCAAAAAAAGACACAGATATTTTCATATTACATTACAGCTGGTGCAGATATTGCAAAAATGTCACTCATTATTATGTCTAAATTAGGAAGATGACTTGAAATCATAATCTTTATGACTATAGATATTGTACAATGTTTCTGGTCAGCTATTAACCAACTCTACTTTCACCAAACATGAAATGCTGTATTCTTACAGTGGTGTCCTAGACATTTACGCTATGTTACATTATTTCCTATCTGCAATTATTTGTTGATCCATATGAGGAAGAGATAAGTCATTTTTATTGTTTCTTAAAATTTTCCAAAACTAGATAGTTTAAATAAGAATTCTTAACTGCCATCTGTGACGCAATGAGGGCCTTTTAAACACAGTACATGGGTCTTCCCCCCCCCCCCCCAGTACATGGGTCTTAATGTCACCATAATGGAGTCTCTTGGAAATGTACAAACTTTCTTGCCTAAACTGCTAATGTAGACCTTCCTTGTTAACTGTCAACACTGGAGCAGAATACTTTACCCCATGAAGATGAGATACAAAATTCTCTGTCAATTTCTTTAAAAGAGAAATTTGCAAACATATGGAAACATTCCAGAAAGCTTTACAAGTTATTTTATCTCAATGGCACCAAAGTTGAACCGTGAACCATCATTTCTTTTTCTTTTTGACATAAAGTGTATTAAGATGATGATCTTCCTAAAGAGGAATTTATTAGTCTTAGGTAGAAAAACTGGACAAAAATTGGAGTTTAACTAAATAAATCATGGAGAATTCAGATGTTTCTTGACAAAAGCTGTCCCTGCCTTTTAAAGTAGCTATGAAAGCTTTAATCCATTTGCAAAATTTTATCTTTGCACATCAAGATTTTCAACACGTGTAACAAATAACAAAAAAATCAAAATCAGTTTTTATCCAACATGGCATGCCTATAGATTTCAATTATTTTGTTATTTGTTACAGGTGTTGAAAATCTTGATGTGCAAAGATAAAATTTTGCAAATGGATTAATATTTTATTCAATCTAAGCAACAATATCTTTACCACTGATAAATCTTTTAAAAAATAAATTTATTTTAAATTTGTCTATATTTTAAATGTATTTTCTTATTTAATGCATTAATAAAAAAATCACATAGTATTATGTTACACATTTTATTTTTTTATGTCAGCATATTACAGGGGTACAAATGTTTAGGTTATGTGTATTGCCTTTGCCCCACCTGAGTCAGAGCTTCAAGGGTGTCCGTCCTCCATACAATGCACACCACACCTACACATTTGTTTTTCAAAGCTATTTTGGTAACTATATTTCAGTATAAATGGTTTCTCTTGTAATTCCATATATTTTATTTTATACACTTAAAAACATCATTCTGAAAGGGATCTTTGAGCTTTACCATATTGCCCACAAGGCCCATGACACACAAAAAAGATTAAGAACACTGGCTTTGAACCTATGTCTCAGAGTAGAAACTTCAGGAGGCATAATAGGTATAAATTTTCATTTATTTACTGAACAGAATTTTAAGGTCTTAGATGTGAAAGAGATTTTAATGGAACACCTATTATACAGATTCATGTATGTATTACTTCAGTAAATAGTTAGAAATATCAAGTACTACAGAGAAATACAGGCAAAGTTCTCTGGATAGTCAGAAGAAAAAGAGAGCACTATCTATTGAGAATAGCAGGAAATACATGGATGAAAGGGAGTTTCTGCTGGTTTTGATAGGATGGGGTATTAGTCAATGTTTTTCAGAGAAACAGAACCAATAGGATATATATATATATATATATATATATATGAAGAGATTTATTATGAGGAATTGGCTCACATGATTACGGAGGCCGAGAAATCCCATGAACTAGCCTCTGTAAGCTGGAAACACAGGAAAGCCATTGGTGTAAATTCCAGTCCAAAGGAAGCAGAAGATTGATATCCCAGCTCAAAGAGATGGCAGGAAGCAAAAAGGGCAAATTTCTCCTTCTTCCACTTTTTGTTCTGTATTAAGAACCTCAAGCAATTGGATAATTCTCCCCTGACCCTACATGGGGAAGGCAATCTATTTATACTGAGTATATGGATTCAAATAATAATCTAATCTGGAAACACCCTGTTTGTGTCTGCCTCCTCCCCCCAATTCATATGTTGAGATCTAACCCTTAAGGTGATGGTATTAAGAGATGGGGCCTTTTGGGATTAGACCATAAGGGCAGAGCCCTCATGAAAAGATTAGTGCCCTTACAAAAGAGGTCCTAGAGAGCTCATTCACTCCTTCTATCATGTGAGGACACAGCAAGAAGGCACCATCTACAAGAAAGTGTGAATTTACCAGATGCCTAATTTGCTGGCATCTTGATCTTGGACCTCCAGAACTGTGAGACATAAATTTCTGATGTTTATACATTACCCAGTCCATGGTATTTTGTTACAGCAGCCCACATGGACTAATACATACCCTCACAGACATACCCAGAAATAATGTTTAATCTGGGCACCGCTTGGCCTCAGTTAATTTGACAATAAAATTAACCATCACAAATGGGTAAGATCTGAATATTTTTAGGTGGAAAAATTTATGCTTAGTTTATCAGTAGATTCATTCAAACAACCTCTGAGCTATCCTTGATTTCTCTTTCTCCTTCTCCTTGCATCTATGATCAAGTCTTGTCACTTATGCCTTAAAACTCTGACTTGGGTGGGGCAAAGGCAATATATGTAACCTAAACATTTGTACCCCTGCAATATGCTGAAATAAAAAAAAAATTAAAAAAACAAAACCAAAAACATGTTGTTTGAGTTATAGTATTATATACATAAGCCCTCACATCAAAATGTTGACTATTGATATATAATATGCATATTAAATTGAAGAGGATGCACTAGAGCAGTAGTTATCAATCTTGGCAACACATAATCATCACCTACCATTATCTTATATCCATCCCCCCACATTCATCCCCCATGATACTGCCTGGCGTCAGGTTTATAACCAGGACTACTGGAGTAGTCCTCTACCGTACCTCCCTCTCTTTTCTCACATCCATGTCTTCTATACAGGCTATCCTCATTACAATAACAATAATAGTTTGCTTGAGTGTAGCAGTAATGATAAGAAATGTTTGACCAGAGAAAAGAATCCTTATTCAATAAATGGTGCTGGGAAAATTGGATAGTCACATGTAGAAGACTGAAACAGGATCTGTACTTTTCACCTCTCACAAAAATCAACTCACAGTGGACAACAGACTTAAATCTAAGGCACGAAACTATAAGAATTCTAGAAGAAAATGTTGGAAAAACTTTTATAGACATTGGCCTAGGCAAAGAATTTATGAAGAAGACCTCAAAGGCAATCACAGCAACAACAAAAATAAATAAATGGGACCTGATCAAATTAAAACGAGAGCAAACAGACAACCTACAGAATGAGAGAAAATATTCGCACGTTACACATCCTATAAAGGTCTGACAACTAGAATCTATATAAAACTCAGGAAAATCAGCAAGAAAAAATCAAACAACCCTATCAAAAAGTGGAGAAAGGACATGAACAGAACATTTTCAAAAGAAGATAGACTAAAGGCCAACAAACATATGAAAAAATGCTCAACCTCTCTAATCATCAGGGAAATGCAAATCAAAACCACACTGAGATATGTCTTATCTCCAGTGAGAATGGCTTTTATCAAAAAGTTCCAAAATAATAAATGTTGGAGTGGATATGGAGAGATAGGAACACTCATACACTGCTGGTGGGACTGCAAAATATTACAACCTCTGTGGAAAGTAATATGGAGATACTTCAAAGAGCTGCAAGTAGATCTACCATTTGATCCAGCAATCCCATTACTGGGCATATACCCAAAGGAAAAAAAGACATTCTATAAAAAAGACATCTGCACTCAAATGTTTATAGCAGCACAATTCACAATTGCAAAGCTGTGGAAACAACTCAAGTGCCCATCAGTACATGAGTGGATTAATAAAATGTGCTATATGTATACCATGCAGTTCTACTCAGCCACAAAAAACAATGGTGATCTAGCACCTCTTATATTATCCTTGATAGAGCTGGAGCCCATTTTACTAAGTGAAGTATCACAAGGATGGAAAAACAAGCACCACATGTACTCATCATCAAATTGGTATTAACTGATTGACATTTAAGTGCACATATAGTAATAACATTCATTGGGTTCGGGCAGATGGGAGGGACGCGAAGGGGATGGGTTTATATGCACCTAATGGGGGCAGTGCGCACTGTCTGGGGGATGGACATGCTTAAAGTTCTGACTCAGGTGGGGCAAAGGCAATATACATAACCTAAACATTTGTACCCCCATAATAGGCTGAAAAAAATAAAAAACAAAAAAAACAAAAAATGTTGTTTGAGTTATAGTACTATATACATAAGCCCCCACATCAAAATGTTGACTATTGATATATAATATGCATATTAAATTGAACAGGATGCACTAGAGCAGTAGTTATCAATCTTGGCAACACATAGTCATCACCTACAGAGCTATTAGAAAGTCCTGGTGCGAGAGCCTTGCCCACAATGATTCTCATTTAATTCCCAATCAGACCCAGCTCTCGAACGGCCATGCCCCGGTTCCTGTATACCTCGCTAGTTTTGACATTTGTCACGTTGATCTTGTAACCTTTCAAACTACTGTTATTCCCTCAAATAACCATGACACCCCCTTTGCATTGAATGCTCTTTTCCATCTTGTCTGTCTATATTTTTAAGACTCAGTCTATCTCTTTGAGGAACAATTTTTAGTCAACTCCAGGTAACATTGTCTACTCTCCCTTTTCAATCCATATATTCTTTTTTTTTTTTTTTTTTGAGACAGAGTCTCACTCTGTTGCCCAGGCTAGAGTGAGTGCCGTGGCGTCAGCCTAGCTCACAGCAACCTCAAACTCCTGGGCTCAAGCGATCCTACTGCCTCAGCCTCCCGAGTAGCTGGGACTACAGGCTTGCACCACCATGCCCGGCTAATTTTTTTTAATATATATATTTTTAGCTGTCCATATCATTTCTTTCTATTTTTAGTAGAGATGGGGTCTCGCTCTTGCTCAGGCTGGTCTCGAACTCCTGAGCTCAAACGATCCGCCCACCTCGGCCTCCCAGAGTGCTAGGATTACAGGCGTGAGCCACCGCGCCCGGCCTTCAATCCATATATTCTTGTATCATAGCAATTGTGCATCTTTTTTTTACCTGTGGTCCTCTCTTTGCCACATTAGAAATGGCATTGGAAAGGAAGCCATTTTCTTCATGTCATTTTCATAAATATATTTTCAATGATCTTAACAGCTTGCATGCACAGCTACTATTATGTGGAAATGTCACACTTAAACTGGAGTCAAAGTTAGTTTTTCTTCTATCTTTGCTTATACAGTACCTTATTTATCAATCCCATTTTATATTAGTAATAAGATCCTGTTTCTCTGTTACAGATGTATTTGTAATAAAACATGTATGAGAACTCAAATGGGAATTTTGAGAAATGCATTTTTCTCATTAATTATTTTAAAAATCCTCCTTGGAATCATTACAAACATAGCATGAGAAAGTTTTTATCAAAGTAGGATTAAGGCCAGATGCCAATCTTTTATTTTGCTCGGGAGTTTCACATCAACATAAACCAGAGAAGTGGCAGCTGCTACTTTTACACAAGTGGTAAAATCCCCCGGCAGATGGAACTGGCTCAGCCATGGACCCCTTGGAGGCTGTGGGAGTATTACATTCTGAGCTCACATTTGCAATTCTGGGCAAAATTTGCAAAATGGCTTCTCGGCAAGGAGTCTATATTTGCATACTCAAATTAGATCAGTACAAATATGAATGCCACCAACCTGGTTTCCATGTCAAATCATCACCCTCTGGTAACACTGATCTATCCATCTTGATTATTTATTATAACCTCTAGCTTTGAAAATTTAACCTTAAATTTTATACTATGTTATTTCCCCTATTTCTTCATGACTTTCAAGTCATTAATCATAGTCTAGACAAAATTAAGTTCTCACTGCATTTTTTAAATACCCTAAAGGATATAGACCCCCTCAAATAATTAAACTCTAAAGAAAACATTTTGAAAGGGATTTATTTCCTAAATAAAAATTTTGCTGAATATTTCTTTATCTCAGTCTTATCACTGTTAGGTTCAGTAGTAAAATTGTAATGATAAATCACAATTATCTAAGAATTCCTCCTTTCCATGTGCTACTTTAAAAACATGGTTAGAAGGCCACTTGCATTAGAATCAAATGCACATTCTTGTTCCACCCTTAATGAGAAATATATACCTCTAATAAGCACTCCAAGTGATTTCTGCGAACCATAAAGTTTGAAGACTACTACTCTATGTCATTGTGAAAATTATACACTCCAGATAACATGTCTCTCTGAATTCCCCTTTTTGTAGTCTGCTGGGTGCAACTGTAGCTCTGTTGGCATTTATACTTTTCATGCTGGGCTGGCCATATTTGTTCCTCAGGGTCTAATATTGATAGTAAAGAAATTTAGTTTCTGTGCCCATAGACAGAATCCAATTATTGTAAACCTCATAATTGACTGTTTTTGTTTTTGTTATTTCTTTTGCATTTTACATTTTTAGCTTCAACTCTTAGGCTCTTAAAATGTGGTTATTCTCTTGTTTACTCTGCAATAAGGATTCTTTTAGAAAGAACAAGAACTCTTTTTTTAAAAAAGTCCATATGAGCTTCTGCTTAATGTTTTAATGTCTGTCCAATCCTCACTCCTGATTCACTTAGATGATTTTTGGATAATAATGGTAAATGCTTGAAAGAATTTTGGTGATTATTCAGTATAGAAATCCTTCATTATTCTCATTTTCATAATTTCTATTCACTTTTCTCCTTAATTCCAAATGTATATCCATTATATATTTATCAAAAGTTTAATTTATCATTATTGCCAAGTAGTTTATAAGAACTGCCAAAAGTCTGCGGAGTGTTTAGATAACCACAACTTTATAAATATTCCTCTCTTCATTTCTTAGGTGAACAGGCCTGGAATTATATATTCTTGTAAGAAAAGACTCTTTATAGTCTTATGATTACATATATGCTCTGAAGAGAAACCAGAGCATAGTTACCCTGCAAAAAGAGCACTCAAGAACAATTTTAACATTTCCTGCCAAATACCCTAGCTTGTGGCAATTTTTAAACATTGTATAAAATGACACACATTCCATATATGAGGTGTGATTAAAACATAAGACAAGTCACACATGAAAATGGTTCTCATTACTTTATAATCACACCTCATACATAATCTCAGGCAAATTAGTCATGGAATATAATTTTTAAAACCCTCACCTTATTGCCCACCTACCTCTAATCCACTTCCCCTCTGGCCACCCCAAGGTGAGAGAAAGTAGATTGCCATCCAAAGACATCTGGTTTGGAATACAGGGGAGCAATCAAACATCCTCGGGTGGGGTGTCAGCAGGGATCTGCCACCCCTGAAAACTCAGCACTTATGCAGTCTTGAAATTATTTCTGGCTGTTTCATGTAGGGCAGCTCTAGGCAAAATCACACAGCAAGTGAAGTCTGGTTTCTGCACTTCATCTCCCCATGGTTTCCAGAGCTGCTCTGCTGTTTCCTACTGCCGAGAGTCTTCTTCTGCGGCTTGTGTTCACAGGCAGTTCTGAATTAGTCTTTCTTATCTCAGTTCCTACTAATCATGTGTATACATCATATGTCCTATCCTATCATTTGGTTCATTTTAATTCATAACCATTTATGCTGAGGAAGTACATGCTCTCGGCTTCTGTCTGAGGCTATTGCTTCCCAGCCTGTCAGAATGGCCATCCTGCAGCTGCAAACCTCTATGAGAAACAAAGCTTTCCTTTCCAAATTTATGAACCGTGTCATTCTTCAGCTGGCATGATTGGTGATGAGGATGGCATCCACAGAGACTCTCGGTTTCTCCCAGCATGATCAAAGTCAACACACTGATGTCTGCACCAGCCCATTGACAGCTCAGTTGTCTTCCTGACCTTGCTGGGAGGAATTAGGGTAAGATCCCCCAAATGTAAGATCTCCCACTTTAAGGATGAAGATCCTGGAGACTTTATTTCTCTCTACCCCTTCCCTTCATTTCTTCTCAGTTTCTTCCCAGTCCCTTTCCTGGTTCCCTCTATCCAAACCCAAGAAGGGACCTTTCCAGTCCAGTGAGACTCAGCTGATCTTTAAGTTTCCAGTTGGACTTAGCTGGTCCATACAGTTTTGTGAGGACGTTCATGCTAAGGGCGCTTGACGTGACACCTTCATAAGGTAAGGGCAGTTATAGAGAAGCTTAGTTCTAGGGTGACAGTCTCTGATCAGCTGCCATTAGGGACTCCAACAGCTTACATGTTTAAGAACCATAGAAAAATTCTTGTAAATATTTGAGATCCTAGATAAAGCTGACCTGGGATGATTCAAAGCTTTGCTAGCCACAATGAGGGTCTTATCTATTTAGACTAGTTTATCTGTTGGAAAAAAGGTGTTATTGAACTTCCCAAAAGCAATGAAGACCATTCTATAATTAGTATTTCAAGTCTTCTAAAAGCAGTTGAGTCTCTTATAGCATCTCTTAAATAGAATAATTTTAAATTAAAATAAGAGATTCCATAAACTAGAAAAACCTGAAGAAAAATGGCATGTGTGAAAAAATTAGAGCTGACTCTTCTTTATTCCACCCCTACCTTCTCTCCTCCTTCTTCCTCTCTTACTCCTCCTCCCCTCTTATTCCTCCTTCTCCTACAGCCCTTGTGACCCCCTCCTTTCACCTCTCATACACCTAGAACCCTCTTAACTATCCCTTTACCCCTCTGACTCAGCAAGTGCGTCTGAAATTTTGGGTCTTAGTCATAAGTTCTATCTATGCCTAGGCTGATATCTAGAAGAGTTTTTCCTACATTTGCTTCTAAAATTTTTATGGTTTCATGTCTTACATTTAAGTTTTATATCAATCTTGAATGAATTTTTGTGTATGGTGAGAGAAAGGTGTCCTATTTCATTCTTCACATGTGGCTATCCAATTTTCTCAGCACCATTTATTGAAGAGGGGTTCCTTTACCCAGTATATGTTGTCAGCTTTGTCAAAGATCAGTTGGCTGTAGGTAGATGATTTTATTTCTGGGTTCTGTCTTCTGTTCCAATGTCCTATGTTTCTACTTTTATACCAGTACCGTACTGTTTTGGTTACTATAGCCTTGTAGTATAATTTGAGGTCAGGTAATGTGATGCCTCTAGATTTTTTCCTTTTGCTTAAGATTGCTTTGGCTATTTAGTGTGTTTTTTGGTTCCAAATGAAGTTTAAGATTATTTTTTCTAAATCTGTGAAAAGACATTGGTATTTTGATGGGAATTATGTTTAATCTATAAATAATTGGGCAATCTGGACATTTTAACGATGTTGATTCTGCCAATCCATGAGCAAGAACTGTTTTTCCATTTCTTGGTGTCAACTGCGATTTCTTTCATCATTGTTTTATAGTTCTCCTTGTAGAGATTGTTCACCTCCTTGCTTAAGTATATTCCTAGGTATTTTATTTTCTTTGTAGCTATTGTGAATGGTATTAAGTCCTTGATTTGACTCTCAGCTTGCCTGCTATTAGTATATAGAAATGCTACTCAGTTGTGTACACTGATTTTGTAACCTGAGATTTTACTGAATTTATTTAACAATTCTAGGAGTCTTTTGGTGGAGTCTTTAGAGTTTTCTAGATACAAGATCATACTGTCAGTGAATAGGGATTGTTTGACCTACTCTTTCCTGATTTGGATGCCCTTTATTTCTTTCTCTTCCTTGATTGCTCTGGCTAGGACTCCCAATACTCTGTTGAATAGAAGTGGGTGACAGTGGGCACTCTTGTCTTGTTCCAGTTCTTGGGGAAAATGCTTTCAACTTTTCTACATTCAATATGATGTTGGCTGTGGGTTTATCATATGACTTTTATAATTTTAAGTTATTTTCCTTTAATTCCTAGTTTGTTGAGGGTTTTTTTTACCATGAAAGGGTGCTGGATTTTATCAAATGCATTTTCTGCATCTATTGAGATGATCATATGGTCTTTGTTTTTGCTTCTGTTTATGTGTTGGATTATGTTTATTCATTTGTTTATGTTGAACTATCCTTGCATCCCTGGAATGAAATCCCCTTGATCATGGTGAATTATCCTGTTGACGTGTTGTTGAATTCAGTTTGCTAGTATTTTTCTGAGGATTTTTGTATCTATGTTCATAAGGGATGTTGGTCTCTAGTTTTCTTTTTTTGTTGTATCATTTCCAGGCTTTGGTATCAAAGTGATACTGGCTTCATAGAATGAATTAGGGAAGATTTTCTCCTTCTTGATGTTATGGAATAATTTCTGTAGGATAAGTACCAGTTCTTCTTTGTAAGCCTGGTAGAATTCAGCTGTGAATCCATCTGGTCTGGGGCTGCTTTTTGTTGGGAGATTTTTTATTATTGCTTTAGTCTCACTGCTCATTATGGGGCTGTTCAGGATTTATATTCTTTCCTGATTCAAGTTTGGGAGGTTGTGTGTTTCCAGAAATTTATCCATTTCCTCTACATTTTCTAGTTTTTTTTGTGTGTAGAGGTTTTTGTAGTATTCACTGATGATATTTTGTAATTCCATGGTATCAGTTATAATGTCTCTTTTTTCATTTCTCATTGAACATATTTGAGTCCTTTCCCTTCTATTTCTGGTTAATCTCACTAGTGTTCTAGTGAGATTCAACAAAGTCTGTGAATCTCCCTCATTTGAAATCCTACCAGGCCTGATCTGTTTTTCATTGCTAGTGCCCTGCCGCTAAAACTATACAGACACCCTCCCTTGGCCCAGGGTCTATTGCTGAAGAGGTGGGCATATGAGATTGTAAGGGCTGGTTTTGAAGGATGGAATTAGTTCAGGCCCTCCAAATCAAGGACTGGCACACATTTGCCTAAATAGCTGGCGTAATGGAGAATTTTGCCTTCTGGGCCATTATGTGGCCCCTTTTTCAGCCATCCCAATAATGGAAAAATTCCTGCTTCCCATAGACTTAAAAAAATTACTCAGAGGGTATCAAGATACCAGGTGATATATGCCTCCTGGGTATAATTGTTCCCAGTTGTGGGGTTTATGCAAGTAGAGATATAATAAGAAATTTATAGGCCACCTTAGGACAAATTACTAAAGATACCGCAAAAAGCATTGTGATACAACTAGTCTCTAAATTTCTTAGCTCAAGTGGTTTTAACAAGATGATTAAGTTTCATATAGCTAATTGCTACAACTCTGCAACTAAAACCAAGATTACAGTAGCTCATTTCTTACAGATAAGTTGATTTTATAACCTTGATTTTTTTTTTTTTTTTTGGCTATGTTGCTTTAAAGGTTTTAAAGGGTTAATGAGTGCCTGTCCACCTCCATTCCCATCTGGCCTAGAATGTTTAATTGGCTGTAAGCCTTTTGGCTCTAAGTCCCTTGGCCATAGGGATCCCACTGAAGGCCTGGATGGATCCAGGGCCGGTAATCACACCTCCCAGCAAAGATAGCATAAAATAAAAGCTTAGCCTTCAGTGTTGCCTCTGGAATATCTCAGCCAAAAGGGGGAATTGGGAAATAATAATAAAATCCTAAGCCCCGCAAATGACTGAATGGATCCCCTCTTGGTCAAGGGAACTCCAGAGAAACTTTAAAACTGAGTTCTCAGCCATGACAGGATAGGAAGTAACACATGCTTCCCTTGTTAACCACCATTAGGCTTTCTTCCCTAGGGCTAAACAGAACCAGCCTTTGGAAAGACTGGCTCCACCCCTGATTTCAATCAACCACCTAATGCTGCTCCTCCCTTTTTGCAGTTCCAGCACAGCTGACCAGCATTCTTTCCTGATAGGAGACCACTGAATGTGGAGTGGTTCTGAGCAATCTACAAAGAATGCTCAGTGGGAGTTTTCATGTTCTTTTGATGTCAGAGGGCCAAAAACTCCACCCTCACATCATTCTGATTCTGCCATTTTCTGAACATGGATCCCATGAAGTAGCAGGAAACTCAATGTGCACTTGTATGTTTCTCCCTTCATAAATATTCATGACTCCTGTAGTGAAATATGTATGTTCAACCAACCTGCTCAGCATAAATTCCTGCTCCCATTGCCTTTCCCAGAAAGTACACCCTCTCAGCTTCTGCCCGAGGCTATTGCTTCCCAGCCTGTCAAAATGGCTACCCTGCAGGCTACAACTCTATGAGAAATAAAGCTCTCTTTTCCAGAAAAAAAAAAAAATTTATGCTGAGCAGCTATTATGTGCCAGACGTAGTGCTTGGTGTTACAGGTACAAAGATGAAATCCATGACTTAACTTCATGGAGTTTGCAGTTTAGCTGGATGAGACAAACTAACAAATTTAATTACATGAAGGTGAAGACATAGGCTTGTTTTGGCTAATTGATGCATTCTAAGAACTAAAACAGTACTTGGTGCATAGCAGATGCTCAATTAAATATGTGTTAATGAAATAAAAATATGCCAAGTGCCAAGCTAGAGGTCTACACTGGGTGCTGTGGGAATGAGATGATTCAAGAAATGTATCTGGAAAAGATGACACCTGAGCTCAGTCTGAAAAGGATGAATAAGTTATTCAGGGTAAGACAGGCAGAGAAGGCATTCTGGACAAAGGGAAGAAAAGGAACAAGTCATGGGGATTTTAAATAACACAGTGTGTGCAAGGATATTTTAACAACTGGATTTTACCAGACTTTAAGGTAAAAAGCAAGGAGTGGTAGGAGGCTCCTTCCTCCTTGATAGGGAGGCACATAGGGGCAAGGTTATGTAGTATCTTATATACCATACTATGAAGTCTGTATTTTATTCATGGTCAAGGAGGAGCCATTGTCATATTTACATTTTTTTATAAATCTTCTTGATTGTAAGTTAAGAAATAAATTGAAGGGGGATAAGTGTAGAGGCAGAATGCCCACCTAGGAGGCTATTGCAAGAGACGAAGCTATCGGTGATAAAGATGGTGACCCTGAGCTAGCTTCAAGGAGGTAGGTAGCTAACCTGAGATATTACGCTTATTCATGTGTTAGCAAGACTTTATATGGCAAAGACCTTTTCTTTTAGGTAAAATATGAACATGCCCTTAACTTTTGTTGCCAAGAAGCTCAGAACTGATTGCTGAATATTGTACAGGTTGGTTAGAATTGGCTAGTGGTAAAATTATCTCAATTACCCTGTGTAGTTTTGATATGTATTTTTAAATTTCAGATATTTTTGTTGAGATAATTTATACACAATAAAATGCACAGATATTAAATGCATAGCTTTATGAGTTTTGAAAATTATATACACCTATGTAAACACCACCCAAATTGAGATCCAGAATATTTCCATCACCCCATAAGATCATCGTGTTCTGTGACTGGTGCTGCAAGTACAAAGATGTCATTTCCAGTGGATCCTCTCTGCTTTGAGCAACCACTTTTGATTTCTATTAACATAGCTATAGTAGTTACCATGGCTGTTGGACTACATATAATGGAAGTCATGTAATATATACTCGTGTCTGGCTTCATTCGCACAATATTATTTTTGTGAGGTGCACTGATATTGTTGATATCTCAGTAGTTAGTTCCTTTTTACTGATAAATAGTAAGTATCTCATTCTCCTGTTAATGGACTTTCGAATTGTTCCAGGCTTTTGACTACTAAGAATAAAGCTGCTATAAACTTTCTAGTAAAGGTCTTTCCTTTGTGGACATAGTTTTAATTTCCTTTGGGTAAATACCTAGGAGTGGATCTACTTGGATATAGGTAAGAGAATGTATAGTTTTACAATAAACTGTCAGTTTCTCAAAATGCTTGTAACAGTTGTTCCACATCTTTGTTAATATTCATTTATTGCCAGTCATTCTGATACCAGCCATTTAGTGAATATGAAATTGTATGTTATCGTGTTTTTAATTTATATTTCCCTAATGACCATGATGTTTAGTACTTATTGACCATTCGTATATCTTTTAAAGTATCTATTTAAATATTTTGTTATTTTTTAACTGGCTGTCATTTGCTTATTGGTTTGTAGGTGTTCCTCACAATTTTGGACATAAGACTTTGGTCACATATGTATATTGCGAATATCTTCTCCCAGATAGTATCAGGCCTATTTATTTGCTTCATAGTGTCCTTTGATGAGCAGAAATTTTTAATTTTGTTGACGGCCAAATTATTTTTTCCTTTTACGGCTAGTGCTTTTGATGTCCTAAGAAATCTTAGTATAGGCCATGAAATTATTTTCCAATTTTTTTTTCTAGAAATGTTATGGTTCTAATTTTCATATCTAGGTCTATAATCCACTTTACAGTAATTTTTTAATATGGAATAAAGTATGGATACTAGGTTCAGGTTTTTCCATGTGGATATTTGATTATCCCAGTTTGTTGTGAAGATATTCCTTTCCCCACTAAATTGCACTGGTACCTTTGTTGAAAATTAATTGAATGTATACATATATAGGTCTATTTTTGCACTCTCTACTACTCTATTCTGTTAAGCTATTTGTCTGTCCTATGACCATGTCTTTGCAGAGATTAAAATAGGCATTCTAATCTTATCAAAGTGTTCATTCAAATAATAATACATTATTTTATAAAAAATTTAGGAAACTTACAACAGTTCGATTCCACTTGCCCCCTTCCTGGACTCTATGCTTTTGTTGCCATATTTTTTCCTCATAAACCCCACAACACATTGCTAGTATTTTTGTTTTAAATAATTAATCATCTTTTTAAGAAATTTAAAATTTTATATAAAGATCTTTCAAAATGATATTTTATGTTTTCTCACAAATTTATCCTTTTCTAGTACTCTTTACTCCTTCCCACAACTCTGGGCTTTCATCTGGCATCGTTTCCTTTTAGTCCAAAGAACTTCTTTCAGTATTTCTTATAGTACAAGTCTGGGGAGATGAATTATCTCAGTTTTTGTCTGTCCAAAAATAGCTTTGTCTTTAATATGAAAAATATTTTTACTGAGTATAGAATACTACGTTGAAAAATGTGATTGTATTATCTTCTAGCCTTTGCTGTTTCTGATGAGATGTCAGATTCATTCTTTTTTTTTTTTTTTTTTTGAGACAGAGTCTCACTCTGTTGCCCAGGCTAGAGTGAGTGCCGTGGCGTCAGCCTAGCTCACAGCAACCTCAAACTCCTGAGCTCAAGCGATCCTCCTGTCTCAGCCTCCCGAGTAGCTGGGACTACAGGCATGCACCACCATGCCCGGCTAATTTTTTCTATATATATATTTTTAGCTGTCCATATAATTTCTTTCTATTTTTAGTAGAGATGGGGTCTCGCTCTTGCTCAGGCTGGTCTCGAACTCCTGAGCTCAAACGATCCGCCCACCTCGGCCTCCCAAAGTGCTAGGATTACAGGCGTGAGCCACCGCGCCCGGCCCAGATTCATTCTTAATATTATTCTTCTGAATGTGGTTTTTCTGGTTGCTTATATGATATTTTTTCCCCTTCATCTACAGTGTTCAGCAGTTTGACTGTGATGAGTCTAGATTTTATTTTCTTTGTATTCATTCTTCTTAGAATTTGCTGAACTTCTTGGATCTGTGGTTTGATGTCTCTCATTAACTTTGGAAACTTATCAGACATTTTCTCTTTGAGTATTTTTTCTACTCTATTTGTTCTCTTCTCTTCTGAAATTCTAATTTCATATATGTTAGACCATTTAATATTGTCATACAGGCTTTAGATCCTCTGTTTGTATTTTTGCTTATTCTTTTTTTTTCTTTTTTTCAGTTTGAATGATTTTTATTGACTCATCTTCAATATTTCTTTTTTGTGTATTGTCTAGTCTGCTATTAACCCCATGGAATAAATTCTTCATTTCTGACATTGTAATTTTCAGTTTTACAGTCTTCCTTTTGTTTTACATATTTTGTAATTTTCACTTCTTGGCTGAAATGTTATATGTGTTCATGCATATTTTTAACTTTTTCCACATATTCTTAACATATTCTGCTTTAAAGTCTTTTGTGCTAATTCCAAAGTCATGTTATCTCTGGGTCAGCTTCTATTGTTTTTTGTTTTTTTTTAATCTTGAGTTTAAGTCACATTTTCCTGCTTCTTCACATAGCTTGTATTTTTTTTCCTCTATGACCAACATAATTATAAAAATAATAGTAGAGGTAGAAGTAAATAATATTTATCTCTAGCAAAGAGTATGTCCTTTTCTCTGAAGGACCCTTACTTCTGGCTTTCCTCTGTTGAGCTGCTAGGTTTAGAGAGTGGGTAGAGCAGAAAGTTTACTTAATCTGTAACTGATTTATTTCTGGGTTTATAGTAGCTTTCATTAGATTCAATTTACTTCTGGCTTCAAATGTTTTGAGGGAAGGATTAGTATTTTCCTATTAGCATGGCTTGAGATATGAGAATCAGTGAGAATCTAGTGATCTTTTCCTGCTATACAGCCCAGCCACCAGCTTTTTCAGTCTCTGGGGAAGTTCTCTTAATCCTGTATCCCTGTTTTGACTTTCTATGACTCAAGAAATCTCTTTTTACTTTGTTGTTCTGCCCTTATTCTTTGGCAGACCTGCTGGCTTGTGCTCAGCCAAGGGTATTTTATGCACTGCAGGGAGATTTTACTCTGCTCTTCTGCCTGCCTTTGGTGGGCCACTGCCATGTACTCAGGGGAGGCTCAGTGTCACTCTGAGCTCTCTGACCTTGCCCTCCATGTCCACTGGTTGTTCCCTTCCTCTTGTATAATACTCAGTATACCTCACAAGTATCTCTCCCAGCTCTCTTGTTCTGCCCCAGCCTTCTATGTTGCACCCAAGGCAAGTGAGTTTAAAGTTACTGGATAACTAGGGTATCTCAGGCTTCTTGTCTGCACTGTCAGCCCACATATAACCACCCAAAATTTGTTAAAAGTTGGGTTAGTTTTTCCACACCCTTGTTAGTGGCAGGTTTACTCCTCCTGTGGGACTTCTCCTGTTGTTGTTCTACCAGGGATAAAAACAGTCATGGGTCTTCCTTCTCTTAAAAGAGTTGTCCCTGGGCTGGGCGCGGTGGCTCACGCCTAGCACTCTGGGAGGCTGAGGCGGGTGGATCACTGGAGCTCAGGAGTTCGAGACCAGCCTCAGCAAGAGCGAGATCCCGTCTCTACTAAAAATAGAAAGAAATTATCTGGCCAACTAAAAATATATATAGAAAAAATTAGCCGGGCATGGTGGCTCATGCCTGTAGTCCCAACTACTCGGGAGGCTGAGGCAGTAGGATTGCTTAAGCCCAGGAGTTTGAGGTTGCTGTGAGCTAGGCTGATGCCACGGCACTCACTCTAGCCCGGGCAACAGAGCGAGACTCTGTCTCAAAAAAAAAAAAAGAGTTGTTCCTTTTTGGAATTTAGTTCATGTAAATTTCTTTAATTCATTTATGTTCATTCCTCAGCTCAGGTTTCTAAAAACAATAATTTATTTATGTTTTTTAGCTTACCCAGCTTATTCTTGCTGTTAGGGTGAGAGGAATAGTTGTTTGAGACTTTTTATACCCTAACAAGACACAGAAGTGATTTAATTTTTAATTTTAGCATTCTTGTTATTGCAAACATATCTTTTATTATTAAGCACTGGAAATCTTTTTGAAAGTGGCTTAACTCCATTGGTAGGAATGTTAAATGTGTACATTGTTAGATTGGTGGAGTCAGAGCTACTCTTCAGATACAGTGAATTGGGAAGACGGTCTTGGGCAGCCATCTGCGTAATGAAGCAGGGAGGTGGGGGATGGAGAAGAAAAGTTAAGGAGATGGTTCTGCTAGCTCATACTGAAGAATATTCACGGTTGTGCATATATGTAAGGAAATACTTCCTTCCATGTTATAAGTAAATGAATTTGCCCTCTAAGTGGAATTTCCTGGAGGGGAGGAACAGCTAGACCTTGCTGCCCCAGCTCTTGTGCTACCCTCTTGAAATCACCTAATGATTACTGCTGGCACCATGATGGTCTTAGAGCACTGCTCCCTCACTTAATAACCTGGTGCAAGTAGGGAAAAATGAATTGTGGTATATTTGTATTGTGTGAGCCTAGCTAAGCTGAAATTGCATTTCCCAGAAGTCCCTTCGTTGCATACTTCTGAGTTAGGGGGCCATAAAAGACCACTTGCATGAGATTTGAAAGGTGGAGAAGTAGTCATACTCTTTTTATGTCTGGAAGGTCAATCCAGAGGCACCAGGTGCTTTTGCTGCTCATGTACATTATCATTTTTTTTCTGGCTCATTTTGTTGGCTGGGCACATAGCCAAGCCTGCAGCTCCTTTAGTTCCTGCTGGATCCTCATTCAGTTTCTCTGACTTTGCACCACGTGCATAGTTAACCATGTGAGGACGGGCACCAGCTTCTCCTGTAGGACATCGCATCATCGACATTGAGGGCTTAGAGGCAGTGAGAAACCAATACAGTCTGGTCAGTCTCTGTGGGTTCTAGTTTGTCTTTGTTCTCTCTCACTTCACATCCATCTTCTCTACCCAACTTCCTGTCCTGCTTACTTCAGCTTCAGCACCAGATGCAAAGCAGACAGCTCCACGTGGATGGTTTAACAAGATCCCACAATTACCTATAGTCAAATCCCTATAATAAATCTCTTATGATCTATCTATCATCTATCTATCTATCTATCTATGCATATCTTATTTTTTTCCTCTTATAAAACTCTGATACATGAGACTTCCCTTCACACCTGTAGTCCAGGTGAGATAAGGCTAAACAGTTAAGCAAAATGTTACCCAATATTGGGGAATAATAAAAGGGATCTAAAACTAGTGCAATATGAATCCAGAGAATGTGGTCAACTTTTGGATCCTTTTTTTCCTACCTCTAATTCTCCCTGCATTACCCACTTCCCCAAATCCTATTTCAAAGACTTTCTTTATTCTCTTCTACCTGGGAGGACATTTATTAGCTACCTTGATTCATCAAAGTGTAGGCCAAGAAAAGCAAGACAAGAGAGCAGGCTTGAATCTTCCTTTCTGCCTCCTTAAGACCTGTTCCCATGGTCCCTAAGTCCTCTTCAAGGTCTCTCTTCTTTCCTGTGTGACAGCAGGAGTTCCAATATTCTTCCAGGGGGAAATGGATATGAGCTAGCACTTAGAGAATTTGACAGAATAACCACAGTCAAAGAACAAAATCTACACATTCAGTAGCAAATTTTCTTTACTGCAAACATGCTGTCAGTACAATCCATTACCAAGGCAAATTACACGAATGTGCCCTTCTTCCTTTCTCAGGATAAATGACATCCTCACTCATTTGTGAGCTCTTTCTGCCCTTGATGTTTGTTTTAACCTAGGTTTACTGGTATAAAATTGTTGGTGGTTGGGAAGAACATGATGTGATTTCCCAGACTCTGTGCCCTTTCCATTGAAAGAAGCTTTTGTAGGGGAGATGTTTGGGGTTGAGACAACTTGTGGTTCTCCCGCTGACATGCCATGTAGAAAATGGCATACTCATCTCATGGTTTTGGTAGGCCTTAGGATGCTTTAATGTATTATATTCTCTCCCTAGCTCAGTTATATTTAGTTCTTGCACAAGGTAAGATGTTAACAACACTCAGAATTCAGGCAGATGTCATCACAGAGCTGGATGAGATCATAGTGTAAATATAGCCCAACCAGCCATTCTACAGATAAGAAAAAATGACTCAAGGAAGTTAAATCATGTTGGACTGTGGAATAGTAGCAGTGAAAGGGGTTGACAAAGGTCATTGGTTCGCCAACCTATGGTGTCAACCTCAAAGACCATATTTGTTTTTCCACAACATTGATTATATCCTCAATGCAAAACACAGTTCCTGGCACGTTGTACGTGCTCAAAAACATTTATTAAATGAATGAATGAATGAAGATGTGAAATGTCCTGAAAGGTACCTTGCCTAAAGTCACAGTTCTATTAGATAACTGAACCAGGGTACAAACTGATGCCTTATGTCTTCAGAGTGACTACGGGCAAGGAAATGATTGGTTTGTTTGACTTTGTAGACCTGCCAGCCTTCCCTGCAGAGGCAGAGCTGCCTAGGAGCCGCTAGTAGGAAGCTGTGGTGTGAAGCGTGAAGGGCTGAACTTTCCTGTGGTACTTCTCCTGCTTCTCCTGAACAGTTCTACTGAACTCCCTGATAGGGGTTTCACATGTTTGTGGCCATTTTATAGTAGGCTCTCCCTTAAAAATTTATTACTCAGATCTGTGGTTCTAAGTGGTGTTGACAGGACACAAAATCTTTAAAAATTTTTTGTCACCCATCACACACTGTAAATGAACAGCTGTATTGTTAAAGCATATATTTTCTCAATGCCATAGATTTTGGATAAATATTATTATGGATTCAAATGTATTTTATTTAAACTTGGAAACATCAATTGTTGATTTTTGTTTGCTATACACTCCCAAAACAAATTGTACAGTCCTGAATCACTTCCAAATAACAATTACAGTGTTTTCAGAATCATTCAGCACAAAGGAAATCATTATCTTAAAAACCCTCTGTTTTAAGTTTTGTTTTGATTCTCTTTCCTCTTACAAATGTCCTTAAGCTAGGGCCAAACAGTTTTGCATTTCATCTTTAGCTGACTCTGATTTTCATATTCTCTTTTTTATTTCCAATAGAGAAAGAGTCTATATTATTGTCATGATTTTTAAAAATTCACACAAAAAAGGCAAAAGCAACTTCTGAAAAATTTAATGAGGTTTAAATAAAAGGAAATTATTTTAAGGGCTTTGCTAATATTTTTGCTAGTTTTTGTGGTGGAGAAAAAAGAAAAAAAGACACAGTCCCCTTTAAGGAATAATTTGGACCAATCTGTATGCACAGGCTCCTGGACAGCTGTTCAGTTCAGTGATTTTGGAAAATCTACAAGGAAAAATAAAAAGTCAGGGTATAATTATGGTCTTTGATAAAAAGCATAAACACCAGGGATAAGACTGGAGCTTGTTAAAAAGAATGACAACAGAAGGCATGATAGATAATAATAATGATTGAGCTCTTATATGCTAGGCTCTCGACTAAGAAGTCACTATTTAGTGTCTCCACTTTACAGGTGAGGAAAGTAAGTCTGATACTGACCAAATGACAACCTGACCACTTTCTGTCTCAGAGAGAATAAGTTCTGAATGCAGAAAGACAAATTGGTAAACCTAGACATAACAGGTTGTGGGTCCTGGAACCAAAAAGAGAGAGACAGTGGGACCAGGAGTGAAGGGCAAGAGTCTTGACATACTTGAGGCTTTGTGGTATCAGCCAATATTATGATATAAATGCTGAAATTAATAAAAACTAACAGAACACCTGGCATGAGCCATGACAGTACTTGTGAATGTTATTTTCCACTTCAGAATCTGATTTGGATTTAAATTTCTGCCTACAGAAAGGGCAGAACAAATCATTCTAATTGTGATGAAAATAAATGTTATAAAGTTGTGGATAATGGAAAAAAAGAGAAAATAAATGTTAAGTTCATTTCCTTCTAAAATTAGGTCATTCTAAACGCTGAGCATGAGCAAAAGAAATGACAAAACCAATATTCAAAATTACTTTTAAAACGTAGGCCATTTCCTCCTCCCCTATTCCATAGAGATACTTTATTTTTTTAAAAGCCAAAATCAATTTATTGGAAAAGATTAGTAGGGTAGAGAGAAATAGGGAGAAGGTGCCAATAACAAAACACAAAATTAAAAATGGAAAATAATTATAGATAATGGATATTTTTAGATTAATAAAAATAGAGAAATACACATTATTGATTAAATGAATAAACTCTTAGAAACATATAAAATCCCAAAACTGATATAAGAAGTAAATGTTTAAGAAACTCAAATGGTAGAATGATAGTCAAAGACCTTCCTTCCCTAAAATCATCACGGGTTTACAAGTGAGTTGTATTAAACCATCACCCATCATCATGGGTTTACAAGTGAGTTGTATTAAACTTTTAAGGAACAATTGATTAGCATCTTATACATGGTCTCCAAAAAAGTAGAAAAGAGATATGAAATCTCCCCAGCTCATTTCATCAGGTTAATGCTATCTTGATCTAAAATCAGGTAAGAATATTTACAAGAAAAGATTGTTCGAGGTCCATTTCACCTATCTGTGGTGAAAAATATTTAAAAAATTGTTCTGTGGTTTTTATTTTTATATTTTAAATTAATATTATTTTAATTGACAAATTATAATTGTATACATTATGATGCAATGAGATTTTTTTTGAGATATATAAAATGTGGAATGATTAAATCAAGCTGATTAACTTATCCATTGCCTCTATAGACATACTTTAAAAACTGCATTGCTTTAAGAAATTGGATAGTATCTAACTAGTCAGAACTTACAGGAAATGGACTAATAATAATTATTATTATAACAAAGGATAACTTTAATAAAGCACTTGAAGTGTCTTAGGCATGTGCTAAGAACTTTATGTGGGTTATCACAGTTATCTTCACAACAAGATCTTACAAATGCGAAATTAAGACTTAGAGAAGTTAAGAAAGTAGTGCCCAAGAATAATACTAGTAACCAGTGGGGCCAGAACTAAACTCAGACAGCCTGATCTGGAAATATAATCAAATTCATATAATTCAGCAAGTATTTAATTGATGCCTATTGTCTGCAAAGCAGGGAGTTAAGTTTTTCTTCATCTTTTTCACTTTTAGTTGAGTCTCTATCCAGGGGTATTTAATGGTAGAATTTTATCTTATTTTGTTTTGGTCATTTAGGCTAATTTTCCCGTTAAGCCAAAAGGTGGCAGTTTAAGTATCTCACATTGATTCTCTGAAGGTACAACCTAGCTAGGCTTCTGTGAATGGCCAAACTTTATGAAAATAAGCAGTGCTAGATACAGCCCAATCTCTATGTGTTTTCCTACTAGAATCCCACCCCTAGGTAATTTGAAGTGAACAAAAATGAATTAACCAGGTATATCACCAGGTACAAAACACAGCATATTTTGGTTAAATAGAATTCTAAATGTAGCACTGAGTAAGTGACCCTAACCTTTGACCAAACTCTAGTCAGGCTTCTCTGAGCTCTTTTTCAACTAGGCTCTGTCCTTGGGCATGTCCTCAAGAGCCCATTGTTAAGCAAGGATCCTGCTAAGTCAGTTTAGCCAGAATCCCCACCCTCGCTGTCGGATCACCTTTGATATCTGATAAAATTCCTCATTCTCCACTATTCCCCAGGTGACGACTGATCACCCTGGCCTGCGTTCAGCAAGAATCCTGCCAGATAGGCTTAGCCAGAATCTCCTTACCCCTGATGTCCTCTTAGTAATTTCCATTCACTGACCACCTCCCTGCTCCTTGGCTATAAATTCCCATTTGCCCATGCTCGATTTGGAATTGAGCCCAACGTCTCTCCCCAGGTTACCAACACTTCTGTCTGATGTGGCTACAAAGCTGAGGTTCCCTTGCGATTTCCCTTTCAAGTCCAGTAATTTGCTAGAACGGCTCATAAACGTCAGAGGAACACATTGATTACTCTCAACAGTTTATTCTAAAGCATACAAATGAACAGTTAGATGAAGAGGTACATGGGACAACGTCTGGAAGGCTTCCAGGTACAAGAATTTCTGTCCCCTTGGAGTTGGGGTATGTCATCCTCCCAGCACATGGGAGTGTCCCTTAATTTAGAAGCTTTCTGAATCTCATTGTTTAGGGGGTTTTATGGAAATTTCATTATGTAGGCATGATTGTTTACCTCATCCACCACTGGTGATTGCCTCAATCTCCAGCCACCCCTCCCCTCCCAACCCCCTGCAATCAGTGAGTGAGGCTGGGAGTTCCAACCTTCAAATCACGCATTGGTCTTTTTGGCTATCTGCACCTTTCTTGAAGCCATCTAGGGTCCCCAAGCCACCATTCATCTCATTAGCATACACAAGACACTTATCACTCTGGAGTTTTTAAAGGTTTTAGGGTGTATGTGTCAGGAGCTAGGGACAAAGACTAAATATTTATCTTTCATAATAGCTCTCAATATATGTTAATATTTGCTAAACTGGGCATAATTCTACATCATGGAAAAAATTTCCAAAATGGCCTATCATAATTATGGTTTTTTAACCTTGAAAAAATAAACCTCTTTCTGTTTCAGATTCTAATTGAGCAGTTTATGTCACAGAATTAGTTGGGAATTGGGAGTACTTATTAGTAGAAGCAGAGATAACTTGGAACTGCTATAGTTGAGATTTCTAATAAAAATTCCAGGAAGTTTACAAACTTGGCTGGGATATAAATCCATTTGAAGAAATAATATATTCTATCTTCAAGAAAATTTCAAATGCAAAACATGACTTTCTTTGCATATGTTCTATGTGGTTCTTTGGAGCTAATACTCTTAGGTGAGAGGAAAAACATACCTTTTCCCCTTAGGATTCCTCTGTAATTCTCAGTATGACAGATTTCCTGCCATGTAGCCATAGTTTACCACTTCCTTTCTTTGCCCTACTAGTTAGAGCAGAGGCTTTCCAAACCAGAATTTCACAAAACGTGCTGATTTATTCTATTCTACTCATTTAAAATGATGCTGGCCAAGACCCACTTGATTGATTGATTAAATTGATTTTTTTTTTACACTCCACTCATGGGTCTCAAGCCTGTTTTGAAAATGTTGTAGAACCCCAAATTCAGGCTTTTGCACCCAGTGTGCAGCTAAAGCCAAATGCTTTGATGCCGGTGCTTGGAGATAGAGAAAGGTTGATTCTAGTTGGCCAAAGCAAGAAGACAAGAGAAAGTCTCTCAGATCTTCCTTCTCACAGAGATGAGGCAGTGAGCTTTTATGCGGGGTTGGGGGTAAGGTAGGGGTAAGTCTGTGTTGTTTTTAGTCTCAGATAACACTTTGAGTAACCAGACTTCTGGGTGTCAGCAGCTAGTCACAGCTTTTTCAGGGGCATTCATTCCTTCTGCAAAACAAACTCATAAAATTTTCTTGTGACCCTGGAGTTGTCTCCTACGGCCTGACCAAAAAAAAAAAAAAAAAAGATTTAGTGAGTTCTGTGAGAACAAATGGTATTGGGCAGGAAGCAAGTGGTTAACGTGTGTAAACAACCAAGGGCCTAGTCCAATTTTACATTATTGTAGTCATTAAACATAACTGGGTAATAAAATCTGAAGGGGCCCAGCTACAAAAACACTGGATTAGAATTATACACTGGGTTAGAGAATGTTGACATGAGGTGGAGGTAGAATTTGAAAAATTTGCCCTTATTTTTTATCGTACACTGGCATTAGCTCTTCTCCAATTTGAATAATTGATTATGTGTGAAGATCTCCAGCATAATTTTCCTGTTGTCCCCAAATTGTTATTAAGATCAAGAACTGAGGACTAAAGGTATCAAATATCCCATGTTCTACGTACACAATTAGGAGCAGCCTCCTCACTATAAGCTTTCCTAGAGGACCCAGGACTGGCCCTTCTCCTCCCCACCCTTAGTCAAGAGAAGAGGCCGTGAGGTCAAATGGACACCCAGTCTCTGCAGGGAAGTGAGGCCATGGCTGGTTCATCAAAGACAGACCCTAGATGGAGAGATAGAAGGGCAGGAGGAAGAATGACATCAAAGCCCTCCTGTTCCTCTTCTTTCCCTAGGGAAATTACATAATATTTCCAGAGGGGCAAGAAGGGGTCATAAATAGTTTCTCCATTTTTAGGGACACTGCAGTGGTAGTTTGGAGCTTCATTTTTCCTTTTTGGAAGGTGTTTTTATTTTTCTAACACCAGAAAGGGTCAGGGCAGAGCCCAGAGGAACTAGAGCTGGATGGTCCCTGGGCTTTAAGGGCCAGAAGAGGTGGGGGTGACCTTCCACCTTGGCACTCTACTTGCCTGCCCAAAGCTGGCAGCGACCCAGGGCAGAGGCATCTCAGCGTCAAAGGTGGGAGACGACTAGGCAGGCTCCTCAGCCTGCAGTACCAGGAGGAACACCCACACTTGTCTATGGGGGGATCAAGATTTATTTATATCTGAATGTTCTTTTATTTCTGTCTGTTTAAGTTCTTTCTTGCAATCCAAGAACAATTCTGTTGTTTTCTGACTGGGTCCTGGGATATTTTGTAATGTAGAATCAGGACGGAGAGCAGGGGAGGAGGGTGGAGAACGTGCCAGGCTAGGCGGAAGGCAAATGGAAAGGACTTAGACAGTGAGGTTAATTCAACCACCATAATAAATTAAGATAGGAGAGGGAAGAAAGAAGGAGAGAGAAGAAAGAAGGAGGGAGAACTGAAACTTGGTAGCTGGGAAGACACTCACTGGAGGGTGTGATGAATGAGCAGCTTAGGAAGAGCTGTAGCACGTGAGAAAATTGGAGAGAAGAGAAGACAAGATGTGGGAAATGTTGCTCTCAACCCCTCTAAATGCTCTCCATGAGCACATATAAAGAATGGAATCCTTTTTAATTTCCCTTGGCAATTGGTAGATCTTTATATGCAACTTCCAGAAGAAAGGAGCCATGTGGGGCTCCAAGAATTATTTAGGGTATAGCTGTGCACTAACAGTGTACAATACCAGCCCTAAATGTCCTAATCACAGGCATGAGACTGTCTTTTGGATTGACAAAATTATCTATGTTTTAAATACTACACTATACATGTGGGAAAATATAACCATAACTGTATAGCTCCTATGAATTGAAAATATAAGAATAGCAAAAAATGTTGAAAACTGTAATAAGAACACAGCAAAAAGTCCAAGACTATAAAGACCATTTCAGAAAGGCCGTAGGAATAGAATTAAAGGAATTTTTGACATTATAATTTAGGAAGAACAGAAGCCACGTGATACAGGATTGGGCCATATGGTGCAGGAAGTTGGCAAAGAAGTAACAAGTGCCTTGGAGAGTTAATTGGAAAAGCATGTCCCTGAGAAGCAAGGAGGTTAATAAAATGCTCCGTTTGGCTTCCTGCCCCGATACCTGTTCACCCTCACACATGGGGCCATGTAGCACCTCACGAAGTTTGGCTCACACCAAGACTAGTAATTTGCCACCAGAAAAATGAAAGAATTCTTGGACTGGTGCCTCATCATCTGTAATAATGAAGATTATACCTAACATATATTGAGCAAACATGTATACAGTCACGTGCTGCATAATGACATTTGGGTCAATGATGGATTGTGTATACGACGGTGGTCCTAAAAGATTAGAATGGAGCTAAAAAATTCCTATTGCATTACTCACATTTGTGGTGATGCTCTTGTGAACAAACCTGCTGCACTGCCAGTCATTTAAAAGTGTAGCACACTAAATTATGTACAGAGTGCAGTACTTGATAATGATAATAAATGACTATGTTACTAGTTTATGTACTTACTAGCCTATACTTTTTATCATTATTTTAGAGTGTACCCCTTCTACTTACAAAAGAAGTTAACTGTAAAACAGCCTCAGGCAGGTCCTGCGGGAGGTATTCTAGAAGAAGACATTGTTATCATAGGAGATGACAGCTCCATGCCTGTTATTGCCCCTGAAGACCTTCCAGTGGGACAGGATGTGGAGGTGGAAGACAGTGACACTGAAAATCCTGACCCTGTGCAGGCCTCAGCTAATGTGTATGTTTGTGTCTTAGTTTTTAACAAAAAATTTAAAAGATAAGAAAAAAAAACAAAAAATTTTTAAAAATAGATGAAAAGCTTATAAAATAAAGATGTAAAGAAAGAAAAATACTTTTGTACAGCTAGCTGTCAATGTGTTTGTGTTTTAAACTAGGTGTTACTAAAAGAGTCCAAAAGTTAAAAAAATTAATGTTTATAAAGTAAAAAAATTATAGTAAGCTAAGGTGAATTTATTATTGAAGAAAGAAAAACATCTTTATTAATTTAGTGTAGTCTAAGTGTACAGTGTTTATAAAGTCCACAGTAGTGTACAGTAATCCCTAGGCCTTCACATTCACTTAACACTCACTGACTCACCCAGAGCAATTTCCATTCTCATAAGCTCATTCATGGTAAGTACCCTGGATAGGCGTATCATTTTTTATTTTTTATACTATACTTTTACTGTCCATTTTCTATGTTTAGATACACAAACACTGTTGTGTTCCAATTGCCAACAGTACTCAGTACAGTCACATGTGGTACAGGTTTGCAGCCTAGGAGCAAATGGCTATACCACATAGCCTAGGTGTGTAGTAGGCTGTGCCATCTAGGTTTGTGTAAGTGCATCCTAGGATGTTTGCACAATGATGAAATCCCTGAATGACACATTTCTCAGAACACATCCCTGTTATTAAACAATGCTTGAGTGTGTGTGTGTGTGTGTGTGTAAAGCAGTGTGCTAAACACTTTACATGCAGCATCTAATTTAATTTTCACATCTGTCTGGGTCATATATTACTACCCTTAATATACTCTTTATATAAGAGACTGAGATTAAGAAGTTAAGTAGCAATGTCACATTGGTGTTCAGTACAGGAAACAGAAAGTAGTTTGGTTGTTTTAAGCAGAAAGATATATGCTATCCTGCAGTTTGGATATGAAATATCTGGGTGTAGATTTTTGGGTATTTCTCCTGCTTGACATTTTCTGAGGTTTCTGAATCTGTGGTCTGGTGTCTTTTAGTTTTGGAAAACTCTCAGCCATTATTGCTTCAAATATTTCTTTTGTTCCTTTCTCTCTTTATTTTCCTTCTGGCATTCCCATTATGTGTACGTTAACCTTTGTAATTGTGCCACAGTTCTTGGATATTCTGTTTTGTCTTTTTCATTCTTTTTCCTCTTTGGATTCCGTTTTAGAAGTTTCTATAGATAGTTCTCCAAGCTTGCTGATTTTTATCTTAGCTGTGTCTGGTCTATTAATGAGCCCATCAAAGGTATTCTTCATTTCTGTTACAGTGTTTTTGATTTCTAGTGTTTCCTTTAAGTTCTTTCACAGAGTTTCCATCTCTCTACCCATCTGTTCTTGCACGTTATTTGCTTTTTCCATTAAATGCCTTTAGCATATTAACCATAGTTCTTTTAAATTCCTGGTCTGATAATTCCAAAATCTCTCCCCTATCTGAGTCTGGTTCTCATGCTTGTTTTGTCTCTGTAGACTGTATATTTTGCCTTTTAGCATGTCTTGTAATTTTTTTGAAAGTTAGACATGATATATAAGGTAAAAGGAACTGAGGTAAATAAGCCTTTAGTATGAAGTTTTATGTTAATTTTTGTAGCAGTTAGGCTGGGTTTACTGTTTGCTTGGATATAGGTGTTAGAGGCTAATATTTCATTTAGTGTTCTTGGTTTTGTTTCTCTTGTTGTATTTACATTTTCCTAGAAAATCCTTAAACAGGATCTGAGGCTTGCAGTTCTTTCAGCTACAATCCTCTGTTTTCCTATAGGAGCCGTATGATATTGGTGAGGTGTAGGGGGAGGGAAAACATTCTATAGTACTATGATTAGGTCTGCTTTTTAGGGAGCTGTGTCCCTGGGCTGTGATGTCTCACAAGCTTCTCAGTTTCTGCTCCCTTGCCTTGAATAAGACATGAAGGGTACAGGAGGCTGGAGCTAGATATTTCCCTTCCCCCAGGTCAGTTAAGCTTTGGTAAACTCCATTAGGCTCTTGTAAAATACAGATGCTCCTTCACTTTTTTTTTTTTTGTGAGACAGAGTCTCGCTTTGTTGCCCAGGCTAGAGTGCCGTGGTGTCAGCCTAGCTCACAGCAACCTCAAACTCCTGGGTTCAAGCAATCCTTCTGCCTCAGCCTCCCCGAGTAGCTGGGACTACAGGCATGTGCCACCATGCTTGGCTAATTTTTTTTTTTATATATATATTTTTAGCTGTCCAGATCATTTCTTTCTATTGTTAGTAGAGACGGGGATCTTGCTCTTGCTCAGGCTGGTCTCGAACTCCTGACCTCTAGCAATTTCCCCACCTCGGCCTCCCAGAGTGCTAGGATTACAGGCGTGAGCCACTGCTCCTGGCTGCTCCTTCACTTTTGATGGGGTTACAACCCAATAAATCCACTGTAAGTTGAAAATATTGTTAAGTTGAAAATGCATTAAAGCATTAATATACCTTAACTTACCAAACAGCATAGCTTAGCCTAGCCTACCTTAAAGGTGTTCAGAACACTTACATTAGCCTACATTTGGGCAAAAACATCTAACACATTAATGAAGTATTGAATAGTTCATGTAATTTATTGAATACTGCACATTGTGTTGAAATTGCAACAGTTTCACACCATCATAAAGTAAAAAAATCGTAAGTCATTAGGCATGTTTCAAAATGGTTACTTTTTCCTTCCTCCTGTAAGATGCACAAAGGGATGATTCTCTGATCTTCATAATGAGAACCTGGTGAGGCGCCAAGAGGTAAAACTTTTTTTTTTTTTTTTTTTTTTTGTTGAGACAGAGTCTCACTTTGTTGTCCAGGCTAGAGTGAGTGCCGTGGCATCAGCTTAGCTCACAGCAACCTCAAACTCCTGGGCTTAAGCGATCCTACTGCCTCAGCCTCCCGAGTAGCTGGGACTACAGGCATGCGCCACTATGCCCGGCTAATTTTTTCTGTATAGATTTTTAGTTGTCCATATAATGTCTTTCTATTTTTAGTAGAGACGGGGTCTCGCTCTTGCTCAGGCTGGTCTCGAACTCCTGACCTCGAGCGATCCACCCGCCTCGGCCTCCCAGAGTGCTAGGATTACAGGCGTGAGCCACCGCGCCCGGCCAAAGAGGTAAAACTTATAAAAGTGTGGGAGCCCCTCTCAGACTACATACCCTTGAAGTTTTTAACTCTCAAGCTAGTCTACGCTGAGCTTCCAGGAATTTTAATGCTTCCTACCAACATTGGCTTCAGCTGTGTGCTTCTGTGCCTGGTAAACTGTGACTTTCTGATTCCACCTGTTTGTCTTTCCAATTTTAGGGGAAGCAGTTTGCCCTGTGACCTCAATTCTCTGACAGATCTATGAAAAGTTTTTGATTTTAAGTTTGTGCCGCCTTTTTCTTGTTGTGAGGATAGGAGTGACAACTTCCAAGCTCTTTACATGTCAGAATGGAAACCAAAAGTCTCCCAGAAAGAAATTTAATAACCTTACGTATTCTTCAGAAAGGCTGGAAGAGTGGAAGTTGGGGGCTTCCACTGAAGTTTTGGTTTTAAGTTCTCATCACCTTAACTTTAACCTAGAGGTCAAGAAGATGCTGCTGCTGTTACCATGACTGCTTCCTCCACAAAGCTGATCCAACGCTGAAGTGTGGAATCTGATTCCAAAGCCTCATTTGTGTCACTCTGACCTTGTTGCTCACCATCACAACAGCATCTGCTACTCCAAACATTAGGATAATACTGTCACATCTAATTAATAACTGTATGCTTTTTTGTTTGTGAGTTTGTTATTTGTTCTGATTTGCCAAGTCTCTACTTTGTATTCTATTTTCAGTTGTTGGGTCCTTGTCTTTTTCCCAATGTCTGATTCTGTTGCTATCTTGCAATCCTGGCCTGTATCTCTGCTCATCCTGCACAAGATCCTGCATTCCTCTGACCATTTCTTCTAGTCCCTTGAGAGGATTGCCCTAGCCTGTGGCCTGTTTGCCAAGTTCTCCATCTATTGCTTTCCCTGAAGATTTGTCTGTTTATGACATCCACTTTGTGTGAGAAAAGATTGATGATATATTACGTGAAAATAGCATATTATCAAATAGTATGCCATGTATAATATAAATTTTATTTATGTGTGCATGCATGCATGTGCATGTATGTACATACACATGAGGGTATGAAGGCTGGTATTATAAACACCAAAATATTAACAGTGAACATCTCTGTGTTGTTGAATTAAGACAATTTTATTTTCTTTTTGATGTGCAAAAATTTATTTTTTTAAATTTTCATATTGAACATGCATTACTTATGTGAAAAATATATTCAGGACTGTCTTGGGAACATATTACAGGTTTGGATATTGATCAGCTTGTCTTCTCTGGTTGATAGCCTAGAAACTTGCTTTTTTTTTTCCTTAAATAAACCAAATAGAGAATGAAGGACAGAAATATCTTGTGCCATTGGCACTCTGTGCAAATTTCAAGGCTAATGATCACTACTCCTGCTTCACTTAAAATATGTAGAACTATAGAAATCACCTTGTGAGATAATTAAAGCCACAGCTCTTATAACACCATCAGTCATTCTTCAAAGATTTAAATGTCACAAATGGAATCATCAAAGTGATAAGGGTATCTATCACTTTTATTTTGTAAAACTGCCTTGTCTTTTTGTGCATTTCAGTTTTGAGAATATCTTAAATGACATGAAGTTGTCAGCAGATTTCCCAAGAATGAGAAGCTTAAAAGCAATTTCTCTCAAGAACTAGAAGGACTTCACTGGAAAGTCAGAAAAAAAAAAAAAAAGGCACATTTACTATGTGCCAGGAACTCTTCCAAGCATTTTTCAGGGATCACTTAATTTACTTCTTACAATAGCTCTAGGCTGTAGTGCTATTACTGTCCCTGTTTTTATAGATAAGAAAACTGAGGTACAGAAAAGTTAAGTTGAGCTCAGTAGTTCAAAACCAGCCTGAGCAAGAGTGAGACCCCATCTCTACTAAATATAGAAAAATTAGCCAGGCATGGTGGCACGTGCCTGTACTCCCAGCTACTCAGGAGGCTGAGGCAGGAGGATCGCTTGAGCCCAGGAGTTTGAGGTTGCTGTGAGCGAGGCCGATGCCACAGCACTCTAGCCCAGGCAAGAGAGTGACTTAACTTTTTTCTATCTCCAAAAGAAAAAAAAAAAAAGAAAGGAAAAAAGAAAGAAAAGTTAAATACCCATGTATAAGATCCTCAACATGTGGGCATATGTTTTCAATCCAGTTTCAGGATCCAGCTGCAGAGGGGGTGCTATATCAACCATGTTAGTACCAAAGTCACATAAGCTGAGACTATAATTGAATAAGGCACTTAAGTAGTAACTCTACTTAGAGGCTACTCTCAATGAAATTCTGACTTTTTTCCCCCTGAGGTGGAGGCCGTTACAAAACTTAACATTTATAGCTTATCAACAGTTGCCCTTCAACATTGCCACTGAAGCTAACAAATTGCTCATCGAGGATCTTTTTGAGTCAAATTCCAGAAATGTCCATAGTACCTGGAATATTCTGTTTTTTTAAAAAAAATCAGATTGTAGTTTCTAAAATTCCAAGAATTGTGTCTAATATTGTTTGTGATAAGAACATCAGTTATCAGCAGAAGGTGAACTCATAGAAAGTTTTCATTTCAATAAAGTGATGAAAGAAAACGTGCCTTTTAGGTAATTGTAAAATTGATGCTGGTCATCACCCTACTCAAGATAGAACCCATGATATCTTTTCACAAAAAAATAAAAGCTTCTAAGTTTGGGGTATTATTTGGTTTCTAACATTTTTTTTTTTCCCCTTCAAAAAGTGTCATTTTGTTACATACTCTACAAAGACCCACTGTGGTGTTGGGCTTCCAGTAGAAGGGCAGTGTCCAAAATCTTAAGTTATTATTGGTTTCTGAGTCAGTGTTAGTACATTATGATGAGCATGAACCAGAACCTGTTTCTTATTACTGCTGCTCACCCGAGAGATAGAGCAGTGCTAAGTCAAAATATAAGAGACATTGAGTTCTCAATTGCTTCCTAATCAAAACCAGAGTCATCCATAGAATATAACAAGGTCAACAAAGAAGTCCTTGCTGTTATCAGCAGGGTCAAGAATTCTACAATCACTTCCATATTCATGCCTTTTATTTTGTATTGGTCACATGCCAAAAGGTGATCCTTTTATTAGGTTAATCCCACATCCTAAATTAGGTCACTGTGTAAAGAGCTCTGGAGTCTTTTGCTGAGTGCACATGTCCCTTGGGCTTGTTTGTGAGCTGGGAGACTTACTTTAAATGTTGATGCCCTGATCCTTTTGCCATAGGGGACCTTGGATTGTGCTTTGCTAGACTGGCTGGGAATTCTGACATTTTACAACTGCCCTGACTCACTTTGTCCAGATGACTAAATAGATGATTGTAAGTTTTTCAGACCATCTTTGTCTTACACTGGGTGTGGCTGTGGTATCTGAAGAGCCTAAGGAATCTAAACAACCATATGTATGAGTTATCTGCTTCTAAAAGGTGCCCTATGTGGGAAAATTACATTGTTACTTAGTGTCTATGAGGGTTCAATAACTGTTGACTCAGTGAATTCTAAAAGGGGATCTTCACATTACTTTAGCAATATGATAAGATATATGTGAAGAAATTGTTTCCATGAGAGCATTGGCTAGAACCTACATCTGGTAGCTTGGAATCAAGTCAAATTTTGAAATGAATGGTAAGCCAATGTTGCTTATTTATTCGATAAGTATTTATTAAACACCCATTATGTGCCAGGCTACTTGGCATAAGTCATCAATGCATTTATTTTAGGTGGTAAGAGACCATGACATCTTGATTATTGTAGGGGAAGGACTTTATTGGGTTTTGGGTATATACCTAATTAAAAAGACATAAAATACTGCTAGCATCATCTCAAACCTATGCAATAAAATTATATAGCTTTGAGCCAGGCATGTCAAACACTTTTGTTTACGGTAATTCATTATATTTTATACCAGTTCAATCATCTTTAAGAAAATAGTCATACAAAGGACAGCACAGATTCCTAAGGTAGGTCTTAAATTGAACTGATCAGGTTTTTTTATTTTGTTCAGCATGTGTCCACAAGTTTACTGCTAGGATGCAATATGACCACCCTGGGTTTAAATTCTGGTTCTATCACCAAAGCCAGGCTAACCACTTAAACTTCCTGAGCCTCAGCTTCCTTATCTGTGAAATGATTAAACTAATACCATCATAAGTAATGCCTGTAAGTTGGTGGGAATTTCTTAAAATAATAGGCAACTTTTTAACTGGGTCTTAAAAGATGAATAGGCTTTCTCTAAACAAAGAAGAAAGAAAAGAAATCTCAGGTGGAGGAAATGTCACATGTATGTGGAGAGTATAATGTTTATTAGTTAAAACTAGGGGTCATCACTTGACCTAATTTGGATTATGCACACCTAAGGGGCATGTACGCTGCCATTTAGTCACAAGGCTATGCCCTACAGGTAGGGTTATTTTTATCCCTGATTATCATTACTCTCTCTCTCTCTCTCTCTCTCTCTATATATATAATAAATTCTAGTAATATGGACTTTCATTAATGAAATGAGTGGCTAGTTAATTAGCATAGAGGATATTAGAAATGGGCTTTCTGTGGTCACATTAGTGGTGCTCAAGATATGTGGATTGGCAAATATATTTTGGAGACACTCCTATCTTGCATGAATGGCCATAGAAATTTAGCAAGGTCTCTATCTTTTAAGAATAGCACCCCAGATATGATCCCCAATCAGTTCTGGGTCTACCAGCTTATTCTCTGATTCTTGGTTGCCAGAATTTGAGTATAGGGTTAGCTAAATCCTGCCACCAAAATGGCTCATTTGCCTCTGGTGAAGTATTGTGGACAAAAAGCTCAAACTTCATTTAAGTTCAGGTTACATATGTTGTTTCACTGTTTTATGTCTGCTTGCTAATTAATGTCTGTTGGGGAAGAATTTGGTATGAGACCTTAATTATAACCAAGTAGCCAGCTTGTGTTGTAGGGGAGTAGATAACTCTCACCTGCTTTAAATGTTTCCTGGGGCTATCATTAGCTACCAAACAGCACCTGAGAGCTGGGACCAGTGGCTCATGCCTATAATCCCAGTGATATGGGAAGATTGCTTGAGGCCAGGTGTTCAAGACCAGCCCAGGCAATATAGTGAGACCCACCCCTCCACCCCATCTCTAAAAAAATGACAACAAATTAGTTGAGTATGATGGCATGTGAAGGCATTGGGAAGCTGAGGCAGGAGGATTGCTTGAGTCCAAGAGTTTGAGGCTGCAGTAGGTGACAGAGCAAGACCCTGTCTCTAAAAAATAAAAATAAAAAGAAAGAAAGAAATGAAAGAAAAGAAAAAAGCACCTGAGTTGAGTCTGACCAAATTATCAAATTAGCTAGGGTGTAATGTAAACTCGCTTGGAGCAGACTAAACACATAGAGCATGAGAGCTCCAGAGGCTCAGGGAACAGCCAGAAGTTTAGCATGGTTGGAGCTTGGGAACATTGTGTTCAGGGAGAATAATAAGAAATGAGTTTAGAAAATAAGTTTGGGGCCACCTGGTGGAAGAGACTTGTGCTTCAGCCTAATAAGTACATTCGCAAAGGAGTCGTCAGAGGCTTTTAGGAAAGTGAATTACAAACATTCAGATTTGCTGTCTGGCTGCCACATGGAGGCAGAGAGAGCAGTTAGACCAGGGGGTTAGTAAGCTACATGTGACCTCTGGGCCAAACCTTGCTTACTGCCTGTTTTGGTTGGCTTTTACATTTTTAAGTAGGGGGTGAAAAAAAGAAAAATATCTCATGACATGTAAAAATTATATGAATTCAAACTCCAGTGTGCACTTCTTGCCTTACTGCCTCACCCCTTGCCCATTTGTTGTCCATTGCTGCTTTTGGACCACGTAGGTGGAGCCGAATAGTTGTCACAGGAAGGGTATAGCTCTCAAAGCCTCAAAAGTTTGCTATCTGGCCCTTTATAGACAAAGTTTGCCAGCCCTTACGTTAGTCAAGGATTGCCATAGTCCATGTGAGAGATACGGCATCTGGTGGGGAGAGGTGGAGAGAGGGGCCTCCTGGGTGGAATTATAAGGACTTAGAAATGGATTGAATTGGGGTGATGAGGGAGAGCCTGATGACTCCTCATCCTCCTCATCCCTCTTTCAATGCCATAAAATGAGGAAGGGTATTTGGGAGAAGAAACGATTTGATGGGATAGGAGGGTGAGGTAGACATTTATTTGGGTGGGGCTTATTGAATCTGAGCAACCAGTGGAAAATTTCGGTAGCGGGATCTCATCTGTATGTCTTGAGGGCTGTTGCGGCTGGAGATTTGAGATTTATTCATTTAAGGTCCTATTTGAAACTCACATCTTTTAAGGTTAGGCAGAGGAAGGCAAGCCAGAGAAGCAAGAGAGCCAGAGGAGGACAGTGCTTTAAGGTGAAGTCAAAGATGAAAAAGAAAAGCTCTTGCTTCGAGAAAGGAATGACTAACATTGTCAAAGCTCAGAGTTCAAATGAGTGGAATACTGAAATGGATTTATGACATTCAGCAATTGGTCGGTTACTGGCAGTATCAATGAGTTTTACTAAAGTTGAGGATTGTCTACTTAGCATTTCCAATTGATCTCCTGAGTACCCTAACTCAACGTATTCTAATTTGAACTCATCATTTTCCTGATTGTGGCACCCCACCACTGAAGTCAGTGTTTCCTCTCTCAGGGATGACACTGTCATTTATCCAGCTGTCAAGCCATAAACCTGGGGTCAGGCTGGACATGTCCTTATCCCTCACCCCAGGGAACCAATCAGCCACTAAGTCACACAGATTCTATCTCCTTCATATTTGTTCAACATGCCCAGGACTCTATTTCCACTGCCATCCCTATGATGTGGTTGTGGAGTCTCTCTGCTGGACACCTTTAACTGTTCTCTCTCAATTTATCCTGTACCTACAGCCAGAGCAATCCTTTTAAAAGCAGTATGTTCAGGTCACATTCCTGTTTAAAGCCATTTTCCTATTGTCCTGAAAGTAAAGTACAAATCCTCAACATGCCCCATAAACCCTTCTGTGTGTCCCACCAACACCATTTTGTACTATTTCCCCCTGAGTCTCTACAGTAAGTCACAGAAGCCCTCCTCCACTTTCTTGAAAACACATTTCTTTCTATGTCAGGGTCTTCCCACCAATGAATCCCTTAGCATGGAATCTCTGTCCCCTTCCCTCTTCATGTAGTTAATTCCTCTCCATTCTTTCTATATTAGTTTATGCTACTTTTTCAGGAAATCTCCAATTTCTCAGTTAGTCTAGTCTCCTTATCAGGCACTCTCATAGCCCTGGAGCTGCTCCTCTGCAGAGAAGTGAAGGTCTACGGTATTGTTTAGCATCTGTTTCCTCTTCTTGAAATCAAGAGCTATGTCTGTCGGACTCATGTCTGTGGCCTCAGTGCTAGGGTCAGGCAGTGCCTTTTTACTCAATGATTCCTTGTGGAATGACCACGTGGAAGGAATGCAGGGATGGTGAGTTCCATAAGTTTTGGTTTCATATGTATTTCATAAATTTGGGTCCCAAAGGGAAGGAGGACAGCTTAATAATAGCAAATGTAGATTCTAAATAGAAAATAGATTCAAAATAAAGGGTTTTTTTTTTAATAGATGGGAAAGGCTCGAATATATTTGCAAAGTAAAGGAATTCAAAAGAAGGAGAAGTGTGATTCTGAGATAGAGATTGAGAGAGGAGATAATTGGAGAAGCTGGGATGGGAGGAAATCCAGAGGTCAGGTGGAAGGTCCCGCCATAGAAAGGAGGAGAGAACTGACTTCTGATACTGCAGGAAAGTGCCTAAGAATTAGGGTCACAAAGGATAATTGTGGCTGTATTATGAAGACATTTGGAAGCAATTAATGCTTCGGCTCAGTTTTCTCTTAGGAGTGGAAAGCTGTTATGGGTTGAATTGTGTTCCCCCAAAAGATTTGTTAAAGTCCAAACCTGCAGTAACTATGAGTGTGACCTTATTTGGAAATAGGGTCTTTGTAGATGTAACCAAGTTTAGATATAAGGTTGTTAAGGTGGGGCCTAGTCCAATACAACTAGTATTGGATTTCCTCCTTATAATAAGAGGAAGATACCAGGTGATGACATAGGCAGAGATTGGAGTGATGCAGCTGCAAGCCAGGGAATGCCAAGGATTGACAGCCACTACCAGAAGTTTGGAAGAGGCAAGAAAGGATTCTAGCCAGAGACTCCAGGCATGGCTCTGCTGGCACCTTGATCTCAGATTTCTAACCTCCAGAACTGTAAGAGAATACATTTCTATTGCTTTAAGCCACCCAGTTGATACTACCTTGTTATAGCAGCTCTAAGAATCCAATGCAGATTTATGATCATTTTTTCAGAATAGTATGGAACATAGTGTTGGCTTGGGGACAGTGATGAAGGTATGGAAGAGCCACTGTGGGGAAAGACAAAGGGAGCTGATTAAAATCTAGCAAAAAGCTAGCTGAATATTCCCTGAACCTTGAAAGCCACGATAGGGTGATTACATAAGAAATAGAAATTAAAAAGACCACATGGAACAACAGAAAACACCTAGATAAATATTTTTAAAGCATCACATTTACATATACCCTTTCTGTCAGCCAAGTCTAAAAAGACACAAGTTGGATACTTTATCTTTTAAAAAGAAGTATAATGATTTTTAAAAAGAACAAATATTTTCTTGGTGTTACTTTCTTATTTGAAGGACTGCGAACAACATAGTAGCAACAGATTTCATATAAAATGTAATAATAGATTCAACTCACTTAAGCTTCTATTTTGTGTCAGACCTCTATGTTGTCTCACTTACTGTACTTATTACTAAATATAGGTATTTTGTTCCCTTATTTATATGAGAGCACTGAATTTTAGAGATATAACCCAGCCAGCATGAGGGTATCACTGAGTCTGAAATCAATGTCTCCTAACTCCTTTTAACTTCTAATAACTTCAATTCCTCTTTCCACAATACAATGTTGCAGGAATGTTTATCAGGTCAGTATTTCTTTAACTGGCCTTTAATAATTACCGAGTGCATAACAATAAAATGTAAATTCAGTAAAGATAGTTCTTCAGTGGTCTAAGTCTATGAAGTCCAAGTAAATAGCTTTCTGGAGATCTATTTTGATAAAGAAGACAGTTTGGAATACCTAAAGAGATGAATAATAAACTATCTTGCTCAAATATCGCCTCTCACTGCTGTCTTTTGACAGACTCTGTGGAGCAGTCTGTTCAAATTAAATTCTGGCAAAAATCCTAGTGTGCAAATAACTGGCATTATTGTTTGAAAGAAGACTCACATGGTTTGGATATCAGAATGCAGCAGGCAACCTCAATATTCTACTGAAAGTTGAAAAGCCTGACTTGTGTTCTTGCTTGGATGGAGGGTCATTTCACCTCTATGTCCTAATTAAAAATTTATTGAGTGAATAAGTTAATTTAACAATTCCATATTAGCAATATTAGCTCAGAAATCATACAATGGATGCTGTGTTGTGGCTGTTTAGAGCAGCAGAAATGTTCCTAGCCTTGTTGCTATTGAACATTCTAATTTCATTGCCTGATCTGAAGGTCAAGGGCATGAACTTGATGGAAAAAACCCTTCTTTGGGGAATCATTAGAGGAAGTGTGCCCCAGTTCACCACCAGTGATCACAGAGGAGGGGGTACAAATGGTGCACAAAGCATACTTGCCCTTCACTGACCCTCAAAGCACCCTGTGGCTCCATATGTCTTTGACCAAGTTTATAGCCTTCCATTGCCCTTTGTGGCTATTGTGAAGCACCCGGGGGAGAAAGATGATCTCAGGTAGCCAGGAGCCAAACTGTGCAAAATTGTCAAGATCACAATCAACAGTGCTGATTATTTACATGCAGTACCAATCGCGTGATCTTTATCTGTGGGATCAGAAACCATATTGTCATATATCATCCAGTGCTGTTTTTTGTGTCACAGCTTCTGGGCACTAACATGGGAAGTAATAAGAACTCCATAAGGCCATGGATTGTATAGCAATATATTTTCTTTCTAGAAAGATCTGAAAAGTACTGTTGGGTGAGCTTACCATCTGATTAAATCATAATATCTAATGAATTATTTTTTAAAAAAACACCACATGCAGGCTTCTTGATGACTTTGAAAACTTCTCAGCTAGAATATAAATATCTCTTCCATACTTAGAATGTTTTAATAGCCAAAATCATGCTATCAACTACTCTTTCACTGTAACTTTTTTTATAATAGCAATAAATTATACCTGAATTTTAAAAGAAAGAGCTTTGACATTTATTTTACAACTTCACATAACTTTTTTGGTTTCTCTCTTTTCTTGGTGCTGGTTGGGGAGAGCACAGATTAATGGGAAGGAGGTAGAGAGTTTGGGATATTCCCCTCATATATTATCCTAAAATGCTAAATATATTTATTTACTCTTTTTTTTTTTTTTTTTTTTTTTTCTGAGACAGAGTCTCACTCTGTTGCCCAGGCTAGAGTGAGTGCCGTGGCGTCAGCCTAGCTCACAGCAACCTCAAACTCCTGAGCTCAGGCGATCCTCCTGTCTCAGCCTCCCGAGTAGCTGGGACTACAGGCATGTGCCACCATGCCCGGCTAATTTTTTCTATATATATTTTTTAGCTGTCCATATAATGTCTTTCTATTTTTAGTAGAGATGGGGTCTCGCTCTTGCTCAGGCTGGTCTCGAACTCCTGAGCTCAAACGATCCGCCCACCTCGGCCTCCCAGAGTGCTAGGATTACAGGCGTGAGCCACCGCGCCCAGCCTATTTACTCTTAAATGAAATTTTTTAGATGGAATAAGGAGTAGGCATGAGAAAGTAAAAAAAAAGGTGAGAGAGAATGTGTTTCTATCTGAATCAAATATTAATAAAAGGATATGTCCATTTTAGGATGGGAATTATGTAAATGAAGCAACACAGAGTACCAGCTGTTTACTTGATAAACAGTATTACAAATAGCCATCACGAGGTGAAATTATTCAAGTAAGATTATTGTTACCAAAATCCGTAGAAACTTTCATAAGAAAATTGAATAACAAATTAGTGGAAACTAATTAGCTTTTCTGTTAACAACATGAAAAATTTGTTGAAACAGATGCAGTTCAGTAGCAATTAAATGTAAATTTGTTACATTTTCCACAAGGAGAAGTAAGGAAAATCATTAAAGAAAAATATCAAAGGCCGACAAATTTTTTTGTGTAACCTATTGTGAAAAAAATTTAATTCAGAGTACATAGCCTTTTGACCCTTTTTCCCCTGACTGGGTTAAAAAAATATGAGCAGGCTAGACTGTCCAGCTGATGACTTGGGGGAAGGAATGCTGTTATTTTTAACTAGGCAAATACTTACAGAGTCATCTGTTTTGAACAAAGAAGACTGATAGTTCTGTTCTGCATTTTCCCTGCGTCTGGAGTCTGAACTCAGCTGACTCCAAATTAGGAAGAAACACCCCTGACTTCAATACAACTTTAGAATCAGTTAAGAGTCCCTGTTAGCTACAACATTTAAGTTTTCATTTAAATTATATTGTTAAGGCACTGACACATTTTCTAAGAACAAATGAAGGAGTAAGACCCCAACGTGTTGTCTGATGAAAGAAACTCAGGCTCTGAATAAGTATTTTCAGTGAATCATTAAATGATGTCACGAATGACACTTCCAGAAGTCTCAAAATGAGCAAATACCTAGTTCTGCCGAAAGCACTAACTGCCGAGCATTAAGTGTTGGCATTTAAAAGAATGCTATAAAATACGATAAGCTGTTATGAAAGTTTTTTGCTTATCTTTGATTGCTTATGTTTTATTTTCAGGCTCTATAGCTTGAGGTATTAGTTTAAACAAAGAGAAAAAAATACTACTTTTTATAGATAATTCATACTGGAGAGTCTAAATTTATATAAATATAGGTTACAACTCTTAGCTTAAAATTGTTAGGCGATCCTATTTATTTTACTTCTCCACATTTAGGTATGTGGTAGCTAGGTTACATTTTGGTAAGACTCAGTCTATCTCTGTCCCTTTTCCTAAAGCTTGGCCCTCTGGGGCTTTAATTCAGAGCTTAGCAAGTTTGGGAAAGTCAGCTCTGCTTATCAGAGACAGACTTAGATTTTTAAGTTCTTGACTCATGCAACTTCAGAATTAGTGAAGTCTTGGATGGCAAACTGGCCATGTTTTTGTGGTTCTCAAAGTTTCCAGTTTTGTCATTGCAACCCTGGAGAAACTTCCAACAGTTTGCCATTTTCTTTAGCATAGCCAAACCCCACATCTCAGTCTTCAGCCCCACCCATAATTGGTAAAAGCCTGGAAAAAGAGGCTCAGACCCTCAGCTCACCTCTGAGAGGCTCTCCCCTCTCTGGAATTTTAGTCCTTGAATTCCCTTTACTTCTGCAACTCTTAAATGCTTTTAGAAATGTGAATTTTGTATTTTATCTACCTTTCTGGGTATAGGAGTATTGGTCTGCCTCAGACTGTTCTATCCATGCCATTCTTTTTCAATCTTATTTCAGTAAGGGTTCAAAAAATCTACAGCTCATCCATGGTCACTAGACATGAACCAGAGCTAGAGAAAACAGAGTCTAGAAGGAAGAGTATGAAGTCTGAAGTTAGGCTGGAGTTCTCATACTGGCTTGACTCAACCTGCAAGGGCCAGAGAGAACTGATATGCAGTGGTTGGCAGTTCCAGCTCCAGTAGAAGATGGCTGGGCTCTGTGCTGGTTGGCTAGTTGTGTGAAATTGAAACATTTACTTAGCCACCCTCACTCTCTGTCTCCACATTATAGAATATGACCAATAAGAGTACCTACCATCTAGGATTTTTATAAAGATTACGTGAAATTTAATGCATAGTATTTGTGTCAATAAAAGCTAGTTATTGTTATTACTGGTCTGGAAACGTTAGATATTCTTTCTAAGTCAATTTTCTCATCAACAAAAAATTGAATAGAATACCTGCCTTGTAGGGTGGGTATAAGGATTAAATGAAAATAAATGTTAGCATATGTGACAATGTAGTATACTATAGTACTCCGTTGGTCATGATGGGTACTCAATAATTAGTTTATATGCCATCTTACAAACTTTCCCTGAGATAAAATAAGACTGTTTACATTTCAAATTCTGTTGATTTATTTCATATGGATTCAGATTGTTGAGGCACTGACCGTATCTTACTCATCTTTGTATCCCTAGCACCTGGCCCGAAGCCCATCATGACAATGCATATTTGTTGAAAGAATGAATCAGTGAATTCTCACTTACAATTCTGCAGTTCATTATTCACTCCAGTTCCCAGCACATCTCTTTGTTCAAATTAAGAGCCAAATAAAATATTTGTTGAGCAGATGAATTATTCAGAATCATTAAAAAGCCTGATAGTTTATTCAGGGATATTAATCTTTTTCTCACCCTGATTTAGGAGATGATTTTTATTAGGATAATAACCTACCTGGTTCTGATAAATGTCATCTGGGGGTTATACAGGAAGTGGGGCCTAGAATATTTCCCCATCCAATACAAGGTCCTGACTCCTATTTATCAGGTCAGGTCACTGAATGCGTTTTCTTATTCTCCCTGATTAGATGGTGATGCAGCAAAATGTAAGTTAAGATGATGGAGCAGGGGATAGCTGTATTTAGAGCATGTAAATCAGATGGCTTTAATCCTGAAGGATAAAACACTAAAACAATAACAATTAAAAACTTTTTTAGGCCGGGCGCGGTGGCTCACGCCTGTAATCCTAGCACTCTGGGAGGCCGAGGTGGGCGGATCGTTTGAGCTCAGGAGTTCGAGACCAGCCTGAGCAAGAGCGAGACCCCATCTCTACTAAAAAAAAATAGAAAGAAATTATATGGACAGCTAAAATATATAGAAAAAATTAGCCGGGCATGGTGGCACATGCCTGTAGTCCCAGCTACTCGGGAGGCTGAGGCAGGAGGATTGCTTAAGCCCAGAAGTTTGAGGTTGCTGTGAGCTAGGCTGACGCCACGGCACTCACTCTAGCCAGGGCAACAGAGCGAGACTCTGTCTCAAAAAAAAAAACCAAAAAAAAACAAAAAAACTTTTTTAGAATGCACGTACCATACATACTCTCAATCATAGTATGAGAACTGAACATTGGAAAGACAGACACTATAAGTATGCTTCAGCTAACTAGGGAAATAATCTCTAAACCATTAGCAATTGCCACTTTAACTGGAAAAATAATAAAATAACATTTAATGAATTGGTATTGTGCTGCACATTTTCTGAACATTATCTCAGTTAATCCTCACAGAAACAACAGTACTTTTGTCAGGTTTTAGTCTGGAATGTCGGTTCTTAGTGCGCTCATGGCGAAAGAATGGCCAGACACACCTAAGTAAGGCAAGCATGAGGTGAAGTTTATTGATGGAGAGCAAGATAGGGTTATAGAGCAAGAGCAAGACATAGGTTTACAAAGCACGATACGTATGCCACAGATGATGACTGGACCCATTGTCGCAGCAAAGGGAAAGCCAAAGGAAGGGTAAAGAGAGGCTGGTTATGGTCTGCATCTTGTTTTATAGTGCCCGGATAGGGACCTCCCTTGTGGTTCAGAGGTCACCATGGAACCACTTTGATTGGACAGTTGGGAGCTGCATGACCTGAGTCTTACTGCGCATGCAGATATCCCATGAGCCTCTCTGAAAGTCCATTGCATGGGTGAATGGCAGTGGCACCAACGTTAGTCCCTAGGAGCCCCGGAATCCCTCGCTATCTACCTAACACTTTCATGAGATAGGTCCTACTGGTGTCCCATTATATAGATGAAGACACTAAAACGATAAGAGTTGAAGAACATGCCCAAGGTCACACAGACAGTAGGTGGGAGCAGGTATTATATTTATGGTGATCCTAGATGCAGGTATTATATTTATCCTAACTATTAGGTGCTGCTGCAGATTCCCCTCAATGCCCTTTTTAAAAAATAATCATGTATTCTCTTCTGTACTATTCTGAAATGAAATTCACAGGTAATATAACCTTCCCACACACATAACTTTAAAAAATAACATTCCCTGGCTTTAACATAAGGGAGAAATGCAAGGAAAGTAAGTTTTTATAAAGTAACAATGTATAATATTTCAGTATGTAAATGCTTTGACTTGATTACACTAGAAGACACCATGAAGTGGTCAGATTCTTACACCTAACTGTAGAATCTTTATAAATGTGTGTGCTGGAAAAGCAGAATGGTACCAGTGTGTCATATCAGTGACTCAAATACCAGGGGAAGGAAAGTTTCTAAAGCGGTTAATTTTTGGTAAAGTTTCAAACACGATTAAGTATAGTTCATCCTTCTGTTTACGCTATTGTTGAATTTCTGTAAAATTTAGTTTACCTAAAAAACATGAAAAAGCATTTGTGTTTACATGTAAAACATGAGATAATTATAAGCAGGCTGTTTGCTAGGTGAATGACCAGCCGGATCTTGGAAAGGCGGGAGGGAGGGGGTGTCAATTTTCCCAGTGCAGGATGGTGCCCCACACCTGGCAGGATGCCTAGGATTCCTGGCCCTCACCCATTAATGCCAGGAACACCCTCCAAATCATTGTGAAATCCACAAAAACACCTCTACAAATTTCCAAATTGCCCACTAGGGTGGTCCTGCTGCAGGTGAGAACTACTGCTCTATTGCATACTCACAAGAAACTAGCATTGCAAAACCAAGGGAAATTACATAGTGTTAGATGAGCTAATGGAATATGGGACAGCATTTTAATAATGTAATTAGTTATTGAGTGGTATTTAAGAGTAGAAATAGAAATGGGGTCTAGAAAGAATGACATTAGGAATGAAAAATAAACACTTTCAGGAAGAAAGATTTAAAGAGACCTCTTACTGTGCCACCAAAACTGGGTCAAGTTGTCTTTTAATACCCTGTAATAGCACCTGTGCCTCTGCTTTAATTATCAGGACAATTGTCAATAATTAGGTAATTGATTTCTCCTGTGGCTGGTGTTTTGTTAAAAAAAAATAAATAGGTAATTGCCTATGGCTTGTTTAATATTGGTCTCTCCCAGTAGGAGATACATTTCAATATCTTATTATTTACTGAGTATCATTAATATATATAGAGGGTGCTTTATGCATAGCAGGGATTCAGTAAATATTTGTAGAATGAATACTTTGCGACAGTTGTTTAAAGGTTTTGGAGGAGGATTCTGAGGAGTTTGATTGCTATAGGCTTGATTCAGAGTCTACAAACTGTATATATCATGATTCCCATTTTAGCACGCTGTTTGAAGGCTGGCTGATTAAACACTGACTTAGACAGTTAACAGTGGTTTTGTAAGCATAACTCTAGTGCCACCTTCTGCCAGAGAGAGAAATATGCTCACATTACTTGCCTTCTGAGAATCTGGATTTGCTGTTCAAACAGTTCTTCATGCTGCAGAACTTATTACACAATTTAAAAAATGCTAAAATAATGAGGTCTATAAATTCCCACTCAAAAATACATATTTTGGGCCATCTGTAAATAATCCTGACTTGAGTGAACAAAATTTTTATTTTCATCAGTTGAAATACAGGGAGTTTTTTTAGAGAAGACAGAAGATTTAGGGCTTTTGTCTTACTGATTCGATGTCATTTTGTATAGGTTTAAAAATTATTACAAAAATGTCCCAATAATTGTGAAAAATATGCATAGGTACTTGCTACAGGAAAGCAGCTTTGCATGTAGAATTCTCATTGAAGTTATCAAGAACAGATATTGTGGAGAGAACATTTTGAGCCCAAGTTCTGAAAATACTGGATCAGAAGTTCTATAAATCAACAAAATCATTCACCAATCATAAAAATAAAACTGATGTTTCTTTATACATATTCATGGGTAATCAGACAACCAGCAATGCTCCTTTTCTCTGGTAAGGCAATATCTTGTTTCTACATAGCACTTTTTTGTGTGTGTAATTTATATGCTATTGTGCATCATGGGAATAAACAATAATATCTATCCCAAGGCACTAATGAGGTTGGATAATGGTAAGTAACACAGCAGGTGTCTTTGTGCTGCAAACATGAAGAAACAATTTTCAACTTTGACTCCAAACAGGAAGAGTCTCTTCCAAAGGAATAGGGGTCAAAATCCTCTTCTGATAGCCATGGAGCAAAAGCCAGAAAATTTCTTCTTTAACATTTCACATAGAAAATATTTTATATTTTGCAGGCCATAAGATCTCTTTTGCAACTGCTCAACTCTGAAGTTGGAGCTTGAAAGCATCTATAGACAAAATGTAAGCAAATTAGCATGGCTGTCTTCCAACAAAACTTTGTTTACAAAAAGAGATAGTAGGCTGGATTTGGCCTATGGACTGTAGTTGCCAACCCCTGGCACAGAGCATTGAGGATACAGCTTCAGAATGAAAACTGCTCTCTCCTAGGGAGAACCAGAGTACTCGTTTCAGGTAGAAAGGCAGAACTACAGAAGCTGGCATGACAGAGTGGAGGGAAGCAGGACTTTCACAGACAATGAGTCATACTAGCTCTAAGACCGCACTGTGATAGAGCAGGTAAGTGAAGACAAAGATATCACTGGCTTCAAAACTGTGAATGACACAGATGAACAAATATGGAAGTGCCTAAAGAGGCAGCACCAAGGTGCTAACAGGGAGTTAGTGTTAACATAAAATAAAACCCACAACCTTCTGTAGGAGTGAGGAGTAGGCCTCCCTGTTGTTGGTCTCTAGGGTCACCCTCATGTTCATGGAGACACTGCCACTATCAGGCTTCATTTCAGACATTTTTCAGAGTGGGTTTCTGATTTTTGGTTCAGAAAACAGTCATCATTCATTCATTCATTTATTCAACACGTTCTGTGGGTTGACTGTGTCAAGACTGCCAGACAGTGTGTAAGGCACTGTAGATACGGCAGTGAGCAGACGCTCTATCTCAGTCTGGAACATGGAGGTATGTAGTATAGCTATTCTGAATCTTTTTATCTGGATAAAATAATTTGAAATATTAAAATAATTTTCAGGTCTCAGGGAACTTTTGCATAAAAATTCTTTGTATCTGCAGCTCATGGTGCTTTAGCAGGGTCAGTAATTTGTAGCTATGATAATCCAAGAATGATTGTCTTCTCTGTCTTTTGAACAGAGAATGCTGTTTTCCTGGGGATCCACTTATTTTGGCCAACCTATTGACCTGCTCTTTTTGTCTGTCCCCCCTGCAAAAGAATGTAAACCCTGCAAAGCAAATCAGTATTTGTAGGTGGATGAAACCTAGTTTTTCTTTTCTATTTAAAAAATATTACCTATTTGATTATGTGTGTGTTAACCTTAACCAATTTGGCCTACATATTGGTTTCCTATTGCTGCTGTAACAAATTACCACAAACTTAACTTAAAACAACACAAATTCCAGTCTGGATAAGAGCAAGACCCTGTCTCCACCAAAAATAGAAAAATTAGCCGGGTGCAGTGGCTCGTGCCTGTAGTCTGAGCCACTTGGGAGGCTGAGGCAAAAGGATCACTTGAGCCCAGGAATTTGAGGTTGCAGTGAGCAATAATGACACCACTGCACTCTACCCAGGGCAACAGAGCAAGACTCTGTCTCAAAATACAAACAATAAAACCCTCCACAAATTCATTATCACACTATTCTGGAGATAAGAAGAACAAACTGGGTCAAGCAAAGCTGAAATCCTGGAGGCTCTCGGGGAGAATCCATTTCCTTGCCTTTACCAGCTTCTAGAGGATGCCTGGTTTCCTTGGTTCATGGCTCCTTCCTCACCCTCCAAAGCCAGCAAGTTAACATCTTCAAATCTCAATCTTTCTCTCTCTCTCTTCTCTTTCTCTCCCCCCACCCCCATCCATGACTCTCCTGCCTCCTTCTGATAAAGATGCATGTGATTATCTGGATAATCTAGGATAATTTCTCCATTTTAAGACCTTAAATATAAAAATTCTATTAAATCTCTTTGGCTATATAAGGTAACATACTAGCAGATTCCAGGGATCAGGATGTGAACAACTTTGGGGCCATTAATCAGCCTGCCACAGCCTAAAAGTTTTACCACAAATTTTTATGGGACAAAATACTGATACGGTGTGTGCGAGGGTAGTTTCTCCCTATGGGAAAAAAAAAGTGACTTTTCAGCCAAACTTTCTTGAAAAATGCAGTTAAGCTTACTCTACTTAAAATTAATTTTTCTTTCCCTTTCATAAATTTTTAAAGCTCATGAGACAAATATAATAAATTTCTGTTAAATAACTGTCTTAAGCCAAAATGGGATTTAATTTCCTAAAGGTAGGCTCTGTAGACTTAATTTAAATAAAAGTTATAAATTAATTTTAATTAATGTTTTCAACATGAAAATTTATTGATGGTGTTGAATAGTAAAGCTACTAATACCACAACCCAAAACAATATCAATAAAAATATAGTCTAAGACAGTTTTGGTCAAGATTTAAAAAAAACAATTTGTTACTGTTTGATATGGTAGGACTTAACTATAGTTACAAAATTATTATGCACATATTGGTTTCTTTTATAGGCCATATATATATGTACAAAGTATTATTTTTGAAAGCAAAAGTAAAGAATGATATGTACCCCTTTAATATGATACTTGTGTTAATACTTATGCTCATTTTTTCCTGTATAAATAATCAATTTGATATTGAGATAAACATACAAATTTCATTTTCAACTGAAATGAGATTTCTGTTCTTGTTCTTGATATTTGTTTTGCTTTCTTTCTTTCTCTTTCTTTCCCTCCCTCCATGCCTCTCTTTCTTTTTTTGAATCTCACTCTGTCACTCAGGCTGGAGTGCAGTGGTGTGATCATGGCTCACTGCAGCCTCAAACTCTTGGGCTCAAGAGATTCTCCCACCTCAGCCTCCTGGGTAGCTGGGACTATAGCACACACCACAATGCCTGGCTAATTTTTCTTATTTTTTGTAGAGACAGGGTCTCGCTATGTTGCCCAAACTGGTCTTGAACTCCAGGTCTTGAGCAATCCTGCCTTGGCTTTCCAAAGTTCTGGGATTACAGGCATGAGACACCTTACCCGGTCTCTCTCTTTTTCTCTCTCTCTTCTTTCTTTTTGTGTCACTTGTTACAACAGGAAAGTGAATGACTCAGAAGTTTACAATTCTTCATTGTTAACCTTATGAGAACTGACCCTGTGTCTAGGTAGAATCCCTCTCTTCCATCTCTCACTCATCTTCAAACGTCACCCCATTGAATCATCAGTCATGTTTACAAAACAAAGTTTTAAAAGAATAGAAAACAGAAGGTCATAATAAGCCAACAAACAAATAAATAAGAAAGGAGCCAAGACTATGAAAACATCCAATCCATTTCACCTCTAATCTATGTAATCAATGCAACATTTACAACAACCACAAATTAACAAGGGAGAAACTGAGTCATGGTGCCTAAAAATTCCTTCTTCAGAATAAAAATTTCTCCCTGATTTTTTGTTGTACTAGTGGAGTTCATTTTCTTCCTTAGGTCACTTGGTGTGTGCAAGGGTGGTTGGGAGATGTAATTTGGAAAAACCTTTGCTCTGTGCAATTGTGCTCGACAATTATCAATGGCCACCCGTAATTCACATCAAAGACTACAGAAGAACTTAATCAAATGAAATGATCCTACTCTATGCTGCCATATGGGGCTGAAAGACTTTAAAAAAAAACTTCTAACAGGGCTTCTTGGTCATCATCCATTAGTATGGATTTGCAGGGCATGCAAAATTCAAAAATCAATGTTTACATTTTTCATTTATATCTCTTGCAGAATCCCTAGGAATGTGTTCTAGAATTGTAGGATTCTGTGGAACCCCAGTAAGAAATCCTGATAAGTGACGAAAAATATAGCAAGGTAAGGGGGACAGATCATGCTTGCAGCAGTTGGAGTTGCTGTTGACATCTGGGTCAAAAGTAAATCATGAAGAAAAAAGCATGAAGCAAAGGAGAGTGAGTGCATCTTGCTTCTTTTTATACATATGGCATTACATTTGGAGGCAGAAATACATTTTGCTTTTGTAATTGAGGATTGTATTTTTTTTTTTTTTTTTTTTGAGACAGAGTCTTGCTTTGTTGCCCGGGCTAGAGTGAGTGCCGTGGCGTCAGCCTAGCTCACAGCAACCTCAAACTCCTGGGCTTAAGCGATCCTACCGCCTCAGCCTCCCGGGTAGCTGGGACTACAGGCATGCGCCACCATGCCCGGCTAATTTTTTCTATATATATGTTAGTTGTCCATATAATTTCTTTCTATTTTTTTTAGTAGAGACGGGGTCTCGCTCTTGCTCAGGCTGGTCTCGAACTCCTGACCTTGAACGATCCACCCGCCTCGGCCTCCCAGAGTGCTAGGATTACAGGCGTGAGCCACCGCGCCCGGCCGAGGATTGTATTGAACATGTGGTTATAATGATACATTCAAGTACATATGCTTATGTCTACTTTTTTCTGAAATCCCACTAACATGACAGTAAAGGAATAAAGAACATCAAGAAGAATGGCAGAGGAGGTGCCACCAAATGAAAATTGGCAATGAAATTTAGAAGACGGAACTCTATAGCTGGCTTAGTAGAGCACAGGAAGCTGAAACCCGATGGCATGCAAAGGGAGAAATCAACAAGAAGAAAAGTGACTAACACTACAGATTCCCAGAAAGTGGAGGCAACAGATATTTGAAGGTGGGGCTGAAACAAAAAGATTGGTTAAAAAAAAATGTATAAAGAATGGTGTATTATCTGGCTATTGCTGTATAACAAAACGCCCCAAAATGTAGTATCTTAAAACAACAAGCATTTATTTAGCTCACAGATACGCCAGTCATTGGTGGGCTGGCTGTAGGATAGCCTTGCTTATGCATCTGTGGTCATCTGCCCATTGGGCAAGTGACTTTGCCGATTGTGGCTGGGCTTTCCCACATCTCTGGGGCTTTGGTGGAAGCATTTAGGCTGACTCAGCTCTAGTCTGTGTGGTCTCTTGTCCTCTAACAGGCTTATTCATTAAGCAGAGGCAGAGTCCCAAGAGAATGAGTAAAAAGTTTGAAAAATGTCTTGATGCTTAAGGTCTGACTGGTACACCATCATTTTTTCCCACATTCTAGTGGGCAAAGCAAGTCACAAGACGAGCTCAGATTCAAGGGTTGGGGAAATAACTCTATATCTTCATAGAAAGAGTTACCAAATCATACTGCAAAGGCAGGGAGAAGAGAAGTATTGTGGCCATTTTTGTTACCTCTTATAAAGCGGCCCTCAGATTATTTATTTTATATATATTATATAATATGTATATTATATAACCCTTCCTCTATAACTAGAACTGGATACCATTGACATTTTAAAAAGTATACAAAAATAGCTATAAATTAAATATATAATAAAAATGTTAAACTTTTAATGGAAAAATTGGAAATGAAGTTTGAGGAAACTATTGTATTTTTTTCTATTACTGCATAACAAATTACCATAAGTCTCGTGTCCTAAACAACATACATTTTTATCTTAGTTTATGTGTGATAGGAGTTCAGGCATAGCTTAGCAAGGATCTCTGCTTTAAAGTCACCCACAGCTGTAATCCAGGTTCCAGATGGGGCTGTGGTCCCAGCAGAGACTTGACTTGGAAAAGATCTGATTCGAAGCACATTTAAGTTGCTGGCAGAATTCATTTCCTTGTGATTGTGTGACTGGGGGCCTCACCTTTTTTCTGGCTGTCAGCTGGAAGTCGCCTTCAGGTCCTAGAGGCTGTCTGCGGTATCTAGAGACCCCTTGCTGTCGCTTGCCAAATGGGCTTCCTCAGTATGGCTGCTCATTTATCAAACCAGCAAGGATAATCTCTCATTCCAGTCTGCTAAGACAGAGTCTTATATAATGTAACATAGTCATGGGAGTGACATCCCATCAACTTTGCAATGTAATGTAACCTAATTAAGGAAGAGAGCTAGATTCTTATCTCCCATAGAAGGAAATTAATATCAAGAAACAGTTTGAACATGTTATTTACAGATATGGAGGTATGTAAGTCAGGGTTCTCCATAGAAACAGAACCAATAGGGTATGTGTGTGTGTGTGTGCGTGTGTATAAAGAGATTTATTAAAAGGTATTGTCTCATACAATTATAGAGGCTGAGAAGTTCCAAGATCTGTAATCAGCTAGCTGGAGACCCAGGAGGGTCAATGATGTAGTTCTACTCTGAGTCAAAAGGCCTGAGAACCAAGAGAGCCAACGGTGTAAGTTCTAGTTCTAGAACTGGCAGGCTGGAAACCCAAGAAAAGTCCAAGTCAGTCTGAGTCTGAAGGTGGGAAGAGACCAATGTCCCAGTTCAAGCAGTTAAGCAGGAGGAGTTCTCTCTTACTCAGCCTTTTTGTTTTGTTCAGGTCTTCAATTGATTGGGAGAGGCCCACCCATATTAGGGAGGGCAATCTGCTTTATTCAGGCTGCCAATTCAAACCTTAATCTCATCCAGAAACACCCTCACAGACGCACCCAGAATATTGCCTGATCAAACATTAATATCTGGGCACCCTGAGGCAACACAATGTTGCTATTTTTTTGTTAAAAGTCTTATAATGCTACTTGTCTTTTATAAATACCTTTACTGAAATACAATTCATATACCATATAATGCACCCATTTAAATTGTCCAATTCAATAGCTTTTAGTATAGTCACAGAGTTGTACAAATATCACCTCAATCTGATTTTAGAACATTTTCATTGCCCCACAAAGAAATCTTTGTACCCATTAGCAGTCACTATTTGACTTTTTAAAAAATTTATTTTTAAATTAAAAAAAATTTTTAATTATGGTGAAATACACATAGATTTTTTTTTTTTTTTTTTTTTTTTTTTTGAGACAGAGTCTCACTCTGTTGCCCGGATAGAGTGAGTGCCGTGGCGTCAGCCTAGCTCACAGCAACCTCAAACTCCTGGGCTCAAGTGATCCTCCTGTCTCAGCCTCCTGAGTAGCTGGGACTACAGGCATGCACCACCATGCCCGGCTAATTTTTTCTATATATATTTTTAGCTGTCCATATAATTTCTTTCTATTTTTAGTAGAGATGGGGTCTCGCTCTTGCTCAGGCTGGTCTCGAACTCCTGAGCTCAAACGATCCGCCCACCTCGGCCTCCCAGAGAGCTAGGATTACAGGCGTGAGCCACCGCGCCCGGCCCACATAGATTTTTTTTGAGACAGAGTCTCCCTCTGTTGCCCTGGGTAGATTGCAGTGGCGTTATCGTAGCTACTCCTGGGCTCAAGTGATCCTTAGCCTTCCAAGTAGCTAGGACTACAGGTGTGAGCCACAAGGCCTGGCTAATTTTTCTATTTTTAGTAGAGATGGGGGTCTCACTCTTGCTCAGGCTGGTTTCAAACTCCTGAGCTCAAGCAATCCTCCCACCTCGGTCTCCCAGAGTGCTAGGGTTATAGGCGTGAGCCATCGCACCCGGCCAACATAACATGAAATTTACCATCTGCTGTGGTTTAAATGTTTGTGTCCTCTCTAAAATTCATATTGAAATTTAACCACTAATGTAACAGTAGTAAGAGGTGGAGCCTTTAGGAGGTGATTAAGTCATGGGGATGGAGCCTCCATGGATGAGGACACCAAACATGTTGGTGCCTTGATTTTGAACTTCCCAGGTTCCAGAACTGTAAGGAATAAATTTTTGTTCTTATAAATTACCCAGTTTCAGCTATTTTGCTATAGGAGCACAAGCTGACTAAGATACCATCTTGACCATTTTAGCTGTATAGTTAATTCAGTAGTGTTAAGTATATTCACATTGTTGTGAAATCAATCTCTAGAACATACTCATCTCACAAAGCTGAAAGTCTAGATCCATTAAATAACTCTCCATTTCCCCCTTCCCCAGCCCCTGACAATCACCATTGTAATTTCTGTTTTTATGAATTTGATTCTTCTAGATACCTCACATAAGTGAAATCATACAGTGTCTTCGTAGCTGGCTTATTTCATTTTAGTATAACATTTCAAGATGCATCCATGTTATAGCATATGTCACAATTTTGTTCTTTTTTAAAGGCTGAACAATATTTCATTGTGTGTGTATATACTACATTTTGTTTATGCATTCATCTGTTTATGGACATTTGGGTTGCTTCCACCTCTTGGCTATTGTGAATAATGCTATGACATGAGTGTATAAATATTTCCTTGAGTCTTTGCTTTCAGCTTTTTTGGATATATGCCCAGAAGTAGAATGGCTGTATCATATGGTAATTCTATTTTTAATTTTTTGAGGAATTTCCACACTGTTTTCCAAAGTGCTGCACTGTTTTACATTCTCAACAACAGCGCATAAGGGTTCCAGTTTCTCCACATTCTTGCTAACGCTTGATATTTTCTGTTTTTTAATCGTAGCCATCCTAATGGACATGAGGTGATATCTCATGGTTTTTATTTGCATTTTCCTAATGATTAGTGATGTTGAGCATCTTTTCATATGCTTGTTGGTTATTTGTATATCTTCTTTGAAGAAATGTCTGTTCAAGTTCTTTGACCATTTTAAATTTGAGTTTCTATTGTTGTTGAGTTGTAGGAATTCCTTATACACTCCAGATATTAACTCATTAGATATATGATTTGTAAATATTTTCTCCCATTCTGTAGGTTGGGTTTTTACTCTGTTGATTACATCCTTTAATGCACAAAAGTTTTTCATATTGATGTTGTCCAACTTATTTATGTTTTTCATTCTCTGTGCTTTTGGTGTCATATCAAATACATCATTGCCAAATTCAATATCATAAAGATTTTCCCCTATATTTTCTTCTAAGAGTTTTACAATTTTAGATTTCACATTTAGGTCTTAGCTAAATTTTGAGTTAATTTTTGTATAATGTGTAAGGTGAGGGTCCAACTTCATTTTCTGCATGTACAATTGGATTTTTAAAAGTATTATATGTATATTACTTTGATAGAAATTTAAAAATTATAAATTTTACAAAAGGAAAAAATACAAGCAATGTATTCTTTTTAGTGTACACAAACATACTATGATTTGAAACTCTAGGTTATTTTACATAACTTTTGTTTGCATAGTCCTTAGATTGTTGTGGAGTTGGTGGTAGTAAAGTTTTAAGTAAGGTATTCAATATCTGACGACCTAATCTTAAATATCTTATTTATCATAAAAATATTGAGAAATGGCCAGGCACACTGGCTCACACTTGTAATCCCAGCACTTTGGGAGGCTGAGGCGGGAGGATTGCTTGAGGTCAGGAGTTTGAGACCAGCCTGGGCAGCAGCCAGAACCTGTCTGTATAAAAAATAAGAAAAATTAGCCAGGGGTGGTGGCATGAGCCTGTAGAACTAGCTACTCTGGAGGCTGAGGTGGAAGGATCATTTGAGCCCAGGAGTTTGAGGTTACAGTGAGCTATGATGATGCCACTGTGCACTCTAGCCTGGGCGACAATGTGGGACACCATCTCTTAAAAAAAATTGAGAACCTAAAATTTTTCCATTTTGGAGAAAAAGGCTCTTGGGAGGAAAAAACAAGCAACAAAACTATTTCCTACACCTTACCGTCACATGTTTCTAGATTTTTCTTAGGCCCTTGACATTATAATTTCATCATTGTGAAAATAAACACATGAATGAAAGTAGATTATAAAATTTAAGTTATATGGAAAGGGAATAAAATATTATTTTCTAACTAACAAAACATAAGTTATTTTGAAAATTATTAATGGTTTCCCCAGGTGTAATTATAATTCTCAGATAAGAGGGTGGGGTGAAGAATTGGGGAAGGGGAGGAACAAGAAAGTTGGAGGGAATCAAACACTCTGCCCACAAACATCACTATTCTTATGCTTTCAAGAGGATGCAGTTCTTTTCCCTAAATTATTTTCCAGAAAGGGTATCTTAAATATTATTTAAAATTTGTTTGCAAAAGGAACTCTGATTTTTTTCCTAATGTAATTTCTCTTTTAAAAGCCAGTGAAATGTGTGTTTGAGGCCAAAGGAAAAGAAAATTGGTGTTGTTTCTACTATGTTGGTGGCAGAACTCAGGGGACTGCAAATAAATCTTTTTTTTTTAAATGCAAAATTTTATTGCAAAGCTTTATGCCTAAAATCTAGACAATTACACTCCAGGATTTCTACTAATGAATACCACATGTTAGACTCAATAACTTCAGCTGCAGGGTGGAGAATACTGTGCTAAAGCTATTCAGATAATAAATTGCTATCTAGGTCCATTTCAGCTGGAGCAAGTCAACTGTATTGAATGTGAGTGAAACATTAATTCTTTATAAGAATATACCCAATTGGCAGACATTTTGACATGCAATATACATTAGTTCACCATGGTGCCCCTGCGGAATCGTTTTATCCCTTGCTCAAGTCTGCACTTACGGGCATGCCTATCTCCAATCTCCTGAATCTGTCTTTGGGGTATCACTTACGTGTACTTACAAAACATACATTTTTAAGCAGACACATGAATGAGAATGGTTCTAGTTTTTTTGAAAGTGTTAGTTTGCCATTATTGCTGTTTGTTCTGCAAATTTCACATGGCTTTCTTCCTCCCTCCGGGACCACGCCTGGGTTCTCTTTCTCTGTCCTTGGGACTTTGAAAACTATCCCCTCCTTTATCTTTTTTAAAGTCTTATAAAAACAAAGGAAAAAGAATATTACACGTTATATTGGACACAAAGGACACCTGGAGCTTGTTCTGGGTTCCAGAATTTAAAAAAAAAAAAATCAAGAAATGAAAAGAGAGAGGCATATCTTTCTCAGAGAAGGCAGTGGTGTTGCAGAAGTTATTCTCATGGGACAAAGTCTTGCTTTTGAAAGCCAGCCTTGGGAATCAGCAACAGGAAATGCAGAAAGGAATAAATCTGTCAGATTCATTTTCCTTTCTGTTTTACAGTAGAGTTGTTTTTGTTTTCTTCTCCACTTTTTGGATGGAAGCCCAAATTCCTTGTGACTGGTATGTATCCCTTAAGCAGAAACAGTGAGTGGGCTGGGGGTGGGGGTAGAATGCAATGCTTTCCACATTCTGGCTGTGACACTTAACTTTCTCTAACCATAGTGATGAGGGAAATTTCAGACTTTTATAATGTAGTTACCTCCTTATACTGCATTTCTATCATATTTTTAAATCATGTTATTCTAAGTGAATTTCATTTTGTTCAAATTTTGAAATACACACACACACACACACACACACACACACACACACGAATAGTTTCTGTGGCCACCAAGGAAGGAGCTCTGGGGGGTAGGGGGAGGCTGCCCCACCCCCACCCCAGGGAGGAGAGGTCAAGTGAGGGTTCACCCACCCCGTTCTTAATCCCTCTCCTCCAGAACAACACCAGAGTTTACATGTTTTACTTGTTTATGCTTCTATGCGACATTTTGGAGGATGATGGATTCCAAATCCTATCCCTTTCCCTATTTTAAAACCTCCCTGCTACACCATACTTAGCAATAATCCAGGTGGCAGATCTTTGCCTTTCACAGAATGAGTCTTTGCTTTGACATTTCTCTCATTTGTTAGGAGCACTGTGGTCATTTGAAATTTTGCTGAAGCACAAATTTGAATTTCAAGTGCTAGGAGTCTGCTTGGGATCTAGTGAGAAAGCCTACTTTAAAATGTAGATTCTACAGCTCATCTTGGCTTTGTTTTTCATAATAACCTGGGCAGATCTTGCTTTTAGGTCAGGCATTGGCAAATTTTTTTCTACAAAGGGCCTGACAGTAAATACTTTAGGTTTTGCAGGCCACATAGGAACTCTGTTGAATGTTCTTTTTATCTTTCCTCTTTTTTTCTTTTTGCAACTCTTAGAAAATGTAAAAATATTCTTATCTTGAGGGAGGATCTGGGAGGCTGGATTTGTCTCATGGTCATAGCTTGTCAACCCCTGTTTCAGGTATTATTATCCTTCCTTTAAGATTAAGCATCATTGCTCAGAGAGAGAAAGTAATTAATCCAGTTCACACAGCTCACATGAGGCAAACCTTGGCTTGTTCAGCTCCAAGTTTATCTGTTTTCTACTATGCCATGTATTATAATCTATTTCTTAAAGGATTTTCTTCCACATTCTTCAGAAAAGTAGAGACGCCAGTTTTTTTTTATTTTGTTTTGTCTTCATTGCCATTTTCTTTGAACGTCTTACTACAAGAAAGACATCCAAGAGAATGGCCCCATTTCTCAGAAACATGATGAAAAATTAATGTGAAACAGAATATATTAATAAAACCTAGGTTAGGTACCAAAATTCTTGTCTTTAGTTGTCAGCTAATGAAGATTCTAACAAACATCTCACAGCTGAGAATGAAGTCACTTTTAAGTAAATTGCATTCAATCAACACATATTTTTGTTCACCAATTTTAAAAAACACATTCAACAATATTAAACAAAAATTCCCAACAAGCAGTTTAAGGAAGAAGCATGAGATGATACCTGGGGAGCCTCCCTGAAATACCAGACTCTAGTCTAAGCCTAGGAGTTTTTATAACTCACCTCTTCCTCACCTGAAAGCAGGGAATGAGGTGAGGGAATTGAGCCTCTTTCCTGAACCTACTTATTTGTTCTGTTCTCTGTAAGACTGCAGTGGTTCAAAGCCTGCCTGACCTGGGCTTGTTTCCTGCCTCAATACTATATAACAGTTGTGTGTTACTGGGCAAATTACTTAAGCTAAATATTCATGTGTTTTCCTATGTAGACGGGGACAACAGTAGTATATACCACATATGTAGACTAAATGAAATAATACAGGTAAAACACTTAGCAATAAGAGTGCAAAAAGGTCAGCTATCATGATTTCTGTGATTGTTGCCATCGCCTCTTCCCCATGGGTACACACGTAGGCCTTGCAGGCTATAGCATGCTTCAGATTGATGTGTTAGTTTCATTGTCTGCTTAACTTCTAAATATAGCGTCATCCTTTATTATTATTTTGTATTGTTTTTGGATTTTCCTTATTTCCGTATTCTGTAGTCCGAAGACCATAATGACCCCTTCTATGGCCAGGCCCAGTTCTTGTACTTTCAGAGGGAAAGGGCATTCAAACAAGAATACCCTAATTAATTAAACAGTCTAAGGACATGTTGCCAGGCTACGCTAGACCTCCCCCCCTACCCCCCCCCCCCGGGGGAGAGTGGCATAATGGATATAGGAAATGAGAAGATTGTTCTAGAAATAATGTGTGATGGATTGAAACTGAGAGGCCATTTTACCAGTTTAGATTCTAGAGTTGGGTTTCTCAAGCTTTCCAAGTCATAAGCACCACCTGGGATGCTTATTGACTATGCAGATTCCTAGGCTGCAGTATCGACCTTCTGGATAGAACTTGGAAGGGAAGAGCCAGGAATCTCTAGTTTGAACAAGTCTCCCTGGTGATTCTTATGATTATGAGTTTTGAAAATACTGTACCAAAGCAAACGGTACTGTAACAGAGACACAGGGATGAAAACTGCTCCATTAACTTTTAGTCGTAACAGCTGCCACTTCAGTGGCCTTCAGGTGGATTGGAGGCCGTTTACGGTGTCTGTCAGTTTTGGGATCTTGTAAGAGGTATCGCTCTGCCCCTCTTCCCTGGGTGCATGTAATCTCTCTCTGCATATTTGTAATACTGTGGTTATCAATCTGTATTGCACATTAGAATTACCTGGGAAACAAAAAGTACTGATTCCTCAACTCTGTTCCACATTAATTAAATTGGAACTCTTTCAGTTAGATCCGTGATTTCTTTTTTTTTTTTTTTATGTTACCCAGTCAATCAAACATGTGGCCAGGACTGAGAATAGCACTAAGCACCTTGGGCATAGCTATTGTATTCCAGTTATTTTTATTTTCAAAATAAACACTATTATGATATTTTACATACAACCTATTGTAGTTGTTTTTATACCTCAACAATCGTTCAAAACATGTGTTCCTTATTTATGTTAGCTTGGAGGGTGGGCAAAACTGTGAGAATAATAGGTGTTTGTTCTTCTGTCCTATCCCGATTAGACATTAAGAGTTAAGACAGTGGCTTTGGAACAGTGTTTAAGACAGAAAAGCCCTCTCTTCTCACTCACAAACCTCCACCCCTCTGGGTCTTCCCAAGGCTGCTGAGGCACTGCGGGAGAACCTCGCATTGCTGGAGGATGCGTTCAGACTAGCCAGAATCCTTCCCTGGGAAGAGTCAAAGGCTGCAGGGAATGGCATCTCCCGTATTTTGCCTTCAAAGGAGATCTGGATGGGCTTCTGGAACAGTCCTCAGATAATGAATTACCAGCCACTGCTATTGTTCTCTGTTCTGTTGTCCACGTTGCGGCTCCAAGAAGCTCTGTGAGCCATTCAGGTTTGTTAAGCGCTGACTGAAGATGTCATAACAATTAAACCACGAGGGTGTTTATGAAATCCAAACCTTGAAAAAGTAGGCCCCAAAATGGTTATGTCATTTTAAAATGATATAACTTTTGAACTATGTAGATGGCTGGAGACTATACCTTTTCCTCCTGATACATTGATTTTTTTTTTTTTTACTTTAATCTTTTTTTTTTTTAAGCAAATTCTTCCTGGTTCTGAGTTTTTACTTTAATCTTATACATTTAGACTGACTTATTGATTTTTTTTAGGACACTGGTACTTTGTAGCAAAGAGTATAATTGTTCCTGAAGGTTAGGTGGCACCTATAATCATGTCCTTTGAAAGGCTGGAAATATTAACACCAAATCCACATTAACTGAAGAAACAACAGCCACTGGGTTAGTAAAACCAATGTCAAAGAGGTTAATACCGCCTCACCCAGCAGATTCACACACAGGCCTGTCTGCTTAATGGAACAAGGTTAGCAACTGTCACATTGACAGAAAACAGAAACAACATGCACGTCTCAACTGGAATGTTTTGATCATAAAACTTATAATGGAGGCAACTTTCTATTAACTGTCATGAATAGCGTAGCTTCTCTTTGTTCTTTCCACCAAAATTTTCTCTACCAGGAGGAGTCGATGGTTTTCTGTCAATAATTTTCTTCTGCAGTTGTAGTTGCCACTTGTGGCTACTTTAACATCCTTTATATACCATGTTGTTGCTTATTTGCTGGGGTGATGAGACAACTGATTTTATGTTGATTTGGGAAAAGCTAAAACAAGTCAAAATCAAATTATGAAAAACAGGTTACAGGTTTCAGATGTTGGATCAGGAACTTTATCTTCTCTCACAAACCCAATGCAAATTATATTCTGATTTCACTTTTAACTTTCTCTCACTTTATATCCTCAGCATTTTTACAAATGGAAATTCAAAAGGTATTTTATTTCATAACAGGTTTTCATAATAATCAGTCCCAACGTGGCAATGTACTCTTTGTTGCCTTACCTCTGGTGTCCAGGCCTGCCTTTTCTTTACATTTTGCAAAAACATTGATAATAACAGCTGTGCTTATGTGCCAAGTCCTATTTTAAATACTTTACATATGGAGTTCTTAGCTCCTATAATAGTGATAATATTTTCAATATTTGAAAATGATTTGTATTCATATCTCTCTTAAATCTTATTCTCTTTGAACCTTTAACTGCATTAGGCTAAACTATGAGGCTTATTGTCCCAGGGAAGAAAAAGGTGATACTATACAGAGGAAAGGAGTAAGAGCCTTCACTGTTTTAGGCGGGGTGGGTGGAAGCTCTTGGTAGAAACTTGGACAGGCAGATGAGAATTTCTAACTTCCATAGTCCAACTTTTGCATATCAAGAGTGAGGTCTAGTAGAAGAAAGTAGTCCTAAAGTCATGATAAGCCCTAAGGGCTGAGCAATGAGGCTTAGTGACCCCAGAAGAATTGGAAATGATACCAAGAAGTCCAAGGTAGGGAGGAAGAGGAAGTATAAAGCCTGTCCCTTTATACATGGTGGCTGGATAACAAGGAGAGATAAGGAGGTCGGGAGGCAGAGAAGCCAGCAGATCCAAAATGTGTTGTGGCTTCCCTGCTAAAATCCCAGGATGGTGGTGTGTGTATATGTGTGTGTGCATGTGTGTGCACATAGGCATGCTACAGAGATTGAAGCCAAATGCCAGAATGTAGAGAGGTTTTTGTCTCCTTTCCCATTTGGCACCCCAACAGCAGGGCAGCCACACCTTGGTAAAATTCAGGGTATAATTTGGTTAAGCAGTGGATGAACCTGAGTTCAACTCCTCCTTGGAGACTCCTTTATCTCTAATGTGGGGTGGAAGGCAAGGGCCTTGCTTGTCCTGCAGAGAGTGAGGAAGGCTAGAAAACTTACCAAGGCCATAGCTACAATGGAGGTAAGGTGATCTTGAAACCAAAGGCCACAGGGTAGACCATTTGGACTAGGATTCAAAGCCTGATCTCAGGGGGGAATATTCAGCTGAGAAAAAATTGGGGGCTAGTGTTGCTAAACCAGTAGTAAGGACCACAGGGCCCTCAGGGAATGAAGAGAGAATGGATGTCATCTGTGAATGTCAGCAGGGTGAGTCCCACTATGTGCATAAGCTACACCCTCACCTGCGAGGCCAGCAAGGACCTGGGTAACACCCTAAGGTCTCCAGGAAGGGCCAAGTTTTCTTTCCCCAGCTCAAGATGCCACCTTGGGGAGGAGAAGCGGCAGGGGAGGAAATTCTGAAAGACGGAGCTGTTACCCGAGAACTATTGCACACCTGGAGCAGGTTGTTTAATGAAAAGTGACTGGGTCTTATTTCTCAGCAAGTTTAAAGTTTTTCTTTATCCAGAGGAGCATGAGAAGTTGGTAAGCAAGATTATCTAGATAATGGAAAAATAAAGATGCTATATTTTCTTTGCCTATTTCAGTGTAGTGTGACTAAATTGCAGCCCACTACAATTCCATCGTACAATAGGACAAATGGAAAGAAACAACCTTAGAAATTTGTTCCAAGGACAGATAAAGATCAATATTTCTCAATGTTGATGACTTAGAAAGTCAAAAGAGGGTGGAACTTCTTAAGATGCTGTGTTTTTGTGTCATTCAATTTATACATTCATTTTAGAGATTGTTACAGATGTTAAGACATGGAATATATTACCCAGCTCCTTCCTTTTGCTCCTAATATCTCTCCCAGTGTTCTTCATCTTTGTTCCTTGCCCAGAGAGTGGTGTGTCATTAAGCATGGGAAACAGGTTTTCCACTGCAGTGACCACATTGTGGGGCCTCAAAGGGAAAAGTTCCTTTTGAACACACTTAATAAATGACTCTCTGAGGCAGGACATCAGGAAAGAGCCCACATATGTAACAGCAGATGATAAATTCTGGTAATTTACATCCATAGGTCACTCTAAGGACATTTCTGATTTATGACTTTGAACCGAGAAAAATCTAACTCAATTCAGAATCTTAGTAAGGCAGAAGCAAAAGAAGTAGCGCTCGTGTCTGCCATCTGGTGTAAATGAGAGGTAAATGCAACCCATGCAACCCTATTTTCAGGACCGAATACCATTAATTACCTTGTCACCTTGTAAATACAATCTTCCTGATGCCTTCTGTTCTTGTTCTTAAATTCACAGAAAAAAAATTACTTACATTCTCAATCTTGTGATGTAAGAATTGCCCATATATATTTTATTTTGCAGTCAGACTTTGTTTTAAAACTCATGTTCAGTAACAGGTACTTGAAAATAGCAGGGGCTGGAGTTTATAAAATGAGGAACAGGAAAAAATAAGAATGATTCCTTCATGCTGATATTTTCTTCTTTACAATTAAATTCTCTTTTGATTGGGACATCAAAAGAGGGAATGAAGGAGGAAGCAAATGAAAGAAGCAGAAATGCCTTTTCGAGATCAGAGTCCGGTTTGGGTTTACAGTGCTACGAAGTTCAGGCTCAGGTAGGGTGACCTCCGTTCTGGTTCTCTGGGGACTAAGGGGTATCCCAGGATGTGGAATTTTCAGTGCTAAAATGGGGAAAAACAAATGAATAGAGTATATATACAAATATTTTCTACTTTCTATTGTCACTTTGAGCTCACTCTCAGCAGATTCATCTTGTAAGAGTATGAGGGAACCACTTTCTGAAACTCTGGCAAGCTGGAGACATCTGGTGCGCTGACTCTGCAGTCTTCCACTGGATAAAGATAGGACATTGCTGAATTTGGCTCAAGAACTAGTAGGACACTTTGGCTTTGATTTTTGGTGTCTGTGGTACTGTGTTCTCTGGTTTCTTTGGCAGTATGCAGGGTTGGTGATATTTGTGCTTTCTTCTGTGGCTTAGGATATGGTTATTAGTTGAAGCCATGGTGAAGTTTTTCTGGGGACTAGGATGCCAGGTGAGCCCATCTTTGGGCCCCAGTGGTAGCAGTAGTGGGCTGAGTGTGCTTGTTCCTAGGCCCCAGAGCTGCTTACACTGGCAGCAGTATTAGTAAATCCTTGAACTCTGATTCTTGGGCTTCCACTTCAGGTGGCTTGCTCAGATGTTGGTAGTGGCAGTGCTGGGCCAGGCACGTGGGTGGGTTTTCAGGCCCCTGGGCAGCTGGTGTGATGTGAGTGATGGCAGTAGTGGGGTGAGGCAATGCAGTGGAACACAAGCGGTCCACGTTGGTGTTGCTAGTAGCTGCAATGGTTTGGGTAGGCCAGTTTCCTGGCCCATTGGTAGCATATGTGGGTGGGTTTTAGCTGTGGTGGTATCAGTAGATTGGGCCGGCCTGACTTCAGATCCTGGCAGGTGTGATTAGGTGCCGATGCTGATGGATTGGGCTGAGAAACTTCTGGGCTTCTGAGACATAATTTGCTGAGTCACATTGGCTGTATGTATTTGTTCTTGTGTTGATTGAATGTGTGTGTGGTTGTTATCAAGGTGATTCCTTATAAGATAAATACATCTGAAACGTGCTGGTGTGGGAAAGTGGGTATAGACATGGTTTATAAATATGGCCTGGACCGGGCTTCCTAGCATGTCTGCTATTTGATCAAGGTGACAAGATTTCTCCCCAACCTTGAAATCAATGCGTCTGCACACATGTGCACACGTATACATAAACATGCACATTTCAGAAGGCAAGGGTAGTAACTGAGTCAATTTATTAGTCTGGGTTCACTTGAATACCTGCCAAAAGTTGGTGGTCCCAGAGAAAGGTCATATATTTGAGCTTTTCTAAGAGCAGTTACCAACCTTTCCCAAGTGGTTTTCCTAATCCAGAGACTGAGATTATAGTCTATCAGCTCTGTAGGAACATCTGAATTTAGGCAGCTAGGAGACAGGCTAACAGTCGTGTTGGCAGCTTTTTTCCTCTAAGGATGCAAATCTGTGATCTAAATATAATGTAGAAAGTTCAAAACTAAATGCCGCATAGGAAACCAAATACTTCACCTACTTCTCAACAATACTGGACTCTGCCAGTATTGCCAGGTAGCTATGAGGGCAAGTGGGCCTGGTTTTCTATTCCTCGTGCTTGAACCCTCCAGGACTTTCTGCTTGCCTGGGCAGTGCTGCTAACCTAGTATTTATGTTTGTATAATATTTATTCACCTGGAGAACAAAAAAAATAAAGAAATTTTGTTTAAAATAACCTTCATAATTACGCCATTTTAAACTAATGCTTATTTGGTGCTTTTTTCAAGAGATGAGCAAAAAAAAAAAAAAATACAAGAGCTTCATAGATTTTCAAAATGTTACTTCCATCAAACTTATCTTGAAAGTTGTATTCCCATGTTTTCATACTCATTCTACTTGATAGCCCCCCTTGCAGCCTAGGTAAATTGTGGTTGTGTTTTGTTTTTTTTTTATAATTGATTAAAATCAAAGTCACTATAAATGTATACACTAGAACTTGGAAAATATTTTCAGGAGTTTATATGTCTTTTGTCTAGAACAGAAAAAACACTACATACAATCTTATTCTCAACTGAAATTATATTTTGTCTTTCAATTTTTATCTATATACTTTAGGAAATGGTGCCTGTATAAGTTCTATAACAGGTAACAGAAATAGAGTATCCAGGACAACTCCCTGCATCTTTTGGTGTTTTGTTCTCTTTTGTTCCCTTCATAGCCATCTCAATTCTTTTATTGCGGCTGCATAAATATGTTTTACAGATCTCATATTTCCCCAAAGTCATATTAGAATCCAAATAAAATCATGTCAATACCATAGTAATAAGATCTTGAAACAGAGTAATATATCAGTAGCAGAGCTAAAAATGTTTCCTTTAGACGGTTGAGTCTTAAGATTCTGTCTATATTACTGTGATAAAGGAAGTAGGTAAAATAGTGGTATTGAACTTTCTTAGAGTGATATGGCTGGCATTATGAATTCCCAACATTACACTTATACAGTAGATGTTCAGTCTCTGGGGGAGAAAATACTGCTGTGGTTATTGAGAATTCCAGGAGGAGTTTTGGCAGATGTACGAGAGAGAGTCCGAGAGGGGCAGATACCAGCTAAAGGGTTAGAGTAAACTCAGGGTCTGACTAGGAGGACAGAAGGAAAAAAAACAATGAAGATGAAAGAGAAAAGGAGACTCAAGTCCTTGGGATGGAACACAGCTCCCAGGAAAGCAGCCCCAAGCAGAAATCTGCCCAGCTCGTTTTCACACAGACCCTGGGTTCAACTCTTGACTTGGCCATGTACTAGCTTTCACCTTGAGAAAGTTACTTTACTTTTCCAAAGTCTTGCTTTCCATGTTTTAAAATGAGAAAAATAATGCCCATTTCCTGGGGTGTTGTGATGATTAGAAGAGATAAACACAGATAACATACGCAAAACTTTCAGTCTAGTGCCTTGCATACAGTAAGCACTTGAAAAATGTTAATTTTCTTTCTTATCTCTGGGTTACTTTCTTACCCTCCCCCAATGCCCAGGGGTTAAAGGATAAAGGTTTCCAAATGCAGAATTTGATTATTTTCCCATTTACCTTTTAAATATGGCTCCTCCATGGGCTTCATTCCAGTTAAAACCAAACTGTGTTGATGCAGACTCAGGAAATTACAGAAGTGAACATTCAGAGGTTCCTGGTACTGTTCCCAGAACATAGTTGAGTTTGGCAAATGGAGCCTATTATGATTTTACAGGTGCTCTGTCCCATTGGCTTGGTGAGATGCACTTGAGCTGGCTGAAGCCATGATCTCCATATAGACTACTCCAGGTAGACAGGCACTTCGTTTACTTCCTACTGTCACCCTGGACTTTCTTGCTAGAGCATGTTTACATCCATTCCCAGTATAAGGTCAAGATATTTTTTTTTTAGCTCTTGGCAAATGCAGTTTGCTTGGTTTTTAATCTCATTTTCTTCCTGATCTTTAGGCCGTCTGACTTATCCTTTAGGTCTCAGATTACCTTTCAATTAATCAGGAAAACTTTCCCTGATCCTCTTGGACCAGGCTAGGCTTACTGTGATATGCTATTTTAGCATCCTGTTCATCGTTTTGATAGTACTTACTATAATACACTTATAATTATAATAATTATTTGCATATAGAGTGAATTCCACATCTTGTTTTCTGCTCTATTCTAGCACCTGGTACAGTTCTTGGATCATGAGAGGAGACCAATAAATATTCATTGATTGAATGCATATGTAAATAAAGTAACCAGTCTTAGAAATGATGGGTTAAGACTTTAAGTGGGTCTCCATTTGAGTTTAATATTTGGCTTTAAATTTAAAACTTGGGTTTAGTTAAAACTCCAAACCTTTCTGGGTACTTTTGCATGTACAGTGCTGCTTGAGGTAAACCTGTCTCCATGGGAGGCAGTTGTGGGGCAAATAATTAAAACAATAATGGATTTTGGTTACATATGGGGAAACAATTAAGGTGAGAGCTTTCCTTATATTCCTACCTTCCTAACTTGGAATAATTTTCTGTACTCACCAGAAACAGTATCAAGTTCACAGAAAAAAACTTCTAATTTAAAGTCTACAAAAAAGTTTTATCCAACTCAACTTAGTTGAGTTACTCTGCTCTAAGCTGGTGGTTCTCACACTTGAGTGCATGTTAGAATCACCTGAGGGGCTTGTTAAAACTCTAATTGCATTTTGTTGGGAATATCAATACCCCACTCCTAGCAACTGACAGAACTACTAGACAGGATATTAGCAAGGATACACAACTGAACAACACTATCAAACGATAGGATCTAATTGACATTTATAAAACATTCCAACCAACGGAAACAGAATGCACATTCTTTTCAAGCATCATGGAACATTCACCAAGATAGACCATATCCTGGGTCATAAAACAAACATTAAGCAATTTAAAGAACTGAAATCACACAGAGTATGCTTTCTGATCAAATGAAATGAAGCTAGAAATTACTGAATAAAAGACAACAGAAAAATCTCCAAGCACATAGAAATTAAACAACATACTTCTTTTTTTTTTTTGAGACAGAGTCTCACTTTGTTGCCCAGGCTAGAGTGAGTGCCGTGGCGTCAGCTTAGCTCACAGCAACCTCAAACTCCTGGGCTTAAGCGATCCTACTGCCTCAGCCTCCCGAGTAGCTGGGACTACAGGCATGCGCCACTATGCCCGGCTAATTTTTCTATATATATTTTTAGTTGTCCATATAATTTCTTTCTATTTTTAGTAGAGACGGGGTCTCGCTCTTGCTCAAGCTGGTCTCGAACTCCTGACCTTGAGCGATCCACCCGCCTCGGCCTCCCAGAGTGCTAGGATTACAGGCGTGAGCCACCGCGCCCGGCCTAAACAACATACTTCTAAATAATCCATGAGTCAAAGAGGAAATCTAAAAGGAAATTTAAAAATATATAAAATTGAATAAAAATTAAAGCACAACATATCAAAATTTGTGGGATACAGCTAAAGCAGAGATGAGAGGGCTCAGTGCTTACATTAGAGAATAGGAAAGATCTCAAATCAATAATCTAGGTGTATTAGTTAAAGTTCTCCAGAGAAGCAGAACCAATAGGAGATAGGCATATACATAAAATCTAGATATCTATATATCTGGAAAGAGATTTATTATAAAAATTGGCTCTCACATGATTATGAAGGCCAATGATCAAAATCTCTGGGGGTAGGAAACAGGGGCCAGGATTTCAGGAGATTCCAATTCGACCAAGGCTGAAAACCTATGATTTAAAGTCTAGTAGTATGGCTTTTAGATCAATAGGTGAGAAGTAAAGCAGATGGAGTGAAAATAACAAAGGGCTAAGCAAGTGTAAGCAGTTGATAATTCATCTTCCAGTGATCGGGCACCCACCATCAATCCAACCATATTTACCAAGTGCCTGCTATCTGCAAGCTACTACACTGGGAGAAATATACACCAAAAATAAGAGACAAACACTTATACATCATTAACTTTATATAGGCTAGATTCAACCATATAAAAAAAGAATTGAACAATACTAGAGTTGAGGAGCAACAAAGTATAATAACAGAGATCAAAATGTCAAAGTTTGAGGTGGACTGGGGGAGTGAATTAGTTTCTAGGCACTTTTTTTTTTTTTAAAAGACATGTGTCTCCAAAAATCTATGCTCATTTCTATCTATGGGCATGTATGCTGCTCCCCACATTGGGAAGGCCATCATCACCAACAAGACCCCAGGTTTCCTTCTGCACTTGTTATCACACAGATCACCAGTTACAATTTCTTTTTTCTTTTTTTTTTTTGAGACAGAGTCTCACTCTGTTGCCCAGGCTAGAGTGAGTGCCGTGGCGTCAGCCTAGCTCACAGAAACCTCAAACTCCTGGGCTCAAGCGATCCTCCTGTCTCAGCCTCCCGAGTAGCTGGGACTACAGGCATGCACCACTATGCCCGGCTAATTTTTTCTATATATATTTTTAGCTGTCCATATAATTTCTTTCTATTTTTAGTAGAGATGGGGTCTCGCTCTTGCTCAGGCTGGTCTCAAACTCCTGAGCTCAAACGATCCACCCACCTCGGCCTCCCAGAGTGCTAGGATTACAGGCGTGAGCCACCGCGCCCGGCCAGTTACAATTTCTTAAGTCTTTCATGCAATGCATGCATGCTTGTCTCCAGTTCTCTGTGTATCCTAAATTTCAGTATCTTCCACAGCCCTTCAGTCTGCTGGGCATGCGTTAGCCCAGCGTTGAGTTTTCTTTTGAAGAGCATTATAGGCTTCAGCATCTTCTGTTAAAGATATCAGTTACCCAGAGAATGCTCCTGGTCTTGAGCAGTGTAAGAGAACAAAGAATGTGTATTTAAAATATTCTGTGCTAATCACTAGAACTTATTTTCCCTGTCATCCACATGACAGTCTCAATCCAACTGTAAGTGGAACAGAAACAATAACTTCTGTGTAAATATTGGTAGAGTTGTGTAAATAGCATGTTACTACTAAACCTTTGTTTTGTCTTTTAGAGTAGGCTTTTCAGAGCTGGCTTCTAGTAGAGACAAGATTGATTCCCTGTCACTTTAGAGACTTGTAGGGTGAAGACACATAATAGGGGCATGATAGATGCTGGTTGAATTGAATTCCTTAGTCTTAGAGAAATCCTATCATTGAAAGAGAATATAGTTAATTTTCAGAAGACAAGAAGTATTGCTTGCAAGTTTTTATTGACAAGTTTGAGCAAAGTGGATTTAAATATCCATTTGCCAACACAATTAAAAATCTGTGTTATTTTATTTTCTCACGCAGGGCTAATTCTAGGCAGAATCTGAATTCTGAAAACCATGTCTTCATTTTCTCCCCGTTGTCACCTGACACTTGTCCCTTGGTTAGAGGCCCCTGGACCTCCCCTTATTTCTATGTCAGGCCCGTTCTCCCTGTGCAACTGCTAAGCTCTGGGCATTTCACGATTTTTCCTTATCTTCATCAAAATATATAAATGTACAGATCTGAAGCTCCATTCTCCCTGGGCCATTCTTGCTAGTGCCTCGAAATTGGCTAATAAGATAAATAGTAGACACATCATTTGTTTAATAAAACCAAACACAGGCTAATATGTTCTTGAGAAAAGGTTAAAACCCTCTTTCCTTCCCCAGTAATTAAAGAACATTTAATTATTGTTTTCTCAAAACTATACCTTTGCCTAAACTCAAAGGAATAATTTTTATAATGAGACTTTTAAGTTAGAAAGAATGGAAAATGGTAATATTTCTATTATAGAAAAAGAAAAGTGAAGGGACAGAACAGGTATTTTTTGAGTGCTTACTCTGTGCTAGGCATTTTGTTGCAAGATATGTACACATAATATCATTAAATCCTCACACCAGCCCTGTGAGATAGGTCCTATGATTATGCTAAATTTTATAAATGAGGAAACTGAGCCTTAAGAGAGGTTACGTGGCCGGGCGCGGTGGCTCACGCCTGTAATCCTAGCACTCTGGGAGGCCGAGGCGGGTGGATTGCTCAAGGTCAGGAGTTCGAGACCAGCCTGAGCGAGACCCGTCTCTACTAAAAATAGAAAGACATTATATGGACAACTAAAAATCTATATAGAAAAAATTAGCCGGGCATAGTGGCGCATGCCTGTAGTCCCAGCTACTCGGGAGGCTGAGGCAGTAGGATCGCTTAAGCCGAGGAGTCTGAGGTTGCTGTGAGCTAGGCTGACGCCGCGGCACTCACTCTAGCCTGGGCAACAAAGTGAGACTCTGTCTCAACAAAAAAAAAAAAAAAAAAAAAAAGAGAGGTTACGTAACCTCCCCAAGGTAAGAAAGAGCAAATATAAATAGGAAAACGAGTTCACTTTCAATGTGTCCTAAAGCTGGAACTACTTTTCAGGGTTCAAAGTGAGTCTCAACTGCTGCTATAAGAAATACACAGGACTTGGTCCTCCCTCATCCAATAATCAGTATCTCCTGGCCCGTGTGGGGCTCCCATCTGTGAGTCTTTACCTGCCTTTGCGTAGGACAGGACACAGAGCTAGCCTCCTCTGCTCCATACGCAGCTGTGTGCTGTGGTGAGCTGTGCCCGCACATGGTGAGGGGGCAATGGGCAGACGGCACTGAGCATCCTGCTCCACCTGGGTATGGAAGGACAAGAAAATTTCCTGTGATGCTTATTTTGGAAACTTTGACGGTCAGTTAAAAGAAAGGCATTGGCTGGCTTTACTGGAAAGCTACCTTAGTGGAGCAAGAGGTTGCTTTCCATCCAAAAAGGTGATGGAGTGCCTGGTAGGGGTGTAGGACAGGGTTGACGAACTCTTGAGCCAAGGTGCCGTGAGAACTTCCTCAAGGACACCCTGGCGGTACAAAGTCACATCTTACAAACTCCATTTAGAAAAAAGACCAGTCCCTTCTGTCTCAACTAATGCAGAGGCTCTCAGAGAAGTGGACTTCTCCCTCTGCGCCACCAAACCCTGAAGCCTTCATGGGTCATTAGTGGCAGAGGCGCCTGGGATGGGGAGCAGCGAGGAGCCGAGAATGGGGGAAAGGAGAGGCGACCCCTCTCTTCCGACCACAGGTCCCTCTCCAACTGGAACTCTGCCCAGGCTCAGAGAAGTACTGAGAGCAATAATACCCAAGTGACCAAAATCTGTGGAAAGGGGCAGTGAGCCTATTACTTCGTTTAAGTTTTCTCTTCCCTCTTCGTCATCTTCCCAAAACAGGTAGGGGAAGTGTGAGTCTGGAAAGCAACACTGACAGCGCTATTAGAAACAAAGCTAGACATAATCATATGGAAAAAAAAAAAATAGAGAATTTCTAGTGTTGAGGGTCAACAAAAGATAACGTAATACCAGAAGCGGAAGTGTCAAGCTTCTGAGGCGGACGGATCTAGCGTCTCCGCGTTGTTTGGTGTTGGTGTCTCCTCCTTCCCGCTCCGTGCTGCGCCTCATTGTGCTCCCGGCAGGCGCAGCCTCGCTCCGTGGTTCCGCTCCCCAAAGGCTTCCTGCATGCCTGTCCTGTCCTCTCTGGCTTCCTGCCTGCATCTCAGTACTTATTTCTCCTCTCCTTTAACTGATTCCCCAACCTCAGCGCATTGCTGTCACGGCTCTTCTGAATCTTTCAAGCGCTCCGTCCCCAGTGTCTCTGTCCTGTCCTCTCCCGGTTTGCAAGTCTCATTATCATCCATACCGCAGTTGTTTCAGGATTTGTTTTGGAGGTGGGTGAATCTCCAAACTCTGGTGGCCCCCAAATTCAAGCGGAGGTTGCAAATCACACTGCCCAATCATTTGGGGCTTTCCAAACTCTTAAGAATGAGACCTCGTAGGGCTCCTGTACTCGATATTTCACGGTCCTTTAACGCTTCCATCCTGGAGCACCACCTGAATCGGGCCCAACCAATTAGCTATTACTGAAAGCATGTACGTTTTCACCTGTGAAGCTGCTGTGGGACGCACACTGTTTGCAGGCTTTTGGATTGTGCATCGGTCTAAGCAAGTATGACAGATTCAGGGTGGCAGGAAAATTAAGATTTGTGTTTGTTCTCTCTGTGGTATTGCCTTCCCCAGACTCCTCCCCAAGCAGGTAGCCAGTCTTTTTTCAAGCAGCAAAAGTTGCTTGAAATTTCTACTAGTTTCTGAAGTTGAGATTTGTTGCTAGGGCTAAACTTACTGAAGACATTTTGCTGGGTGTTCCGAGAGGGAGGAGAGGCTTTCAAAGGTCCTCAGCAGGAAGATGGGGAGATGCTTGCTAAGAGATTCCAGGAGAATAGCTGGCTCATCCCAAGGTGGTGTCCTGGAATGGGGGCAGCATCTCAGAGGCTTAGGAGCTTCCAGCCAGATGCAGCAGGGTCTTGGGATATGATGAAATCCTTTGGGTTGGGAAACTGATAAACAGAGTGGACCAGCCCCTGGAGAAAATTGCCAGATACTTTCACATGGTGTGAAAATGATGATGATGATAATGATGATGGTGGTGGTGGTGAAAGATATTTTCTGCACAATTCAATGCCAGATATTACTCTAAGAATCTTGTATATATTAACTCATCTAACTGTCTGAAAACTCTATGAGGTAGTTACTGTTATTAATCATCAGAGAGGTCAAATAAGTTACCCAGTGTCTCATGCTAGTAAATGGCAGAACCAGGATACAAATCTAGGCAGTCTGGTTCTGGAGCCTTCAGAGAATGTAATTTTTGACCTCCTTGAATGAGACTGGGAGACCTTTGCATGACCTTGAGTTGGAGTTTGCACTGAGTAGGAAGAAACAAAACCCCATAATGATTAAAATCGAATTTCCCACCAGCTGGTGGGATGGAGAATGAATTTTATTTAGGTTCATGGAAAGGAAATAAAGAAATCTGACACTTTTTGTATTCCTGGCTGGTGGACCAAGATTCAAACCTTTTTACAAATACAAGGGGAGAATTGATTTCAGACTGCATGATTAATTTAATCTTGTATATTTTGTTCTCTCATCAGACCTACAGTGCCTACTGACTCTTTCTAGCTGTGGCTCTCTGAAGAGGCTCTTCCCCGCTGAGACCTAGTGGGGCCAACACAGCTAGGGGTGGAAGTGAGCTGGGCGCAGTGAAAAGATGGATGCCATGGTAACCTTGTGAACAAGGGCCAGTGATTCGGAGTTAGGTGGGTGGGCTTTTGTAGATACACATATATACTCTTCGATTAAACAACTTCCTGGTGTTTTTTTGTATTTGAAGTATATTATTATACTAAAACAAAACAAAACAACAAAAAACAACTTTTGAGGAAAATTTCCTTTCTATTTGTCACCAGCTAGAGACTATGATTTAGACAGTATTTCTCCAAGAGAAATGAAAGAGGAGGAATCATTTAGACACTCCAGAAAGCTGTGATTTCAAGATGGTTGTGAGCTGTGGGAGAAGCCCTAATGGAGAGTTGGTAGCTACACGAGGAACACAGTTTGCAGACACATGGATTTTCTTTCAGTACTTTGGCTAGGTTGAGTTGTTCTCTTTCTCTGCTTTTCTTTGGCTGGCACCTTCTCAGTCTTCCTTGATCATTCTTTCCAAAATCAGTCCTTTCTCCTTGTTCCACTCTCAGCATTCTACATGTTTCCATCATGGCACTCTCATAATCTTAAATATTGTATTTGCTTATTTCCTAATCAGATTACTTATTTATTTATTTGATCTGCCACCCCCGGCCCCTGCTGTAACATAAGTTCCATGCAGTTAAAGACTGTGTTTGTTCTGTTCACCTCAGTACTCAGTATAGTGTTTTGTAAAGAGAATGTATGAATGGAACTCCCAGGAGTCAGGTTTGGATGTACGATTGTAGCTCCTTTTCCCTCCACTTGACAGTGCTATTGTAGCTCCCTTTTCCTCCACTTGACAGTGCTGTGCTTGAATCAAAACCTCTCTGTTTATATTCATTTTGTCTCTTAACATAATTCTTTTCAAATTATTATCTTCATTTGGCTGAGCCCTAGGCATCTGCTCTGTAGAAGATTTCTTTCTTTTGTGTCAACCTGATTCACCTTCACAGATTTTGTCTTTGTTTTTTGTTGTTTGACCTAATTTCTCCCAACTCCTGCAGCTTTTTTTCTTAGCAGTGGCTCTTGTCATTGTCACAGACTTGACTGGGTTAAATTCCCATAGTAAATAGTTCCAATTAAAATAAAAAATAATTTAATTGAATAAAAGTGAGCTAAACTTCCATAAAAGAAACAACAAAAAACTAGATGTTAGTGTAATTTTGTATTAGTAGCTCGTCTTAATTAAACAAATTTTTAAAAAAATACAGGGGTTAGTTTTTTGATTCTGCACTCTAATTGGAAGGGTTAACAAATCTACTTCATTATGAGCAACTTTTGAAAGTTTCTCTAGGAAAAACATCTACATTCAGGTTACTCTCCATGTAACTCAGAGTACCGAAATTATTTGAATCAATTCATGTGATGAGAAATATACCTAAGAAGACTTTATTGAACCTTACCACTAGTTGGAAACCAAGACACTAAAATTAAGGGAAGAATTCTTATCAGGGATTCTACGGCTTTCTTAGAGGAGACTAAAGTCTTCATCACTAAATGCCCTTCATTCTCAGACTGGGGATTTTGAACTTTATCCAAAAGGAAAAATCCTTCCCAAAGATCAGAATTTCCTTTACTTTCTGATTGATGTCAAAGTGTTTCTATTTTTGTGTCTGAACTGATATCATATTATCTGCCTGCTACCTAGTTTCTGAGCTCTTTCAACACCCTCTGCCTCAATTGAGAATAGAATCTTCCTCAGAAATTTACTCTTATCTTGGTCGGTATCCTTTCTGTGCATCAGATGGAGGCTTTACGTTAAGCTTTGGGGGAGCAGGTGGGAGGAGCAGCTGGTATGAGAAGAAGTGAGCAGCCTGACAACAGTAAAATTGAGAAGAGTGTGAGCTTGTGTGTGTGTGTGTCTCTGTGTGTGTGTGTGAAAAGAGAGCAAGTGCTATAACATGAAAATTTGCCCAAGAAATTTGCAAACTTTACTGTCTGTTCTCCAGAGCTAACAGTACAGTAAATGTGCCAGGTAAAAAGTCTGTGAGAGCTTAGACTCATGAAAATCAGAACAGCACAGAGTTGTGAATCCTAAGAGTAAGTTTCTCTTACTTCCTGTGTCCTGGCCAGCTTCTGCTGCCTATAGGCAACCTACGTTATGAGTTTCTTATATGGGCTTCAAAAGATGTTCATTACATAAGCAAACAGATATACATACATATATATATGCATATATATATTTTTTCTCTGCTTTTGCAAACACAAAAGGAATTATGATACACATATTCTTCTGGACTCCTTCACTCAACAACGTACCTCTTTTCAATCCATATCAGTACAGTAGAAAGCTCCTTTTAACAGTTGTATGGGATTCCATTGTATAAATATACTGTATTTTATTTAACTAGTTCCTATTGATGGACAGTTAGGTCCTTTCCAATCTTTCCAAATAAGGATATGTAGTGATGTATATCTTTGTGCGTGCATCATTTGGCAAATATTCATAGATATTGTAGGATAAATTTCTGAAAGTGGAATTTCTGGGTCAAAGGTTGTATGTACTTGTACTTTTGATATATATGGTCAAATTGCTTTCAATGTAAGTTGTACCAATTTACATTTAGTAATACATAAGTACCTGTTTTCTCACAACTTTGCCCAAAGAATATATTATCAAAGTTTTTGATTTTTGTCAGTCTAATAGGTAGAAAATGCTCACTCTTAGTAGCTCTAATTTGTATTTCTCTTATTATGAGTAAATAAGTAAGACTGAACACATTTTCATGTTATTCACATTTTCTTTTTTTTAAAGTGGCTTAAAACAACACAAATTTATTATGTGATAGTTCTGGAGGTCAGAAGTCTTTTTTCACATTTCCTTTTCTATAAACTACTCATAATCATTGCCAGCTTTTCTCTTGGGCTATTGTTTGGTCTTGTTGACACACAATAACCCAATAAAGCTAGTGGCATTTAGCTTTAGTCTAATGCAAAATATGGCACAAATATTTTACTCAGCTTGTTGTTTTCTTTTAATCTTGTTACAGTGTTTTTGTTTTCATGCAGAGTTTTTGTGTAGCTGAATTTATCAACCTTTCATTTTATGTTGTCTAGGTCTTGTGTTGTATTTAGAAAGGCCTTCTTACTTCAAAATTATAAAAAGAATTCTCTCATGTTTTCTTTTCATAATTTTATAGTTTTTATTTTGTTTTTAACATTTAAATTTTTGAGACTTTTGGAATTTATTTTGGTGTAAGATATGATACTGGGACAGAGGAAACTATTGGTTAGAACTACATTCAGCTAAGAATAATAATTAAACATAAAGTTACGATGTATTGAATAAAACTGAGGATTTTACCTCTCTCCAGAACTTGTATAATATTCCACAATGAGGAATTCTTGCTCTTTCCATCTCATTGTTTCACTCTGAGAAACTTCCATTTCCAAGGTTACTTTATGGTCCAAGATGACTATTGGATCTCCAGCCGAAACGTGTGGATTCTAGCCATCAGGAAGGAGGAAGAGATTTAAAAAGGCATATCCTTTCCCTTTAAGGATACTTCTTGGAGGCTGTGTATTAATTCTCTATGCATGCTTTTGGCTGGTACTTAAATCTCTTGGCCACAGTGAACTGTAAGGGAGGCAGGGAGATGAAGCCAGGTACCCAGCTAACAATGAGGGATTCTGTGACAGAGGAAGAAGGGGAGAATGGATATTGAGGGATAATTGATAGTCTATGTCATAAGATCCAATTTTATTTATTTTCTAGATGGCTGTCCAGTTGTTCCAACAGTATTTATAAAGTAATTTATTTTCATCCACACTTCTGAGGTACCACTTTGTTAATTTTTGTATGTATTGGGTTTATTTTTGAGTATTGTATTCTATTTCATTTTCTATGCTTCTCTTTATATGTCAAGACCACACTGTTGTGTTTTTAGTCTCTAGTCTTATTTCATATGGTCAGAGAATACTATGTCTACTTATTTTATCCTCTGGCATTTAGTCACTTTTTTTCTGACCTTTTATAGGGTCTTTTTTTTTTTTTTTAAATATGATTGTTCCATGAATATTTGTAAAGAGTTTATCATCTCTTTCCAGAGTATAGAAGTGGTTTTCTATTTTTTTTTTTTTTTTTTTGAGACAGAGTCTCACTTTGTTGCCCAGACTAGAGTGAGTGCCGTGGCGTCAGCCTAGCTCACAGCAACCTCAAACTCCTGAGCTCAAGGGATCCTCCTGTCTCAGCCTCCCGAGTAGTTGGGACTACAGGCATGCACCACCATGCCCGGCTAATTTTTTTGATATATATATTTTTAGCTGTCCATATGATTTCTTTCTATTTTTAGTAGAGATGGGGTCTCGCTCTTGCTCAGGCTGGTCTCGAACTCCTGAGCTCAAACGATCCGCCCACCTCGGCCTCCCAGAGTGCTAGGATTACAGGCGTGAGCCACCGCGCCCGGCCTCTATTTGTTTTTAAATAGTAAATATATCTACATATTTTATCAGGCACGTTTTTTTTCCTAAATTCTTATTTTTGTTTACTTGAACTTTCATAATCTGGGAAATATGAATTAAAAACTATTACCTTAGCCTGGATGTGGTGGCTCACACCTGTAATCCTAGTACTTTGGGAGGCCCAGGAGGGAGGATCACTTGAAGCTAGGAGTTCAAGACAAGCCTGAGTAACATAACAAGATCCCATCTGTATAAAAAATAGAAAAATTATCCAGGCATGTGGCACGCACCTGTAGTCCCAGCTACTTGGGAGGCTGAGGCAGGAAGATCCCTTTGAGCCTAGGAGTTTGAGGTTGTAGTGAGCTATGATGAAGCTACTACACTCTAGCCAGGGCAACAGAAAGAGACCCTGTCTCAAACAAACAAACAAAACTACTACCATTAATATATTTCTGTATATTTCTTCTTGTGGTGCCTTGTATTTGTATTTAATGAAAGTTGATTAGATGCATAGATATTCATTACTTTTACAGATTAATTGTAGATTGCATCCTTTATTATGATAAAATATCTTCGTTTTGGTTAAATATTTTTAGCCTTGAATTCAACTGGGTCTGACTATTAAGACCATCACTGCTTCTTTCTTTATGTTTACATATGCTGTCATATTTTTGCCCATTATTTTTTTCAACTGTTTTGAATCACTTTTTAAAGTTGTTTCTTTAATATCTTAGCATATTATTGAGTCCAGACTTTTTCTTCTCTTTCTCTCTTTTTTTTAAAAAGTAAGTTTCCTCATCTGTTATATTTGTTAGTTCTGTTCATTATTTTATGTTTTACTCTGTTTCTATAGCTTAAAAAACTCACAAATTACCTGCCTTTGCTTTGCTCTCTGCATATTTTTTTTGATAATTTAGAAAGTTTGCATTTTGTTCAGCTGGTTACTTTTTTAATGAAAACTTTATTAAATACTTTTAATCATCTATTTTTTAAGGAAATATCTCTTGACTCCATACTACAAGCAAAGACAAAATGAGTATACTTCCACTTCTTCTATCTTTATCCAAATATGTGGTTTTAGTTGTTTATATTCTTTTTCTAAGTATTTACCTTTAAGTGTATAGTACATCTGTTACTTGACCATTCCACTTTAAATGATCTCTTTTGACTTCTGACTGTCAGCATAATTATACCAGCACCACTTTCAAATTCCCAGACTTAATTTTAGTACTATGGCTAAAGTCAACGCTCATTGTCAGTTTTATTGGTTTATTGGAGGTTCTTATTCATCTCCCATTTGGTTGCAGTTTGTACTCTAACAGCATGTTTTTTTTGTTTTTTTTTTGAGACAGAGTCTCGCTCTTTTGCCCTGGCATCAGCCTAGCTCACAGCAACCTCAAACTCCTAGGCTTAAGCAATCCTTCTGTCTCAGCCTCCCTAGTAGCTGAGATTACAGGCATGCGCCACCATGCCATGCTAATTTTTTCCATATATATTTTTAGTTGTCCAGATAATTTCTTTCTATTTTTTTAGTAGAGACAGGGTCTTGCTCTTGCTCAGGCTGGTCTCAAACTCCTGATGTCAAGTGATCCTCCCACCTCGGCCTCCCAGAGTGCTAGGATTACAGGCGTGAGCCACCACGCCCGGCCTACTCTAACAGCATCTTTCAGGACTTGGGAAAATGTGTTCCTTGAGTTTTTGAAAATCCAAAAATGTTTTCAGTGTATTTATATTTGAGACTTGTTTGTTGGGGATTAAATTCTTGGCTTACCATGAAATAGTAGTAAGAATAATAATGAAATATGCGTGTGTGTGTATATATATATATCTGCATCTAGTCTCTGGCTTTCATAATCATCAGGGAAATGTAATTCAAAACCATAGTTAAGATATCCCTCACACCTGTTAGGATAGCTAATTATCAAAAAGATGAAAGATAGCAAGTGTTGAAGAGGATGTGGAGAAAAGGAAACCCTGTACACTATTGGTGGTAATATACATTGGTACAATCATTATGCAAAACAATATGGAGGTTCTTCAAAAAATTAAAAATAGAACTACCATATGATCCAGCCATCCCTCTTCTGGGTATATATCTAATGGAAATGAAATCAGTACCTTCAAGAGCTATCTGCACTCCCATGTTCATTGCAGCATTATTCACAATAGCCAAGAGTTGAAAACAACCTAAGTGTCTGTTGACAGATGAAGGATACCAAAGTGAATGTCTCAGCTTCTGTCCCTGTCAGCTGGTCTAGTGTGACAGTCAGGGTGTGAAAATCCCTTACAATGTTCTACCTAGTTTTCACAAAATAACCTTTAAAGTTTATCTCTGTCTTTAAGAAAACCTTAACACACACACACACACACACACACACACACAAACCCTTTTCTTCTCCGCCCTGAGTATCATTGTACATCAGGCTCAGCCAGAGTTTCTGCTTTGCCACTAATCTTGTCATCATAGTCCTGGTTCAATTTATACATTGTAAAATTCACAATAAATTATCACTCTGGTTGTTTCAGAATGGAGGGGATTATTGAATTTAATTTCTTCTCTTTGGGCTTTCCTATCACCTCCAAGTTCTAAGTAAATTATGGGCATTACTTTTGCAATTAGTTAAGAAGCTATTAAGAAAAAATGATAATCATCTACTTGCCCCCCAAAGTCCTGATTGTCTTCCTTTAAACATTTAAATTCATATAATCATGTTAACATTTTAACACAGAAAACCTACAACCCCCCTCCACCTCCCGCCTCCTGAGACATTAATGTGTTATAATCCACAGGTTTTTGGGAGGTGGTATCTTTCCAGAGAGTACAAGATGGGGGAGTTACCCAAGGCCTGGCACGATTTATGCTCAGTGAGATCATCGCTCCATCTGAGGGCTCTTCACAGTCCAGAATGTTGAGAGATGCAGGACCAACTCCAAATCCCACAGGAATCTGTGGACTGTGACCCAGTCATCACATACCCTGAGAGGGGCTGCTAGATATTTTTTAAGAAGCCAGTTGGTATTAATTAATATTACTATTTTCTTGTTAGCTGCTTTTGACACTTTCTAAAATGATTCATTAGCTAGTTAGCTCTTTCCTCAATTCTCTTTACTATGTTTGCACTAATTGAATTTGGAATTGTTACAACCATTGCCGCAATTTTCAGTGTGGCTAAGTCTTAATCATTAAATCCGTGGACCTATAAAGTTCAGGATGACAAAGTGTGTCTCACTATGTTTAATATGCCTCCTATGTGCAGTAGATACTAACTGGTTACAGTAGTCCCTCCTTTTCTGGGGGGAATATGTTCCTAGACCCCCACTGGAAGCCTGATACCATGCATGGGGCTGAATCCCATGCATACTATGATTTTTCTTGTACATAAATACCTATAATAAAGTTTACTTTATAAATTAGGTATAGTAAGAGATAAACAATGGCTAATCATAAAATGGAACAATGATAACAATATTCCAGATCACTATTCTTGTGCGTTGGGTCCATTATTAAGTAAAATAAGGGTTACCTGAACACAAGAACTGTGACACCACAACAGCTGATCTGATTACCAAGACAGCTACTACGTGACTACCGAGTGGGTGGCATGTGCAGGGTGGAGATGCTGGACAAAGGGATGATTCACGTCCCAGGAAGGATGGAAGGAAACAGTGTGAAACTTCATCACGATACTCAGAACACCATCCAATTTTAAAATTGTTTATTTTTGGAATTTTCCATGTAATCTTTTCAGACCCTGATTGGCTGCATCCAAGTGAAACCATGGAAAGCAACACTGGGTATAAGGGGGGAGCTACTATATTTCTAAACCTAACTTTCTCTTTTCACTCGGCTTCTCTTAAACCTGTGAGTACTCACCTACCTTAAGATGGAATATTAGAGTCTTAAAATGGGTGGCGGTGGATGGGATTTGTTTTGAATACAGGTCAAGGTTAAAGTTACTTTCTTTGGCAGTTACCATTTCCCCTTCCCTCATGCTACTTAGCTGTTTTACAGTGAAGGATTTTTAGACTTTAGTTTAAATTGCATAGATAAGTTATAGACTCACCTTCTTGTATGCATGGTCCTAGGATAGACTTGAACAACCGGCAAATCATGGGGGATTCCCAGGAGTAGCCTGGCCAATATCCAGGTAGTAAACACGTTTATTCTGCTCTTCCTACATCAAGATTGTTATTTATAAAAGCAGTATTGCCATGGGCCGTTATTTTTCCAAATTAATGTTTGACACATAATAGGCCCTTATTCTTTTAGGTAAATCGATGCTGGAATAGAGAGCATTAAATGGTGAGAAGACAATGTGAAATTGCAAAACTGTCTCTGCATCAAGCATTGAGAAACCTGGCAGAATTTTTAGAACTCTCTTTGTAGAGTTGAATCAGATACTTCCTTAATGCCCATATCAATCCTGTGGTTCTGTTAAGCCATTGTTAGGAATCTGACTACCTACATATAAGTCTTCCAAAAAAATATGTCTTGTTAAAATCTCACAAAACCCTAAGAAGTGGGTATATTAAGCCCATTTTAGAAAGCAAATGGAGGTATAAAAGGGTTAACATGACCAAGGGAAGAGAGCTGAGTAGCAGAGCTGAGTCTTGAGCCCCTGGCGTCTTGATTCCAAAGCCCACGTTCTTTCCACTGCTCTGTCAAGAGCTTGGGGACACTGAGTGAGGGAAGGTTGGGCTATGAGGGTCAGTGAAAAGAGGCCTTTGAGGGCAGCCAGCCTTTACCTATTTGGAAATTTTTTCCTTTTTAGGTAGGTCTACACTCCAAAGCCAGATTGGTAGTTGAGAGGCTGCTCTTTGGATCTGGAATCGTCACTAGTGACATAGGACTTTTGAATTTGAATGGTATGTTGAGAAATGCTCAAGTGAGGGAGCCAGCTGCACCCCACATTCTCCTCCCTGCTCACTGACATCAGTTTGTGGGGCTTCATGCAGGCCTTTGACTTCCTGGGCCTCCGTTTCCTCATCTGTCAAACGAAGGTGGTGAACTAACCAATCTCCAAAGACCCTTCCTTCTATAACTGTTCTCTGTTGCTGATATATCCTCATTCTGGAGAGCAAGCGATGCATCAATCCATTATAAATTGAATTGGTTGTTAAAAGTTCTTCAATCTTATTTTGGTTTCAGAAATATGTAACACTGTACTGTTTTGGTAATATTTTCTTCCTCTCAGGGTAGATATAGTATACGATGAAAATTAAAAGAAGCCTGTGAATAGAAGTGAGAAGAGTTGGGACAGTGAATCAGGTGGCAGAATATCTGGAAGCTTCTTGCAGACACAGATGGTCGGTGTAAACTGTTGTGGCAGGGAATTTCTGCCAGACATCCCATGGAGTTTATTACTAAATGTGGGATCAGTAAACTTTTAAAAACATACTGTGCATGTAAAATCACTTAAAATACTGCAAGTGTAAAATCTTTTTGTTTCAGCAATACCTAATCCTTCCCTTCTGCTTTATAAATAATTTAAATTAAAATCTCAGCTTTGGTGTTGAACAGTTTTATCTTTTATAGTATTGTTGAGAGACTCATTAGGAAAAATGAAGGTTCTGATTATTTGGTGGCTCCTGGTTCTAAGATATGGTTCATTTGACCTCCAAAATAATTTTTTTTAAAGACAGAAATACTGTAAAGGACAATTAAGAACTGTAAAATTAATGTGAAACACTGGAATAAAATGGAAGAATATTATGCCACAGTGTGTGGTCTGAGTAAAATGCATTAAGTTTGAGCCAGCTGCTAAACTCAGCGCTAAAGCATAGTAGTTAATTTTATAAGGTAGGAAACAGCCATAATTAGGGAATGGTTTTATCTTTAAAATATAACGTGGTGTAGTAAAACCAGACAACTTTGCAGGTGGAAGGAGGGATTTTATGGAACATTAAAAATGTTTCAATGCAAGAAATCCCAGCTGCAGAAATTTGTAATTGAATATATGCTATTTTTCCTCAGCATATAATAGCTAATATTTACAGTTTGTAAATACTTTCATATATTATCAAACTTGATCCTTGTACCTCAAAAGGTATGTGGGAGGTTTTACTGCATTAATAGTTTCACTTTAGAGATGAAAAATTGGGCTTCAGACAGGCTAATGACTTGCCCAAATTAAAACAACTAGTTAGCAACATAGCTGGTATACAAATCCAGTTTCTGCTGGGAGAGTCTCTCTGATAAGCAGCAGATAGAGGCTCCATCCAAGAAAACATAGCTGTACTCATTTTATCCTGAAATGAGTTGTAGACATTGGTACAATTTAAGTTTCGATCTTCAGGCAAAAATTGTTTACTTTTGGCTCCCTCAAATTCACTGCTACCTAAGTAAGTCCATGAATTGATATTATTACATCTAGTTTCTGGAGAAATTGAATTTGAGGTTTTTAGAACAAAATAAACTTGTCAAGTCAATGTTAGTTTTTAAACCCTGAATATGTTGAAGACAAAGGACATGGGCTGGCTTTGTTATTCAGCATGGCTAAAGGAACCATCTCTATGTGTAAACATATGTAACTATAAGGAAAATAGGCTAATGGAACATAGAATGTTAGAAAAGATCATTAGGTCATTGAGTCCAACCTCCTTCCCACTGCAGGAATAGAATCCACACATCTTTGGCAGATATTTGCCTAGTTCCTTATTTGAAAGGCAGCCCATTTTTTGTGGGGCAGCAGTAATTGTTATAAACATCCTTCTCAAAATGAATCCAACACTGCTTCTTGGTAATTTCCTTAAATTGGTACTAGTTCCACCCCTAGAGATCCCCAGAGTTAGTCTAAGTTCTTGTTCTTATGAAAGTCTTTTCTTGCTTGGCTCTTACCTTCTCTAGACCCCTTCAGTTATTCTTCATGATGTGATTTCTAGAACCTTCCACTTTCCGGTCCCCCTTCATTGGAAGTGTTTGTCAATATGTCCCTTAAATGTAGAATTCAGAGTTGAATAGAGTCATCTAGATGTAATAGTCTCCAGCACTGGTACAACTGACACTCTTGTTCCATTCACAGCAGCTGTGTTAATTCTTAAGCATGCAGCTGATACTGTAGAAGGCTGGTTCGGAGCCACCCTGCAATTAAGAAAAGATCCTAGATTGTTTTTTGGCTCCACGTGGTTGCTGATGTGCCGCATCTACCCCATTCTGAACTTCGGTCAGTTTTTCTTTTTGATCCTTAGGGAAGTAAGTACTTCATATTGATTCCTGTTAAATTTTTTATGCTCATTTTGACTGATTATTTTAAAGTTTTGAAGAAATTCTTAATTTTTAAACTTTCTCAAATTTGTATTATCATCAGATTTTGTGAGTATGCTTTAAATGTCTTTATTTAAGCTGATAAAATGTTTAAGAGTCAGGGTAGAATGTAATGTTCTGTAGGATGCATCTAGAGACTTCCCTCAGTATGGACAAAAATCTATTAACATTCTCTGAGCACATTGTTCAACCAAGGACAGTTCAGTTAGAATGGTTGTTATTCCCTAATTCTTCATGATCAACTTCAGTGCTTAGTTTCTTGTACAATCCTTTGTACAGCAAAGATCCCTGACAAAGTTTTGTTGAATTGAATTGAATGTCCCCCTTTGTGATTGTTTTGCATTTTGGATCTTTGGCTCTGTTCAATCAAACAAAATCTTATGTACACTTCAGAGGGCAGCTGTCATCATTCATCCTTCAGAAAATTTTCCTCTAAGCTACAATAAATCCTTTTTAAGTCCTATAGTTTAAGTTGCTTGTTTGACAGAGCTGAGCATTTAATTATGGACAACTTTGTGCTATTACCTAAAGGTTTGTGAGTGTAGGTGTGTGTTTGCCTAGCGACACCTCTTTTTCTGTTTTTTTTTTTTTTTCCTGTGCAGTATTTTCTGCTATTTCTTCCTCTTCTCTGTCATTACATATCCACTTGTCTGAACATGACCACACTTTGGCTACATTTGATTTGTTCAAGGTTTGTCACCTGACGCAAGATAAGACAATCAGAGTTCTTCCTGGGATTTTTGGACATCAAAAAAGAGGTGGTTAGCTCTCTTTAGGAGCCTAATTTTATAAAATGAAAAGCTTGGGAGTTGTTGATGCTATGGCCAGGCAGTCAAAAGACATGAATAAAGTCAAATCAGAGAGAGAGAGAGAGAGAGAGAGAGAGATGGAGGAAGGAGGGAGAGGAAGGAAGAGAGAGAGAAATGAAGCAGCTGGACAGAGAACAGTAGCCACTACAACCAGGAAGTTCTGATGGGATTTGAGTCCTTGGACCCAACATTTTCAAGACCCAGCCACATTCCTTAGCTTGTGGTCCATAATATTCAATACAATCCTTTTTCTCAAGCTGGTTTAAATTGTGTTACTTCAATATTTCAGATAGAAATTTTAGAGTTGTCTATTGGCACTTCAAATGGTGGAGGAGAATGTGAACTAGAAGACAGGGTCTTCTTGTGGCTAGATTTAGTACTGCATGTGAATTTTATTGACTCACATAGTAATTTAAACAACTAAAATATTAATAATAGCTAGAACTTTTAAAATGAGGAAAATTTATACATATTGAATGTCTGGCTTCTCTTGAACAGTTAGAAGATCTGGTGGCTCTGGGCTGGGACCAGGCAACAGAGGCTGGAGCTGGAGACCAGTTGCTTCCCTAGAAGGGGGAAGATCACTCCCTAGTTTGTTCTAGTGCTTACCAGAAATGGGAAATGAAGCCAAAATCAGTTATTATTTCATGCACATACACATACATACACATAAATAATACTTTGAAAACACTTTCAAGAACAAGATAAAAAATTTGGGAAATGAAAGACTGACAAAGCCACGTGTTTAAAGAAAAGTCTATTTGTGAAAGCAAAAGCTTTTCTTATACTTGCCTTATTTCCTTCACTTACTTTACCTGCCTTGCACCCATGTGCATAGAAGCCTAGAGAGAAATAGGTCCTGGAGAAAAGACAGAGCTTAAAAAATAGCCAACAAAATTACCTGTGGCAAAGCATGGTCAACAAATTGCTAGAGAAATTGGTGTTAAACATTCAGTTTAAAGTTGTTCCTGACTTTAATTATCCTCAATTGTCCCCAGTCTTATCCTCAGTAAGTATATATTACCCCTAATGGCCTTGGGTTAAGGAGTTCCAGTCTAGGACAGTGGAAAATCTCCAGTGAGCTGAGAGTAATGGGTAGAAGCCAGGTGGCAGTGAGGAGGATCGAATCGGATGCAGGTGAGAGAATAACTCCATTTCCCAAAATATACTGGGAGGAAGATGACAAGATTATGCTATTGTGTGGGATGAAAAATGCACCTAATTGAGTAAAATTATTTTATTTGATATTAAATGCAATTACTTGAATTGCTAACTTATGACATTTTTTATTGCCTTGTAGTTTGGGTTTAATGTTTTGTCTCTTGGGTTTTGCCCTCACTATCAATTGTTACTAACACTTAATGTATGTCTTGTATTCAGATTCCTGAGAGAGATCTGATAGGGTGAGTCAGTCTCTATCTAGGATAAAACATCTCTAATGGCTAGAAGTTTTTCCCCAGATCTTTATACACGTATAAGTTGCATGCCAGCCTGCAGTGGGTGGCTACTGGGTCAAATGTGGCCAAGGAAGTAGGTTCTCATGGGCAGTTTCCCAACAGTATGGTCAATTTGACCTAAATACATGATAGCATCACACCTTCTATTGTTTTTATTTAATTTAGTGAAATTGACTTTGAAAAGTCTTGTCTAATTCACCATAAATTGTTTTTTGGAAGTAAATAGGAGAATACAATTAATACATTTAAAAAATCTAGAATAAATATCCTGATATTTATTCTTGGTTTCATAAACTCAAGGATGATAATCACTAATTCCTAGGTTGTTGTTATGTCTTAGTTTGGGTTGCTGTAACAAAGTACCATAAACTGGGTGTCTTAAAAACAACAGACATTTATTTTTTCCCATTCTGGAGGCCGAAAGTCTGAGATCAGGGCACCACATGGCAAGGTTCTGGTGCCTCTTCTGGACTGCAGACAGCCAATTTCTCCACGTATCCTCACATGGTGCAATGGGAGCTGTCTATTAACAGTTCTCTTCTAAGGGCACTTATCCCATTCATGAGGGTTCCATTCTCATGACCCAATGATCTCCCACAAGTTTCACCTCCAAATACCATCACATTGTGATTAGAATTTCAGCGTATGAATTTTGGGAGGAGAAAACATTCAGTCCATTGTATGTTACTGTCACCTCATGCAACCTTTCTTCAGCTTTGGTCAGAGTGAGGATTAATATACATTCACAATATACTTCATGTAAAGATTGAAAAACTAAAATTCTTTATGTTCAAGCATTTTCATATTTTAGTTGCTATACTTATCTTCATTTTATATAAGCCTACAAAAAACGTTCTCAGAAGAGACCCCTTACATATTCCAATATTTAATTTATGAACTAAGTCTCTGAAAAAAAAACTTTCAGGAACATTTTATTTGATTAAGAATTAATCAGCATGTCAGCCACAGTATAAAAACTTATTTTTATTTCAGTTTTATCCAGCACTTTAGTCCAGTTAAAGTATGCTTGACCTGACCTTACAATTTCTGTTTATGAGAGTACAGTTTAAATAACATTGATTGTGAAGGAAAAATCATTGAGACATCCTTTAACATTTTTGCTTTAAATGAGCAATAAAATGTGAAGCAATTTTGCCTTAACGTCTCAGGCACTTTGTTGTTGTTAAAGCACTGCTCTGCATGTGGCTATAGTACGTCCAGTTCCACCTCCCCACTTGCCTAGTGTTTGTCAATACTATTGGTTAGGAATGCCTTCCCACCAAGTCTCAAATCAAATATGTGAAAGTTAAGTGAAATGACAGACTATACCTCCAGGCTTAATGTGACGTTGTGAAGCTGGTTTGTGACACTCTGTGCCTGTTCCTTGCAGTGCAGAATTAGCAACAAATGGTCCTGTAATGTGGCATCTGCGTCGTATTGTCATCTTCCTAGTAAGAATGTGGAAACTGGACATGGATAAACGTTAATTATGTTAGACTTGCCCTTAGGGAAGCACAGGTAAAATTACTGACAGGGAAACTTCTAGGCTAGAGCCACGACAGCAGCTAGGAAAAATTGTAAAACAGTGTCCAACGACAAGATGGTCACTTTGTAATACACTGGCTAAATTCTGAATAGAAATGTAGAATTTCTGGGAATTTTGAAACTGTGACAAAACAGTTGGGTAGGAAAAGAATGTCTTGGCAATTTCTGGGGGTGGGGAGTGAATTTCAATGTATGCATTACTTATTCGTTTAGATTTCTCCACAGATCTTGTCATTGGGTTAGTTTGTTATATATCACTTGAGACAACTCCAACATGATTGTCATATTAAATTTGGAAGTATTATTTGGAGCAATAATATAAAAAGTGTTCTTTATTTTTAGATGTTTTAAAGATTTTTAGAAAATGAATTAGAAATTGCTGATTGTCAAAAAAAGTAGAATCTATAGGTTTTTGACAGCTTATAGAAAATAAGCAACCACTTAAATAAAGAGAAAAAAAATCCCCAATATTACAGCAAAAGAAAAAAGTCAAAGTCCCTGGATTCAGAGTACCAATTTTCAGAAAAGAACCTGAGAGAAATAAGAATCATTCCTACTCCCTGTCCTCCAATCCATGAACTGCATTCGATATATTTTTCACCACATAGGATTGGGTTTACTCAGTTTTTCCTGCCTCCCAAATTGCTTGTTGTACTGAATTGCAATAACATACATTTTCTAAGCAATTGGTAGTTTTTTATTTGACTGTGATTTATGTAAACTTATTTTATATTTCATATAATAGGGTACAGGAGGTCCTGGGTTTTGGATGGTTTAATTTATGGCTTTTCAACTTTACAATGGGTTTACTGGGGTATTAAATGCATTTTTGACTTATGATATTTTCGACATATGATGGGTTTGCTGGGGCCCAATGCATCATAAGTCGAGGAGAGTCTGTAATGAGAAACTGGTGAAAAGGTAAAGGAGCCTGAAGCCAAGTCACCCGTTTGGTACAAGGGAAATGCTTGTCAGAACATTCATCTGCGTTCCCAGCCGAAACCTTGAAGACATTATTACTGAAATATCTGAAGAAGTTTTCTAATGTCAAATTTGGTAACCCATTTAAAGGCTGCTCTTTTTAAAATTGTAGCAAACCACTGACTATTTTGCTCAATCTCCCCATTTGTGTTTGCCCATTTTCTTTTCTTCATAAACTCTTTTTCTTTTTGTTATTCAATGATTATTTGAAATTTCACCTCCAACATCAAGATGTTAACTTTTTGGCATAGTACCCCAGACATAAAATAATCCCTAAATAAATATTTGAAGAGAAATTGAATGGTTTCATGTCTTAATGATTTTTGAATTTTTAACATATTTGTCTGCAAATGTCAAAAACGTGGATTAAAGGTCAACTCTGTCAATTTTGTACAATGGGGTAGAAGTGAGCAGAACTGGGTTCTAGTCTTGATTATGCCTCCAGTGTAACTTGTTGCACAAATCATTTTTAATCTCTTTGGACTTGTCAACTTTGTTAGCAAAAGAAAAAGAATTGGTTTGGGGGCTTTTTGTAATCTTATTCTAAAATTGTATGACTCTATTTAAGACTAATTTTTCTCTGTCTCAGTGATCTTAGGCCTTTTGATATCAAACGTTTTTCCCCTTGGGGATGATTAGTTTTGCTTTGGGGCTACAAAGAGGTGCTAAGAGAGGTGTAGAGTTTAGCCTCTTTTTGGAGACAGCAGGTCTAGCTAAGGTGCCCAGGTGAAAGCCCTAAGAAGTCAGGAGGTAGCATGAGAACACGGGGTACTTGAGGGTAGGGGTGAGGGAAAAAGAGAGAGAAGCCACTGAGAATAAACTTTACTTTGTTCACAGTTTTGCCCAGGGCTCTGTGTGAGTTGTTTCCATGGGAGAGAAATTTGAGGAAGTAGAATAATAGAACCACAGAAATGTTACAGCGATTCTACTTTTCTTTTGTCATAATGAAAATCTTTCTAGCCACTAATGCTGTGCTGAGCCATATTGGAGCCAGAGAAAAGAGGAAAAATCGGTAATACTAATCCCATATTTATGCAAAATTTTGATATGTTGTTCATCAGGGATAGTTTTGTATTAATTTTTATTTTTTTTAAAATATTGCCTTAAATATTATTTATATTGGTTACCAAAATATTTGACACCTTTTAAATTTTGCACTCAAAGAGACTACCTCACTTGCCTCTCCCTAATCCTGGCTCTGCTAGACACTCAATGTATGATTCCTATCTGCCTCCTAAGTAGGTTGGCAATGTGAGAGAGGAGGGTCAACTTTTGGTTGCACACTGAGAATGCGCCCTCTAGTGGGCTTCTTGTTCGTTAAGGACTTGGTTGTCTTGTAATACATCAGTCCACAGGGCTCAAAAGATATATAGACTGCAGTTTTCAAGAAATGTCGTCTGTGGTCCCTTTTGCTGCAATCACGTGCAGTTCATGTTCCTAGCAACCATTACATTGTATACTTAGCGAAGTTATTCCTGAAATTTTAAGACAAAAGATTAATGTAGAAGAAATTTTTTCTATAGGCAAAGCAAAACCACATCACTAAATGAGACAATCAATCTGCCAGAAGCAGGAAGAGCAGCCTGCAATTGCTCTGGGAAAGGACATGGGAAAACTCATTAAAGGAGGAAAAAGATTGGAAAGTGTAACCACAGTCTGGTGAAGTGGAAGGATCTAGGTATTTAGGGGAGCAGAGAACAATTCCCAGCACACATATAGGGTAACTAATAATAGGCCTTGGACACGTTTCTTTCCATTCAGCCAAAATAGTACTTTCCCACAGCCCTGTCATGGAGAATGGAAGTAATATGGGATAGTGAACTCAAAGGAGAAATATGTACTTAATTACATGTGATTGTGTAATAAAAAAAAATAAAAATGAAACCAAGTGTTAAAATGGGAACAATTTTACAGGCCATTTATAAAAGTCAGGAGTATAGTGTGACAGGATTAAAGATTACACAGGCTGGCTCATCGAGATACAGGCCAATTCTTTATTCTACCCTTCTTTTCTTGGCTATTCTGAGGCTTAAAATAAAGTTGCTTAAAAAGGAAGAAAAAACTGCCAGTGGGAATGTAAAATGGTGCAGCTGCTGTGGAAAACCATTTGATGGTTCCTCAAAAAAGTTAAACCTAGAATTACCATATGCCCCAGAAATTTCACTCAAGTATAAACCCAAAGGAATTGAAAACAGAGACTTGAACAGATACCTGTCTGCCAATGTTGATTGCAACATTTTTTACAATAGCCAAAAGGTGGAAACAATCCAAGTGTCCATCAACAAATGAATGGATAAACAAAATGTGATATGTACTTACAACAGCATATTAGTCAGCTATGAAAAGGAATGAAGTTCCAATACATGCTGCAACATGGATGATCCTTGAAAACATGCTAATTGAAATGAAATAAGCCAGATACAAAAGCACACATATTGAATGATTCCACTTATATGTAATACCAAGAGTAGCAAACTCATAGAGACAGAAGGAAATTAAAGGTTACCAGGGGCTGGAGGGAAGGGGGAATGGAGAATTGTTGCTTAATGGGTACAGAGTTTCTTATTGGGTTGATGAAAAGTTTTGGAAATAGATATGGTGATGGTTGGGCAACGTTGTGTATGTAATTAATGCCACTGAAATGTCCACTTTAAAATTTTATGTTATATATATTTTATCAAAATAAGAAAAAAGGAAAATAAAAAAAAAGGAAAAACAGGACAGTGTGGATATGCGTAGAATACAAATATCATGGCTGTGTGTATAGTATTCAACAAAAGCCAATTCTTGCATTGGAACTGTATTCTTCATTGGATTTGACCAAAGCAACCTAGTGTTAAACAGAAGACTGACTTTCTCCAGAAAAGTGTTATAAAAGAGGTTCTATAGAAAGCATACATTGTCTGAACCATTAGGAAACTCTGTTTATCTATTCATTAAGTCCAGGTTCTCCATATTAACCATTTGTTGGCCTTCTTGGATTATTATGGATACATGAAAGCAGTAAAGTTTCATTAAAAGTGTCTATTTTTCTTAGACTAGACTTTCTACCTGGTAGTCTACACAGGTTTCACTGCATGTGCAGCTGCTATAGGCTGAGGTACAGTTCTTCATGTTTGCCTAACAACTTAACTAAGTGTTGGAAACGGAAGGAGGAAATGTGACTTTCCTCTGGTGTTGGAAAATTTTTTTCCCTTTGAATTCTACTTTTATAATTTTCTCTTCAAAAATGTCCTTGTTATTTTTACCTTTTTGCCAAGTCCCTGTGTGTGTTTTATTCCTTTTTTCTTTGTTTCATGTTTTTTATGTTCAGAAAGGGTAAAGGTGATTTTATTACTCAGTAAATCATTTATAAATATGCTACACGTATACAGTGTCCACCCAAAGTGAACATGCTGGGTGTTTTGTAGGTGAATGTGTGAGTACCTGTATAAGTGTGTGTCGACATGCATCTCTGCGCACTTCCTACAAAGAAACAGGAGCCAGAATAAATAAAAAGTGGGGTGGTCTGTTTGAGGTAGGTGCCACTTGAAACCAAGTGGCTGTACTTGCAGTGCCGACGTCTATACTTACATATAAATAATGATGTGATAATGCACCTTTTATAAAGACATTTAATTTGGGGTACATTTTAAAGTGTCATAAACACATGTATTGATCTCTAGAATTGTCATTTTCAAAAATTCCAAGGGTTCCATTGTTTTGATGCCTTAGAACTTTAACTTTTGGTGTGATATTTGGTTGGGTCTGAAATTGATGAAATACCTCTAAATTTAATGTGATCATGATTATGATCATGTTGAACTTCAAGGAGTCTTTAAAAATGGTTTTGTGTGCACATTTGCATCAATAGCTTGTTCAGCTACCAGAGTTATGCCTGAAGTTACAGTCACTGATGCTGAAGGCCTAAATGATAGCACTTGTAAGTGGCACTTCCTGGCTAAAGATAGCTGTTGAGTCTCAGCTGGAAAAAACTCCCCTCCCTAGCAATTCAAGTTGTAGGTGCATCAGTGACCTGCCCTCATTCCTTTAAGAAAGCAAGGTAAGAGCCACACCGAGAGAGGAACCATCACACCCCATGCACACTTGTATACCCCCTCATCTGTTTGCCACTCCACCCCAGAAGTGGAAGAAATAATCCCACTCCTCAGATAAAAAGGCAGATTCATGGAGAATAGACACCAGCAATTACCGTGTCAAATACACACATAATATTTATTCTGGGAGTGCTCACGCATTCAGCATGTAAGCTCCTCAGAACTACATATGTGTTTTTTGTTCAGTGTAATTTCAACAACTGTGTAATATTATAAATATTGATTGAATATGTGTGCTTTCATGAAAGTGAGGTCCTGTTTTAATGCAAATATTAACAAAGTAGTTAAGAAAACACAAGGAAGTAACAAAGAAATATGACCTGTGGGGAGATGGTTTCTGAAATTATATATTTTTCCTGTGAAGCATTAGTTGTTTTAAGAGCATTAATGTTGCTCTTTCTTTTAGAATGTGGGTATATAATTTAAGGTAAAACATTCTCATTGCCCAATGCGAAGTTTACTTTGCCAAGTACTTAATATATAATGACATTTTTTTCTCTTAACATATTTTTTCAAAAATATTTAGTAATTTTTTCATGAGGGGGGTGGTATTTCTGGGAATATTCTTATTTGAGAGCCGAGAGAAATTTTGAGAGAATTATCCATAGCAGAATGGAATACATTTTATTTAAAAAATACCTCCTTCAAAGGTGATTCTACAAGTTTTCATAGAAATCCTTTCTAGGCTTTATGAGCTGCTCACTGTCAGGAAAATTATTAAAGTACCTCACGTTGCACAGTAAACCATTATCTTCCTTTCTCTATGATGGAGAACAGCTGGCCACAAAATTCTGGGTAAGGCCTTTTGTGTAATGTGAAATCACTTACCAAAATTCCCTCATAATCTGGATTCTAAAATCATTTTTCCCATAGGCATCATTTTATAAGAACTTGCTGATTTTGAAGGATCTCCCCACCCATCTTCACATCACCACATTTGTTTAAGTGGTCGAATTAGAAGTGGAGAATAACTGGGCTCCTGGGCAGTACATCGTTCCTATTTCTGCATCCTGCTATTGTGACAGGTTTTCAGATCTGTGACACAATGATGTGTACAATTCAAGTTGATGTCCCATCTGACCTCTAAATTCGTTTTTACTCTCAACTGATCCCACGTGCTGGGACTGTCGGGCAGGTTGCTCACAAGATTGGTGGCTAGGGCAGGTTTGACAGCACAGAGATACAGATCAGAGAATCACTATCTTATGTGTCTCTTATCAAATTGATTGCTTGATAGAAAATCACCACTTTCCTTGTTTTTCACGTGAAGGACTATGAACTGTGCTTCCTAGTTAGCACTGCAATTATTTTTCATCATTTCTTTTTAAAGTATTAATTTCCCTTCCTTATGTGTACTATTTTTTTGGTCATCGTCTCTTAAAACATTAGATTGGTTTTGACCATTTCCTTAATTTAATAAATACAGCTTCAGATTACAGAACTCTTCGCACCCCCTCTTAGATAGACATCAACTGCATGTTTAAGGCCTTCATTTCATCGCCAAGCCAAGAGACATGTGAACCTAGTATTGCCTCTAATTTTGCTTTCAGAGGTTGATAATGGAGCTTAAGGAAGAAGAGTTATCCGTGTTCCATTGTGCTGTGTAGTTTTATTCTATTGCTGCAATCTAGGTCTACAGACTATGCTATACCTGCCTTTTTTCTTTCTTTCTTTCTTTTTTTTTTTTTTCTTAACATTTCTTTCTCTTTTCCTTTTTCTCTCTTTGATGACAACACCATATGGCACAGGATAAGAATTCTTGCTAAAGTTGGGACCTTGCATTTATCTCTTCCTCTTGATCTGCCAGGTCTATTATTCTGTCATGTTACAAAATTGGGTTAGTCTGATGGGACCTGTTCCTTGCAGATCATTCATTCTGATGTCTTGAGGTGTTTGTGAATTTATCGTGTAATGAATTCTTTGATCATTTTTCAAGCATAGCTCATAGATTTGAAATATTCAGAAGGATTTCATTTTTCAAAAGTACCTACTCTATTTGCCCCCTCCCTGCTTATTTTAAAAAAGGGAAATATTTCAAATATATAGAAAAGCATAAACAATCATATGACAAGATAAAATCCCATTTTAAACACATAATTTTTAATCCATTCTTCTGTTGATAGCCTTATAGGCTATTTTCAATATTTTGCTGTGACAAATAGCAGTGCAAAGATCGTTGTGTAGAGGTCTCTTTTGTTATCCTTGTAAGAGTTTCTCTAGAGTATATGACTAGGAGTGGAATTGCTGAAACAAAAAGTATGCTTATCTTCAATTTTATTAGGTATTGCCAAATTTTTCTCAAGTGTTGCACCAATTTATAATGCCATCAGCCATTTATGAGAGTTCAGTGCTTCACATTCTTGCCAACACTTGGTAACCATCAGACTTTAAATTTATTGCTAACTTCATGGCTGTGAAATGGTATCACATCATGGTCTTAATTTGCATTTTCTGAGATTACTGGTTAGAATAAACATCTTTCTATTTGTTCATTAGCTATTTAACTTTCTTTCTCTTTGACTTTTCTCTTTATATCTTTGGTCTATTTTTATATTGAGCTTTTGTTTGCTTATTTTTCAGAGCTCTTGGTAAATTCTAGATACCATCTATTGGTGGTTAAATTTGTTAGACCTTCTCCTGTCCTGTAGCATGTCTTTTCTTATTTATGTGTCTTTTGTAATACTAAAGTTTTATTTTTAAAATGTAGTACAAGTATTTTCTTTATTGTTTGCACTTTTGATGCCTTGTTTCAGAAATATTTTTCATCCTGCAGACATGAGGATAGTCTCCCCTTCTTATAAATGCTTTAAATATTTGTATTTCATTTTTTTGTTCTTTTAAGCCACAAAAACCTTTGTGTATGGTGGCAAAATTTATTAAATAATACGTTTTAAAATAAGTATTCACATGTTTAACCAATTGTCTTTACCACAGCCATTTATTGAATAGCTTTTTCTTTTTTTCTGAACATTTTGTTCATGTCCATTGGTCTCATTTGTCAAGGTTCCATTGTCTTCATCACTGGAGTTTTGTAATAAGTGTTGACTTCTGACTACTCTGCCAAGTCACCCAGCTTGTTCTTTGTTTCCAAAACTGTCTCAGCTTTTATTGTTCCATTACTCCTCTAAATAAATTTTAGGATCAGCTTTTCAAATTCCATTAAAATCTATTGGGGTTTTTATTGGAATTACATGGATTTATGTATAAATTTGAGCAAAATGAAAATCTTTACATTTGACTCATTCTACCCAGGAACATCATATATTTCTTCTTTTATTTTGGCCATCCTTTTCCATGTTTATTTTATGCTTTGTAAGTTTTTCTTTTTTTCACATAGATGCTACCCAGCTTTTAAAATTTTGTTTGTATGTATTTCATAGCTTTTGTTTTTGTTGTAAGTGGAGTCTTTTAAAAAATTACATTTTATAACTGTTACTGATATATGAGAATACCGCAGATTTCTTTTTTTCACCTTGCAGTTCTGCTAAACTCTCTTATAATTTGTCTACAGATTTTCTTAGAGTTTTCTAGGCTGAAAATCATGTTATATATAAAATAATGACACTTATGCATACTTCTATTTTTAAATCTTTGCTTTATTTTATATTACTGGATTGGCTGGGGCTTCCAAGATAAGGCTGAATAAAACCAGTGATAGAAATATACTTGTTTTATGTCTGACTTTAAAGAGAATGCTTCAGACTTTCCAGATTTTCTATCAGTAAGTAGAAAATTCACTCTGAGTTTTAGGTGTGTATCCTTTTTAGGTTAGTGAAGCTTGTTTTCTAGTGCTATTTTGCTAATGTTAAAAAAAAATCTGGGTAAGATAAATGTTACCAAGAGCTTTTTTCCACTCTACTTGTTGAGGTGATCATATAATTTTTTCTCTTGTAATCTATTAATATAGTCAATTATATAAATAGATTTTTATCACATTTAATCATCCTTACATTACTATTATAAGTAAAAGATGGTTATGTTTTGTTAAACATATTACTGGATTTGGATTGATAATATTTTGTTTAGGGTTTTGTATTTATGATCATAAAAGAGATTAACCTATAATTTTCCTTTTTAAAATATCCTGGTTTTTGTGTGAAGGTTATTTCTTGATACAAAATGAGTTAGGTACCAGCACCAACCCTCTTTAAATTAGTAAACTGTTATGTATAAGATTAGAATTATCTGTTCTCTGAATGTTTGGTGGAACTTTCCTCTCCTTTATAAAGATATCTGAGCCTAGGGTTGTATTTTCCATGACTAATGTCCCTTCATTTAAATTCATATATGTTATAGAGAATTATATGTGTATATGTGTATGAAAATATTAAAATCTCTCTATAACACAACTGTCATTTATTCATATATTAAAATATAGAATACCATGTATATTGTTTAAGACAATTATCTAATCAGGGGCATAATTTTTAATTCTGAACTCCTATGTAAATCCTGAGCCCCTTAACCTTTGGAGTTTCTTAAAATTCAAATGTGTAAGATTGAATATATTAGTCCTATAATAACAACAGCTAATATTGATTGAGTACATATTTTGTGTCAGAAAGTTTGCCTGTATTTTTAACATTTAATACCTATGACAATCATATGAGAGATGGCTAATCCTCTTTGACATGAGGAAGTGGATGCCTAGGGCATGGATAATTTGTACAAAATCTCATGGGTAGTGAGTGGCAGATTTGAGATTTAAACTAAATATGTCTGAAGGAAAGCTGGTGTTCTTTTTCCAACATCTCACTGGGAAATTAATGACAAAGGCTGAGATTCAGTTTTGAAAATAAGTAGTAACAAATTTTATGGCTGTTACTCTTTGATACTGAGGTACATGACATGAGGCTGTAGGAAAACTGACTATGGCAAATATAAATACTGCTAGGGCTTTCATGCACTGTCCTATAACCTGTATACTTCACAACTCCAGGGGCACCATTTATATGGGCCCCAAAGTGAATGGCGCCTCTCTGGATTTGTATAATATGATGACATTTAATGCTGTGAATGGGTACCTGCATTGCAAGGTTCTGAGGAAGGAAAGAAGTCATTCTAATGGAGATATGCTTATGTTACATTTAGTAGAAGATTAATTAATTGCATTATTAGGCTGAGTTTTAGGACTTCTGTTAGTACATACAATTTGGGACTTGTTAAGATTGTATTTTATGAAACTTGGGCTTGATATTGGCTGTTTTCAGTTTGTTACTTCATGAAAAAAAGAGACAAATATTTCAGATGAGGACAGCCATTTAACCTCCAAATTTTTAGTTGGGCATTGGCTCAAATATTAAAGAAAGAAGTTTAAAAAGGAAACTCAGATTTGATGATTACTTCATGGAAGAATTCTTGTAAAGCAATGGAAAAAGGAAGTATGTTCCCTTAAAGAGATACAGACTTTGTTTCTCATTTAATTATTTTCTTCCTTATTTAAATGCAATTTAGAGTTTTTAGTAACCAAAGATAAGTGATAAATATAGTAAATGTGACAGTCTATTTAGTCATGATGCTAGCTTTGGAAATCACGAGTGTACTAATAAAATAGAATTTCCTAGGACAAACATATTTTATTGGCACTAGAAGTAATGTAAGTTTTTTCTCAGAGTCTATATCTGGCCAATATTGTGTCCATTATATTTTATGTTTCGAATGCAAAATTTTTATAGTATTTCTGATTTTCCTTGACCCCATCCATTCTTCTGTGTTTGTTTCTCCGTTTTCCACTACGCTTTCCCTTCCTTTACCCAGGATATATTTTTTTCCTTCTTAGTCCTTTCTTCACAGCAGTATCCACTCTCCCTGCTGGCTGTCAGTTCTTTTTCTGCTCTCAAAGTCATTTCAGTCATTGTTCTTTATGCCTCTCGGAGGAATAGAAAAAGGGCTGGTCTCTGAATTATTATTTCTCTTTGAAGCAAGGAGAATGCAGAGTGTGCTAAAAATCACTTTCTTTAATAGGCTCCCAAAAAGTGAATTCAGTTTTCTTCTCTATTGCCATTAAAAAATTTATTTACCCTGTCATTTAAACTTTATAATAGATTACAAAAACTTTTAATGTTTAAAATGACAAGAACACTTGGCACTTTTCTTTTTGAATTCACCTTTAGGCAAAGTGTAAAAACAACATCTCTCTACCTGTGGTAAAATTTTTGACTCCTCAAAACAAATGTGTTAATGCAATATTTCTCCTGAGTGAAGAAAAGCTAAAAAAAAGTTAACATTTCCCCCCTTGTATTTTTTAAAAGCTCTTCATATATTCCCAGGGAAACTCTTGAAGTCTTTCTCAGGTATTACACACATATGCACATAACCATGCAGCCTCCAACTTGCACCCTCCAAAAGTTAAATTTTTAGCTCATTGACCAGGTTTTGGAATGCGTTTCCCTGCCATAACTATAGAGTGGTGATTATATTCCTTTGAAACCTATTCTGTTCCAATGTCAGCACTGTGTCATCATGCCTCCATTGATAAGGTTGCTTACGTGAGCACTACCTTCCGAGCTCTGGTAGTGATGATAGTTACGGAGGCAAGGTGAGCAAGATTTGTCAGTGACATCTCCCTATGGAATGACCTTGGACTCCAATGTGAAGGAGGAAGTGGTGAGCAAGGGGAAGAGTAGAGTCAGAATCGAGGTAGTCAGGTACTGGCTACACGTAACCCTGAGCTGATTTTAATTGTTATTTATACAGAGCACAAAACATCACGTATCTTGGGGAAACAGGATAAAATTCTGGAAAAAACCAAAGCCACGTAGGAATTTTATTGTAGTGAAAATTAGAAGAGAGTACAAAATATGGGTCAAGAGTTCTCAGGCATATCATAAACAAACATGTAACTGCATTAACATAATTTAACAAAAATGTAATTGGGGGTCCCTGAGCAACACATTTCTATTTTCAACATTGACCACAAATGCCCTCTTAATTTCATTTCATAGCTAAATCAGTTATACCACTGAGCTAAAGAATACAAATTTTTGCTGCCTTATTCATAAGAAAATCTGAATGGGTGAAGGATGAATGGAGCATCAGTCTTCCACATTCGTCAGCCTGCCTATTTCCTCGCCTGACTACATGCCTCCCCAGCCTGGGCCCAGTTTTCCTTATGGAATCTAAAGTATGTTTGTAGATTTTGGATCACAAATTTAACCTCTAGAGTGTCCTCTCTCCATTCATCTTTCTTTCTGTTCCTCCTCATCTCTCCTGGCATTTCTGTGTATTCAGTTTATCTTATTTATTTCTCACACTTGGTGATCTGAATATTATGCCTGATGCAATTTCATTAGATTTCTCTGTTTTTATTTTATGTATTTAAGGACTTGTGTACTTAGCAAACAACGAGATTATGTTAAGTATAATTTGCATCAGTACAAACTTGATGCACATTTTATTTGCTTTTTTCCTGTGAATCTAAGACTAATGACACTTGAATTTTTAAAATGATTAGAGCAGTAGTACCCAGTATTCCTCCCTTTGTGGAGCTGGGTTTGTTCTAATGGAGAGTTTAGCCTTGATTCTCAATCAGAATTCTGTATTTCTGGATTCAGTCTGCCTTTCACTTGAGAGTCGCATCACAGAGAGCCTACATGCTACTTAAAATGAAATCTAAAAAACTGGTAATTAAAATAAACTTTATTATTATTTATGTACTAATCTTTTATAAGGAAAAGATTAATAAGAAATAAATTATCATCAGAAGCATATTCAGGACAATTAAGAATGCCATGGAAGCAATAGACAGTTTAATATTTTTATTTTCACTATACTGATTTCATTGGAAAGATTTGAAACTCAATCAATCTATCTCAAGCAATTTGGGGTGTGGGGAGGACACAAGACATGAGAATCGAAAGGGAACCAGAACTAGATGTCACCTTAGAATTCAAGGCAGATCTAGGGATTTGGATAGCAGGAGTCTATTGATTTTGAGTCAAGGACTCTACCATTAATGTGATTCAGTTACTTTTCATATGTGTTTCATTCTCCTCACTCTACTGACTGCATTCATCACCCTCCTTCTTTATATATCTTTTCTCTACCTATGCTTTCTGCTTACTCATAATTTTGGTTTACTCATAAATCAGCTCTCATAGTTTCCTCCATCCCATATTTTTCCATGAACCTTCACTGGCTTTCTATAATAGCTATAATTTTTTTTTACAAGTTTAAATTCCCTAAGATAGAGATTGATTTTTTTTCATGTCCAAGCATATTGCAGATTGATGGCTAGACTGTGGATTGGCTTCTTATGGGTCAAATGATCACCTTGGTCCAATCAGCAGATGCTGCCCTAACTTTGAAGCTATGCAGAAGCTGTGGGCATGCGCTATCTCACATAGGCTGTCCTGTAAGATATGCTATCTTACAGGAGCTGCTGGGATGGCAGGCAGCATGATTAACAAATTGAATTACTATAGAATGTCTAATTCCTTCAGTATGTACATAAAATCTAATGATTGCTACTATTCATAATAATGTCCTAAAGCATAATATTCTGAAGCTCCTTAACATCTGGAAAACAAATTATGCTCTGTAGAGTTTTGGTGTTAAGTGTATTTTAATGTATTCTAATAGTTTGAAAGTTGGTAATTTTTCTATGTTATTATATGGAAGTCTTAATTACCCCAACCTATTTCTATTAATCAGGACACACCAATTCCCAATAATAAGCAATCATTTCTGCACTGAGAGATCTTGGAGTTTTAGGGACATTGTCCCTCCTACTCTCTTGGGATGTAAAATAATTGAGTAATAAAATAATAATAACAATAATAGACTGTAATAAGAACTATAATGATAACAGTAATAGAATAATAATAACAAGCTGCTGCATGTTACCTCATGGATCTTATACTGTGTATTTTTTTTCCCTTTAAGTTGCTGGTAAAAGCCAATCAGAGTCTTTTGATTTATAATCAATTGTCAGAATGTGTTCCTCATCCTTTGTTAGGAGGTAAAAGCTTCTCAGCAAAATGTTTCATCTGGTAAGCAATGATGAACTTTCCTGCAGAAGCAAAGTTATACAAGTAGAGGTGATCACACAGGAAGGATGTCTGACAAGTCTAATATTTCAATTCAGTAATGACTCATCAGTGTGCAAATTATTTAATTACAGTGTGATTAAAGTTCTAGGAGTAGATGCTTTTCAAGTCTTACTACTGTGAGCATACTTGCCTTGTTTAACCTTAACGAATATTTACTGACTACTGACACCTGTGATAATACTGTAAGACTAAATTGCACAGTAAGCAATCTGATTGGCTGCTGAAAGAGCAATGGAGAATAAAGGGTTTAGGACCGTGCATTGTATTAATAGAATTCAGATACTCTAACAAAAAAATGAGCGACTTCATGTTCTATGGGGTGGTCACAATGCATTGCTCTAGTCTGTTTGGGAAATACGGTTACTCTTCCTGATATTTACTTCCACAATCTGTAAGATGTATCATATAACTAACAGAAATGTCCTCAATACACCAACAAATAATATCCAGTTGGGGGATTGGACAGGTGGGCTGGAGGGTGGTTAGAAGGGAATCACTATTAATCACCTTCTTTCTACAATGCAGTGTGCTATATGTGTCTATGAAACATTTGTAATGCTCATTTTATAGGTAAAGAAGTTGGCCTAAATACTGCCCAATGTCATGAAATTCCTAAATGGAAAGCCTAGAATTCAAACCCAGGCATATTCTTTTCTTCATGTTCAAAGTCCGTATCTTTTGACAACATGATGTTGCTTAACTTTGGCTCCTCTCTGATCTCTTCCCCTCCTCAGTATGCTGGTCCCTCAGTATACATGGGGGATTGGTTCCAGGACCACCAAATATACCAAAACCTGCCCATATGCAAGTCCTGCAGTGGGTCCTGTGGCACCTGTGTATACCAAAAATTGGCCCTTGGTGTAAGTGGGTTTCACATACCCTGAATACTGTTTTCAATCTGCATTGGGTTGAAAAAAAGCCACATATAAGTGGACCTGCACATTTCAAACTCATATTGTTCAAGGGTCAACTGAATTTCTCAATGATATCTTTAGATATTTAATGGTAGTTTCAGTATTCCAGAAGGTGCAGTCAGTATGGACTGGTGAAGGAGGAAGGCTAGAAAAGCAACCTAGACTTCTGGATGCTAAAGAACTCTCAAAGGTCTTGGCTTTGAATACAAGGAAAGGAAAATGAGTATTTGCAGATATTTCTAGGGTCTCCTGCCATGAAGGCTGATTACCAGAATGGGGTGGGTGGTTTAATGAAGTATGTCATCTCATAACTGAGGAATGAAGGTATTCTTTCAGTGGGATGCCCAGCTCAGCCTCTATATTATCTCAGAGCAGCTCACTAATTTCTAATCCTTATTTACAGTCTAGATTTTATGGCATATACTATGCAAGAAACTACAGCATAAATAAAGAAGTTAAAGACCAACTAGCTTTAGGAAGATGGAAGCAAAGCATCATTATAACCCACCAGCTTTGGGGCAAGGAATCTTTAATTTTTTTCATGGAATGCAGGTTAATTAGAATTAAACCCATAGGCTAAATGCATAGACTACTGTACAAGTTAAATTTTATTTTACTTTGTAAAAGTATCGACAATTCTTATTTTACCTTTTATTTTTACTAATTTTATACCTTAGAACAAATTTTTAGTGACCATTCAATAAAGGGTTCTAATCTACATTTTCAATTTTTATGCTTAATCATAAAATTTCAGAACAATATGAGACCTTAGGAAATCATGTGGTGTCAACCTTTTAAGCTGATTTATTGACTTAGGCAAGGATATTCAACTCTGATTTGGTAACATTCCAGGGTGAGTCCAATGATCTAAAGATTATTGAAATAAAATTTAAATTAAAAAGTAAATGTATACCTTGAATATTGGGTTGGCAGATATTAAAAACTATTTAAACTAACTTGATCTATATGTCATCAATAGAACACCCATCTAAACAATGGCAGAATATGCATTCTTGTCAAGTGCACATGGAACATTCTCTAAGAGCATATGCTGGACTATAAAACAATTCTCAATTACTTTTAAAGGATTGAAATTATGCAGAATTTGTTCTATGACCACAACTGAATTAAATAAGTTATCAATAAAACAATTTTGAGAATGCTGAACTATTTGGAAATTAAACAACACACTCAAAAAAACCAGAGCCAAAGAGGAAATCACAAGGGAAATTAGAAAATAGAACTGGATGTTAATGAAAATACAATAAGTCAAAATTTGTGAAATGCAGTTAAAGCAGGGCATAGAAATCCATTTATATTTTTAAATGCTTATATTAGAAAAGAACAGTGATTTGAATTCAGTGATCTTGGCTTCTACCATTGGAAGCTGGAAAAAGAACCCAAAGTAAGTAGAAGAAAGAGAATAATAAAGAGCAGAAACTAATGAAATAAAAATCACACAAACATTAGATAAAATCAATAAAACCAAAAGCTGGTTCTCTGAAAATATCAAAAAAGTTGGTAAACCTCTGATTACACTAATCAAGAAAGAGAGACAAATCACCAATATCTATTATATTATAGATTGAAAGAGGGGATATCACTACAGATCCTACAGACTTTAAGATAATAGAAGATATTTATGAACAACTTTATGTGAATAAATTGACAACTTACATGAAATGGACAAATCCTGGAAACATACCAATTACCAAAGTGAACTAAAAAAGAAATAAAAAAATCAGAATAGATCTATATTTATTAAAGAACTTTAATTCATAAATAGAAATCTTGCCTCAAAGAAACTTCAGATAGTTTTACTGGTGAATTTCACAAAATGTATAAGAAAGAGATAGCCCTAACTTTACAATAACCTCTTCCAGAAAACAGAAGAGGAAGCCAACTCATTTTATGAGGCCAACATTATTCTAATACCAACCCAGGCATTACAAGAAAAGAAAACTGCGAATCAATATCCCTCATGATACATAAAAATCCTTAAAAAAATATTACCAAATATGTAATATATTAGGATAGTACCTCACGACTAAGTGTGGTTTATACTAGAAATTTAATCCTGTTTACACCCAATCTAAATAAATGAGACATTTAAGTCGGTACAGAACTTAAAAAAAAAACCCTGCTAAATTCAAGTTTATTAAGCTTAAAGTTGTTTACTTTTAAATGTATCTATAGATTTTGGTAAACATAAAACTTCACCAACACAATTCTTGTTGTTTATTCCTAAATATGTATGATATATTTCTTGTTCCCTATTTTTCTAAAACTTTCCCATTGGCATTGGTATTATGCCTGATTTGACAGAAGTTTTCATAACTCAGAAAAAATATAGGATAACAAAAGAAAAAATTTTAGGTATCTTCAGCTTTTCTGGTCTAGAATAATTTTTCTGTTTAAAGCCACACACTGAACAAATACAAGTCTTTTAAAATTGAAAGTATGTTTGCTCATGGTACAAAATTTATGTAATGTAAATAGGCAAAAAGTACAAATAAAAATAGTCTAAAATTCCATGTTTGGAGAAAACCATATTAAACTCTTGATGTAACTTCTCTACTATGTATGATTTAATAATAAATATGTGAGAATCAATAATTTGTGAATTCTAATCTGGGCAAAATGAATGTAGGACATTGGGCAAGTGACTTAATCCCTATAGGCCTAAGTTTCATTGTCTATAGAGTGTGAGGGCTTGATTAGACATTCTTTATGGTCTCTTAAGTATATATGAATTCAAAGTGAATCTCACAATTCTTGAAAGCATAGAAATAAAAGTCCATACTAATCAGAAGGTGGCAGTGTTGTTGAAGAAAAGGCCTAGAGTTTAATACCAGTAAATGCAAGTGGATTGCTATATATGGTGTTTGTACCTTGATAAAATTAGTGCTGTAGCAAATTAGAGTCAAACCACTAATTTAGCAGGATTAAGATATCCTGTTACAACGGTTGTATATTTTTCTGAGGTCGATAACATCATTATATATGACATTACTTTACAGTAAAATGAGACAGAATCAAATATGACCACCTAAAACTCACACAAATATAGAAGTCATGCTAAGCTCTAGCTTTCAAGTGAATAATAATTATTGTTATATTGGTTTCAGGTATTTTGAAAGAGATTGCCTGGCTATTAAGTGACAACTCCCTTGTACATATTTGCAATTTGGCATGGATATTTTTAGTGAGGCAAAGTTTTCATTTTTTGATTTCCAACTTTTTGAAATAAAGGAGGATTCAAGCATATATATTTTAATGAGTTTTAGAGAGCTTATCTTTAATACATAATAACTGAATTCAATAATTTGATATTTATTCTCTGTCTTAGAGATATCTAACAAGAATTAAGTGCTTATAGTGGGGTTACTATATGATATTACATTTATGTTCTATTTTTTGTTTAGCAGAACATACTAGAAGAATACCATTTAATAAACCAACTGATTGTAAGGGCAATTATTAAGTCACGATTTCATTTATTTATTTATTTATTTATTTTTTTTTGAGACACAGTCTCACTCTGTTGCCCGGGCTAGAGTGAGTGCCGTGGCGTCAGTCTAGCTCACAGCAACCTCAAACTCCTGGGCTTAAGCGATCCTACTGCCTCAGCCTCCCGAGTAGCTAGGTAGGACTACAGGCATGCGCCACCATGCCCGGCTAATTTTTTGTATATATATATTTTAGTTGTCCATATAATTTCTTTCTATTTTTAGTAGAGACGGGGTCTCACTCTTGTTCAGGCTGGTCTTGAACTCCTGACCTCGAGCGATCCACCCGCCTCGGCCTCCCAGAGTGCTAGGATTACAGGCGTGAGCCACCGCGCCCGGCCACGATTTCATTTAGAATGAAAAAAAAAAAAAACATGGTCATATATTTTACTTGTATTGGGTACAGTCCTCCCCCAAAGTCCCTAAGGCTTCTAGATTAGGTATACCAGTGTCTTATAACATAATACCATCTGGCTACTATTACAAAATACAATAAGTGGAGTAGCTTATAAAACTTATTTCTCATAGTTCTGTAGGCTGGGAAGTCCAAGATCCAGGTGCTGACAGATTCAGTGTCTGGTGAGGACACACTTCTTGGTTCATAGCCAGTGCCTTTTTGCAGAGTCCTCACCTGGTAGAAGGGGTGAGGGAGCTCCCTTGAGCCTCTTTTATAAGGGAACTAATCACACTCATGAGGGCTCCAAAATTCCCTTCTTTTACTAGATAGAGGCCTGAAATCCCCTACGCTTGAATCCTTTTAGTTACAACTGTGGAGCCAGCTATTATTAACATGTAAATGATATCTGCATGGGCATAACACACTAAAGCATTAGGCCTTTTTTTTTTTTTTTTTTTTTTGTGCTACATTTTTTTTTTTTTTTTTTTTTTTTTTTTGAGACAGAGTCTTGCTCTGTTGCCCAGGCTAGAGTGAGTGCCATGGTGCCAGCCTAGCTCACAGCAACCTCAAACTCCTGGGCTCAAGCAATCCTTCTGCCTCAGCCTCCCGAGTAGCTGGGACTACAGGCATGCACCACCATGCCTGGCTAATTTTTTCTATATATATTTTTAGTTGTCCATATAATTTCTTTCTATTTTTAGTAGAGACGGGGTCTCGCTCTTGCTCAGGCTAGTCTCGAACTCCTGACCTCCAGCGATCCACCCGCCTCGGCCTCCCAGAGTGCTAGGATTACAGGCGTGAGCCACCTCGCCCGGCCTAGGCCTTTATTAATCAATATATTCCCTAAATTAACCAATCAGTTCCTCAGATAAGAGCTGGGTCCTAAGGGAATCGGAGAAAGGACAGGTACTTTGTGAGGAAAGGAAACGAGAAGGTAACTTGTGAAGTAGGATCAGCGACTGGCCCAGTGCAATGGTGAATTCTGGCAGGGGTGAAGCAGGGGCCGGAGGGAAGATGGGGTGGAGCCGTGTTGGCAGCAAAAACAACAGCCCTTCACTGCTGAAGGAAGGGGGTAATTTAATTTGCACTGTCTTCTGTCCACAGTTAGAAACAATTTCCATTGCAGTGTTATTTACAGTGGGAAGGCTCTGAGGATAGGAGTCAGGAGGCCCAGGTGCTCTCCCTTAACTGGTTAGGACAATCGTTTACCCTTTGGGAGGCAAGCTAGCATAGTGTAAAGGGGCTGTAGATCCGGAAAATCTGGACTAAATCTTGGCTCTTTCATTTACTCAGCTGTGTGCCCTTAGAAAAAGTACTTAAACATGATGATTATTAGTTTCCACCTTTGCAAATGGGAGCTATCCTTACCTCATACTTTTTTAAAAGAAGAATTGAAATGACAAATTTCAAGCAATTGAAAAGTACTGGGACCACAGTTAATATTATACTCTTTCCCCTTTCCTTTTCTTCGTTTTCCAAATAGATGAAATGGTAGAACCGGACTAGATGCACTGCACATCCCCCTCTCCATGCTTGTTTTAAAAAATGATTCTATGAATCCTTGAAACCTTTCCTCCCACTTTCCTGCCAAAAGTTTCCAAGAATCATAAATTAATGCTGCTAGGAAAATGAGTCAAATAAATGACTTCCTTCTTTTCTCCTGCTCTGACATGCTGGTGGTCCCTCTGTTACCCTTCTCTTCCTTTTCCTCTCTCTTCAGAAAGCTGTGTCTTAGTTTGGATACTGTTAAAAAAAAAATTAATGATACGTGTTCAAACACAGTAAGGAAGACTTTATTTTGGACGTTGATGACGGATAGAAGCACCACTGAAATGAATTCTTGCAGTGGGGAGAGAGGTTGGGCTCAACTCTGAATACAGCATGGGCAAGTGGCAATTTATAGTCAAGGAGCACAGTGCCGGGCCAGTGGATGGGAAATTACTAAGAGGAAACATCAGGGTTAAGAGGGGGTTCTGGCTAACCCGACCTAACAGGATTCTTGCTGCAGGCAGGCCTGGGTGACCAGACACCACAGGAGTTGGGGGGGATGGTAGAGGATGGGAAACCTCATCAGATATCAAAGGAGATCAGATATCAAGGGTAGGGGGGTTCTTGCTAAAGTGACTTAGCAGGGTTCTTTGCCACAACTAGAGTTCATAAGGAAGTGCACAGGTGGGCTTAGGAGAAGGTTCAGGAGCCTAACTAAAGTTTGGCCAAGCAACGAATCTTTGTCAAGACTCCACTAAAGGCAGACTGCAACCATGCCTTTCAAAATGGTACTCAATGACCATGTGTGAAAATAGGACTGCTTTTATTTTTTTTTAATTGGCCAATAGGCTAACACAGATGTTGGCAGGAGAAAAGAAAACCAAGATTCTTTGATGATGGTGATTCAGGATTCCTATGCTATTTGCTGGAAAAAATACCCTTGACATCTGCTGAGGAGGCAAAGAAATGGGTCCTTACGGTAATCCATGCAAACACAGATGGCTGGGCACCGCTGGGTTTACCTGTGGGGATAGTTGCCAAGCAGAGATTGCCTGATACAGTGAAGTAAAAGTTCTTCACAAAGTTTCTAAGGTCACACTTGATCCTTTTGGCTGCCTACCTACCAGAGTGGTGAGATTTTCCCACTGCTAGATTACAATTCTTGAATCCCAGCTACCAAGATGTGGGTTGGAGTGTCTTGGCTTGCAATCACTTTCCTTCTGGCTCTAATCTGGTGCTTCTCACGTTTTATACCTGAAGTATTCAGCATCAGGTGCGTGATCTACTTATTATTCCCTGTGCTTACTCTTTGTCTTTTTCTGTTCTTATCTGAACAAAATCACAATTGTGCTAACTCTCTCTGACTTTTGGTCCGTCTCACAGAAGGCTCCAATGTAGGCCCCTTCTCTGGATAGGAGGGGGTCTCTGCGGCCTTTTGCTCTAAGAGTTTGCCATCAACAATGTTGAGGATCTCCACCTAGAACCCAGGTTGTCCTACTGTGTTTTGGATGAAGTTGATAATGGATCTTCACAAAAGCAAAATAGGTTTCAAATGAGAGAAGTAAGCCAGTCCTCTTTCTCTGTATGTTAATTTGCTGTTTTGTTCAAGGAATAATGCTTTCCAGGTTCATACCAGAGAACCAAAGAAGTGAATGTAACTTTCTGCTGTTATTTAATCACTCTCAGGTTCAATCAATCAATTAGTCAAGAACCCATCTGAAAAGGCTGGCAAATAGGATAGGATATGATGAGAATTGAATGTAGGCTGGCTGGCAAGAGGCCATAACACTGTGCTCCAGTGTTCCTACAATCCTGATTCTGGGCTCAAATTTTCATTGACCAAGACAAAGATTTTCTTGGACAGGGGAATTATCTGTGCAAAGTTCCCTACCAAAAAAGCTCTAACTCTTGCAGCAGCATCACAGAATAGTCTATCATCCATTTGATTAATTTCTCTTGGAGCACAATGACATCTACTGTTATTATAAGCTATTTTTAGAACACTTATTTGGTAGACTTATTTCTGAGAGCAAAACTGATAAAGGTGATTACCCCCAGAGAATAGGAGTGAAGAATTCATATATTCAGAGTTGGGTTTTATAGGATGAGTTGGAAGAACAGAAGGGCAAGAGAGAAGAGGAAATGTTGAGGACACACCTGGAGGGGTCTAGGTACAGGCCATTAGCTCAAAAGGAAGCTAACAGGTTGGAAATAAATGGGGAGAGGGTGTTATGGATGGATCAGAGGTTTCAGTGAGATAGAAAAAAAAAAAAAGATACATTGTGCTTAAAGCAGTGAACAAGTTGGACAAACGGAAGTTTCAGTCATTCAGTGAGGGAATTAATTTGAGATTTCAGAGGGAATAAACGAGAAGTGCTGTGTGACTTAGATGTAGATACCTTGTGAGAAGAGCTTCAGGAGGTAAGACTGGAGAATTAGGTTAGGGTCAGACTCTGAAGGTCTTGTATTCCTTTTTAAGGAGCTTGAACTTCATCTGAAGGCACTTGAGGTAGAGTAATGGAAATCTTTTTATTGTGGAGTAGGAGGATAGACACTTGCTTTTGGGATCATGTGAGTGAATGTTTGCCATGAGAGGGAGAAATTGCTGGCCAAAAGACCAGGAAGAGGTTGTTTGATCCATGCATTTGAAAGATAAGGAGTGCCTAGTCTAAGGCAGGGGCAAGGGCTAGAGGAGAGAAAGTCTGTGATAGAACTCATGAATTTTGATGGCTCACTGGGCTGTCAGGAGTGAGAGAAAGAGAGGAAGCATGGAATGTGAAGGCTGTCTGGAAAGTATATATTTCATATTATATGGCTGGATACTTTCCAGACAGCCTGTGTATTCCCAAGTCTTTACATTTGAAGTAACATCTTTCACTGGGATCAGAAAAAAAGAAGGAACAGGTTTTGAAGTGGGATGGGGTCAGAGAGAGCTAAAATAACTTTTGGTCATGGTGTATGACAAGAGGTGATAAAACATAAAGGTGGACACGAGTGTCTGGACCTCAGGAGAGATTGGGACTGGAGAGGAAGATTGAAAGCTCATCCACTGTAGTTGGTAGCTGAGGTCACGAAAGGAGAGGAGGTGGTGTGACTGCAGAGAAGGGCCCAATATGTGAACATGAGAGCCAATAGAAGTAGAAGTAGTGATCAATTAAGGGAGCCTGGGAGAAAATGACCAGAGAGGAAAGAGGAGAAGCAGAAGCCAATGGGACTCTGGAAGATACGATCCCCAGTAATGAATGCTGCAAAGGGCAGCTGAGGTTGAAGACTGGAAATAGAGTGTTGGAGTTAATAATGGGAAGGCGACCTACAGTGCTTCTAGGAGAGTGTTGAGACGATGAATTGAGGGATATCCTTGTACTGAGAAAAAGTAGATAGTGTGAATAGCATTTGCATTTGAGAAGTTTGGTGATAAAATAGGTGCACAGCAACAGAAAAGAAGGTTCTATGGTAAAAGTCATTGCTGGATTCAAGTACCTAAAAAGCTTTTAACCTTGCAAAGGGTTGTGAGATGATCTGGCATATGTAGTCCAAGTGAAACCCCTCCTTACAGCTTGTGTCTTCTTGGGCTTTAATTAATGTTAACTGTTATAACTTGGGGTACATTCATTTCATCTTCAGATGGTCTAAATATATTTACTAGCAAACTGTATTATAAAACAACTCTGCGGCACCTTACTTTAAAGAATTAAAAAACCATCCTTTTTGTTTTTCCTACCCAACTACAAACATTTTCTTTTTTGAATGCAGGGCTGGTCTATGATGACAGTTCATGGCTTGCATCAGGCACAGGCTGTGGGACCCTCACTTCCAACTGGATTTTTCCGCAAGTCTTCCCCAGTTCCTTGAGACATTCTGAGAGTGTATTTCTCTGTGCATAAGAGACTTAGACATCTTTAGTCCCTCTGATTGCTCATCTCCTTGAGTCACAGATAGACCCACAGCCTTTGGTAGAATTACTGCCTAATCTCTTTGATGAGTGACATGTTAGCTATGCAGTCTATTTTCAAGTTTTTGTTTTAGACCTTTACCATTAGGCTCAAATAAATCATGACTACTTCCTACTGGTTGGAAGACAGATTTAGACTTAATGGGGGAGCACAACTAAATCACAGTATAATACTTGGAAAATTTACCTCCTTTTAATGTCATATTTCTTTCTAAATGGCTGTGATGAGTGGTTTTTTAGAAGGCTCCTGAAAGTAGTAGAGTATCTAAAAAAGTTAAGACTTTATGACAGGTTTCAAAAATATCTGAAAGTCAGTATATATGTTCGAGCTTAATAGTTCCATATCATCATACCCCTAATAGATTTAAAAACCTTTCTTGGCAATTAAAAAATTAACTAATGCTAAAGAGAGATCAGAAAAACTTTAAACCAAATGAAATGTGTCAAGATTATTAGGTAGAAGCTGAAAATGAATATGTGGGTTGGAGAATAGGGCAGACTTTTTATTTAAAGCTATCTGGAGTTTAGACAATGTGAAATTATTAATGAGGCTGATTCTCTCCTTCTGCAAGCAGGGGAAATAATTCTTCTCCCAGTGGTTAGGGATCTGCCTCCTTCTACTTTTGACAATGTGACCTCTAAAATCATGGAAGACATGAGGAACACTAAACAAAATTTTGGACCAGGTGAAACTTGTTTTCAGTACTTTCAGATACTCCTTTCTGTCCTCTCCATTCTCAGATTCTTCCTGGCAATTCACCCTGCCTAAGCCTCAGCTCAGAAAAGGGTCAGGTGAGGACAATCTTCAGTCTGCACTGAACTTGCCTATCTTTTACCTCTTCTAAGGGGCTTTACATTTTAGTTTTATTTCTAATTATTTTATGATAGAAAGGCTTTGTCTTCTGTCAGATTTCCAGCCATTAGTCGATTGGTGGAAAGGTCTTTGCAGGAAGAAGGGAGCTTGGTGGTATCCTGACTATCACACCACGTAAAGAGCAGCTTACCACACTGTCTGCTTGGACCAGCTTGGTTTTAACAAGTGGGCTGAGGTGTGATTGTGTGTTTGCAATGTGCATAAAATAAGCTATGTATGTGTCAGTCCAGAGAGAGCTGGGTCTGCTTACTCTCACTTGCTCAACTTCCTGTTTTATCCTCCACCCCAGGTTCTACCTTGCCCCACTCCCCTCAAACTTACAAATGGCTCCTTAGTTATCAAACCCAGTCGACATTTTTTTGTTCCTGGTGCTTTTTCATGTCCTGGCAGCAACATTAGATACTGGTGACCACTCTCTCCTCCTCTCTGTGGTCTCCGTGACTTGAGCCTCAGGAATTTGGCTGCCCCTGTGCCTCTTAAGTGCCAGGCTTCTTCCTCTTGATCTCTCCTCCTCTCATCTCTAACTCTGGCTGGGCAAACTCACCATGCCCGTTGCTATAGCCTTCTGGTCTCTACACATACAAATCTCACAGACCTTCTCACCTGCCCTGGGCTTTTACCTGTTTTACTCAAGATAAAAGCTTGGACATTATTCTTGTTTCCTGTTTTGTTTCATGCCCATGTCCAATCAATTACCAAATCCTGCACTTTCATTCCCCTATGTATGTAATAAGGGTACCCTTATGTCCATTTACTACGACTACTGCTTTATTTTATGCTCTTACCGTCTCCAGCCTACAGTTCTGACTCTGCCTCACCTCTGATCGAGGCTTGGTGACTAGAGAGTGTCCTTTCCAAATGTGAAATTAGTTAGTGTTGGTCTTCTTGTCATAGCTCTCTAGGATAAAAATCTAAATTTCATAGCCAGGCATGATTGATCTGTTTCCTATTAAGCACTCTGGTTTTCTCTCCTAGCTTTGACTCTCTATGCATATCTCACCCTTTAGCAGTACCAATCTCTTGGCAGCATGCCAAGCAGGCAATGCTCTTTCATGCCTCCATGTTTGGGCAGATGCCATTTCTTTTGCCTGGAATGCTCTCTCATCCTTCCCAGGCTGAAAAAAATCTCTTTTCCATTTTTTTTTCCCATTATGAAATTTTTTTGCCTGACACTTCCAGGAAGACATTGGTCCTCTTTCTTCCATTGTTCTTTAAACATACTTATGAAGCTTCTCTTATCACACTGTATTATAATTTTTGGTTTATGTGATTGTCTTCCCACTAAACTACAAGCTCCTTGAGGGAAGGGACTGTATATTTCCTTATGTATCTGTGGTTTCTAGAACAGTGCTTAACATTTCAATAGATATATATTCAATGAAAGAATGTGTGAATTAATTTAAAATGTTTTTCTTTTTACTAAAATTGTTGGGGACTTTAAAAAGGGGCTTAGCCATTAGATTCTTCATCTTTATTCCTTTATAGACATTATTAATGAAGCTTTCTTCTTTAATAATCATTTACAAGACCTACACATTTTATGCTCTTTTGAATTGCTCTGTAGTTCTACAGTTATGGAACACTCAGAAAGGAGATAGTTGTGCCTCAGAAAAGATATAGAAACCACAGAGGGTAGAATGATAAGGAAGAGAAGCAAATGCCAAATATGGCTCAGACTACTTTTTTTTTCTGATGAAAACAGCATTTAGTTTCATTTTAAGGACATAATTATGATGCGAGGGTATTGGCTAAAAATACCTTATAAACACTCTAATTTATTTAGTCTTTCTAATAAGATTAAATTAGAAGATTTTGAAAGCATTATTTCATCAGACTTATTTCTTTTTTGGTTCTAATATTTAATTCTTAAGTAAGTAATTCTTAAGTAAAGCCAATATAGAACATATGGCATACAGTTTTCATACAATGACAGGTTCTGGGAGCTGGGAGGTACTTTAGAAGTCCTGATCACCATGGAGAACATTGATTGAGCAGTTACAGCCAGACAGGTATTATTTTAGCTGCTTTGCATGTATTAATTCATTTCATGAGGTACACACTATTATTGTCCCCCATTGTACAGATGAGGTAACTGAGGCATAGTGAAGTTAAGTAATTTGATCAAGATTATGGAAATTAAGTGGAAGAGTCAGGCTTTCACTCTATCTAGTTCAATCTGTTCACTTGACATATGAGAAAACAAAGACCCACCAAGGGCACAAACTTAATTACAAGGGACCTACTCCTACAGTTTTGGCTTCAGGTAATACATTAGCACTTTTTGATTTGTTCAGGGTGTGTGTTCCAAATTGGTAGCAAACCATTGGAAGTAGAGCTTTTCCATAGCCAGTGTCAATCTTATTCAGTGGCTGTTCATAGCAAGAACATTTTCCTTTCTAGAATTCTCTTCAGTTCAGAATCAGAAAAAAAAAGCCCAAATAAAACACACACACACACACACACACACACACACACGCTTACACTGACCATTCTTAATCAGTGTGTCTCTTTGATCATTGTGGGGGTATAGAACAGGCCAGAAAATTATAAGAACACCCTTATGAACAGTATATCACAACACTAGGATATATATGATTATTGTCTGGGACTTGTATTTAGAATTTTTGAAATTTAACTTTGATACAAAACTATTCCATGCTTGAATTTTCTCTGTTTCTGATGTAAGAGCTTGAATTCCCTAGTTCCTGGCCTCATTCTGAGAAGCAGTCAACCCATATGGGACTGCACATGTTAAGTTTCTATGGTTGTGATTTGCAAGGCTCATGGAGAAAGCTATTTCACTGTTTTCTGTGGAGATTACAGAAATAATTGTTGCACTCGTTTTTGTATCTTTAAATTAGTAGTTCTTTGTGGTGGTGGGCTATTCTTTTAGCAGCATGTTTCTACTTATTGAAAAGCTTTGCTGAACACAATATACCCACTCTGCTATGTAAATAAAGACATTATTGTTGGAATAATGCAGTTCAGGGGATGCCTCTTCTGGTAGGCCTATCTGTCAATCTGTGTTTAGTTGGCTTTCTCAGCCCACCCATTCTAATTACTGCTTTTCAATCTCAGAATGGGAATCTGGGAAGGGGATTTGTTACAACTGGGTTATTTAAATGGAATTTTCCAAATATACAGGATCTCCTCCTCAGATCAGAAGTTTACTCCCCCATTCCTTCCTGCTTGCTTTAGAAGTCCTTGGCAGGCTACTATTATGAACTGAAGGGCAGGTTTCAAGCACCCCCTGTAGCCGCTATTTATGAAATGGTCAGTAAACCACATGTGTTTGGGATTGTTACCCTTTGTTCTAATTTCATTTTGACTTCTGATGAATTTGAGAGCATTTGAATTTTTTCACGAGATAAATTCATAAACACCAAATATCAGATATGCTGTCAGTTGTCTGGCCATTTTTGTGATTAAAGTTTACTCTGACATTGGACTTAATATAGGTAATTTGATGGATGCCCTATTCTAAATATTTTGTGTTGTCAAATAACTTCATATAGAATCTATTTTTTGAAAAAGATTTTAAAATGTTAAATTGGAAGTATGAAGGAAAATATTATCTTTTAAGGTGGAAGAGCAGTTGTAACCAACTCTATGAACAAATTTCAATAACTCCTATGTGTTTTTTATAATCTCCTCCCTTAACTACTTGAACTTTTTGAGTTGTTTCCCAGAAATGGTGGAATTTTTACAAGACAAAAGTATTGAGACTCTGAAGGACCCAGAGCAAAATTCCCATTGCCAGGAATCACCATCCCCCATGACCTGCCCCTGTGCATGTGGCCCCTTCTTAAAAGCCCATGATCTCTGTTGGTCAGGGAGAAGTGTAAGTCCTGGAGACACACAAACCCCCTCTGGGCTCTAGACTAGTAAGTGGGACTAACATGTAAAAAACATTATGTTAATATGATAAATGATATAGTCAAGGTCTGCTTAAAGAGTTTTTGGAATTGTAGAGAGCTAACAACCAATACTGATTGGTGGTGTCAGAAAGGGTCCTACCAAGAATATGACCCCTCAGATGAAAGTTGAAACCAAATAGTTCCAGGCAAACAAGAGGAAGGATCATTCCAGTCACAAGGGACAGCCTGCATTTGTAAGAAATCATGATAAAATTCAAAGATTGCTAGATATCAAAAAGCTGGATATAAGGGGAGATGAGAAAGAAAAGATAGGCAGATATGTGGATAATAGCACTTATATTCTCTCATCCTGTGGTAGGTGAAGGGGAGGCATGGATATATTTACACAGGGAATGACCCAATCTTGTTTGTAATTTAGAAATATTACTCTGGCTCTAGTTTGGAGGATGAAAGGGGACTGGTAAGCTGGAGGAGGAGACTATTGCACTAGTTCACCCAAAAGATATCTGGGCCTGAACTAAAGGAGTGAAAGTGTTGAGAATGGAGTGGAATAAGAGATATTTAGGATTCTTAGAACTTTATGACTGATTGGATGCTGGGGGAAATAGAAATCAAAGGCTTGCAATAAAGATCTGGACATCATTGTTTAGGGGGTAGCTGAAGCTATAGGAGGACTTGAGAACACCCTGGAAAGAGAAAGCTGAGGACAGAATTTCACTTCTAAAGAACAATCTTCTTTTTTCCCTCCACTGCAATTACAACCCTTTAGTCAAACTCTTAGCTGGGTGCCAATATGTAGGGCAGATATAAAAATAGAGCTGCTCACACAGAAGCTTAGCCCGCTTGACCTCCCCCTTATCTCACCCCATCTGTGGTGGGGCTCCCGAGGCACTAGAGGACAAACACTGCACAGCATGTGATAGAGAAGGAGTAGGGGTGGGAGGAATTATATTTATTGAGCAGCTTTTTCGTCCCGGGCACTGGTTTAAGTACTTCTTGTGAATGTGTTATGATTATGATTGATGATCCTGGGGAAGATGGCTGGAATCAGTAATTTCTTCTTTCCAAGATACTAAAAATTATTGCCAGGCAAATCCTTCTTAAAGCACTTTAAGAAAATCCTCCATTCTGCTTGGAACTGGCCTATGTGCTTTTCAAATTACACACACAAAAAAAAAAAACCATAGAGATGTTAAACCTGTTATACAAAATTGCTTGCTAGAAGCTATTTGACTCCAGAAATGTAGTTCTATTCATGCATGCTTTTCAAAAAATTTCTCCTGAAAATATAGATGTTCCAGGTAACTGTTGGTAATAATACCTATGAGGAATTATTTTGCCAGGCTCTTTTAGCACATCTGGAAAATTCATTTTATTCTCTCACTCTTTCTTTTTTATTTTTATGGGCCATAAATGATAGATTATAAATGATTCTTAGGCATGTATTGTGCTTAATTTTCAAACAGTTTTTCTACTGATGTCTCTAGAAATTTTTGAGAATTAAACACCATAGAAATGTGTTTGGCAACCTTCAACAAGTAAACTGTTAATCATCCTGGTATACATTTTTAAATTTTCTTAACTTGTGTTAGTGTGTGCTAATAAAAATCTGTATTATAATCATTGCAGTACTGTAGTCTCCTTAGCTTTGCATTGCTTTGCTTTACCTGAATATAGTAGCAAATCTTTAAAATAAAAATTCCTTAAGAAATTGATTCATTCTGGGTGTTGTTTTAAGTTAATTATAATTTTAAATCCATCCTTTATATTAATTAGTTTATTTTACATTTTGTTTCTCTATTGTGAACATATGCTTAGACTTTTGTGGATTTTCTTATGAAAGTTATGTTTATAATTCTTATCAAAATAATATATTGAATCTTTGTAAGATCTTATATTAAGTCATGGACAAAGCTTCTTTGTAAACATACTTCATGCTCAGATATGATAATGCATATAAATTGATAGAAATAAAGATTTAGATTTTAGTTTTTTAAATTAACATTTTTAAAACATGGCTTTCAGAATTTCTATATCTGAGAAAATGGCCTTCTATTGTGATAGGCAATGAAACTATTTTTAAATAAATCTTTCACATGGCAATTTAATTATTCATAGTAAAGAAGCACATATAATAAGCCCACAACAATGCATTAAAGGCTTTAGGGCTAGTTAATCAGAGCAACCAAGGACCTAAGAATTTTTTTTTTCTGGTGAGATATTTAATGGACTGCCATTGCTCTCTTCATTACTGGGTTTATTGGGACCTGAATTAGGAAGGCTTTTGTGCTTTTACTCTTTAATTTAATTAGATAATGATTTTTGTAGCCAGGAGTTCCCCGGAGTTTGCAAATTTATTGACACTGTAAATCAACCTCTGGATATAATTTCATGCTGTTAATTTCATTGTTGGTGGATACAGAGGCCATGCAGAGTATGGGGCAAATGTTAATTCTGCCAAAGATTGAGTCCTTAGTGGTCTAGGCTTTTCTTGAAAAAAATGGCAGCAAGGTTGGGATTAGAGACCATGTGAATGAAGTCCTGTAGAAAATTGGGAATATTTAGACATTTTCTAAACATGGGCAAAGAATGCTCTGCATTTTATATAACTAAATATATGAAGGTATGGGATAGTCAGAACTGATACTATCAAGGAAGCTCCAACCCAAATTACAGTTCTAGAGATAAGGCTATTTGTACCTGAAAGATAATGACCTATAGTAATTTTCCCTTTTGGTGTTGGCATTTAGGATTTCTCACCCGTATGGTCACTCTTGAACGCTGACCTGGGCTTTGTTCCTTTGTATCTTTGGAAATCTTTTCAGGTATTAGCACAAAGCTAAGATTATTTCTGCCTAAATAGTGTTTTCAAACTTTTTTTTTTTTTTTTTAGCATCAGAACCATCTTTTCACTTAAAATTTTCCCAGAACACCAATATATAAAAATTAAATTTTATTAAAGTACATTTCTTTTGCAAGTTCAAATTTTATGATGTTTACTTAGAATTCAGCGAGAATGATGAGGCTACTGGACAAACAGAAAATTTAAAATTGGACATTATAGATAAAAGTTACAGTTTATCAGCCACTAATTAATTTCTGTGTTCTGATTGCATAATACTGAGAAAATAATGGTACGCAGATAAGAATTTACAAAGAATAAAACAGTAACTATTTTTTCCCCTTAAGGACTTGCCTTTCAATCTCTAAATATTCTTCAACTGAGGAGAACTAGAAACTTGAAAGAGAAATAACAGAGACTTTAACTTGTGGCCAAGAAGGAGTAACTAGACAAAACATATGAAACAATGGTTTTCAAATATTAGACATCAAGTAATGCAGTGATCCCTAAGAGACAGGAAATAAACTTGGTGAGCCTACAATTAATCAGTTTACTGTCTGGAAAAAATTTCCAGGCTGCAGTGCTGAGAAGGGAAATACAAAAGGAGTCCAGCATATTCCTTGACTTGAAGAGATGCAGCTGAGAGTCAGAGAAGGCCAATGAGGCTTGAGTCCATAAAACAGAGTACTTAAATACATATAGCAGCACAGAATAATGGCCTCAGAAATATGCAGGAGTTTCTCCCTAAGTATTCAATTGAGTACTCTCAGAATATGTATGTGAGAAAACTAGTCAAGGCCAGGGAAAGAACCAACTGTTCTTGTTTAGCCTAATAGAACAAACCTCAAAGGATCCATTTCTTAGCAACTGACTCTACTGCATTTTAGAACAATGTTCATACTTATTTAAAGGAATACAAAAATATACAGCACCTGAGAAAGTAAAATCCACAATGACTGTCATCTAATAAAAAATTTCTAGACATATAATAATGCAGGAAACTACCACCTTAATAAGGAGAAAAATCAATTAATCAAAACTGACTCAGAAATGCCTGGATTATACAATTAGCAGAGAAGGACATTAAAATAGTTACTATAACTCTATTGTGTGTATTCAAGAAGCTACATAATGATTGAACTGGCAAGGTAGAGGTATGAAAGATATATAAAAGACTCAAACTGAATTTAATGACATGAAATATAAAATATCTGAGATAAAAAATATACTATATGGGATCAAAAACAGATTAGAATCTGTAGAAAAAAAGATTAATGAATTTGAAGACATAGCAATAGAATTAAACACAGAGAAAAGAAAAGACTAACCCCCCTAAAAAAACCACCATCAGCAAAGACAAAAAAATAAAAAATAACAGAATAGATTGAATCTAGGGCTGTGTACAGTGGCTCACACCTGTAATCCCAACACTTGAATCTAATGATATAAAAGGATAATACTTCATGACAAATTGGATTTTAACTCAGGAATGCAAGTTTGGTTTAACATTAAAAAAAAAAATCAATCAATGTAATTGACTATATTAACAGAACCAAAAAGAATAAAGCTGGAGACATCACATTAACTGACTTCAAATTATACTATAAAACTATAGTAAGCAAAACAGCATCATGGTACTGGGATAAAAAACAGACTCACAGACTATGGAACAGAAAAGAGAACTCAGAAATAAATCCATGCATTTACAGTTAACTCATTTTCAAAAAGGTGCCAAGAACATACATTAGGGAAACAACAGTCTCTTCAATAAATGGTGCTGGGAAAACTGGATATCCATATGCAGAAGAATGAAATCACCATATACCTTTATCTCTCACCATATACAAAAATAAAATCAAAATGGACTAAAGACTTAAATGTAAGACCTGAAACTATGAAACTACTAGAAGAAAAGATTGGAGAAACACTTCAGGACATTGATCTGGGCAAAGATTTCTTTAGTGAGACCTCAAAAGCACAGGTAACCAAAGCTAAAATGGACAAATGAGATCACATCAAGCTAAAAAGCTTTTTCATAGTAAAGGAAACAATCAACAAAGTGGAGACAACTCACAGAATGGAGAAAATAGTTTCAAACTACCCATATGACAAGGGATTAATAACCATAATATATAAAGAGCTCCAAACAATTCAATAGGAACAAAAAACCTCAATAATCCAATTAAAAATGGGCAAAAGCTCTGGAGATATTTCTAAAAAGTAGACATACAAATGGCCAACAGGTACATGAAAAAATGCTCAACATTACTAATCATCAGAGAAACACAAATTAAAACTACAATGAGATATTACCTCACTCTAGTTAAAATGGCTTTTATCCAAAAGATGGACAATAATGGATGCTGCCAAGGATGTAGAGAAAGGTGAACCCTTGTACACTGTTGGTGGGAATGTAAATTAGTGCAACCACTATGGAAAACAGTATGGAGGTTCTTCAAAAAACTAAAAATAGAAATACCATATGACCCAGAAGTCCCACTGCTGGGTATATATCCAAAAGAAAGGAAATCAGTATATCAAAGAGATATCTGCAGTGATATCTGCACTCCCAAGTTTGTTGCAATCCTATTCACAATAGCCAAGATATGGAATCAACCTAAGTGTCCACTGACAGATGAATGAGTAAAGGAAATGCGGGATATATACACAATGGAGTATTCTTTGGCCATAAAATAGAATTAAATCCTATCATTTGTAACAACATGGATGGAACTGGAGGTCGTTATATTAAGTGAAATAAGCCTGGTACATAAAAGGCAAATATTGCACATTTTCACTAATATGTGGGAGTTAATTTAAAAAAAAATTGAACTCATGGAGATAGAGAGTAGCATGATGGTTACCAGAGGCTGGGAAGCATAGTGGGGAGGGGGGATAAAGAGGAAGTGGTCAATGAGTACAAAAATACAGTTGGATAGAAAGAATAAGATCTACTGTTTGATAGCACATTAGGGTGATTATAATTAACAATAATTTATTCCATATCTTAAAATAACAAAGAGTAGAATTGAAATGTTCCTAACAGAAAGAAATTATAAATGCTTGAGGTAATGGGTACCCCAATTACCCTGATTTGCTTATTATACATTGTATGCTTGTATGAAAATATCACATGTACCCCATAAATATGTGCAACTATTATGTATCCATAATAATTAAAAATAAAAAATTGAAAAAAGAGCCCCAAATGAGAAAATATTCATAGAAAATATATCTGACAAAGACCTCATTTTTAGAATATGTATTTTTACAACTCCCCCCTTTTTTTTTTTGAGATAGGGTCTCGCTGTGTCACCCAGGCTAGAGTGCCGTGATATCATCATAGCTCACTGCAACCTCAAAATCCTGGGTTCAAGTAATCCTCCTGCCTCAGTCTCCCAATTAGCTGGAACTATAGCTGGCTAATTTTATTTTTTGTAAATATAAGACCTCACTGTGTTGCTCAGGCTAGTCTTGAACTCCTGGCCTCAAGTGATCCTCCTGCCTTGGCCTCCCAAAGTGCTAGGATTAGAGATGTGAGCCACTGCACGTGGCCCTTACAATGCATTAATAAGACATCAATGCAAGAAAAAATAGGCAAAAGATTTAAACACATACTCACTAAAGAAGATATACAAATGTCATGTCAACATATAAAAATATGATCAATATAATTTATAGTTAGGAAAATACAAATTAAGCTCACATTATACACCGATTAGAATGGCTACAATTTATACAAACCTTACCACACTAAGTGTTGGTGGGGATATGAAATAACTAGAACTCTCATTCATTGCTGGTGGGACTAGAAAATGGTTAAACCATTTTGGAAATTTTGGCACTTTCATAAAAGGTTGAACATAAAAGTACTACACGACCCAGTTACTCCACTCCTAGGTATTTATTAAATGAAAGCATATGTCCACTCAAAGATTTGTGCACGGATAGTCATAGAAGCTTAATTTATGACAGCCCCAAACTGGAAACAACCAAAAGTTTATTAACAGGTGAAGGATGTGGTAAAACGCCTATGATGGAATATTTTTCAGCAATGAAAAAAATGAAATATATGTGCTACAACATGGATGAATTTCAAAGTAATTATGCGGCATGAAAGAATCGTGAGAAAAAAGCACCTATGTATAATTCCATTTACATAAAACTCCAGAAAATGCAAATTAATCTCTAGTGACCAAAAGCAAATCAGTTGTTGCCTGGGCATTGCGGGGAGGAGGTAAATGAGGAGAAGGATACAGGCACATAAACACAATTTTGGGAGTGATGGGTATGTTCATTGCTGTTTCATGAGTATATGCATATGTCAAAATTTATCAAATTTTATACTTTAAATACATGGAGTTTCTATGTGGCAGTTATAACCAATAAAGATGTTTTAAAAAATTATTGTGAATATTTTGAGGCTGAATCACTAGCACTATATTCCCTTTCTTTAACATAAACAGAAGAGTCAGAGAAGAAACAGCCAAAAAGCATAATCAGTTCTAAAATGATTTTTAATGCAATCCTATTACTGTGCTCCATCTTAACACATTTACTTGTTATTGCAAAATTGCATATTACACATTGATGAGAGCAGATGCACCCATATTATTGCAGAGTACTTGCACAAAATCTTTTACAAGTGTAGACATGCATAGGATTGTATTTTTAGAAAGAGCATTGCATTACTCAAGGAAAATGAAAGCATATATCCACTCAAAGACTCATAGTCAAATACTCATAGGTGCTCTATTCACAATAATGCCAATTGATAAGTGCAAAACTCAGTGATATTTCAGGCAATGAAATACTATACAGCATTAAAATGAATAAACTACTGATACATGCAAAAACATTTTGCTAAGTGAAAGAAATTAGACAAAGAATACTATATACTGTATAATCCCATGCATATGAAATTCCAGAAAAGGCAAACCAATAGTAAAATTAGTGGTTAGTGAGGGCCAAAAGGCGTGAGCAGGGTACTGACTACAATGAGGCACATGCAATCTTGGAAGGTGTTGGGAATATTCTATATCATGATTGTTGAGGTGGTAACATGGGTGTGTACAATTGACAAAACGTTATTAAGTTGTTCAGTTAAAAATGATAAATTTAATTGCATATGAATTAGACTCAATAGGCCGGGTGCGGTGGCTCACACCTGTAATCCTAGCACTCTGGGAGGCTGAGGCAGGAGGATTGCTCGAGGTCAGGAGTTCGAGACCAGCCTGAGCAAGAGTGAGACCTCGTCTCTACTAAAAATAGAAAGAAATGATCTGGACAGCTAAAAATATATATAGAAAAAAAATTAGCCGGGCACGGTGGCACATGTCTGTAGTCCCAGCTACTCAGGAGGCTGAGGCAGAAGGATTGCTTTAAGCCCAGGAGTTTGAGGTTGCTGTGAGCTAGGCTGACACCATGGCACTCTAGCCCGGGCAACAGAGTGAGACTCTGTCTCAAAAAAAAAAAAAAAAAAAAAAAATTAGACTCAATGAAACTGACAGAAAAAGAACATTAATTCTATATTTAAAAGAAATTATTATATTTGCATAGAAAGGATGGGAGAGAGACTCTTGTTATTATGCTCTGTCCTCTGGGTTAGTTCCAGTCCTGAGGTTTGCCTGAGCCTTAAATTTGTTTTGCTCTTGGAGTCTGTATTGCAAACTCTTTTTCGGGCTTTGTAACATCTTTCTTCTCCTACCTCCTGGTTTAATGTTGCTGTTACAACCTGGCTGATGTCACTGTTCTTTAATATGCCCATTCTCTTCTCCATTTTTTTTTCTTGCTAGTCACCTAATTGGGAAAGGGCTTCCTTTTTCTTTCTATACTCTAGATCCTACATACCCAACAAAATCCAGCTTGAGTTCCAGTTTTAAGAAACCTTTATCAATTACCAGCCCCAAATTAGTTTCTCTTCCATCTGACCCTTCTAATAGTTGAACACTTTAATCATGGATCCATTTTTAAATTGTTTGATGAGTATATACATCTGTAGTACTCAATAATGAGCCCCTGTGGGCAGAAAATAAAATGTGTATGTAAATGGATTTAAATACACAGTTTTGAGGAAAAGCTTCCTAAGTAGAATTCGGGATTTCCTCCATCGAGAACTGCATCTTAGACACTACCTCTACTTTCTCTCTCTACCAAATTATTTTCTGTTTAAAAAGGGCCTATTGAAATATTTGTGACCTTGTGTTAGGCAATGGTTTCTTACACAAACAACCACAAAACAAAAAATAAGATCACCTGAACATCATTAAAATTAAAAACATTTGTGCTTTGAAGGACATCATAAACAAAGTGAAATAATAACCCACAAAATGAGAGAAAATTTTTGCAAATCAGGTATTCTGATAACGGGTATCTACTAATAGAATGTATTAAAAAACTTACAATTTAATAATAAAAAGACAATATAATTTTAAAAATAGGCAAGGATCTGATAAAACATTTCTCCAAAGAAGAGATAAAAATGGCCAATAAGTACATGAAAAGACGCTCAATATCATTAGGCGTCAGGGAAATGCAAATCAAAGCCACAATGAGGCCAGGTGTGGTGGTTCATGCCTGGGCGGTAATCCCAGTGCTTTGGGAGGTCAAGGTGAGAGGATTGCTTCAGGCCTGGAATTTGAAACTAGCCTGGGCAACATAGTGAGACCCGGTCTCTAAAAGAAGTTTTTAAAAATTAGCCCCGTATGGTGGTGCACTCTTGTTAGTCCTAGCTACTCAGGTGGCTAAGGCAGGAGGACTGCTTGAGCACAATAGTTCAAGGCTGCAGTGAGCTATGAGCCACTGTACTCCAGCCTACGCAACAGAGTGAGATCCAATCTCTTAAAAAAAAAAAAATCACACACACACAATGAAATACTACATCATATCCACTCACCCACTAAACTGGGTTTAGTGAAAAGAGACAATAACAAGCGTTGACAAAAACGTGGAGAAATAGGAACTGTCATATATTACTAGTGAGAATGTAAAATAGCGCAGCTGCTTTGGAAAACTTTGGCAGTTTCCAAAATGTTTAAGCATAGAGTTTATGTTTATGATCCGGAAATTCTAATCCTAGATATATAATCATGAGAAATGTCCATACAAAACACTTGTGCATGAATGTTCACAGCAGCATTGTTCATGCTATCCAAAAAGTGGAAACAACACAAATGTCCACCACCTGATGAATGGATAAATAATATGTGGTATATCTGTATATGGAATATTCTTTGGCAATAAAAAAAAGTGAAGTATTGATTCATGTTACAACATAGCCTTGAAAAATGTTATGCTAAATGAAAGAAGTCAGCCACAAAGAATCACATATTGTATGATTCCATTTATATGAAATGTCTGGAATAGGCAAGTGTATAGGGACAGAAAGTGTGTTTGCCTAGGGCTGAGGGGAATGAGGGGATGGGGAGAGTGACAGCTAAGGAGTATGTTTCTTTTTTTGAGGCAATAAAAATGTTTTTGAATTGATCGTGGTGAAGGGTGCACAACTCTGTTAATATATTATAACCATTGAATAGTACACTTTAAAAGGCTGAATTGTATGGTACATGAATTATGTCTCAATAAAGCTGTTAAGAAAGTCAAACTTCACTTTATTCAGCTATTCTCCCCCTCCAACCCCTAAATGCCATTGAATATTTCTCTGTAGTGGATGCTGTGATGCACAACTCAGCCCCAGCCCTTAAGGACTGAAGGACTTATTCTCATAGCTTCTGAGGGTGTTGATTGCTGGTGGCTCACAGCTGAGTCTCCCTCTGGGAATTGCCTTCAGCTGATGAAACTGCTCCTCTAAGGTTACACCTCATCCCAACCACAGCCCACTTCAAATGACCACTCAACGTGGGTGTATAAAGGCCTCAATTCAGGACTTTGCTGAAGGGTCCTCTCAGCTCCAGAGCTCCCCATGAGATTATCTGCATGTGGATCACCGTTTAATGCTTCCCTTACTCTTTTACAGGTGTTCTTGCTAGCACTCCCCAATGAGCCATCCCTGTGCAAATCTCCACCTCAGAGTCTGTTTCCCAGGGAGCTCAACTTAAAACACCTTACCTTGAATGACTGTGACTGAGTCTCACCATCTTTAATACAAATGGTCCTCATCAGTCACGTACCAGGTGGTCAAAATGTTTGATGAATTCAATTGTTCTCTAGAGACTGACTGGTCTGCTAGGTGGAGAATGATTCTATGGGCAACAGCTGTTTGTCTTCTACTTGATCCTTGAAAGCAGGTATTTCCCAAGGTTCAGTCCTCTGACCTCTTCTTTTGTTCTGTACTTCAGGCAAACTCAACCATTTCCAAATAGACCTTATCAAATAAATCTTTCTTCCGGTGAATGACAAATCCTTACCAGGTTGCTAGGCACTCCATTTGCCTGTCCTGTGTACTCTTAATTAAGATTGAATGCGAGTCTGTGCTGGGCCTATGGGTTGGCAGAATTGAGTGATAGTGAGTGGTGGAGGTGAAGCATTCTGGGTGGGCCCCTTAGATCCAAAGAACAGAGCAGAAGTCAAACATGAAAAGCACCTGGAAGCTTGTAAGAAGGAGGTTGAGGCAGAGAGGAAATGCAGGTATGCTGAACTAGTTATATGAAATAGATGTGCTAGCTGGGACTGCAGTTTAGGATTGAGAGGTATGAACATTGCAATCAGAGCAGTTAGAACTTGTGGCTTGAAGCTTGAGCTGTTTCAATGAAGCAGTCAGGAGTGTTTATCCCTGAAAATGTCAACTGTGGTGAGTGTCACCACACCTCCAATCACAAACTATTGATAAAACAAAACTTACTTTCCTATTTTAACTTGATATTCCTAAATACCCATTTATCAATCACCGGCCCCACTCTTGTTCTAGTCACTCATTCTCAAAATATTTGTGAAATCTCTGACCCTTCCATAGACTTTGCTCCTTATATCCAAAAGATTTCAATGTCTTTGTGAATCTCATTGTTTCTCAGATTTGATAGAACTGAGCTGTAGCCAATGCTGCTTTATTGTGAGCTGACTTTTGGCTTTCATCAAACAGATATTTATTCAACATTTGCCCTGGACCAGGTAACATTCTTAGTGCTAGGGCTGCAGTAAAGAATGACATTATACATGGCCTTCAGCTAATAATCTAAAGGAGGAGATAGATGTTAATAAAACAATTATATAAATCAATGTACAATTGCAACTGTGACATATGCTAGCTAGCTAGCAGAGATAAATAGTGCTATAAGTGTTCTAACAGAAAGATTTTGGTCCAGTGAGGAATGGCAGAAAAGAGATCCTTGAGCACATAAAGATATGAAGAAAGCATACGTATGATACATGATAAACAGGCACTGGTTAGACAAGGAAAGGAGGGAAGGGTATTCTCAACAGAGGGACAGTTTGTGCAAAGACCTTTGTGGGAGGGAACATGGCAAATGAGGGATTTAAATAAGAGAAGCGTGGCTAGAGCACAGGAAGTGTATGAGCTGTCACTAGGCAGCAAGGGGCCAGGGGCACATAAACCATGGGAAAGTACTTTGTCTTTATTCCATGAATACTACTGATGTTCCTAGCAGGAACGTGGCATGATTGGTGTTCATGTTAAACAGATTGCTGGCTGCTGTATGAGCCTGGATTGGGGAGGGTGGTGAGAGTGGATAGGGACAGAGCATTTAGGAGGCTATAATAGTTGTCCTTGTGAGAGATCATGGCATCATGGCATTTGGTGGCCACGGTGGATATATCTGAGATCTTCAGAGATTAAATAGGCATGATTTTATGATGGATTCAAGGAAAGTATCAAAGATGATTCTGAGACCACATGGATTTTGCTACTGGATGAATTATGCTAACATTTGGTGACATAGGAAACACTGGAAATTAAACTTAGATTTTTTTTTGTGGGGAATGTTATAAGCTAATCTTGGATATGCTGAATTTGAGATGCATTTTAATACTTCCAAAAGAAGATGGTCAAGTAGAGATGCTGGTCAAATAGGCAATTGGATATGTGAGTCTGGAACTCAAAGGAGAGGCTTGGGCTGGAAACACATGGGGGGTCATTAGGTTATGGGTGATAACTGACATGCTGGTGTATTTTAGCCTAGGAAGAGTTGAGTGAGGAGAGGAGAAGGCCTAGGACTGAGACTGAGGAACTCTAAGACTTAACGGGCAGGCAGAAGGCAGAAAATAAATGGCTAGCAAAGTAGAAGGAGAAACAGAACTTTCCATCAAAGAAACCAAGCAGAGCTCACTGAGTGGCAGCCAAGTCCAAGTCAGAATACTGGTTGCAGGAAAAAAAATGTCATTTGTATTCAGTGATACGAACAAAACTGATGGTCTTAATTAGAGCTGTTTTGCTAGAATGATGGGAGTAGGGACAAAAGAGAAAGTTGAAGAATGTGTTGTGGTTGAGGAAGTGTGTAAACTCACGTTTATCCATATTTGGGAAGAGAGAGATGGGGCTTCAGGTGAAGAGGAGTGAAGGATGAATGAGGGATTTCTTTTTTGTAATGAAGGAGAGAGTTTGGATTTAGCACTATGGAACACATCAAGAAATACAGACAGAAAGAAAGGTATCAGAAATATAAAAGATGGTTTATGTAACTGTTAAAATGAATGAAATATATCTATATATACTGAAAGAGAACAATCTCCAAGATATATTTTTAAGAAAAAAGCAACATGCAGAACAGTAGTATAGATGCTATCACTTTTACATAAGCTTGTATATGTATGTTTCTGGATGGGTAGACATTTAGACTGCTTTCAAATCTTCTTTTCTTTTTTTGCTATAATCACTTTTGCAGTGAATATTCATGTTCATATCTTTGCAAATGTAGGTGTATCTGTTAAGATAGATTCCTAGAAATAGAATTGGTCTGTGAATGTTCATTTAAAATTTTGATAGATGTCAGTTTGTCCTCCAGAGAAATTGTTTCAGTTTACATACTCACACCAATATATAGGAGTGTCTATTTCCCTTTCTGCTGGCTGAAACAGTGGTATCACCAAATAGTGTCAAGCTAAGAAATAAGAAATAGTCTGTTAATATTTTATTTTTTAAATTTTGATTGAGTTTAGGCATTTAAAAAAATGTATATAAATGATATTTATATTTCTCTCCCCCCCAGAAGTCCTAGGGACAGATTTTATTTCTTTTTAAATGAAATATTTCTTCGCAACTTTTGTCATTTTTCCCTCCATTGGGTTGCAATGGCAGGTTTTGAAGGAAAGGATTCCAATTTTGAAAGGAGTTGTATGGTGTGTAAATTGCTATTAAACAGCATCTCATGCTACAGAGAAATTTTTTGTGAAAGGAAGAGTCAATCAATGTGGCAAACTTCTTTGTTGTCTTATTTTAAGAAATTGCCACAGCCACCCCAGCCTTCAGCAACCACCACCCAGATCAGTCAGCAGCCATGAACAAGGCAAGACCCTCCACCAGCAAAAAGATGACAACTCTCTGAAGGCTGAAGTGATCTTCATCATTTTTTAGCAATAAAGTACTTTGAAATTAAGGTATATGCTTTTTTTTTTATAGATATAATGCTATTGCACACTTCATAGACTACAGTCTAGTGTAAACATAACTTTTATATGCACTGAGAAATCAAAAAATCTGTGTTACTCACTTTATTGTGATACTTGTTTTACTGGTAATCTGAGACCAAACTAGCAATATCTCTGAGGTATGCCCGTATTTACTTGTCAAATATTTAGTACCAGTGAGGTAGAGTAATACTGTAGACTAAATAGAAAAACAATGGTGTTCAAGTGAAATTGCAACTATAAAACCTGTTTGCTACATCAACCATCAACAAATGCTTCAAAAGATAATTTGAAGATATGAGTAGAAATGTAAGCTTCTTAGCGTAGTTGTATAAAGTCTTACTCATCAAAATGCAGTTGTGATTGTTTGGATCAACCCAGTGACAAAAAACTTAGATCTTCTTTGAATTACTTATGACTTAGCTTTGTATTTGCTACAAATTATCTAGCCATAAAGTATATATGTTTAATTTAAATATACTTGGTGTTACTATAAAGGATTAATATATTATTTTTGGGTATGTGAATGATGACAGCATACAAAGCTATTGTATGATATGCTTTGAGTTGTAGTTTAAAATAAATATGATCTTTTCTTTTTATACATTGGACTTCTGAATTCACTTAATTGCACATGAATAAGGGATATATATAATTCAGAATTAGGAAATGTATACTTATTCCACTTTCATGGTTCTCTACAAAATAATCTTTAGCAGACTTCTAAAATCAGCTTTGACATTATAACCTTGTTTTAATTTTATAATTCAGATTGATTGGCACAAATGTCAAAACGATCCCACATATCTTTCCTTGATATGTAAGGAGTAATCCTGTATCTAGTAATTAATAACATGTTCTTTTTGATATTATTCTCCTTAAGGATAGAACTAGATATTGAAATCTGGGACCTAGAAAAATATGCATTCCTGGAAAAGAAAAAAAGATCTTAAATCTACAAATGGTATGGAGAACCAGTGTTTAGTGATCAGGCTATTTTATAGCAGAGTGATAGACATTTTACTCTGAAAGCATAAGCTTACTGTGAGGGTGTAAGAATTGCTCACATAATCGACATGGTACCAAAAAGATGTTAACATAAATGTAACTGCACACACTCATGCACACATACTCTCTTTTTGGATAAATTTGTTCAAAATTTCATGTTATTATGTTTCATTACATAAACTCATGTTTCTCAAAGTTGTGCTGTGACAACACGGAGTCGCTGGAATGAACTCACAAGGTCACTGAGGCGCTGCGATGGCCGTTGTTTTTGTCCGTAGCTGAGATATTCCTCAAAGGTACGGGAAGACCTCTGACTTTAAGAAGCACTCATTTATACCCCAAGGGCACTGGCCAGTGCCTGCAGGGTTTTGCCAAAGGTGGTGGGTGGAGGGTGAGCTCTGGGACACGAACTGACCACAGGCAGCCAAGGAGACCACTGCGCAAAAGCAAAAAGCTCGGGGGCGAGGGAGGAATCACGTGATGGGCTGGAAAGCGCGAGGCGAGGGAGGCGTCACGTGATGGGCTGGAAAGCGCGAGGCGAGGGAAGCGTCACGTGATGGGCCAGGGCTTCAGCGGGACGCGGAGGACGAAGGCTGCAAGAGCCAAAGCCGGGGTTGGGTGTCTGCTGCAGGTGAGCTGCCCTTGGGGCCGAAGGAGGGGTTTGAGCGAAGGTTGGGGGGTGATTTGGGGACTTTTTCGCTTTAATGCTCAAACTTAGCAGAGCGCACATACCTCTCAGACAACATTTATATGGGGAAAATGTATAAAAGGTTTATTTACGTTTCCCAAACTCAGTACAACATTTTAAACAAAAGGATATGCTAGAGTTATTTCATAGTGACAGAAACTTACAATCATGTGTAGACATTTCAAAAAGCCACAATGTTGGGCATCTGGAATGCGGTTTGCGCTGGTAGGGGGATGCAGCCTGGCGGCCGGGGTGGGGGGAAGGCACTGCATAGTACTCAGGTGTGTGCACTTTCTGTCATTCTGGCTGATTTTCCACACCACCTTTGTATTTAGACCTCGTTTTGCCTAAAACTGCAGTGAGAAAGTGTTGAAGAAAATAGTGAAGACACTAAGATAGTAAAGCAATTAAGTGGAAAACATGTTACTTCATACACAGTTTTTAAATAAACACACTAATGATATTTAGTGATCTGAAAGAGATGTTTTGAATCTTTTAATCCCAAAATGATACTTTGTTATTTGATAAATAGGCACAATGTTACTGCTTTAGTTTCTATTGAGGAAGCTGATTGGGGATTTTTCTAATTTATTTACTTTTGTTTTTAATAGAGATGGAGTCTTGCTTTATGGCTGAACCTGGAGTACAGTGGTGCAATTATAGCTTATTGGAGCCTCCAACTCCTGGGCTCAGGTGATCCTCCCCCCCAGCCTCCTTAGTAGCTGGGACTACAGGTAAGCAGCACTGCACTGCTTCTAATTTAAAATAATGCAGGCTGGTGAGCATTTGTGCACACAACACTTCAGTTTTCAGGAATATTAATAGATTACTGGTATTAAGTAGGAGATACTTTTAGTAATTTTCTTAATCCTTACTATTCCATGAGATAGATGCTATTATTTGGACCCATTTTGTATGTTGGGAAACTGAGGTTCAGAGGAATGAGTGAATCAATTTGCCAAGATCACACAGCTAGTTAATGGCAGAGCCAGGATTTGAACTGAAGAGACCTAATCTCAGTGTTTGTCCTCTTGACCACGACTCTGTATAGTCTCTCAAGAACACTTTGAAAATGGTCTTATTTAAAATCCCTAGAAGAGACTAATGCCATGACAGTAAGAATGTAAGAACCTAATGTGAAGAAGAAAAACTTCCCCCCGCCCCGCCATCCTTGTAGGATGTGGTCATTCTTTCTCCCTCACCAGTTCCTCCCCCGCCCCCAACTCCTTTTGGAATCAAAATTCTTTAGGGCAAGAACTCCAGAAAGCTTTGGGCATGTGTAGGTAGTAGAAATTTGTGCTCTGTTTCTTGACGATTATCAGCATGTTTATTGTCTCTTTTTCTCAGGGCAACAGATCTTTAGAAACAGTGAAGGTCTAGGTAGCAAATATTTTAGGTTTTGCAGGCCATATGGTCTCTGTCACAAGGGCTCAATTTTGCTGCTGTGAGGTGAAAGCAGCCATAGACAATACATAAATGAATGAGATGTGGCTGTGTTCCAAGAAAACTATTTACAAAAACAGGTGGCCTGCTGGATTTGGCTTGCGAGCCTGGCCATAGTTTGCCAACTTCTCGTCTAGACTCTAGGGTAACTTCTAGATCATTTTTCTGGATAATAGTCAACGTATATCAAATGCGTGTTCTGTATTCGGCACTGTGCAAACATTATACATGTGGAAGCATTTGAAACACTGACTTAATGAGATGAGTATTTTGAAAATCCTATTTTACAGGTGAGGAAGTCAAAACATGCAGGGATTAAGTTAACCCACACACAAGCATAACTTATTTTATTGCACGTCTCTTTATTGCACTTTGCTGATACTGCGTTTTTTAATAAATTGAAGGTTTGTGACAGCCCTGTGTTGAGCAAGTCTGTTGGTGCCATTTTTTGAAGAGCACATGCTCACTTTGTGTCTCTGTGTTACATTTTGGTAATTCTCACATTTTAAACTTTTTCATTATTATTATTTCTGTTATGGTGATCTGTGATTAGTGATCTTTGATGTTACTATTGTAATTGTTTTGGAGCACCATGAACTGCACCCATATAAGACCGTGAACTTAATCGATAAATGTGTGTGCTTTGACTGCTGTACTGGTCATTCACCCGTCTATCCCTCTCCTTGGGCCTCCCTATTCCCTGGCACACAACAATATTGAAATTAGGCCAGTTAACAACCCTATGTTGGCCTCTAAGTGTTCAAGTGAAAGGAAGAGTCACAAGTCTGTTGCTTTAAATCCAAAGCTATAAATGATTAAGCTCAGTGAGAAAGGCACATTGGAAGGCGAGAGAGGCCAAAAGCTAGGTCTCTTGCACCACATAGTTAGCAAAGTTGCAAATACAAAGAAAGAGTTCTTTTTTTTTTTTTTTTTTGAGACAGAGTCTCACTTTGTTGCCCAGGCTAGAGTGAGTGCCGTGGTGTCAGCTTAGCTCACAGCAACCTCAGACTCCTCGGCTTAAGCGATCCTACTGCCTCAGCCTCCCGAGTAGCTGGGACTACAGGCATGCGCCACTATGCCTGGCTAATTTTTCTATATATATTTTTAGTTGTCCATATAATTTCTTTCTATTTTTAGTAGAGACAGGGTCTCGCACTTGCTCAGGCTGGTCTCGAACTCCTGACCTTGAGCGATCCACCCGCCTTGGCCTCCCAGAGTGCTAGGATTACAGGCATGAGCCACCGCACCCGGCCAGGAAGAGTTCTTGAAAGAAATTAAAAGTGCTACTCCAGTGGATGCATGAATGATGAGAAAGTGAAATAGCCTTATTGCTGATATAGGGAAAGTTTGAGTGGTCTGGACAGAAGATCAAACCAGCCATAATATTCCCTTAAAATAAAAATCTAATCCAGGGCAGGGTCCTAATGCTTCAGTTCTCTGAAGGCTGAGAGAGGTGAGGAAGCTGCAGAAGAAAAGTTAGAAGCTAGCAGAGGTTGGCTCACCAGGTTTAAGGAAAGAAAGCCATCTCCATAACAGAAAAGTACAAGATGAAACAGCAAGTGCTGATAGAGAAGCTGCAGCAAGTTATCCAGAAGGTCTAGCTAAGACAATTGATGGACATGGCAGGCGATGGGGAGCAGCTGTAACTACAGATGAAGTTTTGCCCTCTCACTTGCTGCTCACCTCTTTCTGTGTGGCGCAGTTCTTAACAGGCCACAGACTGCTACTGGTCTGCAGCCCAGGGGTTGGGAACTGCAGGTTTACTGAATATTAATATTTTAAGCCTACTGTTGAGACCAACTGCTCAGAAAAAAAGATTTCTTTCAAAATATTACTGCTTATTGACAATGCACCTGGTCACTCAAGAGCTCTGATGGAGAGGTACAAGGAAATTCATATTGTTTTCATACCTGCTAACACAACATCCATTCTGTATCCCATAGATTAAGGAGTCATTTTGACTTTCAAATATTATAATTTAACAAATACATTTCATAAGGCTGTAAGCTGCCATAGATAGTGATTTCTCTGATGGATCTGGGTAAAGCAAATTGGAAAGCTTCTGGAAAGGATTAACCATTTTAGATGCCATTAAGAACATTCATGATTCATGAGAGGAGATCAAAATATCAACAGTAACAGGAATTTGGAAGAGTTGATTTTGATGCTCATGGATGACTTTGAGGGGTTCAGGACTTCCATGGAAGAAATCATTGCAGATGTGGTAGAAATAGCAGGAGAACCAGAATTAGAAATGGAGTCTGAAAATGGTGACTGAATTGCTGCAATTTCAGGGTAGAACTTGAACAGATGAGGAGTTGCTTCTTCTGAATGAGCCAAGAAAGTGGTTTCTTGAGAGGATCTATTCCTGGTGAAGATGCTGTGAACATTGTTGAAATTACAACAAAGGATTTAGAATATCACAAAAAATTAAGCAATAAAGCAGTGGCAGGTTTTCAGAGGATTGACTCTAATTTGGAAAGTTGTTGTGTATAAATTGCTATCAAAGAGCATCTCCAAGCTACAGAGAAATCTTTTCTGAAAAGAAGAGCCAATGTATGTGGCAAACTTCATTGTTATTTTATTTTAAGAAATTGCTGCAGCCACCCTAGCCTTCAGTAACCACAACCCGGATCAGTCAGCAGCCATCAACATCGAGGCAAGACCCTCCATCAGCAAAAAAGATTACAACTTATTGAAGGCTTAAATATTTCTTATCATTTTTAGCAATAAAGTATTTTAAAATTAAAGTATGTACATTTTTTCAGACATAATACTTAATAGACTACAGTATAGTATAAACATAACTTATATGCACTGGGAAACCAAAAAGTTCATGTGACTGACTTTATTGTAATATTTGCTTTATTATAGTGGCTTGGAACAGAACCCACAATGTTTTTGAGGTATCCCTGCATCCTATAAGCAGAACTGGGACTTCAGGGACTTTGTTATTAATGCTATGTTCTACTAATTGGTCAAGACAAAGTACTTGCCTTTTAACTATGCCATTATTATTTTTATTTTATTTTGAATTTGTTACTCATTGTGATACACTTGACAACTTATTTACTACCATTGCAGTTATTCATGTTGCTTTTTTAGTCTGCACTTTTTTTTGAGTCTGCAGTTTCCTGCATCTTTAAATTTAAATAAAAATCTTGATTGTCCATCTTGTATCTGATGCTTAGCATGTGGTCATTAATATTTATGTAAGATCCATGACTTAAAATGCTATATCTGTTTATGGCTATGAACATAAATGGCCTAATGACTTTGAAGATCACTTAAGAGCAATATCCAAGAATTCAGGAGATAAGTGCTTTTGGAACCACACAACAAGACTATAGTGGAAGATGCAGAGACGTGATCATTTCTCTCTGAACAAGAGGATGGAAGACAAAAGACAATCCTGGGAGTATGAGGTTTTCTTTTTATTCTTTTCAAGTATGCACGTGCCAGCTGAGAAAGCTGGAACAGATCAAATAGGAGGATGTAATTCCAGTGACATAACTGACATCCTTTGTGAGAATCTTTGGTCTTTTCTTTCACCAAAGTGTAGTGGCCCCAAATCTAACTCTTGGCAAATCTTACAGGCACAATGATATCAATATGCAAGCAAGCATTATAAATTATCAGGAAATAATTTTTATATACAATAAGATATATTTGCTTTTGAATTAGTGTTTTAACTTAATAAAAAAAGAAACTTAGCCATACAATATAAAACATATCTAAAAGAAATGGCCATTCTGTTTGGACTTAAAAATTTGTAGAGTATTCATATAGAATGTCACTGTAAAACTGATTTCATGGAAATATATATTTTTTTAAACTGCATAAAAGTTTAACACATGCCCTCAGGAGATGCAATAAACCACCTTATTTTGGTGCGGATCACTCTTGGTTGTAGCTTTTAAGTAGTATCTTGTTTTTCAGTAAAAACAAACAAATAACTAAAGCCCAGAATATAGAACCATGCTTAAGGCTCTGTCATAGAACAGGACAGAAGTGCTCACTGAATCTTATGTTTCTTGAATGTTTTTCAGCTTCTTATACAGCCAGATTAAACAAATAGCTGAGAGAGAGAAAAAGAAGTCATTTTAGGGAGAAGTTTATGGCATTTTTTCCAATGTTAATTTTTTTTCAATTAGGATATATCACCAACATTATGGAAGTTTGCTGAGCATTATAACGATTTCAACTTTGAATTTATACCAATATTATATTACCTTATTTTCTTTATAGCCTACATATATTTCACTGCAGAAATTGACATTGAAGAAGCCATTTTTGCCCACGTGTCATTAGATCACTAAAATGAATGCAGTTCGTGTGAACATCAAAATTAAGAGTCAGAGAATGTTAAAGATGAAAGAAATTTTCATTGATATTTTTGAACTAAATCATTCTTTGTTGGGGGATGCATGAGACAGTTCTGTGCATTGTAGGATATTTAGCAGTCTCCCTTGTCTCTACCCACTATATACCAGTGACACACACATATCCAGTCCTAGCTGTGACCAAAAAAATTTCTCCAGATACTACCAAATGCTTTCTGGGGGCAAATCACCTTCATTTGAGAACCACTGATTTATTACAACCTCTTCATTGTAAAGTGATGTTAATGTCCTACCCATGTTTCCTGAATTAAGAGACTTTCTTTTATTAACCAATTAGTAGCATAGCTATGTTAGTATGCTAGAGGTAAGAGAAAACAAAGAATGGAATTTCGGTATAATTTAAGGCCTGACCTTAAATAGAAATGACAGTTATAAAATTTTTATTTAGTGAACTTCTTTTTGCTTTTATGGTCCTTTCTATCATTTAGTTCTTTTTCTAGGGCCTTCAGATTGTGCTATAGAACAGTGCTACCAAAAGTCACTAAACACACTGTTTAATTCAGCTATTTATTTATTTATTTATTTTGAAGCAAGGTTTTCTCAATGAAGGAAGCAGTGTGTTGATTCCTAATGCAAGCTGCTATCTTCTAACTATCCTGTAACGAAGAGTTGACAGACAAGCATCAGTTGCTGGTACCCTGTTTGGTAGCACTAATGCAGAGATGATCACAGTCGTAAGGGGGCACCCCATCCAGCTCTACATCTATTCTTACTACTCTGCTTGCACATTTCTCACCCTGGGGCTCTGTTGCCTGCCTGGCATTCACAAAGCAAACTATATTATTACCTTCATCAAGTTTATTACATGCAAATAATTTTACATTAATCCTCTTAATATTATATTTGCATTTTCACAGGAATGCCCTAGTAAGAGAGATGTTTTAAGACAGATAAGTCTTTTGATGGCAACACTAATTCTATCAGACATTAACAAATTCCACATATAAATATATATGTGTGTATATGTGTGTGTGTATATAAGAATCAGAGAGAGAGAGAGAGAATTAAGATGAGAAAGAGAGAGGTAAGCAGGAAAAAGGGGCGGAAGTCCTTCCAGCAAGAGTGTTCAGGCAGAGAGAAAGATGTGTGCAGACTCCAAGGCGAGAAAGAGCCTGGTGCCTTCCAGAAAGTGAAGAAGTTTACTGAGGCTAAGGCTAGAGTTCAGAGGGGAAAGAAGGCCTTAGGAGAGTAAGTGGAGGCAGATGATGTAGGACTTCCTAGCCAAATTAAGTAGTTTTGATTTTATCACAAGGACAATAGAAAGCCAGGGGTATAAATTGAACAGATTTAATAGACTATATCTAGCAGAATGCTACTTCCATGATCCAGGGGTTTCTAGTCTTTTGTTACCTTGGTCATAGAACTGGTCTTAAAAGTAACCTAAGAGAGAAGAACTAAATCATAATTATTAAGATACTGAGGCAATGTTATTTTCTAAGTTTGCGAATGTGGAATGATGCCAAGCTACATAGGGGAATCCATCACAATTTCACAGTTTTACACAGGAGAGTATTTGGTTCAGAACCTAACAGCCAGGAAAAAGATCTAGGAGTGTGATCAGATCTTCTAGGCAGAAGAGAAAAGAAATCGTTTCTAAATTCAACTTAGAAAGTTAATGACCACATTAACTTCTGTCAGCATTTGAATAAATAACCTTAGCCCTAACTAGAGCATGCACATTTGGAAAACAGTCTCAGTTTTGGAGAAAGCTGCTGCTGGTTCAATTTTTGTTCTGCTGGTGTAACAATCTGTTCCTGTTATGGTGCCCTGCTACCTCGACAAAATGGAAAGATTGCAAGCTGTACAGTTGGGAAACCAACAAAGTCAAGCTGTCCTGACTTTTCTAGTTTAGCCTTTGAATTGTCAACTTAACCATAAACTGGGACATGTTTAACACAGGAGGAGGTCCATATTGCTACCCCAAAATGTAGAATGCTTATTACTTTTTCCAGATTTAATTAAGCATATGATTGTTCTATGCAATATGAAGGGAGTGTGGCCAGTAAATCTAAAGGATAACTAAAATGATACCATGGTGCTCTTTGATGTAAAACTGTAGAGTTTACATAATAGAGTGGGGTCTGGCAATGATAACTCCTGTCATTGTTCAGCTATGAAAGAGTAAGTCCTAAAGTTTGATTCCTCCCTATTGTACTTGATGTATTCATGAAGATGACCAATAGAATGAGACAATTATTAACAGTAAATTCTATTTACTACTTTTCCCTGAAACTGTTGAACAAGATTCTCTTCATATCATGAATTAATAAACAGGAACCTTGTATTTTATGCATGTTACCTCTCAGACTTTGAAAAGCAGGAGATTTCTAATTGTAAGTTAGAAAAAAATATTATTTTCAGGAATGTTTTTGACATGTATAGAATAAAAGTTCTATTCAAAACATTTAAAAATAAATGTTAAGTGTTTGGCACAATATTTTGAGATGCTTAAACTCAAAGGATTTCTGCGAATTTTCACATTAAAATATCAAATTCTTTTCAAATGAGGCTTTGGAGGAAAATTATCTTGGTAATATTGGCTTTGGTAATAATTCTCTTCAGTGTGCTTTATGTCTTGTTTTTTAAAATACTAATTTTGATTCTGAGAAAATTAAAGCCAGTGTGATAAAGGCAATTTTCCTTTTATGCAAAAATAAAAGTCCTAATTTTTCAACTTAGTTTTGCATTCCAAATATGAGGTTATATTAAAAAGTTTTTCAAAGCCTGTATTTTTTCTTTTTATTTTTTGGAGAGTAAGGGGTGCTTGTTAGGCCACAATTGGAATTTTCAGCAACATTTCGGTTCTTTTTACACTCTTCTTGAAAATAATAGGAGAAATTTCTCCATTTGGTATAGACCAAAGATATTGTAACTATAAAAGTTGCAGGGTAAAAATATCATAATACTATATTTAAAAACTGTTAAGAGTGGAGGAATTGGCATGGAAGAGATGTGTCTTCCAGGATTGGCTAATGGCTAGAAAGAGAACACTGGGGATAAGGAAGACTTCTTTGGTGGACAGTGGGTGTTTAGAACTTCTTTGGTGGACAGTGGGTGTTTAGAACTATCTACCTTTTCTGAAGAAAGCAGAATAGCAGTTGTAGTGAAGGGGATTTGATTTACTGTTCATACTCTCACCTCAATGGTTAGTCTCTATATCATGCCAGATGTTTACGTTCAAGAAGAAAATTTCTAATTATTATTTTTTGGCCCCATCACCATGATGAACACTAAATATGAATAATTTAGGCAGATTGATAGTAGTTAACGAATCCAGTAAACAGTCTTTCCCAAAGTGAAATATTTTGGCAGTGTTTTTTTGATATCTGTTATTGTGTAAACTAAGAATATTGATTCTCAGGCTCTCTCATTATTTAACATCTCTCCATATAGTCAAGTCTTAATGCTTTTTTGACATTCTCTTTTTGGTTTCTCCTCCTTGGGTACTTAGCATTTCCCACAATAAGTATTATAACATAATTTTCCTTTTTCTTTCAGTTTTCTCCCAGTTTCTCAAACTTCTCACAGTTTTTAATGTGTAGTATGTGCAATGAATGCTTAACACACTATCTCTGTACTTTGGATACAATCTTTACCTTCTCTGGTCCTGCCTTGACTCATCTGGAATATGAGGGGATAGACTAAAGCAGTGTATCTCAGGGGGATTATCGTAAGTTGGGTTTCATAGAAATAGACTCTGAGAGGGAGCATTAAGTGCAGAAGTTATACTGGTATGTGTTCACAGGAGATACTCTTGTAATGAGGTTGGGAAGGCAGGATTGGGCAGAGGCAGAAGCTGACCTGCTAGGATAGCAACTGAGGCTTCTCAGTCAGTCCTACAGGGAGCTTAGGAATAGGAAGGCCCTAGAGAATTGACTCCAGTTGAAGCAAGGGAGTCAGGCTTTTGTTTCCTGTGCCAGACATGACCTATGGGTACCTCCTGGGAGAGGAGCAAGGGCAAGGCAGATCTCTGTGGCAATACCTGATGAAGGACATAGCTATGATCTATAAACAATCTATAGTCCCAGAAACTGGGAGTGGGTGCTTTGGCCTTGAAGAGGGGATCTGGGCAGAGCACCAGTTTCTACTACTGATGCTTTGGGTCGAGCAATTCTTTGTTATGTGGAAATAATCCAGGCATTACAGGCATGTAGCATCCCTAGCCCACCCTCTAGATGGGTGAAACACTCACCAACATTTCCAAATAACTCTCTGGGAGCCTAGTTGGGAATCACTGGAGATCATTGGCCAAAAGGATTGCTCATGTCTACTGTGGCTCTAATGTTGTTTCTGGACTATTGACTGTATTCTGGATTCGAGTCCCACCTGATTAAAGTTGGAAAAGACCTGTCAAGTGTATGAATTTATTGTGACTCAAATTATGCTGTGCTGAACTTAGTTGAATATAAATAGTTCTGTAGAATTACTGGGTAAAAAGGCATAAAGATTTTAAAAAAATATTGTTATATATTGTCCTACAGTGCAATTGGACCAATTTATATTCTTAGGAGCAATCTAGCAATCATGTTCTTTTACTTTTTCTCTCTATTAACTTGAATCTCTGTAAATTTCGTTGATATTTTGGATGGAGTCTGGGAAGGTAGGTAGGTAAGGAAATGGGGCTTGTGTAACACAAACTGTGCTACTGTATCTATTTTTATTCAGGTTTCACTGATGCGTCCAAGGACCCTTTTGACAACAAAGGAAAGAGCCAGGGAAAAGAGGGGAGACATGTTTAAGAAATACGTATTTACATATTTACAGTTAATATTTAAGAAAAACCAGAGCACTTGAAAAAGATGAGCAGTTATGGGGAAGAAAATGGAAATGTTTTAAATTTTGCCTATACAATTCTAACTCTCTTGGAGGTAATCCCTTATTCCAACTTAACAGGTTTGGGTTAGTTCAATTCTTATCTTTTAAAACATCTATTAACAGTTAAAAAAGAAATATTTGTTATTAGCTTAGTCTTGTTCCCAAGAGGCCAGCTGGTGCTGGGTTTGGCAGCTTCTCTGGAGAAAGACTCAGTGAGTGTGAAGACTAAAATAACAACCTTGTTTTGAGATTGAGTGCTTCCAGAACATGATTGGAGACTTTAAAAATTAATTGCACAAGTATCCAACTATCATGTATGAATAGGAGAACCTGTTGTCTTCCACATTTACACAAAATTCTTGATGTGATCAATTTCAGAATCCTTTATTTTCTATTGTTGATTTTTTCTGTAGTTATGATTCACCCTGTAAATAATTAATCTGTCATCATATTTTAGTGTGTCAACAGACACCATGACATTTTTCTACATTGCTAGAAAATGAGTCAGCCAATCAACAGCATTTGTTGGATACCAACATTGAGTCACCCATGTTAAATTTTAAAAACAAATTGACCTGGGAAGAGACTTACAATTTTACTTTGGAAAGGCTAAAATTATAAGGGCTGGGTAAAATATTAAATATTTTATATTAGCTGTATCCTTTGATTTTAGATTTTAGAAGCAATTAGTCAATTATCCTGAATATGAAAAAATAATACTAGGAGGATTGGTGTATTTTAGTGTAAATGCAAAAAAACCATCAGTATTCTTCTATAAAAACAATTTGGTTTTCTATAATTAATATTTATAGGTCTACTAAAAAGATGGATATTTTAATCTAAATTCTTTGTAAGTTGCTTAATTATTACAAGGGCAAAACATCTTTATTAAAGAAAAATCAGGGAATATTGAAACCAAAGGAAGAAAACAATATTCACAATCCAACTATTCATAGACAACCATTTTAACCTTGGTTTATATTCTTCCAAGCTATTTTCTTTTAATTTTTTGTTGTACCTTTCCAGACTTAAAAAAATGAATTTTATTACATAAATTATATTATGCTATAAATAATATTTCCTAGCCTGCTTTAATTAAGCAGCAATATGTCATGAACAGCTTTCTAAATATCGATCTACTTTTTTCCTAAACAAATGATGGCATTTCATCATGTGGAAACACCATAATTTTACCAAAAAATTGAGGGACATATATTTTGTTTGAAAGATGTCATTGTTTTTCCATGAATATCTTTTGTATGCAATTCACTGAATGCTTGTTAGATTTGTTCCTTAGAAACATTCCTAGCAGGAGAATTGCTATATTTGAATGCATTTATATTTCTAATTTGATCCAGATTGCAAGATTTCCTTTCAGAGAAATTTTATCAATTTATGCTTTCATCAGCAGTGAAGTGAGTCCCAACCCCATCTCCTAGCACTGGGCATTAACAATCATATTAATTTTTAACAGGTGAAAAATACCAGAGTACTGTATTAATTGTTCTCTTTTGATCATCAGTGAGATCAAACATCATTTCTTTCAGTTACTGGCCATTTGCATTTTATAATGAATTATCTCTGTATATCTTTTGATTTTTTTAAAAAACTGGTATTCATATTTTTAAATTGATTTGTAAGTATTCTATATTGAATAAAGATATCAACCCTTTGTCATATGTACAGCAAATATTTGTCTCAATTTTTACTTCTTTTAACTTTGTTTATGATGTAGTTTTTTGAACAAAAGTTATAATTTTACATGTTAAAGCTTTTAATATTTTCTTGTATGATTTTTGGGTTTTTGGTCATGCTAGAAAGAGATCTCAAGACAAAAATACTCTAATTTTTAAAATATGCTATTGGATTTTTATACATAAAATCACATTTCCTCTGGAGTTTATTTTTTGTGTGTGTCATGGTATGAGGTAGGATTTCTTCTTTCCCAAATGGAGGGTTATTGTCCAAATTATATTTATTTTATAATTCATTCTTTCCCATTTATTTGAAATTATCCTTTTATCTTCTACTTAGCTCCCCACTATCTGTAAATGTTTCCGTATTTTTTTATTCTCCTCCATTAATATGTATGTTTGCAATAGAATAAAGGAAGATTTGATAACTTAGTCTCTTAGAATGATTATAGTGTTTCATTGCTAACTGGGTATCTGGGACCCATTATGGGCAGAAGCTACTCTATGACCATTATTGTCTACTCTTGAGCTTGTGTTTGGTTCTAGTACACCTACAGGCTCTATGCCTTCCATTTGCTGCCTATAACCTGGGAAAACTCTTTAATTTCTTTGACCTTTTGTTTCTGCATCTGTAGAATGAGAATACTAATAGATAATGATAGAACCACCTCAATTGTATTATTGGGTCTAGCATATTGGCTGCTATTATTTTTAGAATTTTTAGTTTTCCAATGGTCTCATTTCCCACCTAGCAGTCAGAAAAGCTCCACAGTGGTCACTCAGTAGACTGTCTTCAGAACCCATGGTCAGCAAGGTGTGTGGGGCTCCTTCCCATTCTCTGTTTCTGCCCTTTGTCTTCTGACATAGACCCCCCCATAACCTGCTTCATCAGAGAGTTCATAATCAATGCCATAAACTTTCTTGCATAACTTTATACATACATTAGCCCATATAATCCTTCTGGATGATAGAGTTTATAATCTCTACAGCTAAAAACCAAAACTAAAACAAACAAACTAACAAGAACAAAAACCAAAGGCTCTGAGTGATTACATAGCCAGCCTAAAGTTATACATCCAAGAAGGATCCCAGTCAGCATTCCAATTCGGGCTTTCAGTTTTCCACAATTCTTGAAACAGTCAACTTTTCAACATTTTGTCCTAAGACTGAAAAAAAAAAAAAAAAATCTCTACTTAAATATTTAAAAAATATCTTATTATTTTTATTCTCATTCTAAACTTGGGAGCCAATGTGTAAGTTTGGTAAATATAATCTTGGCTTCTTGTCCATTGTTGCAACAATTTATTTCCTCTATTTTGTGTTCTTTAAGGGTTTTGCTATACTTTCTATTAATTTCTGAAAAGCCTGGGAAGATATCAGCATCTCTTAACCACTTTCCCCTTCTTGGAGACATTTGTGGTAGTCAGGCCTTTCTCCATTTGTGGAGATCAAAATAAAACTACTTACAGAATGGAATGCTTGTAAGCTTCTTTGACTTTATTTCAACCTTGATGACATTCCTGCTTGCTTTATTACAAGTTTGTGTAGGGAATTCAGCTAAAAGAAATTGCCAGCTTTGAGAGATATGGTAATTGCTGAAAAGGTGAAAACTTGGAGGCTTATGCATTTAGACTAACTCAGGTTTCCAGCCAGATTTGCATTTTCAGAAAATTTAAGACATTTAAGTCTTGTTTTTCTTCAGTTTTCTTATCCACTGCTCGATTCTTTAGGTATCAGATGCTTATAGTTTTTATACTAAATTCTAGTATCAAAAAAAAAATCAGATGAACATACACATAGTCATTCAGAAGTCCCCAAATCCTGAAATCTATTTTAAAAGTGTGCCTAGAGTGATAAAATAGTGAAAAGTTACAAGTCGGTGTTGTTGGTGAATTATGGCCAAGGTCATGGAAAACACATTACTTTTTCTAGTGGTTGCATGATTATCAGTCCCTCGATGATAAATCTGTACCCACTGAAAATGCAGTTAACTTACCTTGGTGATTTTGATTTATTGGCCTTGTGATGGACAAGGTTGCCCATTTGTTAGTGCTTATTTTATATTTGAATAGCTTGGAAGCATATAAATTTGAGGCATAGCTTAAAGTTGGTTTAGCTGTTTCATATTTCACAGGAAGTATCTGATGAGAGAACTTTGTTTTCTGATATTTCTATTGTGGCAGTATATGGTTTTTAATATAGTGAGGATACCTGATTTGCATTTTTGAGACTTCCTGATCATGATGAGAGTTGAGGTTTCAAAGAACTGTCAGAACAAAAACATGAAAATTACTAGTGAACAATCAGCTTCATTTGGGGAGTAAAAGTTAAATGATTTAAATAGAAGACATTGAAGAACCAGTGATTGATAAAATTTATTCTATTTAGCTTCTCTTTGAGCTTTTGTTCAAAATACACATATGATCTTGAAGTCTTTTATTAAAATTTATACATAGTTTTAATTATACAGAAATATTTTCCAGCATTGGTCTGGAGTGGTATAATGATTCTTGAGTGAAAGGATGTGATTAGAATGAGAGCTTAATGAATATGAGTTTTGAGTGCCAAAATGTAGAATAAATTCCAAGGCTAAATGGACCATCAAAACAGTTATGTGTCTGCCTGAGTTCTTCTTTCTACTACCTTATTACAACCTGAGGCACAGTTCATTAGTAGGAGCTTTTGTGTGTTAGTCCTTGTAGCAGAATTTCTCAACCTCCACAGTATTGTCATTTTGGGCCAGATAGTTCCCTGTTGTCAGGGCCTGTCCCTGTACATTGTAGGGTGTTTGGCATCATTTCTGACCTCTACCTACCAGTAGCATTGCTCACAACATTTTAGTTGTGACAACCAAAAATGTCTCCAGGTATTGGCAAATGCCCCCGGGGGTTAAATCATCCCTGATTGAAGCCCACTGCCTTACAATGATGAGGCAGGAAAGAGAGGAGAGTAACTAATACCAAAGTGTCCATTTTGAAGACATCACAGTGTGTGTGTGTATTTATTCCGTTTGCGACCCAGCCCAGTTACACTAAGCTAACTCATAAATTTAAACCAGTTAGAGATGGCTGCAATTTTATTTCAGTTTTCTAGATCTGGTACTGTGTAACACTTCATAGTTTTGCATTTGATGTTGCATTCGAATACAAAATTGAGAATGATCAAGTCTTTTGAGACTCGGTGTTTATAAGTACTGCAGTTTTAATCATCCATGGACAACTGTGGTTTTCTATTGTTATATGATGTTATATATTTTAAGAAATGGTGAAAAATAGGGAATGCTCATCCTTTAGTCAAATTTTATTGATTCTTTTAAATCTTACATGTTAAAAGTAGAGTGTTTTCTCCATGAGGTATTTTACTATTTCCTGTGGTCAAGTTTGATTTTCTTCACAAACGAGCTTAGCCTATGCTTGTACTCTGTCTAGAATAGAAGAACTCACATTGATATAGGCAATGTGATAGTAACAGCCAATTATCATCTAATACATCACAAAGAAATGTTCTGATTCCAGAATTCTTTTGGTACCCGATGAAGCCAGGCATAATAAGAAGTACTCACGAGGGTAGGAGGACTTAGAAAAGTATTTGGATTAGTCATTACTTATTTGGAATTGGTCATAGAAATTTAAAACAATGTAAAGTTGGATAATTAAAGAAAAAAAATGAAGAATACAGGGCTTAGATACTATCAAAAAACTGAGAATATTATGATTTGAGGGCAGTGAATTTGTTTCCAGAAGGCAAAAGGTAAGTAAGTAGTATTAGTTGTCTGTTTCTTATCAAAAGCTTTCTAAACTTTCTGCAAGGCACATTTTTTTCCTTCCTGGAATTTGCCCAAAGAAATAAATTTTCTTAGGATTTGATGAAATTGTTTCTAAAGTCTTTAGCTTGGAGATGTTAAGATGTATAGTTGACAATGTTTCTCTTTTACAAGACATGAGAATATTGTCAATTAGCTCTCGAGGTTCTGTGCTTTATAGCGAGGAAAGCAAATGATCTCAGGATGAAAAATTGTAAGTTGGAGATTACTAACATATCACATTGTCTATATAAAACAATTAAGGCCTCTTGGCCAAAGTCTGATTTTAAGTAGCATTGCCTCCTCATGTACCCTCAGTTATAAACTATATGCCTATGTAACTTTGAGTTCGTTTACCTATTTGGGCTACTTAAAATTTTCTTTTAAAAGTTGAATAATTTTGCAAATTAAGTACATTTAGTGTTAATGCTGAGCTATTGTAACTGTTGTCAACAAAGACCAATATTTCTTTGAGAGGCCTCTTACAAAGAGAAAACAAAATCATGCTATTTTCAGAGAGTAGGGTACTTCTTGTTGTTTTCCTTTTTCAATCATCTCCGTTACTAAATCATATTGTTTAAATATAGATTTTTAGTGTGCTCTTGAACACAGACATATTTAATCTCTTTAAAGACTGACTTGGATGATTGAAGGTGGTATGAGAAAAAGCCTAGATTTTAACTGTATATAATTTATATTACCAAAGTGGTAATATACAGGATCTTTGTCAGCATTATACATTTTTACTCTTGATAGTCTCTGCCCATTGAGTCAAATGGTAATGACAGACCCAAGAGATAGATCAAAGAAATTATTCAGGGAAATCATTCTTAACTGTTCCTAAGTGAGATGAAACAGAGGTAAATAGTGATTTTGAACTAAACTATTCTGGATACCTGGTTGATATTTGTCATTTGTTAGGAAAAAAGCTGTCATGGAGTTCTGAAAACATACTAAAAATATTATTGGTCTATTCTTTTGTAATAATTAAGTGTAAAGATACCACCTTGTCCATCTTGAATTAATTACCCTATAGACTTAATTAAGATAATTAGCTTGATAAAGACTGGGTTGTTCTTTCAGAACAGACTGTGAAAACAATTCTGGTGGTGAGAGATCATTTTCTAGAGCTGTTTCCAATATAGCATGACTAATTATATGTTTTCAAGGAGAGGAAGTTTTAGGCTTCCAACATGATTTTTAATATGGAACTAACTATCAACATAAATTATCATTTGGAGTGAAATTACTTGACCAGTATCTGATGGAAAATTTACGCTTCAGTATTTCCTCTTGAAATGTCTTGCAATTTTAAAACATAATTCTCTCTATTTGAGAAGTTTTGATAGTATGCAAAAGGTTTTATTCTGATAAGTATTAAAGAACCCAGGATCTAGGTTCCTTTTGATTTTCTGTATCTTAAGCTTATCAAGAGAGTCTCCTGTTTATTTTTAGAAATGTAAAGGAATTCAGAAGATTCATTTCAACTGCTTCCTACCATTCAGGCAATTCCTTCATGAAGCCTTGGATCTCAGCATGTTCCTAATGAATTGCAGATTCCAATTCTTAGGAGGTTTGTAATGAAGCTTTGGGATTCTAAATGAGTCAGAGCAGGTTTTGTACTTTATCAGGTTGTGAGAAAATCCAAGAGGCAGTCTGTATTAAAGACTTTGGAATAATAATTTTGGCACCTGCTAATCTCCATAAGAGAAGGATATTATTGAAGACTAAGCAATGAACGAATTCTTTAAAGATATTACTTATTGGGAGATGAATCAGTTTGTTCTAGCTCAATATAAATATGCTTGGACTTAAACAGGGTTCTAGTAATTTAAATAAAGTGAGGTAGGGGAAAACATCTAGGTATCTAACCACTTCTCAAATAGCTTTTATCCAACTCTCCCTCCTTATTTTAGGTTATCTATCTACCTACTGACCTTTAATTCCTAGTTCTAGAAAAATTGATACTTCCAGTTGCTGAGCATTTTGGGGAATCTGTTGTGTAACTAGTTAGTTCTTGGCTTTTTTCACTGTCTACTTAAGATTGAGCTTTCCTGGGTCTAGTAATTCAATTACCACTTCTTTACCTGCTTTTCAGCTTTCCAAATTTAGATGCTACTGTCGCCTCTCTTATTCTTCCCATTCTTGTGGATTCATTTCTTTTTTTAAAAAAAATCCAAATTGGGTACATTTGTTCAATGTGCTATATTACCCTGAAACACTGTATTCAGTAGGTACCTTTGAATGGGAAACTGTCAGCCTATTTCAGATGATAGATCTTAAGCTAATAGTGCACCAGGGTCTAGTGTAGAAGTTTACTTAGCTGAGAAGAGGGATTTATTTTTTGAGCTAAAAGAAAACAAAATGGAAATTTTTTTTGTTTAGGGTATAGATACCATGACTAAGATGACTTTCTTGTATAGTAACTCTTTACCAGCCCCCCCCAATGAATTTTGAAAATTAAGATAAAATGTAATACTTTAATGCAATGAAAAAGTTCACCAAGGGCTAAGTATATATTTTAATGCAGTGAAAACGTTTACCATAGGCCAAGTATAGTTGGACATTTCTGTAAAAAGATGCTTAGAACTCTGAGATGTTAATGTAGTTCACTGATAAACCAGGGTTAAATTGTTGATTTTTACAACTATTAAAACAGAGTAAAATGCTAGAGGCTTTTATCATGACCAGAGAGACCCACATTGTCTCCTGGGTGTGTATATGTGTGTGTGCTCGGGGAGCAAAACATACAATTAGAGTAGATCAGCTTCAGTTTATGTCAGTCAAACTGTAGGCAAAGAGTAAACAGTTCCTTCTCTTTGCATTTTATGCCTGGGATAAAGCAGAAAAAAAAATACACTGTCAATCAAAGCAAAAAGGTAGTTGTAATTACTTCTAACTTATTTTATAAACAATAATGATATGTCAGCATTTTAATTATGAATATTATTCCAAACGTTTAGATAATATATAGCTAAAATTTAAGAGGATACTTTGTAAATACAGTTTGAGGAATTGGGATTTTTGCTTTCATTTGAGGTGTGTGTGTGTGCGTGTGCACATGCACATGTATGATCTTGAAGGTAGGATGGATGAGATGAAACGATGAACTTTAGTATGAAGCTTATAGAGAGGCTCTTTTCCCATTATATTTTCATTTGCATTTTTGTAATATGGGGTTATATCATATTTTTTGGTGCTCATTCCCATCCTCCAATTAAAATTAAAAAAAAAACAAAACATGTAACTAATCTAAAAAGGGTATCTGTAGGGTCACTTCCACGTGACAAAAGATTTGCCCTTTGTCGTAGTGATATTTGGTGTTTAAGGATGGCTCTTGAGAATTTGGCTGTGAGTTAAAAGAAGCATTTGTATTTCTCAGTTCACCCAGAGGAGTAATAAACCATACTTTGACTTCTGAAGTCTGTTTCAAAGTCAAATGCCTTCCTTTGAGAGTACTTTGCTGCTCACTTATAAAACTGGAAAAGGGCATTTCAGTTAATGCCTTATTCTTCTAGTTAGGAAAGGAAGCTGAGTATGTGGCCACCAACAGGAATAATTTAAGGGACCCTCAGAAGGCCCTTCTATCAAAACACATCTCCCCGAATGAAGCCTATATATTTCTCTTTACTGTTTTGAACTATTTGAAATTCTGCCTCTTACAGATTCACTTAGATTACAGTGTCCTCTTTTAAAAGAAAAATATCCCAGGGAGGGTTAAGTAGTCTATTAATCAATTATTCACAGTCCAATATGGCTTAGTTTAATTACATTGCTTTCCTCTAGTTATGGACATTTTGATGGGGGTCAGGAAAAGAGAAGAGAGAAGTAATACAGTGTCTGTGGTTTTTCAGTGTAAGGTAAGCCTGAGCAGAGAACACTGAAGTGGGGTCACTATTGGCATAGACAGAATGAGGGCACTGGATACGTGGTACTGGGGAAAAGGAGACACAGGAGCTGGGACAGGAATGAAGAAAGAGAAATGGGGAAATGCCAAAGGTAAACTTTCACCTTTGAAATATTGTGGGCCAGTCCCTTCTCTGTCATAAAAACCTTTTAGTTAATGTTGTTGGGTACGATGGTGAAATGGTTTTGTAGTTTTTTTGAATTTGTGTTATGTTTTAATATATATTTTAATATTTTGGGAAAAGGAATATAGATATACTATATTAAAATGATGCCATAAACATATTTAGTGCTGTTTTAGCCATTAAACAATGAATAAATAATTGGGATTATGAGATTAATTATTGTCAAAAGCAAGGAGGAGAGCTCAGAATTATTCAGCAAAACAATTCTGAAACTGTAAATTGAGATGTATTTTTGTGTGTTTTTGCTACATGGCAGGGATAATGCAATGCAGTTGTATTCTTGGTAGACTTGAAAAATATTTCAGCTCAAGCAGAATTTTTTAAAAAGCTTACTTTAAATTGTAAAGCCTTTGAAATATAATCTACTTATTTTAGAAATTGTTAGGCTAGCTCTTCTTATAGAACAGCATGTATAAGTAGAAAAGCAAAGTAATTTATATTCTTGGTTAATCACATCAATGGGAGACTGACAGCAATACCAGGGTCCAGGCACTACCTACAACTTTGAGTGTTTATCTTAATTGCAGATATGTTACTTAGGAGAAAATAAATGATATCATTCATACAAACTTGGCAAAATAAAATCTGGATGGTCAGAAGCCACAACTTCTTATGTAATAGCTAGGTTGATCATGTGATTTATCACCCAATCCGAATCCAGATAGTTTTGAGAATGAAAAGTGATGTTCAAAATAATTAAAATGATGTTTTTGAAATATTTATGTATTGGTTTTATTATATTGGTATGGAGACTTTAAAATTCTAATACCTACAGGGAGGAAAAGGTTAGAAGCTGATCTGTGACTGAGAAAGGAAATCTAGGGGGGCAGACAGAGAGAACAAACATGCATATCAGACACTAGGTATTTATTAGGGGAAAGAGATAACTGAGAGTCCTTATCTATGGAATGCTTTCAGAATTTATCTGCTCTGTCTGGGTTGCTTATGGTAAACAACTATAGAATTAAAAGATTTCTGGAGTATGTCCTGCTGGAAAATGTCAAAGTCAGTTATGTAATTATCAGAATATTAAATGGAGCTGTTTTATGATCAGAATAGCTCCTTTCTGTAAGTAATGGCTCCCACACATCACTTAACTGTTGCATGTATTAGACCTGGATAGCCACATGTACAATATTGAAATAGGATTCATATTTCTCATCACTCACAAAAATTAATTCAACATGGATAACAGACTTAAATCTAAGATGTGAAACCATAAGAATTTTTAAAAGAACATACTGGAAAAACTCCTTTAGATATTGGCCTAGGCAAAGAATTTATTAAGAAGACTCCAAGGGCAATCACAGCAACAACAAAAATGAATAAATGGGACTTGATTAAATTAACAAGCTTCTGCACAGCCAAGGATACAATCAACAAAGCAAATAGACATACTACAGAATGGGAGAAAATATCTCCATGCTATATATCCGATAAAGGGCTTGTAACCCCAATCTAAAAATAAGTCAAGCAAATCAGGAAGAAAAAATAAAACAACCCCATTAAAAAGTGGGGAAAAATTATGAAGAGAAGCTTTTCAAAAGAAGGTACACTAATGGCCAAGAAACATATGAAAAAATGCTCAACATCACTAATCATCAGAGAAATGAAAATCAAAACCACAATGAGATATCACCTAACCCCAGTGAGAATGGCTTTTATCAAAAAGTCCCAAAGCAGTAGATGCTCGTGTGGATGCAGAGAGAAAGGAACATTTACACACTGTTAGTGGGACTGCAAACTAGTGCATCCTCTATGGAAAATAGTATGGAGATTCCTTAAAGAACTAAAAGTAAAACTACCATTTGATACAGCAGTTCCATTACTGGATATTTACCCAAAGGACTAAGTCATTTTATCAAAAAGACACTCGCAGTAGCATATTTATTGCAGCGCAATTCACAATTGCAAAGATGTGGAGTCAACCCAAAGGCCCATCAATACATGAGTGGATCAATAATATTGGGTATGTGTACACTATGGAGTGTACTACATGGAGTGTACTACTCATCAATAAAAAATGTCTTAATACCTTTTGCAACAATCTGGATGGAACTGGAGACCACCCTCCTAAGTGAAGTATGCCAATAATGGAAAACCAACCATATGTACTCGAATTGGAACTAACTGATCAGATGGAAGTAAGACTCATTGGAAATCATGCAGGTGGGAGTGGGTGGAGGGGATCAGTGAAATCATACCTAACAGGTACAACGTACACTATCTAGGTGATGGGCACACTTACAATTTGACTCATGCAGTACAAAAGCAATCCATATAACCAAAACATTTGTACCCCTGTAATATCCTGAATTTTAAAAAAAAATGACAAAAAAATAAAGGCAAAGGAAACAATGAGTGGGTTGATATAATGTTGTTTCACAGGAATTCTCATTGGTTTACAGAGATAACATTGTTTAGTAATTGACTATACATTATTGAACTATAGGGTATGAGTTATGGTGTCCAGTGTATGGCATTTTATGGCTACTTGGTGTCAGTCCAGAGCCCACATAGCAAGTGGCTTCAAGAGGTAATTACTTAGCTTAATGGGGAGTGAGATGTGACTGCTGTCACATTTTAAACTCCTCTCTGTGGCTGATAATTCACAGACGCTTGCATTCCTCAGATAAAAAGTTTTTTTTCTTTCTCACATTTGACCACAGAACTCTTTATATAAGGCTCATCCTAGGGGATTAGTTTTACACAGAATATAATTTGGGGCTGTTACATGATCACATCCAAACTCATCAGCTCTCCTTTCAGAGTCCTCTATAATTTGGCCTAATTTAACTTACCAAACCACATAAACTATACATCTCTTTTATAGTAATTATTTACTATAGATAGTTTGATCTTTTTATTAATATGTTTATTCTTTACTAGGTATATTTGTTCATTTCTTACCTGGGATGTTATTAATCTTTTTTTTTTAATCACTTTTAATGACCTCTCCAAGTTCACTGCTCTTCTGCAGTGTGCAATCTGAAGTTAAGTCCATCCAAACAATTGTTTAAAAATTTAGATATTTTTTAGTTCTAGAATTTCTTGTTAGTTCTTTTTTAGTTTCCGTTTATCACCTGAATATCTCATCTTTTCCACCATTGTATTTTTTTCTGTAAGTTCTTTAATGTAATTATAGTAGATGTCTTAAAATTCTCATCTCCTCATTCCAGTAACTAGGTCATCTGTTATCTGCTTGTATTGAATGTATATTCTCTTTGTTATGAGTTTCCTGTCTCTTTGTAGTTCTTGTAGTCTAACAAGTTATATTCTGGACATGGTTTACTAAAGAACAAAAGCTAAAATATCTGTGTCTATATTTATACGTATTTTAAATTTTAAATTTACTATCTCTTTTTATTCTATGGGTTTCTTGGCTTTATCTTATAGCTCTTTCATTGAATTTTAATTTTAGTAATTATATTTTAAATTTCCCTTAGTTCTAGTTCTATAATTACTCCCCCCCCCAACACAGAAGCCTGTTTTTATTATATGGATGCAATATTTCTTGGAATTTCTCTGGTGCTGTTGATTTTCCTCAAATGTCTGGTAATCCATGATTGTTCACTCTTACTTGTTAATGCGGAAGGTTGAGTAACATAGCTGTCTGGCATAGCTTTCCTTAGCCATTGTATGCATCTGTTTCCTCTAAATTAAAGATTTGAATGTAAACGAGGTGTACTTGGGTGGACATGCTGACTGGTAAATAGGTTTGAATTTAATATGTGTGCTGTGTAATAGGCAGACAAGCTGGTGGTTTTCTTTGGAGTATAGCACTTCCCAGAGAAATCCTTCAAATTCTTTAGTGATGAGTGGTTTCCAGCCTGTGTCATATGGCATTTCTGCCAGTTGTCTGAAAGTGAAAATGTGGGAGGGATTTACCCAGCTGTTCAGTAGTCAGTCCTTTAATGAAATATTTTCAATATTGCCCTACAACCTACTCCTGCCCATCTCCAGCCTGTGTTGTTAAAGCTTTCGGAGTTCTCTCCTCAAAACAGACCCACCTTCTGTGCAGCCCTCATCTGCCACTCCACAGGCTCTGTCTTCTCCATCACTACAATAATCCCACCTGCATCCTGTCTTCTCTAAACCCATTAAACATTGTAGAACATTCGTAGTTTCCTGGCCACTCTGCGTCCCTACCTCTTTCCTTTTTTGGTTATTATATTCTCTTTCTACATTTTTTAGATTTATTTCAGTGTGATTTGGGAGGGAGGAAGGTAAGCGTTTGTCTGCCATCCCACCTCAGCAGTAACATGCATTTTTTATGTTATCTTGTTATTTAAATTTTTATGCTTTTGCTTTTTTTTGTTTTTAAAGAATTTTAGAAGCATTAGAATCAGGTTTAAGTATCTTTTAGGGGCCGAGTGCAGTGGCTCATGCCTGTAATCCTAGCAGTCTGGGAGGCTGAGGCTGGAGGATTGCTTGAGCTCAGGAGTTTGAGACCAGCCTGAGCAAGAGCGAGACCCTGTCTCTACTAAAAATAGAAAGAAATTAGCCAAACAACTAAAAATAGAAAAAATTAGGCAGGCATGGTAGTGCATGCCTGTAGTCCCAGCTACCCGGGAGGCTGAGGCAAGAGGATTGCTTGAGCCCAGGAATTTGAGGTTGCTGTGAGCTAGGCTGACGCCACGGCACCCTAGCCCAGGCAAGAGAGTGAGATTCTGTCTCAAAACAACAACAACGACAACAAAAAAAAAAACCAAGTATCTTTTAGGGTTTTTTTCTATATCCCTTATAGATTATATCATGGACTGAATGCTGGGCAGACCCAGTAAATACTTGTTGAGTGACTAATTTTTAAAACCCACTAACAAACCATAACTGAAAGTATTACAACAGAACGTGTGAACGTTATGGTAAATTTGTATTCTGGCAAAAGTAGAAAAACTGAAAACAAACTAACATCCATATTTAAAATAATATATGCTTGAAATGGATTTCACTTAAAGCAATCTTTGGTTTTGTCGGATTTTATAGTTACGAAGCAGGAAAGGCTAGAAGGAGTGGGTTAGAAGCTGGTGCAATGAGAGGAGATAGGCACTAGGAGGAGTAAAGCAAAAGAACTGAGAAATGGTGGGAAACTCAGAGGTGCCTAAAGGTAAAGAGTAAAAATAGAGAATATCTCATTTTTTGCTTCCTGTTTCCTTTGACATTGAAGGAATTTTGAGGTGGCTCTGACTGTGAACACTTAAACTCAAGACTACAACAGAAAAGCAAATCTGAGTTTCTCTGGAAAGTCTTGGGTATAAATGCTGTGGATTCATTAGTTTTCATCAGGCAGAAGGTAGCTATGTACTTTTTAAACCAGTAGAGTGTTCATGGGAACTAGCAAGGGGACGAAAACCTCTCTTAACACTTCTTAATTAGGCTGGAATTCCGTCAAGGGATTTGTGCTGACCTCATAAATAATGAATGTGAAATTTAATTTTCCAAAGTCACAGGTGCCCAGTCAAGGGTATAGACAATTTATGTATCTTTTCAGGATAGTTTACTGCATGTGAACATTGTTCCAGTTCTGAAGTGCATGGGCCCCAGCGTAGAGCCTGTTTTTTCATCATGGTTGAAAACTCCTGAAAGCCCTTTTTTCTCCTGAACACTCTGGAGACTAGTCAGGCACATTACTACCTGATTCACTATAATTTTGCGGCATTGCTTATATTGTCCATGACTTCATTTAATTGTTTACTTTTCTAATCTCTGGAAATGGTTTAGTAAAATGAAAACAATAAGCACAACAGCCAGTTTTGGCTTCTGTTTATAAACACATCGAGTACCAAAGAAGATAAATGAAAATGGGTCAAAGACAAAAGTAGAGATTATTCACATGTTAAATTTTTTTATCATTTGAAAATCACCTCTGATATATTTTAGGAATAATTGGGCAGAAAATATTTTTAAAAATCTACTTTATTCCCCATGGCTGTCTAACTTTCCTGTGACAAATTGGCCTAAACATGTAACTTTATGAAAATAACAGTATGACTCTTTAAATTATAATACTTCGCAGTTTGCATCACGTAAGACAAACTGCTCCTGCCTGAAAATTTTATATTTAATTTTAATTTTTCAGAATTACACTGTAACTGTATAAATGGTCTTATACTATCAAAAGTAGTTAAAATGCACATTTCATTTTTACATATAGTAAAATTTTCTCAAGTGAATTAAAGTAGTGTTAATCTTTTCATTGCATATAAATATAGTCTCCCCTCTGATGTAACTAATGTAACCTGTACTATTCAGTAGAGAACAGAAATGTTAAATCATACATAAAAAAGTAGCTAAGGGTATTTCATTAGGAAACCAATTCTGCAGTTTCCATAGAGTTATGGAAAATGTTATTCACCTCTTGGGGAGAACTTTTGGCAGAAAGTTGAGTTTTGCTTGGCACCCTGTTTGTATCAGTTTAGTCTCTTTAGCCTAGGCTTGATGTCAACTGTATACACACTCTGTTCATGTGTTGAAGAAAAAACAATTTTAGTTCTCAACCCGTATTTATTTTTGTACTGGTATTTAATCTTTGTGTTGAGTTTAAGATTTAGAATTCCAGTGTGATAGTTTAAATGTGTACTGTCTTTGCAATAATGACTGTTTGCAAGTGATTGTATGGGATTTTGGAGTTTTGCTGCTTATTCTATTACAGGCTCTTCATCTAAACATCCCTGTCGTGTTAAAATAAGGACATCATATGAAATGTGGTTATGTCTCTGATGTGCAACGAGCCTTTTAGAAGTCTCAGCCATTCAGTAGCATAGCTGCAGAATACACATTAAAAAATTTCTAGGTAAATGTAGAATGATAACTTCCAGAGGCTGGGAAGGGTATGGGGAAGGGGGGCTGGGATAAAGAGATGACTAATGGGTACAAAAGTACTGTAAGATGGAAGGAATAAGATCTAGTGTTTGGTAGCACAATAGAGCAGCTAGAGTTAATAATTTATTATGTATTTCAAAATAACTAAAAGAGTGGAATTGGAATGCTTTAACACAAAGAAATGATAATTGCTTGAGGTGTTGGATACCCCAATTACCCTGATTTGGTCATTACACATTGTATGTTTGTACCAAAATATTACATGTACTTCATAAATATGTACAACTATTATAATTTTAAAAATTGCTAGATAAAAAAGAATAGTCGGTGAAAGAAAGATGGAGAAAACAACAAAAAAGACACTAATAGAATTTAGCCAATAAACATATGTTATCTGCAAAAATGATTTATGTGTAATAAAATGTGAAACATAAATGTCATTAACACTTTTATTGGAAGTTTTCATTCCTGAATAAACTTATTTGCACTTTATATTGCTTTGCTTTTGAATTAAAGAAGTTTGATTATCTAGAATAACCATTGCTCTTTCTAAAATGAAGTCAGTGATATAACATACAAGTATAAGAGAGTATTAAGATATGTAAAGTAACAATATTTGTCTTCATGTTAAGATTGAAATGATAAATTTAAAAGATAAAGACCATTAAAATTGATTGACTGTGTTACTTATCTTAAGTCACCAGACTTTATTTCCATAAATAAGAGCTAGAGTCTATTAAATTGATATCAGAGGGAAGTGGTGTACACATGGGTGTATGTTTTTCCTTGGTATGTGGCCTGACACTTGGGTTATTTCAGGGTAGAATTTAGTATACATTCCTGAACTGTGCTGTTTCATTGTAACCTTTGACATATTTTTAATTGATACATGTATTTCACATGTTTGTGGGGTACATATGATATTTTGTTACATGTATAGAATGTGTAATGATCAAATCAGGATGTTTGGGGTATCCATCACCTTGAATATTTATCATTTCTATGTATTGGGAACACTTAAAGTCCTCTCTAGTTAGAATTAACAATACATTATTAACTATAGTTATCCTATTCAGCTATCAAACATTAGACATTATACTTTCTATCTAACCTTATATCTAACTAGTGGGTAGGTTTGCATTTATTAATCTACTTCTCTTCATCCCCTGCCACACACCCTTCCCAGCCTATGCTATCTATATCATTCTACTCTCTACCTCCGTGAGATCAACTTTTTTAGCTCCCATATATGAATGAGAACTTGCAATATTTGTCTTTGTGTGCCTGGCTTCTTTCACTTAACATAATGACCTCCAGTTCCATTCATGTTGCTGAAAATGACATGATTTCATTCTTTTTATGGCTCAATAGTATCCCACTGTGTACATGTACCACATTTTCTTCATCCATTCGTCCATTGATGGATGCTCAAGTTGATTTCATACTTTTGCTATTGTGAATAACACTGCAATAAACATCCAAATGTAGGTATCCCTTTGATATACTCATTTCTTTTCCTTTGGATAAATACCCAGTAGTGGAATTGTTGGATCATGTGGTAGTTCTGTTTTTAGTTTTTTGAAAAATCTCCATTCTGTTTTTCATAGTGGCTGTACTAATTTACATTCCAACCAACAGTGTATAAGAGTTCCCTTTGCTCTGCATCCTCGCCAGTCTCTGTTATTTTTTGTCTTTTTAATAATACCATTCTAACTGGGGTAAGATAATATCTCATTGTGGTTTTGATTTGTTTATTAGTGATGTTGAACATTCTTTTCATATGCCTGTTGGCCATTTGTATGTCTTCTTTTCAGGAATGTCTATTTATGTCCTTTGCTCACTTTTTAATGGGATCTTTTTTTTTTCTGTTGTTTGAGATTTTTATATATTATGGATATTAGTCCTTTGTTAGATAGTTTGCAAATATTTTCTTCCATTCAACAGGCTGTCTCATCACGCTGTTTATTGTTTCTTTTGCTGTGCAGAAGCTTTTTAGTTTAATATAGTTCCATTTGTCTATTTTTGTTTTTGTCATCTGTGATTTTGAGGTCTTAGCCATAAAAGCTTTGCCTAGATAAATGTCCTCAAGCATTTTCCCTATGTTTTCTTGTAGTAGTTTTGTAGTTTTGGGTTTTATATTTAAGTCTTTAATCTATCTTGAGTTGATTTTTGTATACAGTGAGAGATAGCAGTCCAGTTTTTTTCTTCTGCTTGTGACTATTCACTTTTTCCAGCACCATTTATTGAAAAAGGTGTTCTTTCTGCAACGTATTAATATGTTCTTGGTGCCTTTGTTGAAAATGAGTTGGCTGTAAATATGTGGCTTTACTTCTGGGTTCTCTATTCTGTTTCATTGGTTTATGTGTCTGTTTTTCTACTAATACCATGCTGCTTTGGTTATTATAGCCTTGTAATATATTTTGAAGTCAGTTAATGTGATGTCTCCAGCTTTATTCTTTTTGATCAGGATTTCTTTGGCTATTTGGACTCCTTTTTGGTTTCATAAGCATTTTAGGATTGTTTTTCTATTTATGTGAAAAATGTTGTTGGTATTTTGACAGGGGTTGTATTGAATCTATAGATTGCTTTGGGCAGTATGGGCATTTTAACAGTATTAATTCTTCTAGTTGATGAGCATGAGATATCTTCCCATTTGTTTGTGTCCTTTTCAATTTCTTTCATCAGTGGTTTGTAGTTTTCCTTTTAGAAGTCTTTCCTTGGTTAAATTTATTCCTAGGCATTTTTATTATTTTTTTGTAGCTATTGTAAATGGGATTGCCTTCTTAGTTTCTTTTTCAGCTAGTTTATTATTGGTGTATAGAAATACTACTGATTTTGGTATGCTAATTTTGTATCATACAACTTTACATAATTTATTCATCAGATATAAGAGTTTTTTGGTGAAGTCTTTCAGTTTCTCTAGATATAAGATTGTATCATCTGCCAAGAGGGACAATTTGATGACTTCTTTTCCAATTTAGATGCCTTTTATTTCTTTTTCTTGCTGAATTTTTCTGGCTAGGACTTGCATAATTTGAAAGGAATCGTGAAAGTGGGCATCCTTGTCTTGTTCTAGTTCTTCGAGGAAAGGCCTTTAGCTTTTCCCTATTCAGTGTGGTGTTAGCTGTGGGTTTGTCATATATGGCCATTATTATGTTGACATATATATTTCTTCTATGGTACTTTGTTGGGAGGTTTTTTTTTTTATCATGAAGGGATGTTGAATTTTATCAAATCAATTTTCTGCATCTATTGAGATGATCATGTAGATTTTGTTTTTTCATTCCACTGATATGATGTGTCATGTTTGTTGATTTGCCTATGTCGAACCATCCTTGCATTCCTGGGATGAATTACACTATATCGTGGCATATTATCTTTTTGATGTGCTATTGGATTCAGTTTGCTAATACTTTTGGAGGATTTTTTATGTCTATGTTCATTAAGGATATTGGCCTATAGTCTTATTTTTTTATTCCTTCCTTGTTTGGCTTTGGTATCAGGGTAATGTTAGCCTCATGAAGTAAGTTTAGGGAGAATTCCCCCCTCTTCATTTTTTTTGGAGAATTGGTGTTAGTTCTTTGAAAATTGGTAGAATTTGGCAGTGAAGCCATCTGGTCCTGGACTTTGCTTTGTTGAGAGACTTTTTATTATTGATTTAATCTTATTATTTATTATTGGCCTGGTCTATGTTTCTTCCTGATTCAATCTTAATAGGTTGTATGTGTTCAGGAATTTATCCATTTCTTCTAGGTTTTCCTATTTCTTAGGGTATAATTTTTACGTAATAGTTTCTGACCGTCTTTTGTATTTTGGTGGTGTCAGTTGTAATGTCTCCTTTTAAATTTCTGATATTGTTTATTTGAGTCGTCTTCTCTCTTTTTCTTTTGGTTAATATAGCAAGAAGTTTATCAATTTTGTTTCTTTTTTCAAAAAACCAAATTTTCATTTTGTTGATGCTTTCCATTTTTTTTTTGGTTTAGCCTTATATCATTGAGTTCTGCTCTGATCTTTATTTCTTTCCTTCTAATAATTTTGGGTTTGGTTTGTTCTTGCTTTTCTAGTTCCTTGAAATGCATGATTAGATTGTTTATTTGAAATATTTTACTTTTTTGATGTATTTATTTATTGCTATAAACATCCTTCTTAGCATTGCTTTTGCTGTATCCCGTAAGTTTTTTTTTTTCTCTTTTGGTATATTGTGTTTCGCTTTTCACTTGTTTTGAGAAATTTTTTGATTTCCTCCTTAATTTCTGCTTTGACCAAGTGGTCATTCAGGAGTATGTTTTTGAATTTCTGTGTATTTGTACAGTCTGAAAATTCTTGTTGTTATTGATTTCTTTGGCAGTGGCCGGGGCCAGCGTAGCCTTTGGTCATGGCCACTTTTCTGCTTGGAGGGGCAAGGCTGCTACTAGTGGCTCTCCCTTTGGTCCCAGTAGTAGTAGCAGCAGCAGCAGCAGCAGCCAACAGCTAGCAGCAGTGGTGGCTGTGGGCAGGCTAGCCCTTCCCCATGGTTGCCCCTCTGCTGCGAAGGGCAGGGTCACTGTCAGTGGCTTCTGCCTCTGCGCTGGTCAGCAGCAGCCAACAGTTGTGGTGGTTGTGGGTGAGGAATTTCAGTGGGGCTCCAGGGATGTGGAGATGTGGGCCTCAGGGAAGGATGCAGTCTGGTGGGGGCTGGGCTCTCAAAATTGCACCATGCTATAGCTGCTTAGGGCTTGGTGGCTTGTGGCACTCAGTGTGAGCTCCCCTTTCTGGAGCAATGCCATTAGTCTCCAGGCAGCTTCCTATGTTAGTCTCAGGTCCTGTAAGGGTTAGGAGACTCTCCCATGGCTAGGAGTCTGTGGTGGGAATGTGGACTTCTAGGGTCTCTCACTTACATTTTCCTTGCACTGGGGAGTCTCTCCAGGCTCCCAGCCAATCCTGGCCAAAGTTATATGGGTAGCACATAAAATGTGGAGAGAAGAGTAGAAAATAGGTCTTCTGACTCTAAAGACCTTGCTGTTGTTAACTACTAACATATGCCAACCTCTGAAAAGCCAGTGGATTCATGGGAGTTATTATATGTAAATGGTATGTTGGTTCCATAGATTTAGTGGTGAGTGAAAACAGAGACAGTTCCTCCTCTCATTAAATTTATAGCCTCATTGGAGAAGATTGATAGTTTTCAACTATCCATAATACCGGAAGTACAACTACAATTGTGATAAATGCTCTGAAGGAAGACAACTCAGCTTATGGGCATGAGTAATGTTAACTGAAGAAGCCTGAGCTGAGATGGGATGAGAGAGTAGAAATTAACTGTAGGCAGTGAGGAAGGAGCATTCTAGAGGAAAAAGCAAGTTGAAAGATCCTGTGGGAGGAGAAAGTATGATGATTTAGAGAATGCTTTAGAGAATTAAAAAATGTAGTAGAGGTGAAAAGTGAAATCAGAGAGAGTTGTAATTTTGGGAGTCATGGGGAGATGTGGAAGATAAAGTTGAGAATAATGTGTAATACCTGAATCATTCAGTCCTAGTGGGCCTTTTCAAGTTTTTTTTTCTCTTTATACCAAAACAATGGAAGGACATGAAGGGTTTAAATTAGGTTATGGCATGATTGGATTTGTGATTAGTAAGGGTGAGCATTTATCAGAATACCATGTAATTAAGCTCTTTAGTGACCTCCAAAGATATGGTAGACATTTCCATTATCAACTTTTCTTGAGTGTACTTATAAAAAGCCTTGGTTGGGTTTTTGTCCCTCTTTGCTTGCAACTTGCCAACATTTTTGTGAAATTCTCAGATTTTCAGCTGAGATAATATGTGAGAATATCCTTTGTAGAACTGTAAAGTGTGGATGTCAGCCATCATTGTAAGCTGTAGCTTGATATTCAGTATCAATTCAGTGTAATTAGTCTATGCTCTCCTAATTTGGTAGACAATAGATAGATTTCATCTTTCTAATATCTCAAATTCCCTTCTAGTAAGGAGCACAAATCACTTCTTGGTGGCAGAACTGAACAGGCAAGTGAGGGCCATAATCTGAATGTTAAAAAGGCATCCTTGATGGTGGGGTTGAGGCCCAAGGCTAGAAGGTGGAAAGGAGGAGTAAGTTACCAGAGGGAGTGATAGGTGAGTATCAGAAACATACTGAGGGGAATAGAGGCAGCCATAGATCCCTAAGGTCTACCTTAGACTAATGGTCTGATAATTTTAGTTCTTGATTTTGCCCTGGGATATTAAACAAAAAAATGTATGAACACACAATTATTTAGTAATTTCTAGACAACTTCTATTATGGCACATAGAGGGCACAAATATAGCTGTTGCCCCTCACTGTTATATATGTTCCCTAGACCACTTGTGAAGGCAGGATTTCAGAGGATATATGTCAGGAGGGATCCTCCTAAGCCTCTCTTGTCCCACGGGGTGGGGTAAAGCATGGGACCAAAGGAGTCTGGAAATAGCCAATAGTTGCAACATGAGGGCAGTAATGATGTCCATATCCATGGTACTTGACACAATGTCTGGAAACTAACAGATGCACAATAAATCTTTATTGAAAGAGTGAATGAAGTGAAGGGGATTCAAAGATTGGGGTTATGCAGAAAAAAGAACTCAGGAACAAGGAAGCCTTGTAACTAGAATAAAAGTGGGGTTTTTATTTTGAGGAATGCAGCAAGATTCCGGTTCCTGGGCTCAGGGAACAGTCAACAGGGGCCAACAGCAAGACAGATTAAATACAGAATTGCTAATCTGGGGTCTTTAAATTCTTCAGGATCAGAAGTCGTCATGCAGTACTGAACTCATAGTTGGGTGATAAGAGATCCCAGGTTTAAGGAATAGAAGAATGAAGGAAGGAGTCCTTGTAGTAGGTAATCTCTCTAAACTGATTTTCTGACTGAATCAGCAAAAGTTTTTTTGTTTTATCATTGTTATATTTTGCTTTTGGCCTTTATTACTTTTATCTTTGCTATGAGCTCTACACATTGGGTGCAGTAAATAGGTATGAGTCTAAACAAAATTTTCTATTTTTTTCACCTTCTTCAGTTAATGGTATGTAAAGTAGAATGTTTTAGTTAGGAACCTGGCATCTTTCCTGTGACAGGTTTTATCAGATGGAAACATGGTAGTTTCTGAAGAAAACTATGTGTATTTTAACACATAGATCCAGACAACCCAAAATGAAAGGATATTAGTTTTACAGTGTTTTTGTAAAGGCTGCATTTTAATTTGTATACAGATGAGGCTGTTAGCCTTGTATAGTGAAAATCCAAGTTTCTGGTATTAGATATTATTTCTGACTCTAGTGAGACATCTTGCATCTAATATTAATGTTTGTTGAATGCTTCATAACTTACAAAGTATTTTTTCATTATTTAACTTATCCCTATAAAAACCATGTGAAGTAGGCAGTATTATTTACATTTGATAGTTGAAGATAATGAGGAAAGAGTAGATAACTTATCTAATGGCCATGAAGAAGTTACCTGGAATTTGAACTTAAGTTCTGTAGAATAATAGATCTTTCAGTATACCACCTGACTTCGTAACAGTGTGTGCCTTTGGTCATAAAAAGAGACTTGGCTAGATAGATTTTTGTATAACTGAAAAAAAAAATTGAAAACTTATGCCCTACTGGCAGGGGGCTTCTTTTATCATTGTAATTGACATTTGTTGATTTTACCTGGTCAACATACATACGGTTCCTCTTCTTTTAGTAAGATGTTTATGGTATTTTTTAGAGAACTACATGGCTTTAATTTTTAGTTCATATGGTTTTGATGTATCTCCAGGGGTGGGTATATCCCAATCCTGACCAGGGAGAACATTGCATCTCTTTGACCAAAGTGATTGGTTCGAGGGTGGACATATGGCCCAAGGCCCTCAGAGTCAATGATAATTAATCTGTAGACCGTTGTAAAGATTAAGGCTATCAGAGTACATTGAGTTCTGACAGTGCAAGCCTGGAACTGGTAGAAGCCATCTTTTCATCACAAATGGGAGTCTTTCTGGGGATGGAGCTAACACAAAGAAAATAAGAGGAAGCGATGGAGAGAAACTGATTCCTGATGAAATCCTCAAGCCGTTAGATCCATACATGCCTGAGTTTTACTTCAGACTTTTAGATTACATGAGCATATTCATTCCCTTTTTGTTGAGCTCAAGTTTTACTTTACTCTCTGAAACTTGCTGTAGAGAGAGATCTCAATGAATAGTTTTCTCTGTCTATGGAAGGCAGGCAATACAAAATTAGTAAATGGTGAATATTAAACAGTAACAAGCAAAATAAAAATTAAATGTCATCAAAGGCCAAATTATATATCTTTTGAATGATTAAAATGTCACTCTTTAAGTACAGTTAGTCTAAGATAACATAATGAAATATGAATAATTGGTACAAGGACCTTGTTGGTTTGATGATATATGTATCTAGATATATATTTAAATTAATGACTCATTTTACAGTAGCATTTTCTGCTTTTTAGGAAAAAGGGCACTCTCCAACATTCTTATGTAATTAAAGTAGGTATCTCTTGATCTGAATTCTTGCCCTTTTCTATGGTACATGATTGATAAATGGTTTGAGCAGATACTTGCCTGAAAAGTGTAAATTATCTGAAAGCCATATATCATGACAGACTAAGATGCTGATCACCACAGCCAGCTCTCTGATGCAGAGGAAACATGGAAACTGACACAATGCCTCATTTCTATTTTAAAACTAAATGTACTAAGTACATGAACTCAGCTACATACACTGAGGACACATACCAGGTTGGAGCTGATAGGAGTCCAGGAATTAGATAGGTTGTTTGTTGGTGAACAATTTGTAATATAAAGAGAAGACCCAAAAATTCATGGGCTTTCTTCATTTTGTTTCCAGCAGAAAAACTAAGTAGATAAAAAATTCAGAGCCATTGAAATCATCTGCCTTTTTTCTAACCAGCTGCAATATGTAGTTACTTTGAAAAATTTTCTTGGGAAAAATACAGTTGGTAAATTATGATTTATTCAAATAGATAAGTTATGACAGTGGGCATTTTCATTGGGTAATTAATATAAATTTAGTAGTCATTTAGTACTTTTTTATTGTAAGTCTAAATATAGCCTAGCAATTTAAGAGATTTAAAAATGTCTATAGGATATGAATTTTAATATGATACACCTGAGAATTTTTCACATATACTGAAATCAGCCTTCTGATTTCCTTGTTCAAAAAGTGAAGCCAGAGGATAATTATTCTTAGGATGTGGTGAGAAATGTGATTTCCATTGCATCTACAGTAACATATTTAAAGAACAATTTGAAATTCTATAGATAGATTTTGGAAAGCAGATTTAAATTATTTGGGTAATGTATGCAAATCCCTCTTGTAAAGAATACAAAATCTTAATGATAGTAAGGCTAATTTGATCACATTGTTCTCTACATTTAATTGACTGCTTTTAAGATGATTTTTTTCTTCTCCTTTGTAGCAGTTTTATTTTGTAGGAAAAAAATGCTTCACTTCTTTTCAGGACAAGTGTAATCTCATTTGATTTTCCTTTTGAAATATAATTGTGTTATTTCTCATATCATCTCCAATCCTCTACTTAAAGAGAGAGACCCATTCTTTCATTTTGTGGATGTTGGCCTCATGTTATTCTCTCCATTGATATTTTCTAAAATTACATGAATTGATTATAAGGCTTTTCTTAGGTATCATACTATATACCAGTTATTTTTGATTTAGGAGTCAAGTTGTAATAATTTTCCAATTCCTCCCATAGCTACCTTGGCATATAGATACCATGCTTTCAGAGCCCAGTTTCTCAAATACATGGTTTAAGCCACTTTCCTCACTGCCTCACCACTCACTGCTTAACACCCTGTAATTTGGCTTCTCTACCCCTACCTTGTAGAAGCTGTACTGATCTCCCAGTTACTAAATTAAATAGGCTTTTCTCAGCTCTCTTGCTTACTCAACTTTCTGCTGAATTTATCCCTGATTATCACATATTCCTTCTTGAAACACTCTTGTTCATTGACCTTTATGATTTAAACTAACTCGGTTCTTCAATCTTTATTATTTTATAAAATAATAATTTTATTATTCTAATAGGATATTTTATGAAAATGATACATACCAATTCCATATTAAGGTCCTAATAAGAAAGCTAAAAATGGCCTCAAATCCCTACTAAGAAATAGCTTCTATTATCATCATCATTATTATTATTATTTCAAAATATTAAGGGGGTACAAATATTTTGGTTACATGGATCACTTGTATGACACTTGACTCACAGGTATGGGTGTGCCCATCACTCAAATAGGGTTCCTTGTACCCATTAGGTAGGTTTTTGCCCCTTTCCTCCTCCACCCTCCCCTCTGCTTGATTTCCACTAAGTTTTACTTGTCTCTGTGCATGTGTGTGCTCATTGGTTGGTTCCAATTTAATAGCCAGTACGTGTGGTGTTTATTTTTTCATTCTTGCGATACTTAGGAGAATGGTCTCCAGCTCCATCCAAATTGTTGCAAAAGGCACTAATTCATCCTTTTTTATGGCTGAGTAGTACTCCATGGTATATGTATACCACATTTTCTTAATCCACTCATGAATTGATGGGCACTTGGGTTGATACCACATCTTTGCAGTTGTGAATTGTGCTGCAATAAACATTCGAGTATAGATGTCTTTTTGATAAAAAGACTTCTTTTCCTGTGGGTACATACCCAGTAGTGGGATTGCTGGATTTATTGATAGGTCTGCTTTTAATTCTTTGAGGAATCTCCATACTGTTTTCCACAGTGGTTGTACTAATTAGCAGTCCCACCAAGAGTGTACAAAAGTTCCTTTCTCTCTGCATCCACACCAGCATCTGTTGTTTTGGGGTTTTTTAATAAAAGCCATTCTAACTGGGTTAAGGTGATATCTCATTGTGGTTTTAATTTGCATTTCTCTGATGATTAGTGATGTTAAGCATTTTTTCATATGTTTATTGGCCATTTGTCTATCTTCTTTTGAAATGCTTCTGTTCATGTCTTTTGCCCACTTCTTAATGGGGTTCTTTCTTTTTGTTTCATTTTGAATATCTACTGATGTGCTTTCAGGTTTACTAATCTTTCCTCTTACAATGTTTAATCTACATTAATCCCATGTAGTGTATTTTTCATCTCAAACATTCTAGTTTTCATATATAGAAGGCAGATTGGGTCTTTTAGGTTTTTGCTGAACAAGCCGAATCTTTCCTTTACCTATTTGAACATACAGAATATAATTTTAATAGCTATTTTAATGTGTTCTTGTCTACAGATTTTATCATCTATGTAATTTCTAGGTTGGTTTTGATTAATTAAGTTTTTTTTCCTTGTTATTGTTTATATTGTCTTGGTTCTTTGCATGCTTGATAATGTTTGATTTGATACCAAACATTGTGACTTGTATCTGTTGAGTGCTGGATGTTTTTATCTTTCTATGAATATTCCTTTTTTTTTTTTTTTGAGACAGAGTCTCACTCTGTTGCCCGGACTAGAGTGTTATGGTGTCAGCCTAGCTCACAGCAACCTCAAACTCCTGGGCTCAAGCGATCCTCCTGCCTCACCCTTCCGAGTAGCTGGGACTACAGGCATGCACCACCATGCCTGGCTAACTTTTTCTATATATTTTTAGTTGTCCAGTTAATTTCTTTCTATTTTTTAGTAGAGACGGGGTCTCGCTCTTGCTCAGGCTGGTCTCGAACTCCTAACCTGGAGCGATCCTCCCGTCTTGGCCTCTCAGAGTGCTCGGATTACAGGCATGAGCCACTGCGCCCGGCCTCTGTGAATATTCTTGAATTCTTTCCTGGAATGCAATTAAGTTACCTGTAAACAATTTGATCCTTTCAAGTCTCGCATTTAAATTTTGTTAGGTAGGGCCAGAGCAGTGTTTAATTGGAGTAATTTTGCCCCACTTTTGAGGCAAAACCATTCTGATGCCTCATGAATTATGAAGTTTTCCATCTACCTGGTGGAAACAGAAACTGTTCCCACACTGGTGTGATCCTTGTATATTGTTTCCTTTTGTCCTTTGGGGTGGTTCTGTCGTTGGTCTTGGGTAGTTTCCTTACGTGCATGTGCTGATCAGTATTTAGCTGAAGAGAGAGTACATTTTCATATCTCTGGACCTCCTTCACTGTAAAATTTTCCTACTTCAGAGCTCCGCTTCCTGATCTCCTCAGATTGCCAGGTCTCCCTCAACTTAGGGAGCTTGCCTGGCTCTACCTGGCTTCCTTTGTGCCCCAGAAATTCCATCAAGGGAGCAAGCTGGAGAAAATTGTAAGGCTAACCTGGTTTGTGTTTTACGTTTCAGGGATCAGTGACCCTTCATTATATGATTTCCAATGTCTTGAAATGCTCTTTATATTTGATTCATTTAGTTAGTTGTTCCAGATGGAGGGAAAAATCACTCCTTGGTATTTCATCTTGGCCAGAAGTGGAAGTCTTACACATTTTTATATAATTTGGAAATGTAAAATGCCACAATTAGTTTTACTTAAATTTAACAGAATCAAAAGATTGTAGAGTAAAACTGAAGCAACAACAGAATTTTGGCTCAATGATACTTCACTGTAAGTTTGTCAACAAACTGCAGCAAGGAGGCCAAATCCAGCCCATGGCCTGTTTTTGTACAGCTTCGAGGCTAAGATTGGTTTTTACGTTTTTAAAGGGTAGTAAAAGAAACAAAGAATAATAAGCAACAGAGATTGTATGTGGCCTGCAAAGCCTGAAATATTTACTCTCTGATCTTATGTAGAAAAAAAATTGTAAAGAAATTCCAAAAAGCTCGAAGGTTAGAAAAATTATTATGAATTATAAATTGTTTTTGTGTCATTTTTAAAAAGTTCTTGCTTCAATTTAAATAATGTAAAATTTCTCCCTCATGTGAATTATGAGGAAATAATTATAACTTTTTCTAATCACCTTTCTACCAGTCTTTCAGTTTTGTTGGTTATATTTATTTTTTCTTTGTCAAAATTTGAAACATTCAAATTATATTTTCTAACCAATTACTGTAGTTGTTTAAATAAATTGATTTGTTTAAATTTATTTAATGCATACCAACACTTATTCATTAATTGCTTTTTCATTTGAGTTCCTTATTTTATCCATCTCTTGATTGGTAGGATTTTACTTTTCATGAAGCTGTATGAGAAGTCATATTTCTTATAGTTTCATGTGCTTAATAAAGTTGGTTTCCTGAGTCTCAAAGGAAAAGTTTGATGAGTATAAAATGCTAAGCTCCATTGTCTTCTGGCAGTTGCCGTGAAGAAGTATGGACTCAACCCAATTCCCACAAGTAGAAAAGTAGTTGTTATTATTTTTTTCCTGCCTGGATCATAAGGAATTGGGAAGTCATCATCTTTTATAGCCCTGAATGCTTTTTGTATTCCATTTGTTAGTTAAAACTTATCTATATATTAAATCATTTTTGTTTACTCTTCATATCTGTTGTCTAATTTCTTCAGTGTCTTAGTGCATTCACTTTGATAATTCATTCATTAACATATCTACCCATTTATTCATTTGTTTATTCAACAACTGTTTCACATATACAGGTTTACAAAATGGAACAAAATAATCTGGGTCCCCTTGCAGTCTATATTCAAATATGGGAAGAAATAGAATAAGCAAACAAATGAATAAATACATATGGAGATAAATGAGTGCTAATGTGAAAATAAAGTAGTCATATGTTAGCAATGCATACTGGATGGGGGTAGGCATTAGTATTTTTTTTTTTTTCAAGGGAGGTGTCTCCAACAATAATCTTTGAATAGGGATCTGAAGAAGGTTGAGGGTTGTGAGCTAAGAGGATATCTGGGGAAACAGCATTCAGGCAGAATGTTTGAAAGCCCTGAGCCAGTGGTACGTTTGTCATATTTGAGGAACAGCAAGAGGCCACTGTAGCTAGAGCAAAGAAATGTAGAAAATGGAAGAAGATGAGTTCAGAGTTGGCTATGGGCCAAATTGTGGAAATGATTGGGATTTTACTCTGAGTAAGACAGAAAACCATTTGAGGATATGAGTTTACTATTGCTGTGTAATAGCTGTGTAAATTATCACAAATTAAATGACTTAAAACAACACACACATTTATTATTAGTATCTCATAGTTTCTATAGGTCAGGATTCTGGGCATGAGTTGTAAGTGTTTTGTGCTTTGAGGTCTTCTAAGGCTTCATTTGATGTTCTGGCCAGGCTGCATTCTCAACTGGAGGCTCAAATGCAGATGAATCTACTTCCATGCTCATTCAAGTTGTTGGAAGAATTCATTTCCTATGGTCGTATGACTGAGAGGCCCAACTTTTTGGTGACTGTTGGCTGCAGGCTGCCTCAGGTCCTAGGGGCTATTGTTGCTCTTTGGCATCTGGGCTTCTTTACATGGCTGCTCACTTCATCAAGCCCACAGGAGAATCCCTCTCTCTAATTTGCCAAGATAGTCTTATATAATGTAATCATGAAAATGGCATTACATCACTCTTGCCATTTTCTGTTGTTTATAAGCCAGTCATAGCTCCGACATGTACTCAAAGGGAGGGGATTACATAATGACATGAATAGCAAGAGGCAAGGATCAACTTAGGGTCTGTCCACCACAGAGGGTCTTGTGCAGACAGTGACTTGGTCAGAATTTCATTATAAAATGGTTATTCTTGCTGTTCTATGAAGAATATTCTGTAGGGAGATCAAGATGGGTGCAGGTGGTCCAGCTAGAAGGCTAATGTAATATACAGGCAATGGATGATGGTGTGGTTTAGAATAGGATGGTAATGAAGAAGGTAATAAAAAGTCAGATTCTAGATATATTTTTGGGAGCAATAATTACTAAAAGAATTACATGTGATATATGAGCAAAATGGAAGACTGAAGAATTATGTGCAAATTTTTGGTCTGAGAAAATTGAAGAAATGAATTGCCATTTACTGAGATAAAGAAGACTGCATTAAGGATAGTTTTTGTTGTGGAATAGTAGGAAAAAGAAGTTCAGTTTCAGATTTGCTAAGTTAGGAAATTCCTGTTAGCTTAGTGGAGATGTTGAGAAAATAGATATATGAATGTGGATTACAGGGGAGAGTTCTGTTCTATAGATGTACTTTTAAGGTGAATCAGACCAAGGTAATATTTAAAATCATGAGACTAGATGGAATCACCAAAGAAGTAAGTATAGAAAGAGAATCAAAACCATGTAAAGACTGACACCTGAAATACTCTAATGTTTAGTTACAGGTAGGGAGATGAGAAGGAAACAGCAAAGGAGACTAAGAAGGAATATCCAGTGAGGGTGGGAGAGAACCAAGAGAGAGTAGAATCCTAGAAGCCAAGTGAGGAAAATGTTCCATGTGATTATGATAAAAATCTATCTTCCTTCTATAATGCTAATTTGATTTCTAGCCAAATCTATTCTATTCCTATCTTTTTCTAATTTATTAGCTACTAATGATGTTAGGTTCACAGTGGTTGGTGGTGGTGGTATTTTTTTTAAGTTCTTAAATCTTCCACTTTCTTTTGCATCTTATTGTATTCTTTTATCATCTTATTTTTGAGTTCTTGTTTTATTATGTGTTCAGTAGTGAACAGTATTTTGGGGAAAATCTCTTTTTTTTTGTCTTGCAGTTGTTTATTTTTCCCTCATAACTAGGTTCTTTATCCAATGCTTGTTTTTCTATTTTGCATGTGTGTATAAGTAGTAGTAGTTATAGTAGTAGTGTGTATGTTTACTTTATTATTTTGCCTATGCATAACATTGGCAGAATGGGTAAATTCTTCTTAACTAATTTCTCACTAAATCTATAAACTATTTGTCCCTCTGGGCTACAGTTGAAGGCTAAGTATTGTTCTTATTATTGCCTGGGGAAATAAGTGCCAGAGCTATTTATTGTCTTCTTTGAGACCTGGGCTCTTCTCTCTTTCCTGAGATTTAAAAAAATGTTCATTTATATAGTCAGAATGTATCATTTTCCTGTGTATGGCTACCTTGAGACTTAATATTGTTTCTCCAATTCAGTGTGTCTCCCCTAGCAGATTTTTATGCATTTGCCAAGGTCTCAAATTCCTGCTGTGGGTGGTAGATGTTCTACTCTGAAGAGTTTTTTCATGAATTTTTCCTAGGCTGCTTTGGAAAAAAGGCTCATCCCCTTAGTCTTCCTCTTTTCCAATGCATCAGACAAGTATTGAAAATTCTTAGAATTTTGTCAACTCTTCATGTTTTGGTAGTACAGTAGTCCCTCTTTATCTGTGGGGGATATGTTCCAAGACCCCCAGTGAATGCCTGAAATTGGAGATAGTCCCAAACCCTATATATATTATGTTTTTTCCTGTACGTACATACAAATGATAAAGTTTAATTTATAAATTTTGGCACAGTAAGAGATTAACAACAATAACTACTAATAAAATAGAATAACTATAACAATATGCTATCATTCCCACTCTTGCACTTTGGAGCCATTATTAAGTAAAATAAGGATTACTTGAGTGTAAGTACAGTGATACCTTGACAATCAAGTCAATCTGATAACCAAATTGGCTACTAAATGACTAAGGACATTTAGCAAATACATCAGTGTGGATATGCTAGACAAAGGGAGCATTCATGTGCTAGGTGAGACGGTGCAAGGTGGCACAAAATTTCATCATGCAACTCAGAACAGCATGCAATTTAAAACTTATGAATTGTTTGTTTCTGGAATTTTCCATTTAATATTTTCAGAATGTGGTTACAAGGGGATACAGCAAGGGGGAAAAGAGGAGCTGTTGTTTAATGTGTACAGAGTTTCATTTCTGCAAGATGAGGAGTTCTAGAGATCTGTTTCACAACAATGGAAATATACTTAACACTATTGTACTGTACACTTTGGGTTAAAATGGTAAATTTTACGTTATGTGTTGTTTACTACAATAATAGAAACAGCAGTTTTTACCTGGTCAGTGTAGTTTGTTTTCTGTAAATAAACTCTCTGGATGAGGAACTTACCCAGAAATCTAGAATAATGAAGCCTAGAATATTAACAGGCAATCCTCTTAGAGTAAATGACATTTGCCTTGGAAATCATGGTAGAGAAGGACAAAGGATCAGCCATTTGTATAAGATGGATAAAATCAGAACTATGAGTTAGGCTAGATGAGGTCAGTATTACCATATTAATATTGTTACAGATTTGGCATTTCAGGGCCACTAAGGTGACAGCTATATTCTAAATCCTTAATTGTAGATTTATTACTGGCCTCTGAATGGAGGTTTTTCCAAGTTTTGGTGTTTGTTCTGGAAAAGAATTTCAGGACACATCTTGTAAGCTAAGCAAGCAAAGCTTTATTGAAAGCAAAAGTATACTTTCAGGGAGGAGAGCAGGAAGGCTCAAAAAGAGCAGCTGCACTGAGAGGAAGTGGTTTTCTATCTTTTGTAGTCTTACTAATTGAGGGGAGAAATATTCAAGGTCAAGGGGCTGGCTTTTACTAAGAATTTGGGTAGTAATTCTTAGAATTGGGTTCTCTCCCATTTTCATACTTTATATGGTCATTTTGGAACTGCTACGGCAATTTTAAGAGTGGAGAAATTCTAAAACCACAATGTAAATGATATTGTAATTAACCAAAATTCATGTAAGGTGGCAGAGATAGCTGACAAGTCAGTTGAAACTGGTTCTTTCCTGTGGTTGTCAGCCTGTCTAGTTAGCTTCTGCTTAAGAGTTGTTTATTTTAACACCTGCATCCAGTCTTCAAGCCCTTGTATCTGGTCTCAGCCCTATCTCCTAGTTTCCTACTCTAACAGGTTTAGTTACAAAACAAACAAACAAACAAACAAAAAAAAAAAAACAGCAAATGCTAAGGGAAATAGATAATAGGGGTCAAGTGTTAAGGGAGCACATACATAATACCAATTTACCACTTTGTCCAGTGGTATTAAACTCTTACATGAAGTCATCGTTTTAACTTTTAACATGCACAGGAGTCAGCTCATTTGAATGAACTCTCTATCTCTTCCACCTCTAGTGGAAGTGCTAATAAACAGTGAAGTGGCTGAGAAGAATCACTAACTGGCTATTCAATGAGGAACATCAGCTTTAGCTTACAGTTTGATATAAAAAGAAAAGTGAGAAATGTGGATTAAATCTTAATAATGTTAATCATGCCAGATTTTGAGGGATCATTATAGTATATTAATTTAAGTACCCATCTGATGCCTAGCTCCTTTCTCTAAAACAAGATTAAGAAGAATATGTTTAAAAACAATAGCAGATTCCCAAGTGGTTGTCATGTGTGGGTTTTTTTGCACAAGTGGCATTTTGTGTATGTGGATAGCAATTCCTAAGTGGTTAGAAAGGGGGAACTCATTGCCTAATGAGTGATTCCATTTCATCCTTAGTTAGCTCTTACCATTTCATTACTATATGATGCAGGATCTATGTCCACTTAAATTTTCCCTTCCCTAGGATAAGCATTCTTAGGATCTTTAAGAGTTCTCCCTATAACACGCTTTCAGGTTTTGTTTTCATCTTAGTTGCTATCTTTTAGACATTTTCCATTAAAAAATTTTTTATTGTTTTTAAAGTGTCTACAATGTTAGACTCAAAGTGACATCCGGCTGTTAGAAATTTTAGTAAGACTATATTCCACCTCAATTTTAGGCACTTTTTCTTTTTGAATTACTAACACCTGAAAAGGATGGCAGCACAGAAAATGACCTATGTTGCTAACCAGTGTTACCATACTATTTTTAAAAATGCTTCTTGCTGTATGTTTAATTTACTTATTCAAATTGGTCTCTCCATTGCTGAAACTCCAAGCGGTATATCTTGTATCATTCTGATTCTTTCTTATGTTCTTGTGGTAATGTTTATTTTTTTCTGTTTATAAAAGTGACACATTATTAAGGAAAATTTGAAAAACACTGCAAAGTTTGAAGGAAAAATATTAGCCATAATCATTATCCAGAGGTAACCATTGATCATTTTATATACTTCTGTTTTTCTGAATGAAGTGTGTCTGTATGTGTGTGTTATTATATACATATATTTCATATGTAATATATGAAATATATATAACAGAGTAGAAAATATAATATAAACACATTTTGTACTTTATTTTTCCTGTGAAAATTTCATTTGGGGCATTTCTCAGTCATTGAATGTTTAAAAACCTTGATGATTAAGCTCTGTATGATATTCCATTTATTAATGAACCATTGCTTATTTAATAATTCTGTTGTTGGAATTTTAAGTTTTTTATATTTTTGTGATTATAAATAATTTCATAATGGATATCTTTGTTTACAAATGTACATCTCTGCCTCAGTGATTATTTTCTTTGTATAGATTTCTTGAAGGATTAATGAATCAGAAGATGTGAATGTCTCCTAAGGCTCAGAGCAATCTCTCTAAAAGAGGTAGGGTGACCATGTAGTTTATCATTCAAGTCAGGACACTTTTATCTGAACATATTGCTTAAGCTGGGCAGAACTGGGACAATTGGTGCAAATAAATACTAAACTGATTCAATTGGGACATAAAGTCATTCTACTAAAGGAAAATATGATTATTTCCCTTCCAAATTAAAATTCTTCTAATGCTACCCTCTGGTAGGAGTAAAAAATAAATCTCTTCAGATCATCGGTTTTCAGTAAAGATAATAAAAGTATATTGTCATAATAATTGATTATCAATCTCAAGAATTTATGCTTTCTCATTCCTCAGAAACTGTTTCTGGGTGAATGGGAGGCTACATTGAATGTTAGAAATCTCATACACAAACACACACACATAAACTTAGGATCTACAATGTAATTTCATTATAAAATAACAAAATAGATCTGAACATAATACATTTCAAAGAAATTAATGTAAAGAGGAAGAGAGAACCAAGTAACCAACCAAGAAGTAAATATTTATAAAGATGTTACTTAAAGAACTTTATTAGTCTATAAATCTTTTCACCCAAATAAATTGAGAAAAGAATTCCCCTCTATCATGGAGTATTTTGAAGAGATAACTTTCACAATGTAAGTGAATAAATTATCTTGTAATGAGAAGAAATTTTAAGAGATAGTATGACATTTAAGTATGGCACAACTATTTTAAGGCAGTCTTTGTCTTTAGCTTTTATTCTTTTGCCTTTATTTTACTTGCATCCTGTGATAAGGGATTGTATTTGACAGGGGCAGATATTTAAATGATAATTCTAACGCAAAAGTTAAGTAGGACATTTGAAAAATAGCAGATTTCAAAGTGGTTGTCATGAGGGTTGTTGGCACATGGTAATATTCAGTTTGTTTAACAGCAGTTTCCTTGGGTCATCTGACCAAAAAAATTGAGTTTTTTATAGGAAATATATAACTACTGGTAAATATTCTTGTTCTAATTTTAAAAAAATTTAATTTTTAATTATGGGTACATAATGTTAATAGTTGTGTATCTTTATAGGGTACCTGTGATGTTTTGATACAGGCATACAATGTGAATTCATTAAATCAGGGTAATTGGGGTATCCGTCACCTCAGGCATTTAACATTTCTTTGTGTTAATAGCATTCCAATTCCACTGTTTTAGTTATTTTGAAATATATAATAAATTATTAACTCTAGTTGCCCTATTGTGCTACCAAACACTGCATCTTATTCCTTCCATCTAACATTCTCTTTGCCTATTGCAGGGTTAGAACCTCTAGTACAATGCTATAGAGAGGGGATGAGAGCAGACATCCTTGTCTTCTTCTTGATCTTAGGGGGAAAATTGTTCAGTCTTATGCCGTTAAGTGTGATGATAACTGTAGATTTTTCATGGGTGCTCTTTATCAGGTCAGGGAAATTCTCTTCTATTCATAGCTTGCCGAGAGTTTTTTTTTTTTTTAATGAAGAATGAATGTTGGATTTTGTCAAATCTTTTCCCCCGAGTCTACTGAGGTGATTTTATGGATTTTCTCTTTTAGTTTGTTAATATGGCAAATTACATTTATTGATATTTGATTGTTAAATCAATTTGCCTTATGGGATAAATTCTACTTTTATCCTTATATATTATTGAATTTTATTTACTAATATTTTGTGAAGGACTTTTGCATCTATGTTCATAAGGAGTATGCCTGTAGGTTTTGTTTTATTTTTTTCTTATAATGTATCTGTGAGGTATAATAACTTAATGCTTTTCTCACAGAAAGAGTTGGGAAGTATTTTTGCCCTTTCTAGTTTTCTGGAATAGCCTGTGTAGAAATGATAATATATCTTCCTTAAATATTTGGTAGGATTCTCCAGGGAAACTATATTGGCTTAGAGTTTTATTTGTGAAAAAGTTTTAACTACGCAGTCAATTTTTGAAATAGATAGGTTATCTATTTCTTCTGGAGTGAGTTTTGGTAGTTTGTATCTTTTAAGAATACCATTTTATCTAAGTTGTTGAATTTTTTGAGATAAAGTTGTTGATAAAATACCCTTGTTATTATTTTACTTTCTGTGGAATCTGTGATGCCACTTATTTCATTATATTGGTAATTTGTGTCTTCACCCTGTTTTTCCTCATCAATCTGTCTAGCGGTTTATCAATTTTATTGATTTTCTCAAGGAACTACCTTTTGTATTTATTGATTTTTTAAATTGCTGTTCTTTTTTTTCTTTTGTTGATTTCTGCATTATTTCTTTATGTTGCTTACTTTAGTTTAATTTGCTATTCTTTTTATCCTATGACTACTGATTAGATCAAGTTGCTTGATAGTGTTAAGTGTCTTGTATCCTTATTGATTTTTTATTTTTTTCTATCAATTATTGACAGAGGGATATTGAATTTTCCAACGCTAGTTGTAAATTTGTCTACTTCTTTTTGCAGTTCTATCAGTTTTTTACTTTGTGTTAGTTTGAAGCTTTATTATTGGGTACATAAACCTTTAGGATTGCTATATCCTTTTATAGAATTGACCCCTTTATCACTTTGAAGTGATACTTTTATCCTTTTTTAATATTCTTTGCTCTGAAATATACTTTATCTAATATTGATATAGCCACTCTGTGTTTTTTTTTAAATTAGTGTGCGATAGTCTATCTTTTCCATCTTTTTACTTTTAACTTCTTTTAGCTGTAGAGCACCACATATTTTGGGGCTCTAGATTTTATGTGGGTAGGTCTCTGATGTCACTTTGCACTTTTAAGGGACTAGGACTATATCTTCTCTCCCCCATATGTGTCTCATTAAAATGCTGGGGCAGAGCAGTTGGTAGTCTTATTTATGAATATACGGAGAAGGGCTCATTCTGGATATACAAGGTCATGGATTTTTATATGATCAAGTTGAATTTGCAATTCCTGATGGGCTATCTTGGGGTTATGCCCAGCAGGCAGTCAAATACATGTTTCTGAAACTCAGTAGATACTTGAATTCGTGGGTTAAGATGAATTTCCCTAAAAATACTGTGCAGGACAAGAGGACCAAGGATGAAAACGTAGCAAGCATGGATATTTAAAGAACCTGTAGTTTAGGAAAATTCTAATGTAGTAATATTTATGATAATAAATGTATTTTACATCTATGAATTGTTAAATGCAAAAAGCAGTGTATCCTATATAATGGGGGATTATTTGGATATTTCACTCTATGATCTGTAGTTTTTAATATTTCTTCTGAAGTACTTGATCTAAGTGTAATACCTCAGATAGCTTAAATTATCCATAAATATTTTTTTCTAAATTTAGTCTCAGATGTTGCAAGGAATTCAATTGTCCTGTTGAACAAGTTACATAAAGTGCTTGAAAGGGACTCAAGTTTGTCAGCTGTTTTGTTCATTACTCTTAGTGCCAAGTAATGCTACAGAGGATTCACATATCTTAAACCTTCAGTAACTATGTGATTCAATTGCCAAGTCTCATGAGTATTGTCCTTAATGATCTGTGTTCTCTGTTTAAGTGCTCCTGTTGTTGAGTAACCTTATCCTGATTAGAGGTGGGGAAAATAGTGGGATAATCCCATTATATACAGAAATGTCACAGGCTGGATTCTGCTTGTTGGAACTCTTGGCAGCAAACATGCAAGTTCCTGAGGGGTATGTAGGCTGTTCAGAAAATTGATCCTAAATAGGATTTTTTCTTAACTTTTAAATGTACTTGCTCCAACATTTTTAAATAGATACAATGATATATGATATAATATCTCTACTTAAACTTTTTTTCTTGTTGACTGTTGATTATCTGTGTAATTTATTGTACTTATTAACAATTCAAAGACAGGATAGAAAATCAGATGATTCATTATAAATGATTTATCTAGTAAGTAAACATTTCAAATTCTAACCCTGGTTTTATTATCGGCAGAGATTGTGATATGGGCAAGGTCATACTGTCTGCTGGTACTGCAGTTAATCCAACCTCCAAATTGCAGGAGGCTTCACAGTGATTGTAAAATTATGACTCTGCTGAAGACATGATTACTAACAGTTTAATCTACCCATCCCTTCATATTTTTTTATGAAATAAAAGTTTAATTTGTAGCAAAATGCAAGATGTGTGAACAGAGCCTCATCTCCAGTTGAGTTATCTTTCTAGCCACTTAGGTGATAAAATTACTTACATCAGGGCTGTGAGTTACTTCCTTGAAACATGGGACTGATTGTTACACTAATATCAGATGGATTTTTTCTAGGCCTACATAACTAAAACTAGGCCAGATATGTAAGTTAAAAATAATAAATACCATAAACAATAAAACAGATATTCTTAGTACATATACATTTATAAAAGTCCATTTTTATGTTCTCTCTTTCTAAAGAGACAACATGACAACATAAAATGCATCTATAGTCCCTCCTACATTCCTATTCATTCATTTCATATTTTTCAAAAAAATATTTACACATAGGGATTACAGTTTTTAAAAAACCAGTTTAACTTGTCATCTCAGTGATAAGATGACTAATGATCAGCAATGGTGATAACACAGCTCAGCAGACCATTTAATATTCTGAGCTAAAACATGCAGTTACAATGTGGAAATTTTCACTTTCACTAACATAATCAGTGAAGAGAAGATCATAGACCTGTAAAAAGATGATCCTAGAAACTAGGGTCAAGTTCAGTAAATATTACCCTCCAATATTGCTGTGAGCACCATTCATGGATGGGATTTGCTATTTACTGTCATCTCTTAAAATTGACTCATCTAGTGTAATTTTGAAATGATGGAAGCTGAATATTGACAATAGGAATGAACCAAACTACAGTATAATTAAATATAATGAAAGAAAAAATATATATTATGGAGGTATGTTGAAATGAATACAGGCAGCAGGCTTTCATGTATCATTGAAAAGTCAGAGTTACAGAGTAAAAATTTCAACAAAACCATAAAAATATATGTGTATCAAGATTTCTGAGGCAAGATGGCACCCAGTTTAATACCCTTTGATAGTAGTGTCTGAGCATCATCTGTCTCCATGAAGAAAATCTTCATGATAGTTACCTTAAGAAATGGATAAATTGTCATTTCTGTGATTGATGATTTTGGTTGATGAAAATCATTTCATTAGATTTTACCTCTTTCTATTCTTTCTTTAAAAAATTATATGAGTAATGCATGTTGTTTTTAGAAAAATTAGAAAAGAAAAAAGATTATGAAATTGCATTGTACTTTTATTTGTACTTTTTACAAAATATGATCTTTTATACATTATTTTGAAACTTAATATTTGTTTTTTCTTAATGATATCATTAGGTAAAAATATTTCAGTTAGCCTTAAGAAAAAAGATGATTACTACTATTAGGTTCAACATTAGTCCCTTTCTTTTACAGCATTTTTCTATTAATGTGGAAAGAGCAGCAGTAGTGACACTGAATTGAAACATCATAAAATTATATGCAATGAATCTCTTAACTTGCAAATCTGACAACCAAATGCTTTAACTATGGGAATCCACCTGAATTTTCTATTTTCATCAACCACCTTTGTTATATTAAGATTTCTTCATAGTAATTCTGACAGTTACAAGGTAATGATCTGCAAAATAGTAAATCATTTTTTAGCAAATCATAGAAATACAATAATAGCAATAAGCATAAAACTCCTCATCTTTTTTCTTTTTGTCTTCAAAATTGCTTCATCTTTGATTTATCTCTCATATTCTCACACATATCTTATCTTGATCAATATCTATCTCCTTCATTACAGTGCTATCTTTAGCTGGTGAGTACCTCCTCTGGGTGAAGACTGTTCCACAGAGACTTACTTTCTCGGTTTTCCTGATCATAGCATTAGCCAGCACTTAAGATGCATAAGTGTATTAGTCACAGCCTAAATTTTACAAGGATATTTCATGGAGAAATAGACTTTTGGTACTTTTTAATGTTTAAAGTGATTTTGAAGTGGTTTTGTAGAAGAAAACATTTTTTTTTCCTATGGCTAGCAGCTGTCAACTGCACTCCTCTTCATTTTCTAGGTTGGTGGAAGACTCAAACCCAGATATCACTCTCTGGCCCTCTTACTGTTCTTTCCTGATTTCTGTAACATTCAGTTTGAAACAAATGTTAAAGCAGTGCTGCTATTGGTTTGAGCTATGGTTATAATAGTGAAAACTTAAGTATAAAATTTTAGGTAAATAATCCAAATCATAGCTGACCAGAGATATATGGCTTGAGACTTGTCATTTTTGTTAGGAAACTGCATATAGGATGTCAAGCTTTTATCCAGCTATGGTGTCTGTAGTGCCTGTCTCCACACTAGGGGATTGTAGGGGCAAAGGGAAGGTTTGCTGAAAATCATCTGGCAGATTAACAGGAGAAAAGGCATACAAAATGTATTAACTTGCACACATGTGCATGGGAGTCATACAAATAGGAACTCCAAGAAGGGCCAGATGGTGATGCTTAAATACTCTCTTCATTAGAGAGATATGTATAGACCTGGGAGGCAGGTGGGAGGCAGACATTATGGGAAGTAGGGTGGGGCGGGGGACTTCACAGGAGAAAAGATTATTTTATCATGCAGGTAAAGCCCGTCACGTAATCTCTTGGAGCTGCTCTCAGAACGATAGTTGGAAAGTCTGTCTGAGCTGGTGAGGACTCCCAGTCTCTTTTCTTGTCTTCCCAAGTGGTTGGTCTTTCCTGGTTATTTCATGGGATCGTTATGGTGAAGGTTTAAGACAATTGCATTTCTTTTGGAAGGACGCTTCCTTGGTCAGGTGAGGAGATCCCAAAGAGAGTCCCTCCCTGTGCTTGGGGTGGGGGGCAAGAAAATATTAGAGGGACCTTGATTCTGAGGCAATTTCTAAGGTTTCATGACAAAGCACGAGTCTTTGAGGTATCAGTTTCTGACCCCCAGCAGAGTATAACAGCATCCTCATTTAAATTCAGATTTGCCTTGTGATCCAAATACTTTTATTCCAGGACTTTGGTCACAAGGTAAATTTGGGCCTTTTTTTTTTTTTCAGGAAAATTCATCCTTTCCCTGAAAAATAGGGCACTTTGCTCAGCTCTGACAATAAGACCATCAGTACTTTCTGCATTCACTTTCTTTTCCTTATTACAGAGATTCCTCCAGATTGGGCATTGAGTATTTTTGTGGGAGTTTCTTTTCACTCATTTCATAGTGAGAGGCAGCATACACAAAGGTTAAGAGCTTGAGTTTTTAATTCATAGAGTGGTAGGGATGAGGGGCTTTGGGGGATTGAGGGGAGTCTGGGTTGAATCTTGGCTCTGCCACCTGTAGTTCTTTGGCCTTGAACAAGTTACTAGTCCTCTCCAAATCCAATGTCTTTAAGAAATTGAGATTATTTGTACTAAATGCAGAGCTATTATTACTAAACGTAGATCTTCAATAAAACAATGGTTTAAAAATTTTAGCATCATAGTCACACCCTGGGGGCTTCACACACTTGTTACTATTAATTTAAAATCTTTTATGAGATTCTCTCTGATGTTCCAGTTTAGGGGAAGAGCACTTGGGCTCTTTGTGCTTCTCCAAGACTCTTTTTCTCCTTTAGGAACCTCTCAGAAATCCCACTTTTTGCATGTATTTTTGTATACATCCTCAATTTAACAGAAACTGCAAAAATATTGCACTCGGACATGATTGCGAATGTTTACTTCTCCCCATCTGGATTTAGCATTGTTGTCGAAACCACAAAGGGGTTTCAGTCTAGGTCCAGTTACTCTTCATACAAAGATCCAATTATTGAGACAACGTTGATTGCCAAGGAGGAAAGGAATTTTATAATGACAGATGTCTTGTCAGAAGAATGGGAGAAGCTGCCTCAAAGTCATCTTCCCAACTAATGGAGAGCATGAGCTTTTAAAGGAGGGGCCAGTGCCTTGAGGCAGGATGTGATGTAACTAATCAGGGGCTACCCTGCATTGGGAGCAAGTAGTGGGGGATGATGAATCAGTGTTAGGATGTCTTGGTGTGTGTGTGTGTGTGTATGTGGGGAGTGGGGGGTGCTTCGGAATTTCTGTTCTTTTGTCTTGCAGAAAATCCACCATTTCAGGGAAGCAATTCAAAAGGTCAAGTAGTTAGGTGAGAGCATTATAAAAAAACATAGGAGTTATTGAAATTTTTTCATGGAGCTTGTTACAGCATCTGCTTGTCTGTCTTTCCAGCGAATAGTTTGGGATGCAGTCTAGGCTTTTTGTTTGTTCTTTCTGATGTCATATAAATCATGCTACACTGTACACCAGCCAGCATAATGTGCTGTCTGTTACTGCTTTCTGATGATGACAATGATGATGAATTATGTATAAATAAAAAACCATAATATTTTTTAGGATGAATTTATCCCAATATTAGATTAAATTTAATTAGATTTTAATCTGACCAATGAATGTACTCTGTAGCCATTGTTATTTAATTCATAGGCCGTGTGTGTGTGTGTGTGTGTGTGTGTATGGATGTGTGTACTTCATGTAAATATGTATTTAAATTTAACAATTTTACTAAAGCTGCTACTGAAAATTGCTGCATGGCAAGGCATTAATATCTCTGGGAACCCCTAATAAGAGTAATTAGAAAAGGTGATTTAAATAGAAAAGTATTTTGGGATTTGTTTGTTAAAGGTTGTAGAGGTCTATGGAGAACCTTATCCCTGAATTACAACTGAATAGGCTTTTTATAAATTAATCTGAGCTAGGAATTATTTTTTTGAATCCCTCATGTGAAATTCTACCTAAAACTTATTAAATAACATGGAAATTAAATGTAATTTCCTTCCCGGAAATGATTATCTTACAGAAAGGGCCAGATGAGCAAAGCCTACGACGTCAAGATGCCATTTTAATACAGTAATACTGCCACCTTTGTCCTCAGTGCTTCCCTCTTTGTAAGGAAGGGGCTACTCTACTAATCTGATCTTACTCTGTTCATTACTTTTAAACTCACATATTTCTCAAATTTCCCTACCAATAAAGAACTTCCCTTTCACATTTTTTTTTTTTTTTTTTTGAGATAGAGTCTCACTTTGTTGCCCAGGCTAGAGTGAGTGCCCTGGCGTCAGCTTAGCTCACAGCAACCTCAAACTCCTGGGCTCAAGCGATCCTCCTGCCTCAGCCTCCCGAGTAGCTGGGACTACAGGCATGCGCCACTATGCCCGGCTAATTTTTCTATATATATTTTTAGTTGTCCATATAATTTCTTTCTATTTTTAGTAGAGACGGGGTCTCGCTCTTGTTCAGGCTGGTCTCGAACTCCTGACCTTGAGCAATCCACCCGCCTCGGCCTCCCAGAGTGCTAGGATTACAGGCGTGAGCCACCGCGCCCGGCCCCCTTTCACATTTTTTAAGCTCTTAAACATAATTTTAAAAATTCACCATGCAGGTTTTCTTAATATTTTACTTAAAATTATCTTACTGTATCTTCCCTTTATTACTTCTTATTTGGCTATACTGATTAATGATTTTTTTGAGGTCTGTCATCCCCAAATGTGACAGCTATTATCCTGCCTCCTCAGTCAGCATTTTCCCCCTTTTTCCATCACTGAGCATGCCCAGATCTTTTGCCCTTTAATTGTGAAGATTGTTTTGGGAAACTTGCACTTTTAATTATTAAATTTTTAAAAGCTGTGAGCTCTCACTTTCTTAAAGTGTCATCTCCTTACCTGTACACAGTGTCCCAATTGATAATTAAACCTTGTCAATGGAGATCAGTTCCTTGGTTCCTTACTATAAGTTATCAGGCTAATTCTTTTGGGGGTACTTATGATAACATCTACTTTAATTAATAAAGATTTTAATTTTCAATTTGTATGGCATATAATTATTTTTTCATACATTTTATAAGTTATGTTAAAAGAAAAACTTTAGACAAATTAAATTTAACAGAGTTTACTTGAGCAGAGAAGGATTCATAAATCGGGCAGCCCCCCCCCCCCCCCAAACCAGAGTAAGTTCAGAGTCTGGTGCTGCCATGTGGTTGGAGAGGATTCGTGGACAGAAAAAGGAAAGTGATATACAGAAAACGCAAGTGAGGTACAGAAATAGCTGGATTGGTACAGCTCAGCATTTGCCTTATTTGAACAGGATTTGAACAGTTGGGTGCCTGTGATTGGCTGAAACTTGGCAGTTGGTACAAGAGTAGGTTATAGTATGTTTACATATCCAGTTAAGTTACAGTTCACTATGTATGGAGGAACATTTAGGTTGAATTGCAAGGAGGCAGCTTTAGGCTAAACTTAACAGTTAAGAAGTTTTTGTTATTATGAATTAATGCTGTATATTTGAGAAATTAAGGCCCCAGAACAGAGGTTATATCATACAAGAAGTTAGCAGCTAAACCTAGTTTTGACAACTATATTTCTGGATAACTGGATGTTTTTGTACTACTAATAAAATCTCTAATTTGTCGTTACATCAATTATTTTATAAATAGTTTTGAACACTTGTATTTAGAGCATTTTCTTAGGAACTGGGAAAGATATTATGATAATTCAGACAGGAATATTATCTTTACAACTCTTGCAGTGTAGTAGGGAAGAAAACATATGCACACAAATAACTATATTATAAGATTAAAAGGACAAGTACCATAAAGGAGAGAGAACATAAGTATTATGGGATTATTAGGAGAGAAGTAAGACTTTGATGTGAAGGAAAAGGAGAAAACTTTGTGAGAGAGGAGGCATTTGGTATATTCCTCTAAGGAAAATCAGAATTGGTAGCTCCTTGGGAAATACGGGATGGAGAAAGCAGCATGAGCAAAACTAAGGAAGGAGGAAAGCACAGGGTGGCAGTGGTGTTGGGAATAGGAAATGAATTCACCTCTGTCCAAGTTTATGAGGCATCAGTGAGAGCAGGGGACTTAGAGTTGAACTTGTGGTTTGGGGTTCTTTATTATTAGATTATTTTATAAACATTCGGACCTTGATGAAAACATGCATAAGTAGATCCATGGTTAAGAGAGATTGTTATGCTTTGTTATGATGTTCAGTAGTAAGGTTATATGTGAAGGAAGAGGTGGATTATATATCATTTATTTGGCTGTAAACACTCTTATTCAATTTCACATCCCAACCTATGTATCACGGGCATTATTGGCCCAAAGTATTGACAGAGTAGTAGTGGTTCTCCTATATTTTGTGATTTTAGGGATACCAGGAAAGATTGTTTTACAAAATTCTCTGTCCTCTAACACCTTTTATTTTCTTATACGTAGTCTCTAAAAGTAAATGATCAATGCCTTGATATATTTCCCCTATTATGGGCATAGTCTGGGAGCCTGTGCAGAGAAAGGATAACTACAAGGGGAATAATATTTCTGGAAGAATATCTGGGGCAAACTTGTTTTTTATGTTTTTGACTGACTTCATGATTTTACTTACTTTGTTTTGCTATATCTCTGAAATACATTGAATATAAGTAAATATATGTGTATAAAGTATATAAATATAACACTGAGTTCATTAGCAGTTTTTATATACTTTTAGTTAATAAAAATTAAATAAAATAATCAGTGTTTCATACCTAAAAGGTGTTTTCTAGTACATGGAATCAGGAACCAGACCTTTAGTGGGTTGTTGGATTAGGGATTCTTCTCTGGAGGAAGATTGGCTGTGCCTTCTTAATGACTACCTTGATTTCTGTTAATGAGCTATTCAGATGTATAAAAGAACAATTAAGTTCACTCTCAGCCTTCTGCTATATTATTTTAATCTTGTATAAATAGTCTTAAGTCATTTTATTCTAAATTGATTTTATTTTATATGATGTCGGCTTTTTACTTAGAAAGAAAATACTTGAAGAGCTAGCATATGGTTAACTCAAGCTGCTCTTCATTTGCCGCTACTGTTAGTGTATTTCATGCTCTTCTCAGTGGCCTTTTTCCCTTATTGTCTGTTATTTCTTCTTCTATGTAAGACCCATTGCCTTCATACTGCTCTTGGATATTTGGGCCTTCCTCACTGTTCTTCCTTACCTGGGTCTGTTTGGTTCATCCAGTGCCCTAACAAATCTAGGCTTCTTTCCCCATCATCTTCAGCCTTGCTTTTTGTTCCTAATATTGCTTATTTGTTCTTTTCTTCCTTTCCTCCCACCCTCCCTCCTTCTCTTCCCTCTCCCCTTTCTGGTACCTAGAACATAGAGGCTTGTATATTTTGTTAGTATTTATGAAGGACCTGCTTTTAATTTTGTTGACAATCTCTGCTGTTTGCAGTTGTTTTCTGTTCTATTAATTTTTGGTCTCATCAGTTTCTCTCTTTGAACTTAATATACTTTTTGCTTTATATCTGTTAAAGTTGAATGTTTACTTATTCTAAATATTTGTTTTTTTTAAATAAATAAAGGCAATTAATTAAGGCAATTAATTTACTTCTTTTTTTTTTTACCCTTTTTTATTATTTCATCTTATTGTTATGGGGGATACAGAATTGCAGGTTACATACGTTGCCCATGTACCGCCTTTCCCCCCAATAATTTGCTTCTTGATACTACTTTGCCTCCCACAGGTATAGTTTGTTACATTTTCATTTACTCCTAAATCTAAATATTTCATAATTTCCATTGTGATCTCCTCTTTTTTCAAAAATACTTTATTTTTTAAAGTAGTTTTAGATTTACAGCAAAATTGAAAGGAAGACATAGAGATTTCCACGTATGTCTTGCCCCCACACATGTATGGTCTCCCTCATCGTCAATGATAATGTTCTTTCCTTTCTTCCCTTACTCCCTTCCCACCAGAGTGATATATTTGGTACAATTGATGTACCTATATTGACATATCCTATATCCTAACAGCTATAGTTTACATGAAATAGGGTTCACTCTTGGTGTTATACATTCCATGGGTTTGAACAAATGTATAATGACATGTATCCACCGTCATACAGTATATTTTTCACTTCCCTAAAAATCCTGTGCTTTGCCTGTTCATCTCTCCTTCTCTGCTTATCCCAGCCTGGGATCACCCAACTGGTGATCTTTTTACTGTCTCCACAGTTTTGCTTTTTCAAGAATGTCATAGAGGTGGAATCACACAGTATGTAGCTTTCTCAGGTTGGCTTCTTTCACTTAGTAGTATGCATTTAAGTTTCTTCTATGTCTTTTCATGGCTTGATAGCTCATTTTCTTTAATGCTAAATAATATTTCATTCTACTGAAGGATATCTTGGCTGATTCTGTTTTAGCACTTATGAATAAAGCTATTATAAACATCCATGTGCAAGGTTTTGTGTGTACATAATTTTTCAACTCTTTGGGTAAATACTAAGGAGCATGATTGTTGGATCATATGATAAAGTATAGTAGTATGGTTAGTTTTATAAGAAACTGCCAAACTGTCTTCCAAAATGGCTGTATCATTTTGTATTCCCACCAGCAATGATTGAGAGTTTCTGTTGCTGCACATCCTTGTCAGCATTTGATATTGTCAGTGTTCTGGATTTTGGTCATTCTGTTAATAATAGGTATGCAATGGTATCTCATTTTTGTTTTAATTTTCATTTCCCTGGTGACATACATGATGTGGAACATCTTTTCATATGCTCAGATTTCATCTGTACATCTTTGATGAAATGTCTGTTAAGATCTTTAACCTATTTTTTAATCAGGTTGTTTGTTTTCTTATTGAGCTTTAAGAGTTCTTTGTATAATTTAAATAACAGTTCTTTATCATGTATGTCTTTTGCAAATATTTTCTCCCAGTCTGTGGCTTCCCTTCTTATTCTCTTGACAGTGTCTTTCATAGAGCAGAAGTTTTTTAATTTTAATGAAGTATGGCTTATTAATTATTTTTTCATGGGATCATACCTTTGTTTTTGTATCTAAAAAAGCCATCACCAAACCAAAGTGATCTAGATTTTTTCCTGTCCATTTTGAGTTAATTTTTATGAAGGTGTAAGGGCGGTGTCTAGATATCCAGGTATTCAAGCACCATTTGTTGAAATGATTATCTTTCTTCCACTATATTGCTTTTACACCTTTGTCAAAGATTGGCTATGTTTATGTGGGTCTATTTCTGGGCTATCTATCTCATTCCATTGATCTATTTGTTCTTTCACCAATACCACACTGTCTTGATTATGGTAGCTTTATAGTAAGTCTTGTAGTGGATTAGTGTTAGTCCTCCAACTTTGTTCTTCTTCAGTATTGTGTTGGATAGTGATCTATGTTTTAATGAATTATTCACGAGTGCATTTTTAATCTATCTTTATTGTTGATTTTTACCAATTTTATTATTTAAATATTTAGCATTCATTGTGACATTTCATGTGACTTAGTATAGGGACACTTTTTGTAAGTATCCACATATGCTTAAAAAGAATGTGTATTTTCTGCGCGGGATTCTAAAAATATACATTAAATCAAGAACATATCTAATGTTAGATCTAAATCCTTATTAATTAATGTGTTCTTATGTTTCTAATAGTGGTGTGTTAAAATCTCCCACTTTAATTGTTGATTTTTTTTGTTGATTTTTCTTTGTAATTTTATCACTTAAAAGTTTAGAACTATTTTGATAAGTACATACAAATTCATGATTGTCCTATCTTCTTGACGTGCTTTTCCCTTAATTATGATTTAGTGTACTTCTTTATTAGTAGTAGTAATTTTTCATCTAATGTCTGTTTTGTCTGATACTACTATTGCTACAACAATTTTTTGTTATTTCTTTGTGTATATTTTTTCATGAATTTTCAACCTTTATATGTCCTTTGGTTTTAAGCATGTCTTTTATATCCAACACTTGAGCTGAATGTTATTTGTATTGTATTATCTTATTTGATAATCTCTATTAATAAGTGAGAATAATCTGTTAATATTCATTGTATTTATTGAGAATTTATATTTATTTTAGGTTTCTGTTTATTTTCCACTTTTTTTCTTTGCTTTTTTCTAATCTCTTGCCTTCTTTTGGCTTGATAAAGTTTTCAAAAATTACTATATAATTTCTCCAATAGTGTGGGAGCTATACTTTATATTTCCGTTCTATTAAAAGTTACTCTTAACTTTTTAGTGGAAATATTTGTTTCTAGATTTTTATTTAAATGTTACTCAGTGTATTTATTCTCTTTATCTTAAGCAAGACAAGGACCCTGGACCCTTAATCCATTAACTATTTCCTTCTATGCCTTCCCTCCCCCTTCCTGGTTATTGAATTTAAAATTTTAGTTCCACATTAAAAAACCACATTAATTGCTCTTTTAAGTTTTTGTAGGTGATAGCTATTTAAATTTATAAACATACTTCATCAGTTTCTGCACTTGCTATTTCTTTCTTGTTCCATTCCTTCTTTTTGGGCTCTCTTCTTTTTGTGAAATTTATCCATTAGCAGCTCTTTTGGGATCTATATGGTGCTGTGTGTAAGATTTCTTAGACTTAGTATTTCTAAAGCTTTTTATTTTGTTCTCACTTTTGCATGATAGACTGATTTAGAATTTTGTATTTATTGTTATTTTTCTCTCTCAGATGTTTTAAGATGTTATTTGCGTTCTGTCAACTATCACTACTGTCTGGAGTTCTTTTATCAAAGTTGTCATCCTCTCTAGATAGTGTGTCTTTTCTCTATGTGAAAATTTAAGTTTCTTATTCATTTATTCACTATTCTTCAAATATTTATTGATTTCCAGTTAGTGTTCTAGGCACTAGGGATACCTCAGTGAACAAAGCAGTGAAAAGTCCCAGCACTCATAAACCTTGCAGTCTAGGGAGTGAGTAAATAAGTTAAAATAAAGTTAGCTGCTGTAATAAATTAAACCCCTAATTATCACTGGCTTGATGCCTTGATATTTTATTTTTTATTCATCAAACTGTCCCAGTTAGATAGTTCTCCTCCAAGCGATTATTAAATGAGACAGACTTCTACTTGGTGGCTCTGCCATCTTTAACATTTGGTGTTAATTGTCAATGCTATCCTAGGGTCACCTTCATTCCAGCAGCCAGAGGGGGGAAAGAGCATGGAGGATTGCATGGGAGGTTTTTATGGATCGGGTCTGTAAGTGACACTTATCATTTTGACCCACATTCTTGTGGCAAGAACTCAGTCACTTGCCTACGTTTAATATCAAGGGTGCCTGGGGAAAGTAGTCCAGCTGTGGGCCCAGGAGGAAGAGAAAACATATTTGGAAGAGAAGAGAGCCTAGGAGGAAGAGAAAACACATGGCAGTCTCTGCCATGGAGAGACAGATAATAATAAGTGAAACACACAGTATATTAAATGGTGTTAGTGTTAAGGAAGAAAATAAAACAGGGAGGGTTGCATTTATACATGGGTGGCTGGCGAAGGCCTCACTGAGAGAGTATTTTTGAGTATACACCTGGAGAAGTGAGGGGTTTGTACCTTGTGGAGATCTGAAAGATAAACACTTGCAGGCATAGAAAATAGCAAATGCAAATATCTTGAGGTGGGGCAAGCCTGGCCTGACCAGAGCAGCAGGGAAAGCTTGTGGCTCTGGGAGAGGGAGCAAAGGGTGGGAGGGAAAATAAGATCAGCAAGGTAACAGATAATGTAGGCCCTATGCGACATTGTAAGACTTCCATTTTTATTCTGAGTGTTGATGCTCAAAACCATCAGCAGGTTTTGAATGGAGGTCAATATCTGACTTATGTTTTATTGGGATAACTCTGGTTGCTGTGTCGAGAATAGACTGTGGATGGGGTAGGGAGTAGAATTAGACAGGTGATTTAGGAGGCTATTCTGATAATCCAGGTGAGAGAGAATGGTGGTTTGAACAAGAGTGTTAATAGTAAATGTGGTGTGAAGCTATCAGATTCTGAATGTATTTTGAAGGTAGAGCTGACAGGATTTGCTAATGAATAGGATTTGGGATGTGCAAAAAAGAGAATAGAGGATGATTGTTTGGCCTCAGTAACTGGATAAATAGAAATGGAAAGTTATTGGAAAAATATCAGAGCTCAGTTTTAATATGTAAAATTTGAGATGGCTTTGTGACATCTGCATAAAAATGTGAATAGCCAAGGGAAGAGGACCAGGCTGAAAATGTGTTTGCCTCTTATCACCACAGAGATGGATGGTATTTAAAGCCATGAGGCTGGATGAAATCACAAAGTAAATATATGTGGTAGAAAAGAAAAGAGATTCAAGGTCTGAGCCTTGAGACATTCTAATATACTGAGATCAAAAGAGTTGAGAAGGAACTAGCAGAGGAGACTGAGGAGATAAGAGAAGGTAAGACAATCTAGGACACTGTTGGTTCCTGGGAGCCAAGTACAGAAAATATTTCAAAGAGGGGGCAGTGATAACATGTGTAAAATGCTAATAGGTCAACTAAGATGAAGACTAATAATTGACAATTGTATTTAACAGTGTGAAGGTTATCAATGACCTTGATAAAAGGGATGACAGGTTGCATTTAGCAGGAAGCAGACTCTGAGGTGGAGATGAGCAAGAGGTTTGTTTGTTATGAGTGCTCCTGGAATCACTATTTGTGGAAGGAAAGGAAGGAAGCAAGAATTGTCTGAGGTAGAAATTGAGCTGTGATGCAGTCTAGTGAAGACTTCAGCCAGTCCCGTGGGGGGTTCTGATGTTGAATTGACCTATTGTCCTGAGTTGGGACAAGTTATCTGGATCTGCATAAACCCCTCGTTGTCAAGTCACTGGAAGTGGACTGCCCTGGAATGGGGCATGATTTTGAGCAAGGTGACTCCTTAGTCAGTGCAATTCTGAAGAAGGTTTATAGCTGAGGGCAGTGTTTCAGTAACATTTCCAGAAACTGGGTAATAAGTTCTTCAGAGGCTCTGAATAGAGCACCACAGTGTCTACTAGAAGCAGTTTAGATAGATAGGGTAGCAAGAGAAAAAGCCTGAGGAGAGTGGGTTCAAAAGAGAATGGGAAGACAGAAACGTGAAACAGTGAACTTAGATAACTCTTTTTATCTTCATTTCTAATGCTCACTAGGAAGTATTTGGATGTATTTGTTTTTATTCTTCTTGTTTGGCATCTGGAGTATACTGTCAATCTTAAGATTCATGTAATTTTTTAATACTGATACTTCAAATATTGCTTTTCCTCCATTTCCTTTTTTTTCCTGGAACTTCCTTGGTATGTGTTGGAATCTGTCAATCTATCCTTTATCTCTTTTAATTATTATTTCATCTTTTTTTGTATTTCTTTTTGTTGGCTTTTGGGAAATTCCTCAATGTTATTTTCTAATTCACCGATTCTTTTATACTGTGTCTAATCTAGATTTTATTCTGTATATTGGGTTTATACATTGTTTTTAAAGAATGTATTTTTATTTTAAGGATTCTTATATATTCTATTTCATATCCCTATTTTACATCTGTCTCCTTTGTTTCATGTTTTTATATTCTCTTTTAGAAATATTTTCTCCATCTCTTGGTGGAGGCTTAATCTACTTACTTTAATTTTTTTCATATTCTTTTATTATTTTCGTTTCCTATGGAGTGAATTACTATTCCAATTGTTATTATTGTCTCTGTCTCCTAGTGTTAGTTTTGGACATATGTTTTATAATTTTAAAATTATTTTATAATAATTTTCAGGCTTATGTAGAATAGGAAGTTTTATATTTTATTAATATTGACTTTTATACTCATCACTCTGATTGACAGTATTGTAGTTGCTACTGGGTTTCTCAGTTCAGAACTAGGTTTTACATTGATTTCTTGGGTCTCCTGCCCCTATGATATTGATGATATTCCAAATCCTATTTCTGAGCCAGTGGTTAATGTGGCTAGATCTTAGTGGTGAGAGATGTCTGTATCCTCTGCCTCTTCAAACATGGAGCTTATGAGAAGCCCTTGCCTCAAGCAGTAGTTAGAAGTTGTATTTTCTACCTCTTCTCGGCTACGGTTTTTAGGGGAGCCTGGCCCTGATCCCCTCCCTCATGTGGAGACTATTCTGGGTTCTGGTTATTCTGCTGGAGCTGAACTGCAGGTTACCCCTGCCTGCTGCTGGGAGCTGGGACAGCATCCATAGCTTCAGTCTCATCATCACTCTGCATTTGTTTTCTATTTCTGGTCCTTGAAGATGACTAAAAGTACATCTCTACCTTATTTATGCCTGTGTCATTCCTTAGGGAAAAGCTTTTAAATAGATATTGCTGAGAAAAAAACAGGTGCTTTGATATTTGTTATTCAATGTGTTATTCCTCTCGGGGATTTTTTTCCTAGAAAGTAGTAAATGCTAGACATGGCACTGTATGTCTCAATAATGTGGTAGTTGTGGACATTTTTAGCTCTTTTGGGAACATGTTTCTAAAGTTATCCCATGTAGTATGCAAAATATTATCCCTGTTTATCTTTTATCCTCACTTCCTCTTTCTTTTGTTTTAATCCTTTACAAAATCCATAGAGTAGAATTTATCACTATGTCCTTCCATGCATGTCATGGCCCTGGAATTTCCTTCATTTCTTGTTTGATTATATTGACCAGTATGACCTTGAGGTACTCTCCTTCCTTCCTTGTGTTCTCTGTTCTTTCCGTGCTGTTCCCATTCTCCTTGAGTCCTGTGCTTGTCCTTTTTCTGAGAGAACTCATTCTCTCTCTTGGCTTTACATATCATCTCTGTTTTAAAGGACTTTCAAATTTGCATGTTCAATATAGAAAAACAATCCAAGAAGTGACAAATATGGAAATGAGTAATCACTGGGTGGGGCCAGGCCTAGGCTCTGTAGTAAATGTTTTCATACATTTATTCATTTGGTCTTGCATTTTACCTATAGAAGGGGTTAGGCCAAGAGAGTTAAGTAAGTTGCTGTCCTAATTTGTTTGGGACTGAGGCAGCTCCCAGGATACAGGACCTTCAGTTTTAAAGCCAGGAAGGTCCTGGACAAACTTGAACAAATCAGTCACTTAAGGCCTAAGGTTAATGACTAGGAAGTGACAAAGCCTGGGCTTGAACCGTGACCCATCTGTGCCTAAAGTCTTTGCTTGTCACTAGAATGTTATATTGTCTCCGTCAGAACAAAGCAGAAAAAAAGGATTGAATCACAGAGTAGGTAGAAGGTAAAGAAATAATTGATGGAGGGAAAACACTGTTTTCTGAAAGGAATTTCATCAGAAGGAATTGTACTGTATCGGAAGTCAGGAGACCAGAATTCTAGTTCCAGTTCATTCATAGACTCATGTTAAGTTGAAATCGCTTAACTCTCTATGTTGCTCTTTCCTCACCTGTAAAAGGAGGGGCTAACAAGATGACTGCTAAGGTTCTTTCCAATTTTCAGATAATGTTACTTAAAACTATCTCTTAAATATAAACTCTCTAAAACCATTTCAGAGCCTATAAATATTAGCTAGATTTTACAAGGTCATAGGGAAAAAAGAAACCTGAAAATGGAAGCTGGGATTTACAATATTTCATGATTTGTTCAAATTTCTATGTCTAGCTCTTTAACATTAGTATTTCTCAGCACAGCATAATTCTATTGAAACGCTTTAACATTTTTGGCCTTTAATTTGTTGTAATTAACTTTATGGTGTTTTCATCATTGTCTTTAACTGTTTACAGTGTCTCAAAAATCTCAGCGGGAACTGCTTTATAAATCAAGTTTTATCTGTTTATTGTTATTTATAAAATGTTAATGATTTCTCTTTAAGGGGTGTGTGATTAATAGCTGAGAGAATGTACGTTTACAACAGCACTGTTTTAATCTGTGAAAATCACAAGAAAAACAGTCACAACATGCCACAATTATCATTGAAGGCATAACTGCATGTATTGATGTGGGAATCTTGATAAGATATTTTGAAAACATTTATGATATAATAGTCTGCTTAGGAAATAAAGCACTATTATCTTTTTGTTCCTGGACACATGTGTACTAATGAGTATGTTTTTAACTGAAATTCCTCTGAAATAAAATTTATAAGACATAGCTTCTAATATTTTAACATTTTATTCAAGAAAAGCCTCACTGTTCCTATTACCCATACCCTTCATCTTCCTGTCAGAATCTGAAGGTTGAATTCGAAGACTGAAATGGGAATTTGAGGTGAGAAAAGTGTGGAATAATGTGGACTTTTCTGAAACCAGTTTTTGGAGAGAGAGAGAGTGTGTGTGTGTGTGTGAGTGTGTGTGTCTCTATGTATTTCTTTACCACTCACTTTGGACCAAAGTACTTAGCTCCTTTTCTCATTTGGATAATTATGGCCTTCCTATCAAGATAAGTGGATGAATAAAATTAAACAAGCAAAGGCCTTTAGTCATATTGCAAAAATTCATGACAAGTTACACAGGCATTGCAGCAATAGTAAGATTACTAAATAAATATTAGGAACTCTGAGAAAACTGAGAAGATTATAATAGTTCAGGACTTCCTTGCAGGAATTCAAATCAGCAGCTTTTTATGGAGTATTTTTTACTTGGCTAGCCATGTGCTCAGTCTTATGGGAGACATAAAAGAAATTTTACAAACTAGTTCCTGCCCTGGTGGGGTTTACAATCCAGTACAGATATTGGTGGCTTTTAGCAAAGCGCTATGCTTCATATTTCTTTTGAGGGAGGATAAGAAGAGAAGTGAAACTATCTGTAGTGACTAGGGTAGTATTTTCAGCGTTTTAATAGGTTATTTTGAAAAATTAATACAGTGTACATTATTGTTCAGTAAAGTTTAGTTGATATATAACATATAATTGGAAAAATTCACAATTCCCAAGCGTGCAGCTCGATGAATATTCACAAAGTGAACATGTCTGTATAAGCACATACAATTAAGGAGTTGAACATTACCAGTACCCCAGAGGCCCTGCTGGTACCCCAATCTCAGACATTGTACTCTTTCCCCAAAGGTCACCATTATCCCGTGTCTTGTCTATTTTTGAACTTTACGTTAATGAAAGCATATGTTCTCTTTATGCTGACTTCTTTCCAAATTATATGTGTCAGAATCAGTATGTCTCTGTGTATAGCAGTTCATTCTCACTGCTGTGAGGTATAAATAAAATTGCATGGTATAAATAAAATACAAATTATTTATTCCGTCAGTGGACATTTGGGTTGCTTCTGGTTTTTAGCTGTTACAAAATAGTGCCGTTATGATCATTCTTATCTGTGTCTTTCAGACCACATTAGAAGCCATTCTTTTGGCTTAGTTAGGTATAGATTTAGTTTTTTCAGATAATGCCAAATGGTTTCCCAAAGCTTACCAATTTGTACTCCAACAGGCAGTGTATGAATATTTCAGTAGCTCTATATCTTCATCAACATTTGGTATTTTTTAAAAGCCATTTGATTAGGTGTGTGATAGTTGTGATTTTGCTTTGTATTTCCTAGATGATGAATGAGTTTTGAATGAGCATTATTCAAAGATGAATGAGCATCTTTTCATATGCTTGTTTCCCATTTGGTTGCCTATTTTGTATTACGTTGTCTATCTTTTTTTATTGATTTGTAAAAGTTTTATATATTGTGTATGTTATATATGTGTTTATAATTTTGGATGACAAATGGACTAAAATGCAATATTTCAGTTACCTCTAGTATTGACCTCTTTACTCAGAAATGGCTCTATCTGACATTGATTGTTTCCTTTCTTTCCCCAAGTTACTCTACTTAGCCACTGTGGAATGACATTTTTATCTCACCAACCCCAGCCTATCATCTGTTGGTAATTGTAGATTTTCAGTGACCTTCAATGTACATGTTCATGTATTGCCAAATCCTATTTTATTCATCTCTGTATCAAAACCTAAAATAAGATCACAGATAAACTCCATAGCTTATTGAATATGGCTCAGAACACTTGTTTTTACCCATTTCAAGAGGCAAAAGGTGAAAAAATGAGTATATTTTATAGCTAAAAAGAGCAATTGAAAAAATTTTAAAGTATAATGGGAAAATGTTCTCAGTTTAGCATCTCCTTTTTAATGAGTTGAGAACTGAAATGAAATTAACCACTTTCTTTTGTGATTGAAAGATTTGAATATTTTATGTAAAACTGGGAATATTTGAGATCTCTTAATTAATGTCAGTGTCCATGCATGCCCACAAGGGAATAGAAGATAACATCTCTTTTATGAAATAGTCAAATCTTACATCCAGAGGCACCTGTGAGATCATTGACTGTGCTTCTCTGAGCGTGGAGTGTTGGGGTTGAAGGTAGGTGCTCCCGCTGACGGGCCAGTTCAGGGAGAGGCTCTGAGACCCTCTTCAGTCAGAACATCCAGGCTTTCATCTGTTATCCTCATTGACTTCTGAGGAAGGGTTCTTTTAAAAAGAGGCTAAAGCTGCCATTTTTAATATTTTGTGTCTATTTTAAATCTTTTACTTCTAGACAAGGAGGTAGGATTCAGAGAGGTTAAGTGGTTTGGCCCAGATCACTTTGGCAATGGCAGAATCAGGACTGAAATCCAAGTTTGCTTTCACCACAGTGCTCCTAGACTCTGAGCTTTGTGTTAGCTGGAGGGGTATCCTACTGATTCATTTGTATTCTTTTCCTTCCCACTTCTTGGCTCTGGGTAATATATTAACCCAAGTTAATTAGAGAATTAGGGGGCGGTTTCTACATCAGGAAAGGAATGTTATTCCACATTGCACGTGGCTCCTGGGATCCCAGCTTACCTGATATTAATCATAAATTCATAAAGTATCTTCTTTCCAACTCATTTTATGGCCCTCTGACTAATTTGGTTCATAATTTTAATTACGCAGTTATAATTCTCTTATTCTACTATCATCTAGTACAGTCAGCCCTCTGTATCTGTGGGTTCCTCATCTATGGATTCAATCAAACATGGATCAAAAATATTTAAAAAAATGGATCATTGTGTCTGTACTGAGTGAGTACTGACTTTTTTCTTATCATTATTCCCTAAACAATACAGTATAACAACTATTTACATAGGCTTTACATTGCCTCAGATATTAAAAGTAATCTAGAGATGATTTAAAGTATATGGGAGTATAGGTTATATGCAAATACTACAGCATTTTATAACAAGAACTTGAGCATCTGTGGATTTTGGTATTCACAGGGATTCCTGGAACCAGTCCCCCACAGATACTGAGGGACGACTGTGTACGTTTACACATTTTAGATGCCTAATATTGGCCTTGTTATGTTGGCCCTTGTTGAGACTTTTCCTGTTTGTTTTTTGTACCTGTTCTCCTTTCTCTTTTCTTATTCCTATTGTTTGATGCTGGCAGATCTGATGGTCTAGTGAAGTCAGAGGGACCAGGAGACTTGGCAAGAGAGAAGTCAGTCAGGTAGCAGATCCAGAAAATGACCTAAAGGTCTTTGTTGACTTGGAAGAGAAAAAGTGAAGGGAGGCTTATACTTTTCAGAGAATGGAAACGCTGACTAGGACAAAACCTGGGAGTGGGGTCCCAGTGGCCTGGGCGTGAGAGCCACGTGATGAGGGTTGCAAATAGGGACATGACCAGAAGAGGCCTGATCTAGACTACTTTTCTTGATATCTTGCTCCAGCATTACAGAGAACAGAAGAAAGTAGAGAGGAACAGGAGAGAGGCAGGGACAGGAGAGAAACAGGAACTCCTGACCACAAAATTAATTTCTTGGATTTTTGGGGGCAACTAATTTTTTAGCATAGCATACAAAAACAGTGGAATGATAGAGTTTTAGAAACTGACGGGGCCTTAGAGGTCTTCTTGCCAAATAATTTTATTTTGTAAATGAGAAAACTAAGTAGAACTGAAGTCAAACCAAGCCCCTTGACTCAGTTCTGGGTGGAGTGGTGGAATGCCAGTCCTATGCTTTTCATCTGTATTTACTCAGTTGCATGAGAGGCTAGGTTTTATTCTCTGTGCATTCAGATGCGATGGAAGGGACGTGACACAATCTAACACACAGTTCAGAAGATGATTCATGCTGTGTGGAGAATGAATTGGAATAGGGAAGGAGAAGAAATTGAGAGCATTTAGGCGGTTGTTTCCGTGGAGCAGTCCTGGAATGAAGGTGAGAGAAGAGGGAAGGTGGTAGAAACAGATGTATTTTTAAGTTAAAATCTAGAAGACTTGATGTATTGAATGTGGTAGGCAAAAATATAGGAGAAATCAAAGATTTATGGCTTAAGCAGATAGGTAGATATAGGTATGATTTCTAAGAGAAATGGGGAAGGGTGAAAGTGTTATTGAAGGTTAGGAAGGTTGGGGTGCAGGGACAACGGAGAAAGTTTGGGGTAGAAAATGAAGATTTGCTCTCATTTACCCTTATGTCAACTGCTGAAGCTGCCTGTCCAGATCCCTGGTGCATTGCCTGTTTTCCTGCATCCTGCTGAATGCCATAGGGCAGTTCTTTGCCACAGGATACTTAATTATAAAGGGTACTGTTGTAAAGTTTTTTTTTCTTTCCTTTTTTCTACTGATCCCCTGACTGGTATGCGATAAAGTCTTATCAGTCATCTACTTCAGAAAGGTCAAGCTAAGGAAATAAGGTAGGGAAATAGTTTGCACTTCTGTTGGCTTTTTATCCACGTAGAAATGAAATTAGAAATCCTTAGCATTCCTGTAATCCAATTTAGGAGAGCCTTAAGTTGCATCTACTAGAAGAGAAAGGGTGAAAGGACTTTCCACAGATGTGCCAAAGGAGACTACAAGAGAAGGTAGGGCATCCCTGTCCAGCGTGCTGTTGCCATAATTGCTCATTCTACAAATGTTCTTTCAGCCCCTTCTATGTGGCAGGGCCTGTTCAAGCAGGGAGGAATATAGCAGGGAGGAAAACCAAATCCTTGCCTTTATGGAAGTTGCATTCCGGACCACTGGTTATGTCAGTGCCCTGTTCAGAAACTTTCAACAGTTCATTGACCATTTCAGCAGTATAAAATCTAACCCTTTGCTCAGATCAGACAGACACACTATTGCATGTCCCCCACACCTGTGCATTCTCGCCTCCATGCCTTTGCTTGTGCTGTTTCTCTCACCTGCCTGCCTTCTCTGTTCCTCTTAAATTAGCCAATCTAGCCCACTCAGGACTGATATGTAGTACCATAGGGGTGTTCTGGTCAGCATCCAGTTCTGATTGGTTGATGCCTGTGCTGAAACCCATGATTCACACTGTGTGCTCCCTTTCAGGTGTAGCTCAGTTCTTCTTGAACCCTCTTCTATATCACTTTCTCAGCCCTCAGTGATGTCATCTTCATCTGAACTCATGTTGCTCATGGGTGTATACCACTTATTTGACAAAGCTCATACTCTCTTTTGACATCTGGCATACATTTGCTTGCATCTTTATTTAAAATTTGACCATTATTTTTGACTTTTCTTCTAAAATAGAAGGCAAGCCCTTTGTATAAATCAGGCTCTGCATTTATTAATTGATGAGTGCATCAGGAGGGACTCAGCGTCTTATAACTGTCTGCTGGGGACTTAAAAGTGGAGAGGGACTCTATTTGCTGATATTTTGTGTCAGTGTGCCCGTCTCTAAGTAATTCCATCCTTCATGGCTTTCCTCCACCCCCAGCTCCTATCTCAGCGTCATCCCTCATCACCTCAGGTTTGCGGGGGCATTACCATGCCAGCACCTCTTAGGATGCTTGGCTAGTTTTCTGCATTAAAAGGACAGTGGGATGTCTTGCTTGCCAGCCAATTTAATGCAGGCTGACACTCCTGGCACACTGAATTAAGGTGGAGGAGCCAACAGCCCCAGAGAAGAGTCCATTTCTATGGAGATTAAAATAAGAAAATGACTGAACACAAAACGCTTTTATTTTCTTCTTATATTTAAATATAAAGAAGACAGTAATTAAACCAGACCAGAGATGAGTTCTGATTTTTAATTGCTGAGGGAGGTATAGTATTTTAATTTATCTTGGCTCATTTGCAGAACTAGGAAGACAAGGCACATGTTCTGTGCTCTTGCCCATGGTATAATGCTGACAATTTGAGAATTAATCATTTTTGGATGTTCTAGATTTGTTATTTTAAAATTGTAACCACAATAGTTTGTTCCCCCTCTGGGTAGAAGTTAAAGAAAAGTGTTGTAGTCTTTTATCTAAGAGCATGAGGCCATAGGGTCATGACTTTCATAGGGCAAAGCTGGCCTGCAGATTTACTCAAATCATTCCCAAATTATTTAACAGGTCTTGAATACTTCACTCCTAGTTTGTTGATTGAGTCAGCCAACTGAACAATTATACGCAGAGTTTTAGAACAAGAGGCTTTGTGGCTCTGTGGCGCTCCACAAAGCAGTTAATATTCCTGTTTCCAGTGTGCACTGGTGTAGCTGACTCCCTGGCTATAGAGGCAATATTTGATGTATTCTGGATAAAGCTTTGGAAGTGATGATAATGTCAAATGTAGGAGGAAGATCTCAGCTCACTGAACCCATTAATCAGCATTTCACTGAGTACCTCCACAACACGATGCGCAGAGCTGGGAATGAAGCTCTGAAGGCCTGAAGGCCAAGATACAAGACAGGGTTTCACTCCTCCAACTGAACATTTAAGTCTTTTGGGAAACTAAAATATGTGGATGTCTAGGCCCCACTCTAGACTTTGATACATGTTTTAAAACTTGAGGACTACTGGTATAAAGTATATTTTTATTTCCAAGGCATTTGGAGTCTAATTGTTAACATAGTATCAAAAGGGAACATATATACATATATATACATATATATGTAGAGAGAGAGAGAGAGAGAGAGAGGTCTATCACTATGTCTTTTTAGCTCCTTATACAGACAGCATATGTTTCAAGGGAGGGGCATGGAAAACATAACTACTGTATTTAAGGGAAGAACAGATCACTAAAGGCTGGGTGGGCCATGAAGGAGGTGGCATTTGAACCTAGGATTTAGGGGAGGGTAGGATATAAATAAGTACAGGTAAGAAGTGAGGGCATTCTGAGTAGAAGACTAGCATAAACTTAAATCAAAGGCAGGAGTGTGGAAGCTATGTGCCAGGTATTGGATGTTAGTTGAAAGAAGTAAGAAATAAGTAGTAGAAAGTAGTAAAAAATCAAATGGTACTGCACAGGGTCTTGAGTCCAACATCTGGAGTTGAGTTCTACAAATGTCACTAAATAGCTGCTTACCTTGGCAAGTCATTTCACCTCTCTGAGCTCCAGTTTCCACATCTGTAAAATGTGGAGCAATAGTTCCTCTCAGGTTGTTTGAAACCAGTAAGGAATGTGTATACAGGCACTTGATAAACTACAGAGCCCTACCCAATGCCACGTATTGTTATTGTCTTTTGGAGGAGAAGGCATTGAAGGTTTTGGAATCAGAGGAGTGACATATAAAAAGTGTTAATGGTTCATCCTATTATTTATGAGTGAAAGAAATAGTTAAAAATAAATATTCATCATCACTGAATTGCTTAATGTAACTGTGTTTAAGGACTTGAGTTCACCCTTCAAAAAAGAAGATCATCCTGACTGCGCATAATGGATTCTGCAGAGGCTATGCCTGAGGAAACAAAATGTGAGTATCTGTGCTTACCTGACTTGATGTACAATGCATAATACTCCAACTGTTTTAACGAATCTTTTCTATCAGTTAATAATCCTCAAAGCACTACACTTATTGGCACACCTTGTAAGGATTTATCCGATTCCCTTTATTTAAATATAGTCAATTTTTGAGAGATCTTTTTAACTTAGTGTGCTGTCCAATATGGTAACCACTAATCACATGTGGCTATTCAGTGCTTGAAACGTGGCTAGTGAAACTAAGAAACTGAATATTTAATTGTAATAAATTTTAATTTTTATTTAAAAAACTGATAATTTAGTTATTGGAAAACTTTTAAGCATGTTTGGAACAGGTTAGACATAAGAATCTACTTTTTCAAGTGGACATTTTATGTAATTTACATACAGATCACGTATTTCAGATAAGAGATTTAACATCTGAATTGAAGTGTAAGTGCAAAAAAATACATGCAGAATTTGAAGACAGAACAAAAAAAGAATTTATTAAATATTTCATTGATTTTTAATATTGATTAATGTTGCAGTAATATTTGGATATATTTTATTTAAATAAAATGTTCTAGAACAATTATATATTAAAATTAATTTCATTTTTCACTTTTTAGTATGTCTACTAGAAAATTTTAAATTACATACAAATTATGTAGTTCACAATATATTTTTTTCCCAGCTTTATTGTTTATATTTAAAGTATACAATGTACATGATGCTTTGATATACATACACAATGTGAAATTATACCCATTACCTCACATAGTTACCTTTTTTTTTTTTTTGGTGTGCTGAGAATACTTAAGAGCTACTCTTTAGAGAATTTCAAGCATACAATAATACAGTACATTATTATTAACTACACATTCTATTTCTTTTAGAGTTAATCTAGACTTGGCAACAATTTGAACAATCCTAAATTTAGGCTTAGGTCACATGATTGGGAAACATAGTGCTGCACGTAGAGCTGTGGTTTATTGCTGTTCCCCTTGGCTCTTGCGACCCCCAACAATATATGGTGACAGGCCAGCTGGCTGCCCAGGGCTACCAATAGAGCTTGGTGACAATCACTTCAACTCTATTTCTATTTGGATAACACAGTATATTTTTAAAGATGGAAAGGGCAGAATGGGAGGAAGATCCAGGAAGTGGAGTAGGAATGTTCTCTAGTTTAGTTTTGCCTTTAGGTCATATCCATAATTACTTAAATTATATTTGAAGTCTTGATGCTATGAGCTTGGAATTTCCCTAAATCTCCTTAGCAACTTAACCTCAGTCTGAGAAGTATTAACAAAGAAGGATTTTGGAGGTGGGGTACACTGTAAAATCTTATGTATTAATCATTTATTGTTGCAAAGAAAAGATACATTGCTAAAAAGGACCAGGGAATTAAGAGAGAGGGAAAGTGAGGGGAAGTGAAGAAAAGTGTGTCAACAAGAGACAATTCAACAGAATGCCTTTAATTTGGAACTGAAGAGTTGGGTTTTCATGCAGAATGTGTTTTGAGAAAAAATTGTTGAATGTTGTGTTTTAGGAGATAATAACCAGATGCCACTTGAAATTTGGGTTTTACTTGGTTCTTTAACTCTTTTTTTTGAGAAGAAATTAGTAATAATTTATGTTTTCTTCACTTACATGTGATGGAATTGAATACAAACTATTTTATCTGCAATTTTTGTTCAAAGAGTTTCTATTCACTTTCCAACTTCCACAACTCTTTACCCTAGAGTTGATGACCTGAGTTCTACCTTATCTTCTCTTCTCTGCCTCTTCTCCCCACTTCTTAGCACTCTAACTCTTTTAACCTCCTATTTAAAAGTAGGTTCTTTCCACAGATGCACTGATATTCAAACCTTTGTTTGTTTCTTACTTGTTGGGTGTGTGTTTGTTATTGTTAGGAAAGAAATAATTTACTGCAAGATAAACCTTAAGAAGAGCTCAAATATGTAAAACAGATAAGGTTTGAGCTGCTCTGATTGAAAGAAGGAAGAGCCCCCAAGACACGTGTAATTAATGAAGCACAAATTTAAAACCACTGCCTTAACCTGGATTTGATTCACTGTGTTATTTCTCTTGGGATATTTCTGCTGTAAATCTTAGCTTGAATAATACAATGCAAAACTTTATCTCTTTAAAGGGAAATTCATACATTAGTGAGCTGGTGGCAAGGGGGTATGGGTAGTTTATGTTGGCTTCTATCACAGTGTGCACCTTGCTGACTGTCATGGCATGTATTTACAATTTTTTTCTGGCACTGGACTCTTAAGCACCAGAAAGATAGGGACGGCTAGTGTCTTATTTATTTCAGCACATTTGGTACCAAAACAGCATCTAGCACTTAGTAGGTACTTAATGTGTGCTGAACTGACTACCATTGTGCCCATAGTGGGGCTTTTCTAACACTGATCATGTGTTCACTCTGATGATATTTGTAAGGAGGGCCTTAGCCGTGTGGCCATACATCTTTGCTCAGGAGAATCTTCTCAGTAAATTTTTGTGAATCCTCTTTGAAAAATGTAGCCTTGTAATGGGAAGGGTGGAAACCCTCTGAGTACAGCCACTTATTTTTGTTATAGTTATGAAAAACACATGTTTGTAAGCCCCTGGGTCATTTTGGATACAGAAAAGACTTGCTCAATGATTATAATCAAGAGATGGCTCATCCCCTGTCATAGTTTCTTAACTAGATTTTATTTTTGTTTCTTCAGAGGATTGCTAGAGAAACTAACCAAAACCTCTAAAGCAGTAAGAGATATCTGGTTTTATGAACCATCATCAGTAGCATTAAACTGATAATATATGAAGAATGAGGTTTTTTTTTTAAAAGATAAATGTAAGAAAATATTTTAGACTAGTGAAAACCTTTGGGATTAGAGGTACTCACATTTACTTTCCCTATGGAAATACTGATATTTATACCCATATATTAGATAAGTTTTATATGACCATTTCAACCTTTTCATGAACTTTATTGTAAAAAATTTGTTACTGCTGCTCATAATGATTTACTATTGCTTCTTTTGGCTTTAGTAACTTGAAGAATCCCAAGTATGAAAAGATTTTATTATCTGTGAACATATTAATTAATTTTGGATAAAGAGAACTAGAATTAGACAATTCATTCAAACTAAATTAGAAAGTTATTTATCTTTGTACTTTTGAAGAAATGAGGATTGATTAATGAAATTAATGATATAAATACTGTTGGGGAAAAGTTTATCCCAATGATAGTAATACAATAATGCCAACAATAATAATTGCTCACATTTATTGAACGCTTACTGTGTGCCAGGAGCTTTGCTAAGTGCTTTGTAACATTGTATAAGTTAATCCTCACAACAACTCTCTGTGACATGTATTATTGTTATACAAGTAGGAAAACAGAGGCTTAAGACAATAAGATTTGTGAACAAATCTCAATTCAAGCACAAAATGGTGTGACTCAGGAGTGACAGCCTCTTAAAAATCATTCTATGTGCATGGATATGTATTTACAAATAAGAAAAACCTTAAGAATAGGTTTCTTCATAAAGAATGGGCAGACCCTGGCAACTTTCTCTTAATAATTCAAGTTATGGTGTGCACTTGAATGTGTAAAAGCTCCATGCTTATAGTCATACCCTGTTATCAACAAAGAAACAGAAGCCTCAAAGGATATTAACTGGATAGATCCTTAATATCAGAGTTGTTTAATTTCTTGTAATTTTTAGACTCATTTGTTGAATAGATACATATCCTTGGAAATTATAAAAATAAAGAAATGACTCTAGATCCCCTTTTCTAAAGCATTGAGGTATGAGTTATTTTGTGCTACCTTGAGAATTAAACTCTTTTGTTCAAAGGCTAATTTTTAGTTATGGGAGAACATCAGAATAGTTGTCTCAGCACCTTGAGGGACAACAATGGCTCAGAACGGCCAACTTGAAGTGTGTCCCCATGTCTTCATTGGAGCCATTTTAGGATCTGTGTGAAATTGTTGCATTTTGGCCATGGCGGCCTTTATCTGCTCCTTGATGAACAATCCCAGGCCACGTTCCGTTCAAGAATCTCATGGTCTGACTGTATGGGTGTGCCATGGCAGTACCTCCATGATTCAGAATCTGCTTGCTGGTCCCAAGAAGGTCATTAGGGTTGACAGAATGCACATTAACTTCTCCACTGTTCACAGGTGACAGGTGGCAGTTGTGGGCAGGGGAAATCCAGCTTCCTGATCAACAAAAAGCCCAGCTAGGAAGAAAATGCCACTTTGGGAATTTAACTTCTCTGTCAAAGGCTAATTTTTAGTTACAAAGAGAAAGATGAGAACAGCTGCACCAGCACATTAAATGACAACAAGGGTGTGAAAGTGCTGGCTCAAAATGCAAGTGTTAGTGAAATGTGAGTATTTCACCAGGGTAACCAGCCAAACCTCAGAGGAGTCTCCAGTGCTCATAGGGAGTACATGGCATGAAGAAAACCAGCAGATGTGTAGAAAAAGCAGCAAGCAACTCAGGAGAGCAGTGCCTGTGTGGGCCTGCAGCACAGCTGTGTGACCTCAGAAGGCACTCAGGCCCTCTGCGTCTCAGAGCTTCACCTGTAAATGAAGACTGGATCATCTCTATGGTTTAATCTGAAATGAAGATGTGATGGGTTTTACAAAGCTACATTTTCAACAAAACCAGTGACTTAACTATATCATATTTTAATTACTATAATGTGTTGCTTGTCATATGCATGACACATGACAGTATTGTAATGATAAGTAATTGTAACTAAAGCAATTGTAAGGGAGATTTGACTAGTCAGAGTAAGGTAATTAAAGGAGAAAGAATTGTCATGAGAAGAGGAAAAAAAGGGCAAGTTGTGGAGTCACACCTGGGAAAAGCTCGCTGCCTTTCCTCCAGGAAGTAAGTGCTCTGGCTAGAGGCTGCCTCAAAAGCAGAATTAGAGTTTACTTGAAATTTGATGAAACAGTTTTAATTTAGGAACTCTTGTCTTTTCCATGTGAGGACATGGCTCTTATGGCTTTGAATTGGGAAATTTATATGACTTGGGCTTCCCCTGTGAGTTTACCTGGTAAAAAGCAAGGAGATACTTTGTGCAGGAATGAAGAGAGAGTTTTGCCCTCAATACTTTATTACGAAATTTTCAAACATAAAACAAACTTGAAAGAATTTTAAATCAACACGTGTACACCTATCACCCAGTTCTTACCATTAATATTTTACTGTGCTTGATTTGTCACATATCTGTCCTTCAACCAACATGCATATCATTAGTTAGAATTCAATATTTGTTTATAGTCTTTCTTTTTTGATATAAAATACATATATAATAAAATGTAGAAATCTTAGCTGTACATTCATTGAGTTATAATAATTATATATGCCTGTGTAATCCAAATTCCTATTAAGATATAAAACATTACTGTCACCCCAGAAATTTCTTTCATGTTTCTTCTCAGTCAGTCCATGATATGTGGATCGTGTAAGGCAGCTTTTTGTGTAAAGCTGCTTTAACTTGGCATAATGTTTTTGAGATTTATTCACGGTATCGTGCATGTCAGTAGTTTGGTTCTTTTTTCTTGCTAAGTAGTATTTCATTGTATGAGTAAACCACAGTTTGTCCATTCTGTTGTTGATACATATCTGGGCTGTTTCCAATTTAGAATTATTATTAGTAAAGCTACTATACATTCTTGTACAAGTTTTTTATAAACGTATGTTTTAATTCTCTTTGATAAATACCTAGGAGTGGAATTGCTGGGTTGGAAAATAGATATATATTTAATTTTATAAGGAATTTTCGTACTTCAAAACATCACGTGTACCCTATAAAAATACAACTATTATGTACTCACAATAATTAAAAATAAAAATTAAAAAAAATAAAAACATAGGAAAAAAAGAAATTACCATACTTTTTTCAAATTTATTATCCATCAGTAATACTTGAGCATTCTGTAGCTCCATAGTTTCACCAACATTTGATGTTATCAGTCTTTTTAGTTTTAGCCATTCTGGTGGATGTGGTGGTATCTCATTATGGTTTTGATTTGCATGGAGTTTTTGATTGTTTAAACTTTGGGTGAAGAGAAGGGAGAAAAAGCCTTGATCCTAAGAGTACTAAAGGAGATAGAGTTATAGAAACAGGGAACCCACTGGCCAGACTGAAACACTAATTTGAATATGTAATATATTTAAATTTTTCCAAGTCCAGGTTAAGAAGAGGAAGCCAAGAAACAGTTATGCACTCAGGATCAGCTAATAATAAACGTAATATATAAGGGGGAAATCTTAGGCAAGACTAAATGAGAATGGTGTAGTCTACGTGCCTTAGAATTCTGTATATAGCCCTGATTAAAAGAAATAAAGAAACTTAGAAAATTAGAAATGAGATAGGAGTTATCATTATAATGTTACCCATCTGTAGGTATGTTGAGAAAGTACATTAACTACTTAAAAAAAATTAAAATGTTTCTCTGTTTCTATTTTAGGTCCTACAGTAGAGATCACCAAGCAAAATTTTTTTCAAGAAGCAAAAACTCTCATTGCACAACATTATAAGAAAACAAATGAGGTTAATACTTTGCATTTATCTAACATGTTTTTCAGACAAGTAATAACTATTTTCGTATACTGCAATTATTATTCCAAAGATTTCCTACCCTGGTATGTGATAGATTCTGAATAGAAGAGACAATGAAATCCTCATTATGTTATAAAAATTGATTTCAGATGGCATTTAAAAATCAGACTTTTTAGTTATGCATATTATATATGTTTAATTTTTACATTTAATAATATTTTTAATGTTTTCTTTTGATTAATTATAACAAATATCCCTTTAAATACTATTCAGACAAAGCTAAAGTAGAAAACAGACTGTGAGATGTGTCTCTTCTATGCCCTTAGCATGACACACTTACCTGTCTCTTCTTCCAGATCACTTTTACATTAGAACTGTCTGTTTGCCAGTCTGATAGCTCCTTGAGGGCAGAGAGTTTTTTGAATGTTGCATCTCCAGCAACAAGAACTATGCCTGGCCCAATAAATATTTGCTGAATGGCATAGATTTCAGAGATGAGAAGAAGTGAAAGGGAAAGGGATGGCACAGAGACAGAGGAGGGTCAGCACAGGATGACCTTTTGGAGGAGAGCATCTCCAGGGTGGGAAGGACATTTTGGGAAGGGGCAACTGAAGTGACAAATGGGCCTTTGGGAAGACAGGTGAGAGGAGGGGACCTTAGGCTGGTTTACTGTGTGCCACATGATCCTATTCCCCTTTTGAATACTTAAAAAATGTTTCTACAAAATTTTAAATAAATATTTTAGATATTTTTCAGTGCTTCCTGTATGGGGGAGATGAGGATTCTAATTTTACTTATGTTTTTTTTCTTTGAATGGTCCTCTATGCCAAGACTGGCCATAGGTAGTTTTAATCTTATAATTGACATTGTTAACATTGTTTAATCTTTTTCTTTAACAAATTTAAAGTGATTTTCAATTAATTATATTGATTTCACTAGTAAGCATATGGGAAGAAAGCTTCACAGTCTTCAGAGTTAGATAGATATGCCTTATAAACTTGACCTGTTTTTACAGTGTTATCTTATCATAATAGCCTAATATTCCATCTTAGCTTGCATGGCAAAGCATAATACTAGCATACTAAACCCTCCTTATAGACATCTTGAGTTGGCAACAGTTTGAATTGGCAACAACTTGAATTGTTTTAGACCTTTTTGGGGGGGGAGCAGAGTGGAGAGCTATAGTTGTATCTATAGGACAATTATAATTGTTTGAATAATTACTTGTCAAAGACCTGGAGCTGTATTATTTTTCTGTTGTTCAAGGTGGTCAAAATTAAGAATCAATTATGTGATTGAAAGGATATAAAATATATATCCTATCATCAATATGCTTTCTTGAGAGTCTACCTTCATGTATATTCAGTTATTTCAATAAAGAAAGAGGTTTGGAGTTGTTAGCATTTTGTGGACATTAGAAGGTTCTTCAAAATGGTTGAAAATAATTAAATTCTCTTGTGTCTATTTGAAAACTCATATTTTAAAATGGACTTTAAACCTGTATTTAAAAATATCACATTTGAGGAGAAAGTTACTATTTTAAAATTTACACTTCTTTGGAAGTAGAATATAATCCTCATGCTTGTGAAGGGCTTTTGGAAAACTATATAGAATAACATCTGATTTCTATGACTACTATCATGTGCTTTAGAGTAAATGTATACAGTAAAGTACTTTGTAAGGTATATTCAGTGGAGATATAATTTTATTAATAAAATTTATTACATAACTTAGATAATGAATACTAAACTTAAATTTTCTTAAAATTTATTTTTGTTTTCTTCATAGAATAAAATTCCAGGTCCTTCCATAAATGTTTTTAAAAATAAACACCAAAAACCAAAATCTGTCCAGTACATACCTTTGGAGATTAAAAAAAAGGAAACACTTGATGCAGTCCAACAACATCGGGCAGCACTCAAAAATATTTGTTTTCCCAAGGAGCTTTCTAAAGGTGGCCATTTTGTGGAGCCCTCACGAAGAACTTCTTTCAAGGAGCCACACCTTTTTAGTATAAAAGAAAAATATGACCATGTAGAGCAAATTATAAAAGGTAAGTTTTGGGAGAAGAAATCCAGCAACCAATAGGCAAAACTGTTTGCCTCTTATGTGCTTATAATGGAATTTTCTTGCTCTGACAGTACCCTGAACTTTAAATTTTAACAATGAAAGGTAAGGAAGCATGATTAATAGAGTCACTAATCTCTGGGGCCCACCAGAAACTGAGAAGAGAGCATTCTAAGGGGAAAGAGAAATTTAGAGGAATAAAATTGGTTAGTTGTGTCTTCCAGCAGTGATATTCTTTGGAGTACAAATCCTCAGAGACAGTTTACTTCACAGTTACTAAAGGAGTGATGGGTTTATAGTCCTGAATTCTGTTGTTGAGCAGGGTAGGTAGGGTAGGCAACCTATTTGTGAGTGTGTTTCCCTAAAACCCTAAAAAAATTTTTGGGAGCTATAAAGTTTTCCCTTCAAACAAGTTGTAGTAAAGATTTATTCTCTATCAGGAACTTGGTAAGGTGGAAATTAGAGATCTATTTAAGCAAAATGATACTGTTTTCTTGAGACTAATGGCTTGAATAAATGACTTCTGAAAATACATTTCTAGTATAGCTTTCACAGACTCATCTTAATTTTTTCCTCTCATGTTATTTCTAAAGATGTTTATTTATTCATTTACTCATTCGTATTGTTTCTATTCAACAAAAAGTACCTGCTCTGTGCCAGACACTGTGTTAAGAGCTGGAGAAAAAAATTAAAAGGCTCAGAGAGTAATGGTAGGGATAAACACAGGGTAATTTCTTATCATACAATGTGACAATTGCTGTAACAGAGGTAAGTGCAAAACATTATGGAAACATGGAGGAGTAACCAACCAAAGTGTTAGAATGAAAATATTTCAGAAGAGATCTTGTTAGAAATGGGTGTTAAGGAGAAGTTTGTTTAGATGTAGGGTAGAAACAGGAGAGGCCATTTTGAGCAGTGGGAACAAAATGTATTAAAGCTTTGCAGAATGAAAGAACCTGATATATTTATGGAAAGGAGAGATAGGGTAGGAGATGAAATTGGGAGGATGGATGGGTCTAGATTTGAAGAGAATGTAATCATGGGCATGGGATTTGAACCTATGTATGGTGAAAAGCCAGTGGTGATTTTATTTTATTTATTTATTTAGTTTTTATTTTTTTTATTTCGGCATATTATGGGGGTACAAAAGTTTAGGTTACATATATTGCCCTTGCTCCCCACCCCCACCAGTGGTGATTTTAAAGCTGTTGATAGGGAAGAGGTAAGGTATGACCACATCGTTCTGTCAAAAAAATAAAACTGGCAGGAGAGGCTGCAGAGATAATGGTGTCAGAGAGATAAGCCAGGAGGCTGTCCAGGGAAGAGATGGAAGGTCTTAAACTAGGATAGTAGGGAAGCATAAAGTGTGGAGGAGGGTGTTACATCAGCATTTCTTAAAGCATGCTCTTCAGAACACTAGCCCTGAGTAATTCAGTCATCTTGACAAAGGGTGCTTTGGTCAGATAAGTTTGAAAAAAATTTATATTTCTTTCGTGGAGATTCCATATTGATCATAAACATATTTAAAGCTCTGGGAAATACTGCAGAAAAAAATCTGTTTGCCGTTTTTAACCTTGCTATCCCCGATTCGTTTGACCAAAGAGCCCCAATTTTTTTCACATTATGGCAATTAATGTCTTTGAAACTAGTGTTCCTTTTAATACATTTTGGTAAATTCATAATTAGAAGATTACTTTAGGATGAATTAACATTTTTGAAAAATCAACTGATTGTGTAATGGAAATCAAGATGTTGAGTTTTCTAGCCTGGAAAACTAGTCAAACATCATTAAATTAACACAGAGATTTAGAGGGTGTTTTAATCTGTTCTTGCTGCTGCAATAAAATACCTAGGTAATTTATAAACAGAATAAATGTATTACAATTATGAAGGCTGGGAAGTTCACATCAGAGTACCCGCAGGTTCAGTGTTTGGTGAGGGTCCAGTGTATGCTTCCAAGATGGTGCCTTGAATGTTGTGTCCCCTGGAGGGGACGGAAGCTGTATCTTCACATGGTGGAAGGGATGGAAGGGAAAAAGGACCAGGCAGCTTTCTGAAGCCTCTTTTATAAGGGCATTAATCCCATTTACAAGGGTAGAGCCCTCATGACTTAATCACTTCCCCCAAGTTCCTGCCTCTTAATACTATCACATTGGATCTTAGATTCCAACATGAATTTGGGAGAGATACAAACATTCAAACCATATCAGGAGAGAAGCAGATTTGGGGCAAGTGGGGAAAGTAATGAATTCACTTTAGACCTGTTAAGTGGACATGCATGTGAAGTTAGCCATTAGGAAGTTGGAAAGTGAGATCCGGCCCTTAAGAGAGAAGTAGGCAAAGGTTGAAGATAGATGTAGGGGGTTACAACCATGCTGAGGTGGTGAGATTCATACATTTGTTCACCCAACACTCTTGATTTTATATGTGAGGTACAGAGAGACATAAGATGTGCCTCAAGAAGTTCAAATTTGATATATGTTATTTGTATACAGTGGCATGAAGGAGGTCAAGTAAACAGCTACAATATAGTATGACTTATACTGTAATAGAAACAAACTCTACTGCTTTAAAATCAGTAGGAGGATATTTAATTCAGATTTAGGAGTCAGGGATGACAGATTCCCAGGAAATATAAAGTCTTTGGTAAATTTTGAAGGATGAATAAACGTTAATTCAAGAATGAGGGAAAATCCTGTCTAGTCAGAGGGCCTAGTCTCTACCTGAAAATGGATATCTGAAAAAATGATTATGGTATTTTTCAAGGAACTAAAATGATTTTACCTGACTGGAACATGGGGTTTGGGGAGTGATTAGAGATAATAGACTAGACTGAAGAATCTTGAATGTTAACCTAAAAGTGAGGGGAACCATCCAAATATTTTAAAGAAAAGTTGAAGTGGTCACATTTGTAGTTTAGGATGTTTACTGGCTGCAGAGCTGGGGTGTTATTAATTTTGGAGGCATAGAGACCAGTAAGAAGACAGTAATTCACATGAGCAAGGGTGACTTAAATTAAGGCAGTAGCACTGGGATAGAACTGAGGAGAGAGATTTTACAGATATTAGAGAGGTAAAGTTATCTAGACTTAGTCAACAATAAGGCAGACCATAAGACACAGAGAAGAGCTGTGGCATTGGCTTAGTGGTTTGCAGTAAATAGTAACATGAAGCCAGATGTAGCACATGTTTAAATGTTTCCTCCTTTCTTTCCTTGAGCAGAAAGGTCTTAGTAACATTCTGTAAAGCTTGTGAGAAGGTCCCTGACAGTTAAGTAACCAGTGTCTTACAGTGGCAGTCAACTCAAAAAGGATTTTTACATTAGCTCTTCCTTCTTGCTTGTTTTATTTCCCCCTCCTTCATCCCTAAGATGACTTTTTAAAATACTCCCATAAAAATATTTTGATGACAGAATTGTTAGTACTTGCTGAAAGATTGGTGTGGGGTATGAGAAAAAGAGAGTCAAAGATGACTCTTAAGCTTTAATCCTGATGAACTGTAAAATGAGAATTGCTACCTTCTGAGATGGGGGACAGGGAGAGATGCAATTTTGAATGGGCAGAAGCCAAGAGTTGGGATTTGGACACAATAAGTTTGAGGAGCCTATTAGAAATACAAATTGAAATGTCAAATAGGTAGTTGATTATGTAAGTGTGGACTCATGGGAAAGGTTGGAGCCATTAATGTATAGCTAGGTCAGTATTGTCCAAGAGAAATACAATATGAGCCACAAATGTCATAATTGAAAATTTTCCAGTGGCCACATTAAAAAAGTATAAACAGGTAAAATTAATTTCAATAATATATTTATTTGACCTAATATATCCAAAGTGTTATTTCAATAGTCAGTATAAAAATTATTGAGATATTTTACATTTTTTCATATTAATTCTTAAAATCTGACATTTATTTTACTTACAACACCCCTCAAATTGGACTAGCCACATTTCAAGTGCTCAGTAGCTATTAATACATTAGGTGAGTGGCCACCGTACTGGACATCATGGGTATAGGTTTTATTTACAGAGACTTAGCTTTGGTCATCTAGGGAATTAATGTTATTGGGGAAAAATACCCAAGAACTGAGCCCTGGGGATTTCTAACATTTGGAGGGCAAGAAGAGGAGTACCTAGCAAAGGAAGTAAAAATGAACAGCTAGGGTGGAAATCAGAGGAGTGTGAAATATGTTACTCATATTTCAATCAAGAAGGAGCAATGCCTTAGAGAGGAGCAAGGACAGCTCCTCCTTTGTCCCAGGAAGAAGGCAGGGGCATGGGCACAAATGCAGGTGGCTTTGTAGAGTAGGTGATGGGATTGCTTCCATTTTTTTCAATGAAGTTGGATGTGAGGTCTTCACTTTAGGATGAATTCAAACTGGAAGTATTGGAGTTTTGAGGAGCAAAAAGAAGGACAAATTAATCATCTGGGAGAATGTGAAAGTGAAAAGATTTTTTGCTGTGAAAAAATAAAAGCCCATTTTCTTTTTTCAGATAGGTGAGAAATGGTTGGGAAGTGTAATGAGGATCAGGGAAGAAATTGACTTTACCTAAAGCCCTAAAGTATGTGACAGGTGGGAGAAAAGAATAGCTAAACCCTTGAGAGAGCTGCTGAAACAGCTATCTCGTTAGGAAAAGAGATTGTTAGAACAAGAAGATGGGGGGAACATGTACAGAACAGAGTGAGAATATCAGTTTAGTAGAGGGAAGGTCTTGGGTTTCTTAGGGGACAGTGAAGAGTTTGGGAGGTAATTCAAAGAAGGATGAAAGATTACGGGTCTATGGCAATTGAGGTAAGCAGTAAGAAGAGAATGAGGATGGTTCTGAAGGTGGCTTAGAGAATATGGGCAATCTTTTCTAATGATAGGCTCGTTGGGGGGACAGCTTCAGCAGTGTATAATCATGAGGCTGAGGATGTTGGAGTTGGGGGATGTGAGAGGGCAGTGAAGATTTTATCAAGTGCATAAGGAGGACGCTTGTCCTCCTGAAAATCCCATTACAGGCTCTGTTGAGGTCAGAGCCATTTTACTAGGCAGCTTTGCATGTGCCTTACCAGACAGCTGTGAAATGCTGATCTTAGAGTTTATATTTGAATTAAAAATTGCAATTCATTTCTCAGAGTTCTTATCTCAAAAAGCATATATTAAGTCTGTAGCTTGGATCTATTTTTTAAACATATTCCCAATATTCACTTCAGGGTGAATGGAAGCATGATCTAAGATATCAGTGGCATTAATTCCAGAACTTGATTAAAGTTTGTGAGATTAGAAAGAAAAGTATGTCCTATGTGTGTAGTGTATGTAGTCTCTGCTCAGACAGTCCTGACAAATTCAGTTGCATTATCTTCCATAAACTGAATATCTTATGTGAGAACAGGCCAAACATTCCTTGAATTTGATCCAAGGATATCAACTTTAAAAATACACTGTAACAATTATAGTATCAGATATCTTTAGTAAATATCTTTCTTGTGCTTGCCTATAATACATGCCCGTATTTTTCTTGATAGAGCAAAATCAGGAAAAATATGAAATGATTTTCTCTTTGAGTGTATAGATATTCTACAATACTGCTTAACCAGTTTCTATTGTCATTCTGCCAACAGTTTATGAATCTTGATTGTTAGAAGTATTAAAATTTAAATTATTAGATTACTGAATATTAGAAATTAGAAGTCTCATGTAAAATCAGTTTTTGTAACATATATTACATCTTTATAGTTACCATGTAACATATAATATTCCTATAATATATAGTATTATTTATATAGTACCATATAATATATAGTATGTATTCCCTTAGGAAAAAATATTAAGGTCTAATTTTGAATTATTTAAATTTGAAAATAGGTTTTAATTAAACTCAACAAGATTCTATGATATTCATGTCAAGCACATATATTTACAGTTTCAGTGGATTGTCCCATCACCAGTCTGGAAGGGGTTAAAATGTGTATATGTGTGTGAGTTTTGTGTGTGAGAGGGTTTGTGTGTGTTTGTGACTGGATGTGTGTGTGCATGAATGTCTGAAAGTACATGTATGAGTGTATGGGGTGTGTGCATGTGTGTGTGAGTTTACGTGTTCTTTGGTCTCCCAATCAAAAATCTTTTCCTTTATTTATAAAATGAAGGAAGGAATGAATTATAATAATGCTTTAAAATGACTATGTAGCTAGACAGCCCTGGAGAAACCTATGAGGAAAAATGACTTTGTACTGTGTTTATTCCTTTGCCTACAGTGATGACAATTTATCAAACGGTTTTGTGATCAACAATGTTTATAAAACCTTCTATTTTATATTTTAATGATTTCAAGTATACAGTCATTCCTTGGTATCTGCGGGGTTTTGTTTCCAGAACCCCTGCGGATATCCAAATCTGCAGATGCTCCAAGTCCCTTATATAAAATGATGTAGTGTTTGCATATAACTTATACACATCCTTACATATACTTTAAATCATCTCCAGATTATTTATAATACCTAATACAATGTAAATGATGTATAAATAGTTGTTATGCTGTATTCTAATTTTTTATTGTTGTATTGCTATTTTTTAGTATTATTTTTTAATACTTTCAATCCATCGTTAGTTGAATCTATGGATGTGGCACCTGCAGATACAGAGGGCCGACTGTACATATGATAGTAACAAACATGTTACTACTTTTTTACTAATGCACACAAAATTACTTGGAAGAATTTAAGACTGGCATCCATAATTCATAAGAAAAGTGGAAATAAGATTTTTTTTATTGATTTTGGTATCAAAAAATAATTTGATTTTTGAAGCTTTGGAACTTGAAATATACTATTCTTTATGCATAAAAACAGACTCTTATTGTGGAATTTCTAAATGAGGGAATAAGTTTGGAATAATCTCTTGAGAGACCATCACACAGAGAATTTTGCAACTACTTCTGCCCTTCTTAGTTTCTTCCTTATGTAGATTGCTATATTTTTTTGTCAATTCTTGTCAAGAATTTTCTTTTGCTTGCCCACACTCTTTCAGAAAGAACCTAAACATAATTATTAAAATTAGCAAATGAATAGAATTATGTATCTGAATGACAAATGTCTTGGACATGGTCCTTTCTTCTTTATGCTTTTCTGTTTTTCCACTGACCTAATAAGCTCTGAAATAGAAAGATGCAGGATGGAGACTCAGAGTTATACAAGAGACGCATTGCTTCTAATTTCCAAACTTTTAGGAAATTAATAATATCTTAAATATGAACGATATTAAAACATTAAAAGTATTTAGAGACAATTGAAAGGCATACTTTTTGCCCTCTACCTTCCCTTCTACTAACTCTTGATATTATTGGCTCAGGGGGCAACCTAGGGGATAAGAGAAATCTTAGGATAGTGTGGTGACTTGCAGAGGTTTTCTAAGTGCTTATGTTCTGTGTTTTGTGCTTGCCAAGGAACATAGGCAGAGAAGAGTGAAGGGGTTAGTCAAATGTTTTATAGTAGGCCAGGCTCATTTTATGAGTTTTTATGTAGGAGCAAATAATACCAACTCTTCTGAAGAAGTAGCTTTCTAGAAATGGTTTCCTATTTGTAGTGAAAACCTTCCTGAGTGAATATTTGTTGTTCTTGACTTCTCATTATTCTTTAAACTCAGCTCTGGTAACAGCATTCCAATTTTATTTGGACAAACATTCTTCCACTTTGAGCTTTGAGTCCGTGCAGTTTGTGTAGGACTGTTAACTCAGCCCTTAGCTTCAGGCAGGTGATAGGCAAAGCCAATGAGATTAGCGTATTCTCTTGGCCACAATCATGGGTTGAGTGACTGGGCTCAAACCAGCAAGGATGATATGAAGTTGGAGGTCCCAGAAGACACAGTGTGAAATTCTGGAATAAAGTCAACAAGGAAGAAGGAGCTGAATAATGGAGAGAAATCAAATCTTGATGACATTGTTAAATCTCTTAATCAAGTATTGCTGAAGATAAACTTTACCTGAGCTTTTCAGTTTATGTGAATCAGTGAATTCCCCCTTTGAGAAGGGAGTACAATTTAGTGATTCAGAACATGGGAGTTTAACTAGGTTCAAATACCAGCCTTTTCACTTGGTAGCTTCTTCTGTTTGAGCTAATTTGGCTTTCTGGTGGTTGTCACTGGAGGTCTGATGGAAACACCTTTCTTTTATCCATTCTTGGAAAAATTTCACTTAAGTTGTGTGTAGTAGACCAAATAATAGCCACCCAAAGATCATAATTCATAGAACCTGTAAATGTTTCTTTATTTGGAAAAAAGGGTCTTTGTAGATGTGATTAAGTTAAGGATCTTGGGATGGAAAGATTATGCTGGATTATCCAGGTGTTCTCTAAATACCATCACAAGTGTCCTTATAAAAGAGAGAGAGAGAGGGAGATTACAGACACGTAGAAGAAGAGAGCAAAAACTGACCATGGAGGCAGGATTGATGTGATATAACTATAAGCTAAGGATTGCTGGCAGCCACCAGGGCTGGAAGAGGTAAGAAATGGATTTGCCTTTAGAGCCACTGAAGGAGAACAGCCCTTCCAGCATCTTGATTTTGGCTACTGGCCTCCAGAACTATAAGAAAAGTTTTCGTTGTCTTAAGCTACCAAGTTTCTGGTAATTTCTTATAATGGACATAGAAAACTAAATTTAATTCTAGACATCATTTTCCTAAAATACTATTCCTGGTCAGAAGAATTACAAAAGTGTGATCAACATACTAATTGTTAATGTGGTATATGTATGCCATGGAGTATTACTCAGCTATAAGGAATAACGGTGATATGGCATCTCTTTGGTTCTCCTGGAGAGAGTTGGAACCCATTCTATTAAATGAAGTATCCCAAGAATGGAAAAATAAGCACCACATGTACTCACCAGCAAATTGGTTTCCCTGATCATCACCTAAGTGCACATTTGGGAATAACACCAATAGGGTATAGGATAGAGGTGGGGGTTGGGGGGAGGGGATGGGTGTATACCTGCGTGATGAGTGTGATGTGCACTGTCTAGGGAATGGACACGCTTGAAGCTCAGACTTGGGGGAATGGGGGGGCATGGGAAATATATATAACCTGAACTTTTGTACACCCATAATAAGCTGAAATTAAAAAATATATATATACTAATTGTTTCAAGTTCCATTTCTTCATATATTTATTAAGCATCTGTATTATGCTCCTGCTTCAACTAGATATTGTGTACCATGGTCCCTGCACTCATAGAACTTTCAGTTTGGCAGAAATTACTTTTCTTCTCTCTCACTTAAAAAATATAGATATTGCAAGGGTTTGGGGAAGGGCTAAGAATCAGGGTTATAATAAATAACACCACTTTTCCCCTTCTGAGTTTGGAACCAATTGAATTGAGAAGAAAGACACAGGAACTGAGCAAATAGAGATGAAAATATTCATTTTATTACAGAGAAAGCTATTGAGAGAGTATGACTGTATGACTAAGTTCCATGGCTTGTCAATCCTCTTCCAGAATTAAACTCACCCTTCTAGTTATAGGCAGGAAGGCCTTTTACTCTCTCTAACCAAATCCATGAACCTTTCTATCTCTCTACCTCTGTCTGGCCATACCTTCTTCTCTCCTGTATTTGTGAACTAAGAGAAAGTGTATAAAAAAATAAATGTGCTCCCCAGTGATATAAATTTCTGTTGTCAGAGGCTACCATGTTATTAACTACTTGCAGGCACTGGGGATTTACCTATAGTCTGAGGTTTACATACCTTTTGGAAAGTTTGAGAAAGGAACAGTCATAAGCTGGTTATTAAGGTAATTAAATTTTTTACTGAATGGCACATAAATTTCCTCCTGGCAATGTTAGGCACATTAAAAAAAAGTCTACACCACAGAAAACTTCCCCTCTCTCAGTGATTTATACATAGGCAAGGGACCCATAATTATTTTTGCCCTACTGTGTGGAAGTTGGTCAACCCCATTCATTAACATTTGTATTACTTTAACCTTTTCCAGTCACAAATCTAATTACATGCTAATTAGTAAATCAAGCAAAGTTAACTTTGAATATTTGAGGCTGAAATTCTTATTAAGATCTTAGTTGTCTTTCTGGAATAATACTGTGCTGAGATTGATACATGTTTATATAAAAGAAATAAGCAGAAACTAAATTAATAGATTTATCTTTTTACTAATTTTGAAATGGGGCTCTGAGATATAAACGAAAAAACAAAGTGTGTTTCTTCTGTTTTCTACTTACCATAGAGTACTTCTGTGATTTCTTGTCACCAAAATGTGTGGGGATTTCTCCCTGCTAAGCAAGCTGGTCTTCTCTCCAACAGACACCAGCTAGTTGTCCTCTAATTCAATTCAATTTTTACACTCTCTACCTGGAGGTAGCATCAGATCCCACAAATTGAGAGTTTAGTCCTCAAGACTGCTCCCTACTTCAAATGCTAGTCCCAAGTGTGAGCCTCCAGAATTTCTGACTGAATGGCTATAAATTGGAGTTCCCACTGCCTGCAACTCACTCTGATTACTTTGCTAGGCCACCTCACGGCACTCAGGGAAACACTTTATTTATGTTTACCAGTTTTTTAATAAAGGATACAGATGAACAGCAAGCTGAAGAGATAGTTAGAATGAGGTATGGAAGGGTCCTGAGTACAGGAGCTGCTGTCTCTCTGAAGTTGGAGTGCGTCATCCTCCTGGCCTGTTACGTGTTTGCCAACTGAGAAACTCTCCAAACCCCATAGTTTAGGGATTTTTATGGATGCTTCATCACATAGGCAAGATCAGTTATTAACTCCATTTCTAGCCCTTCTCCTCCCCAGGAATAATAACTCACAGGATTTGCTGATGAATTGGTTACTGGATGTCAGAGGAAGATGACTCCAAGCTTTTGCCCTGAGCTACTATGGATGAAGTTGCCATTTACCAAGATGGGGAAATCTGTGGGAAGAACAGGTTTGATGGCTATGATCAGTAGTTCAGCAATAGTCCCCCCTTACCTGTGGTTTTGCTCTCCGAGGTCAACTGTGGTCCCAAAAATACTAAATAGAAAATTCCAGAAATAAGCAATACATCGGTTTTAAATTGCTTGCCTTTCTGAATAGTGTGATGACACCTTGCCCCATCCCGCTTTGTCCCTCCAGGATGTTAATCATCCCGTTGTCCAGTGTAGCTATGCTGTAGATGCTCCCTACCTGTTTAGTTACTCAGTAGCTGTCTAGTTATCAGATTGTTGCAGTATTGCTATGCTGTGTTCAAGTACCCTTATTTTTCTTAATAATGGTCCCAAAGTACAAGAGTAGTGATGTTGGCATATTGTTATAATTGTTCTATTTTGTTATTGTTGTTAATCTCTTATTGTGCTTAATTTATAAATGAAACTTTATCATGGGTATATATGTATAGGAAAAAATATAGTACATATAGGGTTTGGTACTATCAGGCATCCACTGGGGGTCCTGGAAAGTATCCCCCTCAAATAAGGGGACACTACTATATAAAATATGACATGTTTGTTAGACATCTAGGTAGAGGTATTGAATAGAAATTTGGATATCTGGGTTTGAAGTTCATGGGAGAGGACCGGGCTCAGATATAATTCTGGGATACCTCAGTTTAAACATGATATTAAATGCCATGAGGCTATCTGATATAGTCATAGGAGTAAGTTAGAGAAATCCGAGAAGGAAGACTTGGAGTATTTAAATGTCAGGGAAAGAAGGAGAAACTAGCATAGAGGCTGAGAAGGAGCAGCAAGCTAGAAAGAAAAAAAAAATCAGGAGACTGAGATGTGCTGGTAACTGAGTGAAGAGTGTTTCAAGGAACAGTGAGTAGTCATCTGCTGTGTCAAATTCTGCTTATAAATCAAGTAAGATGAGGTCTTCAAATTAACATCGAACTTAGTAATTTGGAGGTCAGTGGTAACCTCAACACCTGCTAATTTAGAGTGGTCAGTTGAAAAGAGAATGAGGGGAGAGAAGTTAGACAAATGTAGAGAACTGTTTTAAGGAGTTATAAAGGGGAACACAGAAATTGGGTGCCTATTGGGGGAGGTGAGATCAAGAGAGAGCACTTTTTTTTTCTTATGTAAGATGGGAGAAATGACAGCATATTTTTATATTCATAGAAACAAGAGGAGAGGGAAAATTTACTAATGAAGGAAGAAAAGGGGAGAATTGTTGGAGCAATATCTGTAAGAAGGTGAGACTGGATGAAAACTTTCATACTAGTAGAGGGGTGGCCTTAGGATTGTAGATTATTTTCATCTGTAGTAATAAGAGGGCACACAGTGTGTATGGGGACAGATGCTGTCAGGTGGGGAGCTTTGGAAGGTCTCTTGTGATTGCTTCTGGTTTCTCAGTGAAAGAGGAAGCAAGGATATCAGTGGAAAGTAAGGACAAGGGGAAGTCTTAGGTGTGAGGAGAGAAAATATGGAATAGAGAGGGGAGAGTGAATGGACTGAGGAATGGAGTATGATTAAGGTCCACTTGAGTTAATGTTAATGAAAGTTAGATGAGACCAATCATGTTGTTTCTCCCATCACATCAGTCATGCAGGGTATAAAACCTATAAGGTAGGTGGAGAGACTTAGATTCAACTAGGGTTTTGTGTTTTCTCAAATGAAGATGACAAAATGAGAGGAGGGCAATGGAGTTAACAGTCTATGAGAGTAAATGATCATAGGAATTGACTTTGGAATTTCAGCTGGCTAAGGTGTGAAGGTAGCAAGAAAGAGTAAATGTGTGGTAGTATTAAGGAATTTCAAGTCGTGGTGGGGGTCAAGAAGTGCTGGTGATGGAGAATAACCTAAAAAAAGGAGAGGTGGTGATTAGAGAATATGATGCTTCAAATTGAGCTCATCAAGTAGCAGGATTGGTAGTGAAGGGGGCTAAGGTACAAACATGGATGTGAATGATTTCTTGAGGTTTTTATAGCCTGTACTTCAGTCTGACAGAGATTCAATAAATGTTTCTAAGTGAATAACAGGAAAAAAGTTGGCTATCAGGATGGAGGGGAGGTGATGAGGGTAGATCACCCTTAGTAAATTTTGGAATTAGTACCTGCATTTGTCCTTATATGTTTGTGGGATGCACAGGACAGAGACCCATTCAGACCAGCTCAAGTAAAGGGAACTTATTTTAAGTTACATCCGTGCTAAATGTAAAGAATAGAACATATTAATAAAATACAACTGAGTCTCATAAGATCTGAAAATCTACCAGGAACTGAGGCTGCCCTCGCAGTCTTTTGAGGTCTGCATGGTCTCTCATCTCATCTTCTCTTGGTGTGACTGCTTTCCTCTACTTTTTTTTCACAGGTCAGTCTCTCCTTCTCATCTTACATACAAACCAGCATAGTTACCTTGGGTCTTAAGTCAGCATGACCTTTAAGCTTCACTCCACACATCTAACTGCTCATTTTCTTAGTCCATTCAGTTTGCTATAGCAAAATACCTTAGAATGGGTAATTTATAAACAACAGAAATTTATTTCTCACAGTTCTGAGGTCTGGGAAGTCCAAGATCAGGACACCAGCAGATTCAGTGTTTGGTGAGGGCCTGTTCCTCGCAGATGGTGTCTTCTCTGTGTTCTCACCTGGCAGAAGGGGTGAACAAGCTCTATTAGGCCTGATGTGCTAATCTCCTCCCAAAAGCCCCTCTTCTTAATGATACCACCTTAGAGGTTATATTTCAACATATAAATTTGGGGGGAGGCACAAACATTCAAACAGAGAAGTGCTTCTATTTCTTAGAGAGGGATATGATAGGCCTAGGTTGGGCCAGTGATCCCAAAGTCACAGTCAGGGCAGGAGTGGTGGAGATAAGGTACCAATATAGCCATTTAGGCACAACCTTTCAGCAGAGTCTATAGACAAGAGTGGTTTTGAGGGAGACGGTGAGGTGGGACAGACAACCCCCAAACAAGTCATCCTTTTGTGAGGAAGGGGATCCGGTAGGAAAAAGCAGGATCTTGTATTGAGCAAAAATATTCTTGCATTTATAAGAACATACCTTTTAAACTCTATATTTTTATCTTTTGTTTTAGTAAAAGATAATATTATCACCAACTAGTTAATATTGGTTATTTTGCTACTTTCCATTACTATTAGCAAGCCTTGGCTAGCAAGGATCTGTATTAACTTCTCACCCTTGCCTCCTGAGGAGGCCACTTGTTTGTGCCCTGACCCAGGCAGTTAATTTATACCAGACTATACTAGGATAAGTTATTTTTCAGGCAAAATATTTGAAAAATAAAATAACCTTCATAGCACTCTACTCCAGGGGTAGAGCACTCCTGGGAAGTAGCTTTATGAGACATCAACAATATTTCAAAACGAGTGAGACCATGTTTTTACTACCATTTTGGAGAGGTGTTAGATACTTCTCGTATTTGTAGATTCAAGAACACCTTCAGTCAAATTAGTTTGCCTGGGTACTGAGAAAGTAAGCCTTTTAGAGGGCAGGGACCTTATCTATGGTGTTTGTATTTGTATCCCCAGTGGCTAAATAGCAGGATAGGCTCATTGAGAACCTGAGATATTCTGTAAATGCTCATTGAATAATGGAATGAAGGGAATGTCAGTGTAAGTGTAAATTGCTAGCCGGGTTTAAGCAAGGGAGGTGGTTTTTCAAACTGATCCGTATCCATGTATCATTGAGGGGTACTTCTTTTACAGGGCGTAATCCCTAAATTACACCTTAAGAAGACCGTGTGTGTGTGTGTGTGTGTGTGTGTGTGTGTGTTTGTGTATAGTGAACATTGACAGTATGATAATTACTGAACAGAATAAAGAGATTGATCCTAATCACTGTCCAGTGTAAAACAGCTGTTGCCTGAGCTATTCAGTGCCCGAGGTAGTTATTCATTTCTCTGGCCTGCATGAATGCCTTCAAAATGATTCTATCACAGCACGTGCATTCTGGCATTCCCTCTGAACACTGGGAAACCTGGAGCCAAGGATATATTAGTGCCTGAAGTGTGGAATGTGAGACATTGATCATCCCTTCTCTGAGCTGGCACTGCTCTGAAGCAGCCTAAGAACCAGGGGAACAAGCCCACTGCCAAATCCTTCTGGTTTTGATCCCATTGTACTTAATGAATCAAAACATTATTTTATAGACACTTTATGTTTTTAAACTATTCCAGAAGTCCAATGAATATCCTGACTATACTTAGTGAAGATGGATCAGAAAAGCATTTCATGTAGTCACTGTAGAGACATTCATGAAGACGTGTAATGTGTTATCATTACATGTTTAATAGGTGCTAATAAGTACTTCCGATGTGATTGAGTTGATGTAGTTTCTACCAAAGTTTGTGGCTTCCAACTATATTCAACCATTAAGTGAGGCCTTTAAGCAGCATTCAAAAATAGACTGGAATATCTGGTTGTAGCTCTGTAAATAAATGACCCTTGCTTTTATATTTCTCCATGAAAGTTTGTAAATATATTGATATTTCTACAAACTGGTTTTGGTTTTAAAAACCTAAAAATGCTTCCACTGTTTTATTGAAAGCCAATTAATGGAGAATAGAACAAAACAGCTAAAAAAAATAATTAGCATATGCTGAGCATCTACTACTTATCAGGCACTATTATCCAAATCTTGCAAGATACATATATTATTAGTTGCATTTTACAGATAAGAAAACTCAGGCTTGGAGACACATGTTCCCAAGCTGTTTTCAGTAGCAAATGTCAGAACCAGGATTTGAATCTAAATTCAGTCTTTCTGAATTTAAAGCTTGCATTCTTTCAACTCATGCAGAGTGCTACGTCCTCTTTCTTGATGGGATTAGGAGTAAATTGGGGTGCTTGGAGGAATGAGAGTCACCCAAGTGCTTTGGGAGTATGGAAATGGTATTTTGTCTTTTCCTAAAATATTGTATAACCTTGAGGAAGTTGCTTTACTTCTCAGCATCTCAGTTTGCCTCATAAAACTAATCTAATCCTGGCTGCTTTGGAAGGCTATTTTATTTTCATAGAGAACTATGAGCTTTCAGAAGAAAGATGGCATTTAAAGTGCCCAACATCATTCTTAAATAATAATGAAAACTTCCCCATTGTCAGTTATGTCTATAGCAATTGAATACTTTCCTGCTTCTTCCTAACGTGTCCCCAAGTGGCAGTGTCGTTTGTAGAAGGTCCTCACAGAGGCATCCTGTGGATGAAGACAAAGAATGTCAGGGTAGTGACAGCTAGGTAATTCAGCACTGATTGCTTGTATGGGTCAGTAGTGAAATATTCTACTATGGCTGCCTCCACTTTCCTGTCTGATCAAAGCCACAAAGACCTGATGCATTTCAGAAACTGCACCAGAAAAAGAAATGACATCTGAGGGGGATATTGTGCTATGGATTAGAGAGCTCAAGAAATCCCAGGAAACAAATAGGTTTTTGCTAGTAAAAATAGAGAACTAGTGTTATACAGATATTTTAAAGGTTAGAATATTAGCTTTGGGATGAGCTTTGACAATCACTTTGTTTTCTTTTTTATTTTGAAAATGGTGACTGTTTCTATATCTACCTGGAGAGTTCTTTCTAACGATACCACATTTATTAATGGGAGCACAGATGGTTTCCTTGAATGAGAGAAGCAGCAAAGATAAGGGAATGGATTGACTGTTTCTGTAAAAAAGGTGAGGGCATGATTGCTTTGCTGGACCAAAAATGATGTATTACCCAAAATGACGATAAAGGTTGTTTTGGTTTCCTAAACAGTTTCTTATATAAAATTGTTCTGTGAGTAGTTAGAACTTAGGAAAGACACTATATGTTTAGAATTCTGGGACCTAATAGTAGGCCTTGGGTTTATACTGCCCAAGGCATTTCTTTACCAGGCTTTTAAGTGAAGCCTGATTTTAATTTTACACAGTGCTTTTTGCCTTGTTTAAGAAACAAACAATACCTGGAACCCCAATTTCCTCAGATCTGCCTTTTGCAACTGATTTTTATTTACTTATAGGCGTAATTACATTTAGAAAGAGTTTTATGGCATCAACAATAAAATCAAATGAGTGTATGACTTTCCTAGTCATTTATTTCCTACAAAAATTTTAATGGTCCAGATCATTGGATTTGGATCATTCTTCCCTTTAAAAAAGGAATGTTACTTTCAAAGTGTTGATTTTCATAGTTATAAGAGATTGTACTCTTTTGTGGTTGGCCAAAAACTCTTTCTAAATGTAATTATGCCTTAATTATGTGGTTTATTTTCTTGAACATGGAGTGAATTTCACATCTTTGTAGACTCGTTCTTGTGTTTGTAGCCCTGAAATAAACATTCCTTCCAGGAGAAAATATTTGCACTGCTTAAAGGAGTGGCTTCTGTGGCTGTAGAGAATGAGTAACAAGAAGACCTTGCATTTATGCATCCATGCCATGTACATAGTACAGAATGATGGTTTGCTTATGGATAATAATGGGAGTCGAATTAAATGTGCCACACTTAATAAATTCTCTGCACCTGCTTGGAAAGACTTTGGGATTTAGGGACCAAAGATCAAACATTGAGGTCTGGTTCTCTTGCTGCAATATCCTGGCCAAATTATTTAATGTATTGGATCCTCAGTTTCCTATTTTGTTAAATTGTGAATGGTAAAAATAACCACTGACGGTATTGCTGAAAGGACCAAATGAGATTTGTATGTGAAAAAACAATGTAAACTATCAAATACTTGACATATAATTGATGACTTGTTGAAAGACTCATGGGAGTATATATGCTCATACAGAAAGGCAGATAATTCTATATCACGTAAACAGCTACAAAGTGCTTTTATATAAATAGAATTTTCTTGGAAATATAAGTGTATTGCATATACTGTCTTCCTTGACTTCCCGTTAGTCAACAGATCCTATTTAAACATTACACTTGGAAGAAAATCTAGTGCTTAGTCTGATACGTTTACCTAGCATTTATCTGAAAAGTAATGTTCTAGTTTTATGTGACTGTGTTCAAGCTAGATTGGTGCCCAAGTATTATTATGTGGTTTTAGAGCTTAGTGTGTCTTGTGGCTTTAAAGAGTTAATAAAACCTTAACTACTTAATAAACTACTAGGGAACAACTGTGACAAATGGTTTTGGCATCAAATATACCGGGAAATAGGATTTTCGGCAGAAACATCTTAATTAGCGGTGGGACGAGGTTCCATCCTCTATTTCACCTTGATTTCTGATTCTGCAATGAATCACAAAACTGGTCAACTTTATAGCCTAGAACTTTGTGATTGGCTACAAATGAGTCAGATTCCTGTGCTGTCTGGTTGTTAATACCATTGGCAAGTTTATGTACATAAACGATTAAAAGGATGCCAAATCCATTTGAGAACAAACAACATATCATGGTTTGGAGAGGATCCTTTGTTCTTTCATGTAGACTTAGTTTTAGGCGTGGGAAAAATATGACTCCTAATACAAGGTGAGAATGTGTGTCAAGGAGTTTGAGATATATTACCTAAAACAAATGATGGTATGAAATGTAAGGAAAGCTAAGAGCTGGTGAGAAAACAGACAAAGAAATAATCGTGTACAAATAGCCGTTTACCTCACTGGAAAATGATCCTAATCAGGAATTTGCATTTCTTTAAAGCCTTTCTGTTAGTGATAATATTCCTATCCCTATTTCTCAAAAGACAATTATCACATAAAATGGTTTATAATAGAAATGTTATTGCTTTCCTGGTGTTCAGCATGTAAGAATTTTATTGGTGTACTTTTTTTTTTCCTAAGCACCTGCAATTATATTTACATTCTGACAAAATATAGTAGAGGTGGCACTTAAATCTCCAAGTTCCTGTCTATGATCCTAAGCAATTTTACAGTCTTTTCAGCTCTGTTTTCTATAACAATTTCAAGTGCAATTAAGGCATAGAAGCATAACTTGTAAGGTTTCTACGAAGAGAATATATTTTAGATTTTAGTGCTAGAGAGCATCACAATGATTTGCTTTACAATTAGTGTGGCAGATCTGAGATTAGCTCAGGATTAAAAATTCTTGGTAGTGAGGGTGTAAGATTCTAGCTTTGAATGTGGGAAAAATTCTGTGTGAGAATAAAGTAGAAAGGTAGTGAGGTCTTGGCATTTGTCATCAGTAATGTTGAGTGCTTGGCAGGGTGGGATGTTGCTGGTAGTGTAGTAAATTACCTAACAGTTGACAGTTTGTGAGAACCAGGAAGAAGGAAGATCACAAACATCACACAAATTCTCTTCTTGGTTCTAGACTAAAATATAGGACTGTGATTATTCTACCAAGAAAAGGTAATGAAGTGCATGTGAGATACCCTAATTTGCATTCACCTAACAATCATACATTTACTAAGCGTCTTGCATAGGGTCTGTGAAGGCTCTGGGATTTCCCCTTATTTTCAAGCTAAAAAGTTAACACAGTCAGTTTCATGAATACAGGCAGAAGACACAGAATCAGGACGTGTCAGAGACAAAGACTTTATTACTTACAGCACAGCTTTCAGGCTGAACATTGGAAGCCACGTGGAGGGACTCAGGTAGATGCCGTGTACATAGTAGATTCATATTACAGCTGAGAGACATGAGCTTGGGGAATCTATTGCTTTTAGTGAAAGCTTACTCTTTACCCCAGGGAGATGTTACTTCATTCCTCAAAGTTGCTTGCTGCAGACACAACTCTGACAAAAGGCCTGGATAAAGAGCAAAGAGTGGCCAGAGCCTTGAATTTTGGCATATCCAGTATGATTGTCAGGGATGCTCAGTGTCCATGGTTGGATAGCCTCTTCCAACACTAAGGAACTCACGAAAATTATCTTATATAAACAATGTGTGCCTATTGTAACATGCATAAACTCTATGCATATACATTTACAGTTTCAAAGCATTGTTCTGTTCTTAACAAATGAGGAAGTTGAGGTTCAGTGTGGTTAAATGAGAAGCTAAAATCACAACTAAATGACACAGCAGGCACTACAACATAGTGTCCTTTGATCATAGCCTAATATTATTACCATTAGATAGCTTTATGTTACTGCTAAAGAATTTTCAGGCCATGTTGTCTCCATGTTTTAGTGAAGGCCTTTCCATTATTTTATTTACTGCTGTATGCATTTCAGGAAATGAGCACTTCTTTTTCTCATCTATTGCTGCATTTTGATTCTATCAGTCTATTGTGTTCCTACATCTTTTTCTCCTTTAGCTTTGAAAAATCTGTTTATTTCTAAAGGTCTGTAGCTTTCACAAAGTTCTAGGAAATAGGGTCAAAACAATAAAATTGCCTGTTATCTTAGAATTACAGAGTAGAAGAGATAAAATGTACATTAGGCATAATTTAATCTAACCATCCCACCACCATTTTAGTAATAAAAAAGCAGAAGTTCAGAGAGCCTCAGTGAATTACTACTCAAGGTCACAGGTCTTATTAGGAAAGACCAGAACCCAGTGTTCTTGTACTACATTGCATTCTGAAAGAAAAAGAATCAACGATGCTTAGTACCTTCACATTATGCATTCTGAAGTTCTGTTTAGTAACAATATACTTTTGTTTTTCATGAAGAGGATAATAATCTAGCTATCAAAATAACAGAATTATAATTCTTTTAAATTATGGGTTCCGAACTCAAATGCTCTTCTAAGATCAGCAGATAACATAAATGTGTGAAAGAGCTGGTGTGATCAATGGGAGGAAAGAGTCTATGGCAAACTAGAGAAAGCACAGATGTCTAGACACACTCTGATTTAACATGTCTTGAATACTCTATGTCCCCAAATTCATGTCTGCCTCTGGATTTGGCCCTCCTGCTACCATTTTGCAATGACTAACTTGAATAATGTAGTTTTAGAATATTTTCTATATCCTTAAATGTGATTTTGTCACATAGGCTTTTAGAGCTAAATGGGATATTAGTTGTCAGCTGCTCTAACCCTTCATTATGCTGAAAAGGAAATAAAGGAGATTCAGTGACATGCCCAAGCCCACAAAGGTAGCTTGTCACACCAACTGTGACTCAAATCAGATTGTACATACTCTTAAGTCCTCTTTTATTTCTACTTAATCTTGAAACTTTTTAAAAAATAATTTTCTATTTTGTAATGAAAGCAATGGGAAAATAAGTTTTGAGATGTAGCAACATGTTTTATACATAACTTCTTAGGAACCAATCAATAATTATTTATTAAGTGCTGTATATTACCAAGTGCCTATGCTAACTGACATTGGGCACACAAAGATATATAAGACATTTTTGTTTGTTTCTGTTCTCTCTAGTTGGAGAAGTCAAACTAATATGGGGGAATAACTAAATGCTAGAATCTTTGGCATTGACTTTAAGTGTAATAAAACGTAAGAAAAAACGGAGATTGTTGGTAAGTGAAGGCCTTAACTCTCCATATACCAACAATTACCTTTAACTGCATATTTAAAAAAAAATTCTCTGTCATGGCCAAGGGAATATTATGATTTTTGTTGAAGGATGCCAATCCTAGAATCATGCATATGCATGTGTATGTGTGTTAGAGAGATATTGAATTAGAATCTGTGCTATGCATTCTTCATGTTAAATCATAATTTTTGTCCATTGATATCTTAAATATCTCCTTGGCCCTTGTTTTGAAGTTTATGGCAAATGCTGAAATGGATTTAAAAGATATGACAACTGAAGTCATGCTGAAATGGAGAGAGATATTTACTCTCTGATAGAGATGTTACAAGAAACATCAGTTTAAAAAATAACACCACAACTATGGTCTTCTATGCCTTTTGATTTATGTTTTCTTTTCACTGGTATTCAAGTTCTGCTTTTTATACTCTATATGTTATAGTCAGCCTTACTCTAACAGTTTTATACTGGTAGGAAATTCCTCTCCTATGCCTATTATATTAGTCAGGGTTCTCCAGAAAAACAGAACCAATAGGATACACACACACACACACACACACACACACGAGTTTTATTATTTATTTATTAGATTTATTATTATTTATTAGATTTATTATGGGAATTGGCTTGCCTGATAATGAAGGCCAGTAAGTCCCACCATATACTGTCTGCAAGCTGGAGAACTAGGAAAAGCTAGTGGTCTAAGTTCAAGTCTAAAGGCCTTAGAACCAGGGAAACCAATGGTATAACTCCCCGTCTGAGATCAAAGGCCTGAGAATGCAGAGAGCTGGGGGGACGGGGTGTGCTGTTGTAAGTTCTGGAGTCAGAGTCCAAAAGCTCAAGAACCAGGAGCTCCAATGTCTGAGGAAGAAGAAGATGAATGTTCCACCTCTAGAAGAGACAGAATTTGCCTTTCCTCTGCCTTTTTGCTCTATTTGAGCCCTCAATGGATTGGATGATGGCTACCTACATTTGTGAGGGTGGATCTTCTTTGTTCAGGCTACTGAGTCAAATATTAGTGTCTTCTAGAAACACCCTCAGTCCAGTCAAGTTGACACATAAAATTAACTATCACATGTTTTGCAACTTGGTTGATATTCCTAGCAGATTTGCTATTCTGCCATTTTCTTTCTCTTCATCTCATATGCTTAGTCTTGTTGCTCCGTCTATGGAACTCTTCCTTCTTAAGTATCTTAAAATTGAGTCCATGGGGGGTCAGCAAGCTTTTTCGGTAAAGGGTCAGATGGTAAATATTTTTGGCTTTGTGGGACACATGGTCTCAGTTATTTACCTTTGCCTCTATTGTGAGGAAGCAGCCATAGGTAATAGGTAAACAAGTGGGTATGGCTAAGTACCAACAAAACTTTATTTACAAAAGTAGGTGCTGGGCTATATCCAGCCCTGATCATGGTTTGCCAACTCCTATTCTAATCCATTGGTATCATAATTGGGAGTGCATATTCCAAGGACTGAGCAAGATGATACCTGATTGTGTAGGAAAAAGCTCCTATTTATGTTTTTCTATATTTTCTGATTATAACATATTTTATGCTTGTTTTATAATGTACATGATGTGTTAATAAAGTATAATATGAATATAATTTATAAGATAAATAATAATATAAATAACTTTACATATATTGGGACATTCTGCTCAAAATTTTTTGTAGTGATAGTAGTGTGCAAAAAAGATTAGAAAATTGGAGAGTCCTACTCCAACTTTTTACATTTTTTACAAAGACCATGTATTTGAAATGTACCTCTCCTGTGCTTATATAAGAAAAAGGTATTCTTAGTAAAGGGAATAGTGATTGTGGAGTTGTGAAATAGGGAAAGGGTTCTAGAGAATGTGTGACCCTTATGAATTCTCTCTCTCATATTCTAACTTTTTTTTTTTGGAATTCTCTCAGCTACTCAACAGTTGACCATTAGTCCAATTTTTTCTTTTATAGTCATCATTTTCTCTTGAAATTCACAAGAATATTCTGAATTATTGCTTTCTAAATATTATTAAAATAAATTTTTCTATAAGATGCTATTCTCTAATTTTATTGATGGCTCAGATCATATATTTTATATTTTTTACAGCTTTTGTTAACCCCACAGCATCTGGCAGAATGATACATAAATATCAATATGTTCAGAGCTAAATAAATTAAAAAGTAAATGAAACATAGTTGAGTGAAGGCCCTTTTAGTCTCTGTAAGACCACAGTTTGTGGCTTTGGCCTACTGTCTATTCTAATACTTCTCAACCTTTTTTTGGAAGTTATGAAGTTTTGTGTGTATTCTGTGATCCATTCTTTCTATCTCCCCTCCAACCAATCTACTCCTAAACATGCCACTGGAAGTACTAATTTTAACTTCAACATAAATTAGAATTAATTTATTTTAAGAAATTTTTGTTAATTTCATGAGCCTGTCTGATACAATTTCAGTACTTTGAAGCTACTGTAAATCCAGAGTAAGAATGCCCAGTATAGGTAGCCAAGTTAAATCAAACTGTTTTTAATAGTATAACATTATTTCTTTCTAGTAGTGTACTTTTGTCCTTACAATAAAGAAGTTGTATGATTTCTCTATTGCTGCTAAGCATTTAGTTGTGCGTGCATTTAAAGAGAAAGTTGCAAATGTAAAATATGATAGAGAAAGTTTTGCATTTTTGGTGTGGCCTTGTCAAGTTAGGATTTAGATTACTTTGAGAACGCAAAGCAGGCCATGTTACTGTTCTGTCTTGGTCAGCTTTTCTTATGTCCATTTTGTGGCAGTTTGGCCCTCTTTCCAAACATACACTTGCAAAATTACTCTGAATTCCCGTTGGAATATTTGAAACTCAAGTAGGTCATTTGAACCTTTATCAGTGCTGTCAACATGCTAGCATAGTTAGTCATTATTTGTTGCTCTGTTAAGAGCAAGATCCCTCAGATGCAAAAGTTGCTCCCTTACTTTCTAGTAATTAATTGTAATCTTTGAGATAGCCAAGCTTTTAAGCATAAATTCCCTCTTCTTAAGAGAGAAAAATTCTTCTTAACTGTTTGGGGAAAATAATTTCAGATATTAAAATCTTAGAGCATGCCTCAAAATATCGCTATTTGAGTTTCCATCTGTATTTGCTTATTTCTCTTTTTGCTTTCTGTTCATGCTTACCAATGGCTCTCAGTGTCTATTTGTATTGAAAAAACCAGACATTTGAACTTGAGGAGATATCTTATGACGTTGGAACGATAAGGAGAGGAAAAGGAAGAATCTTTACTAAGTGCTTGATTTATGCCGGGTGCTTATTCAAGACAATTCTCCTGTGTGAAAAGCTTCCTTTTATGAGTCTTAATATGTTTCTTGTTACTTATTTACCTAATTTTTTGGTTGACTGCGAGGCAGAATATGTTAATAAAAAATACATGTAGTATTTAGGTATTCAAATGCCAATGTGCTGTGGGTGTGTGTCTGAGTGTATAGAGTGAGGGAGTAATCAGTAAGAGTACATAGGGGAATGTAGGAAGCTATCAGGTGTGCTATTGCTTTACAAAAATTGATGATAAAATTCCTGTCACTGTTTGTGTTGGTGAATATATATTACTCAGTGTATTATCAGTCTTAATGATATTCATATTTGTAGCAGATATAAGTCATTCTATCTGTGTTTAAATAGATTAACTTTAACACATTAAACTGAAACATGCATTGAGATACATACATAGAAATTCACTCTATTTATACTGGGTTAGATCAGGTGGCTGGATTGAGGCTTTTGGGTGTGTTATGTCAGAACATATTGGCAAATCGTGAGGTTAGAAAAGATGTACGGTGTTTTCAATTTCCTCCTAAGTATAGAATCCTGTCTACATCAATAAAAATTTATATTTAACTTTATAAGAACTATATGTGGTGAGAAAAATAATTGTAGGCACCCATGCGTCTGTAAAACATAAATTAGATTTTGATAAAAAGTGAATTGATTCTTGATAAAGTTCTGAATGTTAATGGGACAAAAATTCCCATCTGACTTTAAACATTTTCTATTCTTGCAGTATCTTTTTCAGTGATATAGGCTGACTTTTTTTTTTTTTTGGCACCCACATATAGCAAATAACTGTGAACCATTTCAAACCTCAAAGTGACACTAAAACTGTGAAGTATGAAATGGAAGTGCCAGAGCGTGTGAGACACATTGCATAGCACCGCTCAGTAATTCAATGTGTGCATGCAAGAGAAATGACAACACCATCGCAAGAAGCAACATGATTAATGCTAAAAAAATTAAATAAATAAAAACAACCTTCATTTGCAAGTACTCCCTAATGCCTTAAAGTTACCACTTTCTATGTTTAGCAGTCCTGCCCTAGTAATTACACCCTTCTCACCCCATGGATGTCTGCTGTGAGGAATAAAATTATAAATGAATGTTCTTGCTACGCCAAGGTTATTTATATGGTTATAAGAAAGGACTGTGGTATTTTAGGCTTCTCCGTGAGTGCTTATATTTCCTCCCAATACATGAATAAAATCAATTTTGGTCATTACATTGATTTTTATTTTTATCTGTCACCCCACTGCTAATGTTTATTCCCTTCCCAGGTTTCCTCAGACAGTATTTCAACTGGGATGAATTCTTTGAGTTCTCAAAATCTGTTGAGGACCTGTGTTAGAGTCCCTATGCATGTATCTACTTCTGAGACTCCGTTTGTATATTTAAATGCTTCATTTTTAGGAAGCATGTTAAGAGGGATTGGAGTTATAATTTAGTCTTCTATATTCCGGAGTTCAGACGCTATGGGAAGGAAAGATGAATTTCTCTGGAGTGTCCCTGGTGCCGTCCTTAGTGGATATAGGAGCCCTGCCAGGTTAAACAAGTGCTGATGATTTTATGTTTTGTCTCAGTGAAAAGCAAAAGAAACTATAAAAATATTAATGTCAATAGTAACAGTTCTCTATTTCCTGAGTGCTTATATACTCAGTGCTTTATATGTGTTTAGTTTATAGCTTATTTAATATGTCACAATCGAATTTATAATGCTCAAAAGTATCACCCATGAATTTTCAGAATGAGGAAATAGAAGCTTAGAGAGGCTAAGTGGCTTTCCCAAGGCCAGTGGTTGAGCAACACATACGGTCTATTGACACAAATGCCCGCGATCCTTGCCTTAAGTATATTACACTCTAGAGTTTGGTGCAATTCCTGGAAGAATGAGTGCTTTTAGTGAGTTCTTTTCAAAAACCCTTGTCCTGAGAGAAATTTGCAACAGGGAAGTTAGTACTAGAGGGATCAGTAGGTACCCAGCTATAAGCTGAAAGTTACAGTGCTGAGGTGTTCACCTGAAGCCGTGAAGGTACAGTGGGCGGTCTTCCTTCCACAGTGGTGAGAGAGGCGGGGGACAGGGATGGAGGTGGTGACTTGAGAAGCTTCTACAAAAGGAAGGAATTTGAGACATCAGGAGTTGCCCAGAAAAGACAGTAAGAACTCAAAGATGTTTAAGTTTGGAGAGCAATTATAAGGGACCGGATTAATTGCTGGACTAAAGAAGGCTTTAAACATCTGGAAGTCAGTTCGTAACTCACCTCTATGTGGTTATTAACTTAAAAATCATACAATTTATAAATTTGGAAAGGAGAGCTTTATTTCTTATAAGCGGTAACAGCCTGTGAGGTGGCCATTCTGGCAGGCTGGGAAGTGTAGCATCTGGCAAAAGCCAGAAACAAGCATTTCAAGGGAGATGAGGGTGGAACAGGGATTTATGCTGAATGAGTTGGCCAAATATACATATTTGGCAGGTTACAGGAGAAACTAAGAATATTCATAAAGGTGGTCCTAAAGCATGCATATTGAATAAACATGCATAAGACCCATGTTCACCTTGGAGTGGAAACTTAACATTAAATGTATTATTAAGCAATTGGGCCCTATATGTCAAAAGGTGAAGCAGAGACACAAAGGCACTCAAGTGTGCAGCCTCTGTAAACCGGCCAGAACCAGTCCGTGATCAGTGGTCTTCTAATCAGGAGAAAGTTATTAAAAAATTCCATCTCTTGCCCAAAGCTGTAGTTATGGCTTGTGGAATAGGGGGGCCAGTGTCTGGCAGTGGATAGCTGCAATTGTTTTAATATTGCTTATCTCAAGGTCAGTATTTTATTTTATGTTTTAGCTGCTAGAGAAAAAGAAAAACCTTGTGGAAGTTAGAACATATTTTATTCCTTAAGTGTAGGGGTCCATGATGTAACCCTTGCTTGGCTTGGCCTTAAGTCTTGTTTATAATTTGATATCTTATTACCACAAAGAGTGTATCTGTCAATCTTATGATCTCTATTTTAAAATTAATGCTGGTCAGTTGTGACTAAACCACAAAAAGGAGGAGGTATAACAAGGTGTGTCTGGCCTCCCACCCTGTCATGGCAGAGAACTCAGTTTTAAAAGTTTCTCTGGGGCCCCCTTGGCCAAGAGGGCTATCTGTTCAGTGGTTGTGGGGGTGGGGCGGCGGGGCGGGCTTATGATTTTTTTGTTTTACAGGGTCATCTGTGAAGGAAAGGAATATGTCAGCCCTACTTAAGTTTTATGTCTTTATGTATATATGTACATGTGTATGTACTATCCTGACAGGAAGTACAGGGTTTCTAGATCAAAGACAGACTTAATTATTTTGCCTGAGTTTCCCCATGCTTCAGTTCTCCTAGGGGCAATGCAATGAGGGCAGATGTTACTCACATGTGTAGTAGAGTTAGTACCACAGAAGAGGAACTCTGAAATTATGAGTCTTGGAACTTATTCAGGGCATTTGGCACATTTGCCCCTCCTCCACTGCATAGAGAGAGAGAGAGAAGGAGGGAGGGAGAGCAAGTGCTGTGGAAATGTAAGCAGATCCAATCTGGAGACAGGAGGTAAAGCAAAGGTCCCTAAGTCTATTACTCTTTGAAATGTAAATAAATGGCTTCATGAAGGTGTCTCTAAATCTTCCTCAAGGTTTCTATCTTTAACTTCCATGACTTGTTTGCCATTCAAGCATCTTTTAACCCAGGTGCCAGAATTTCTTGTTCAGACAGCTCTGACTACCCATATATGAAAATTCTCCATACAGATATATGGAGAATTATCAACCAGACACCTGTTTTAATTTTCTTTAGGGGAAAGATTGGGATTGGCTGACTAGGGATATACACCAGTATTTTTCCATTAGGTGAACCAGAGCCCAGTAAACTTGAGCAAAGGCTCAGATTTGAGAAAATCATTGAACTGTGGCCATATCTTTGTTGTTTTTGTAAAGAGTAGCCAAGGGAAGACCAATCTAAACACATTTCTTCTGGGCTATTTTGTTAAACTTCTGAGTATGATATTTACTTGGTAAAGAGTCAGCTATTTCACTAAGGGATAATTAATATTATTTTCCTTTTGGGGGAATAGTGTGTATTACCTAATTTGCCAAAGGGTTTATAAGCACTGTTGTATTTTATGACTGGATATGAGAGAAAATGAATGATTGATAGAGAAGTTTTAGGCATGGGAATATTTATTTAGCATAATATGACTTTGAATTTTATTTTCCATATGTTATAAATTACTAAAAATTTACATATTTGAGATAATATTTTGGTAGTGTTTTATGACACTTACAACCTTGTACTTCATGTTATATATCTGCCTCATTTCTTATAGAAACTGTTATCAATACCGTGTTATAATAATTCTCATCTTCATAACCATTACCATTGCTAATTTTATTGAGCACTTACTGAGCACTTACTAGGCCTTCTGCTAAGTACTTTGCATGGATCAGTCACCTCATCCTCATGGCAACCTGTTATCATCATGTACTTGTTTACAGATGAGGAAGCTGAACTCGGAGACATGATATAACTTGCCAACGGTCATACTGGTGACATGTTGTAAAGTTCAGGTTTATACTTACTTAAGTCTGTCTGCCCTTATAACCACTTTCCTGCATTATCTGTCATAATCAATGCAGTATGCCCACCTGAAGGATAAAATTTAGATTCCTGAAATATCATATAACTTAATGTAATGATTTTCACCTGGTAGACATTGAACTGGTTATTCTTGATTAAATTGTCTTAAAGTTTATTAGAATTGTGCAGTCTTCACCTTACTTTTCATTACCATTACATTGTTTTTAAATTTCCGAAAATATGTGGTTATCTATTTGTTTTGTAGTACATTTTGCATTATTGTTTTACAGATTGAAGTTTCATGGTAGAGTTAAATTGCACTGATAGAACATGGAATAATTTTCAACTCTTCTGTTGTTGTCATAGAGAACTTTATATTCTCACGCATTTAATTCAGCTGTCCTCTTGGTTCTTGGCTGAGTTTCATTCATCGCATTCAGCAAACATTTATTGAATGCCTAATATCTGCTAGAATAGGCATTAGAATATTTGTTCAATAAATAAATGATTACCTTGATTGTGGGATTATGAAATATAACCTTTTGGAAAGTAGGTATGATGTTTTCTTTTGTCTTATAACTCCCATGGTCTTTAGCAGATAGACAAAGGAAGTAGTTAATAATTTATAGTTAAATGATCTTATTATATTGCGAATAAAAATTATTTACATGAAGGTAGAGTAGGAAAAAAATCCATAAAGTGAAATCTAAAGTATTCAAACAACCTGTCTAGCACAAATGTCTTTATTCCCCTTCCTGGCATAGAATCTCAAATTCGTTACATTTGTGTGCCTAGTAAACACATTAAAAAATTATTTCACTTATTCAATTAATATTTTGGAGGCTGCTGATTTATTATGCTATATGTAAGTTAGAATAAGAATGTCCCCATTCTTTTTTTTTTTTTTTATTTCATCTTATTGTTATGGGGGATACAGAATTGCAGGTTACATATGTTGCCCATGTACCGCCTTTCCCCCCAAGTCAGAGCTCCAGGCGTGTCTGTTCCCCAGATAGTGCGCGTTGCACCCATCATGTAGGTATATATCCCTCCCTTCCCCACCCCCCCCCTTCCCGAGTCAGCACCTTCAAGCGTTACCATTCCCCAAACGGTGCTCAATACACTCATTGTGTAGGCATACACCCATCCCCTCCCCCACCCCCCACCTCAGTCTGATATCCAATTGGTGTCGTTCCCAGATGTGTATTTAGGTGATGATCAGGGAAACCAATTTTCTGGTGAGTACATGTGATGCTTGTTTTTCCATTCTTGGGATACTTCACTTAATATAATGGGTTCCAGCTCTCTCCAGGAGAACCATAGAGATGTTGTATCTTCATTATTTCTTATAGCTGAGTAATATTCCATGGTATATTGTATATGGTATATGGTATACCTCAGCTTACTAATCCAATCATGTATTGATGGGCATTTGGGTTGTTTCCACATCTTTGCTATTGTGAATTGTGCTGCTATAAACATTCGGGTACATGTGTCTTTGTTACAGAATGACCTTTTTTCCTTTGGGTATATGCCCAATAATGGGATTGCTGGATCGAATGGCAGGTCTACTTGAATCTGTTTAAGATACCTCCATAATGCTTTCCACAGGGGTTGCACTAGTTTGCAGTCCCACCAGCAGTGTATGAGTGTTCCTGTCTCTCCGCATCCACGTCAACATGTGTTATTTTGGGATTTTTTGATAAAGGCCATTCTCACTGGGGTTAAGTGATATCTCATTGTGGTTTTGATTTGCATTTCTCTGATGATTAGGGATGTTGAGCATTTTTTCATATGTTTGTTAGCCATTCTTATATCTTCTTTTGAGAAATTTCTATTCATGTCATTTGCCCACTTTTTGATAGGGTTGTTTGATTTTTTTCTTGCTGATTTTCCTGAGTCTGACCCATTCTTAAATAGATGGTAACATAAGAGGGGAAAATTCATTCATGCTGTATTTATTGAGTATCTATTATATGCTAGGCACTCTTCTTGACATTGATGATATAGTTGTGAGTAAATGGAGCTTGCATCCTGCTGGGAGTACATAGGCAAAAGGCAATTAAGGAACAAACAGATAATGACAAAACATGATACAATGAAAGAAACAGAGTGATGTGATAGATTAACTGTGGGGACATACTTTAGATGCAAAAAAATGTCATGAATGCCTCTCTCAGGAACTTATATTTGATCTGCGATCTGAAAAACAATAAGGACTGGTGGTATGCTGATAAATTTGTTCTGGGGAAAAAAAAAAAAAAAGAAAAGCCTGATTTATAGCATTTGCTGACTTTCATGGTATAAATATTTCCATCCTGGCTGATTTTAGGCTACCAAGCATGTAACATCTGGATTGCAAAATTCCTGAAAACTTAACAATTAATTTTTGAAAGCTGGTATAAGCCATTTACAGCACATCACTGACAGTAGTATGAAGTGCTGGGAAAAAAGCAATCCAGGCAGGGAAAAACCACTGAGGAGGAACAGGCATTGGCTTATTAAGGCCCTGAAGGAAGACATTGTGGCTGCAGTGTAATGGCAGAGAGAATGGGATAATGATGTGAAACCAGGTGAGAGAGACGGGTGTGAATCAGATGATGTATGGTCCTATAGGTAATGGCAGGGAATTGATTTTTATTTTAAGAGTGGTAGAAAGTCATTGACTAGAAGAATGTTATGATCAGATTTCCAATTTTAAAAGATAGGCTGGCTTCTATGTGTATGATGCAGTAAACAGAAGATAAAGGGAATACAGTAGACTAATTAGAAAGTTACTTTTTATTTTAGGCAAGAGATAATGGTGGATTAGATTGAATTATTGTGCAACACATATTCACTTCTTTCCTACTCCACCTTGGGTTGGAGTATCTTTTCTTGCCGCACTGATTTTGAGATTGGCCATGTTTTGGCCATTAGAAGGTGAGAAAGCATGATGCAAATGACTTTAAATGTACTTAGTGGTTTATCTTGTCTCTTATACTTCTTGATCTGTCATGGAAAGACCATGCCCCAGGTAGCTGTACCCTCTAGCCTGGCCTGTCTAAGTCAGCTGACTCAGCCTGGAGCAGAACTGCTCTGGCTAACTCAAAGAACTATGAGCAAGAAAAATCTAGACTTGTAAACTACTGAGTTTTGATTTAGTTTGTTATACAGCATTATTGTGGCAATTGTTTTGGTAGTAGTGAAATTGGAGAGAAATTAACAAATTTGAGATATAGTTTCATGGTAGATAATGAATTTCTGGTTTGAACAAGTGATTATGTCATTTACTGACAAGAAAGAACAGTTTTTGGGAGAGGAAATCAAGAGTTCCATTAACTGTATTATGTTTGGGATACTTAATAATGCATACATAAGTATGAAATTTTGTGGACAGGTGTGCGCTGGAGAATAAAGTTTTGGAGTCATTGATGTATGAACATCATTTAAAGCCATGGATTGAATTGGATGAAATCTCCTAAGGAACAAATGAAGTTGACATAAGCAAAAAGGCTTAAGACAGAAATAATCCCAACTACTCAGTAGGCTGAAGCAGAAGGATTGCTTAAGCCCAGGAGTTTGAGGTTGCTGTGAGCTAGGCTGACGCCACAGTACTCTAGCCTGGGCAACAGAGCGAGACTCTGTCTCCAAAAAAAAAAAAAAAAAAAAATAGAGGCATAAGATATTCCATTCATTAGAGGTCTGAAAGAAGAGGGAGAGTTAGCAAAGGAGATTGAAAATTAGAAGCCAGTGTCATAACAGGAAACCAGGAGAAAGTGTTCAGAACCCCTTTATAAAAGAGAGAGTCAGCATTATCATTGAGGACTGCTGAAGGCCCAGTAAAAAGCTGACAAAGACTTGTCCATTGAGTGTGCTCCCATGGATGTCATCGTATCTTTGATGAGAGCAGCTTCCACAGAGTATGGGCTATGCAAGCTGCATTGGGAGTGTGCTGAAGAACAAATGGGCTGAGGAAGTGCAAACAATATATGTAGACTACCAGTTTAAACATTTTGCTATAAAGTACAGAGAAATTGAACAATAGCAAGAGACAGTTTTTGTTTTGTTTTGCTCTCAAGTGTTAGCTATGATGATGACTGCATTAAGTGGTGATCCAAGTTAAAAACCTTTTGTTTGACCTTTGTCAATTCTTTTATTCACCCCACTTACTATTTAGCCCAAACCTTTGCCACTCTCCTGGAGACCGTTATGAAGCCTCTGGCCCCTTCCCTCAGTAAATGACCTTACCTCCTACTTCATAGAGAAAATAAAGGTCTTCATGGTGAACTCACTGGAGACTTATTGATAGCCACCTAAAATCTTATCTATGGTTTTAGAAGATGCCTTTTCAGATTGTGGCTCAATTCTATCCCATTCTTTCCCTTCTCTGCCAGAAACCTAACTCATCTGTTATGTATTATTTGCTTTCTTTTACAGCTCCACACTCTTCTTTCCTATAGCCTATAAGCATACTAAAGTTTCTCCCATCCTAAAAATATATTGACACCATAACTTCCTTTCTCAGATTTATGTCCCTGTGGAGATCGTTTCATCTCTCTCCTTTCCTTCAAACCACATACATCTTGAAAGGGGAGTCTACATTTATTATCTTCAAATACTTTGTTCCTTCAACCCAATGAAATCTTGCTTCCACTTCTATCTTTTCATTAAATTGTTCACCAATGAATTCTCAATTATAAAAGTTAAAGATATATTTCATTCTTTGTTTTAAATTCATGAGATAATGAAAATAAAGTTTCATAGCACTGCAATTGTAATTACTCAACTATTTATAGTTGAATTACTTCCCCAGAATGTAGTTCTCATAATCCCCAGGTTATTTCTTGCATGCCTAGCAGACTGCCGGTCATATTGTAGGCATTCAATAAATATTTGTTGAATAAATGATTGAATAAATGGATGGATACATAAAAATACAATTCCTGTCCTCAAGGAACCATCAAAGAGTTCACAATCTAGTGAGGAATTGGCATTCTGTATAACACACATGTCCTGGAAACTCCAACAGTAGAAAATCATATGACATCTACTCAGCCCACACAGTAGAATGTGAAATGTCAGTAAATTGCAATCTGTCATTCTTGACTAATGAATCTGTCTATAAATTTGAAACATTTTTAAGTTGTAAATTTCATTACAGTTACTTCATATGAAATTGAATACAATTTAAATAGTGGGTCTTAAAAAGAGATAAAGGTGAGAAAACCATTATATAATCTTAATATGTAAAATATAAAATCAGATTTTTTGAATGAAAACAATTTAACTGAGCTGAAGCACTTTCATAGTATTATTAGGTTTCTATGAAGAAGAGACCTTGAAGCTCTTCTAGCACAATTAATTTCATAACATAAAATCCCCTCTGTAATGTTCTCCAGAAAGTTTCTGCCCAATCTCTGCCAGGAGACACCTGTGAATACCCTTTTGTGATATTCAGTTTCTGAATCATTAAAGCTCTAAATTCTAGAAAACTGGTTCCCATGTGGTCAAGATTCACTATTTAAGATACATTGTTTTTACAATCTGAATTAGAGCTCCTGTTTTTTTTGTAAAGGTGGGTAGACATAGGAATTCTTTATGAAGATCAGGGGAAAAATGGGAATCACTTGAAGGAAGTATGTATGTAGTACCTACGGTATCTGAGAAAGTAATTGAAAGAAATTAATCCATGTCACTGGCAAACATAAAATACTGATACTGAAAAATCTGTGTAACTGAATAAGCGGTATTAAATATTTTATTTATTGATTCTTATAACAAATGTTTGATGAATGTACTGGATATTATATAAGGTCCTGAGGATTCAAGAGGAGTAAGTCCCATGCCACAGCATCAAAGAGCTTATAGACTTATAAAGGGGAGGGAGCCAAATTAACAATGACTGCTGCAAATTGTTTCAATGTTAAAATAAATTATATAGCCTCCATTGAGCTGATGCTTGAAATGTGAATGACTAGCAAAATGGGGAAAAGTATTTTAGGCATTCCTTCATTCAACAGTTTGTAGAGTACCTGAGACTCCAAAATGGAAAAAAGACACGAACAAATCCAAAGAGTTATTGTAGGGCAGAGCTCAGGTTCTGTTCCTGGGAGGATTTGCATATCTTTGGTGGCCTTGAGCTTTTAGTTTCATTGTCATGAGCAAGGCACAGAGAATATATCTCTGGCATGTGCAATATGGCAAGTCAGTCAGAGATTCCCCCCAAAAGGCGGTGCTATCAGTGAGAGATTAAACCAGGAAAAAAAAAATAAATAAAAAGAGAAAAGCCTTACTTGTAGAAGGAAATGGCAAAGAAACTTCACTATCTTAGCCTTAGCTCAGAGAGGGGGGAAAAAAGGTTTCATCTTACGACCATAAACAAGCTCACCTGGGATTGAATCAGAATTTGTATTACTGGTTATCTCAAAAATCCTTAAAGTGAGAAATTAAAGTTATCATGAGTTGAAAATACTCTCAACTGCTTGGAGGAAGTAAACACAAATTATTTCTTGAGGAATAAATCTTAATCCCAGGTTGCATTTGTTAACGAAAATAAAATCTGAAGGCCTCCCCTACACCCCCCACTGAAGGGACCCCCTCTTGGCCAAGGGGATATCCTAAAACTAAATTGCCTGCCATGAGGAGGGAGGTCAGACATGTCTCATCATGCCCTCCTCCCTTCTTAGAGATACACTTTGCAACTCATTAACCGGCCTAAGGGTATGTAAAACAAACCTGCAGGTCCTCAAATTACACAACAAATACATGTCAGGTGACTTGTCTCTGATTTACAGGCTTACTTATCTTAACATTCCAGGCCTTTGGATAAAAGCTTCATGTCTTTAGCCAATTACAAGTCAAAGAATCTTTAAACCCACCTATCACCTGTCAGCCCCGCCCCCTTCAAGATGGCCCACCTTTTTGGGCCAAAACCAATGTATGCCTTCCATGTATTGATTTATGACTTTACCTGTAACTCCTGTCTTACTGAAATGTATAAAACCAAACTGTAACCCAACCATAGGGAGTCCACTTGCTCAAGTCTTCTTGGTTGTGGCTCCGGGTCATGGTCCTCAAATTTGCCTCAGAATAAGTGTCTTTAAAATTATTTTACAGAGTTTGGCTTCTTTTCCGCTAACACATTCAACATAAATAAGTCTATGGAATATGGGTTGCAAATAATTCCCACTCTATGAAATATGAATGTATAACTAAAAAAAAAAATCATGTATGTGGAAATAAGTCACTATGAGTGAGATCCAGCCCTCCTGAACCCCCACGGAAGTAGATTCAAAAAGACCATAGATATTAGAATTATCTGATATAGACTAGAAATAAATAAGCTTAATATGCTTAAAAAATAAAAGTATAAACATATGAATGAACTAAAGACTTTAAAAATGTTCGGGAAGCTTTGAAAAAGAATCAAAGGAACTTCTACAAGTATCAATATATAATAATTTAAATAAGATTGCTGAAAATAGACTTGCTAAACTGGAAAGTATAGCTTAAGAAATTTACAAATGAAGCACAAAAAGATAGAAAACATGAAAGTTTAAGAGCCTGGGAAAATATATTGAGAAATTTGAACATAAATCTAACCAGATATTTCTAATTAGGAAACACTAGAGAAGGGGGAGAAAGGTAATTTTGGAAGAGATAATGACCACTGCTCCCTGGAGACCTGATTCCAGGTCTGGAACAGGGAAAGTACAAAGTGAGACTGGAACTCTTATTGTGGCAGAAAGTAAGGGATGCTCAAAGACTAATCGAAGTATTGCAAAATGGTATAGGAATTGACTTGGTTCTGATCAGTCAACTTTGGCTTTGTGAACATCAAAAAGGGTAATAATGAAAGTAGGTTATAACACACTGAGTAAAAAAGGAATGAATGTGTCCATAATAATGTTCAAAAAGAGGGGAAAGATAAAAGAGAAAATCTCTGCTTTGTATGAAGAGATAAATGCCAGCCTGTGAATTTTGAAGGACTTATAGAACTATAAAAATAAAATTTTGCAACTACCGGGATAATGATTGAGTTAGGCAAGAGTTATTGGTGGATGCTGAAACCTTTTTTATGAAAGACAGTTGGGGAACAGGATATTCACATGGACTCAAAGTATTCAGCCAGAGATAATTTATTAATCACAAAAAGGAAAAATGTACCTTTAGAATGGAAAGCCTTTTCAGTTACCACCGTAATCAAATGATCAATTTAGTAACATCTTTTGATATGATCTAATGGGAATTATATATCACTTATGTAGTATTTCTGCCAAAGATACTCAATTTCAATCTAATTATAAAGAGACAGTAAGAAGAATTCAGATAGCCTTCAAGAATATCTATGTCAAAAAAGATGAAAAAGGGTGGGAGAAATGTTCTAGCTCAGTGCTGTCCAGTTGAAAGACAATGCAAGCACAAATGTAATTTAACATTTTCTAGTGGCTGCATTAAAAAAGGTAAAGAGAAACAGGTGAAATTAATTTCAATGATATATTTTATTTAATTTATGAGAATATTTAAACATGTAATTACTACAACATTATTAATTAGATATCTTATATCTTTGTAGTAAATGTTAGAAATCCAGAATGTATTTTAAACTTACAGCACATCTTAATTTAGAATAGTCATATTAAGCACTCAGTAATCATATGCTGTTGGGTGCCATATGGACAGCAGGTCAACTTTAGTTCTAGGCTAAAGTTGACCAAGAGACATAGGTGATCCTTGATTAGATCATGGATTAAGAAAAAATAAACAGCTAGAAATGATGGTTTTAGGACAATTAGGAGAATTTTATATAGATAGTATGTGAGATAATATTGTAGGAGACAAGGGAAAACTTCCCCTTTACCTTTTGAAGATTCACTGAAAATCAACTGACAAAGGCCGATTAAGAGGAGCAAAGGCATACAAATTTATTAATATGCATGGAAGTCTTACAGTGATCTCAACGAAAGACCAGATGGTTGATGCTTTTATACTATCTTGAGGTTATGGAAAGGATAGGGGCTCAGAGCATGGCCAAAACCAGGTTATGATGGTAAGTCAGGTTGCAGTGGTAAGACAGTTTATGAGAGAGGGAGGGCCTCAGAAAAAGCCTTCTTGCATCAATGCAGATTTTCTTTTTAGATGCAAATCTTTCCCACAAAAGACAGCTTTTCAGCTATTGCATTTCCAGTGCTTCTGAATAGCCATCTTGAAATATGTCAAAGAAGTATATTTGGGGGTGAAATATTTTGGTTTCCTTCAATATAACTGCATCACTTAATTTCTTGGTTGAGTATTATAAGTAGGAGATGTACTCATTCTCAGGAACTGCATGATGAAGTATTACTATTTAAGGGTGAAATATATTGTTTGCAACCTACTTTCAGATGATTCAGCAAAAAAATTATGTATACCTGTGCATACACATATATCAGTAAGGATATAAAGTATTTGATTTGAACAACTAAATTGACAGCTTTGATTTATTAGGTACATGTAGAACAGTGTTTCTAACAATTAGAGAATATACGTTATTTTTAGACAAATATGGAATATTAAGAAAATTGACTACATACTGATCTATAAAGTAGGAGTAAATAAATTTCAAAGAATTGGAATTATACAAAACATGTTCTCTGATTACTGTGAAATTAAATTGGAAAACAACACAACGATAATTTAAAATTCTGTAATTTGGAAATGAAAAATCATTTATGGAAAGTATGGAAGATGGATTAGAGGGTATCATGGATGGAAGCAGGAATCCAAGTGAGGAAGCTACTAATGTACCAGACGAGATGATAAGGATCTGAATTGAGGCAGTATGAGTGGGAAAAGATGGAAAGGACTTAATGACTGACTGAGGGGGTTGAGGGAGAGTGAATAGTGGAGATGACTTCCAGGTTTATGGATGGGACAGTAGTGTCGTTAATATGAAAGAGACATGCTGATTGAGGTAGAATATACTTGGTTATTCAAATTTGGACCTCAAGAGGAGTCTGAGCAAGATATATAGATTTGTGATCCATGCACGTATAGGTAATAAATTTAGCCAAGGTAGTGGACCATATTATGTAAGTAAAGGGTTAAAAGGTAGCCAAGGGAAAAAAGAGCTGTGGGGTTCACACAACAGCTGGAGGTGGTCAAAGCAAAATGAGCCCCTGAAGGAAGATAGGCAAAATAGTCAAAAGTGAAGGAAATTGAATGGATGATTGATTCCAACTGAACTCTCAGTAGAGCCTGGTAACTAGTGTTAAGGAAAGTAGTCCTTTGGTTGGCAGTTTTAATGCCTTATGTTCCTTATGGTTAATTTCATTATAAAACCTCTTAAGTATTCATCACTTTACCTGCATTTTCTTTTCTCAGTCTCCCTGTCTCTCTTTGACTAATTATTATAACCAGAGGTGATTTATAATTCATGTTTCAGAACTGAAATTCTAGAGTTTGGTGAAATTGGTTTAAAGACTGTATTTTACATAAGGGAAATAGTTATAAGCTTAGAGATGTTATAATTTGCCCAGAGTCACACAGTAAGTCTGGTTTGCCATCTAAGATTCATCTGAACTAATTAGAAGCAATGCTGGATTTTCATATGTTTTAATTGCCTTTCTAGTATTGACTAAAGAAAAAAAAATCAATCTTTTAAAGACTTAGAGTTAGTTTTATTCAGAAGTCTTACGGAGGACTACAGCCTGAGGGCTACAGCGTGGGAACAGCACTATAGAGAGATTTATCAGACTGTTCAGGGCAGTGTTTTAACTCACAGTTTATATACAGGATGTGGAGGTTTAGTAAATGCAAAATCAGGTCACACTTGCTCAGATGTTAAAGCAGAATCACATCAAAGTTTGGGTGTAAGAGTATATCTGATTATAGATTACAGAGGCATAATCACTAATGCCATCAGACGTTATGGGTAGGAAAAGGCAAGGGATGAAGTCATTTATCTTCTAAGGAGTATAGTGACTTAGGCAAGAGATGTGGGAGTCATGTGTTCTATTCTATTTTGTCTTCAAAGCATCTTTCCAGAGAGCTTCATGTCCTCACAGAGCCAGGGGCTTTGTGAAATTTTCTTGGCAAACAGAAATGAGCAAACATGGCTTCTTACATTTGTGACTTTGTCTCACACTATATACTACTCTATATACTACTCTCTTAGGAGCATATCTGCATTTATTTTGTATTTTGCATGCAGTCCTAACATGATTTAGTTCAATGGTGCTGTACAGGGCTTTTAGTTTAGCACTTAAATGAATTACACCCAAACTTTTTAACAGGTTTTTTTTTTTTCAAAAATAGGCTTTTTTTGTTTTATTAATTATTATAGTAACACAAGTTCATTATAAAGTTTTTAAAAATACAGACATATATTAATATGAAATTGAAATGGAAAGTGTCCATACTACTGCATCCCCTCTTCTCTCTGACAATGTTGATAGTTTTAATTTGGTGTAAATATTAGACAAGATAAGTTGGGCACCAGATTCTCAGTGGCTTCACATTTCATAAAGACTTATTTTACCCTCACATTACAGTATGACAGACAGTCCACCTTGTAGCTCTGCTATTTGGTGCATATGTTTCCCAGGGCACCGTGGCAGGGAAAGAGTGGGCCGAAGGAATAGTTTATGGCCCAGGTCTGGCAGTGGCTCACAGCTCATCTGCCCACATCCCATTGACCAGAATCTAATCACATGTCCTCAACCTAATTATAAAGGGGTCTGGAAATATAGGGGTGCACATGGATAATTGGGTGCTACTCACATTCTCTGCTGTAGTATGCACTCTTTCATATTTTTTCTGTGCATTTGAAAATAAACCATTCACATATGTGTATTTTTATAAATGTGAGGTCATTAGTGAAAATTTATTTTCGTAACATTATTTTCAAATTAATATTATCATTAAATAATACCCTCACTTGTGAACTTCATCACATCCTTCCCAGATACAGTGTTCCTGCTCATGTCTTCAATTCCAAGTGTGCTCAGAGGTAAACATCTGTGATCTCTTGACCTATGTTAGCTTCTTCCCCCTCCAACTTGAAAATCTCCTACCTTGAAAAATAAAACAACAAAACAAAAATTCTTAACTAAATCCTAATGCTTTCTTTAGTTTCCATGATTGTCTTTCTTTCACTGCAACCTCACTTCCTTCACCATTGCTATAAAATACACTCTCTGGATCTCTAGATGGCGCTTCCCATGGCTTTTCCCCCCATCCTTTCCCTTCGTTTTTGTGCGGGAATTTTCACTGTTAGTTATGCTGTCTCTTCAGGGTGGCAGTCATACTTTATCAATCATTATAGGGGATGGGTGTATGCCTACACAATGAGTGCATTGCGCACTGTTTGGGGAATGGTAATGCTTGAAGGTGCTGACTCGGGAAGGGGGGGTGGGGAAGGGAAGGATATATACCTACATGATGGGTGCAACGCACACTATCTGGGGATCAGACACGCCTGGAGCTCTGACTTGGGGGGAAATGCGGTACATGGACAACGTATGTAACCTGCAATTCTGTATCCCCCATAACAATAAGATGAAATAAAAATAAAATAAAAAAAAAAAAGATCTTCACCAACTAGTGCAACCTCTGTGGAAAGCAATATGGAGATACCTCAAAGAGATACAAGTAGAACTACCATTTGATCTAGCAATGCCATTGCTGGGCATCTGCCCAAAAGAACAAAAGACATTCTATAAAAAAGACATCTGCACTCGAATGTTTATAGTAGCACAATTCACAATTGCGAAGATGTGGAAACAACTGAAGTGTCCATCAATACACGAGTGGATTAATAAAATGTGGTATATGTATACCATGGAGTTCTATTCAGCCACAAAAAGCAATGGTGATCTAGCACCTCTTGTATTATCGTGGATAGAGCTGGAACACATTCTACTAAGTAAACTATGACAAGAATGGAAAAACAGGCACCACATGTACTCACTATCAAATTTGTATTAACTGATCAACACTTAAGTGCACATATAGTAATAACATTCATCGGGTGTTGGGCAGATGGGAGGGGGAGGAGCGGATGGGTATGTACACACCTAATGGGTGCAATGTGCACCATCTGGGGGATGGACACGCTTGAAGCTCTGACTCAGGTGGGGCAAGGGCAATATACGTGATCTAAACATTTGTACTCCCATCATATGCTGAAATAAAAAAAAATTTAAAAAAGTAAAGAGCTTCATCAGGGTGTTCTAAAAAAAAAAAAGACTGGTTTATGTAAGTAAGACTGGGTCATTGTTCTAATGTCAGATTTAATTGGAGGAGAACCTAGTTTTAAGCACAAAGATTGTATATTATAAAATCCATTCACAGGCTTGGCTCTGTTTAGTCATTAATCTGTCCACACTCAGGAATTAATAAAAATATCAAACAAACAAACAAACAAAAATCATTATATTCTATGTCCTTCTTCTCTAGGAGTTAGCGTAGCAGTTTTCACAAGTAGGTATTCTACAAATAAATAAACACGTATGCATATTGAGCATCACAATGATTAAGAATGCAGGTTCCTGGGTTTGAATATTGGCTTTACCTACTGTTAGTTAAATAACCTTGGGGAAGTTAATCACAACTTCTCTGCTTCTGTTTCCTCATCTATAAAATGGGGGTAATAATATAATACCTAACTTACGAGATGGCTGTGAGAATAAAATATGGTAATCCGTATATAGCAATTAGCACACTTGGCACAATGCAAATATTTTTAAATGTTTCTATTTTTAAGACTCAAAAATTCTTTCCCTTGAACTCTACTTCTTCACTTTAATATATCACTGAGCTTACCATGTATCTTTATATAAAGTGTGTCTTTTGAGCTTTATCGTCACCCTCTGAAGTAAGGCAGAAATTTACCCTTTTTCACTGATGAGGCACCGAGACCCCATGAGTTCCCAGGGGTGGTAGAGCAGAGTGATAAAGAGGGACGAGTCCTGGCTCTGTACCTTCCAAGTTACAGGATCTTGGGAAAGCTGCTTCTCTTTATATGTGAAAGGGAATACTCGCAGTACTTTACTGAGGGTTATGTGAAATAATTCACAGGGAATGCTAACCAATACTCCTGGTATATTTATTATAAATACAGTCTTTGCTTGGTGTCCTTGGGGGATTGGTTCCAGGAACCCTCATCTATGCCAAAATCTAGAGATATTCAAGTCCCTTGTATAAAATGATATAGCATTTGCATATAACCTATGCACATCCTCCTGTATACGTTAAATCATCTCTCTAGATTACTTATAATACCTAATGCTATGTAATGCTAGGTAAATAGTTTTTATAGTATCTTTAAAATTGGTGTTAATTTTTATTGTATTGTTTTTTATTTTTATTCTTTGAAATATTTTTAGTCTGTGGTTGGTTGAACCTGTGGATGTAGAACCCGTGGATACAGAAGGCTGACTGGTCAATAAATATTAACATTCTGTTTTCCATTTCTACAAAAAGTTTATATTCTTTGTTATATATATTAAATCTACATTAAATAATGCAATCTAGTATGCCCTTCTATTTTTGTTGGTATTGAGACCCCAACTACTTTGTAATTTTTCTAAAATAGAGGGTTTTGTCTCATGTGTTTGCTGTATCTTTTAATGAACCTGAGCTAGCAGCTAGAAGGTACTCAATAGATACCTGACGATATTTTTTGTTATAATATTTCAAACTATAAACTATTAGCCCCATTATCTGTACACAATAGAAAGTAATGGATATATTTAAAATATTCATGTAAATTTCTCTTTAGACTCTAAGAACTAGATTTTTTTAAAAGTGAGACCTTTGCCTTTTCTGGACTTTAGTCTTTCTATCAAATGATGGGATTTCTGGAGCACTCAAGTGTTCCTATTTATATTAACTAACGATTTGTCAAATTATTTTAAAATAGCACTCTCTTCTATAAAAACTAAGCTTTGTAATGATAATAATAATGCTGATATATATAAATGAGGATGTTTGTGTTCATTGGTATGTGCTATGCTGTTGCAGCCACTTCTGTGGGAGCTATCTCCTTTCTGATATATGAGTTCATTTACACTATACTCTTCAGTCCTAAATTTTAGTAATTGCAAAACAGCTGAGTTGTGTGGGGTGAAGAAACCATTCAAATGTGTTTTTTAAAGTATCTCTGTGTTAGCAGTATTTTAAAAAGAATATTATACCTCTTGTTATTAAAAAAATCTATGATTTGCAATTTAATTTGAAAATGCCTTTAGAACTTGAAAACCAATAGTAGTATACAATTAAAGCTTTTTTTATTTTTTAAATTCCAGAAAAAGTTAAATTGGGTAAAATAATGACTAATATTGAACCAGTGAGTAAGAAAATGGAGAAAGAAAAGCAACAGCACTCTGGGAAGTTCAGGTAATATGTAATTAGCTAACCTGTAGTAAATGTACATTTTCTTCTACTTTGCCAGTATTCTCTGACCAATTGTTGTGGTTTTTCAAGTCTATTAATGCCCCATACATGAAGCTAATTTATCCTTCTGCTTGAGTCCCTTAAAACATATCAGTTATCAAAATTTTAGTTTTCAATTCAATTAACTTTTGAACTGGAGGATGTCTGAGTAGTTAAGCAAACCATCTGGGTTTTACAGTGCATAAGCTCAAATCCAATTTGTGGCTTTCTTGAGAAAAATGCCATATTTTATGAAAATATTACATAAGTTTAGAATTTTAGTAACTCGTCTGCAGCAATTAGGGAGCAGAGTAACTTATAATTTGCTTTTAAAATTTAATGATTAAAGGTTAGTCTTTTTCTAACAGAGGGTGAGGCTGATTCTACAGAACATAGTTTGAATGCAGGAATTTTGAGCATTGCTTCTGCTTTCCAAAAGTGTCTGGAGGTGGGTCAGTTCCTTTTCTGAATTATTGCACAAAATAGCATCACCATCATCAAGATAACTTTAAAATTGTGTACACAGTTGTTGGCCCTCAAGCTATAGATAGAACCTCTAACAGTCCTTCAGGACATATTGTAGAATGTAAATACTACTCTCTTAAAATGTATTAATGGCTTGTTTTATTTTAATTCATTAATATTATAACATGGTCAGAAATCTGGGGTAATTGGCACAACTATAAATAATAGAAATTTGAGAAAATGCTGTCATGGCTATAAAAAAGGTTGTCGATCTTCCAAAATTCATGCTTCAAACTGTGCTTAACACTAGAATATCCATGCTCAGAGTAACCACTTTCTGGCTTAAGTGTTCACAATACTCAAATTTGAAAGAGTAGTATATATGTACAGCTTTAATCCTTAAGATTTGATTTTATTTATAATAAGGGAAGATATTAGTTACAAAGGAAAAGAAATGATCATATTGGGAATTTACTAGTTTTTAAAATTTTCCTTTCTGCCTTTACCCATTTTAACCCAAGGTTCAGGTTGTTCTAGCAGAGTGGTAGCTCTTAAAAGAGTCATTAATATAGTAATCTAGCCAAACAGTTTAGAATTTCCAGCAAGCTTTTAATAACTAGAAAAGTTAACTGTACTATGAAAACTATCTTCAGTATATTTAGACGAGGATGGTAATCCAAGGAAGAGTAGTAATGACTTAGGGACAAGTGATGCACTCATTAAAAATCTGATCAGGTATGATATCTTTCACTGTAACGTATTTCCCAAGAGAGTAGAATATTTCCCAAATAATTGTTTCTTATGCAACTGGTGGAAGATAAAGGTCTCTTGACACCCTAACTTCCCATTTTTTAATGAAAACATGTCCTGCTTAATGAGGAAGATCAACACCCTTTGAAATTAAGAGCAAGTGCATGTACTTCCAGTGACAGTCTGGAGCATATAAAGTCTGAACTTCAATACACCTGGGCTGCCTTGTCTTTATTTATAGCTAGCTTATGGTGGTAGCTTGTTTCCTATCTTAGCAGTTAGCTTCATTTCATTAATGTTAGAAGTGTGATGGGAACGCAGAGGGAAAGACAAATACGAGTTTTGGGACATGGTGACTCAGGGTTTTCAAAAACCTGTGCTTTAACTAGACAAATAAAATGTCATTAGACTGAAATTTTTATTGAAATCTAGTTCACCACATAATGAAGATAAGGAAACTTAGCAGTGAGAGTAGAAGCAACAGAAAAGATAATAGAATCCAGTTAGGAAATAGGGGATTGTTTACAACGTGAGGACAGGCACTAGGACCAATTAGTATGAATTATCCAGTTCTTCATGAGACTCTGGAAAGGTTTCTTAAGTTAAATAGACCCCTGTATCAGAAATTCTATATAAACTACTTACAATTCACCTTATGGTGCCTTGAAAAACTAATTGTTAAGATGATACAATATTTTTAGGTAGACCATAAAAATATTGACCCAGCAAAAGAAATTTTCTTGGACCAAACATGAGGAAATATGATACAGTCTTAAAAATGTATGATTTTTTTCTTTTTTTCAAACTTGTCTATTTTTGACCTGTGGAGAGAAAACAAAACTGAATACTTCTACATTTTCAAATTTAAGAAAGTGAAATTCTTCAATGTACCTTTGAATTCTAAATTCAAAATTATACATTAAAATATTCTTTTTATGACAATAATGATAAATGTGAGTGCATTCTAAATGTTAATTTTCCATCAAAAATTTTATTTATTATTTAGTATTGGTGCATTTGGAAGTATGACAAATGCATTTCTGTAAATGCATTCTATAATATAATTCAGAAAAGTGAGCAAGTACTTTCCCCCCCTAGTTTTGTGATCAGTGAGAGTTTCTTCTGTGTCAGATGACAATTTGTGTTGAGGTTATTCTGATCAAATTAATAACAGAATGAGGACATTACAAAATAATGATAGAATCCCTCATGGCATTTCCCATTGTGTTGAAACAATTGTCATTTTACCTTAATGTTTGTAGAGTATTGCTTAAGTGGATAAATTGTCTACTTCTATTAGAATCTTTCGTTAGTAAGCAATCATTGAAAAATGCAATTAGCTCTGATTTGGAGATTAAAAAATACTTATCCATGTACCAGATGTTAGAAAGCAAAGCAAACTATGTCTGATCAATGAATCTTGGCCCCATTCTTGGTGTTATATAAATAAATACTAGAATTTCAAAAGGAATTTTATAAAACTGCCTGCATACACAAGCCTCTTGTATTTTCCCTTGACATAATTTTAGAGATAACCTCAGTCCTTTGGCCAGCTCCTTGGATATGACCACACAAAGGACAGTTAAAATAATAGATCATATAGTTATTTATTTACTAGTTATTGAATTTCTACTGTATGCCAAATGTAAAGCTCTGAACAGGACAGCCACAGTCTCCTCCCTCACAGACCCTGGTTTTTGAGTTGTGCAAAATGTTTTAAAATCTTAAAATTTCTATAACATTTATATAACTTTTGAACTGGCAATTTCATCTCTAGGCATTTATAGTAACAAAAGAAAATAATTGGATAGGTGCACAAATATGTTGAAAGATTTTCATCATGGTTTATAAATAACAAAGAAGTGGAAGTAACTAAAATATCCAGCAAAAGAGGACTGGTATATAAACCATCAGTTTGTTAAATACAACAATAGAATTCCATGTAAAGGGGCCAAAATAACAATGTGCATTTTTGTACATTTACAAAGAAAGATCTTCCATGATATATTAAGTAAAAAAATTAGTTAAAAAGTTCATATGCATTTATGTACACTTAAACATAGTAAAGGTATGGAATATATTACATATGTTAATCATGACAATTGGAGTCAGTATAAAATGGTAATATGGTTCCTGAAGTCACACTACCTGAATTCAAAGCTGGCTCCACCCATTTCTAGCTGGGATAATCTGATCTATATACTACTTAATCCCTAAATGTCTCAGTTTTCTCATTTATAAAATGGCTATAACAGTAAATACCTACAGGCTTGGTGTGAGGATTCAATCAGGTAAGACATGTAAGAGGATTACAATAGTTCCTGGCCTATAGGAAGCATTAAAGGGTTTGCAATTATTGCTAAAATATCAGGATGGTGAGACAAGGGGTGATTTTTATTTTCTTTCCTTTTACTTATTCACATTTTCTAAAGTTTTTATGTGGTACCTGACTTAAGCTGATGTGGCTCTAAATCATGTTAGGAAAATGTGTTCTTTAAAATCTCTTGTAAAACTGCAAAGAAATAGATAAATATAATGTGTGCATTTTTCCTATTTTTGTTAGATGGGACTCAGTTGGAAAGCAAATGTCCCTATTTGTTATCCATCCTCAGAACCAGCAAAATTTGGTATTATTTTGTCCTCATTCAGTAATAAATATTAACTCTGTAGGTACTTGAGGGTACAACAGGTAGAGGCAAGTGATTTTCTCTCTGTGATTAGTCTTTAATCCTATAACATTAGTCTTGAAGATTTGTATTACAAAACAGGGACTATTAAATCATTTAAGGATCTAAATTTATGTTTTGGAAACAGAATGTTGGAGTCATTACATACCACACCTGTCCAGCTTGGCTGGCCCATTCGACCCGTGACCCCTTCTGTGGGATTTCACAAAGAATTTGGTGAGTTTCACTACATAAATGTTGGTAGCAGAATGATGATGGTCATTATTTTGTATTCATTTAAAATGCAAAACTAGAGAGCTAGTATTGACCAGTTACTTTCTTTATATTTCATTTCAAATACTGTGTCAAAAGATAAAGAGATTTTGGAAACAACTAATAACTAATCTTAGCCTCCTTTATTTGAATTTGAGGGATTAGATTGTTAAAAATGTGTGTGAATATCAAAGGTTATAGTAAATTATAAATTCTTGTAATTTTTAAGTTTTATCTATGATTGAGTTTTTGCTGTATTAATAAATACATAAAATTCTTCAAAAGAAAAGATATATGATTCTTTAAAGTCCCTTACGTGTGATTGAGAAACTCTCTCGAACTTGAACTACTCAAAGAAGTAGGGGGCTATTGATTCAAGGAAACAATTTTGGAGTTTTCCCTCTTTTTAACTTGTTACTCATGTTCTTGAGCTTATGGCTATCATTAAGGAAAAACTCTTCTTGTAGATTGGACTTCAATTGATTTTGGAAGAAATTTTCAAAAGTTTGCAGAATAAACTCCTCTTTGGGTTTTCAAGACACTTTTGCATGAAATGTCCTTTTATCCCACTACAATTTTACCAGCTTTTATTTGTTTGGATTATTACAGAAGGAAGTCAAGAATCAAGGGGAGGCTCACTTCCAAACTTAAATTCTATAAAACACATTTTTATTATGCCAACCAATATTCACCAAACCTAAATTTGTGAACATAATGTCAGAATCTTAAGGATATGCAATAAGTGTGTTTTAAAATTTTGATTGTTATATTGGTCAATAGCTTAAATTCTTTTAAGGCTTGATCAAATAATTTGAGACTCCAGAGTGATAGAATAATGTGCAGGTCTCAGATGAGTCTAGAATTGAATATGTATGTGTGGAAGTAAATGCTGGCAAATATGCACACAAAGCTAGGGTCTAGTGGGGGTAATAGTTTTAATAGAAAATAATCTTAAAATCTTATCTCTCTGAAAACTATGTTTTATAACTCTTTACCATAAGTTAAAGTTCTACCTAATTCTGTGACATTTAGAGTTTATTCAGGATCATCTAAGGGTTGATGAAAGCCTGTGTCTTCAAATACCATCCACCTCAGATAAATCATTCATGTCTTCATCTTGCAGAGGAATTTCTTAACTCATTGAATGGTGCAGCAACTCTCATGGTTTTAGTTTGAGTGTTGAAGTTTATTTAGGTCTTCTTTTTTCCTATTCATAGAGGGGCTTGACCATTGTTTATTTAGTGCTAAACAAAAAATAGAAAACTTTTCTAAAATATCTGTTGAGAGAATCCCAGTTAGTAGCTACAGATTATTGTGAAAGTATAAGTGGAAGGCTGACAGAATCGGCAGTCACCCTTGTGATGTTAGGTTTTCTGAAGGTTCTACCCATGCAAAAATGTTCTGCTGCAATATCTGAAATATTTACTAATGGAACCATAACTTCATGAAAGCTAAAAGTCTCTCTATACTTATCACAGAGCGTGGGATGTAGTAGGCATTAATAAATGTATACTAAATGAATGAATGTAAATTAAGAGGTCAGGGGCAAGATGGCTGACCAGAGACACCAGCTGCCAGGGTATCCCAGTAAGAAGGAGAAGTTTTAGATGAAAGAAAAAATGAACATTCAGACAGAGATCAGGTATAGATCTGAGAGAAGGGTGCTAGAACCTTCAGGAGACTACATGGGAAGAAGTTATGGAGCAGAACAGGAAGGAGCAAGGTATCAGCAGAGATCGACCACTTCAGCTGCTCCCTGGTAGCTTTGCCCAGAAGCTGGGAGCAGACCTTTGGCCCCTGCTGAAACAGCTACCTTGACAGCTTTTGTGGAGTCTGAGGGAAAGCTCACCCTGCCCATCCCTGCTCAGCCACACTCTCCCATCCGCCTCTTGTGGCAGAGAAAAAGGGCTCACCTGGGAGTTCCAAGGACCCACCCACCACCTGGGGCATTCGAGTACTTCTCCTGAGGGACTAGAGCCAGACACAGGGTCCCAAAACAGCACGGCAACTTGTATCTTCTGGCAAGTGCCACCGACTGACAGGGAGGTGAATTTGCATGCTTTCTGCAGCATTTACTGACTCAGTCATATAGGGTGTGGTTGATTCTTACAAGCACCACCAACTATTTCAGAGATTAAACTGGGTATGCCAATACAATTCACACTGTTAAGAAGACCCAGGGCTGAGAAAAGAGAAAGGATTACAAAGACCTCCATCCTCTGTCATCATAGAGACTTGTACCTCCATAATATTTGGAAATAAAAACATTAAAAAGGTAATGTAAATTAAAAGGAGAAACCACTCAGTATGTATCTGTGTATCTATCTCTATATAGTAGGCTAAAACTACTACTGAAAGAAAAAAGAATTTGGTGAAGTAAAATACTGTGCACTATTCTTTTTACAGTTTTTTTTTTTAAATACTGATGATATGTAGACTGCAGAGATACCATCAAAATAAGTAAAATATTATGCAGTTTATACATTTTAAAAATAAATTGTTGAGTAGATTATTTAGTTTTATATTATAGGTCTCTTAATACTCATATAACTTCATGGGGAGTTGGAAGGTTGAATATGCTGAAAGTATAAAAAATTGCAATAAAAATTATTTTCGAATGCTATGGCGTAGCTATTCTTTCTTCCTTTAAAATGAAATATATCTTTAATGAAATAAGAATAGGGATTTCATCACTGCTTTGTTTTATGTGAAGTTTTTGTTTTATTTTCAGCCAACCACTCTTTTATAATTGCAACATTTTTTAAATAAGACCAGAAATGTCTGAAGACTTGTGACCAACAACTTATTTTGTGTAATCTATTAGTAAAATGTATAAAATGTTGATTTTCTTTTTGAAAGTGTATTCTCTATTAGTGTCTTGGATGAAAAATAATGAATACTTTTTTAATGCTTGTTAATTGTTTAGTTAATTTTAAGGCTATAGTCTAAAAAATCTACACAACAAAGCTTTGTCTCCAGATCATTATTATAACTCTATTTAGTAAGTTATAGTTTCCATAGCATCTGACACAGTCACTGAGATCTATTTGATAAGAGAGTGTAACTTAAATAGTAAGAGAATGTAGATCTTGCAGTTTTGTCTGGGGTACCTGGTAATTTCCTGGACTCAAATTAGAATTACCCAATTCTTTTTTTAGACTAAATAATTATTCTTGTTAAAAGAAAAAGGGAAGGAAATTAGAACATAAGAATTAAGACAAGTCATAATTTCTATCCATGTGATTAAAAAGTATCTGTCTGTCTGTCTATCTCTGCGTGAAGCCTTGCTGTTTAAAGCATTATGGCATGGTGATTAAGAGTGAAGGCACTGCAGTTAATCTAATGAGGTTAGAATTCTGGCTCTGCCAGCTCTAGATGGAAACCTTATCCAAGTTACTTAATTGCTCTGTGACTCAGTTTCTTCATTGGATAAATGAGGGATAACAGCAGTTCCAACCTTGAAATATTTAGATAATGCTTGTCAAGTGCATAACATACATCCCAGTGCTTAATAAAATTGAGCTGTGATTATTAGTCACAATTTCATAGATACAACTAAATTGCAAAGCATAATAGACTAAAAACCCTGGTGTTTGATGACCTAGCTTTGACCCTATACTGAAGGATAGACTCACAAGGCACACCTCATCACAACACTGACAAACTTACACAATCACAGCATGAACTCAGGAAATGAGGTTTATGGTTATTGCGTAAACACAGCAACTGTGGCCCTTCATGGAGTCAACTGTTTTTGCCATTGTCACAGTTGTCATCCTACTAGAGACCTTGAATCTGACTGTTGGCCCTTTTATTTCAATATATTTGGTAGGTTATTCTTAAATTGATATTCCTCAAGACCCTTTTTACTGGTAATTTCAAAGCTTTCTCCTGATCTGTATGACTCTAAGGGAATAGAACCATGGTAGAATCGCTTTTCTTTAGAAAAACACTTTAACAGACTTTTTCTGTTATAGCCTAAGATGAGAGAAATGACCATCTAAAGACCGAATTGAGCCAAATTAGGAGTCTTTATTAGTTGGCCAGTGACCACCCCCTGTTCTGGGAAAGTCCAGAGACAGAGAATGGCCCCGATCTTAAAGTGGGCAGGGGTTATATACCTTTACCACTAACAATACTAACAATACACATACAGCTCAGAACATGTTGATTACAATAATTCATAAGCAAGCAAACTTACAGAAGCAAATAGCAACCGTTAAATCAAGGAACATTTCTTTGAGGAACATTCAAGGAACATTTTTCCAAGGAACTGCCAAGCGTAGTACAATGTAACTATACACACGTAATGATTTTAAACAATCACTTACAAGTTAATCACTGTATAAATTTTTTTTTCTGTTATTCATGTATTCTTTTTTTTCTTCACACAACAGTGAGTCCGTACACAAGATGGCTACACTAGCCTGCATACAAGATGGCTTCACTGTGGCTCACAGAGCTATAGTGATTACTGTGCCTCATCACATTTTCAAAAGAAAAAGCCCACACTGCTCTACATAACAACCACCTCTCCGTGTTGCCTGATGCTTAATCCCTTCAACTCTCTGGGCTTAGTTCCATCATCTGTAATCCTCAAGGAAAGAGTGAAACTGCCCTCAAGGAATGGGACGAAGGCTTAGAATATTTCCTCTTTCTCAATGGCTTCTGCCGAGATATTAAGACTTCTCTACATAGTCATAGGCAGGAGAGGAGAGGGACCCCCTGCCTCTGCTCCTGGCAAGATTCCTATACTTCCCAAGTTCATAGCCTTGAGAATTGCAAGGTGAATCTCATTAACTATGTCCTTTAAGCTGTCTACATCAGTCTCCACAAGACACCTAGGGCTTCCAGGTCACCTGTGATCACTAAACCCCCCACTTTTTATAATTCTGTATGTCTTCTTTTCTGACTGTACCCCTCACCTCTTTCACTCCTGAAACTTGTCCACTGTGCTCCGTGAACTCATATACAGTAATCAGCAAAACCCATAAATTCTTAACCTTGTCTGAGTGTTCCCTTCACTTTCTTGGTATCTAACTGAAATCTGTGCCCTGAGGACATTTCTTCCCCTGCTGCCCTCTTAAATGCTACTGTTTTTTTCTCCCATGCCTCACACCTGTGGGATTAGAGGTGGGGAGGTGTCTTCCATGCTCCTCATTGCTGTTTCCAGACCATTCTTCTCTCCTCTTCCCTCATACTCACAGCTTTAAATCTCATGTTATGAAACTATATCCTCCGTTAACTCTCCTTATTATAGTAATCTATTGATTTGTATCCATTCTCTCATATCTTAAATTTCCCTCCTGGATCCTTGTCACTTTCTCTAATACTAATCTTTTCACAATCCTTGGTGATTTAGGTATCCAAACAAATAAGCTTTCTAAGCCATTGGCTTCTCTATTCCTTGAGTTCTTTTCCTCCAGTGATTTTGCCCTACATCATAGTACATGTATTCTCTAATATTACAGTCTAGAGAACTTTGTAATACCCCCAAAATCTCACTTTGAAGAGTACCACTGTCTGACCAGTGATTTTGCCCTACATCATAGTACATGTATTCTCTAATAGTTACAGTCTAGAGAACTTTGTAATACCCCCAAAATCTCACTTTGAAGAGTACCACTGTCTGACCAGACCATCCTCTAATACTCCAACATTTTTTTAACCCCTACTGGGAGTTTTGGGGATCCCAGTGTTTATATTAGGCCCAGGGATCAAGTTTTAAATTCCTTCTCTAGCTACACTCATTTCCTTGGTAATTTTCTCCAGTCTGTGGCTTTAAGTGCCATTTATATGCTGATAATTCCACACGTTTATCTCTAGCCTGGTTATTTTCCAGAACTCCAGCTCATGTTCAACTGCTTAATCAGCATTTCCACCTGGATTTTTAATAGGCATTTCAAATCTAATATGTCCAATTCAGGAACTGTGCACATGTTGTTCTGTTTGCCCAGAAGGTTCGTTTCCTTGAATATCACAGGCATCACTCCTTCACTATTTCCAGGCTTTGCCCAAAGGCCTCCTCAACAAGATCATCCCTGACCACTCTATCACAGGGGCAGCCCCATCTCCCAGCCCTCTCTACCTCTCCTGCTTTGTTTTGACCTCTAGCACTGAAGATATCAGGACATATTGCCTATTTTACTTTTTTTTTAAATTTTAGCACATTACAGGTGTACAAAAGTCTAGGTTATGTATATTGCCTTTGCCCCACCCGAGTAAGAGCTTCAAGCATGTCCAGCCTCCAGACGGTGTGCACCACACCCATTAGGTGTGTATGTACCCATCCCCTCCTCCCCTCTCCCATCTGCCCAGCACCCGATAAATGTTATACTATATGGGCACTTCAGTATTGATCAGTTAATACCAGTTTGATGGTGAGTGTATGTGGTGCTTGTTTTTCCAATCTTGTGATACTTTGCTTAGTATAATGGGATCCAGCTCTATCCAGGATAATATAAGAGGTGCTGCATCACCATTGTTTTTTGTGGCTGAGTAGAACTCCATGCTACACATACACCACATTTTATTAATCCACTCATATATTGATGGGTACTTGGGTTGTTTCCACAACTTTGCAGTTGTGAATTGTGCTTTTATAAACATTCTAGTGCAGATGTCTTTTTTATAGAATGTCTTTTGTTTTTTTGGTAGATGCCTAGTAATGGGATTGCTAGATCAAATGGTAGTTCTACTTGCAGCTCTTTGAGGTATCTCTGTATTACTTTCCATAGAGGTTGTACTAGTTTGCAGTCCCACAGGCAGTGTATGAATGTTCCTATCTCTCTGCATCCATGCCAACGTTTATTGTTTTGGGACTTTTTGATAAAGGCCATTCTCACTGAAGATAAGTGATATCTCATTGTGGTTTTGATTTGCATTCCCCTGATGATTAGAGATATTGAGCATTTTTTCACGTTTATTAGCCATCAGTCTATCTTCTTTTGAAAAGTTTCTGTTCATGTCCTTTGCCCACCTTTTGAAAGGTTGTTTGATTTTTTTCTTGCTGATTTTCCTGTTTCTGTATAGATTCTAGTTATCAGCCCTTTAACAGATGTATAACATGTGAATATTTTCTCCCATTCTGTACTTTGTCTGTTTGCTCTCTTGATAGTTTCCTTGGCTGTGCAGAAGCTTTTTAATTTGATCAGGTCCTATTTATTTATTTTTGTTGTTACTGTGATTGCCTTTGAGGTCTTCTTCATAAATTCTTTGCTTAGGCTAACGTCTGTAAGAGTTTTTCCAACATTTTCTTCTAGAAATCTTATAGTTTCTTGCCTTAGGTTTAAGTCTGTTATCCACCATGAGTTGATTTTTGTGAGAAGTGAAAGGTGTGGATCCTGTTTCAGTCTTCTACATGTGGCTATATAGTTTTCCTAGCACCATTTATTGAATAATTCTTTTCCCCAGTGTATGTTTTTATCTGCTTTGTCAAAGATTAGATAGCTATGTGTAGAGATGAGCGTTTCTGTTGGAGTTGATTTCTAATTTTATTCCACTTTGGTCTGAGAAGATGCATGGTACAATTTCTATTTTTTAAATTGTTGAGACATGTTTTGTGGCCTAGGATATGGTCAGTCTTAGAGAATTTCCCATGAGCTGAGAAAAACATATATTCAGTGGTTTTTTTGGTAGAATGTTCTATAAATGCCAGTCAGGCCCATTTGTTCTAGAGTTCTGTTTAAGACCATTGTTTTTCTGTCTGGAGGATCTGCCCTGTTCTGTCAGAGGGGTGTTGAAGTCCCTGGCTGTTACAGTTTTGCTGTTTATCATTTTATTTAGATCAAGTAGGATTTGATTTATGAATCTGGGTACACCTGAGTTAGGTGCATAGATATTTGGAATTATTATGTCTTCTTATTGAATTGTACCCTTCACCATTATATAATGACTGTATTTGTCTTTCATTACTTTTGTTGATTTGAAGACTAAGTTATCTGAAATCAGAACTGCTACACCAGCTTTCTTTTGGCTTCCATTTGCATGAAATATTGTTTTCCATTCCTTCACCTTTAGTTCGAATGCATCCTTGTGGGTTAGATGTCTTTCTTGAAGACAGCAGATCCTTGACTTGTATATATTTATCTATTCGGCCAGCCTATGTCTCTTTAGTGGGCAATTCAAGTCATTCACATTTATTGAAAGAATTGATAGGTGGGGCAGATTTCTGTTCATCTTGTTGAGTTGAACTTTGTTGCTTTGTTTTTCTCTCTTGAGCCATTGTGGTCTCTGGCCTTTGACCTTTAGCTTTTGGATGATTTTACACTGGTGAGTGTCTGTTTTGCTGATCCATATGTAATGAAGTTCTGAGTACTTCTGGGAGGATGGGACTTGTCTTGCTGAATTCCCTCAATCTTTGCTTGTCTGAGAAAGCCTTTACTTCTCCTTCACATAGGAAACTTAGTTTCACAGGATACAAAATTCTAGGGTGGGCATTATTCTGTTTAAGAAGACTGAAAAGGGGGCCCCAGTGTCTTCTGGCTTGTAAAGTTTCAGTTGAGAAATCTGAAGTTAGTCTGATTGGTTTTCCTTTGTAGCTTACCTGCTGCTTTTTTGCCTTGCAGCTCTGAGGTGGGCCTCTTTCATGTTTATTTTGTCCAGTCTAATGACTGTGTGTCATGGTGTCTTCCTGTTTGCAATGAATTTCCCAGGAATCCTTTGTGCTTCTTGTACCTGGATATCTGGAGTTCTAGCAAGACCAGGGAAATATTTCTCCATTATATCCTCAAATAGTTTATCCAAACTTTGTGTATTTTCTTCTTCACCCTCAGGTACACCTATGATTCTCATGTTAGGCCTCTTCACATAGTCCCACATTTCTTGTAGGCTTTGCTCTTTTCTGTTATTTCTCTGCACTATCTCTGCAACTGACTTGTTTAATTGAAAAGTATTATCTTCAATCCCTGAGATTCTGTCTTCTGTTTGATCTGCCCTATTCTTGAGGCTTTCCACTTGTTTTGTAATTTTTTGAATAAATTCTTTATTTACAGAAGTTCTGTTTGATTTTTCTTTACTATTTCAATTTCTTTAGTGAATTTTTCTTCTAAGTCCTGGATTTTTGTTTGTTTGTTTGTTTATTTATGTTAGGTATCCATTTTATCTTGTGTATCATTGAGTTTTCTTACACTCCATGTTCGAAATTCTTCTGTCATTTCAGTGTTCTGAATTTGGTTGATATCCATTGCTGGAGAGTTGGTGTTTCCCTTTGGTGGTGTCCTTTCAGTTTGATTCTTCATTCTTCCAGTGTTCTTTCACTGATTCCTTCACATTTGAAGCAGCTGTTGCTTCTTACCTTTGGATTTTTGTTTACATTATGACATGCCCAGTTTAGTCTCTGAGCAAGTAGGTGGTGCTTGTGGGTGAGATTCAACCACATCCTATATGATGAGTCAGTGGATACAGTAAAAGGGTGTGCAAATTGACCTCCCTGTCAGTAGGTGACACTTGCTGGGAGGAGCAAGCTGCAGTGTTGCTTTTGGGTCCTGTAACCAGCTATCCTTTGAAGATAGCTTAAAACAGACAAAACTCTTTTCATTAGATTCATATTGTATTAAGATCAACAGCAAGTTTTTAGGTTTCCTTTCTTCCATTATCAAAAATAGTAGCCTATTAGCTGCGTTCTGTAGCCTTTTTGGCCCCAGGAACTGGTTTCATGGAAGACAATTTTTCCACGGACCCGGGGGTGTGGGGTGGTGCCTACGGTGTGAGTGTGGGGAAGGTGGTGCAAAGCTCAGGCAGTGATGTGTGGCCAGTTTCCTAACAGGCCATGGACCAGTACCTGACATTGACCCAGGGGTTGGGGACTGCGGGATTAAAGGACATTTGGAGAGATGAAAAAACTTTTCCATTAATGCCACCACCTTTGCACACCTGTGATTAACAACTTGGTTGATTTTCTTCTGATTTTGTTCCCTTTACTTCTTTTTAAAACCTAGTGCCTATATAAATTTGAACATTTTTTCTAGTTAAGTTTAATATAATGGTTTCATTTCATTAATTGGCCTAAAATGTTCATTTGATTTTTTTCCCATTACTTGTCGAGAATCCTCCTCCTACGCCAGTGCAGCAAACTCTGTAGCTTGTCCACCTGCCTGCCACACCAGCGGTTGTTCAGTATCAGAGCAAAAGTCATGTTCTTTGTTCCTGTATGCTAACACTGTGTGAAGGCAGCTGAAAGAAGGGAGGAAGGAAGAAAGAAAGGAAAGAATTCTCAGTTCATTTAGTAGAAAATAGATTTTTAAAAATAATAAGATATTTATTAAATAATGTTTATTCTAAATCGATTTAGTTTTATGCAGGAATCCAGTATATCACAGCAAGTGGAGTGGGAGGTAGATTATGCTTGCCTGTTTAAATTTAGACTGTCACTGCTTGACCTTTTAATTCTATGGGCACCTGTCTCCCAAAATTCTACTGTAATCATAAAGTGCCTTCTCATAAATATTTTCATTTATTGGTGTAAGTTTTTTATTAACTTATACCAAGATGATTCTAAGAATGATTTTAAAAAGCTGAAATTTAATATATTTAAAATAGTTTTTATTACTTTTTGCTACAGTGGCTGTTTAAACATTAATTAAAGGCTAGATGTTCATAATAAAATAATGGAATGAATTAATTTTTAATATAATAATGGCCTAATTTGTGTCACACCTTACCGGTTACACATTTCTTTTATCTGTATTCTCTTTTGATTCTCACAGGATCTTCAGGCATGGGCAGGCTTACTTTTCCCCTTTTCAAATGAGGAAACTAAATATCAAAAAGTCTGTGACGAGTTCAAGCCTCATAACAAGTATCAGCTTTCTGACTCTCATTTCTTTAGTTGTTCCATTTTATTGTATTGTTTTTTATATATGTTCATATTGTCTTATATTGTGGAGGCAAAAGTGACTCCATCTTGTATGCTAGTCTGTCATGTTGACTTCTCATTAACACCAGTCTCGTGATGCCTCCTGATCATTTACTGTCCTTAGTGTAAGAACACGTACTCACTGTAAATCCTGATTTTAGATCAAAGCAATCTTGATGTCATCGCAGAAATTATCAGCTGTGGTGCACACATCATTCTTGCCTGTTCTAGAGGGTTTCCTTTAGTTGTCTCTAAAGAGTATGCACCCCTTTTCCCTAATGGTATACAAACCCTGGGTATGGGGAGTAACAGTATGAAGATTTGCCTGTCTTGTGGCTGTCCAAGATCACACCTCTGTCTGTAATTTCCCCAATAAACCACCCTTTACCAACAAATGGGATTTTTCTGACTTGTTCTTTGGCTTTTCCTCTCCTTTGGCATTTTGCGGCTGCTTTGCATATGTGACCCTTTCATGGAACACATGTATTTATGATCATTTTGTTCTTTGATTATAAATTTGGAATATCTCAAGGCAAAACAAAGTAAAAAAATGTGGGAGGGACTTATAAAATGTGAATTTTGTGATACATCCAATGTTACGAACTAAAGTGTAGTAAATGAGCATGATTATTTGACAGTTTTGGTCCATGCCCTCTCAGTATAAATTTGGTGTTTTTCACTACTGTATGTGTTTATTAGAATTACCATTTCAATCAACCTTACAAGTTTATCAATATCGTTATTGCCTCTTATACAACTTTGGAGTGTTAGCTTTTATGTTGCATTGTAAATTAGTTTATATTGCTCTTTCAGTATGTAACAATAGGAAAGATACCTTTCTTGTATGATTCCTCACTGCTCACATTAATAGATAATTCATAAAAACGCAAGTGTTTTATTACCTGAAAACACATCTTACCCCATCTTCTTTAGGAAAATGTGAAAAATATTTTTAATGTGGCAAATTCTAACTAATCAAAATTTTTCATACTGAGAGAAAAGCATGCTATGATATTAAATGTGTTCAGCAAGTATCTAAGAAAGACATGTGGGATGTGAGAGATGCAGTTTCAATCAATTACAAGAATATCTGTGTGTTGAATTGAGATATTTCTCTGCTCATTGTGTACTTTGTCAGAAAATGGAAAAACCAACAGAGTTTAGCAAATTTTAGTTATGTTCATTTCTGAAATTTCAAGAGAGATTGAATATTTAGTCAATAAATATTGATGATACCACAAAGTGGTAACACGTGTTTCTTATCTGAAATAATCTCGAGGATATGACATTTAAAAATTACAGGAAAGTAATTCATCTATGTATCCTAAAGCAAAATTGGGAGGGCATCTTTAGGCCAGTGATGTAAAATAGAAATAAGATGTGAGACATACTTAAAGTTTTCTAGTAGCCATATTAAAAAAGTAGAGAGAAACAAGTGAAATAAATTTTTTTCTTTCTTGTTTTTCTTTTTTTTGGGTCTTCTGGTGAGGACCAGAAAACCTGCTAGACAAATTTTAAAGGAGCTGTAACACTTAGGTGAAATAAATTTCAAGCATACATTTTATTTAGCCTAATATATCCATAATTCATTTCTACATGTACTCAATATGAAAAATTATTAGTAACATTTTCTGTACTTTTTTTTTTATTAAGTCTTTAAAATCTGGTGTATAATTTAACTTACAGCTTATTTCAGTTCATACTGGCCATATTTCAAGTGCTCATCGACATACCTGGCTTGTAGTTACCTTGTTGACAGCACAGCCTTGGACTCTGCTCTCAAGGTCTTTGTTCACTCATTTCTATATTTATATTATCTCCCGTAATGCTTGATGCATAGCAAATATAGTAAGTATTTAAGAAAGGAAGGAAAAAAAGGAAGGCAAAGAAAGGTAATAGAAGAATTTTGTAGTTAGATAGAGCTGCATATGTACTTACTAGCTGATGACCTTGATTAGCATACATATCCTCCTTAACCTTTGTTCTGTGTAGGAATTGAGTTATTTGTATGTGTATTTCAGAATTATTGTGTAAGAATGAAATGAATGTAACATACATGAAGCACCTACTACTTGGTTTCCTTTCATCCCTTTCCTTTTTGTAATCTGAATTGTTATATGTTATTAATAGATGACTTAATATATTTGTATCCACTTTTATTAGGTTTTATAAATTTCTCCACCAAACATAGTACCTTTTTATTCAGTTACAATTAAATAGAAAGGATGAAACTAGAATCAGAGAGTAGGAGGTTCTTGGCATCAAGATTATAGCCAAGGACAATTGTGTTAAATTACTTAGCATGCTGTGGTTTAATTGCCTGTGATCTTAATTATAAATAGTTAATTTGTAAAAACAGCCTTTAAATGTGCAGGTCTGCATTTACATATGTGAACGTTTAGGTAAATAAGTGTCAGTCTGATATCTAATTTAAAACTTTAATTTCACAGTCACTTTCAAATCTTCTTACTTCCCTTCTGCTTGGGCCTGACCCATGGCTGAGGGAATTGCAGAAGAAAATAGGGGCATGATCTGTTCTTTTCTTTCCTACACTCACATTCACACATACACACACGGTATAACAAGCTTGCAGAAATGTGCGGGAAATTTTATTTGTTTACATACATATATATATATAGAGAGAGAGAGACAGACAGACAGACAGACACAGAGACAGAGGAGCTAGCTTCACGGGCATGGACCCTGCAATCACACAGGACCCAGCCCTCAGAAAAGGTTTAATGCTCTGTGGTCACGTTCTTGAAATTCTCAATACTTAATCTTTAAATCTGTGTTTTGTGAGTCTGATGTGATAATGAAACATGCACTGCAGGCTTGGAGCCTTGGCCTCTAATTGGCCCCACCTGCTGCCATCCTCTCTGCCTCCCAGAGACAGGTTCTTGACCACCTGCTTCCTGGTTTATGTGATTTACTAATCTCAAATGACACTTTTGCCCTTGAGCTATAAAAGATGTTGCAATTGGCTACTTTCACCATTTACCAACTTTTTTTCTCTCTAAAAATTTTTGGTTAGTTATGTTATTTATTGATTGTATCACATAGGCTAGGGTAAAAATCTTATGTCACACCTATTTTTCTTGAGTATTTTGTATACTTTTCTCACTGCCTTCTAGCCTAGTGGCTTTGCTTTTTATAGGCTGATTGTTCTTTTTGCCTTGCTATTCAGAGGATTCCTTCTTTCTGAATTCTAGTAATATTTTTGAGATAAGTTTTGGTGAGCATCATACTGTGGCAATTATTTTTCTCTGACATAATGTATGTCCTTCAATTTGAAGATTCTAATCTTATTTTATTTCAGTAATTGTTTATTAAACTATGTCTTTAATATGTTTTCTATTATTTTGTTTCTTTTCTTTTTCCTGTTTACTATGTCTATCATTTTTCTTATAATCCTTTTACACTCTTCCTTTATTGTGTTTCATGTTGTCCACATCCATCAATTCTCTTTTTAATGTCCCATCTTCCGTCTTCATTTCAGCAAATGATTTTATTTTTTCCCTTTACTTCTTTCTTGAACTCTGTTGGCTCAAGTAGTTACCTTTTTGTCTCACCATATCTTTCCTCAGCTTTTATATCCTTTTGTTTGTTTTTTCCTTTAATTGAGGTGACACCTTTCTTTCTTCCAAAAAATCTTCTTAGGCAGTATGTTTAGTCAAAATGTTTATATTGTTTGTGGCAACATTTTTCACCTATTTTTCTTAATAACAGTTTTCTCATGACATTCATCTGTCATATATTTTTATACTTTTCCCATTTTATTTGTTTCTGCAGTATTTTTGTATACATTATATGTTACTTTTTAAAATTATTATTGCTCACTTTGAATGTGGTGAGTTCTTCCTGGACCAGCCATTTGTTGGAAGTTTGTGTATAAGAGTAGGCAGGGCAGTGTTTCAGGTTAATGGGAAACACCTTTAATGACATAAGTTAGTATATTTGCATGAGGTCTTATAGCCTTTATTTCTCATAGCCATGTGATTTACACACTGAAGGACAACTCTCTTTGTTGAGTATCTCTCCTTAATCCTGTTTCAACTGGACATTGAGTCCTAAAAATAGAAATCATCTGTGAGATTGCTCATTTAATATGACCTCCTCAACTTCTTAAGACCTTGTGAAAATGTAGTCCAGAGTACTTCTGCTGTCAGAATAAGCACCTAATCTCCATTTTTCCCAAATGGATTTGCTCCACAGGACGTGGTTACTTATTTTAGAGAGCTGTTCTTTGCTCTGCAACTGTAGGCATCTTTAACTTCCTCTTCTTCCACTCCCAATTTAATTTTCATTTATATTAGGAATTTTTTTCTCATGTACTGTGCTTCTGGGTTATGGATGTCTTCTGATTTTATGTAAGAAATTTGCATTTCTTCAGGGTTATGGATGTCTTCTGATTTCATGTGAGAAATTTGCATTTCTGATTTTCCTTTTTATTATTGGTTTTAAATTATTTCCAAGAAGAAAAAGGGGCAAAGACTGTATTTTTTCTCCATAATTTACAAATCAGCAGGGGTGATAATATTTTGAGGAACTAAAGCAAATGCCAAGAAGCAAGCCTCCTTGAAAGAATTATAGTTCATACATGAATATTTAACACAAAACATAATATGACCTATCTGTACTTATATGTTAAATGATAGTCTTATAACTTCCTCCAAAGTTACTTATAAGATATAAATTAAAATTTTAATAGAGTGTATTAGTTTTCTAGGGCTGCGGTAACGAATTACCACAAACTAGATGGTTTAAAACAATAGAAATTTATTGCCTCACAGTTTTGGAGGCTAGATGTCTGAAACCAAGGTGTTGGCAGGGCCATGCTCCCTTCCAGGCCTCTAGGGGAAGATCCTTTTTTGTCTTTTTTAGCTTCTGGTGGCCCCAGGTGTTACTTGGCTCATGGGAGCATATTTCCAATCTGCATCTCTGGTTTTTACAAAATTATCTTGCTGTGTGTCTCTGTGTCTCTCCTCTTGTTATAAGGACTTAGTCTTATTGGATTAGGGGCCCACCCTATTCTGATATGACCTCATCTTAATTTAACTAATTATATCTGCTATGACCCAATTTCCAAATATGGTCATATTCTGAGGTATTGGGACTTAAGAACATTAACATATCTTTTTGGGTGATACAATTCAACCCATAACATAGGGACTACTATCTTTTGGTAGACAATGGATTAACTGATTTTTTTAACTCACTCATAGGTTTTTTTTTTTTTTTTTTTTAACAGATAGGCAAGGTTTGTGAAACAAAGGAAGAATATATAGCAAGAAAGTGGGCAATATACATCTACATGCAACAACGTCAATCAGTTTTAGATATAAACAGAGTTGAGCAATAAAAGCAAAACAGAGAAGTATTTTGGTAGATCAAGTTCAAATAAAAAGTTCGAGCTTTATAGTTTAATACCATTGACGAATTCATATTCTAAAAAAGACAAAAATATTTGCAAGAAAAGTCAGGAAACTGGTTAGTTTTGGGGGAGTGAAAGTGCTTGGATTGGGGAGGAAGGATTCTGCGGTGGTAGCATGTATATTGTTTCTGATGCTAAGTGACCCACTATTAAAAACTGCATACATATAATTTTATGTCTTTTTCTCTATGTTATATTTTATAATAGTAGATTTTAAAAAGAACAAATTTACTAGGAAAGTAATGTTAAACACTTATTCTTTTAGAGGCTTTGAAAGTAGGAAATTTTTGGGTGGCCAACTGGCCCACTTTGCCCTGGACTGAATTGTTTAGTTGGGCACATGATTTTCAATGCTAAAACCAAGGCAGTTTTGGGCAAACTGGATGGTTGGTCACTGTATATCCACTGAGACCACATTACCATGGGAGAGGCCATTGAATGGGAAGGATAATGGATGAATATCTCATTGGTTATTGTAAAATTGTGATAGGAAATATATTAATGGCAAAAAGGCAAGAGTCTTCAAACCTAGAGGTTAAAGCAAGAATCCAAAGGCTAACCCACTGCAGAGGTTTATTTGCAGTTTCTGTTTATAGAATGGAGGAAAAGGCCACAGTATTTAACAATTCTCTAGGTTTCTTGAGAAGCTCCCCACTGCCCAGACTTTACCTGCATGACCAGCCTCTCTGGATATTATGGGCAACTTCTGGATTTTGGCTGGGCTCTCTCTCATTTACACCCTCCTGTCTGGTCTGGATAAGCAGTGCTTTGTTCTTAAGTCATAGGAATTGCAAAAGAGGATTTGAGTGTCCTGAGAACTGTCCCTCAGAGCCCATCTCCTCGTTTTATTATTGCTGTCCTCTAAGGGACAGAATCACTTCCACCCACTTGTACATCCAGCTTAAACGTCTCGTTGCCTACAAAGCTATCCCTGGATTTCCCCTGGTATACTTGCTTTCTCTGTGAGTAAACTTCTACAGCTTAAATCTAACACTTAGCACAAAGTGATAGTGAGTTTCCTTTATTTACCCTTCCCATTAGACTATGTACTTCTCAAAGCCTGGTACTTTGTCGTGTTCATCTTGTATTCTCAACACTTAGCACATGCCTGACACGTAGTAGGCATTCAATGTTTAGCTGCACCTAGTAAATATGAAATAAATACCTGCTGAGGTTGTAGACAATACATCCATGTATAAAATGGAAATGCTAGATGTGACAATTAACTTTGGCTTGAAGAAAACCATGTTGCATTATTCCTATGTCTAGTGAGTATTGCTTGCTTAATTGAGTGTGGCTGTGGTAAATATCATTTTTATTAAAAAAAAAGTAAAAAAAAAAAAAAAGTCCTGATCTGTAGGCTTCTGATTCTTATTGAATATAAATGTCTTAGAACATAAACCCCTCTATGGGCAGGCACTATGTTTTGCGTGAATTCTAAGTAACCACCACATTTACAGGGTGTCCTAGAAGTAGCCATACATCAGGAAAATGGGAAATTTTAGCTAAATGAACCTTTATTTACAAAATATTCATTACAGAATTTTACAAGATTTTTCCTTTGTATGGAGACTTTTGGGATACCCTGTATTATTCCTAATGTTAAATAACTGGTGTGTTTTCTATCTGTAATATATATGTCAAAGGGAGATACAAACTTTATGAGCCAGTAGATTTGTTTGTATCTCTAAATGTATTTTTGAATCTATCCTAAACCTGAGGAGAACTATTCATTATTGTGTTCTAACTCATAGGGAAACCAAAGTCCGTCATCCTTCGAATTTAATATCCTGGAACAATATTGTAGTGTTCTAAAATGTGCTTGAAACCAATGAGAATCTCTGTTTTTGGATGGCTGAGCTTTGAAGGAGCTCCAAATTTTCCTGTGCAGTCCATGAGATGAGTTTATAGTTTAGATATATGAAGGTAATAACTGTTGAGATCACAGAATATCCCTTCTTCGCTGAAGGGGGAAAATACTTTTGTCATTTCTGACTACTTTGCAAGAGGTGAAATATTTCATTGCTTTTAAGTTGGAATTAATTTATAGCAACTATTCAAAGAATCTATTCAATTACACACCAATGGGTATGAATATAGATTTCCTATTTTATGACCCCTCATTTTTATCAGTTTGTGCTAAGCTATGTCCACTGGGAAATACAGTGGATATATGTAAGTGGTATTTCTTTCAAGCTTTTCATACATATGAATCTTTTAAACATGAAGTAGTGAAACTATGCTGGCAAAATATACTACAGTTCTATTGCTTAAAAAAAAAAAATAAAAGACAAGGTGGTTTGACTTGAAGGTTTACTGGGGCTTAGCAGTTCTTCAAAGTGCCATTTATTAAAAGTCATACTAATTACTTGTACCAACATTCCTATAAAGCAAATCTCTGTGCAAGCATTTTCTAAAGATTTTTTTATTATTCACTGTCTGGAATACTACTTCTTGAGTATACATACTGAGAATTTAACTTTGTCTACAGACAGAAAAAATATTAATGTTGGTTAATTTATTTATAGTGACATTGAAATAATTTTTAGAATACAAAAAAGCAAGACCTTATTCCTTAATTTGCCTTTTAAAAAAGGCAATTTCCCAAATAGATTTGTAATCCATTTTTATACCCAAGGTAGTTTCTCTGGCATAAGTTTTAAATATTGGAATTAATAATTCATGACTGCAGTAGGTTATAACTATGTTATATAACATGTTATATATACAACAATTTTATATATACAACTATGTTATATAACACTTTGTAAGCTTATCTGCATTTTTTTTTTAAATCTATTCAGCCAGCGTATGTCTCTTGAGTGTGGAGTTTAAGCCATTCACATTATTGAAAGAATTGATGAGTGAGATGGATTTCTGTTCATCCTGTCGAGTAGAACTTTATTTCTCTGTTTTATCTGTTGATCAATTGTAGTATCTGGGCTCTGACTTTTAGATTTTGGGTGGTTTTAAGTGGTGTATGTCTATTGTACTGATCCATGTATAATGTAGTTCTGAGTATTTCCTGTGGGGCAGGTGTGGTCTTTACAAATTTCCTCAGTATTAGCTTTTCTGAGAAAGACTTTGTTTCTCTCTTGTATAAGAAACTTAGTTTTGTAGGATACAAAATTCTAGGCTTGGCGTTTTCCTGTTTGAGAAGACTGAGAATGGGGCTCCAATCCCTTCTGGCTTATAAAGTCTCAGCTGAGAAGTCTGTAGTTAGTCTGATGGATTTTCCTTTGTAAGTTACTTGCTGCTTTCACCTTATGGCTCATAGGAGTGCCTCTTTCCTGTTTACTTTGGGCAGTCTGTGTGTCGCCTGGTGATTGCCTCTTCATGATGAATCTCCCAGGGGACTGCTGAGCTTCTTGTCCTGACCCTCCTACCAGCTTCGATGATTCCTCTCAGTTGGATGTCCTGAACTTCTGATGGCCGGCCACTGTGCTCCTCATCTTCAAGGCTCTTGTCTTCTTTGCAAAACTTCTTGAACCACCACTGCATTGTAGATTCATCAGTAGTTCTGGGCCAAATGTGTTGTTGATGTTGCAAGTTGTCTTTACGGCCCATTTTGAACTCGAATAAGAATATCACTCAAATTTTCTTTTAGTCTAACATCATTTCCATAGTCCAAAATAAATATAAAATAAACAGCAAGTAATAAGTCATTAGCAAAAAAACATAAAGCAAGAAATACACATTAAAATGATGTATAACATGGCCACATTTAAGAATGTATTCCAGTATCAAATGGCAAATTTCAACAATGCTAAAAACCATGATTACTTTTGCACTAAACTAATAGTTTTGTGTTCTGTCTCTCCTTGAAGGAGCTTGTCAACCTTATATTGCAGTTTATCAAGTTGTGTTATGACCACAGGTCTCTGATTGGCTAAAAAAGAAATCATTGTTTTATAGACTATTTGGATTGTTCTCATTGTTACAGTGGGAAAGATATTCTTTTGTGGCTTTCTATATGTAAAGTAAAAGTATAACTCTACATATTTTTTAAGATTTTGAGATGATATTCCTTAATACTGTACCTAAAAGCCAATATAATGGGTTTGATTTTCTGTTTCTCATCCTTTACTCTGGGTTTAACTTCTCAGGATCTATTTCCTCTATTATTAGAATTAATAATACTAGAAATGATCAATTGTCATGCCCTATTTTTGAAAGAATATACAGCTAGTTCTACAATTTATAGAATAAAGAACTCTGAGTTAAAAAAGAGTTGGAATCTCAGCAGGTTATCAATATATCCTGAACTTCAGTTTTTTCTTTTCTAGGATTGTTTTTATCTACCTCTCAGTGGATATAAGGCTAAAATGAGAAGGTGTATGCAGAAATTATTTGTATTTTTAATATGCACAATAAATGCACATTACTGATAATCTGTTTTCAAAAGGAACATATATAATTAAAATTTGAAACTTTGAAATGAATTTTTATTCTAGTAGCTTAAAATCCATAGCATTTTATGGCCTCTTGCCAGTAGGCAGGAGAGGATGTATTTTATATATAGAAATAACTGACAAATATTTATTGAGTACCTACTATGTGGCTAGATACACTGCTCATTACTGGAAAGGCATTGGTAAACAAGATGTGGTCATTGACCTTATAGCACTTACATTCTGTTGAGGAGATAGATAACAAGCAAGTACATAAATAAATTTCTGATGCTCTGCTCTACCTGAGGATAGTTCTGACCTAGGATTTTATAATAATTTCAACAGAGTCATCTTGTGAGTACTTGGAGTTGCTTGGGGGATTTGCTGAGATGTGCCTCTTTGTGCCTTACTAATATTATTCAGTTCCATTCCTCCTTATTATAAACAGCACTTTTTGGATAGAAAAGTATTATTATTTATGTTTTCCTCTGGGTCTGATCTCTTTTTCTTATGATGAGATGTTTAATTCAAACTTTTCTTGGCATTGGAAAAGTTTATGCATTTTGGAATAAAGTATAAAACCATTTTATTATGAAAAATCTAAATATATACAAAAGTAAAGAGACTAGGATAATAAACCCATATATGCCCATCAACCAGCTTCAAGAATTGTGAACTCATGGTCAGTACTTTTTCATCTGTGCACCCGCCCAATTCCTTTCTCAGCTTCGATTATTTGAAGCAGATTCTTTGATATCCATTTGCAAATATTCTCCAGCTGTATTGTAAAAGATAAAGAATTTGTTATTAAAGCACAACCAAATATCTGATCTTAAATTAATAACTTATTAATATCAGCTAATATATAGTAATTGTTCCAGTGTCTTGTTTCATTGTATTTTGATAGAGTCTTCATTCAGGTACAGAGTCGTTACATCTTTTTTGCTTCCATTTTTTAAAAGGATGGAAACATTTGATATAAGTATATATAATGGAAGCAATGATATCATCTGAATTTTGAAGGCAAAGAAGTATTGATTAAAGTTTTTTTGTTAATTTTTTGAAAACTGACCATAGAAAATGCCGTGCTACGTATATAGGAATACAAATAAATTTTAGACATCAGCCATGCCTTATCAAGAACTTACAGTCTTGTAGCTGAGTTAGAATACAAGAAAAGGTAAACCACGATACGAGGCAATGAGCTGTGTTCTGTCCCAGTGGTGGTGACTAGTAGTTTTCAGCCTCTCCAACCATTCATGTTGGTGTATCATGATCAGTGAGATGATTGCAACCTATTTCTCTTAATAGTAAAAAGAAAAAACTTTGAGAATTATTTAACTTTTTGATAACTAGAGTAGATTCAAGGTTATTTTTGTAATCATGCAGTCACATTCTTTTGAATATGCTTTTATGAGTGGAGAGAAAAAGATGATGGTGTTATAGCTTGGCCTTTAAAGTTGGCTGCACGTTGGGAAGGTGGAGCTCAGTTAGGATATGTTATGGGTACGGGGAGTATGGCATAGGAAGATGTGTGGAGATGGGTCTCAGTGTTCTTTTAAGTTAAGTAGAGCAGTTTAACTGGAGCAAAGGTTCATATGTGGACATAGTAGTTAGTAAAACCAGTACAGTAGATTGAGAAATAAACTTAATTTTGTCCTCAATTATTCTTAAAATTTGTACTAAAATAATACATATTATGTTTCTCAAAAGAACCAAATTTTGTTGAATTTGAGCTGTTGGTGTGTGGGAGGGAGAAGACAGAGCATCTGTGAGATATTTTATTAATGTAGTCAATTTTCAATTAATAATAATGGAAACAGAATCCACATGGCTATCTGAGCTTCATAGATAACATCTAAAGCATTAATGTCCAGAATTTTCATCATCTTCTTAGGAGTTAGCTTTTTATTTGTATGTATAAACAAGTAGAAATACTAATTTACATTTCATCTTTACTTTCTTTCTGATGAAAGAATTGAAAAGGACAGGTAGAAACTGGCTAATCTTTTTTTTTTTTTTTTTTTTTGAGACAGAGTCTCACTCTGTTGCCCAGGCTAGAGTGAGTGCCGTGGCGTCAGCCTAGCTCACAGCAACCTCAAACTCCTGGGCTCAAGCAATCCTCCTGTCTCAGCCTCCCGAGTAGCTGGGACTACAGGCATGCACCACCATGCCCGGCTAATTTTTTTTCTATATATATTTTTAGCTGTCTATATAATTTCTTTCTATTTTTAGTAGAGATGGGGTCTCGCTCTTGCTCAGGCTGGTCTCGAACTCCTGAGCTCAAACGATCCGCCCACCTCGGCCTCCCAGAGTGCTAGGATTACAGGCGTGAGCCACCGCGCCCGGCCGAAACTGGCTAATCTTTAAACCAAATACTTGTAAATGTTGATCATATTGATGAAAAGTTCTTGCCTTAGCTTATTTTACCAATCTTGTTTGTTATATTTACGTGTGATACTTGCTTTAGCTTTATACTTGGACTTTGTGAGCCTGTTAGCACTAACACAAATTTTTAATTTAATTCTCCACAATACTAATTTAATTAAATTCCTACGAATCACATAAAGTCCATACACCTTGTAAGATGACAAGCTAGTTCTCTTTGCCACTAGGAGTGTAGGAAGGAATAGAGTGAAATATTTGGAGAGCATACAGACATAAGCAGGGATAAGATTCTGTTCTCTAATTATCCTTTTGCTTTTTGTCACTAGAATCTTTTCCTTTTTTGAATGTATTGCATTAATGAGCTTTTAGTAAAGATAATGTTACATTAATGAACTTCAGTCTTTTGACAAGCCAGTCATCAAAGACAGATGGAAATAACAAAATTAATAATCTTTCTTAGGGGATTAGATGCTTATTTTTGTTTTCTAAAAAGGCCAGCTTATTTCAGAATTTGCACAGTAATACTAATTCACGGATAACTGGTCAATAAAATACCAAAGATTTGTCACTAAATATTCTGTAGGTTATGTTTTCTAAAGTTTATTCATTCTTTCACATTGCAAAATGAACATCTTCATTATAGAAATTCTGGAAAGCAAAATTTTCGGGTCAGGATTTTTATAAAGCCTTTAGTAATGGAGCATATATGTGAAAGTTATGGAAAGTTATCCACTCACCCCTATAGTCATTCTAGGTTTCAGATTTCCCAACACTGGGATTATCAACCAGCTTCAGAGAGGACTAGAGATGTTGCTTAACCTCTCAGCTAACAGAGTATACTTCTGTTAGTTCACTTAACATGTAAACTGTTAAAATTGTATTAGATTCTTTCTTTCTTTTTTTTTTTTTTGACTTTTTTTAAAATTTCAGCTTATTATGGGGGTACAAAAGTTCAGGTTATATATATTGCCCATGCCGCCCCATCCCCCTGAGTCTGAGCTTCAAGTGTGTCCATTCCCCAGTGCACATCGCACTCATTATGTAGGTATACACCCATCCCCGCCCCCCACCTCCCATCCCCCTGAGTCAGAACTTCAAGCATGTCCATTTCCCAGACAATGCGCATCGCACTCATCAAGTAGGTATACACCCATCCCCTCTCCCCAGCCCCCACCTCCGTCCGATATCCAATTGGTGTTATTCCCAAATGTGCACTTAGGTGATGATCAGGGAAACCAATTTGCTGGTGAGTACATGTGGTGCTTATTTTTCCGTTCTTGGGATACTTCACTTAATAGAATGGGTTCCAACTCTCTCCAGGAGAACCAAAGAGATGCCATATCACCGTTATTTCTTATAGCTGAGTAATACTCCATGGTATACATATACCACATTTTACTAATCCATTCATGAATTAATGGGCATTTGGGTTATTTCCACATCTTTGCGATTGTGAATTGTGCTGCTATAAACATTCAGGTGCAGATGTCTTTTTTATAGAATGACTTTTGTTCTTCTGTGTAGATTCCCAATAATGGGATTGCTGGATCGAATGCTAGGTCTACTTGAATCTGTTTAAGGTATCTCCATATTGCTTTCCACAGGGACTGTACTAGTTTACAGTCCCACCAGCAGTGTATGAGTGTTCCTGTCTCTCCGCATCCACGCCAACATGTGTTGTTTTGGGACTTTTTGATAAAGGCCATTCTCATTGGAGTTAAGTGATATCTCATTGTGGTTTTGATTTGTATTTCCCTGATGATTAGAGATGTTGAGCATTTTTTCATATGTTTGTTAGCCGTTCTTATATCTTCTTTTTAAAAGTTTCTATTCATGTCCCTTGCCCACTTTTTGATAGGGTTGTTTGATTTTTTCTTACTGATTTTCCTGAGTTCTAAATAGATTCTCGTTATCAGTCCTTTATCTGATGTGTAGTATGCAAAAATTTTTTCCCATTATGTAGGTTGTCTGTTTACTCTCGTGACTGTTTCTTTGGCTGTGCAGAAGCTTTTTAATTTAATCAGGTCCCATTTATTTATTTTTGTTGTTGCTGTGATTGCCTTAGGGGACTTCTTCATAAATTCTTTGCCTAGGCCAATGTCTGTAAGAGTCTTTCCTACATTTTCTTCTAGAATTCTAATAGTTTCATACCTAAGGGTTAAGTCTGTTGTCCACTGTGATTTGATTTTTGTGAGAGGTGAAAGCTGTGGGTCCTGTTTTAGTCTTCTACATGTGGCTATCCAGTTTTCTGAGCACCATTTATTGAATAAGGAATCTTTTCCCCATAATATGTTTTTGTCTGCTTTGTCTAAGATTAGATGGCTAAATGAGGATGGTTTTATATTTGGATTTTCTGTTCTGTTCCATTGGTCTGTGTCCCTGCACTTGTGCCAATACCAAGCAGTTTTAATAATCACAGCCTTGTAGTATAGTTTGAAGTCTGGCAAATTAATACCTCTCATTTTGTTTTTGTTGCTTAAAATTGCTTTTGCTAAACGGGATTTTCTCTGATTCCATACAAAGTGTAAAATTATTTTTTTTATATCTGTGAAAAATGATGTTGGTAATTTAATAGGGATTGCATTGAATCTGTAGATAACTTTGGGCAGTATAGACATTTTAACAATGTTGATTCTTCCGATCCACGAGCATGGTATGATTTTCCACCTATTTACATGTTCTGCAATTTCCTTCCTCAGTGTTTCATAGTTCTCCCTATAGAGGTCCTTTAAACACTTAACAAAATAGGCATAAACGGGGCCTATCTAAAAATGATACAAGCCATATATGACAAACCCACAGCCAACATCATGCTGAATGGGGAAAAATTGAAAGTATTCCCACTTCGAACTGGAACCAGACAAGGCTGCCCACTGTCCCCATTACTTTTCAACATAGTATTGGAAGTCCTTGGGAGAGCTATCAGGCAAGAGAGCAGAATCAAGGGAGTCCAAATAGGGAAAGAAGCGATCAAACTCTCACTCTTTGCTGATGATATGATGTTATATCTAGAAAACCCCAAGGATTCAACCAAGAGACTCCTGGAATTGATCAATGAATTCAGTAAAGTCTCAGGATACAAAGTCAGTACACACAAATCAGAGGCATTCATATATGCCAATAACAGTCAAATGGAGAACCAAATTAAGGACTTAGTACCCTTCAAAATAGCAAAAAAGAAAATAAAATACCTAGGAATGTATTAGATTATTTCTCCGTGGTGTAGAAACCAAACTGAGCAGAGTTTGAGCCAAACATGTCCCAATGTACCAATTTCTAATTCGTATGTGTTTGTCTAAGGCTAATGGGCTGCTTCCTAATCTAGTCCTCCAAAGCTCAGGTGGCAAGTCTGGTTTCAGAAATAAACCATGGGGTTTAGGTCCTATGGCAACTTGTATGGGGAAAAAACAATTCGGATAACTTTCCTTAACAAGTAGCTGTATGTGAGTCATGTGTTTAAGGCTTCATGAACTCCACAATCGGCCTAATTAGAACAAAGAGGAGAATAGAATACAGAAAAAAATTTGATCAAGTCAGAAGCTATCACTTTTAACATCAAGTCAGAAGCTATGTCTTCTAACATTTTGGCACATTTTTGTTTAGCTCTCTTATTTGCAGATTTTTTTTTGTCCAAAATTAAAAGTATAAGATATTTTGATAATATAGATATTAACATATTTCATAAGCATAACTTTTGTTGTTTAAAAATAATCCAGTACACAATGTAGTAAAATTTACTTAACAGATCTCCAATTACTGGACATTTATATTATTTCTAAATTTATTTTTGTGTCAGTCTCAAAGACTACCCCCAGGTTTGGTGATTCACTAGAAGTACTCATAGTACTGAGCATGTAGTTATAGTCACAGCTAAGATTTATTACAGTGAAAGGACAAAGTAAAATTAGCAAAGGGAAAAGGCACAAGGGATAAAGTCCAGAGGAAACCAGAAGCAATCTTCCAATAGTCCTCTCCCAGTGGAGTCACACACAATGTACCTAATCCCTCAGCAATGAGTCATGACAACATGTGTGAAGTGTTACATACCTGGGATGCTTGTTAGAAACTCAGCACACAGATTTTTATTGGGGCCTAGCCACTCTGTCTAGTATGTACCAACGTTCCAGATTTCTAGAAGGAAAGCAGGTATTCAGCATAAACCGTATTGCTCGCACAAACAGTCTGAGTACAGTGGGATACCCTTATCATTTAGGGAAAGTTTTACATCAGTGTAGGGGACTTTTTACCTGCCAAGTTCCCAGATGCCAGCCAAAAGTCAACCTTGCAAGCAGATCTTTCTAAGAATAGCAGTCTCAGACTTGCTATGTTAACTCTTTTCTGCATAACTATTGTAAATAATGCTATTATCACTTTTGTTAATCTTTGATCACATTTCAGATTATTTCCTTATGAAAGACTCCTAAAATTATTATTATGTAAAAACATGAACATTTTAAAAGACTTTCATTACTGACAATTACTTTTTTACAAGTCTGTTTAAATTTTCATTTTCATCAGGAATGTATGAGTTTGGGCATCAAAAAAACCTTGACTAAAATAGGTAAGGTGCATATGGTTCAAATATCAATATATAATTTGATAAACCTGGAAGAAGTAATCTTTTTAAAAAATTTAGAATCATATGAGACAAAAGAGTACTTAATTATTGCTTCCTTTTCAGGGAGACCAGTAAGAACACTCCCAAATGTCCACTTTTCCCCAGGACCTCTGACAGTTTTGCCTAGAAACCTATGACTTCATTGTCATCTGTAAAATATGTATCATCTAGTTAACATTCACATTTGTTCAAAAAATTAGTACGTATTCTGTTCCAGATATTGTGGTTATGTAGGGGATAAAGTAGTGCACTGGACACAGTCTTTGTCCTCCTGGAGTTTGCAGCCCACTGCCAGCATGAGCTGCATTTGTCAAGTGCTTCCCAACAAAGATGACAAGTGAGCTGCCATCCAAGAGATGGTTCAGGTTACAAATTCAGATAGCTGCCCTGTGTTGCAGGAATAAATCTTTGATAGACTTGGTGCCTGGGAATCCTGCTTTACTTAATCAAGAGTCTTCACTTTGTAAGCCTGAGACCAGTGTTTTCCAAAGCTGCTATGACATAGCAGCTGTCTCTTTCCCTTCCTGGGAAGAGAATGAGTTCTGACTCTAAACATGTTGTGGTCCACCCCTCCCTCTCCTCCCCTAAAAAGTGTCATTGAGAGCATAGTTAAGGGAACCATTTATTTTTGTGCGTATATTTGTTAAAGGAATTTAAACAAAGTGTGTTTTTTCCTCTACAAGTACAAAATGTCCTTTTTAGAAAAATAGGCATAAAATTTAGTCTTATCTAATGCTTCCCTAGAGGCAAACATTCCTAAAGTTTTGTACTGCTTTGTGCAGACCTTGCTTTTGCTCATAATTTTAATGTAACTTTTCCCTATTTTTACCTAAAAATATATAGGTAAAAACACACTATTTTAAATGTATTTTCTCTAAAATTGCAATTGGTTACGATTAATTGCAGAAAATTTAGAAAATACAGAACACTATCACACACAAAAAAATGGCAATCCTGTAGTATTCTACTACCCAGAGATAATCACTGTTAAATTTTGGTGTATTTTACTATGATCTATTTTCCAGGTATATTTTTTTGCTTTGTTAAACCACATAGCTTCATAGATAGGAGCACTCAGAGGTTGTTCCCATGATACAGAGAAGAGCTTTGTGAAGGACAGTGTCATGATTCAGGTGATTCAGTGTGAGTTGTTAAAAGGGAGAAAAATCATTAAGTTCTATGAAAATGAAAATAGCCATTATATTGTTCTTTGTTATTCTTCTCTTGTTTATTGGGTCTCTGGGTACATGTCCCAAACCAAATAAAATGTCTAGTCATTGTAAATACATGACAGAACAAACTGGTTTTGTTGTTTTGATAATCATAGAAATAGATTCCATTTGAAAGCTCATTTGAACTGTGGTGAATACAGGTTTATACCTTAGGAAAAAAAATGATTTGGTTCCTGGGAAAATAGAATATGCAGAAAAGAAACTGTGAGGTAAAAATAGGTAGGACCAAGCTTTAAGACCACCCTGTAGAATCCATGTGACTACACATGACCCTACAAGAATTGAATATACTGGTTAGCGGAAGAACTGCTGTTTCTCTTATACTATGGTTTCTAAATTGTTTTATCTTTAGTTGCGATTCATGTTTTGGTCTTCAGTTAAGTATTTGTATGTTTGTTTATTTACATAAAACATTTTCTGAGCAGATTTTCATAGCATTGGTATATTTGAGCATGATTTTTTTTTCCTGGCTTTTACACATTCGAGACGATTATAAAATTTGTTTCACAACTTTTCTTTTACCTGAAAATTCTGTTGGTGGTCTATTTATTGGTTCTTTTGCTGTTTCACAGAAGAAATTAGAGAACAACCTGAGTTTTATACCTTTGCAGATATTTTGTATGAATTTTTCTTTATTCTTATAATTTAAATATTTTTTTATTCCTCTAATTTTGCAGAATGTACTGGTATACAGTCTCTTTTAATTAGCTTTCCCCAAAATTCAATGAATCCCAATAGAAGATTCAGATCATTTTTGTTCAACTTAGAAAAACTATTACATAGTGTGTTTTCTTCATTTCTGATTATTCTGGTTTCATCTTCAGTAATGTGTGTGGTTCCTTTGATGGGCACTCATTATTTGTCATCCTTAATCTATAATCTCTCTCATAATTTTCTCATATCTGTGGCTGCTTTTCTTATGCATTCTAGGAGCACTTGCCAAACCCAGCCATTTGATATTCTGCACTGTCACTTACACCCCTACCAACTCTTAAGTACATTTTAAGTCTGACATTGTATTGCTTTCTTTGTACTCCTTGCCTTTTAAAAAATTCTACTTTCCATTTTTAGTTAACTTCCAATTATTATTATATGTAAGTCTTAGTTTATTTTCTCTCTATTGCTTTAGCTTCTATTTTAGGGAGTTGGCTTGTTATAGTGAGAATGCCAAACACCTTTCTAAAAATTTTCCCTAGGTCTAGCAGACTGTTTTTAGACTTCAACTCTTTTATTAGATTTTCAGAATTGCAGACTGTATTAGTTTCCTATGGCCATTGTAACAAATTACCACAAACTTGGTAGCTTAAAATGACCCAAATATTTTCTCGTATATTTTTAGAGGCCAGAAGTCTGAAGTCAGTTTCACTGGACTAAGTTAAGGTGTTTGCCAGACAGTTTCCATCTTGAGACTGTAGGGAAGACTGTGTTTCCTTGCCTTTTCTGGCTTCTGGAGGCCACCTGCATTCCCTGCCTCATGACCTTTTCCTCACGTCACTCTGGCCTATTGCTTTCGTTATCACAACTCCTTCTCCACTTCGTTATTCATGTCTCCCTCTGCCTCTCTTGTAAGGACACTTGTGATTACATGTAGGGCCCACCAGAATAATCCTGGAAAATCCTCCCATTTTAGGACTCTTAATTTAATTACATCTGCAAAGTCTCTTTGCCATATAAGCTACATTGACAGGCTCCAGGGATTAGGATGTGTGTATCTTTTGGGCCATTGTTCAGTCTACCACAGAGACCTTCTCCCTTGTGCCATAGTCAGGTAGGCTTCAAATTCAGCTAAACCTGGGTTCACACAACCTCTTATCCGCTGTCTGAACTTAATATGTTTTCTCCTCTGTTAAACGGGGGCAACATCAGCATCCACCTCATAGGGTTATCATGCAGATTAGATCAGGTAATGTGTGCGAAGTGTTTAGCAGTCTGAGCCTTCAATAAATGGTTGTCAGCATTACTGTGATTAATGTAGGCCCTAGTTTGTTTACTCTGCCCTGAATAAGGAGAAACATCTCTATGCAGTGGGGGATTACAAATAGAGAGAACCTGTGGCTTTTGCTCAGCCCTGCTCCATGTTTACTTGAGTATGTTGATTGACTTTTCTAGTTCTATAGTTTATGAGCAGGTGAACCAATGCCTGGTTCTCTGCTTAATTCCCAGTGACCTGAAGACCTCCATTTGGAATGGTTTAGCTCCGCTGAGTTGGGGCCTTTCCTATTTTATTCCTTCATTCTTTATTATTTTTAGCTATGCAGCACATGAAAAATTTCAATCCCTATTATGCATTATTGTCAAGACCTGCCAGCCCCAGCCTTTGCACAGAGCTCTTTCTTTATAATAGAATTGTATCAAATCCTGCTGCTACAGCCAGGATTACTTCCTTTCCTAAATATTGTCTTGGAGTTGTAGTGTCCAGGTGATTGTGATAGATGCAGGTAGAAAGAGGGAAGCATTTCTTTAAAAGCAGCCTCTTCCTACCATCTTTCAGATTGGGAGGGGTTATATTAGTAGGAAAAAGTCACTGATTGCTTTCCTCAATTCACTTTCATCATCCTAATTAAAGAAAATTTTCATCTCATCTGCAAATCAATGAATTGTTAGACTTAATTTTTTTGTGACCTTGAGATTTTCATCTTTTCCTTTATCATTATATTATTTTAGTGGCACTATAAAGGGGCTGCCTCACAGCCAAAGGTAATAAGCCATATTGAACCAGAAATCATGATTCTTCTTCTTTTTTTTTTTTTTTTTTTTTTTTTGAGACAGAGTCTCACTCTGTTGCCCTGGCTAGAGTGAGTGCCGTGGCGTCAGCCTAGCTCACAGCAACCTCAAACTCCTGGGCTTAAGCGATCCTACTGCCTCAGCCTCCCGAGTAGCTGGGACTACAGGCATGTGCCACCATGCCCGGCTAATTTTTTGTATATATATATTTTAGTTGTCCATATAATTTCTTTCTATTTTTAGTAGAGACGGGGTCTCGCTCTTGCTCAGGCTGGTCTCGAACTCCTGACCTCCAGCGATCCACCCGTCTCGGCCTCCCAGAGTGCTAGGATTACAGGCGTGAGCCACCGCGCCCGGCCCAGAAATCATGATTCTTTTTGAACATTTTTTATTCACTATTTGCTTGGAAGTATGTGCCAAATGTGTTCAAATTCTTGGCAATTCAGATTGATATCATACAATAGTGATGCCATTGTTCTGTATTACATTCCTTCCTGATTGGAATGAAGTTACCATATATTTTTCTAACTCACCTTAAGCTTACCCTGCTTCTTAGTATTTGCTCTCTATCTACAAACCACTGGTCCTATCAGTTAGCCAAAAAAGGATTAAAGTGATGTCTTATTTGCTTTCTCATCACACACTTAAATAAAAATGTGAAATAGAATATAGTATAAAAAGGCTGGGCATGGTGGCTCACGCCTGTAATCCTAGCATTCTGGGAGGCCGAGGTGGGTGGATCGTTTGAGCTGAGGAGTTCGAGACCAGCCTGAGCAAGAGCGAGACCCCATCTCTACTAAAAATAGAAAGAAATTATATGGACAGCTAAAAATATATATAGAAAAAATTAGCCGGGCATGGTGGTGCATGCCTGTAGTCCCAGCTACTCGGGAGGCTGAGACAGGAGGATCCCTTGAGCTCAGGAGTTTGAGGTTGCTGTGAGCTAGGCCGACGCCACGGCACTCACTTTAGCCTGGGCAACAGAGTGAGACCCTGTCTCAAAAAAAAAAAAAAAAAAAAAAGAATATAGTACAAAAAAGTTATTTATATTTCTTAGATGTTTTATAACATAGAAACAAGAACCATGAATATTAATTAGTATCCACCAGATATATATAAATCAGTCTATTGAATCTGTTGGGGCTCAGAACATGATACCCCCAAAGTATGGGGCCTTTGCATGCTGACTATTTTGAGCTGAAAATGACTGGTAGGGCTGTAGAAGCAGGAAGGTCTCTCTGACCTTTCCTACCCACCTTTTTCCCTAGAAGCAGGTCATGGAAAGCAAGCCATAAAACCTAGGAAGGTCACCCCCTGACCTCCGCCTATCCCCCCTGAAGATCTTCATGTGACAGGTGTCCTGCCCCATACCCAGAGATCAAGAAGAATCTGAAGAAACAGGCCTTGCTGAGTTTCCCACAGTTTATTATCTTTAGATCATATCTGCTTTTGTCCAATCATACTTCTACATGACCATCTATACTTCACCAAACCTAAGCATCAAAATACGGTTCTTCCCTAGTCTTTGGGTCTTCCCTTGTCATATAAAACTTTGATAAGTAAATTCATTATGCTTTTTTCTTTTGTTAATCAGTCTTTGTTATAATGGTGTCAGCTCCATGAACTTTGAAATGGGTAAAGAAAAAGATTATACTTTTTCTCCCCTACAAATCTTTATTTGTATTGAATTCTTTTGGAAACAGCTCCTTATAAACAAACAAAAGAAGATGGCTTACATAATTTTAGAATATATACCTTGTTCTTTTTTGTATGATAATTTAACACTTATGGATTGATTTAAATGGATATTTCAGTCATTTATTCTAAAATTTAAACTAATGTCACAGATGGAATTCAGCCACCCAAGAAAGCTTCTGGGCATTGATTATTCAAATGATTAAGATGCTATTTGTCAACTCTAGTTTACCACCCCTTTTAATTATATAGATAATCAAACTAAGAACTGCTAATTCTGTCTCCTAACTATTAATTGTTTGTAATTACCTACAGATTAAAACTGCATGTGTAATTAACTCAAAGAATTAATTGATACCAGGGAATTGATAAAAGGGAAACAGAACGAGCTTAGCATAAAAGAGGCTCTAGGGACACGGGACCACTAAACCCAGTGGTGTCTTTGATTTTATCATACCCTAATAAAGATACATTGCATTTTCATTTGGACTTCCTTTGGCTCTATTGGAGGCAGTTACATAGACTATTTCTTTATTTTTAATTTTATTTAATTTCTTTTAGAGACAGGGTCTCATTCTGTGGCCCAGGATGGACTGTAATGGTGTGATTATGGCTCACTGCAACCTCGAACTCCTGGGCTAAAGTCATCCTCCTGCCTCAGCCTCCTGAATAGCTGGGTGCATAGACTTTGATAAGAGCATTTGGTTTCTAAGTGGACTGAAACTGTATATTTGAAAAGTTGGAACTCCTCTGGTCTTTGGGTCTTTTGCTAATATCCACATGAATTGAACAAATCTATCGATTTACAATATGGAGAAAATGTTTGTCACTACAGGAATTCTAGAAGTGGTGAATGTTTTAACTACCTAAGAACTTTTCTTTCCTTCTTTCCTCTTTCCCTTTTCTGTCCTCATTGCTTGAAAATGTCACTTGTGATGTACTATCTTATCAGTTTTCTGTGAGTCATTTGTCTAATTAACGCTTCTAAAATAACTATGCTTATTACGTTTAGAAATATCTCACACCTGTGTAAATAATTGATTTATTGTTAACTACATGAATTTGAATAAAAATGAAAAATAAAAAGCTACCTCCAACTGAATGATATTTAAAAACTATTACCATTATAAACATTGAGATGATGCTAGAAAATGAGGGGAGATGGTCTGGTAAAAAATATTTGATCTTGGAAAAAAGGATTTTAAAACTTATTTTTAAGGCTTTTCTGTTTCTTCATGTATTTATTTCGTTTGGATTATGTGGAGCCTTTTATTCTTATAGTCTTGCTGGTTGGCCTTTCAATCACTGCCAAATCCGGTCCTGGATCCAGGAGTATGCTTGCGCGCGCGCGCACACACACACACACACACACACACACACCACACAAACACAGGCTTGGCACACAGCATTATATTCAGTTTCATGGAGAATACAAAGTAAGTGAAAGACTTACATCTAGATATGGAATGAGATATGCACAAGGGAGCAAACTAACATGAACTTGTGGTATAATAGTTTTTTGAAAGAGAGTCTAAAATAAATACTGAGGAAGTGCAAAGTCAGGAAGATATCAGTATGGGTAGTTATTTAACAAATTTTTTATGTTCAGAGATAGCTGCTATTTAACTAATAACTCCTTGTTAAACTGATGTGCCCATTTTGGTTTCTTTCCACATTTTGATGGTGCATTTTCCTCAGATTTATTTAATCTTAGAATATTTCATTCTGTCCTGCTGACCAATAACTGGGATTACTGACAAGCTTTCTTTTTGTTCCACCTATCAATATATAGCCTGCTGTTGCACACATGTGTACACACATACATACAGACACATCTGGAATTGAGAATCTTTATTTCCATGTGGTGTTTCTGTGAAGATTGTTGACTCTGAGACAGGTTTGTGAAGATTTAGTCTGATGTATGACTTTGGTCTCCTTCAAACTATTAGCTTATAACTTTCGACTGACTTTGTGAAATAAACTGGAATTTGTAGCATGTCACCGTCTGTACCTAGCTTCTAAGGAGGAGTCATTAGCATACATCAGTGTGTGAATGATTACCTTGAGGATTTTAGTGGAGGCTTTACTGCTTCCTGAAGTGGAAAAATTATAGCTACATTTTCTAGTATGATACCTACATACTGAAGAAAATAATGCATGGCTCTTTCAACTGCATGAGTCTGTTTTGTGGATAAACAAGATAAAATATTTGAAAATGCTCTACATTCTCTGGGAAAAATAAGTTGTATAGCTTTCAGTTTCATATTGGGTTGGGCTCTTCAGTGATCAAGAAGATCCCCTCTTTGCCTGTGATATTTAACCTCTCAAGACCAATTCTTTTTCACCAGTGTTTACATGGCTACCTTACTTACATTGCTAATGAGCCAGAAACAGAGCAGTTCCAAGTAAGATATTACCCTTGCTCTGGAAGAGTTTATACATTTAAGAAGGAGATTGGAAAGAGAAGCATGATATCTAAAATATGTGAGAACACTTATTGTAGTAGTGCAACATTTAATGTCATGTACATTAAGGGAGGTGGGTAGGTCAGGAATAGTGCTGGTGAGTTGGAATATGCTTTGAATTGGTCAAGAAAGTTTCATAAGAAATGTAAGGGTTTTCACATCTCTATTAAACTTTTGTGTTATCCTTTTATATACTGCTGGGCTCATAAAGGTCCCCAGTTAAAGCATAAAGTGTATGACCTTTCCTTTGCTATCTTCCTCTCATTTACTAATATTCTCAGGTTTTCTACAAGCTACCCATTATTGGCATTTGCTTCCATTAAAGAATTTCATTTACTCACATTGAGCTGTGATTGAAGTGTATGAATATTTTGCCTTTTCTAGAGGTTTTGCCTTTTTGAAAGAGGGCAGAGACTCTTTTGACTAAAAGGGAAGAAGAAATACTTATAAAATTAAAATGAGATAGAATGTGTAAGTATTGATTAGGATGTCTCTGAGATAACATTACTTTTTTATTATTTCATGTTACTTTGTTGCCTCCCTATAGGACACTCAACTTATATTCCTATAAATAAATTGAAGCAATGAAATGAGAGAATTGATTACTTCTGAGTTCTCTCTAAATTCATGTAAAATTAATTAGTCCATGCATGACTCTATTAAATCTAAAGTTTCAGGAAAGAACATATGTATATGAGTAAATTTTAGAAGAAAAATTGGAAATATGAAAACAGTTTGATTCATTTGGGTGGCAGGATTGAACTGAATTTTTCCTTTTTTTAAATGATTAATATCTCTGAGAAATAAAGGGACAAATCTTAAATCTCCTCCTTGTTATTAAGCAAAAGAAAAAAAGGTTACTGCAGAAATCTCATTTAACAGCTGCTACAAGACAGAAGAAATATGTGGGTATATGCTGGCTAACCTTTTGCTCTTTCAACCTATTTAACTTAAATGCTTTTAATAATTTCATTTACTTTGTAATTTCAAAACTTGTGCCTCCATAATAATTCTGAATTTTCCTTTTAAGTTCTTATATATGAGCGAGAAGTTTTCCTTTTATTTTTATAAGTGCTATTCACAAGTATAATTTTGCTTTAAGCCTCCTTTGAAGAAAGAAGTTGATGTTCTAGAAGAGAATGAACCTATTAGTTTTCTGATGGGCACACTGTATGCAGGAAACACACGAGAGCTTTACAGTATGAAGGAGCCAATTAATCGAGGTCTCTCTCTATGCAGTGCTATCACTTCTTCATCTCTCTCTGATTAGATGACAAGATGTGATTTTAATACAGAATAGTGAGCCCATAAAGATGATTTGCTTTCCTCTATGTAACATTAAGCAATATGATCAGTGTGTACTTTTCCTAGATAAATATTGTTTTAACCTACATTTATATTTCTCACAGACAAAGCCATATACGACTGGAGAGGAGCTGTGTTGACAGGGTCTTCCCGTTTGGCACATGATTCCTGTAGTTTATCTGAATCATCATCAATATTTCGGGAATATTCTGTAAGTATTTGTAAAACAGGACATAGAGTTAAATTACCATTTTTTCCAGCGAATTATTGGGTTAATTTTGATAAAAACACGTGAGATTTTACTGTGAACCTATTTCATTCCAAAGATGGTTCTCCATTGAAATTCGTTTTTTTTTTGAAGTGATGCTTTTGTTCTATTGTTATGTCTTATGTAAATCTTGCTGATCCCCTTAACCCCCAAATATGTGTATGATTTTTTATTTGAAGAACACTAGCAAAAGTGATCATCACATAGTTTGCCCCAAATGTGATAGTACAGCAACTATATTTGTAACAGAGCACAGACTAGCAAGGAGATATAATAGAGGCCAATGGAAAATGAAGACATCTGTTAAAAGCATGATAATTGAAGGATTAAAAATCCAAAGGCCATTTCCTAACCACTCAGTGATGGTTTCTGAATGAGGATTCTCTAAACCAGAGCATGGAGACCTGTGACCTGAGAGTAGAATCAGGACTTTAAGTTCATCTATTCGTCAGAGCAACTCCTAAAACGTCCCTGTGTAAATAGTAGAAGGAACACATGATTGAGACATCTTTACCAACAATTTCTTAAAAGACCACAAAATGCTAGTTTATAACATGGTGTCTCACAGTGTCTGTATATGTGTCTGGGTTTTTTACATCTCCCACATGTTCTGTTCTGTGTGTGAATATGTCTATCTCATCCTTTATCTTTCTCTCCCTTTTCATGTCACTGATTATTATTTTCTTGACTTGCCACTTGCTGCCATTACAAAATACCATAGACTGGGTGGATTAAACAACAAAAATTATTTTCTCACAGTTCAGGAGCTAGAAGTTTAAGATCAAGGTGCCGGCAGTGCCAGTTTCTCCTTAAAGCCCTCTCCTTGGCTTGCAGACAGCTACCTTCTCATTGTGTCTTTACGTTGTCTTTCCTCTGTACTAATGCCTCCCTGGTATCTTTTTCTCTCTTCTTATAAGGACATTGGTCATAATGGATTAGGGCCCCAGCCCCATGACTTCATTTAACCTTAATTACCTCCTTAAAAGCTCTGAGAAGTCCAGATAAAGTCACATTGTGGGTTAGAACCTACATATGAATTTGGAGGGGAAACAATTCAATCTATAATACCATTAGACAATGGAGATATATTTTAAAAAAATTGTTTTTTCTATCTATTGAATAGTTTTTGTCATTTAAAATACAGATGTTTAGTTTTTATACTTTATCTATAAACCAAAACTTTTAAATTATGTCATATTTATCTTATGTTGCTAAATTGCTTGTGAGTCAAATTTACTAAAACTAAATTATTGCAACTGTGTTTTAGACAGGGAAATTATATGAATGTTGTTAAGGAAAATTATATAAATTTAGACAAGGATATTATATGACTACTATTTTTCCTGAAATGCTAATAGTCTTTGTAATCCACTTTTATTAGAGCATATTTATTAATTACAGTATATGTCTATACTGTTGCCACCAGCTAACAGGATATATATTTCTAATGCATACGTGTCCTTAACAAAAGTAGTATGCACAGAAGCTATTTTCATTACCTTCCAGGAAAGGTGAAAAAATGAACTACAGCTTTTAAGCCTCCCAGCCCTGCCCTATTTTACACTGGCAATTTATAGACTGCTCCTAGTTGTGTGAAGAAGTACATTCCTTCTTTGGGGAATACATCTGGGAAGGGTATACTTGATTGTGGAGAGCTCGAAATGCAAGACTGAGAGTGTTTGTTCATTGCTGAATGGGTAATTAGGAGTACAAAAGGCTGTGGACCATGACTTTGACATAATAGATGGTCTTTGAGATGGTGCACCTGTCGAAAGCATTTGGAGTGTACTGGAGTGGAGACCAGGTGGGCAATAATAAGAGGCCTTTTGCATCAGTCCAGTTAGAGGTAATAAAGGCTTACATCTTTTCCTTGCATACCAACTACATAGGCAGGGATGTGTGTGAATGAACAAGAGGGAGTGAGATTCAAACACTCAAAAATTTGTTTCTTGCTGCTCACTGTATTTTCAGTTTTCACTACTGGAAGTCTAAATGGTTTCATTTAGTAAGGATTTCCCTTCTGTTTATCCTTTAAACTACTGACACCCCTAGAAGGGATCAAACACCAATTTTTAAGTAGTCTTATATTTTAAATAATAAAAGTTGTTGAAAAATTTTTTTATAAATTTTCATTTTATAAAAATATATATAACATAAAATATGCCATTTTAATTATTTTTAAGTATACATTTTGGTGGCATTAATCACATTCACATAGCTATGTAACCATCACCACTATCCAACTCTAGAACTTTTTTTTTTTTTCTTATTTAATTTTTTTGTTTTTCAGCTCATTATGGGGGTACAAAAGTTCAGGCTATATATATTGCCCATGCCGCCCCATCCCACTGAGTCTGAGCTTTAATTGTGTCCATTCCCTAGACAGTGCACATTGCACTCATCATGTAGGTGTGCACCCATCCCCTCCCCCCACCCCATCTCCCCCCCAGTCAGAACTTCAAGCGTGTCCATTCCCCAGGCAGTGTGCATCGCACTCATCAAGTAGATATACACCCATCCCTTCCACCCAGCCCCTACCTCTGTCCGATATCCAATTTGTGTTATTCCCAAATGTGCACTCAGGGAAACCAGTTTGCTGGTGAGTACATGTGGTGCTTATTTTTCCATTCTTGGGATACTTCACTTAATAGAATGGGTTCCAACTCTCTCCAGGAGAACCAAAGAGATGCCATATCACCATTATTTCTAATAGCTGAGTAATATTCCATGGTATACATATACCACATTTTGCTAATCCATTCATGAATTGATGGGCATTTGGGTTGTTTCCACATCTTTGCGATTGTGAATTGTGCTGCTATAAACATTCAGGTGCAGATGTCTTTTTTATAGAATGACTTTTGTTCTTCTGTGTAGATTCCCAATAATGGGATTGCTGGATCGAATGGTCTACTTGAATCTGTTTAAGGTATCTCCACATTGCTTTCCACAGGGGTTGCACTAGTTTACAGTCCCACCAACAGTGTATGAGTGTACCTGTCTCTCCACATCTACGCCAACATGTAGTAAAGTCTCAGGATACAAAATCAATACACACAAATCAGAGGCATTCATATATGCCAATAACAGTCAAACGGAGAACCAAATTAAGAACTCAGTACCCTTCAAAATAGCAACAAAGAAAATAAAATGCCTAGGAATATATTTAACTAAGGAGGTAAAGGACCTCTATAGGGAAAACTATGAAACACTGAGGAAGGAAATCGCAGAACATGTAAATAGGTGGAAAATGATACTATGCCCGTGGATCGGTAGAATCAACATTGTTAAAATGTCTATACTGCCCAAAGTTATCTACAGATTCAATGCAATCCCTATTAAATTACCAACATCATTTTTCACAGATATAGAAAAAATAATTTTACGCTTTGTATGGAACCAGAGAAGACCCCGTTTAGCAAAAGCAATCTTAAGCAACAAAAACAAAATGGAAGGTATTAATTTGCCAGACTTCAAACTATACTACAAGGCTGTGGTTCTTAAAACTCTAGAACTTTTTTATCTTCCTAAACTGAAATTCCATACCGATTAAACACTAAATCTCTATTCGCCCTGCCTTTGATACCCTGGCAACCACCATTCTATTATACTTTCTGTCTCTATGAATTTTACTACTCTAGGTACCTCATACAAGCAGGATCATAAAGTATTTGTTCTTTTGTGACTGGCTTGTTTCACTAATGTCTTCAAGGTTCTTACACATCATATCATATGTCAGAATTTCCTTCCTTTTTAAGGCTGAACAATATTCCATTGCATGTATATACTACATTTTGTTTATCCATCCACTCATCAGTGGACACTTAGTGCTTTCATCTTTTGGACATTTTAAATAATACTGCTATGAATGTGGGTGTGCAAGTATTGTTTGAGTTCCTGCTTTCACTTTTTTTCTTGTTCAAAGAAAATTGTGGCCCACATGGTGGGCATGTGTCTTCCCACCCTCACCCCTACCTTTAATTCCCCCGAGCGGATATCCTACATGAGAGGGGAGGAAAAAAAAAAGAGTTGCTGGTCATTTTTTTTTTTTTTTAACATACTTGTAGCTTCATCTCATAAACGACAAAAAAAAAAAATAGTTTTGTAGAAATATATTTTTTAGAAATGAAAAAAAAGGAATTTCAAATATACCTTAAGTTCTTTACATCAGGTTAATTTTGACCATAGAATGGGTTGACTAGATTAAAATTTGCATAGTTACAGTTAAAAGCCCACATTTTAATGGCCTTGTTGCCTTGCAGCAGTAGTAACTGAGTCTGAGGTATATTTTTTTATCCATCATTCCTTTTATTAAATCTTTCCTTCTAGATAAAAATTCCTACTATTATTCTAATTTAGGAGATACTTATTGGTAAAAATAATGGAGGTACTCCATCCAAAATTCCTTTAGCAGTAAGTAGGTCAAGATATATGTCCAACTATTCTTACAAAATTTTAAAGAAAGCACTCTTGGCAAATGCAAGATCTGGATTGTGATGTTACTTAGATATACCGGTCTACCACCGCCTAAACCACATCACAGTTCTGAGCACACAAAATGATTTTCAAATGTGGAGGGTTAGGTAAAGAAATACAGTAATTTTAAGTTTGTATTTTTGGATCTTTACATTTGGAAGACACTTCACAATCTTTCTTTACTGTAGAAACCAAAAGATTCAATCTAATTCTCTCAACCATAATTGACTCTTTGTTCTGAGATATCTTCGTGTGGGAAAGATATTTGAGGTACACGAGGCCCATAGTCATTAGTAATACTGTTTACAATAATTCTAGTTCTACAGTTGCCAGTCAACATATGCATCCTTTTTTGAGATAAGCTAGAGTGTGATTGTGAAATTACACAAGTGAAAACCTGGATGAAAGAATGAAAAGTTGAATGTAGAGAGCATTTGAGTAGATATTAGTTAGGTTAAGAGAATGAACAGACTGTGCCTACCCTGGGGGAATCCCTCCTCCCCACCCCTACCACCTCCTGGGAAGCGAGGTATGCTTGTTCTCTAGTAAAGGGAACATTAACTAAATTTCTTAAAAAGTAATGAAAGAGAACAAACTGTAAAAAGGCAGCCAAAAAAGGCAAACATCTGTTACTGAACATGTCTCACTTGACTTCCTTTTAATGTTCTTAGGAATAAATTTATGAACTAGGGTAGTTTTAGCACTAATTAGCTTGTTTTCATCAAACAAAATGCACCAGACATGGATGTTGAATATGAATGAAAACTTCAATAGTATTAATATTAATAATTAGACATAGAAAGTGCTGGTAGCCGGGGTTATGGCCACAGACTTTGGATATTGTTGTGACTGTTAATAATTGTGTTGATTTAGATTTATAGTAATTTTCTTCTTTAAATGATTGGAAAAAAATCTTTTAAAAGTCACATTTATTAAACAAGAGATGGATTAGGTGAAAGACTTTCTCTTTAGTTATGCACCTTTAGGCTAATGAGATGTCAGAATGATTTGGAATAACAAATATAGAGCTACTCAAGGGCAAAATTTTGTTGTATAGTCAACATCAGTAGTAGTAGATGCAACTTATATTAGTTGTACAGATGTATAACCCTTTACGTGAAACCCTTGGGAGCACACATACTCAAGAATTCAAAATATTTTGAAGTTTGGAAAGGTGAGAAGATAAAGTGAATCTGCAGTCAAACTTGTAATCGAATGTGTTAATATTTGCAGTAAAGCATGTGCATATTCTCATTAAGTGAGAGATAGAGACCACTATCTAGGCCTTGTATTGGTTGATTCAAGTCAGGTTTTGCCATCGAAAGTCAAGTGAGACAGGTTTTGCCCTAATATGTGTTATGAAAAATTTGTTGATTTTCAGAGTTTGTTAGATTTCAGTCTCAGATAAGGAATTATAGACTTGTAGCAGTAGTATTAATGGCAATAATAGTGGTAATAGTAGTTGATGAAAGAGAATGGGGAAGATAAGGCAATAAGGACACACACGCATGCACATATACATACTGTCTTTTGGACTACAATGCACCTACATGTTACATTGGCCGGCTGGAAGGACCAAATTCCTCTCAGGGGCACAAACCCAAAACTTTGTCTCTTAGGAGATCCTGGTAAGGAGGAATAGGTCACAAATGGTGAGAACTGAATGATGGTAATCAGGAGGCTATACATAGTTGTTGCGTTAAGAGATTATCAAACAATGTAGGTTGTATCATTGATGAAAGGTTGTTTCAAAAACACTTGAGTCTTCAGTGACTGATTCCTAAAATCTGATTCCAGTTTTGTTCTTGAACCAAATATGTAGGATAACTTTTAACCTGAAATTATATCAGATCTTGTATTCTTTTTCCTTTGTTCTTCCTATACCTTTTATCACATATTTATGAACATTCCATAAAGCCTTTTAACATCTGCCTTTTATCATGTGTTAAAATAATTTTATAATTTATGCTTTCAATACACATATTTTGAGGAAAACTCGGATGAGCCAAAAATAAGAATAAAATTAACCATAGTTATAACAATACTTAATATCCTTATTTTTTTCTTTCAAAAATACTTTCTGAACATCTTTTCATATTGATTAATATATTTGATTTACCACTAAATCAATAACAGCAATATTCCATTTATGGATATAATTCATTTTTGGTTATTTGGAAATTGACAATGCTTTAATATAATGTAGTATTTTATATATGTAGTTGTGTTTTTGTGAATAGTCTTAATTTCCTTAGGATAAATTCCTTGTAGTGGAGTTGTTGGGATACCCTTCTCTTTTTTGCTTTGTCTTTTGTTATTCATTGTTAAATTGCCCTGGAAAGAAGTATAGGTTTTGGATTTTTGACATAGATTTTCAGTGCTGCTTCTATCCCAAAACAAGAGTACACAAAGAAAAAACAAACTAATAACCTCTATTAAATAACTAGAAGTATTTAATAGATAATTACATGTGGAAAGGGCTTAGCATAGTGTGACTGGGTTGTAGTAAGGACTTAAAATATTATAGCTGTTATTAACTTTTTAAATTAAGTTAATAAACAGTTAAAGGAATCATTAAAATCCTTTCATGAGGAATTTATGATAGCTTATAAAAATATATACAACATGAAATATATAAATAAAGACATCAGAGATTATGGAAACGAGAATAGAAAAGATGAAGTTAAGATTTAGGTAAGTATACAGATTCAGAACTTGTTATCTTAGGTGTTTATAATAAAGTAGGTCACAAATTTAGCTGTGAACATTTTAGCAGCTAATAAAAGAGGATATAATGCTTAGTCACTTGATTTGGAGTGGTTCCATAAAATAAAAGCAAACCAGAGAAATGTACCATGTAGATAATTATGAAGGGGGTACTTTGAAATAAATGTAATGAATATTACATTGTCTTTTGGTGGATCAGGGGCTTGATTCCAGGACCCCAAATGGTTTTCAGGGGCCTGAGTTGATTATTTGGCAGACACCAGAATCTCTGGGTGCTCCAATCCCTTATGCAAAATGGCATATAGCATTTGCATACAACCTACACACATTTTCCTGTGTACTTTACATCATCTCTGGATTACTTATAATACCTAATAAAATATAAATGGTAAATAATTGTTATATTTTTTAAGTTGTGTTTTTGTTATTTTTTATTTTTTGAATATTTTTGATCCACGGTTTGTTGAAGTGCTGATGCAGAACCTGTGGATATAGAGGGCTGACTGTAATATAGTGAGAAATATACTTGCATAAAATGTAGGAGTATACTAAATATACTTATTTTAATCATAAGGCCAAAGAACAATTTGGTGGAAGCACGTTTGTAGAGGTGGGAGGGCTTGGGGGTGTGGGTTGTTGTGGTAGTATGGAAACCGTATCATCCTAGTACAGTCAAGCCTCCTTATTGGTGGGTTCTGCATCCATGGATTCAACCAACTGTGGGTCAAGAATATTCAAAAATAAAATTATGTCTGTTCTGAACAAGTACAGACTTTTTTTTCATTGCCATTATTCCCTAAACTACAATACTGAACACAATTATTTCATTTGATTGTGTTTTTGTTTGAAATTACCTACATGCTGGATTAGTTTAAATTAGAGATAAATTTTAATCTGTCTTTAGGTGTGGGGGAATACCCTTTGGCCCTTCCTATTCCTTGTGTGGTCCATGGGTCAATAGCATTGGTATCACCTGGGGGTTTGTAAGAAATGTAGAATCTTAGGCCCCACCTCAAATCTATTGAATCAGAAGATCTGTAGTGATTTATAGGTACATTAAAGTTTGAGAAGCACTGTTTTAGGTAATTCCCCATTAAAGTCCCCCAAACAAAGACTGATACTCAAGTTATAGTTAGGAGGCTGGGGGCAACATTTGTCCCCATTTCCACAGTTTTGCCAATTTGATTGGCAGCTCTAAATCCCATTACGTTGAAGTCCCAGGGACACCCTAGAAAATCAATGGATCTCTTCTAAATGAGGTAAAAGTGGAAAACAAATAAAATTGCTGAGTGCCAATCAATTGAAAATCTAATATGCACTCCATTACTCTTTTCTCACTGTTTTCTATTTTCATGGGTTGAAAATTACTGCCTATATGTCCAATTTTACCTTCTGCATTGAGTAATATATTGAGTTTGAATCCTAGGCATCTCCTACTTGTGTAATCAAGATAAAGATACCAAACTTCTCTATTTCCCCAGGAAAAGTGGAAATTAAATATCTACTTTGCAGAGTCTTGGTGAAGGTCATGAAAGACAATGTACACAAAGCACACAGTAATTGTCATAACAATTACTTAATTCTGTGATACAGCTCTAGACCTACCATGTAGTGTATAAATCTCGCAATAATAGCTAAACTCATTTAGAATGGCTTCACATTCAAATTAATCCCAAATACACAAATAAAAAGAATTGAATTCAAATTTTAAAAATACTATCCAGTTTATAACTGAATTGTTTAGTAATAAATTAACTTCCCAGGAGGCTACCTTAAATCGAAAATGGGAAACATATTCAAAACCAGATCACCTTGTATACATTTAAGCATCAACTTCAACATCAGTATGAATGCAAGCACATTAAAATGCCCCCAAATTGTAAAATGGAAACTCATTTCTTCAATCTGACCTTTTTTTTTTTTTTTTTTTTATTTTATCTTGTTATGGGGGATACAGAATTGCAGGTTACATATGTTGCTCCTGTACCGCCTTTCCCCCCAAGTCAGAACTCCAGGCGTGTCTGTTCCCCAGGTCGTGCGCATTGCACCCATCATGAGGTATATATCCCTCCCTTCCCCACCCCCCCTTCCCGAGTCAGCACCTTCAAGTGTTACCACTCCCCAAACGGTGCGCAATGCACTCATTGTGTAGGCATACCCCCATCCCCTCCCCCACCCCCCACCTCAGTCTGATATCCAATTGGTGTCGTTTCCAGATTTGTATTTAGGTGATGATCAGGGAAACCAATTTTCTGGTGAGTACATGCAATCTGACCTTTTATGTATAAAGTTTTAATTCCTTCCAGCTAATAAAAAAATTAGTCACATGTATCATGCAGTTTAAAATTTTAGAATAAAATAGCCCACACCTGGAAGCAGCTGTTTCGCCACTTGGCATTCTTCAATCTTAAGAGTTTTCAAAGCACACAGAAACCATGGGAGCCACATAAACGTCTAGGAAGTTGTAATATATCTGGGAAACCCATACATTCCCAGATATTTTCTTTATCAAAGGGTAAGGTGCTCATCTTAAGCTCAAGGAATATTTTCACCATATTATTTTAAAATTTCTATTGTTTTATATATTAATCATATAAAAGAGTGTATATATATGTATATATATGTATATGAAAGAATAATACTAAAATAAGGACCCACAAAACTTAAATAAAACATCGTGTGTCTTTTCCTTCCTTTTCTATCCTGAGGAAACCCATCTCCTTAATTTTATGTTAATGGTTCTTTTGCTTTTCCTTATAATTTTAGCACATGTACACATATCCCTAATTAGTATTTTGTTTAGTTTTGCTTGTTTTTAACTTTATGTAAATGGCATTATAATGTCTTCACTCTCTTGTTTGCTCAACAAATGTATTTTCAAGATTCATCAGTCTTCATTAATGTGGGTGTGTGATCCTGTGGTTCACATATTTACGTCAATATATAGCATTCCATTGAATGAGTAAACTACAATTTAATTCCATTGCTGAGAGATATTTGGCTTTTTAAAATAGTTATATTCTATTATGAATTCTGCTATAATCTTTCCTTTACCTGTCTCTTGAAGCATAGGTGTAAGAGTTTCTCTGTTCAAGTGTTCCCAACATGATACAAACCTGCTTCCTGTTGCATCAAGAATGGGTTATATATGTGCCAGAATATTTACATCTTTAGTCCTGGGAGCAGGTTGGCAGGGCCTGGGGAGTGGGAGCTCAATTAATTGATTATTGATTGCCAGAATAATTGATTGCCTTTAGCCATAAGCAGCTCCTGTACTTACTCTACCACTGACTTCTGTCATTCCTAGCCATGGAATGGCTGTGCCAACAAGTGGGCATAGGTTCAACCTTACCAGCAAATAGCAAACAGTTTTCCACTCTTAGCAGCAGTTGATGAGAGTCTCCATTGCTTCATATATTTGGCAACAATTAATATTGTCAAAGTTTTAATATTTGCCAATTTGGCAGGTATAAAATTATATTTCTTTGTGATTTTAATTTACATTTTCCTAATGACCCATAGGGCTGAGAAATATTTCATATTTCTGGGCCCCCCTTTCTTCTTTGTGAAAATTACACAGTTGTGCTTTTAAAATGTATTTAGATGCATTTATTCACTTTATTTTGTGCTCTCTATTCTTTCCATTTACTACTTTCTATTTGCCCCTTATAAGTTTTTTTGTAATTGACATATTTTCCCTTCTTGTTCCATTTTTTCTTTCCACTAGTTTGGCATTTATATCTTTGTTTTTACTTTTCATAAATGTTTAATCTATAGATTTTAATATACACTTTTAATTTAAAGTACTTTTACTTTCTTTCCAACATACAGAAATGGTAGATTGCCTTAATTTCTAGAGTTAGTGCTCTCTTTTTTTTAATCTCACAAATTAGACACAATTTTTTTGTTTCATCTTGTCACTAAGTTTACCTAGATTTTACTTGACCACTCCTTCTAGCCTCACAGACCTATGGAATGATTTTCCTTCTCGAACTACATCCTTTAGAAGTACCTGTACTAAGGGTCAGTTGGCAGAAAACGTCAACTGATAACATATTTATTTTTTCTTCCTTCTCAACCACACCTTCTCAGAAGTATTTTGAAGTTATTATTCCTCTGTTTTTTGGCTACCACTGTTGCTGAGAAAAATCAGATGTTTGTCCAGTTTTCTCTCCTTTGTAAGTAATCTGTCTATGCTCTCTGCTTCTAAGGACTTCTTTTGTTTGTGGTTCTGTTTTTTTTTTAATGAGATGTTTAAGTGTGGTTTTGCTTTTATTTATTCTGCTCAGTTTTTGTTGGGCTTCTTAAATGTGAAAATCAGTGTCTTTCAGCAATTCTGAAAACAAAAAAGAAAATACAAAATTCTTCCATTATCTTTTCAAATACTGTCTCTCTTCCGTTATTCCTTCATAAAACTCTAATTAAAACTTTATAAATCTCTAAGTAGACATATGTGAACCTTTCATTCAGTTATTATTGTCCTTGTCCTTTTTCCTGTTTTTTGTATTTGCCATCTCTTTCTCATTGCTTCATCCTAGGTCTTTTTTTTTGTTTTGTTTTTCCTAGTTTACTTTCTAGATTATTAGTTCTCTCTTTTTTAAATCTATTTCTATTCTTTTATTTTTCTATTCATTGAGTTTCCAATTTCAATTATTATATTTAAAATTTTTAGAATTTCGACTTGTTATTTTCCAAATCTGCTTGGTCAGTTTTGGTAATGTTTTGGTTTCTTCGATATATTTCTCTAAACACATAGAAATGGCAGTTTATTCTTATTTTATATTCTGTGCATGATAATTATAGTATATGCAGTCTTTGTGGTTCTGAATATGTAATTTGTTTCTTCTGTTTCCTTAATTGCTTATTTTCTCATGTTTAATGACTTTTCTGATTTTAAGCTCATTTTTCGTGATATTTTATTTTGAGAATTCTTTGAAGCCTGGGTTTAAACATTTTCTTCTAAAAGTAATTGATATTTGCCTTTACCAGGTGCTTTAGGGCACTACTAACTTAGAACCACTTTATTCTAAATTTTGGACTTTTTGTTGGAGGAGTGGGCTGCAGGGTATTGCAGGTAATGTGAATTGAGGCCCCAAATCCATTAACTGATATATTATCATTATAAATTCCTAGAGAGTAATTTTTTTTTCTTCACCCAGAGCCAAGGCTAGAGTGGGCATCTGATAGTCTCCTTCTCCCTGGCTCGCTCTCTCTCTCGGGCAATTTTTAAATCCTGGTTTATGCTCTAAGGCTATTTCCCTTCACCCAAGTTTTATGAGGGGTGTTCTCAGATCTGACTTTCCTTTGTGCTCTGGGTTCCAGTGTTTGTCTCTCAACTGCAGGGCATGCAGCTCCTTAAAACCCAGGCTCTAGGCCATCAGGAATTGCCATACAATCCCGAAGGCAAAGACAGGCTCCGGAATTTATCAAATAGTAAATTCAACATTTCTATTGTTTTTGGCCAGAATGGAATTCTGTTACTTTCCCATCAGCTCAACCATGCATTAAAAAAATATCTTTTATTTATTTTTATGTTTTTTAGAATTTATTTTCATGTTTTGTTGTGATTTGTTACTGTGAACGTATTCCTGGAAACAGCAGTCCCCTTATATCTTTTACAAATAGGTTTTAACCCTCACAATGACTTATGTTGGGATGCAAAATTCTCTATCCATCTCTCTCCTCTTTGCAATGCCTATTAAACTAAGTTTAAATGTGCTCATACAAGGGTAAATTTCTGTAGTTTTGATTTTTCATGGAGGTTAAAGAAATTTTCTGTATTGATTGGTAAATGAATAACCTGTGTTTTGCTGGGTCATTTTCTCTAGCCTTTCATAATCTGAAAGTTGGATGGCTTTTGAGGCTATAGCCATTATGGAGTAACTTGTATTATCTTTGAGATACCCTCATCTCTGTAAAGAAATGTAAAGGAAATACTGCACTTGAGATCATCTTCCAAAGTGGCGACTGATACGGCTCTGTGAAAAGATTTTGGGAACCTATGATTTTCTCAAGTCTATCACAGCTTCCTCGGATGGTTATATAGCTTTAAAACCCTCCTGTGGTTTGTGTGCATTCTTGGAAGTTCTCAAATTCAAAAATGCAAAGAGATTGGCTTGTGAAAAATCTCAGAAATATGTATTTTCTGACTTCTGGTTATGCTTGTATGCAAGTGATTGACATTTTTTCTGTTTAAACCATCTCTCATACTGGAAGCAGTAGCAGTATTAGAAATGCAGCTCATAGAAGGTGCCAGTGACATGACTGCCTTCTGCAGGGCAAACACTGGTGTTAATAGTCCAGCCTGGCAGGAAAAGATCTTCAGTTTATTTCACGTGTTTTAATGTGTAATTTGTAATTTTATATGCATGTGCTAGTAGTGATTTTTCTATCCACAGTTACCTAATTTTAAACAAACTTTTCATTTACCTTGAATGATGTGTTTATATATACTTTTGGTAGGTCACAACGCTGTTTAAAACTATGAAATTCCTTGCTACTTAGAAAATACTCTTTAACCATATTTGGGAATAAGTGTTTAGGTATAATATGCCAATTATAGGTAATCTTTTATGTAGCAAACATATTCCAGAATTTCACACTAATAGTCATAAAATGAAATATGTCCGGCAATAAGATGTACAGTGAAAGGCTAGATAATGATCTTTGGTTAATAAGTGCAAGAACTTAATCATTAGACCATGAGGGAATTGTCTGAAGGAAAAAAAATCCAGATGAGATTTGAAAAGAGGAGGGGAATTGATGGATTAGACATCTGCTTTTCCATAAAGAAGCCCGAAATGCAATAATATTGTATAAATTATCAAAAGTAAACTTGGTACCAGTTAAATTGTGGGATTTGAGAAAATATGTGGGGGACAAAAGTCTGAAAAGTGGTTTAGGATAAATCTATTTAGGTTGTTACAAATATTTGTAAATTTGCCTGGTGAGATTAACAAATAACTTACATCTTTGTCGAATTATTTGGGATGTATCACTTCAAATATATTGCCATGGAAAGACTAGGAGTTTAAAGAAGTTGAAAGAAGCAGGTAGCAACTATAGAAAGAGGAAACATTATGAGAGACAATGGATTTGATGCATCAAGGCAGAATGGACTTGAGACTTTATTATATAAATATGTAGAAAACTAAGGTAAAAAACAGACCCCTGAAAATAAAGACTGATACTGACTTTGCTAAAGGACACCAGAAAAACCAGTTTCTAATTATGTCTGATAGGAAACATAAAGGAAGGTTGTAAAGGCAGTGAAGTTGCAAGAGAGTAAATGGTAAAAATCACAGAGAACATCTGAAGAAGGAAAATCCTCACTAATGTTTGTCTGAGATTGTTTTACTTAGCAGCCTTCGTATTTGACACCCTTCATTATGGAGAATGTGCCAATTCAGTTAGTCTGGCCAAGAAAGAAGCATTTGAAAAAAAAAAATGAAGCTGGCAAGTGTAAATAGTAGTAGCACAAAAGAACAGTGTGTCCCAAGCCAAGCACATTGTTTTGTACAAAAGTATGGAATATAAGATTAAAAAATAATTCTTGAGCCATTGATATTTTTGTAGCCATGAATATCTGTCATGGACATCTTAAAGGCAACATTTAAAGTATAGGTCCTGCTTCGTGCTTTATTATTACCTACCTGTTGCATATAAATTGAAAAAAAAAATACAGTATTCTTGAGGGTGATTGTTTACATTGAAAAAGAAAACATGATCAGGGAATTCTAAAAGTATCAAATGTTGAGAGATGATGCAAAACAATTTTCAGGGTTATTCTAACATAACTGTAAAGGAAAGTTTAATTTTAGATCTTAAGAAATGAATGTCATGAAATAAAATTAACATATACAAATTGCATCTGAGAGAGAAGTATAAGACAGAATGAAGCTTAAGTCTGTAGGAGAGATTTGTGATTTGTTTAAAATATTTAAAACAATCACTCTATATCTTAATACTGAGTATTTTTACAGTACAAACACAATTTTCTTCCACCTTTCAACTTTACATTGACCCTTTATATCTCCTGGGAGTTTATATAAAAAGACATTTTTGGCTTCAGTTATCAAATACACATTTGAAACTTAAAATTCAAAACTAAAATAAGCATTTTCTTTGTGGTGTCATGAACATACCATATATGAATAGCCAATAAGCTTTCTGTTACTGGCTTCTTATAGAGTCTGAGGGAGACACCGCCAACAATAACCTAAAATCCCCGAACCTTTTACTCATTTATCAAGCTTACTTCAAATTCCTCATCCCCAGTTTTTTCAAAAACTATTTTGTACAAAAAAAAATCATGAAAGATTAGAAGGTGAATATCCAATTTATTAATGCATCTAGGTATAATTTTAACTTTGGATCACACTGACTGACCAGAGAGAAAGGGAACGGTGTAGTTATTCTGAGTTCTCATAGAATTATCTTCCTGAGTTGTTCCTTTTATCGTTGACAAATATCAAAGGATTATATGAGAAAAATCCATATTAAACACTATTTTGTAATTATTGGAAGTGATGCTATCAAAGCTTGGTATATTATGCCAACATTCTTTTGAAGGACATATGAAAGAAAGTTTTTACTGAAAATAATTTTGTTTCTCTTACAGAAGCAAAACATTGTGAATGTTAGCACTACTCTGTTTTCTTTGTTACTTTATATCTTAGTTGGCTAGGGCTGCCACACAGACTGGGTGGCTTAAACAACAGAAATTTACTTTCTCATAATTCTGGGGGCTGGAAGTCCAAGATCAAGGTGCCAGCAGGATTGGTTTCACCGGAGGCCTTTCTCCTTGCCTTGAGGATGGCCATCTTCTTAATGTGTCCCCACATAGCCTTTTCTTAGGTGTCTCTTCTTCTCGTAAGGTTATCAGACCTATTGGATTAGGGCCTTGCCCTGATGACTTCTTAATTACTTCATTAAAGGCCGTATATATAAATATAGTCACCTATGGGGTTAGGGTTTTGACATACGGATTTGCAGAAACACAGTTCAGTCTATAACACTTTGATAGCTAGGAATTTGAGAGACAAATCTGTGTGATATATCAAGAAATATCGGATAATATTTGGCATTATATTTATACCCCTATTTTTTTTCCATTACCTCAAACATTTATTTCTTTGTGTTGAGAACATTTCATATCTTCTCTTCTAGCTATTTTGAAATATACAATATATTATTGTTAACAATTCACCCCAACATGATGGAACTGGAGATTATCATGTTAAGTAAAATAAGTCAGGTACAGAAAAACAAATTTCACACATTCTCACTCATATATGGGAGCTAAAAAATTTGCTCTCAGGGAAATATGGAGTTGAATGATAGTTATCAGAGGCTAGGAAGGATGTGGGGCAAAAAGAGAGGATGAAGAGAAGTCATTTAATGTATACCCTTATTTTTTGCTTAACCTGATTTTTCCTTTTTCATAGGTATTATATTTTTTGTAAGCAAGCCATCTTAAATCCTTTTTTGTTAAAGGACAAATAAATAAAATTCTCATCCATGATTGATTTGTAAGGATATTTGCTCACTGAAATAATTAGTAGGAATTGTATTCCTGGGTGCTAAAAGATACTGAAGAAGGTTTAGCAGTTACATTCCTCTGAGTATACTTACAAATTTATATGAATGTTTAGATCGACATATTATAATGGAGTGGTTCTTTCTGCCTGTGATAATATAAAAACATCAGTGGAATTAATTTTAGAGGTGATAAAGTTGTTTTCCTACTTATGTCAACTCTTCTTTTTCTCATTCTAGAAAACCTTAATTAAAACAGAGCAACAACCTATCAAGCCAAAACCAGAGCCAAAACCCAGGTATATCTTTTATATGACAGAAGAAAAGTATAAATGAACACACTTGTTTTTGATGCTATCAGGGTAATTGCTGACTTTAATATCTAGGTTTAAAGAAGTATAGGTTGTTGAAAGCTCAAGGTTTTAATATATCTTTTTCAATGTTGCCATTTAATTTGACTCAAGCAAGAATAGCCCTCTCCTCTCCCCCAGTATTTTAGTAATAAATTAGTAGACCCAGCTGAACTGTACTTGGTAGTATCTAGGAGAAAGCAGCGTAAGTACTGTATGTTTCAGCTATTTTTTATTAGAAACTATGTACCACAATTCACTATGGTAAAGCATGCCTTTCAATGACTGTACTAGGGATTCTTAAATTGCTTTGCTACTTTGTGTACGAAATTTGTTGATATTTTTGAAAGGCCACTGATTTTGTGGGTTAGATTGGAGAGTGAGAAGGAAAGAAGGGATTGTGAAAAGTTAACGAAGTTTCTGTAAAGGGCAGGTTTCACACTTTTGTTTTCTTATTTACTGGGAATGCATTCATTTATTAATTATAAGTGATTATAAACTGGAAAAATATAAAACAAATATTTGAAGGTACTGGAGAGTGATGGCGTGCAAACAGAAACTGGAGGGAATTTATTTGATCCTTGAAAGAAAGGAACTGCAGTGGGATTCCCACTTACCTAGCTTTTCTCAGGTCATGCAGTGTGAGGTAGCTAGGCCTTAGGGAGTACAACCTCAGTATTTTTAGTGTGAGGTATCAGATTACAGACAGTTTGGGGCTACCAGAATGACTGGAAACTGATTAGGGAGTCTTACAAAGGAGAAAGCCACAGAGGGAGGACACCCAAGTCTGCATATAAATTTCTTTCAAATTCTTGGCTGACCCCTGAACTTTACATGTGTAGAAAAGACTCTGAGAAGTCCAGCCTAAGCAACAACTTGCATAGCTTTTAGTTGTTTCAGCTGGTTGCATCAAAAGGAAAAGATATACTTGTATGATGGACTTAGCAGGCGAGGGCTTTAAAGTAGCTAGTATAAATGTTCAAGAACTTAAAAAATGTTCATAATGACAGGGGGTCCCTGGTGTAGAAATAGAAGGTATAAAAAAAAAGAATCAAATGAAAATTCTAGATATAGAACATTTGAACAAACCATCAATTAATTTGACCTAATTGAATTATAGAAGACTACATCTAACAACTGTAGAACACACATCATTTTAAGTGTGCATGTAACATGCGTTATAAATATAGGAACAGAAACAAATAGAAAATAGAGAAACAATAAAGCAAATTAACAAAGCCAAAAGTTAGCTCTTGAAAAGATTAATAAAGTGTATAAGCTCTTAGCAAGACTGATATACATAAGAGATAAAACACAAATTATCAATATCAGTAATAAAAAAGAGGATCACTATATATACTATAGACATTAAAATAATAAAAGAATATGTGAATAACTTCATGCCAATTACATTCAACTATAAGGAAGTAGTCAAATTTTTTGAAAAAAGATAGCATACCAAAATTGATACAAGAAGAAATAGAAAATCTGAATAATTCATGTTTATTAAAGAAATTGAATTTGTTATCAAAAAACTTCCCCCAAAGAGATTTGCTTTAAAGACAAAAAATTGTAACTTCCACATGAAAATTATTTCTAAAGGCATTTGATGGTGTTAATAGCAGCTTGTCTTCTTGTTTAAGTCTTTTTACTGCACATATTGTTTACCTGCTTAGTTTGGGAAGTCTTTTTTCCTTATAGGTGTTATTAAATTAAAATTAGTCCAGCTGTTTCAATGATAAAAAATTAGACAGCCTCAAAGATGTGTGTTTATTGTGTGTTACTTTCCTGGAGCCAGCCAGATAAACCAAACTAAACATTTTCCTGTACAGCCTACTATATGTTACAGGTATACAGGGCCATGCAAAGTTTTACAGCAATATCTTAAACATTTTAGAGGAATGGAAGGGAATTTTAGAGATCCCTTGATTTAATCATATTTTCCAATTAAGAAAATTGAGATTCAAAAAGATTAATGACTTCTTCATGATCACAAAAATAAAAAACGGAACTGTGATTGGAACCCAACCCTCAACTCACAGTATAGTATCATATCTTAAATTTTAACAGCCTTTCTGATGATTACTTAAGAGAGGTAAACTGAAACTTTACTTAAGTAAATTAGCAAACCTAAGAGTGGCTCTAGTGATTTAAAAAGTGTTACTAGAATAGAATCATGGAGAGAAAGAGGGGAAGAGAATGTAAGAATAAAGCAAAGTAGTGAATATAAAACTGTATATTTATGTATATATGTGTTTATATATGTATATATATAAAGAATACACAGACACACTTCATTCAGAATATTCAAGTGAATCAATATTAAGATTCTCTTCTTTATTCAAAATCCTGCACCATTTCTGCCATAAAAATTCCATGAAACTTTAGAATCCACATGTTGGATTTATAGCTTTGCCTAAGAGATTTTTCTTGTTAGAGAGGAATTTCCCATATACTTTTCAGCTAGAGGTTTCCTTAGAGCTTGCGTGAGGCAGAGTATATTATAACCTTCCATCAGTCATCAGTCAACTTCAATAAAGTACTGGCCAATTTCTAAAATACTTTTGCATTTCAAGGGTAAAAATATGTCACACATATATTACTATTGCCAGGCTACAGTAAATACAGGGGAGTCTGTTTTCCCCCCTCTCTGCTTAGTTATAGAAAAAATGATGATGGAATTAATTTACACATACCCACAAGCTTTGCGGGAACCCTCCACAGTTGGCAAATAGCACTGGTTTATGCACCTACTCAGCAGTATTTTTTTAAAGGAGATGGTTACTTGGCTGTTAAAAGGTGGGAGTGGGGAAGTTAAGCAAACTAAAAATGTTGCTGCTGCACTTGGTTTGGAATTATTGCTAAAGTGAGCACCCACTCCTATTCTTGGTAGGAAATGGAACTTGTTGCCTTATATGGATAGAGTGGTGAATAAGTCACAGTCTTGATTATTTCTATACTGATCTTCAATGATCACAAACCTAAAAGGCAAATTTTCACATTCAATTTTTTGTTGTTGTTGATATTCCTGTTTTTTAAACTGAAATGACTTCAGTATTCAGGAAGGGAAGAAAAGGTGGTGCTGTAGTGCTTAGGTATATTTGTTTGTGCAAATATATGTACGAGTATACATAAGATTTTCCATTAGCAGCATTATTAAACAAAGAGCTATAATACTAAAATCTCAGACATTTAAGGTGAATTGACTAGGTTATAAAGTCCATCCAGTGGATTACAGATACTTGATTATATTTTTGGATTCTTAAATATATATTTATGTACTTTTATGAGAAAAAGATGAACTTTTTGCCTTCATTTTATGATTGTACAAGGTAAATACTTATTTTGTGGGGATGAGGAGAAACTTCCCCTTTCCCCTGAAAGTTTGCTGAAAGAGCAACTCACAATTAAGGCAGATTGATGAGAGGAAGAGGTTTATTTACCATGCACACGGGGAGAATCACAGAGTGATGTATTCAGTATCCCAGTGGGATCCAGATATTTTTATACCTGCCTTTTAGAGGGGAGGGGAAGGTGGGAAATATAGGTAATTCTGTTTAGGAGCAATAAATGATTGCTAGGGTAGTTGAATAGATACTTGGGAGAAAGGAGGGATTTGGGGGAATTTACATTGACTTATAAATTAACCTGAGAGACAAGTATTACATTTAAAATGATTTGGGCAGGTCTGGCTGCATTCTTGATCTTTCTTTCCTGCAATATATTGAGATAACAGGGAGGTGAGGGGAAAGAGGGAAAGCCCCTTCCAATGCCTTTTTTTTTTTTAATTTCAGCATTTTATGGGGGTACAAATGTTTAGGTTACATATGTTGCCTTTGCCACACCCGAGTCAGAGCTTCAAGCGTGTCCATCCCCCAGATGGTGTGCATCGCACCCCTTAGGAACCAATGACTTTTTATATCGAAGGCCCTTTAATTAAAAATATTCTTTATACCAAGGAGTCATATTTTGGGGTGAAACTTCCTGAGCTCCTTCAAGTTCATGCAGACCTATGCCCAACATTTATAGACAGTAAGTTTCATATATAACAGTTTTTATAAAACAAAATTGTTTAATATCTGAATAAAGGTTTCTACTTCCTCAATATTTTGACTTAGATAATACATTTAAAAATTGTTAGAATGTCATAAGTTTCAAAAAATTGTTAGAAATCCATAAGATTACAATATGGTTGAGAAAACCTGAAACTGTTTTTAAGGGAAAGAAAGTTTATGTTAAACATGGCAGAAAAAGCCACCCAATCTTAGTTTAATCAGAATTGCCAAAGGAACATTTTTCTTAGTTTTTTTTAAAGTAAAATACCTAATGTAAAATTTCTAAACCAGACAGAATTAGAGTCAAGTAGAGGTCATTCTTAATTTTTATTTTTTAAAAAATGTAATATGTGCATGAATTATAGTTTATACATTTATTTTTTTACCTTGATAAAGGTAAAGATTTAATATTTTGCAATGAAGTAGGATCTTATCTTTTCTTAGCATTGTCTTTTTAATCTCTTTATTAAATTCTTTATGCTTAATCATTTTCTCTTGTTTTTATGTGGTATCTTTAATATCAAGTATCAAAAGCAGTTTAAATATTATTAGATAAAGGGAAATTGTACATTAATACACATAAGAGTTCATACTCAATATCTGAACAAAAATTGTGAAACAAGAGCTCAGTGGATTATATAATCCATTGTACTATTGTGATGACGTTGTTCTTTTATTTTCTATGAGAAAAATTTACTTTCTATATATAAATAATCTTCCTTGAGGTTCACTTGAATATGTTTATTACCTCTAACCGTGTTGCAAAAGTCTCCATTTTCCTTCAGATAACTTATTGCATTTCATGAATAAAATGCTTATTCTTTTGATGTCTTTTTCCAGAGAGTTGTTAATCCTTTGCAGATTAATATGATGTCAGTGATTCATTTTCCCTTTGTTGAATTTCTAAAGCACATAATTGTTTTTTTTAAAATGCCTGACTGATTTCCCAGTATAGAATAGAACAATCGATGGGACTTTAATTCATAGAGGAAAAACATTCCATTGTTGATTCATAATATTAAATGTGTAGTTGTGATAAGTTCAGAGGCCGGTCATTAGCCTTTCATCTTTTTTAGTATGTAATTTGCTTCAATTCTGGGTGATAAAAGTGTTAAAATTTAAATGTCCATTTATGAAGTAGAGTGTACCTTTTGGAATCCTTAAATTCTCCTTATTTATTTTTTTAATCTTCAGAATTCCAAGCATTAATATAGTTTATGTAAATATGTAGTTGAGGAATAGTTACTTTCTTCTATTTTATAGCATACTAGAACTAAAAGGATAATAAGGTGTGACACTAATATCTTACTGAAAGGTAAAATTAAATGATCAATTCTAAATTTTTTCTTTTTTGATATAATGGAATATAGCACATCTACTGGCATATCTGGGTATAAGATTCACATTTTAGAGTCTAGATATTTAGGTAGGTACTTGAATGTGCCCTTTTTAATCTCTAAAAGTACTATATTGTATTTTTTAATCACCATTTTTTTTCTTGAAAGGGATCAAGTCATCTTATTTTACCTCAAAACAGTTTTAAAATTTGCCACATAATAACTTTCCTTTGGTCTCTTCTGAAATTTTGTTACTTATTAATGGAAAGTTAGCTTGCTTATCACTAGATATCTTTTGTCAACAGTTTTTTCTGGGTCAGTACTCAGCCTAAGCATTACTTGAAAATAAATTTATAGTGAATAACATTTCTCCAGTGACACTTCCACCTATGTGTTCTGTCTCTAGAGAATTATAGATTCTGACAGTTTAAGGAAACTTTGAGATCTTCTACTGAAACTTTTTATCTAAAGGGTGAGTCTCCTCTATAACATGGTACCCATATAGACTCAGAAACTCCAGGGATTCATAATACATCCATTTAAGTGGCATCCCATTTAATTCAAAGGACTTCTCTGATTTTCACATAGTTGTCTATATTAGGCTCAATACATGTCTCCCTTAAACTGTTATCCTCTCGTCTTCTTGAAGCCACCATTATTCTTTCTTCTCAGTCTGTTTCAACTAATTATGTATATAATAGTCTACAACATCTTCATTGGGATGGTAGTTTGGACTCTTAAGCAAAAATAAGACTTGATTCACTCACATAGTGGAAATTACAAGGGTGTAGAATATGGTGGTCATCTGTTCTTTGTGTCGACTTAGCATCTTAGGCTCAGCTGATTCAGTACTCGAGTAATGTCTTCAGGATGTGCTTTCTTTTCTTTCATTTTTAATCTGCTTGGCTTTATTACTTCATTCAATGGAGTTTTTCTCTATGTGGCAAGGAAAAGGGCTGGTTTCCAGTTATCTTTAATTCACTTCCTGCTCTTACTGAAAAGGTGGTATTGTATTTCCACAAAAAATAGAAAAGAATACTTTCCCTCCAAAATAAAACCTCCCCAAAACACAAAGCCACACACAAACCCACACACACACAGGCATACACACACACAAAAACAAAAACAAAAAAACAGAAATATTCAAGTTGACTTCCTGGCTTGGAAGACGTGACCAGCCCCAGACAAATCATGAAATAGTCATATGACTGGAGTGGGAAAAGTACAGTTCTCCAAAGGAAAAGAAGGTGCTAGACAGAGGAGAAAAAAGATGGCGGAGTGGTGGTGACGGCCTGAATCTGCGCTCCCGGGAAGGAAGGCATCGATCCGGACCTGCCACAACGCTAGAAGACCGCTCCCACACAGGAACAGCGGTGTGAATCCACGGAGAATCAGCGTGGGACAAACAGAGCGAGTGAGGTCTGAGGTGAACGAATATCAGGAACGCGGGACAGACACTAGCCAGCGGAGCGCGGGTCGGATACACCCGCCCCCAGCCGGGGTGGGTGCAGCCTCTCGGGAAAGCGGCTTGTCCTCCTCATTGACCGCCGCTCCCAATTGAATAGAGCCCTGACCCAGGCCAGCGCAGAATCACTGAGGGATACGTGGCGCATTGCAGACAGGAGGCTTTTTTGAGAAATTACCTTAGAACCTGGGGGATCTCAGCTGAGACAGCGCTTGGCGAGGAGGGACGGATCTGCCCCAGGGCAGAAAAACACAAAAGACTCCCGGACAGCAAATAGCGTTGTACCCCGTGCTGCCTTTTTCGGCAGTTCTCCAGCCGGTCACCCCCGGTGCGTGTCCTTGCTGGCCAGCCCCTGGGCAGTGGCGGTCTCTGCCTGCCGGGGAGCCGGTCCCCTCCAGCCCCGGAGCTCGGCAGGCGCCATCTTGAAAGCGAAGGCAAAACCGCTCGGGAGCCAAAAAGTGCCCAGCGGCTCTTTCTGCCCGTGCTGCCTTTTTCGGCGGTTCTCCAGCCGGTGACCCCCTGGTGCGCGTCCTTGCTCGCCAGCCCCCGGACAGTGGTGGTCTCTGCCTGCCGAGGAGCCAGTCTCCTCCAGCCCCGGAGCTCTGCAGGCGCCATCTTGAAAGCCAGGGCGAAACCGCTCGGGAGCCATAAAGTGCCGAGCGGCTCTCTCTGCCCGGCGCCCTCCGCTGGTCTCTGAACCAACGCCAGGAGTGTGGGATATGCCGGGCCGTGCTCGGGGTGAAGGGGCAGAGCTGCGCTAAGGCAAAAAAAAAAAAAAAACAACACGAACAAGAAGAATAGGCTCGCCGAACTGTATATTTTATTCTTGGTAAATTTCTTCTGGGTTTTGTTTGTTTGTGTTTGTGTTTGTTTTTGTTTTTTGGGGTTTTTTTTCTTTTTTTTTCTTTTTTTTTCTTTCCTTTTCTTTTCTTTTTCTTTTTTTTTCCGGTGGCGGACAGCCTGGGCGGGCACCTTTGCCCTCTGGGCCTCTGGCTGCCGCGCCTTTTTGAGCGCGGAGGTTGGATCCCCACCACCCTCGGAGCTGTGCGGGCGCGCAGACGTCATCTTGAAATCCACTGCGAAACCTCCCGGGACCCAGCCGGGCGGGCGTGAAGGGGCGGAGCTGCGCTAAGGCGTAAAAACAAAAACATCTAATGGCCGCTCCGGACCCAGCCGAGCGGAAGTGAAGGGGCGGAGCTGTGCTAAGGCGTAAAACAAACAAACAAACAAAAAAAAACATTGAGTCGCTGAATTATATACTTCAGATTTGTGTATCTTTCTGCCTTGCGGTGTGGTGAAGTGCTATGTAGTTTGTTTTTGTTCATTTTTGTTGGCGTTTTTGGTGTTTTTTGGTTTGGCTTTTTGCGTTTTTCTTTTTTTTTTTTTTTTCTTTTTCTTTCTTTCTTTTTCTTCTTTTTTTCTTTTCTCTTTCGTTTTCTCCTCTTTCTTTGCTTTCTTTCCTTTTCTTTTTTCTCTTTTTTTTTTTTTTTTTTTCTTTTCTCTTCTCTTTCTCCTCTCTTCTCGCCTTCAAACTGTGGACCCACGGTGAGCTTCGGAACGGGCCAGGTCCCTGGCTCTGGTACATACCGGATCCTGAGTAGTCACCCCCAGGGCCGGAGATCTGCGGGCACGCAATTGCCACTATAGAGCCCACAGCCAAGTCACTGCGGAGCAATAGGGTACCAAGAGGCTCCCTGGACGGCCCTCTCCCCTGGTCCACGGACCTTATATAGGATCCCTGCCCAAGTGTAAACACTGAATACTTCTCCAGAAGCGAGAGTGTGGAACCTGATCCCTGGGGACATTGGGCCAAGACAGACTTTTGCCCGTGGGAGCTACAGCAACTCTCCCTCTTGCCAAAAGAAGCAACATACCTAGACTGTTTCACAGCCTAAGAATAGAGCACAAAGAGTCCTGTTAACCAGACTAAACCTATAAGTAAAGATCCAACGACAAATCTAGATGGGAAGGGCCCAGCGAAAAAACACGGAGAGCAAAAAGAATCAAATGGAAAGCTCATCCCCAAAGAGAAATACCAGCTCCCAACCATTTGACACAAACCAGACTCAAAACACCAACATGTCACAGGAAGAATTCCAATTATGGATTATAAACAAGCTGAATAATATACAAGAATCAATGGATAAACAACACAAGGAAAACACAAAAAAAATACAGGATTTGGAGGAAAAATTCACTAAAGAAATTGAAATATTGAAGAAAAACCAAACTGAACTCCTAGAAGTGAAGAATTCACTCAGAGAGCTACAAAACACTGTGGAAAGTCTCAAGAGCAGGGTAGATCAAACAGAGGAAAGAATCTCAGAAATTGAAGATAACTCCTTCCAACTAAATAAGTCAGTCACAGAGATAGATCGAAAAAGTAAGAGAAATGATCTGAGTCTTCAAGAAATGTGGGATTATGTGAAGAAACCTAACTTGAGAGTTATTGGCATTCCTGAGGGTGAAGAAGATAACAAGCAAGGGTTGGACAAGCTATTTGAAGACATAATCGAGGAAAATTTTCCAGGCCTTGCCAATACTCTAGACATACAGATTCAAGAAGCTCAAAGGACCCCTGGGAGATTCATAGCAAATAGGAAAACACCACGCCACGTAGTCATCAGGCTGACCAAAATATCCACTAAAGAGTCACTTCTCCGAGCTGTAAGGAGAAAGAAACAAGTAACTTACAAAGGAAAACCCATCAGAATTACGCCAGATTTCTCAGCTGAAACCTTACAAGCAAGAAGAGGTTGGGGCCCCATTTTCACGCTTCTGAAACAGAATAATGCCCAGCCTAGAATCTTGTACCCAGCTAAGCTAAGTTTTCTATACGAAGGAGAAATCAAGACATTCTCAGATAAACAAAGGTTGAGGGAATTCACCAAGACAAGACCAGCCCTCCAAGAGGTACTCAAAAGAGAATTATACACGGATCAGCACAAGAAAGATCCACGAATGTAAAACTACTCAAGAGCTAAAGATCAAATTCCAGATACCACACTGGCCCAGGAGAGAAAACATCACAATGAAGTTCTACCCAACAAGCTGAACAAAAAACTGTCTCACTTATCAGTTTTCTCAATAAATGTGAATGGCTTGAACTCCCCGCTCAAGAGACATAGACTGGCCCAATGGATAAAAAAATACAATCCAAGTATCTGCTGTCTTCAAGAAACTCACCTAACCTGCAAAGATGCATTTAGACTGAAAATAAAAGGATGGAAATCGATATTTCAAGCAAATGGTAACCAAAAGAAAGCTGGTGTGGCAATCTTAATTTCCAATAACTTAGCCTTCAAACCAACAAAAATAATAAAAGACAAAGATGGCTACTACATACTGATTAAAGGCACAATTCATCAAGAAGCCATGACTATACTCAATATATATGCACCCAACCTAGGTGCACCTAGATTCATAAAGCAAACCCTACTAGATCTCAACCAAATGATAGATAACAATACTGTAATAGCTGGAGACTTTAACACCCCACTGACAGTACAGGACAGATCCTCTAAACAGAAAATAAACAAAGACATAATGGACCTCAATAGAATGCTAGAACAAATGGGCATGGCTGACATCTATAGGACATTCTACCCAAAGTCCACAGAATATACATTCTTCTCATCAGCTCACGGGACATTCTCTAAGATTGACCATGTCCTAGGACATAAATCATGTCTTCAAAAATTCAAAAAAATAGAAATTATACCATGCATCTTCTCAGATCACAGCGGAATAAAAGTAACAATGATCACAAACAGAAACCCTCACCCTTACTCAAAGTCATGGAAGCTAAATAACCTTCTCCTGAATAATTATTCTATAAAAGAAGAAATCAAGATGGAAATCAAAAATTTCTTTGAATTAAATGACAATGGAGATACAACTTATCAAAATCTATGGGATGCAGCTAAAGCAGTCCTGAGAGGAAAATTCATATCCATAAATGCCTATATCAAAAAGACAGAAAACATGCAAATAGACAACCTAACAAATAGACTCAAAGAGCTGGAGAAAGAAGAACAGAACGATCCCAAACCCAGCAGAAGGCGAGAAATTACTAAGATCAAATCAGAACTAAATGAAAAGGACAACAAAGAAACTATAAGGGAAATTAATAAAACAAAAAGTTGGTTCTTTGAAAAGATAAACAAAATAGACACACCTCTGGCTAGACTAACCAAGAGCACAAAAGTAAAATCTCTAATAACCTCCATTAGGAACATGAAAGGAGAAATCACAACCGATGCTACAGAGATACAAGATATCACCTATGAATTCTACAAAAATCTTTATGCACACAAACTGGAGAATGTGGAGGAAATGGACAGATTTTTAGAAACACATAGTCTTCCCAGGCTCAACCAGGAAGAAATAGAGTACCTGAACAGACCAATATCAAGAACTGAAATCGAAACAGCAATAAAAAACCTTCCCAAAAAGAAAAGCCCTGGTCCAGATGGGTTCACACCTGAATTTTACCATACATACAAAGAAGAACTGGTGCCCATCCTACATAAACTATTCTCCAATATTGAGAAGGATGGAGTTCTCCCTAACACGTTCTACCAAGCCAATATAACATTAATACCAAAACCTGGAAAGGACACAACAAAAATAGAGAACTACAGACCAATTTCCCTCATGAATATAGATGCAAAAATTTTCAATAAAATACTAGCAAATCGAATCCAAGTACTTATCAAAAAAATAATCCACCACGACCAAGTGGGCTTCATCCCCGAGATGCAGGGGTGGTTCAACATACGTAAATCTATAAATGTAATTCACCACATAAATAGAAGCAAAAACAAAAACCATATGATACTCTCATTAGATGCAGAAAAAGCATTTGACAAAATTCAACACCCTTTTATGATAAAAACGCTTAACAAAATAGGCATTGATGGAACCTACCTAAAAATGATACAAGCCATATATGACAAACCCACAGCCAACATCATACTGAATGGGGAAAAACTGAAAGCACTCCCACTTAGAACTGGAACCAGACAGGGCTGCCCATTGTCTCCATTACTTTTCAACATAGTATTGGAAGTCCTTGCGAGAGCTATCAGGCAAGAGAGCAGAATCAAGGGAGTCCAAATAGGGAAGGAAGAGATCAAACTCTCACTTTTTGCTGATGATATGATGTTATATCTGGAAAACCCCCAGGATTCAACCAAGAGACTCCTGGAATTGATTAACGAATACAGCAAAGTCTCAGGCTACAAAATTAATATACACAAATCAGAGGCATTTATATATGCCAATAACAGTCAATCGGAAAACCAAATTAAAGACTCAATACCCTTCAAAATAGCAACAAAGAAAATAAAATATCTAGGTATATATCTAACTAAAGAGGTAAAGGACCTCTATAAGGAAAACTATGAAACACTGAGAAAAGAAATAGCAGAACTTGCAAATAGATGGAAAAATATACCATGCTCGTGGATCGGAAGAATCAACATTGTTAAAATGTCTATACTACCCAAAGTGATCTACAGATTCAATGCAATCCCTATTAAATTACCAACATCATTCTTTACAGACATAGAGAAAATAATTATACACTTTGTATGGAACCAAAGAAGACCCCGTATAGCAAAAGCAATTTTAAGCAACAAAAACAAAATGGGAGGTATTAATTTGCCAGACCTCAAACTATACTACAAGGCCGTGGTTCTTAAAACAGCCTGGTATTGGCACAAGTGCAGGGACACAGACCAGTGGAACACAACAGAAAATCCAAATATAGAACCATCCTCATATAGTCACCTAATTTTCGACAAAGCGGGAAAGAATATACTCTGGGGACAAGAATCCCTATTCAACAAATGGTGCTGGGAGAATTGGTTAGCCACTTGTAGAAGACTGAAACAGGACCCACAGCTTTCACCTCTCACAAAAATCAAATCACGGTGGATAACAGACTTAAACCTTAGGCGTGATACAATCAGAATTCTAGAAGAAAATGTAGGAAAGACTCTTACAGACATTGGCCTAGGCAAAGAATTTATGAAGAAGACCCCCAAGGCAATCACAGCAGCAACAAAAATAAATGAATGGGACATGATTAAATTAAAAAGCTTCTGCACAGCCAAAGAAACAGTCCAGAGAATAAACAGACCACCTACAGAATGGGAAAAAATTTTTGCATACTACACATCAGATAAAGGACTGATAACAAGAATCTATTTAGAACTCAGGAAAATCAGCAAGAAAAAATCAAGCAACCCTATCAAAAAGTGGGCAAAGGACATGAATAGAAATTTTTCAAAAGAAGATATAAAAATGGCTAACAAACATATGAAAAAGTGTTCAACATCTCTAATCATCAGGGAAATGCAAATCAAAACCACAATGAGATATCACTTAACCCCAGTGAGAATGGCCTTTATCAAAAAAACCCAAAACAACACATGTTGGCGTGGGTGTGGAGAGACAGGAACACTAATACACTGCTGGTGGGACTGCAAACTAGTGCAACCTCTGTGGAAAGCATTATGGAGGTATCTTAAACAGATTCAAGTAGACCTGCCATTTGACCCAGCAATCCCATTACTGGGCATATACCCAAAGGAAAAAAGGTCATTCTGTAACAAAGGCACGTGTACCCAAATGTTTATAGCAGCACAATTCACAATAGCAAAGATGTGGAAACAACCCAAATGCCCATCAATACATGATTGGATTAGTAAACTGTGGTATATGTATACCATGGAATACTACTCAGCTATAAGGAATGATGAAGATACAACATCTCTATGGTTCTCCTGGAGAGAGTTGGAACCCATTATATTAAGTGAAGTATCCCAAGAATGGAAAAACAAGCATCACATGTACTCACCAGAAAATTGGTTTCCTTGATCATCACCTAAATACAAACCTGGGAACGACACCAATTGGACATCAGACTGAGGTGGGGGGTGGGGGAGGGGATGGGGGTATGCCTACACAATGAGTGCATTGCGCACCGTTTGGGGAGTGCTAACACTTGAAGGTGCTGACTCGGGAAAGGGGGGGTGGGGGAAAAAAATATGAAACTATTGTTTTTAACTTGCACTGTTCACTTAATAATTTATCATGAATATTTCCCATATTATTTCATATCATTGTACAAGAAATAATGTATACATTATGAGGACATACTGTATCTAACAAGATATACTGTTAGACTCTTTGATTCTGTAAAAAAAAAAAATAAATAAAAAAATAAAAAAAAAAAAAAAAAGAAAATAACACAAACCAAACATAGAAAAAAAAAAAAAAAAAAAAAAAAAAAAAGAAGGTGCTAGACAGAGGAAAGGAGCAAATGCCCACTATACTAAAAAATGGCCTCATTAAAGTTATGTTGCTTGGGAAAGAATGTAGTATTTCAAATGTAATTTTAGTAACACAATGTAGAGTAAGACCCAACCCTAGGCCCTACAGATCAACTCTTAAAGCCCGTCATTATGTCAGCTTTGGGGTCAAAAACTCAAGGACAATAACTCATACTGATTTGAATTCTGGAAAAAAAAAAAAGACATACCCTGAGACTTTTCCAGATATTCTAAGTGTTCCTATTCTGTTCTGCTTTTTGTCTTCCTTCCTTTTCTTCCTCCACCCCTTTCTTCCTCCCTTATCTATTATACAAAGAAAAGGAGTTGCTCTCAGGGTTCAGGATATAGAAGGGAGATAGACCCAGAGATAATTATAAAATAATGTAGTAACTAGTAACTACAATGATGAAGGCAAGGTATGTAACATCTTCATAGGCCAGAGAAGAGTCATTGTGCAATCACATTTATTTATATATGTGTATATAAACTAATTGCACAGCTTTACAGGTAATGCTATTATATTTCGATTTAGCTGCTTGTCACATTTTTCTCAGATGATTATTAGCACAGGTTATCTTTTCAGTAACCCCTCCACCCACCATGACATACTATTTAAAATTGCATATTCAGTCCCTGCCAGAACTCCTCAACCCGCATCCCCTACTTCATTGTTTACCACAGCACACACCACTTTCTAACATACTCTATAATTAACTTGCCTACTATGATTACTGTTTGTCTATTCTGCTGGAGTAGGAGCTCAATGAGGACAGGGGAATTTTTGTGTTTTATTCACCAGTGTATCCTCAATACTAGAAGAGCACCTTACACTTTAAAAGTATAATAAATAAAGAAATAAGTATTTTTCAATTAATGGCTCAAATTTTTAGATCTTTTCTCTGCTTTATAGTGAATTTTCTTTCCTTTCCATCCATGTATATTTCTTACTTCAAGCTAGAAAGTAGAAACTGCTTCCTGGGTATCTTCACTGGAATATCCCATAACTATTTCACAAAATTAAAATAATTATGAATCCCCCTCTCCAAGCCTTCTTTCTTGTATTCTGTATCTCAGTTAGTAATGACACTGTTCCCCCAATCACCTAAGACTACTCAGTCAGCCTATAGTTTCCCTCCTTGTTTAGAAAGATTTTATGAGAACCTTGAAATTGCCTTCCTGAAATTCAAACATATAAAAAATTATTTCCTAGTCCATCAATCTAGTAAGAACAAAACAAAATAATAATGAAGTTAAATTAAAGGAAATGAATTTAGGATGGCATGACATTGATTTTATGCACATTCCAGCTTTTGGCACTACCACTTCCTTCTTTAAGTCTTTACCCACCATCCAAATGATAACTGATAGACTCTGAAAAACTTACTGGCCTATACTTTGCAATTTTTATATTCTTTTCTTTTTTGAAAGTGAGAACATTTGACATTCTCCAGAATTCTCACATCACATTCATTCTCCAGTTTCTCAAAGACAGCAGATCAGTAGATGAATATGGAAAATTATTCACTTGAGCCCAGAAAATTTAATTAAAAGAAGCTTTGGTTTTCTTTATGAGAGCCTCCTTGGCTTGAGCTTCAGTTCTTTCCTATCAGTATTTTCTTTTTCCTTTTTGGTATGGTGGTCATTCTTCTTGAGCATAGTCAAATTAATACAACTTGAAATATTGCATTTCTAGTAAACTCTCAGGCAGTGCTGATCTGCTGATCACACTTTGAGTAGCAAGCTAGAAGATATATTTGACTATGTTCAGTATTTACTTCCCTGGTTTCTGTCAATTCCTAGGATGATTTAGTTCCTTTCTGCTATGGTTATCTAGTTAATAGAGAGAGCTATAGTAAAGTACCTTGGTGATATCCCAGTGCCATATTCTTGTGATAGGAGTAAGTCTTGAAAAATAGCTACTAGATAACTGCATGTCCTGGAAATGCTACCATATCCTAGCTCCTATATGTACCTAGATGTACCTTCAATCTTCTAGGCTTGTTTTCCTTAGGATTGCTTCTCAGTGGTATAAGAAAAGAGTAATGTAGCTAAGTTTAGGGAAAATAATTACCTTGATTATACTTCTTTTCTCTGAGATCATTTTATGGTATTTGTTTTGGCTTGTGTCCTGATTCTCCATTTTCTCAGATTTCCTGGCTTATTTTATTTCCGTGGCCTTTAAAATATCTACTTTTCTCTGCATCTCTGGGAACTACTGGTCCTTTGCTTATCTATTGCCAAGAATTTTAAACTTCCTTGTAATTATCAATTGTGGTGTTTCGTGTCTTCCTTCTACTACTCATCGTCTTGTGTAAGGGTTCTGCTCGAGAGAGCTATACCCTCAAGCAGGAGCAGGGTCAGGCTGTGGACTTTTGGTAGCTCAGAGCTCTGAGCTTGTCCAGAGTCCAACATTGCTGAGAGTCACCAGAGATCAGAAGGTCAGCACCATTCAGTTTCCCAATCTGATTGGATGGGAAAAAAAAAACAAAACACCATGGAACAAAGAGGACATCAAGTAACCAGGTACTGATGGCTGGGCTCTCTGGTAAAACTGAGTTACAGCATATTGGCTTCACTATGGGCTGAATCGGGGCCTTCTGCTTTTTCCGCTGGAATAGAGATGGCTGGTGCCTAGAGAAGTCTGTAGTGTAGTTCCTCACTCATATGCATGCGATAGACATGATTCCACTAGTGTTGGCTGAAGGATACAGCAGAGAGTAAGGAAACAACTGACCACATGAAATCAGTAACTGGGAAAGAGGATGGCTGGGCCTGGTTCAAGAGGAAGGCCCTGTGTAGGTGTGATTCCTACATGGAATCAGAAAAAAAGTGTCTGAGGAGGAGCAAGCAGAATAATAAGAGAAAGAACACATATAAGTCCTCATCTGTAAAGTACAGTAATCCTGCTCCATAGTAAAATGAGGGTGAATAAAGTCTCAAGCAGGGAAAATCAGAATTGCAATTACCTTTTTATGGAAGAACTCAGTAAGACAGTCATTAGGGAAGCAGAAGCACTGGGAAAAGGGGCCAAAAAAATCCCATCTCTTTCTAATCCAGCTTGCTCTAAGACTGTCCCCATTTCCTGCTTCTCTACTAGGTTTTGGTCTGTAGTTGCCTCACGCTCACTCTCTGTGTTCCTGCTTGAGGGTCTCCCTGATCTGTTGGAAATGACAGTCCCATATATAAATATAAATATATATATATATATATAAAAATGTATATGTACACATACACACATGTGGTTGGAAATAAATTATTGAATATAGTGTCAAATGTATTGTTTTTAGAATCACCTTAATTGTGGGAATTTATTTCTTTTCTGAAGCCCTATAATCTACAGTCCATATTCTAAGGACAAGGAATCTGTGAACAGGTATCAAATCTTCATTGATTCCATCCTTTCTGAGCAGAGGTGAGAGAGATGGATGGGAGTAGATGGGGTCATGTCTCCTCCATGACTGACTACAGTTGGGGTTGGGAGCAGAGGGTTACCCCAGGAGGAATAAATAACTGTATTGGGAGGAAGATTAGAAAAATTCATTATGTTCCCTATTCTGGAAGCTTGTGAAAAACGGACAACTCTGGTCACTGTGCCACTGAAAAATCAGCTCCCATTACAACTTTGGCACAAATTCCCTGGTCATTCAGCTGCCTTCAAGGGTAATTGTTTTCAGTGCCCTGCAGGTAAAACATGTAAGTACAATAAAAAGGAGTTTCAAATGTTTAGGTTAAAGAGAATTCCCTGAAAGTGTATCATAGATTACCTTGACTACAAAATCAAAATCAATTAAATTTGAACAAAAACAGTATTTCCTTTCTGGTTTTGCTTTTCTGTTATATGAAATGATAATTTCAATTTAATTCATAATAAGTAGTGTTTCTCCAGAATGTTGATCTATGCTGAGGGAAGAAATAATTGTGTTTCTTAAACTGAATTTGGAATTTAAAGATCTCTATTTTTTTTTGAGAAAAATCTGTTGGAAAATTAAAATCAAGGAGCAGCAGCAGCAATAGTTACAATAAACCCCATCTTTCCTTAGATGCGACATAATTGTCTGGGAATGTCTTCTGCCTCCTATACCCTATACCTGATTTTCTTCTTCCATATTGATTGCCATAAACATTTTACTGCCTGAAATGTTCTAACTAGGGATCTATGTGGGTGGTAAAAAATTAACCTATCCAGAAATTCAAATACTCTTAGAGACTTTAAGTAGGATAGCAACCTCTGTTCTTTAATATGATCTAGTTACACAGATTGCTGTAGACCTAGAAGCAGCCCCAAATGGGAGGGAACTTGGGGGGGGGGGAGTAGAGTAGGAGCACTGTGAGGAATGATAAAGGGTACAAAAAGATTAGAAAACGCTGGAGAGGCCGGGCGCGGTGGCTCACGCCTGTAATCCTAGCACTCTGGGAGGCCGAGGTGGGCGGATCGTTTGAGCTCAGGAGTTCGAGACCAGCCTGAGCAAGAGCGAGACCCCATCTCTACTAAAAATAGAAAGAAATTATATAGACAGCTAAAAATATATATGGAAAAAATTAGCCGGGCATGGTGGCGCATGCCTGTAGTCCCAGCTACTCGGGAGGCTGAGACAGGAGGATCGCTTGAGTTCAGGAGTTTGAGGTTGCTGTGAGCTAGGCTGACGCCACGGCACTCACTCTAGCCTGGGCAACAGAGTGAGACTCTGTCTCAAAAAAAAAAAAAAAAAAAAAAAGAAAACGCTGGAGAAAACACATCTCATTTAGATATTTCAACTATTTTCAAATTTTGCCTGAATTAAAGCGGCATTATCTTCCACTTCAGGAGGAGTGTGTCTTATTTTAGAAAGTCCCAGGAACCCTGCTCTGATTTTTGAAGTGAACAGGTTTCACTAGCATGAAATACTAAACCCTTGGGAAGATTTGGAAATGAAGTAGTAAAATAATATTGAGACAGAAGTAGAATTTCATGAACATGTATTATATCCCTTTTCTTAAAAATCTATATCACTCATGCTGAATGTAATGCGTTGTTTTCAAACTGAACAGACCTCATTTAGGGGAATAAAGTAGGCCACATGCTTGTTTCACTCATTACCCAAGTTACTTTCAAATCCCACATTCAAAGCACGAGGGCATCACATGTTTCTACTTCAAGGCTGCACGTACAGGAAACGAAAGCCCTCGACACAGCTTGGTAGCAGAAGATCCAAATCAGAGTAAATTGTATAAATTATAACTAAATTGCAAAGCATTTGGACAAAGCAGGCATGCTAGTCTAATCAGGAAAGCAGTGATATTTACTTTTCAATAACGCAGGTTGGAAGAGGAATTGGGGGAGGGAGGTATCACAGATCTCTTTTAATGTATTTCTGAACTTGGCAACCTGAACTGGTTTTGTCACATATTTGCAGCTTAAAAAGTAGTTGGCTTTTACAGCAGCCAAAATAAGTATCCTTAATCACTTTCAACCTATGAACAGATGGGCAAACAGTGCTTTTATAAATGGAGCATACAAAATACTTCAATATCAGCCAAAACTAATTAGTAGCAATATCTGAACCAAACTCTAAAACTGATTTAATGTTTAATATATATTATCGTATAAGCATTAGTGTTTGAAAGGAAATTCCCTGTTTCAATGTTTGCCAAGCTCAAGGTCTAGTGGTCGGACATGGTTAACTTACTAATTAACTTATTGTATCTTTTCTCACATGTAATCTTGCTTAATTATTTCTTCTTTCTCTGAAAACTATTTGATTTGATACTTTGATCATAGATTTGTCAAACTTTAAGTGAAAAAGTCAAAGGCAGCTATTCCACTCTTGTCTTTCATTCTTAGAGGGATTTTAGCAGGAGGTGGCTTGAGGACAAACAGGGTTGTCTCTTCTATGGTGAAAACTGGTTTTGTATCTAGTTTTTGATGACTCATTTTTATCTTCATAAAGATTTTCTAAAAGAGTTTATGGAGGCTCTGTAGTGGCTAAGACTGTATGTAACAATAACAATTCTCAACATATCAGAATTTTATTAAGACATGGTGAAGAAAGATAAATTTAAAAGTTACACAAAGAGGGTAAGCAAAGGCGAATTTCTACCAATTTTCTAATTCAGAGGAGGTCACTTGGCCTTCATATATGTGACAGTCACAGTGTATTTCCCACGTCTCTTCTATAATGTATAAAGAATGAGCATAAAGTCCATTGCATAAAGTTGAACATTTCAGTAATTGAGTCTGTATAGGTGATATGGCTGTATTTTTACTGTTGAAACAAACAAGTGAACCAAAACCTAAAGGCAATCAGCTAAGTCATCCTAACCACTGAGGACTGGGTATTGCCAGTGCCAGCCTTTTTGTTGTCATGACATAGTTTTGTCGTCTTCTGATTTTACCACATGCAAGATCAGGAAGGTTTTGAATTCTGGCTGTGCTACTTAAAACTTCATGATCTTGGAAAGTCACCTAATTTCTTTCAGCATCAGTTTCCTCATTTATAAAATCAGAATATAACATTTATTCAACAAACTTATTTTTTGTTGTTGTTATTGAGACAGAGTCTCATTATATTTCCCAGGTTGGTCTCAAACTCCTGTGCTTAAAGGATCCCCTTGCCTCAGCCTCCCAAGTAGCTGTGACTACAGATGTGCACCAGACATGCACCACCACACCCAGCTCTAACAAAACTATTTTGAAGATTAAAGGAGAAAATGTGTCCCAAGTAAATGCTTAATAAAAGGTTGCTACTACTACTGCTGCTGCTACTAATAGATTTAATTATTATACTATTCTTTTACATTACATAGTACATGCTAATCTATTTCAGAAAATCTGAGCAAAATTAAAAAAACAAATTATCATTTTTTCTTTACACCTAATTTTTTTTTTATAACCTAGTGTTTAATTAGGGATTTGCATCAGTTTTACTGGAGAAGTCATTGAATCATAATCTATGAAGGCAGGTCTTGAATAGGAATTCCTTGAAAATAATTGTTATGATTCTAATCCACACTTGATTTAGAAACACTGAGTTAATAATATAACCATCGATAACATTTTGTCATGTTCCTTTCTAGGCTTCTTTATATATATATAATTTAAAAAAAAGTTACAGTCATAATACATATGATTTAACATCTTTATTCTTTTAATAACATGTTATTTTAATTTTTATTTTTAAATTGACAGTGAAATTGTATGCCTTTATTGTGAACACTGTGATGTTTTGAAGTATATATGCATTGTGGAATGAGTTAATTTAGTTAGTTTAACATATGCATTACCTCACATAGTCACTGTTTTTGTGGTGAGAACACTTTACATCTGCTCTCTTAACATTTTTCGAAAATACAATATATTGTTATAGTAACTATAGTCACCATGTTGTACAATAGATCTCTTGGACTTATTCCTCCTACCTAAATAAAATTTTGTGTCCTTTGAAACACATCTCCCCAACATCTTCCCCCAACCACCCCAACCCCTCATAGACACCATTTTATATCTCTACTTATATGACATCAAATTTTTTAGATTTCACATATGAGTGAGATCATGCAGTATTTGTCTTTCTCTGCCTGGTTTATTTCACTTAGCATCATGGCCTCCAGGTTCATCCATGTTGTCACAAATGATAGAATTTTCTTCTTTTTATGGCTGAGTAGTATTCCATTGTGTATATATACCACATTCTTTTCCGTTCATTCGTTAATAGATACTTAGATTGATTGCGTATCTTGCCTATTGAAGAGTAATGCTGCAATAAACATGGGAATGCAGATATCTGTTTGACATACTGATTTCATTTCCTTTGGATCTCTAGTCAGCAGTGGAATTGCTGGATAATATGGTAGTGCTATTTTTAATTATTTGAGAAGCTTCCACACTATTTTCCATAATGCCTGTACTAATTTACAGTTCCACCAACAGTGTAGTAAGGGTTCTCTTTTTTCCATATCCTCACCAACACTTGTTACCTTTTGTCTTTCTGATAACAGCCATTCTAACAGGTGTGAAGTGATACCTCATTGTGGTTTTAATTTGCATTTCCCTGGTGATTAATGATGTTGAGTATTTTTTTATGTACCTGTTGGACATTTGTGTGTCTTCTTTTGAGAAATCTCTATTCAGGTCCTTTGCTCATGTTCAGGAATTTTTGGTTCAGTATCATTAACTTGGTGTTTTGAGTCAGTTTCATTAACATATGTGGAATAAGGTATTGATTAAAACATAGATATTCCTATTACATAGTTAGAAAAATTAGAATCATATGATATTATGGCATCACTAACTTCTGTCTAGAAGATTGATAAATCCCCTAGTATTATATTCTTTTAAAATGATGTTATGTGGCAGAGATTTTTATATATGTTTAAATCTTCTTCCATATTTTATAGATAAAACATGTTCTTAATTTCTATAAACTTATTATTCTTGATGATTGATTAACTAATTTTCTGTGTTAAAATTTTCATAGGATTTTTTTCCCTCAAGTTCTGAGGGGCTAGTTGAAACGATCTATATACCACTTGAAAGATGTTTTATTCTAGTTTATATACAGATAAAGGCAAATAAATTGAAATTTATATGTAGAATCAAAAAAGGGAGTTTTCTCTTATTTTTATTAGAAAATAAATATTAATCATAACTTAATCAGTTTATTCAATCCTAGATAATTAATTCTTACTTTGCCGATCTTGGATTAAACAGACTATCCTATGAAGTTGTCTGTTTCTGGATGAAAAAGTCCCAAATCCTGAATCAGTCCTTTTGCCTAGTCTAACAGCTTCATAGTTATGATATCAATTTAAACTGAAAAGCCTATCCCCATATGCTTTTTATTCTACTATAAATTGTTAAGAATATGCATTGTTTATAAGGTTATCATTCTTTTGATGTTTCCTTCAGAAGATGAAACTTATGACCTATAACTTGTGGCAGGAGATTTGGGCAAATGGGTGGGAATGGCAGAAACTACCTGCTGGTAATATAACTGAATGGTATAATATACATTTAGCATAAATTTGCTATAATAACCAACAATCTCAGAGTGGAGAGAAATGGAGTTCTCTATTGGGGACATATATATTCATTCTATAAGACTTTAGTCATTGATCACCTTGAAAGAAGAACATCTTAATGACAGTGAGGACATTGACAAATGTCAAGGTTTTAAAAATTTTATACCATAAAGTGTTTCTCATGACAGATAACTTACTGCTTGAAAGATAATTTGCCTCTGAAATAAAGTCTTTCAAAAAAATCAGTTGTCAGGTATTATGTTAGTCTTTTGGTATAAACATAAGTATGTGCATCAGTATCTATTGCCACAATAACATCACAAAACTTAGTGGCTTAAAACAACAACTATTTATTATTTCTCATGAGACAATTATGAGGATCTGGTCCAGACTCAGTTGATTTCACCTGGTCTCGCATGAGTGGGTACAGCTTGTCTCTCCTCTCCTTGTGTCCTCTCATCATTTGGAGGCTTGCTGCCTTGTCCTCATGTGGATGTAGGGTGCTGAGAGAACTGTGTAAAGTTTCTTGGGGCACATGTTCAGAACTGGCACATTATCACTTTCATTGGATTCTGTTGACAAAAGAACTTCACAAGACCAGCTCAGAGTCACAGGTTGGGTAAATAGACTCTGCCTCTTGAGGAGTAGGGCTGCAAAGTCACATTGCAAAGATCTAGATTAAAGAAGGCATTACCTGGCCATTAATGCAATCAGTTTACCACAGTGTGCATCTGATACATTTATATTAATTATATTTTAGTTATATATTTAACTTAGGCAGAACTTTTCTTTGTTCAGTCACTTTTCATATTTTGGGCTTTGATAAATAGGACGGCCTGCAGGATAGTGTTGAATTAGATAAAAATACGGACTATTGTAGCGAGTTCAAGGATCTTGGGGCTGATGAAGGAAAAGATATGACCACAAAGTGGCAGTAGCACACAACAAGCCTTATTTGGGCTGCACATGGAGAGTTTTACATGAGAGGAAAAGTCCTTCACAGCAAAGGCCTTCTGAGACCATAACATGGAACCACTACCCGGAAGGGGAAGAGTGTAAGGAACTCCTGTGGGAGAGGGGAATTGGGAGAGCATTTACATGTCTAGGTGATGTCACTCAGCAACAGGGTAGGGAGTCTCTGGGTCAGTGAGCTCTGAAAGGCAGCAGTGGCCTCAGGCCTTTTAGATGTTGGATGCAGTTTTATGGGGTATTTAAAGCTGCCAGGCTCTAAATGGCTAAAAATACACTTATTTGGGCCATGTCTAAGAATTTTGAGCAAGGTTTTGAACTAGTGATCCTAACCTAATGTGAAGAAGTACACAACATAGGGGACAATATACAGGGGCCATCTTTGGCTTTTTAAAATACCATTTATGTAACATCTGTATAGCAACCATGCCAAATGTACCTTGTCATTTCTAGGAGCCCTCCTTTTATACAGTGAAGAAGAAAATCTTTGCTCCTGAAGCCATCTAGGATACCCAAAAGATGGGTTAAAAAGACGTTATGCGTTTTTTGTGTTTTCTTAAGTATGGGACTTTAATTTGGTAAAAACAATATTGAAAATTGTCAGAGGAAGAAAAATATAAGCAGAGGTCATAGGTGTCTTTTAAGTAAAAAAAGGAGTAACATAGGCACAAGTAACATTCAATAGTAGGAATACCAAATGTTGTAAGAAGTCAATCGCAAGAAAAAAAGATTCAGAAGCATGATAAAAGGAATATTTTGTGATATAAGGAACTTTTTGTTCTTTAGGCAAAATATATTGAAGGCACAGAATGGTTTTTCATCTGTCAAATTAAGAGCAGACTATGGACTCAAATGTCAGTTTGTCATTATAACAGAAAGGATATCAAATTCTAATTTTACTTTTTTTGTACATCACCTATGTAACATCTTATAGTCAAGGATTCATAAGAATTTCTTTGTTTTATGATTAAGCACATCAAAATTCACCTTTGTTAAAATTTAGTATATTTCTTAGCTTTTTTTTTCAAATCTATTATTTGTAAATACAATTTGCTTTCCATCAAGCCTTTTATAAATTGTTCTACAACTTTAAATTTCTCTTTTCTTTAACATTCCAGTTATCTAGAGGTGTAATGTTGATCAAAGTCCATATATTTTGGGCCTAAGATAAAATTCTTTTCTTTTTCAATTGTTAAAAAAAACAAAACAGACAAAACACATCCATCATTTGTAAACATGTTTGCATATCTTCATAACTTTTTTGCTTAATATCCTTCCAACCACTCATATTAACTACAGCTTTTAACCCAAATAACTAATTTAAATTGTCTTTTCATCTTTGTCTCTCTGTTTCTCTGTCTTTGTTTCTGTCTCCTTTTTTGTCTGTCTCTGTCTCACGCACACACACACACACAAACACACACACACTTTACAGAGGTGATTAAGAACTCTGTGCCCTTTGAGACAACTTAGGAGACCAGCAGACCCTAGTGACCTAGAATTGATGCTTCAATAATACACATTACACATCACCTTAACATCACACATGTCCCTTTATATTCACACCTTATCGTTAAAAGATAAAGCCTTCCCTCTCTTTTTGGCTTGGCTCTTCTGAGTATTTCTGCAACAATCCCCTTATTTCTTCTGAGAGAAAGGAGAAAAAGATACAAACTCAGAATCCCTTAGATTGCACAATAGGTCTTGAAGCTCTGTGCAAGCCAAAACTAATCATTTCATATGCATTCCTACTTTGTCTCATACATCAAAGACCATTTGTAAAAACTGTTATATTAATCAAGCAAAAATCCTTTAGAAGGTGGAACTCCCTCTCCTCTATGCCATTCAAAATCAGTCTTAATTTAAACAAACGAACACAAAATTTTGTTTCCTGTTCTTCACCTTTACTGGTAGCTTTGTTTGTTTAATAATGTATCCATCCCTCCAGTGCACAAAATGATATATTTTTGTCTCAGTAATCTATAAAAATTTTCTCAAGAGAAAGATGGGGGGTAGAGAATGAGAATGAGAGAAAGAACAAGTCAGCGATACAAAAGAGCTACAGTTATAAGAATATTGTACAAGGCTAACTGCCTTTGTTTTGCAAAGAGGGAAAGGACTTGTTTCCTTTACACATACAGACACTAAGAGAACTAGCAGCCTCAGCTGTAAATCTTTAGATATAGGTCAAAAGTAAATAACAGAGCACAGTTTTCTATACCTCAGCAAATCTCACTGGTTCACTTGGGAGTAAGAAGTTCAGGGAGTCAAAAAGGATATTCCATTACTTATGAAATGTTTAAATCTGGGGCTGATCTCCATTCTACTGGGCACAAAATTATCTTTTGAATGATATTCAAACTGATGTTCAAAAATGATGTTATGTTGGTGATCAAACAACATATGATACAGGACATATCAGAAAGATAACACAAGCTTCAAGACAAACTACAGAAAAGACAAATACAAAAAGACAGAACAGGAATTTCATCTGCTACCCAACAGATAGCTGGGCCAAATAAATTAAAATCAGATTCACTATATTTTAGTTACTAATAGAAGAAGGAAAATAATGGCCACGTACAAAACAAAACATGGTTTGTTCAAGAACCAACTTAGTGCAGAAACCAAAATAGACTAAGAGAAAAAAAAATGCAAAAAGAAGGTCAGTATGAGTCAGAGATTTCACCCTGAGAATCAAGAAAATTGGGCATGGGATTCAGACGTGTATGCACAGTACACTTTTGGGGCAAGACTCAGCCCCTGTTGGGTGAATTGACTTGGGCATCTCAGTGGAACTCCAGCTGTGAGAGAGAGGCAGACACAAAACCATTAAGAGGAGGAGGCATTTTTATGTGCTAAGAATTGCAAGGGAACTAAATTTGGGACTTTGGAAGACTTTGAAAAATCTGACCACCACATAAAAAATACAATAACTAGATAAAAGGAAAAAGAAGACACAGAGTTATCAAGATTACAGGTAGTCTGTTCATGGTAGAAAATCTGCATTTTTCTCACGTGTTATTCATCACTGCAAAGGTCATCCATATCAGCACTGCAGGCTGATCATGGTTTCTAGTACGATCCTTCTCTTCTGCAGATTCTACAGTCCACGACCCTACCACAACACTACAGTGCTTCTCAACTGAGAGCATTTGGGTTGAAATTACTTTTGATGATGTTTGATAAGGAGAATACCAGTGCCAGATAATTAAATAGTATTGAAGTAGTCTTTAGCTGCTGGAATAGGAAGATTACTCAGACTCACCTGCCCTGTGATATGAAAACATTCTCTTTTGAATAGTTGTGGATAAACTTTGACAAACTTACTTTCTTTTGGATTTCCTCTCCACAAAAGGTTAATTTTGTACATGCAATATTGATTCTGGCTTATTCAATCTTCTTTAGAGAAGCTTATTGATAAATTCAGATGATATATATTGAATTCTATGTATAAGTTACAATATATTTCCTATTTCAATATATTTATCATTGAAAGAATTTAAGACTGTTTGCAGAAGTGTTTTCTAATCATCTAAAATAAGAAATTTTTATGTTTTATTTTTAGGGCCAAATCTATTACAAATAAAGGTGATAAACTTGACAATAAAGTTAAAAGAATTGGACCACACATAGAAATTTTCCAAGTGTTCCAAGAAAGAACCAAATTCATGATTACCAAAAAAATAATTAGATTGATCACTCTCATGCAGGCCTATGTCAGGGGGTTTCTTGAAAGGAAAAGATTGCAAAGAATAATGACCAAGGTAAGATATGCATTCGATATAATATATTTAAAATTTCTTATGTAGATTCAATTAAGTGGAATTTTGAATAGTCACCTGGTCAATATGTCTATGATCTTTCTAAGTAAAGTTCTATGTACTTTTGATTAAGAAAATGTTATGAATAATCTGCTCTGATGACAATTACAGATTGTGCCAAGTTGGAGACTTTGAACAAAAAACTTCACTTATCCTTAACAGTTGTGGAACCACTTACTCTTAAGCCAAACTGTCTTTGCACTGAAGTTAGTTTCTTCTTTGCTGTTTATTCTCTGCTTACAGCAACTTTCTTACGCTTCCCACATTCCTGGGTACTCTTGCAGAGCATAAATGTTCAATTTAAAGAGAACTACACACATAAATATCTACCTGGCCAACTTATAAACAGCAATTCTGATTTTTAAAATAAATCATGCAGACCAATTTTTCCTGGGCAACTGCAGAGGAACCTGAGGGGATGGATCTTGGCAAACCTTTGAGAGAACCCCAAATGTCCTCACCTTGAGGGCTAAAGTTACTACTAATAAGAAATTTGGGAAACCAACTATGAAAAAAAGAATAGATCAGGAGTGCCTACTCCAATTTCTTGCTCTACTGGGAAGAGGCCTCTAGAATAGACTTGCAGTGGGCATCCCAAGCACATTTCTCTGAGAAAGCAATGATATCATTAGAGGTAATCCATCTGCTATCTCTGGGTGTAAATTCATACGTGTGTATATTAATATGTGTATAATATACATATATACTTGTTATGATTAAACATGATAATGCATGTAAAACTCTGGAAAAAAGTAGACATTCCATATACTGAATCCTTCAGTAATTCTGTGAGGTAGCTGCTATATCTATTTTATAGATGAAGAAACTGAAGCAAATTAAGAGATTTGCTCAAACAGCTGGTAAGTGACAGAGCTAGAATTCAAACCCATGTCTGTCTAACTCCAGTGACCATGCTTATTCTACATATCACATCACCTACTCAAACTACTTTAGCCATGGCTGATTACTCTGTAATCTAATCTAAAGCCATATCCCAGACCTATCTCTCTTGGTTGAGACTCAGGTAATAAATTGCCCACTTGAAAGGTCCACAGTTAAATCAAATTCCATTTAGCCTTAAATGAACTCATTTTCTTACTCTACAAAGCCCTTCTTTTCTTGTCCTACCTAAGTTGATGAAATATTCCACCACCCATTGTCCTAGCCATAAACCTGGAGTTCTCTTAGATTTTTTTCAACTTCTTCACTTCCACATTCAACTGGTTACCACCTTCATAACATTTCTTAAACTATTCTTCCGAGTTTCTTACCCCAGCTTCTATGCATCTCCCCTTACGTTGAGAATTGCAATAGTTTCCTAATTAATTTCCTTACCTACAGACCTACTCCCATCCGATCTGTCTGCCATATGACATATTATAAAAATGCTACTCTGATTACCGTATTCCATTTCTTATAATATTTTGATGGTCCTATATTGCGTATAGAATAAAGTATGAGTTCTCTTGCATAGTACACATGACCTCCCTGTTGTGGCTCTTGCCCTTTGCCTAGCTTCATCACATGATTCTCTCTCACATACTCCCTGTACTTTAACAAACCCCAAACTTTGATTGTTTTCTGTTATGTTTTTATGCTATTTTTCTCAGCCTGAAATACTCTTTCTCCTTTATCTTCTGATAAACTCTAAAGATCTTTCTAAAGTATATGCTACCTAGACTATCCTTCCTGGTGCATCAAACAGAGCTGATCTCTCCATTCTTCCGGTTATTACTGTACCCAGTTCTCTATATCGTTATCTGCTGTTTACATGTCTGTTGTGGACAGTATGGTTTATGTGACCTATTTGAGAGTACATACTCTTTATTTTTGTATTCACAGTATCACATACTATCTTGACACATAATGTACACTCTATATTATTTTATATGTACTTATCTGCTATTTTTCTTGTTTATTTTCTTCTTTGTATGTGTTTACATTCTTTATTTTGGCTAAATAGATTGTAAACTGTATGAGGACAGGAATCTGTCTTGTTTTCTATTGTATTCAAATGCCTAGGATAGTGCTTAGCATATGGTAGGTACTCAATAAACATCTTTTGAACGGATGAATTCATTCAACAAAATATAATTGTAAAAGTTTATCATGGCACTTTAAGCTCTGTCTACATATGTTTGATGTACATTATATAATTGAATTATAGCATTTCTTGCTATAGAGGGAATTGTAGAGTCACGTTTATTCTCTGGAACAAAAAATTGGATCTAGAAAATGCAGAGAGAAAGAATGGGCCTAAAATGAGGGTGAAAGGAGAGACTGTTAAGGAAAATGCTGTATTTCTATATGGAGATAAAATTTGAGATTAAAAGAATGGGAAGTACTTCTAAAGGATCAGAGGCAATATAAACTAGATTGTTGACATTTATTTGGTTATAAAATTTGTTATGATCATTGATTTTCTTTTTTATTCCATCATTGGCATGGTGCTTTGTGTGTTGGATGGCTGCTTTGTTGATATGGTTAAAGTTGTTTTGCCTACTGTTGAAATGCTAGTGGGAATGGTCTATAATGCAATAAGTATAAATTTCCAGGACTGTGCCTATGTGAAGGGTTGCTGTTGGGGGAATTCTTGATAGACTTTCTGCTCTAGAGGCTGCACAGCAAATCACTGGATAATTGTCAGCACTGTGGCAATTTCTCCACTGGGAGACTTCTATAGCCATATAGCTTGACTGTCACTTCAGACTTGTTGCTGTGGACAGTGTCTGCTGGAATGTCACTTTAAGATTTCTCAAGGGACTGTACAATTTCCACCATTTCCTGTGAAATGCTCTTACTTTGAGTTTATTTAGAAATAATGAAATAGCAGTGAATTATCATTCATACATCAGGAGACCTCAAAGATTGCTATATTTTATTACCAACATTATTTCTACCATTCAGAATGTGCTTTTCCTTTAAAAATCTCTGTGTTGTTTGTTTATGTGTGTTTTGGTATAAGTAATAATGATATAAAAATCATGAAGATACAAAAACATTGTATTTTCCTCGATGTAATGATTCTAAAATTTTGCTTAATATCAATATTTTTGTCTGAATGTTTATAATTTAATTTAAAAATTTTAATCCTAAATTGATACATTCAGTTGCTATTGGCCAAAAATACTGAAATTCCATGATATTTGAATGGCTTATGATTGCCATAAGAAAAAGTGTTTGAAATTGGCTTTAAGTAAATATTTGTTACAGAAATATTAATAAATTTGGAATAATCCTGGAAAATCTGAGTTTTAATGCTACCATAGCAATATCCTATGCATAGCTCAATGGTCTTTAATATTTGGGGGTTACAGAATTCTTTGAAAACTTGATAAAATGTGAATTTTGTATCTGTATCTTAAGAGAATAAAACAGAAATAATAACAAAATCCTGAAGCCTATTCATGGACTCCATGGCACAGGTAACCTTGTATAGAACAGTTTTATTATATAAATGTGTTAGCTACCAGGTACCTGGAGAATTATGTTCATTTATTCAACTACATATGTTTGCATACATATATATTACTAAAATTGATAACAATTACTATATACTCCGTCTAATTTCCTACCTCGTATATGATCACATAGAGCATAGAGTCAGGTGAGAAATGCAGACAACTAAGAAGTCATAGGTACTGTTACAGCACTTAGAAAGGCCACTTAACTCCAAGGGCTATGACTGGTATGGTAGTTGGACAGTGACAATAAACTGACATCTGGAGGATGAGGGATTGCTATATTTTGTCAAGTAGACTGAGAGACTGACAGGCACAGAAAGGACATTATCAATAGCCTTAGGTGAGATAGAATGTTCAGGGGACTTGATGATAGGTGGGAAGACAATGGAAGTAGAGGAAACTGAAAGTAGGAATCAGATTAAGAATGTTCTTAAAAGCCACACTGAGGAATTTAAGTGTATGAGAACGGATGACTTTAAAGTAGATCAGTGATATGATTAGATTTGTATTTTAGAAAAATTACTGACTCTGGACAAATGAATTGGAGGGGAGAGGGGGACACAATGGAGGGAGAACAACTAGTATGCTTGTTTCATAATTGAGTGCATAGTGGTGTTGGCTTGAGGTAGGGTTGGAGAAATGGCCAGTTGATAGGACTTTGAGTTTGATTGGATTTGGAGATAAGGAAGAGGACGGAGTCAAGAATGATTCCTAGGGTTTTGTTTTGAGCAACCTGGTGTGTGGTTGAGAAATTCAGAATTTAAAGGGAAGAGCAGGCCAGGAGAGGGGGAAAAAAGGAAAGGAGGTACAGTCCAGTTTTCAATACTGTGAGTTTGAAGCACTTTGGGGTAATTGTGGAGATGTCTGGGAAGTAGGTCCAAAACTCAGAAAAGAGATTGAGCCATAGAGAAAGATTTGGGATTCGTCAGTGGTTCTTACATTCTTTTTCACTTTAACACACCTGAGGAAGAATATAAAACATCCTCACCCATAAAAGTAGCTCAATTTGGCAATGATTCTCATTATGTCACTGAGAAAGATGTTTCCCCAGGTGACACATGGCTCCTTAATGCATTCAGGTCTCTGTTCATTGCCACATTATCACAAGGCTGCCCCACACTGTACCATTAAAATAAACCCCACTCTGGTCACTCCCTATTCCACGTAAAACACTTCACTGTTCTTCATATCACTTGCTGCCACCTAACATATATTTGTTTAATGGATGATTGTTCCTTCCACTAGAATGTAATTCCCCGAAAACAGGAATTTTGTCTTTTTTGTCCATTAATCTATTCATTAGGTCTAGAACATTCTTGCCACATATTAGGAGCCTAAAATGTGTTTTTGAATAAATTATTGTTATTATTTTTAAGGACAGTCTCACTCTGTCACCCCAGCTAGAGTGCAGTGGCATTGTCTTAGCTCACTGCAACCTCAAACTCCTGGGCTCATGTGATCCTCCTGCCTCAGCCTCCCGAGTAGCTGAGACTACAGGAGCGTGCCACCATGCCTGGCTAATTTTTCTATTTTTTGTAGAGATAGGGTCTCACTCTTGCAAAAGAAATCTACTGACAGACTTGAGCAGAAAGATATTGAGTACTACATTGGGTGGAGGTGTAGAGAACTAAGTTGAGATACATGAAGGAATAATGAAGGCTGGGTACCTCCCGGTACTCCAGTCAAATCCTACACAGAAAGAGTCTGGTGCTGATACTGAATTCTGGGTGTTGCTGTCTCCACGAATGCTGCCTTTGAAAATGGATACTGCTGACCCAGTTACTCTACCACACAAAGAGATCTCCCACTGTTTCATTTTTAAAAGCATTATTAGTTTGCATTCAAAGTCTGGGGTTGGGGCAAATAGTGGATGAAATTCAGATGTCTGTATCCTAGCACCAGAAGAGGTGTGGGTCTTCAGCATCTGACTTTTGACTTCAAGCTGTGGGAAGTGAATTCTGCCTCCCAGTAAGATTCATACGGTGGGAATGCTCAAAAAGGACAACCAATTCATTATTTTCTTAAAAAAGGACAACAGCCTATCGAACAAAAGGCAGATTAAAAATACACATTACAAGATGTTATTAACTGTCGAGAGATATTAGCAAGCATTCAGAATCTGCCATTGGACGGAAGGAAAAAGAAGAATAGGAGGATAGTAATATTGTACTAATTTATTTCTCATTAAGGCAAACAAGAAATATCATTTCATTGATAATATTGATAAATTACAAAATTAGGTTTAAGCATAGTATTTGAAAATTTCAGAGAAGAGTCACAAAATCAAGCAAAGATGAAGAAAAATAAAATGATAAAACAGCCTTCAAAGAATCACACAAAACAGAAAATAACATGACAGAAGGAAGAACAATAAAAAATATGCTAGGAAATAAATATGCTAGGAAAGTTTACGAAATGGGTAAAAAAACCACCAAATTCAACTAAATTAAAAGGAATATAGAGTATAGTTAAAAGCGTGGGCTATGGAGTGTCCCTATTCTGGTTTCAAAACCAATTCTGCAACTTACTAGCTATGGGGCCTTGGAACAGTTATTTAAATATGTTCTGCTTTGGTTTTTTCACTTATAAAATGGTATGCAAAGCACACAAAAGGAAAGCTGACTCAGAGGAAAATTTATAAATGTAAATACATTCTTAAAACAAAAAAAAAAAGGAAAGAAAGTCTTTAATTCAAGAAATCAAGAACAGGAAGATAAACCTATTTTTTAAAAAAAAGAATTAATAAAGATAAATACAGAAATTAATGAGCCAGAAAATGTAAAATGTAAAAATAATTGAATTGATAAGTAAAATGGAACTGGCTGTTTAAAAAAGAGAAAAACCCTGAAAATACATGAATTTTTAAAACTTTAATTAAAAAACTGTTGTGGTCAACTGTAAAAAAATGCATATAGAGATAGAGAAGAATGTATTCACAGGTAAAATAATAAAAAATTTTTGCATGTATGCTGGAAAGTGTTAATTTCTTTAATATTCAAAGAGATTTTAGAAATCAACAAAGAAAGCTGAAAAAGCCCAGTGAAAAACAGGTAAAAGAGATGAATGTACAATTTTCAAATGAAGGAAAAGACAAGCTCTGAGCACCCAGAGTGGACTGTTTAGTCAAGAATCATCCAGTACAGAATAATGCCTTAAGAAAACTTATTTTTTCTCTGGCTAAACGGGCTACATATTTTAGAAATCTGAACACCAACCTAGGAAGTGTCTGTAAGATTAGCCATCACTGGAACCTCTATTCTAGGGTAAGTATGAATATCTGATGACAAAGCAAATCATAATGAAGCTCTCTGAACTTCAGGGAAATTATGTTACTCTACAATGCATGTATTTAACCAACCTAGGCAATAAAGAATAAATACAGCCATAATCTCAGAAATTGGGGGAAATAGATTATATGAAAGGGGCGAAGTCAAATTAAATATTAATAGCAGAAGCATATAAGGAACTTTTCTGTCTGTATTACTATTTTATAGGCTTTGCATCATGGACCTAATTTGAGAGCAGTCATGAACATGTATCGTAGAATAATCCACCGTGTTAGATATCGACTTGGTCTTTGGAGAACAAGACAAATTATAAATTTATCAGAGCTAGAGGAATGGATGGACAGAAAAAAATGTAAGTGTTACAGTCATTTCTGGTTTGAATTTAGGTTTGGAATTAATTTAACCATTGAAATTTTATATATAATTGCCCATAGAAACCAAAGGTAGACTATATTTTTATATTGCTGTAAGCAATTTGCATTATAAAGTTGCATACTGTATATTTGGATTAATTTATTAGGATCCTCTATAAGCAACAGAAAACTTATTTTAGCTAACTAAAGTAAAAAGGAAATTTAAAGGGAGAATATCAGAAAGATAGCTAAAGAATCAGATTTCAGACAGAATGTGCACCAGAACTGCTCCAGAGATCTAGGGAACAGGAAATAAGGGACAATCTGTATTTGTCTCTGGGGGATAGATAAGCCCTTATCACTTGAAGAATTTTTTGTTCCTTTGCTTTATATTCAAATTCCAGGGAGAAAGCAACTGATTGATTTAGCTTAAGTCTTAAGTCCAATACTTTGCAGTAGGTGGGTAGAGAATCTTGCTTTAGAGTTGCAGAGGCTGTATCCATTGGAGGAGGGGTAGCTCCCCAAAGGAAAATTAAATGTTGGTACCAGAAGAACAGTTAATGGACACTCAGCAAACTAAACTACATATTGCTTATTAGTGTTAGAATTCTATTCATAGTACAAGGATCCCAGTTTATTTCTTAACTTTCAGAGATCCAATTTCTATTTAATCAATTCAGTATTGCTTAGGGTTAGAATAGATTATTAGAGCCAGTTTCTTGACTAACAAAAAATAAATGATCTAAGTAAATTATATTTAATTGGAATCATCTTATTGCTTTATAAAGCAAAAATGCTACATCTTCAGTAGTTTCAGCTAATCATAAAATTTTACATTTAGGATTGTAAGTTCCATGAAGACAGGGACTGTGTCTGCTATGTTTATCAATGAATACCCACTGTCTAGCATATGACTAATCAGAAAGGCTCAAAAATATTTGTTAAAAGGATAGTTTTCATTAAGCTTATTAGTTATGACAAAATTTTGTGCCAAAAGATATTTACCAATAACCAGAACTCTTTGAGTTAGAATGGTTCCTTTTCTGTGGCCAGAGGTAGAGGAAGGAAGACGCCAGAGAGGGACGTGGGGGGATCAGGGTGGGGGGCAGAGAGAGAGAGAGAGATTGATTCCATATAAGTTAGAAGGTTCAGCTAGATCACATCATCCAGTCCAGGAGCCTGGTTTCCAGAGAAAAGAACAGAAAAGAGCAAAGTATCAGAGAGATGGAAGAAGAAGAGGAAGGGAGAAAGAGAAAGCACATGCGGATGACCTAAACTCGTCTGACAAGCAAAGTCACTGGGCTGTCAACTTTTGATCTGCGCCAAGACCCCACGGATTCACGCTAGTTGCAGAGGGAGAATGGCTTTTCTTGTCTCTCCCTACCTCCAGAGGTGGCGCCTACCACTTTCAGTGAGAAAGATACTGGCTAGGGCGAAGGGTGGTGCCACAGTCCACCCAGCGCCCCAAGGCCTCTAAGTCCCGCAGGCGTGAGCCTCCCACAACTAGGGAAGCACTCAGAGTTCACACATCAAAACGGGTCTAGCTAGTTGACCTTAGGTCGTGTAAGGGCTGAGCTTGTCACCAGAGTCCCCAGGCTGGGGGAAGGGAGCCGCCTGACACCATATCACACCGTGTTGGCTGGGTTGCCGACCCTGGAAATGGCGGCTGCCTGCCTGCAGAATGCTAGCACTGGGGGTGACTGTTCAGGAGTTGGCAGGTGGTGGATGGGGGGCTGAGTCATCAGGATGCCCCATTGTCTCTTTTATGTTGCCCTCCCACAGTCTCATGCCTGACCAGCAGGAGCTCTCGCTCTTTCTTACCCACCCTGAGTGGGCCTATTAGTTCGCGGTGGTTTCCAGGTTAGAGTCCCCTATTTAGTGTTCACTTCTGTGGATCTGGACCAGCTGAGTGGTAGAGGCAATTTACCTGTTTTCCAACTGCCTCCAGCGATAGCCCAGACCAGTCCCTTCCCTGCCCTGTGCAGTCCTGGCACAGAGCTCGGGGAATTCAAGATGCTTCTCACTATTGTCTCCTCTCCATAGAGCCCCATGTCTCCGGTGGTGATTTTGCACCGAGTTTAGGCAGATCCCTGTCTGAGTGGGTGTGGAGGCCAGTGGGGAAGCAAGACACTCTCCTGTGGGTCTGACCATCCCACGCTGTACTCTCTATTGTTTGTCTCGCACTCTCCAGATTTCATGATCTTATCTCCCGTTCACCTTTTCTTTTTCCTGCTTTTTGTGTCTCATGCTGATTCTCCGCAGAGTCACAACTCTGTTCTTGTGGAGGAGCGATCCACTCATGTGTAGCAGGTCAAGATCTATGCCTTCCTCTCTGGGAGCAGGAATCCAGGAGGTTGCCTCCACTCCGCCATTTTTTTCCTCCCTAAATTCATTTTTAACCTTATAGATTCTTGCTTATTTTTCTTGGCTTTACTTTCTTTCCATGATTTCTCCCCCATGATTTATAACTACAGATTTCAATATTTTTGCTTCTTAAAATAACCTCTCTGTTTAAAAAAAAAACAACTAATGTGATTTCTGTTTTATAGCCTGGACTCTGATAATTTCTATCTAGGAAGCTCTTTGAGTAAAAGTCTTAAAGAAAGTGAGGAGTTAGCCAGCTGTATCTATAGGGGAATAATGTTCTAGAGAAGGAGCAGCAGGCACAAAGTCCTTAATTTGCAGGCTGCTAGTATTAGAGGAAGCCAGGAGATTAATATTACTGGAATGGAGTTTGCAAGTGAGAGCAGAGCCAAATGAAATGGGAAGGGTAGTGGAGAGCATAGGTCATGTCAGATTTTATGGACCATCACATTTTACCTCGAGAGAGTTGGGAAGCCATTGGAGGATTGCAGACAGAGGACTATGATACCACATACATTGAACACATCACTGGTAATTTTGTTGAGAATAGGCTGACATGAGGCAAAGACAGAATAAAGGAGCCCAGTTTGGACAGATGGTGCTCTGTGCAACATAGGATCTGAGCAGTAGAGTAGAATTAACTAAATGAATAAATTAAGAACTACCAGCCAAAGTATCCATTTACATTGAGGGTTAAAGTAACTCTAGAGTCCACAGAATTTGCAAGTTCTTATTTGTCTTCATGTTCCTTAAAAAAATGTTTCATCCTTTTTGTGTTTTGATTGCTGATTGAGTGATATTTGGCAGATATCTACCTTTTAAAACATCTTTTAATGATCAGAAAATTTCATTAATTTTCATGATTTGTTTTATATTTACCCTGATTATACCAGCCTAGATTATTAATTATGCTAGCATGTTGCTGAAAGTTTGCTTATAGGACATAATATACAGGTTAAGGAAATTGCTATCTATTAATATAGTCACAAAACCATAATGTTAATAAATACATCAATCTGATTTTATGAGAAACATCTAAAATTGATTAACTCAAGGAAAAACTAATAAAGGCATATATACTTTTTCAAGGAGAAATATATTTACTTAAACATAAAAGTGAAAGGTGAAATTCTTGTTTTCATAGTTGTATTTTCTCTAAAATCAGACCCTGAGACAAGAATTCAAGTACAACTAATTTATTTGGGAGTTAATCCCAGGAAATACTGTTAGTGGAATAGAGAAGTGAGACAGGGAAGGGATGGAAGTCAAAAAAGAGAGTATTATCAAGGAAATTATGATGTGGACAACTGGAGCTTAAGCCCTATGATGAACTCAAGAAAACATTGTAGCCAACGTATCTTAAGTGCTGAGTCTTTATCTGCCAACTCCAGTGGTGGAGGGACACTCCAGTGGAGGTCTTAATTCCCCGGTACATCTGGCTTGCTGCACAGGTGGGTAGAGTGAAGTCCTGCAGCCAGAGGGAGCCCTTAGGCAATGGAATGCAGATATTGGCAATTGAAAGTCTAGTCAGCATGCACAGAAATGTAAGGGACAAGGACATATGGACAGGGCACCAAAAGAAACTGCTCTAGTTTGCTTATTTGAAAAAAGAGAAAAAGTCATAGGTATACTAAATATGAATTTACATTTATTTTACTGCTGTGTTTCAGGAGCTGGAGAAAACTACTTATATTTAGGGAATCACTAAACATTTCTTGAACTTGTTGTCTCATGAATATCTCCCTTGACTGAATGAATGAATGGATAGAAAATTGAAATCCATATGGTTGAGTGCTGGGATGATATAACTTACGTTAGAAACCACTCTGGTGCCCTTTGTTATTGGGAACCCACATTTCAGAGCTAAACCTTTAATTAGGCAGTCCCTGTCATCCTGTAAATGCTAACAATCAGCTTCATAGGGTTAATCTGACACACTTCAGAGTTGAGACTCTTTGAAAAGAAGAATTTAATTGTTTATGGGAAACTACACTTATAAACTGTATGCATCGATTCTCTTGCTCATTATTTAACTCCTATCTAATGTCAAGAATGGGAGATAGGTGTCAGGTGGCCCAACTGAGTGGTTTTCTGCTGCAGTCCTGAGCCAAGAGTGGCAAAGTACCTTAAACTAAAAAGTAGCAATATATTAAGTTAGCAAGCAAAAAGTAGACATTGCCCCCAATTAGGGGTCAACTCAATCCAAAGTGGAGTCACCAATTCAAATAGTTATAAAGTGTATCGAATCCAAAAAGAGGTGAGGAAAAGTAGAGGAGCTGATAAATAATGAGCACTGAAATGGATCAGCAGGAGTCAGGCTGCCAGAAATCTTGACATTAAAGCTGTCTTACGATGTGGGTTGAGTGTTGATGTACGTTGGGTCTGCGGTCAATTGTCAAGAAACCAGGATAGAGGATACCAGTGTTCTTCTTGGGGAATCAAGTCCAGATTTCACTACTGCAGAATGTGGGGTGATTGTGGGAGGAGCACGTCCATTTCCTTCTGACCTTCGCCAGGAGGTTGACATAGTGCTAGTCTAGTAGCATGAAAATAAAGCTGGAGTTAAAGTTTCTTCAAATGCAGATGAACCCTTTAGATGGCTTGTACTTGGTATATTATTTATTTGTAAAGAAAATATACATATATATTTCTTTACCTTTTTGTTCTTTTAGTCTATGAAACAATGTTTGCTAAGAGAGAAGATTGGCAAGGAATAGAAAGAGGTGAGCTCCTTAAGTTCTTCAATGAATGTGGTCATTTCCCAACCCAGAAACAACTTGATGATATCTGGGACTTGGTCCATCAAGGTGAGTAGTTTCTCATTTCTTTTCTTTTTTTTTCCTTCTTTTCCTTTCCACTTCTTTCTTTTCTCTCTCCCTGCTTTCTTCTCTTACTCCCTTCTTTCTCTTACTAAACTTGTTTTATAAGTCCCTTTCCTCAAATATCTTTGTATCTGATATTAATATATATGAAGAAAGAGATTTAAAAGGTAGTTTAAAAGAAGTTAATACAGTAAAGGGTTTTCTTTTTTTGGAGGAGAGAGATGGTTTTAACTTTTTATAGCTTTTAAATGTATTTTTGATATAAAATAAAATAAGTTATGACTAGCTGAGTGTATTTTACACTAGCATATTTTAAATAGTGATGCTAAAAAGCTTTCTCCTGGATAGTTATATCTGATACTGAAGAATATGTCAAGTTTAAATTATAAACATTGTAAGGTATTTTAATACAATAGACATTTACAGTTAGAAAATCATTTCTTTTATGAACAGTACATAAATGAAAGCATAGTGTTATATAAGAATAATAATTTAAATATAGCAATATTTCTCTCTTTACTAAAGATGAATAAGGGGCTGGAGATTGTCACCAGGGTGTAGGAAATCCCAGTGATTTTTTAATTCTTCAAGATTCTCAGCTTTTTTCCTCCCCAGCTTTATTGAAGTATAATTGATAAATTAAAATAGTTTATATTCAAGGTATACGATATGCTGATTTGAGATACACATACATTGTGTAATGATTACCACAATGTAATAATCAATACATCCGTCACCATCCAGTTATCGTGTGTGTGGGTGTGTGTGTGTGTGTTGAGGACACTTAAGATCTACTTTTTTTTTTTTTAGTAAAGTTCAGGTATACAATACAGTATTATTAACTACAGTTACCATGCTGTAGCAGATCCCCAGAACTTATTTGTCTTTCCACTGAAAGTTTGAATGCTTTTGTCAACATCTCCCCAATTTCCCCACCACCTAGCCCCTTACAACCACTATTCTACCCTCTGCTTCTATAAGATCAACTTTTTAAGATTCCACATACAAGTGAGTGTTTGTCTTTCTGTGTCTGGCTTATTTTAATTAGTGTAATGTCCTCCAGGTTCATCTTCGTTGGCACAAATGGCAGAATTTCCTTTTAGGCTGAAGAGTGTTCCATTGGATATTACATTTCTTTATCCATTCATCCATTGTTAGACACTTAGGTTGATTTCATATCTTGGCTGTTGTGAATAGAGCTGCGGTGAATGTTGGGGTGTAGATATCTCTTTGACAAACTGATTTCATTTCCTTTGGATATATACCCAGGAGGAGGATTGTTGGATCTTATGGTAGTTCTATTTTTAGTTGTCTGAGGAACTTCCATACTGTTTATATAATGGCTGTACCAGTCTACATTCCCACCAACAGCATACAAGAGTTCCTTTTTCTCCACATCCTGACCAACACTTGTTATCTGTTGCCTTTTAGATAATAGCTGTTATAACAGATGTGAGGTGATATCTCATTGTGGTTTTGATTTGCATTGGTGATTAGTGATGTTGAGTATTTTTTCATATACCTGTTGGACATTTGCATGTCTTCTTTGGAAAATATCTATTAAGATATTGCCCATTTTAAATTGTGTTATTATTGTTACTAGCTATTAAGTTGTATGAATTTCTTATTTATTTTAGATATTAACCCCATATCAGATATATAGTTTGCAAATATATTCTCACATTCTGTACGTTGCCTTTTCATTTTGTTTGTTATTTCCTTTGTCGTGTAGAAGCTTTTTAGTTTGATGTAGTCCTATTTGTTGTTTTGTTTTGTTTTGCTTCTCTTGCCTGTGATTTTGGTGGCATATCCAAAAAACCATTACAAGACCCATTGTAAAGGAGCTTTTATGTTTTATTATAGGAGTTTAACAGTTCTAGACTTTACATTTAAGTCTTTAATACATTTTGAGTTAATTTTTGTATATTGTATAAGACAAGGGTCTAATTTCATTCTTTTGCATGTGGATATCAAGTTTTCTCAACACCATTTGTTAAAGAGACTATCCTTTCCCAATTGTGTACTCTTGGCACCCTTGTCAAGATCAGTTGCCTATACATGTATGGGTTTATTTCTTGGCTCACTATTCTGTTCCATTGATCTGTTTGTCTGTTTTTAATGCTTGTACCACACTGTTTTGAATACTAACAGCTTTGTAATATAGTTTGAAATCAGTAAGTGTGATGCCTCCAGCTTCATTCTTTCTCAAGATTAATTTGGCTATTCATGGTCTTTTGTGGTTCCATATGAATTTTAGCTTTCTTTCTTTATTTTCCTAAAATGCCATTGGAATTTTGATAGGGATTGCAATTGAATCTGTAGGTCACTATGGGTAGTATAGACATTTTAACAATATTAATTCTTCTAATCCATGAACACATGATGTCTTTCCATTTATCGATGTCTTTCCATTTATCGATGTCTTTCCATTTATCTATGTCTTCGGTTTCTTTCATCAATATCTTAGGGTTTTCAGGGTACAGATCTTTTACCTTCTTGGTTAAATATATTCCTAAGTATTTTGTTTTCTTTGATGCTATTGTTAATTTTACTTGTTTTGTAAATTTCTTTATCAGATAATTTTTTGTCAATGTAGTGAAATGCAACTGGTTTTTGAATGTCAGTTTTTCTTTCTATATCTATACAGTAATGTTACGGCTTTCTACCATGTTTAGAGATGATGTGCCCACAATTTAATAAAAAAAATAATAGTAAATGAATAAAATAAAACATTTCAGGATCTTTTTTTTTAACATAGGGAAAGTGCTCACATACTGGTAGGAAGGTGTGTGTAAAGTCACAATGAAAAGGTTAGAATTTCATTGTATGTTTGAAGTTCTCTTCCTCCATTCTTGGTGCAAATTTACCCAATTCTTTACCTATGGACTGCTGTATCCTGAGTACCTAAAACAATTTTTTAGACTTTGATAAATATTCGTTCCTTATTGCAGAAACATTTAGAACACTTTGCACTTCAGGAGTTATGAGTAGGTTATTTGTTCAAGTGAATTTTCCTAATGATAAAAATATTCAATGTTATATAAAATTTGGAAACTATAGAAACATAAAATTTCTAAGAAATAGTAATTAACATTTCATATATCAAATATATATGAAATATATATTTCATTTCATATATATCTTTCTAGTTTTTTTCTGTGATTTGGCATTATTTGTATAAAAAGTCATATAAAAAATCTATTGTTTGAACATCTAGTTTTTTTTTTTTTTTGCTTAACAATACTTTTCCAAGCTATAATATCTTTTACAACTTCATTTATGACTGAGTAATGAGCTATCTTATGGATATTCTATAATGTATTTACTGTTGCACATTTGTTTTCATTTTTCTTTATAATAATAATGAAATTTAAAAAATTGAATGCAGCAAAATATAATAAATCATTTCAGGAACATATATAGTATTAGTAATTTAAAATATATTTTTTTCAAATTAACAATTTCATAAAGATAGTTTTCTCTACTGATTATTTTGGAGTATATTGTACTGGCTTAGATTTAGAGCATGGCTCTGGAGTTAGCTTGCCTGGATTTAATTCCCTACTCTACCACTTCACTAGCTGTCTGTCTTTGGACAAGTTATTTATTCTTTCTATGCCTTATTTTTATCAGCTATCAAGGGAAGATAATATCTAAGTTACTGGATTGTAGTGAGGCTTAAAGTAATTCATGTAAAATATTTGGTACATTATAAGTGTTCAATAAATGTTACTATTCATAAATAATTTTACATAATATTTTTAAAATGTTTAAATATTGAACCTAATTATATAATGACTCATTTTTATAGAGATTTGGTTTCCACCCATATCACCTCTTTTGATCATCATAATGATTTGTGTACCAAAGGAGGTGATATGTTGATTTATGCTCATTTTATAGATGAGAGAGCTGAGACTTAGAAAGAGACTCTTCTAAGCTCATTGACAGAGCTGGAACTTTAACCTTGTTCTCTTCATGTCAAGGTCAATGCTTTTTACATTTTACTGTGTGGAGACATTTTAAAAATAAATGTTATGGAAACATAATTAGATGATGGTTTAAACATTTTTGATAGCAAGGGCTGCCTTTTATTCATTTTTCACAGACTAGCTTAATGCCTTGCAGTAAAGTAAGTTTTCTGTAAATGATTGAGTCTGTTAAAATTCCTGTTAAAACTAGAATTTTCAAAACTAAACTTAGTTTAAAAACATTATTTTCTATATAATATATAAGATTGGGAAGCTTTCCTTTATAGGAAGGGGCATTCCAACATAATTTAAAAACTATGTCTAGTTATATCCATCCATCCAGTTAAAAAAAAATCTTCTGGTGAATAGGAAGCTTTCATTTAAAATGGAGGAGATTTTCTAAACTAATGAAAAGAAAATAAAATTTATAGGAAAAGGAGCTAAATTAATGGATTTCTATTTGATTCTGGTATATATTCCATTTTTAAGAGAATCTGATTTTATGCATTTTAGATTGTCAGTCATCTTCATTCATACTGACTTCTTTGATTGTGTATAATAGCTCCAGATGTGCAACCTACGCATTTTTTCATCCGGTAGAATATTTCACCTAACGCACATGTAGTTAATTCAATTGATTAACTTTTTCAATGTATGACACCAAGTGGGTCATATTCCTAAAACTGTATGTCTTCAGGTATTTTTAGCTTCTCTTTTTGTTTTCATTCTTTATTCTTATCACTATGGTAACAAAAAAATTTGTGACTGAGGACATGATTTTTACCTAAAAATCTTCCTTTGGGAGAATGAAGCAACTTTGGGCTGCATGTATAGGCAGACCTTAAAAGCTGCAAACTGTGCTAACATGAAAACCTTTTCTTGATATTCATTTAAATCCCAACAAATGATACTAATAATAGAATTGCATATCTGAAAGTAAGGAAAATAATGCATTGTGGTTCTGTCGTATCTATTCACAAATGTGGCTGATCTTTAGCAGTTTGAACTTTGAGGGTTTTCCAGTATTTTTCCAACATGTAAATAGAACTTTTAGTTCATTTTATGCAATTAAAGTGATTAGAAAGTTCAACAGTGAAAATGAGTCCATTTTTAGTGTGGAGCCTTAGACAAAAATCTTAAAATCAAAAACATCAAAGTTCTTTTAACCTCTTTTTGTGTAATTAAAACTTCATTGTTAGAGTGCTTGTTCATGCAAAAAAATTTTAGAAGAAAATCAGTATATGTTCCCTATTTAATAACAGAAAGCCACATCTTGATAAAGTAGCACAAAGTGCAGCATTGTCTGCATGTGGTGGACAAAGCTGTGCTCTGAGGAACAGCAGGCCCAGGATATATTACAGTTTGCCACTACTTATATGTTATTTAACCTAAAATATCCTATGCATCTGAAGAAACTATGGTGTGAGACATCATGTGAATTATTTTAGGCTCCTTGCCTAGTTGGTGGCAAACTGTAATATATCCTGGGCCTGCTGTTCCTCAGAGCACAGCTTTGTCCACCACATGCAGACAATGCTGCACTTTGTGCTACTTTATCAAGATGTGGCTTTCTGTTATTAAATAGGGAACATATACTGATTTTCTTCTAAAATTTTTTTGCATGAACAAGCACTCTAACAATGAAGTTTTAATTACACAAAAAGAGGTTAAAAGAATTTTTAAAAGATAGTACAGGATTCTAAATGTTTAACTGACTCCCATAAAATGAAACGCATTTTTTAAGAGGACTGGTAACTTGTCAGAGACATACAACAGATTTATTTATTAAGCTAAGAAAATAGGTGAACAATGCTGCAAGATCATTAAAAAGCAGATATCTCTTAGACATACTGATCTCATTTGTCTTAGATTTACATGCAAGAGTTGAATTGCTGGATCATATGGTATAATGGTTCTATTTTTAATTTTCTAAGGAACTCCTGACTATTTTCTACAATGATTGTACTAACTTACATTCTGGCTAACAGTCCCTTTTGAAAAATTTACCCTTTTTTCCACATCCTCTACAAACTTGTTATCATTCATTTTTTTTGATAATGGCCATTTTAACAGGTGTGAGGTGATAGCTCATTGTGGTTTTAATTTGCATTTCCTTGATTATTAGTGATGCTGGATATTTTTTCATATACCTCTTGGCCTTTTGCGTGTTTTCTTTTGAAAAATGTCTATTCAGGTCCTTTGCCCATTTTTTAATCAGGTTATTTGTTTTCTAACAATAAAGAAGTGTTTCATTTCCTTAAAAAAAAAAAAAAAAAAAGATAGTACAGGATTCTAGGGTATAAGACATGAAACTAGTAAACTCTGATGGCAAAAGAATGCAGAAGTATCAGAGGTAACATGTTATAATAGCATTAAATAACTTCTAAAAATGAAACATAACACATTTTTATTATAAAACATTTTGAAAATATACATTAAAAATGAAAGGTGAAATGAAAAATACTGGCAATTTTATGTTTGAGAATGGCCTGAGGCTACTGACCAGAGATCAGCTAGAAAAGATAGCCAGGTCTTTTATGGATCTTATAAGTGCCGCTATTTACATTTGAAGAATTTATCTGCCAATTTATCTTCTTTATTAATGTAATGGCAATGTGATCACACCATATATAGGTTGCTGGTACAAATCTCAGTCCATGAACTCACTGTTTTTCTATAAGGACTTTTTATTTCCAACCTCCATCTACCACAAATTTAATTTCAGACAATTTGGCTTTTCATTGTATTTTTCTGAGGTTGTTGCTAAATAAAGGTGGAGGGTAGTCAATCTCTGCTTTTACTCTTAGCCCCAGGCAACCACTGACCTGTTTTCTGTCCCTACATATTTGTGATTTCTGGAAATCTGTTATAAATAGAATAATATAATATGTAATTTATTGTGACTGGCTTTTTTCACTTAACAATGTTTTTGAGGTCCATCCCTGTTGTAGCATGTATCATTACTTCATTCCTTCTTATTGCTGAATAGTATTCCATTGTATGGATAGGCCGCATTTTGTTTACTTGTTCTTCAGTTCATGGACACTTGGGTTGTTTCCACCTTTTTGTTATTATGAATAATGCTGCTATGCACTTCTCATTGTGGTTTTAATTTGCACTTTTCTGATAATGATGATGTTGAGCATCTTTTCATGTGTGTATTAGACATTCGTATGTCTTCTACAGAGAACTCTATTCAAAACTTCTGCATTTTATTTTAGTTGAGAGTTTTAATATTCTTATTGAATTATTAGATTTCTATTCTGGATATAAATTCTTTATCAGATATATAATTTATAATTATTTTTTTCCCAATCTCTGGAATATCTTTCCATTTTCTTATTGGCATATCTGACAAGTATATTTTTAACTTTTATGAAGTCTAATTGATTAATTTTTTTCTTTTCTGGGGTATGGTTTTAATGTTACATCTAAGAAATTTTTACCACAAGATAATACAGGTTCTCTTCTATGATTTTTCCTAGAGCTTTAGTGATTTAGTTTGTACATTTCAGTCTGTGAGTCATTTTCTTTCAACCTAGTTTCATGTTTGAATATAAACCATTTTTCTTATGGACAGCATAGAGCTTAATCTTGCTTTTTTAAAATCACAGTCTGATAAGCCCTATCATTTGATTAGAGTTTTTAGTTCATTCACATTTGGTACAATGATTGATATGGTTGGATTTATGTCTCTCATGTTGTTACTTGTTTTCTGTATGATTCATTTTTTCTTTGTCTCCACGTTCCTCCTTTACTGCCTTCTTTTGAATTTTGTACAGATATTTTTAGTGCACCATAATAATGACATCATGAGTTTTTAAACTCTATTTTAAAAATTATTTTCTTAGTGGTTGCTCAAGGGATTGCAATATGTATATTAGTTTATCACAATATTGTTCAGATTAATACCAAAATTATTCCAGTTAAATATAAAATAGTAATTTCACTTCAATACAGCTCCATGTCACCCTCCTCCTCTGTGCTATTGTCATATATACTACATATAAAATTTATAAGCCTAGCAATATAGTTTTATAATTATATTTTTATGTAATCATGCATTTTTTTAAAGGAGTTAGAAAAAATGTGAAAATATATTTTATACAGTTTTTTTATATATCTGAATATATTTACCATTTCCTTTGCTCTTTAGTATTTCTGTGGATATGAGGTACCATCTGGTGTCTTTTTCTTTCAGCAGGTCTGTAGTGAATTCTTTTAATCTCTTTAATTCTGAAATGTCTTTATCACCTTCATTTTTGAAGAACAGCTTTACTGGATATAAAATTCTTGGCTGACAATTTTATTTTCTAGTCCATACTTTGAATATATCCTTCCACTGCCTTCTGACCACCATTCATTCTGATGGAAAATCAGCCATTAATCTTATTTTTGTTCCCCTGTGTACAATGAGCGATTTTTCTCTTTCTGCTTTCAAGATTATGTCTTTGCATTTGTCTTTTAGCACTTTGGCTATATTGTGTCTAGGTATGAGTCACTTTGTGTTTGTTTATCATACTCAGGGTTCACTGAAATTTTTGGGTCTATAGATTAACGTATCTCATCAAATTTTGTGATTTTGCAGCCAAATATTTTTTCTGTACCTTTATTTCTCTCTCCTTTCCTTCTATAACTCTCATCACACTTATATCAGTACCCTTAAAGTTGTCCCAGAAGTCTGTGATGCTGTTTATTTAGTTTTTAAATCTTTGTTTTATTCTTCAAATTTGATAATATCTATTGATCTGTCATCAGATTCAGTTTTTCTTTCTTTTGCCATTTCAAATATGTGTCTGAGGCCATTTTGTGAATTTTTATTTCATTATTGTATTTTTCAACTCTAGAATACATTTAGCTCTTTTTTATTCTATTTCTCTTGATAATTCTGTTCTTGTGTAATTTTTATTATATTTTACTTTAATGCTTTAAATATAATGTATGTTAATTATTTGAACATATTTATAATAGCATCTTTGAGGTCTTTGCTAAATGTAACATCTCAGTCCACTCAGAGTACATCTTTATTCACTGCCTATTTTCCTGAGTATGGGTCTCATTTTTCTATTTCTTTGCATGTCTCATTTTTTTGGTTATCATTGAATACTAGACATTTTAGATACTATATTGTTGCAATTGTAGATTCTTCCTCCTGCCTGAAGGGTTTATTTATTTATTTAGTAACTTGCCTGGACTTAATATGTGGAATCCGATCTGTGTCAGATCTGATCTGTGTCCCCTTTGGTGTTCCATTATTCATTTCTCTGCTTAGTTATTGTTTTAAGTCTTATTAGTTAGAGTGGCTTCTCTAAGGGTCATCTCTGAATCTGCATAATTTAGTGGTCAGCCAATGCCTGGGCAGAGTATTTACTCAAGCACCTTGAACTCTTCAGGTTTCCACCCTCTATCTATGGCTCTGCATGTGGGTTGGAGTTGCCTCAACTCAGTCCCAACTCAGACTATACCTAAGGCCAGCAGAACTGCAGATTTTTTCCATTTATTGCTTACTACATTTTTTATGTATATTGTCAATGTCAATGGCTGTAGGTTTTCTCCCACCTCTTCAAATAAATTTAGCTTCATATAATGGCTGACTCTGAGAAAACAATCCTGATTTTAGGCATATTGATATTGGTCCTTATCTTTATATCCTTGTCACAAGTCAATTCAGTAGAGCCCTGAGACATGGAGATCTACATTTGTTTACCTGAGAGAACAGAATGTTCAAAAGTATGAAGGCAGGTAAATGAGTAGAATTCTAAGTATAAAGTCAGATGATCAGAAATGAGGCAATAAATATGATTTAGACATGTGGTTAGTATTAGAAAAATCTGGTGCCTATCTTACTATCTAAGCAGTAAAAATATTCCTTTTATTGTCATCTTCACTTCATCAATGAAATGAGTCTCCTGAAGTATTTTGTCATGAAGTTCTTTAGCAGAATTTGAGGTATTTGTGTTATGCAACACTAGATCACTTGAGAAGTGTTTGCTGTTTTTCTCTTCTGTCTGTTGGATCTATTGCTAGGGTTCCATTAATCTATAGACTCTTTCTATGTGTTACAAGGGTGTAAAGGTTTTGGTAGTGGTGTCTACAGCCGCTGTGTAGCAGGATGCCATTTTTATGGTATTTAGTAGGTATTCTCTAATGCTTTCAACTATGTGAGAGATAAAAGCACATTCTCTTCTCTGGTTGAGAATTTCAGGGATAAGTGATAAAGTGAAAGGAAATGTATAAGAGCATACTAATGTATACTTTCCTTGGTTGAGGCAACCCAGAATCTTTTTTGATGAAATTATTGTTTGCAAATATATTCAACAAACATCTTTTGAGCATTTAATATGTGCTGTGAAACAATATGATTAGAAGATCTTAGAGTCCCAATAATAACTGGAGGGACATACACATATATAAATAGGTGAATACAATGTTGCCAGTGCTTAGACATTCTCACATGTAACAAGTGCTAAAATGATACAGATATTAATTATGTGTTCAGTTTGGAGATCAAGGAAGGTTTTAGAGAGTGTTTAAGACTTAAGTTAATCATTGTAGGACAGGTTAACTAGATAAGAAAAGAGAAAAGTTTAACACATAAAAGATCATATGCAAAGCAAATTAGAATTTTCAAAGCAGCTGGTAACACTAAATAGGGGGAAGTCTGTGTCTGCTGGGTGGGTAATTAGAGGGGGGTACCATGTTACTGAAACTGCTGTCTAAAAGATGCCATGTCATTAATTGAGATCCAGTTGATTGTGGTTGCCTTTCCCTACAGGATTCTTACTGTTTTGAGTCTCTTATTCACCTATCATCTTCCTATTAGGAATGGGTGTTTGCAAATATACAATGCAAATTAGATTTTGGGCATAAATCAGTATTGTATAGGTAGAAGCTATTTAAACACTTTTCCCTAGAGCTGAATACCCCTGGATAAACTAGAGACCACAAACCTTAGAGGCAAAGAGCAACCCTGGAAGATTTGTCTATCATCACCTTGCTTTAGCTACCTAATCCAAGCAGCTGCTCCTAAAATTCTACCTGCTCTCTCCCTGAGCACTTTTTAAAGATGGTTTTTGACATACAGTCTCATCTTATATAATTTAACTCTATTAATGCCTGCTTTCACCCTAGCAATGGCTGTGCAAAGCCTATTAAAGCCCCTGGGAATGATCCGCCTCTTTCCGGTTCTACCCTACCCTACCAACTGTAGGTTCTACCCTACAGTCATGTGAGTTGTTACTCCAATTAGTGAGTTACCCTAATTAGCCATTCTGTATTTTTTTTTAAACCTTTGAGTCTTTTGTTATTTGGGTTGAAATATTTGTACCATAAGCTGCACAGAGAATCTGACTAAATTTTGTAATATTACTTAACACCAGTTATTCTTCTAAAGTCTGTTTTCTTTAAGTAGAAAATAACCATCTTTAAGAAACAGCAGGAACAGCAGGGGTTTGAGAATGGTGTAACTTCAATAAAGGTATAATTACTTTCATAAGTCTATTAGAGAGCAAGGCTTTAGGCTCCTTTTGTTAGATCACCGTTTATTAAGATTACACACCCAGTACTCCTAACATGCAAAGATCCACTAGCAAGTCTTTGTTTCATATGATTAAATTACTATAATATCAGGAATATAACCTCCTTGGTTATATTTACATTATATTTATAATTATACATTATATTTATAATTATATTATCTCTAATATTATACAATAACTTTGCTATGCAGGTCTCTGATAAATGAAGGAAACATTAATATAAAATATTTTATCACAAATTCTTATGAAATGTAAAATTTTGATGTAATTATTTCAACATCATAAATATAGCATTAAAGGTTTTTTTTTTTTTTTCCTGGCATTTCTCATGGTCTAGATTCCTGTTAATTCTCACAGTAAAGTGAAAACTTCCAAAGGACTTAAAGTAGTTTTCAACCCTTTACAGTAATAATAAGTTTTGCAGTTTTCACTCAGTCTGCTTCTTAAGTCAGCTCTAGTAATAAGAATTTTCTAGTATTTCTAAATCAGGCTTTTAAAAGAGATTATGCTTTGCTCAATGATGCAACATGATGCTCCCATGCTGTGAAGCCTATCATGCACTACATAAATTATTACTGGTATTCAAATGAAAGCTTATGATTCAGATTTGTAAAACCAAGCCTCTAGCTGGAAGCTGCCAGTTTGGCAACATAGAAGCCAATTGTTTAAGCTGAAATCTTGTTTTCTTAGCTCTAGGGCCGTGATGTATCCATAAGAGTTTCATTTTAGTATTTTGATTTCCAAAATTTAAAACTCTGTTTTTACATTAAAATCAACATGGGAATAACTGTGTTGTAGCTGTGTCTATAATAAGTCATACTGGCCTATAAAAGGAGATGTTTATAGGGGCCTGCTTCTTGGGGTTTAGTTTTTCAGGCATTAATGTAAATATCTCATGTCCCTACTATAAAAATATTGGGTTTTTATTCTTTAGAAATATTCCTGCCAACGATTCCTTATCTATCAATGCTCAAGTGTTTTTAGTATGATGAAGAACCAAATGTTCTTCCAACTGATTTTTAGCAGTTTGGATATAGACATGATTTTCATATACATGTTCATATGCACTTGTCATCTTTTGAGATAAACACATATACACATATAGGCACATGTGCATAGCATGTGCAATATAGTTATTAATCAGCGTTAATAACTGCCTGTAATAAAGGCAGATGCAGATATCAGAAACTTCTCTTTCTCTCTCTTTTTTTTTTTTTGGTGGAGTTTAATTCATAGTACGAATCAGAAAAGACACAAAATTGAATGTCCACTCAATTTATTGTGCATATTTTCTAGCATTGAGATTTACATTTAAGATTAAATACCAACTTAACTAGTAGCTCTTAACAAAGTTTCATAACATATTCATGTTTTAAGTAAGTTGTAGAGTGAGTACCGAATAATTTGATTCTAAGAAAGTTAAAGTACCTAGATTTTTTAAGTAAGAAATAAATTTGAATGGATTAAAGGATAATCCCTATAACATCACTCTCACTCAGGGAATTCTAAAGACCAAAAAAAAAAAAACAAAAAAAAACTTATCAATAGGCTATAAGTTTTCTTTTACATTTTTAATAAGGTTTTCTTAATTTTTTCTTCAGACAGATCTTATAAATCTTTTGCTTTTGTTATTTCTAAGTATCTTAGTTTTTTGTTGCTGTTGGGAAATGAAAGATATTCAGTTACCTTGTAATGCTTCTTAAGTTGGGTGCTGGATACATAGATGATTTTTTTTTATATGTCTAAATTTTTTTTTATATGTCTAAAAATTTCTTTTTTATATGTCTAAAATACTTCAAAATAAAATTTTAAATATCTGTATTGCCTTCCTATCACATGCAGAATAAAACTCAAACTCCTAACAAATGATACATCTTCTACCTTTCTGACTCCCCTTACCCTTCTTCCTTTGCTCATTCCACTCCAGTCAGGCTAATGACTTGACTGTTTTTTTAATGTACTAAATTCTTTGCATTTGCTGCTGCTTCTATTTATTAATAGAATTTTCTTTCCACATGGCTCACGTTGTAAGAGTTTGACCCACATCTCTGCTTCAGTATCAATTGCTCATAAAAGCATTTAGTGACTTTCCTCTCTGAAATAGCTCATTGTCTGCCCACTGCCCTCTGCCCTCTGTCTCCTTTATAATTATTTCCTTTCATTGCACTTATCACTACCTGATACTATACTACATGGTTGGTTGTTTGTTTATTTGTTTATTGCCTATCTCCACTAGCCTGTTGATCTCCAATATGGCAGGGACCTTATCTTTCTTGTTCACTGTGACCCAGTTCGTAGAATGGAACCTTGTGTATAGAAAGGAGGGGAGAGTTGGTGTCACCAGCCACAGCAGAATGGACACATGCCAGTACTAAGATAAGACACGTGAAAGAAAAATGTTTCCTACTTTCCTATAAAATTAGTGGAGTAGGAAAAAATAAAAATGTAGCATATGCCCATAGTCTTAGAGATGATAAAAAGTAAATGATTCAGTCTCTTTTTTTCTTGTTGTGGGGTAAAGAAAGACAGTTACGTTTCAGAAAAGCCTGGGCCCCTCAGCCTGTGGAGATTCTATAGTATTGCCTGGATGATACTTTCTTATTCATTAGTGTTCTGTTTGGTGTGTTGAGGGATATGATTTCAAATATGTGGCATCTCTTGTAGATCTTTTGCAAATGTGTCATTGTGTAGGTTTCCTACTGGCCCCTGGCATCATGCCAGATCACCTTTGTATATTAGGCTAATGGACATGTTGCTTTTTGTATTTCTTTGGTTTGTATGTTGTTTTTTATTTGTTTCCTCCTGAATAATTTTTATTTCTTTTTGTTAAATTTCAAAGTATTACAGAGTACACATGTTTTTAGTTACATGGATCGCTTTTGTAATGTTTGAGTCATGGTTAAAAGTGTGCCTGTCACCCAGATAGTGCTCATTGTACCCATTAGGTAGGTTTTCTCCCATCCCCTCCTTCCCCCTCCCTGCTGCTTGATTTCCATTGAGTTTTACTTGCCTCTATGCACATTTGTGTTCATCATTTAGTTCCAATTTAACAGCAAGTACATGTCGTGTTTGTTTTTCCATTCTTTAGAGACTTCACTTAGGATAATGGTCCCCAGTTCCATCCATATTGTTGCAAAAGAGATTAAGTCATCCTTCTCTATGGTTGAGTAGTATTCTACGGTACACATATACCACATTTTGTTAATCCACTCATGAATTGATGGGCATTTGGGGTTGATTCCACATCTTTGCAGTTGTGAACTGTGATGAAATAAACATTAAGGTGAAGATATCTTTTTGATAAAATGATGACTTTCCTTTGAGTAAATACCCAGTAGTGGAATTGCTGGATCAAATGGTGGGTCTACTTTTAGTTCTTTGAGGAATTTCCATACTGTTTTCCATAGAGGTTATACTAATTTTCAGTCCCATCAAAAGTGCATAAGTTTTCCTTTGTCTCTGCATCCATGTTAGCATATATTGTTTTTGGCCTTTTTAGTAAAAGGCAGTCTGACTGGGATAAGCCATTCTGACTGTGGTTTTAACTTGCATTTCCCTGATGATTTGTGACATTGAGCATTTTTTCATATGTTTCTTGGCCATTTGGCTATCATCTTTTGGAAGCTTCTGCTCATATCTTTCACCCACTTTTTAATGGGGTTGTTTGAATTTTTCTTGCTGATTTATTTGAGTTCTTTATAGATTCTGGTTATTAGCCCTTTATCAGTTGCATAGGTTGCGAATATTTTCTCCCATTCTGTAGGTTGTCTGTTTGCTCTGTTATTTCCCTTGGTTGTGCAGAAGCTTTTTAATTTAATCAAGTCCCATTTATTTATTTTTGTTGTTGCTGTGATTGCCATTAGGGTCTTCATAAATTCTTTCTCTAGGCTGATATCTAGAAGAGTTTTTCCAACATTTTCTTTCCAACATTTTCTTCTGGAATTCTTATGGTTTCATGCCTTACATTTAAGTCTTTTATCCATCTTGAATTAATTTTTGTGAGTGGTGAGGTTTATTGACCCTGTTTCATTCTTCATGTGGTATCCAATTTTTCTAGCACCATTTATTGCATACAGATTCTTTTCCCAGTGTATATTATTGCCTGCTTTGTCAGAGGTCAGTTTGCTGTACAAGGATGGTTTTATGTCTGGGTTCTCTGTTCTGTTACATTGGTCTATGTCTTTATTTTTGTGCTGATACCATGCTGTTTTGATTACTATAGCCTTGTAGTAGTGTGAAGTCTGGTAATGTGATGCCTCCCAATTTGTTCCTTTTGCTTAAGATTGCCTTGGCTATTTGGGCTCTTCACTGGTTCCAAATGAAGTATAGAATCATTTTTTCTAGGTCTGTGAAATATGATGTTGGTATTTTGATGGGGATTGCACTGGTGGTACTTGTGAGTAAAAATCAACCACACCCGGTATGATTGAGTCAGTAAATCCTGTAGAGAGCATGCAAATTGACCTCCCGGTCGGTAGGTGGTACTTGCTAGAAGACACAAGTCGAGTGTTGTTTTGGGCCCTGTGACTGGCTCTAGTCCCTCAAGAGAAGCACTTGAATGCAACAGATGGTGGGTTTGGGCTTGGAACTCCCAGGTGAGCCCTTACTCTCTGCCAAAACAGAGGCAGATGGGGGAGTATGGCTGGGTGGGGCTAGGTCGGGTGAGCTTTGCCTCAGGCTCCACAAGAGCTGGCAAGGTAGCTGTTTCGGCACAGGTCAAAGGTCTGTGCCCAGCTTCTGGGCAAAGTTGCCAGTGAGTGACTCAAGTAGTCCCGCCCTACCAGAAAGTCTGATTGTGGAGGTGGGGCCATCTGAGATCCACAGTCTGGATATCAGGAGTGGGTTTCACTCTTCTCTCCCATCCCCTGCTCCATGCTTTCCCTCTGACAGCTGCCAGCAGGCAGGAGCTCAAACTAGCTGAATTCCCCCCGGATTGTGATGTAGACTAGGGAGCTTCCTTCTCAGCTCTGGGCTGAGAGCATGGCCTTCCTGTGGGGGCAGCGGTGCTCCACGAGTTTGCTGCAGCTGGGACCCACACTTCACTATCCTCTAAGTTCTGCCCACACAGGCTCCCTCACCTCCTGAGACTAGGTCACAAGTCTCCCTTCTGTGCCCCCAAGTAACACGATTGATACCTGGGGGTACAGGATCTGGTCTTCAGGCCTGTCCTTGGGTACCTGAAGATCAATCCCTGACCATGCCAGGGAGAAGTGTGCTGGTCCCAAGTTGCCTATGAGGTGCTCAAGCAAGTTTGAGGGCCCTTTGCTTCAGAGTGTGCCCTGCTGTGATGGAGCTGCCATGTAAGCAGGACCAGGGAGGGCCAGTGAGTAGGCAGCTCATAGTCTGAGCTCCCCTCAATCTCTTTAGGACCTTAAGACAAAAGGTTTGAGCCCCACTATCTGCGGAAGCCTCAGTGTGGTGGCTCAATTGTCTCCCTCAGAAGCCGTGGGTGGGGAAGGGGAAGGGGAGAAATAGAATGTGCCTGGAGGGAAGTCCATGCTCTGGTCATCTGTGTCCCTCCCTCTCAAAGTCAGCCTGTCCAGAATGTCCAGGCTCTGGAGTCATACAGATTCCTCAGGACCCCCTGGACCCCTGTGCCTCCTGCAGTCTGGGCCGGAGTTGGGAAATGTTTGTGTGGGAATGAGCAAAACAAAACCTGAGAAGTTGAAGCCCCCTGGAGAGGACAAAGGTGCACAGTGGGTAGTGAAGCAGTATGGCGCCTGCCATCTCAGCTCTGGTCTGTGGTGATGGGAAGTGCCTCAGTGGGGCTGGGAACCTGGTGCTTTGTTCACAAGAAGCCCTCAGCTCACAGGTGGCAGCAGCTTTTGGGTTTGTGGGGGTAGAATGTCTCTCCAGCACCTCAGGAACCTGCTGACTATCAGAGATGTGAGGGATGGAGAAACACGCTCCACCTACCCTTTTCGCTGAACTCCAAGCCTCTCGGGCGTTTATCTCTGCTGATATTTTGCTCCTCCTTCTTGTTCAGCTCCCCAATATCTTCCCATGGAGTCTCTTGTAGGTTCTGGACCTTTCTCTCAGAATTACACCTGATCTATGTTTGTGTATTTTTTCTCTTTCATCTAAAAGTTTTCTTTGTTACTGAGAAGCTCTGGAAACTGGTGTCTCTGGTCAGCCTTCTTGAATCTCTGTAGTTTATGTGTTGTTTTAAGGTTTTAAAGGTGAAAACAGCTTTCACGCATCCTGAAGCCTTATCTATACAGGCATATTCAAATGGTTTTCTGCAATGATCTGTAAGCTGGGGGCATACTTGCATAGCCAATCAAGTATTAGCCCTTTCCCCCCAGCAAAAGGGAAAGTTGGGAGGGGATTAAATCAGATTAGGGTTCAAATAAATGAGGTGATAGAGCAGCTGGCCGTGCTGTCAGGCAAAGCTACTCTCTTATGTGGCTAAGAATGAGCCTTCAATAACCAGTTATGTTAATCAGACACCTGCTATAAACAATATGTTCATGGGAAAGTTAATAAAAAGTACCAGGCCAGGGTCTGTTATGAGTCAGCAGAAATGGACTGTTTAATCAGAGAAAATGTTTAAATATTTAAAAGGAGCATTATTCTTATTGTTAAAATAAAACAGAATGATGACTGGTATGCAGTCTCCTCTGAGGAGCCTACTTCTATTAGTGCTGCATATTATGAATTTTTAAAGCTGGTGTCTGCCAGCTTAAAACCAAGAAATTATTGCATATTTATAACAGTTTCTGATGACAAATTAAAATATAGGTTTATTTTACCAGTACATCTAGTAAATTTCTAGTCTACTGTAAGCACTTGGTCATTATCTTACGCCCTTTTGCATGCTCAGGATTAGCACATTTAAAGAAGGTTAATAAATATTTGTTAAAGGGAAGAAAGGAGGGAGAAAGAAGGAAGGGGTAGAGAGAAAGAGAGAGAGGGAGAAAGGCAGGAAAGAATGTAGGAAGGAAAGAAGGAAGCAAACACTGAGTGAAGATTATAATATTTTTGAATTTTTGTTTAGGGTAAAACAGAGTTTACTAAAATAGAGAAAAATCTCTTCCCAAATGTCTATTTTGTTACCATCTTTTCTTGCCACTTAAAATGAGTCAGAGAGTAGTTTACTCAGAGTGGGCATATCACACAGATCCCTAAGAGGTGAAACTAATGTTACTTCCTAAGAGGTGACTTTATTCATGTTACTATATATAACAAGGACAAAGAACTAAATAGTTCTTCATAAAATCTTACCGTGTAGTAAATTTATTGTATTGACACAAAGTTGTAACTTACTCTATCATTAATGCTCCTGAGTACTTTTCCTCTTGAATTCCAGTATTGTCGATTTATATTGAATAGACACATGATGTGTGGAAGTTTTTCTTAGGACTGTTTCTAAAATATCCTTGCAAATAAGTTCCAAATGTTTCTAGTCAGTCCATCACTCCTCAGAAAAGACATGTGATAATAGTATATATAGCACATAAAGCAAAGTAGCCCATACATTTTTAGGAATCTGTGCCTCTTCTATTTCTCTACCTGAAGACTTTTATAGTTTAAAATAGACTATGATGTTAACTGATTTATTACAAATGAATGTGTATGTGTATGCATGTGTCTGAGTGTGCGTGTAGACAACACAATTGCCAGATCTTCATTGAATAAGTTGTTAGCATTTTCCTCATTCTTTTTTTTTTTTTTTTGTTGTTGTTGTTGTTGTTGAGACAGAGTCTCACTTTGTTGCCAGGCTAGAGTGAGTGCCGTGGCGTCAGCTTAGCTCACAGCAACCTCAGACTCCTCGGCTTAAGCGATCCTACTGCCTCAGCCTCCCAAGTAGCTGGGACTACAGGCATGTGCCACTATGCCCGGCTAATTTTTTTATATAGATTTTTAGTTGTCCATATAATGTCTTTCTATTTTTAGTAGAGACGGGGTCTCGCTCAGGCTGGTCTCGAACTCCTGACCTTGAGCGATCCACCCGCCTCGGCCTCCCAGAGTGCTAGGATTACAGGCGTGAGCCACCGCGCCCGGCCTCTTTTTACCTGGAAATAAATCTCTCTGATTTTCTTACCCAAATTAGGCCCCAGAAGGAACCTATCAGTGGTAAAGTACAATGTTAAGAGAAATTAGGTGAATTTAATTTAGAATTTAGGATTTCATTTAAATTTCCAATTTTTTTTTTTTTTTTGCAATGATACTCTCTCAGGACTAAGATACCTCAAAATTACTTTTGTTGTTTCAATAATTTACTCAGTCCATTTGTCTATTCTATATCCTCTCTTGGATAGAGCTTGTTTTCTTGGTTGTTCCTATGGATACATACAGTTTTCTATACCATTCACTCATTCAGCAAATATTTATTGAGCATCCTATATGCTATTCTAAGTTCCATGGGCATAATATGAATAAAGCAAATTTCCTGCCCTCTTGGAGCTTACATTGTACTGTAAGAGGATATATATATAAAAAATATATTTACATATAAATATATATGTTTATATAATATACAAATTTATATTATATATTTATTTATATAAATATTATGATATTTAATTATATTTTATTTATATTATTAATATATAATAAACATATATAAAGATATAACATATATTATATAAATATATAAATATAAAATCAGTGATAAGTGGTATGAAGAAAACTAAAGAAGCAAGGTAAGAAGATGGAGAGTAAGATGAGGACTTTTTTATATGGAGTGGTCAGGAAAATCCTTTTGAATAAGGTGGTATTTTAACAGGCACCACAAGGAAGTGAGGGAGGGAACCATGCAGATGACTGTGGGAAGGATCAACTCTCTAAGGCAGGAGTAGATATCAAGACACAGCAAGGAAGCCAGTGTAGCTGGAGCAGAGCTATCTAGGCAGAGTGGAAGGAAATGAAAGTAGAGCAGTCATCAATGACTAGATCATAGAAGACCTTGGAGGCTGCATTAAACACTTTGGATTTTATTGTAAATGTGATAGACAGACTTTATTTGATTTATGTTGCAAAACAGTTGCCATGGCTGGTGTGTGAATGGATGGGGCACAAAAGCCGAAGCAAGGAGATTGGTTAGGAAGCTATTGCCCTGGGGTCCCAATGAGAGAGGGTGAAAGCTGGAACAAGGGGGCTTACAGTAGGGGATGATGAGAATAGTTAGATTCAGAAACATCTCAAGTGGAGCATTTCATAACCTTTTAGAGTCCTTACAACTAAAAACTGGCCTATGTCAGAGATGTTCCTGTAGAGCTGTAGACTTATGGTAATAGTGTAAATCTTTATTCAGAATGTAACAAAATCCCTATAGCATGTTTTCTGGCCTGTAGGAAAACACTGTTGGTCAATGCCAATCAAAGTCTGAGATGGAATGAGATCTTCATGGTTTCATGAGAAGAATATGTCACTTACCAACCAAGGCAAGTGAAATAAATATAAAAACTCAAAACCAGAACATTTGGAATGAAGAAACCTTTCTTTTACAGTGTATTCTTCCTTCTCCAGTAATATTTGCTTTTAACAATAAATCTTGCTCATTACATATTATGATTGTGCTTAATTTCTCTTTAATTTTGAGTTGTTGTTACTTTTTCCATAATTAAAAAATATATTATTTAAGGTGGCCCTTTTAGTGCAGCAGAATAAAAATGAATACTTTTACTTCTAACACAAGAAATTCATTCCTCTTCATGCTCTTGTAAGATTCGTCCTAAGCAGAATGCCACGCTCACTTCCAAGAGCTTCCATGGTGCAATATACTCTGCCTGTCAGGTTATCTGATGGGCAGAAGTGCAGGCTGAGGGTCTAAACTACCTAAGACAAAACTGGGATGTAAGAAAGTTGTCTTGGGGACTCCCCTATCAACTTTTGTTCTCTTATGCTCATTTTCTCTACCCAGAATCCTCATTTCTATTTTCTGTTACCTGAATTCCTTGGGCTTTTTCTTTCCTAATTTACTCTTCTGCTTCAAGCATTTGATTCTCTCCTGACCCACTTCTTCAAGGCTTTCTGAGGTAATTGGTTAATTACCTTTTACCTCATTTTTTTCTGAGTTTGAGATAACTGACATCATTTAGTAATATCGGATAAGGCAGTGATGGGTAGATAATATTATCCTTGCCATATAGAAAATATGTAATTTTGTGGAACCCTTTAATGCCTTAACACAAAGGATTGATAAATGATGATCGATAGAATGTTGAGCAAGGAAGGCTTTTGACTTCTACATGGTGCCTCAGTTGAGAAAACTGAATATTCCATTTCAAAATGAAGATAACCTCTCATGCAGATATCCAAGCGACATAGTTAAGTAACTGCTACGAGCAAGATGACTAAGAAGAAATACTGGGTGGATTGATGATGTCAGAAAGAGGAAAGTGGTATTTTTTAAACATTCTCCTAGAAAATCACTAATTTTTTGTTCATATTGTTGTGTGGCTATGTTTATATTAACACAGCATGGCATAGAAGAAGCAAAGAGACCTGAATAAGGTAGAACTATGTTTTAATTCTTGTTCTACCACTAACTATTTATATAATCTTAGGTAAGTTTTTGTTTTGAACCTTATTAACTCTTGTATAAACTAGAATAATACCTACTGAGATTGACAGGTGCCTTATTCAGCTTAGGCTGTTTTTACAAAATACCATCAACTGGATGGCTTAAACAATAAACGTATATTTCTCACAGTTCTGGAAGCCCAGAAGTCCAAGATCAAAGGGCTGACAGATTAAGTGTCTGGTGAGGGCTCCCTTCCTGAATTGCAGATGGCTGCCTTCTTGCTGCTTCCTCACATGGCAGAGAGGAAAAGCTCTTATCTCTTCCTTTTCTTATAAGGACACTAATTCCATTCTGGAGGCTCCATTCTCATGACCCCATTTAAACCTAATTACCTCCCAAAGGCCCCACCTCCTAAATTAAATTGGGGGTCAGAATGTCAACATGAATGGGGGGACACAAACATTTAGTCCATAACTAGGGGAATACATATTATATGTAAAGCATAACTACAGGTTCCTAAATGTTAGTCACTTCACATTCTTTCTCCTTTCTATTTGGGGAGAGGACTTAACTATTAAATCTGCTTTGTTAAGTGTGGCCAGCCCCATGCTTAGTTTAGTTAGTTTGATGGGAATGATAATCATGATCTTTTTATAGTAAGTTGATATGGTGATTCCTTTCTTGGTTAGGCATCGCTATTATAATTTGGTTCTTGCTGAGATCAGACAGGAAAGTATTTTGGCATGTTACAAGAATTCCCCTTGCTGTGCTGATCTATTTATATAAATGTTCTGTGAATTAACTTATGTGTAATTACTTTTTCTGAGCAGTTGTAAAAATAAATAATGGAATCAATTATTTGCAAATTTTTATAATAAATGATTTCCTTAAAATTGAATATAACATTTAGCAATAGGCAAAACATACAGGAAACAACAAAAATAAAAATTATGACAAGATGATTTTTTTCTGGATATTAATTCTTTGCACTTACAGTTTACATGTTTACTGCCATAAAAATATTTTTCATGAACTTTCCTAGTTCCAGTGTTTACAAATGTGTTCAATCATCAAAAAAATCAGCTTGTTTTAGTTCTATTCAGAGCATTTTGTCATTATAATATTATTTAATTATTTATAAATTAAACATGGATTAGTCTCTCATGATGATTACATAGAGAAGTAGGTTTCATTTTGTCTAAATTAAATTTTCACTTACGTAGTGCAAGCAGGCTACAAACTATTTGAGGAGGAGCCATTTTTTCATATTTGTGTAGCTCTTTGAAATTTGTCACAGTGAAAAAAAGCTTTTTTGATGATATAAATAATATATCCTTGTAAAATTAAAAAAAATTTCAATGCTCTTCTTTCTTATATTCTCTTCATATGCAGATGAAAGTATATATTTATGGCCATTACTTATTAGCCAGTCTGGAATCATATTATATTCATTTCTATAAATCTTTTTTTACTGAGGAATATATTTTCAGGGTCCTCTACCCTTTGTAAGGTCTTCATGATATTCATGATATGGATACACCTGTTTATTCAGTCATCCCCCAGTTGATAAAAATTTGTTTTGCTTATAGTTTGGGGCTACTAAAACATCATTTTGTATTGGTGCTTCTATTTCTATAAGACAGCTTTCAAAGAGTAATATTGTGGGATTAAAGTATATAAATATTCTAAATTTTGATTGATATTTACAGAATGATTATCAAGAAAGACTAACAATTCAAATTCCACAGCAAAATTCGGGCACAACATTTTTTTTCTAGATGGCCAGTGGAAGGTGTAATTGCCAATTTGATGTATGAAATTATTTACCCTTGCTTTAATTTATATTTCTCTATTTGTGATATTTAGTTGGTCTTCATATTTATGTTGGTCTTCTATGAATTGGCCTGTTTATAATTTTTGTCTATTTTTCTATCTTGTCTTTTATTTGTTTTAATGTGCCTTTTACTCTATTGTATATATTAATTCTTTAACTTGTCATATATTTTACAACCATTTACTAGTCATTTATGTTATCTTTTGTGATATAAAATCTTTATATTTCTATGAAAGCAGTGTATATTTACACCTTTATTTTATCTTGGTTAAAAAAGTTTTCCAAACTCTAAGTTACAAATAGAGCCTACTAATGTTTTCCTCTAAAATTATATTTTATATATGTTTAATACATCTGGAATTTACATGTGAATGTGGCATGAGGAGGGGTACAACTTTATTTTCTTCCAGATGGATATATACTTATATCAACATCATTTACTAACTATCTTTTGACCACAAAGTGAAAATACTTTTCTGCATATTAAATTTTCATATGTGCTTAGATCTACTTAAGGGCCCTTTATTCTGTTATTGATCTGTGAATCTATTGTATTAAAGTTTTTATTAGGAATGACTGTTTGATTCAATCTATTGCCAGTTTAACTATTGACCACATGATTTTTGTTTTAATGTTTTGATTTAATACATTTTATTAATAAATTTATTGGCATTTTAATGACTTTCCTGGAATAAACATACCTTTTTAATAGTGAGAATCCTGCTAGATTCTATTTGGTAATATTTTATTTAGAATGTTTTATCTACTTTCATAAATAAGACTAATTTGTGATATTTTGGAGCAGCTTCATCAAGTTTTACAGTTAAGGTCATATTGCTTTTATAAAATAAAGATTTTTCTGTCATGCTCTATTATGATTCAGGAAAGACTTATTCTTTAAAGGTTAGGTAAAACTTAGGTAAGAACATTTGGTCCAGGTGCGTCTTTAAAGTGGCATTAATAGTGATCATTGATCACTATTTCAATTGATTTTACAGTAATTGTTTATTTAAATTTCCAATTTTTGGATTAATAGTGGTAATTTATATTAGTTTTAGGAAATTATGGATTTCCTTTAGGTTTATGTATGTTACAAATTGTTTTTAATGTTGTCATATAATTTATTTCAATATTTTCTCAACAAATGGTATGTCTCTTTTCTCATTCTTACTGTCTTAAATATCTGCTTTCCCTTTTTCTTTGAAAGCTTACAGGGATTTTCTATGTTATTAGTCATTTCAAACCAGGAGAGTTTGAATTTATACTTTTTGTTTTCTTTTGCCTTAATATCAGCTTTTATCATTACTAATTTTATCTTTTGCTTATTTTATTATTTTAAATTTAAAGATAAGTTAAGTTCCTTGATTTGTAGTTTTTTCCCTTAATGAGGGAACACAAAGCTATAAATTTGATCTAACTATAGCTTTAGTTGTCCAAATTGTTCTTATGTGAAGTATTCCTTTATCACTCCTCTCTAGTAGTGTATAATTTCAGTTTCTTTATGTTAAATATTTCTTTAATGAAGTATAAATTACATACTCTAAAGAGCACAAATCTTCAGTATACAGCTATATGAATTTTACATACGTACACCTGTGTCACCAACATCCAGATCAACATATAGAACATTTGCATTGCCTCCAAAAGATTTTCTTATGCCTCCTCTCAATTAGTACACCACCCCAAGAGATAAGGACCAAACTAACTCGTATCATCATAGACTAATTTGACAGCTTCATATAAGTGGAATCATATAGCATGAATGTACTCTTTTGTGTCTGACTTTCTTCACTTTTAACATCTGTGGGAGTCATCTATGTTGTGTGTAACAGTATTTCATTTTTTTAAAAAGTATTGATTGATCCTCATCATATGAATCTATCATAAATTATTCATTCTCTTGTTGATAGGCATTTGGTTTATTTCCTGGTCAGGATTATTAAACATAAAGTTGTTATGAACATTCTTGTATATATCTTTTGGTGGACATATGCACTCATTTCTTTAGGGTATAAGCTTAGGAGTAGAATTCTGGATTGACCCAAGGGTTACTTTAGGGTGTGTGTGTGTGTGTGTCTGTTTCTTTTCCGGGCACACAACCTTCATTTCAGCCTTGGTTAAAACATTGACTCTTGCTAAAGGTTTGATTTTTCTATTAATACTCGCCTCTTTGTTACCAACTGTGACACTAATAGGGCTTAATTTCTCTTCACAATTCTTATAGACATGTTTCTGGGACAACTGAAAAAATCTTGTGAGACTGGAGGAGTTAATTAGGGTTGGCAAACTTTTCACTGAACATTGCAAATTAGTTACTTCAGCTATTTTGTATTTCAAGGTGGGATCTGATTTTATTTCATTTTATTTTTTTTTACAAAGCTAATTTATTATTTCAAAATATTAAGGGGGTACAAATGATTTTGTTACATAGTTACCTTTTATAATGTTTAAGTTGGGGCTTTTAGAGTGCCCATCTCCTGAATAGTGTTCATTGTACCTGATACATAGGTTTTTATCCCTTCCTTCCTCCTCCCCTGCTTCTTGATTTTCAATGGCCTTTACATCTCTTTCTGACTGTGTGTGCCCATCAATTAGCTCCCAATTATTAGAGAGTGTATGTGTGTTTTTAATTTCTAAGTAGTTATTTTAATTCATCTTTATATATATATTTTTTTTAATGTCACTATTTTGAATTTTATTGCTTTTGCAATTTTATTTTTAACATGTAAAACTGTTTTGCTTTCATGGTTGTTTGCAAGTAATAAAGAATCTTTTAGGCCTTATAAAAAAGGGGATATATATATAGAGAGAGAGATAATATATAAACATATATCTTTTTTTTTTTTATTTTTTTTATTTTATTTCATCTTGTTATGGGGGATACAGAATTTCAGGTTACATATGTTGCTCCTGTTCCGCCTTTCCCCCAAGCCAGAGCTCCAGACGTGTCTGTTCCCCCAGGTCGTGCGCACAGAATGGGAAAAAATTTTTGCATACTACACATCAGATAAAGGACTGATAACAAGAATCTATTTAGAACTCAGGAAAATCAGCAAGAAAAAATCAAGTAACCCTATCAAAAAGTGGGCAAATGACATGAATAGAAACTTCTCGAAAGAAGATATAAGAATGGCTAACAAACATATGAAAAAATGCTCAACATCCCTAATCATCAGAGAAATGCAAATCAAAACCACAATGAGATATCACTTAACCCCAGTGAGAATGGCCTTTATCAAAAAAACCCAAAACAACACATGTTGGCGTGGGTGCGGAGAGACAGGAACACTCCTACATTGCTGGTGGGACTGCAAACTAGTGCAACCCCTGTGGAAAGCATTATGGAAGTATCTTAAACAGATTCAAGTAGACCTGCCATTTGACCCAGCAATCCCATTACTGGGCATATACCCAAAGGAAAAAAAGTCATTCTTTAACAAGGACACATGTACCCGAATGTTTATAGCAGCACAATTCACAATAGCAAAGATGTGGAAGCAACCCAAATGCCCATCAATACATGATTGGATTAGTAAGCTGTGGTATATGTATACCATGGAATATTACTCAGCTATAAGGAATGATGAAGATACGACATCTCTATGGTTCTCCTGGAGAGAATTGGAACCCATTATATTAAGTGAAGTATCCCAAGAATGGAAAAACAAGCATCACATGTACTCACCAGAAAATTGGTTCCCCTGATCATCACCTAAATACACATCTGGGAACAACACCAATTGGATGTCAGACTGAGGTGGGGGGTGGGGGAGGGGATGGGGGTATGCCTACACAATGAGTGCATTGTGCACCGTTTGGGGAGTGGTAACACTTGAAGGTGCTGACTCGGGAAGGGGGGGTGGGGAAGGGAGGGATATATACCTACATCATCTTTATATTTTAAATTTCTAAGGTAATTGGATTATGTTCAGAAGATATGTAAAATATCAACTTTTTTTTTAAGAATTTTGAACATAGGGAAAAAATTATATCCAAGTTGGTTTATTTTTTTAAATTCAATTTTATTATGTCTTTGCTATTTTTTTTTTTTTTGGTCTATCAAATCTCTCTGGTTCCAAAAATGGGTAAAATCTCTTATTATTGAATTTTTTTATCAATATTTTATTAATCTTTCCTATAATTCTAAGAGTATTTAACTTATATATTTAGTTTCTGCATTGTTTGGTACATAGATTCATGGTTATTATATTTTCTTCATAAATTTTGTCCTTTACCTTTCTATTCTATCCCTATTTATTCTGTTTAGTGAGGTTAAGCCTAAGCGTCGCCATCTCTGAAATTAGTATTGCCACTCTGACTTTTATTATTTTTTACTTGACTATTTTTGTGCCCTAAACTTTATTTTCGGTATTTCTTTATTGCTTTTTAATTTTTTTTTAATAAATCAATCAATTGGGTCAAGCTTTTTATATAACTTATTTCCTCCTTTCCCTTGTTCTTGTTGTTTGTTGGCTCGATCAAGACTTATTTTTTTTTCTTTTTATCCATGGTAACTGACATCTTCCACTGCAATGTTCTATTCAATCAATTTTAATGACCTTTTTCTATGTAGTCATAATTCAACATATATGGGAGTGCAATTATGTATGAACAAGTTACTATTTCCAACAACTCTTTTCAGTCTAGAATGCTTTTATTCTGCCCTCTTTCTGACTCTTTGGTTTTTCAGAGATAGTTAAGCATTTTTACTTGGAGATCATTTGATCTTCCCTTGCAGTATTAATATGCCTTTTCAAGAATTCTTATTTGGTACTTACTTTATGTATAATACCAGTCTCTTTCTCATTGTCTATTTTGATTTAAATTATCAATCAGTCAACCAGCTGTTCAATCAATTGATCAGTTGGTTCAACTATCCACCCATCAGTCTATCTATAAATATTGATGTAGATATACCACTGAGTGGTTATTGCTCACCACTGTCTATTCTAACTCTCCCTTTGTTTTTCCTCTATCTTGTGGATTTTCTTCTGATTCATTTTTTGTTGATCATCATCCTCAGATGGAATAAATGGGTAATGTGGTCTCAAAATTCTTGCATTTCCATAAATATATTTATTTTTATATTTTTATTTTTTTCTGATATGTGAACTATCCTCAACTGTGTATAAATGTATTGGATTATATTCCTTTCTCTTGGTGGTATGAGGATTTTATTCTGTCTTTTAACTTCGTATATCATTGATGACAAATCCAATGTCTGATTCTTTTTCCTTTTTAATTGCATGCTACAAACTGAATGTTTATGTCTCTCCAAAATTCATATGTTGTAATCCTTAGTGTGATAATGTATGGAGATGGGGCCCTTGGAAGGTAAGGTGTCATGAAGGTGTAGCCCTCATGATGGGATTAGTGTCCTTATAAGAAGAAACAGGAGAGAGCTTGCATTCTCTCTCTTTGCTCTCTGCCATGTAATGATACAGCTATAAGGCAAACATCTACAAACCAGGAAGCAGTTCCTCACTAGATATTGGATTTGCTGTTGACTTGATTTTGGATTCCCAGCCTTTGGAACCATAAGAAATAAACGTCTGTTGTTTATTCCACCCAGTCTATGGTATTTTTGTTATAGCAGCTGAGCTGACTGAGACATTGCATTTTTCAGTATAGAGTCATGTAAGATTTTTTTTTCCTTTATCTTTAAAGTTCAGGAATTTTACTAGGATATACCTATTTAGTGTCTTGTCTTACAGTCCTGATGTAAACCCTTTCAACTTGTATACTCGAGTTTGGATTAATTCAAGCAATTATTATTTCTATCACTTGATTAATTTACCCTTACTCCCTCAATTACCTTCTTCTTATAAAAACCTCTATTTTCTTGTTATAATTTGGGGGTGTGTTGATATGTTGCTTATCTTTGTAGATATTAACTCTTTTTCTAATTCTCTCTATAACTTGAATTATTTCCTCCTCTGTGTCTTCGTGGCTACTAAATCAGGCTCCAACAGTGACTATCCCCCTTTTTAGTTCATCCACTAAATTATTAAAGTAGAAAATAATATTTTTGTTATTGTTGTAAAAAGTCTTTTTTTGTCTTTAATTGTACTTAAGTTTTTTTTTTATCTTATTTTGTTCAGGTGCTTTTCTATCTCTATCATCTATTCTATTCTATTAGGAACCATCTGTTCTGAGTGTTATATTTCTCCTACCTGGCTCTCAGGTTCCTAGAGTATAGAGTTATTTTCCTTTGCGTACTTATGGTTCTTTATATCTTGGAAGCCGAGACCAGCTGACGGTTACTTTAAGCTGTGACAATCTGGATAGTAGTAGAGGAGGAGCTGCTTCCTGCCCTGTGAATTGGCAGGGACTGGCTGATGGTCACAGGAAAGGTACCTGGAAGAACTAGAACAACTCTGTCTGTTCTCTGGTGATCTCAACAGCAGAGGCTCTCTTACCCTCAGGTGTCAGAAGCTCTGGGCTCACCCATTGGCTTCCTTGTAAAACCCCCAGTGAAAAGGAGACTAGCATGTACTTTCTGGATTAGGCAGCCCTTTGTTTCCAAGTTTTTGTATCACTCCTGGTCCAAGCTCTGTCAGAATAAGGGGTGGTATTTTAACACTTGTCCCAAGACTCTCCACCTCAGCCTCCAGTGTTTTTCACAGCCTGGAGAAGTTCGGGTCTACTGTGCCCTGGACAAGCCCAGCTTTACTCACACTCTTTGGGCCCATTCAGTCTGGAGACAAAGCAAGTGCTCCAATCAGTTGGACTGGAGTGGGAGAGGAGGACCAGACTAATGGGTCCAAAGGGCCAATGTAGCCTGATTGATTTATTCAGGAATTGTTATCCTCATTTCCCAAATTGGAAAACTGAGGCACTGTTAAATTCAGTGTTTGTCTCAGTAACACCAAGTTAGTCCAGTGAAGGCTTTATGTTTTTGTTGTTGTTACAGATACTTTAGTTTATGCCTTGGAGAAAACTTAGTCAAATCATTGTCTGAAGGGTCAATTCACTTCAAAACTGCAACTAAATGACATTTAAATGTATTTTAACCTAAAACCTCTGACCCTTTCTGAGGGAACTTGAAAGATTCAAATATTTAAACTGAATTAAACAATTACCAAAAGTAGACTAATTTGTCTTTCTGTCTCTGAGAGGAAAATCTGTCACCTGTTATTCTCCAACTAAATAAACTGATTTAAGGCCTTGTGTAAAGAAGGGCTATGATCATGTACGCAAAGAACTGCTCATTAATAATTTGGTGAAAGTGTTGGTAAAAACTGGTTTTTATGGACCCAGGTGAGAAATCTCAGCCCAGAGTGGGTTAGCAAGCCACTCTGCCTTAGCTCTACTTTAGCACAGAGCTCAGGGAAGCTTGGGACCCTGAATAGTAGCTACCAGCGCAGAGGTGCCCAGCAAGAGAGGCTGGGGCACTTGAGAGAGTGCTGTTCTTATGGGGCATTTGGGATAGGAGCTGTGTCCCTGCTAAGTAACCAATGGAAATCAAACTCCCAACGAGGAGGCAAGGTGAAAGAGCATGAATGCATTTTGTCTACAGGTCCATGATATGTATTCTGGAGACTCTAATATAGTAAGGAAAAACTTTGAGGGAAGCATGTCTTGGAATCATTCAGATGGGATTGAGAGCAACTAGAATTTGTGCATTAATGCTAATGAGACTGTATTTCTGCTGACAGGTTAGTGACACCTGGAGCTACTCAAATTACATTTCTATAATAAGGAAAAGAATCCCTTATATATTATCTAGCCCTTTGAGATAGTACATTTTAACTTTAATCTGTTCACTGCTCTTAGCAGCAGTTTTTTCATTTTCCCTTTTTCCTCCCTTGGCACTGCTAGCTTTCTGCCAGAAAGACAGCATTGTGGTGTTGATAAGAATTTGAGCTCTGAATAGGCTAATGATATAATTCATTATTCCAAATGGGACATTTTGAGAATTAAAGGACATGCCACTAATAGTTACCCTGGGACAACAGGCAAAACTGTGAACTGCCCAGGTAAAGAGGGGAATGTTCTCAGCTCAGCTTTGGAATCAGATGATGTGGGTTTGAGCTCTGCATCTGCCATTCATGAGAGCCTCAGTGCATTATTCTAACTTCCTTTGCCCTGTTTTATTACCTACAAAAAAGGATAAAAATTTTACCCACCTCATAAGGTTGTTGTGTGGAATAAACAAATTAATATACAGAAAACACTTCGAGCACGGCCTGTTGTATAGGTTAGTGTTTTAAATGTTAACCATTATTACCATACCATTACTATTTGGTGGGCATGTCTTAACCAAATCTACTACATATTCTTTAATAGGTATCAAATATGGCAGTGTTTTAAAAACATAGCACATATATTAAGTGGCACATTTTTAAGAAAGAAAGTTTCAGGGATATGGTCTGATTCAAATAAAAGCAAATATCACTTTCTTTGCAAGAAAAGAATTAGAATGATTTTCTAGTGTTTCAAAATGGTACAGTCACCAAACAGCAGTATAAAACTAATCACAACTTTGCATTATATTTTATATTGTAGGTAACATCAAGCTCTTATTTATTTATTTCTTTATTTTTACTGGATTCAGGAAGGTGATTTCTATCTAGGAAAAGACCAATAATGCGTGGTAAATGGTTTCTTGCACCATTTGACAAGAAACCATGCCATAGGGATTTAGTGTCATCCCTCTGCTAGCTTCTCTAGATCAAATGATGGGATTTGTTATCTATTATTTATTGTATAGTTGACTTATCCCTGACAAGGAATCGTAATGTTGTCTCCTTCTAGCTCTTCTCTAAATGCAGGAACTCCTCAAGTGTCTCTCCTTTGTTGCTCTCTATACTTTTCCTCAATGCTTTCCTAGGTAACCTCGTCACCTTCCTTTCTCAACTTCCCTTATCATTTCTGTCTGAGATTGCCACATTTCTCTCTCTCTCTCTCTTTCTCTCTGTATGGCTCCTTAGCTGAACTCTCTTTTCATATTTATGATATTCTGTGGGTCATTTCCATTTTGATAACCACTGGAACCTAAAATCCATTGTGAATTCTTTTCACTTTTTTCATACCATCCAACCAGTTGTCAAGTTTTCTTGATCCTTCTTTCATGGTATCTCTAACTTCCTTTTCTTCCTATTTTCCTGGCTGCTACTTTATATCTGAACCATATAACTTACAAATATGCTACTGAGACAGCACCTAAATATTCTTTTATTTGGAAAAAAGATATAAAAATGTGTTGGTTTGTTTAGACTTAATATTGCCCTTTCTGGGGGTGGGGGGAAGCTTGAGTCATACTAGAGGATTCCTACATATCACAGAGACAGACTTAAAGGAGTAAACTCAAATAGTGACATTTTGGGCAGATGATGCTGAGTAGGAGAAGACTGTTTCCCAGGTCTCCCTCATCTACCCAGTTAGCACTAGGGTAGCAGAGACATACTCTTACTTTGTTAAAGTAAATTATGACTTTCAGACTTGTGAAATAGCCATTTCCTCCCTACTACCTTCATGGTAGGAGTATACTTCCCTACACTGTTGATATTGAACTTGTCCATGTAACTAGCTTTAGTCTCATGGTTGGTGAAATGTACTTCCTCACCCTTTGACTTTGGGCTTGGACGTGTAACTTGCTTTAGCAAATGGGATATTAGTGGATGTGATACCAGCAGGGATTTGAAATGTGTTTGTGCGGTTGAACAAGTCTTCTTATGCTTATGTCATTACTATAACAATGTACCCCAACTAGCCCTTTGGTTCAAGGAGGGTAAGAGACATGGAGCAGACTGAGAACAACCTGCAGATTATAGCTGTCTAGAAAGCCCAGCCTGGGTCTGCTGACTCCGGTTGATTCTCATGCACTAACTAAATGTTTGTCATTGATAATGACAGAGACATATGAGCTAAATAAATACTTATCATCCTATGTCCCTGATATTCATTGTTGTTTATTTCACAGGAATAGCTGCCTGATACAAGTTTCTAGGAGATTTTTTTTTTAGCTTTATACAAGTGAAGTATTTTAGTATGTGATACTCCTTAAGAAGGTAAAATGAATTCATATAGTTTATAAAGTTTTCATGATAATGCCAGAGGAAAAAGGAGGAATCCTAATAGTCAACTATTTATCTTATCCTTTCACTTAACAATCTCATTCAGCAGATCTTAAATTGGAGTGGGATTAAGACTCACTTGGCCAGATCACTTAAAGGACAAATCCCAGGCTCTACCTCTAATAAGTCATTCATTTGATCTGGGTTGAGTACTGGGAATCTGTATTTTTAACTATTACTTCCAAATGGTTATGATGCAGGTAATATGAGAAACATTGGTTTAATTTTGTTTTGTTTTGTTGTAACTCTTCTCTTTCTCTTTCTTAAAATACCACACAGGAAAAAAAGTATAAGATGTATTTGGGTAACACGTAAAACTAACAAATATGATGTAGAAAATGAAATGAGGGATATTCCTTTTTTTATACCCTGCTGTATCCTTTTATCCATTATTAAGTTAAAGATTGAAGAGTGACATTATTCTAGTATTTTTGGTTTCTAGGAGTTTATGACATAAACTCAGCATGCTTTAATTTTTATTTTAGTATTATTTCTATTTAATACCAAACAGTTCTCCAGAGGCCTCTTTTCAACAACCAATGTTCCCTTTGGCAGTGAAATCCACTTACCTTAACTGACTGTGATTATACTTCAACCTAGTTCTCAGAGTCATGATGATAATATTCATTTTACTGTCCCCAAAGACTCTTAGTATTCATCAAATATTTGATTAACATTGTCTAATAAAGCTTATAGAATGCAGAAACATGAAACCTAACTCCATCATGATTTTTACTTCTGTCTCTTTCATTAACACTGTGAGTTGCTTTTCTAAAATAATTAAAATCCATAATTGAATACACTAGAATAATTTTGGAAAATTAGTTTAATTATTCCAGTACTTCCATTTGGAAAGCTTGCATTATTTATTACAACTAAATGGATAAATGTGGCTGCCGTTTCCTTTCCTTTCATTTCACACTTACTCTTTGGGAGGGAATATTTGTTTTGTGTATTTGTATTTTTTTTTAAAAGGAATGAAAAATAGCTCTTAAACCTATGTTGACAGGAAGAACATAAGGATGACTTGGGTGCTATAAATAATATGAGTGCACTAACTGCAGAAATCTCATTCACCTTCAGGAATTGGCTTATTATACTACTAAGAAATATCTAACGCCCTCCCCTCACTGAATATGTTGTCCAAGTTTTAAATTATTCCATGCTGTTCAGAACCAAAATAGAAAATGGGAAATTGTAAATCTTACAACGATTCTCTTTGGAGTAAAGAGACTAGATTTCCTTTCTCTACTGACTTTAGACTTTATGGTCCACTGGTGACCTAGAGTCAGTTTGGGCTACACATAGTTAATTAGTCTGCGTTAGCTCTGTAGCTCAGCATGGCATCTAGGACATGGCTACATTATTTATATAGCAGACAAACTGGAGTTATTTTATGGGCTAGGAAATAGATACCTAAACAAGATATTTTAAACTTAGATTAAATTCTTCTTGGTTATATTCACATAGCAATCCAAGCAATCATACCATAGGTAGCCGATGGCACCTTTATTAAAAACATTTCAGTTCAGCTTTATGAGATAAAAGTTATTGAGAACACTGATGACTGTAGTGACTTTTTTTTTTTTTTTTTTTGGTAACACATATTTATGAGAAATAGCAAGGGCCTCAGCGGAAATTACACAATTAATATTTTAGGAGGTCTGGGGTTCACCTAGTCAGCAGTAATATGAGATGGTTGGGTCATAAGTCACAAGCATGCTTGGATTTCATAATTGTAAGTTTTACCTCTGACTTAGTAGAATAATTCAACTGACAACACAGAATCAAATGAAAATACCCAAACAATTTAAAAGAGAAATAAATTAAACCTAATATAAAAGGTCAAAAGCTCTCCATTAAAATTTATATATGTGAATTCTCTAAAGTTAAACTAAATAAATATCTGTAATAAAGGGTTTTAGAATGCCACTGCCATTACTATTGCCAAATTTCTTAGCTTAGCATTTGAAATAAAATTTGTAGGACTAGGTTTTGGCATGGTATCACCTCACTGCTGAAATCTCCAATTTCTATACCATTTCCCCTCCATTCTTTGACATTTCTGCTGCCCAATCCCACACTGCCCCTCTGTAACACCAAAAACTACTTATTGAGGCTTTCTAAGGGAAATTGATCTTTGGAATAAGAGCACTTGATTTATATTCTCTTTTAAGTAGAGCTCATGGTCCGCTGGAGAGTAAGGGGTTGATCAGTTTATGTTGACAGCCACAATGTGTGCCCATGAGTGACTTTTTGGAATGACTTTAACCTTTTAAAAAGTTTCATGATTTCGTGCAGTACATGGCTATAAGGTCATGAGAGCAGGGGCTGTGTCTGCCTTATCCACTAGGTACCTAGCACCTAGGGCTCAGCATGTATGTGGCACAAAGAAGGTATATAATAAATATTGATTGAATAAATGAATGAATAAATGCATACATGAATAAATGGAAATTAAGAGCACTAAAGAAATATTTTTGAGGGCTGCTATAGTCAAGACCAGGGTATTTTGAAAAGGTATGTATTTATTTATTCATCATATATTTACTGAGTATACATTATGTATCAAGCAATATGCTAGCCCCTGGAGATACAAAGGAAAGAGGACAGAAACTATTGCCGCTCCGTTGTAATGTATAATCTAGTGCAGGACACAGAGAATTATAACACACAATCATAAGGTCTATGACAGAGGAAGACAACATGCCATAGGAGCACAGAAATATGTCACCACAGCCAAACTGAAGATCTCATAAAATACATTTTTGAAAAAAGCAGTATATAAGTTGATATCTGAAGACAGAATGAGATTCAACTCAGTGAAATCAGAGGGTGAGGGACAGAAAGAAAGAATATGATAGGCATGTCTGAATGAAACTGAGGAAGGTAGCAAGGGTCACATCCTTCATAGACTTAACATGACTTAGGGCTTTTGTGAAGGAGGTAGGGCTTTATTTCTTAAGCTATGAAGAAATATTTTACATAGGAAACCCAAAAGTTTAAATGAAAATTATAAATTTGATTATAAAAAAGTATGGCTATAGTGACTTGCTTTCAAAGAATAGGGTATAGAAAGGGACAGATAGTAACTTTATAGTGGCAAAACCTGGAAAACACTATAGTACTCAAGTGACAAAGATTGTCACTGATGATCATTATCAATGATGTCATATGGATATCACGTACTACCTGATAGAATGTGATGAGAAGGGCACCTCTATGGTACTATTTCTAAAAACCCATAGCCCCAGTTTAATCAGGAGAAAAACATCAGATAAATTCAAATGTAGAGCCATTTTATAAAATACTTGACCAGTATTCCTCAGAACTGTCAAGGTCATGAAAAACAAGACTGAGAAACTATCACAAACCAGAGGATACCAGGAAGACATAACAAATAAATACATGCAGTGTGGTATCCTGGATTTGTAATACACCAATATTGGTTTCTTAGATGTGACTAATGTACTATGATAATGGAAGATGGTAGTATCAGGGGAAACTGAAACTGGGTGAGGGGTATTCAGGAATTCTCTGCACTATCTTTGTAACTTTTTTGTAAATCTAAAATTATTGCAGGAAAAAAAGTTTAGAGAGTGAAAAAATGTATGTCTACAACATGATATATCTGTAAATATTTGTAATACTTGGAATATAAATATTTAAATTCTATACTATACAAACAATCCTTTAAATTGAGAAGAAAAAGACAAATAACTGAGTAGAAAAATAGGGACCTTGTATTATAAGAATTTCCCAGAAGGACAAATTCAAATGACCAATAAACATGCTCAATCTCACCAGTAGTCAGGGAAATGCAAATTAAGATAATGAGATTATCTCTTTATACCTATTAAGTTGTTAAAAATTAAAAGGAGTGGTAATATCTGATACTAATAGGGACTCCAAGAATATAGCATTCTCGTATATTGCTGGTGGAAATTTTGTTATAATCTTTGTGGAAATCATTTTGGCAATATATTAAACTATAATATGCATACATTTTCCTAGCAAATAAAACTCCTGCTTCCTGCTCCTCTGATCTCATAAAAATAAAAGTTAGTATATAATAAGGATGGATATTGCAGTGCTTATTTTTCTGAGCAACAAAATATATTGAAATGAAGTTATTTATTAATATTGGAATGATGAAAAACTGGGGTACATTAATATCAAGGACTCAAAAGCAATCATTATGAATGAATTAGAACTAAGGTTGGGAGGCTTTCCAAAGTGTACTACCAAATAAAAAGAGGAAGATGTAAAGCGATATATAAAATATAATTGCATTTCATAAATTTAATAATATATATAGTTATCTAGGTAGCTAGATAGCTAGATGGATGGATCCTGTTTATTAAAAATAATAGTTTCAAGGGAATGCAATAAGGAAATAATATTGACTTTTCTCCACTGATGACCAGACTTTGTCAGCTCTCCTTTACTTGGCCTTAGATTATATTTTGATCTCAGATCTCTTGGCTTTTCCGTGCATTTTTCTCAGATAATAATCCAGTCTAATTTAAAACTTCAATCTCTCAACCAATTCACATCTTCTCCCTCACCCCTAATTCAGGCTAGGTCCTTGCTACTTCTGCAAAGTGGTAGTGAGGAGATGAAGGCAAGGGCTGGTAGTGATGCAGTATCATCTATTCTTTCACCATTGTTCTATCTTGTTTTTGCCTTCCTTCTCACTCCCTTGCTGCTTCTGATTCTTACAGTGTTAGAGCAGGAAGGAGAGATGAGAGGTAACCAGACAATGGCTGATGTTATTTGGAATTCTTTCTTGGTTCCTCTTTGCTGTCTGTTGTATCAGATGTCTAACTGCTGCTAGCTCCTTCTCTTTCTTGAAAATGTATTTGTAGATTCTTCAGTGATGCCATGACCCCCAGCACCCTGGTACTTTGGCTTTTTGTATCCTACCTTTTCCTAATTCTAGTGTTCTACTTTTAGTCTAGGCTTTTATTATTTTCTCTGAACTCCTTTGCAAAAAATATATATCTTGGGCCCTCTCCTTCTTCCAGATACCCTGGAAAGGACTCCTTTCAAGGCAGCCTTAGCCTGTTTACAGTTACAATATCACTTCACTGATGAAAAAATTTACCCCCTCGCATCTCTGGGGATGTACTTTACTCCTCTTGCAGTTTTCTGTCTGTATTCTGATATCAGGGAATTCTAGCAGTTTTATTTTTTTCCTATATTCCTCCAAATGCTAATAGGGATATATCATATTTTCCAACAATCCCTTTGCAATATTAAGTACTGGTTGGGCTGATGAGTTTCCTTAGGTCAACAAGCATACAACCAGAAAATCTCCTTACACAAGCATTCTTTAACCTTCCCAAGGATTTCATTGTTGCCCTCTCCACTCTCCTGCACTTGGCTTGATGTATGAGAGGGTAACATTTCCTCCCCTACTAGGAAGAGGAAATGCTGGTTCACTATTAGGTCAACACTTCTTGATATTTAAATCTTTATATATAGGTTAGATCTAGGGAGTGAGTAAGGTTCACATGTCCAATTGTGCTTCCCTCTTAGAAAGTCACACGAAGATGTATCCAGGACCTTTTTTTTTTTTTTTTTTTTTTTTTTTTGAGACAGAGTCTCACTCTGTTGCCCGGGCTCCAGTGAGTGCTGTGGCGTCAGCCTAGCTCACAGCAACCTCAAACTCCTGGGCTTAAGCGATCCTACTGCCTCAGCCTCCCGAGTAGCTGGGACTACAGGCATGCGCCACCGTGCCCGGCTAATTTTTTGTATATATATATTTTAGTTGTCCATATAATTTCTTTCTATTTTTAGCAGAGACGGGGTCTCACTCTTGCTCAGGCTGGTCTTGAACTCCTGACCTCGAGCGATCCACCCGCCTCGGCCTCCCAGAGTGCTAGGATTACAGGCGTGAGCCACCGTGCCCGGCCTCAGGACCATTTTTTTAAAAAATAAATCTTTTCTATTTTCTATTCCTATGTTTTGGCATTTACTAATCATTTTCTGCTTAGGGCTTTAGGCCACTCTCAGAGCACAGGGACAATCCCATTTAATATCCTGGTATATAAAATTTGTACATGATCATATAAATATGGAAAAAAGTAACAACCAGATTCTTTGCATTGATTTTCTGGATGGAGGATGGAAGATAAAGGGGTGAGAGAAAAGAAAAAAAAAAAAAAGAAAAGAAAACAAATGCATCTGCCAGAACAGCAGTATTTCAGAATGATCTCTAAATAAATATTTTGAATATGGGGTTATATAAACATGGAGCCATGAAAGAAGGGAAGGTCAATAGCAAAGTGTTTATGGTGGTAATCTTAGGATGGTGAGATTTCACATGATTTCTACTTCTTTGTACTATTCCTCATGAAAGTATTTCAAAAGCAATTTTTTATGATCAAGTAAAAACTATAAAGCTACATTTTTTTCAAAATACAAGTTTTGGGAATCTTAAAGAAAATGAAACAGTTATCTTTCAGAAGTTTTCAGAGTCTTTAATTTAGTAACATATATTGAGAATCTCCAGGAGTATCTGCCAATATAATGTGACTATAGAAGTCTCCTTTTCTTAGCATGGAATATCTTTAAGAAACACTACTCAGTAGATACAGCAAACAAAGATTATTTTTAAATTATATGTAAGCCATTGATGTTCCACATCTCAGGAATTTGTTTTCTTTCCTACGTACCTTTTAAGTAATATATTCAGAAATGTTAATGATATGCCTGTTGGTCCACTTTTTTCCCATTCTAATGTAAATATGAAATTAGAGGTATGAGCTGTCACATTTATCCCTGTAGGCCCCTATCTTAGTCCATTTGGGCTCCTATAATAGAATACCATAGACAGGGTAGCTTATAAACAAGAGAAGTTTATTTCTCTCAGTTCTAGAGGCTAGGCATTTTAAGATCACGGTGCCAGCAGATTCAGTGTCTGGTGAGGATCTGCTTCCTGGTTCTTAGACAGCCATTTTCTTGCTGTGTGCTCACATGGCAGAAGGAGTAAAGGAGTTCTCCTGGGTGTTTCTCTCTCTCTGTCTCTCTTTTTAATGTTGGCTCAGCACATTGATTGTTTATTTTGTTTTATTTGTTTAGAGATGGAATCTCACTATGTTGCCCAAGCTGGCCTAGAACTGGGCTCAAACAATCCTCCCAAGTAGCCTCCCAAGTAGCTGGGCTTATAGGCTCACACCACTGTGCCCCCTGGGTCTCTTCTATAAAAAAGGGGACTATTCCCCTTCATGAAAGCTCTACCCTCATGACCTAATTACTTATCAAGGGCTTCATCTTTTAATACCATCACATTGTAGGTTAGGAATTTTTTTAACATATAAACATTCAGTCTATGGTATTCATTTAGAATAGTACCTGGCACATAACAGGTAATTAGTAAGTGTTGAGTGAATAAATGGATGCTTTTTCTATATTGTTCTTACATTGTATTGTATATACATTTTTTTCAGTAATTTTAATGTAGAATTGTTTAATTATTTAAATCATTTTTAAGGCTTTTGATTGATTAATGTTGCCAATGTCTCTCCTGAAAGACTGTAATAATTAATTCATTACTACCAGTTATGTATGAGATTATCCATTTCTTCTCACTCTAGCCTTTTGGGATAATATCATGCTTCTTCATTATTACTAATCTGATAGATGAAAAATGATTTTACCGTATTGTTTTAAATGATCTTATTCAATTGCTAGTAAGAGTAAATCTTTTCTGAAACTTACATGCCATTTGAAATTCTTTTTTTGTTTATGGTCCATTTGGATCATTTGCTAATTTGTTTAATTGATGTGGTTATCTTTTTCTTAATAATTTATAAATTTTTTTTATATATTAAGAATAATAGCTCTTTTTCTGTCAAAGTTCCCTATACATTTTATTTCCAATTTGATGTTTATCTTTTAATTTAGATTTTTTGTGTGTAGCTATTTTGCTATGAGCATGTACCTCAATTCCCTGTGATATACATGCTATCTTGCATTTCTTCAACACTTCTGGCCTTATAGAGGTTTTTAAAATTTTTATTTTTTGGTATTTCATTGGTCATTTCAGTTATTTATTTTTTCCTGTGGTTCATTTCTTGGTTGGCTGGTATATACTTTCAAATAATATTTATAGAAAAAAATACCTAATATCTTCGATTCTGAGTCTTAATGTTCAGTGACTGTCATGTTTTACATTGATGTATGACCTACAATTTGGCCACACATCAAAATCTTGGGTAACAGTTATTTTCTCCAAAAACTCTATATGTGTCATTTAATTTCCTTTTATCATTTAATATTTGGTAGAAAAATTCTGTAACTACTTTTTAATTTGATTCCCCTCATCCTCAAACTTTTTTAACCTGGATAGTGAGGGGAGTCTTAATTTGTCTTTAAAATTTAAAAATGTCACTGCCATGTAGCCATGTATTTTTTCTGTGTTAATTTTCTTCATTTTTAGTAAGCCCTTTAGATATGCAGATTCAGACATTTCTATATGTCAGAAAAAGATATTTTTAATTTAATTATTATTTTTACTTTTAATCAAGTGTTTTTTCTGGTATCTTCTTTACAAGCAACACATGGATGTCTATTAGACACCAGTTTTCTGTCCTTTCTCTTATTTGGCCTTCCTCTGATTGCTTGGAAATTTTCTCCCATTTGTCTTCCATATAATGAGTGTAAGTTTTCTGTAATGCTGATTTTACTATTCATTGTTTGTGGTGCATACATATTTCAATTCAGCAATTGCCTTTCTTCCATTTCTCTTATTTTATTGTGTTCTTTTTTCTTTTTCTTCTCTGTTACTTTACCATTTTTATTTGTCATCTTTGGCTTCAGAATCCATTTTATCCTTAAATTTTATTGTGAGCACAAACTGATACATTGACAGTTTTTACTTTTATTTTATTGTGAGCACAAACTGATATATTGACAATTTTTACTTTTATTTGGTAAAAGTACACATATTTAATTTTTTAAAAATATTCATTGAGTGAAAGAAGTCTATGCAGTGCTAATAATTGCCCATAAGTGGTTTGATAGGTTCTCATTGTCTAATTGTTGCCATCAAAATCCTTTATCATTGTGGTCCCCAACTGTGGGGCCATGGGCTGGTACTGGTCCGTAGCCTATTAGGAACTGGGCCACACAGCAGGAAGTGAGTGAGCGAAGCTTCATCTGTATTTACAACCACTCCCCATTGCTCACATCACCACATAAGCTCTGCCTCCTGTCAGATCAGCAGCAGCATTAGATTCTCATAGGACCACGAACCCTACTGTATGTAAATTGCGTATGTGAGGGATCTAGGTTGCAGCTCCTTATGAGAATCTAATGCCTGATGATCGGAGGGGGAGCTAAGGTGGTGATGCCAGTGCTGGGCAGTGGCTGCAAATACAGATTATCATTAGCCGAGAGGTTTGACTGCACAATAAATGTAATGTGCTTGAGTCATCCTGAAACCATACCTCCTACCCCATCCATGGAAAAATTGTCTTTTGTGAAACCAGTCTCTGGTGCCAAAAAGGTTGGGGACCACTGCTTTATCGTATCTTGAGAGTTTTGACTGGAAGATATAAATTTACATAATCAGTGATCTAGCACGGTAAGATGAAGGAAGAAATTCCTATCATAAATTGCAGAAGAAACTACAGCCATCTAGATAATAGAAAAGTCCAGGTGACATAAAAGGCCCATCCATTGTTCCAGATTCCTACAGAAATGAGCCATAAAATTATAGGAGTGCAAGCAGGGGAACTTCCTTATAGAAAATTTTCTTCTTTATTAATGAAACATATGTTGGGAGCCAGCTTTCAGATGCTGTGTCTTCTTTTGGCACTCCGTCTCAAACCAGGGTCAACCTTCCTGATACTGCCGCTGCTCTGTTCATCCGCTGATGACTGCAGCCCACGTGCAGTCTCCCAGGGCCATTGACTTCCAAGCAGCCAACAGATGTCTAAATGGCATATTGGTCATGTGCTGACCAGGACTCTGGTGTTTATTCTCCAGAATTAGGTAGTGTTCCTGGATTTCTGCCTGGTTTTTTCTTCTTCTAGTTGATTCTGAGGTTTCTCAGCAGGGGAATTTGGGAGTCATCTCTCATTTCTTGTTCAATATGATCAGCACTATTTTTGGTATAATTTACTAAAAAATGTCACGTTGGTGATATTTCTCGTTGTTAATCAGAGTTCCCCTCATTTTTACTGATTTTTTTTTTCATTGTATGGCTCATTTCTGTAGGAACCTGGAACAATGGATGGGCCTTTTAATATTACCTAGAATTTTCTTTTCTATTATCTGGATGGCTGCAGTTTCTTCTGCAATTTATGATAGGAATTCCATGAAAGGTGTTTTTATTCACCAAACACTGAATATCTATTATGTTTCAAACACTTGGGATATGAAGACGAATTTTAAAAAAATACTTTCTTCAAGATAGTCACAGTCGAGATGACTTAACATCAAGGACATGCAATGTGATTAGTTCAGTCATTCAGGTGTAGGAAAAATATTTTTGCAGTTCTTTAGGGGAGGCATCTAAGAGGACATAACTGCAAGTCAAATCGAGATTTGTTGGAAACACAGGAGCTTTTCTGTTGGACAAATCAGGGAGGACAGGGGAGAGTCATTGAAGAGAAAAGTAATAGCATATGGAAAAACTCAAGTATGAAAGTGAAAGATCTTTAAGTATTTTATGCTAAATATATCTACACAGATTTTTGTCTTCCAAAAGTAGAGAATCACGACTTCTGTGTCTTCTTTCAGGTCACTGAAAACAATTGTCAAAGAAAAGAACCCAGTGGCATAGAATAGCATAGCATTCTGAGTTGCTATCATTTCATTGTTCTGCATCTTTCCACATTGTAGCCTATAATGTCATGCGATTTTATTGAATATGTTAAAGAAATTGGGCTTTGTATGTCTGGGCTATTCATCTACTCTTCTAATAGAGAAACAGTATCCAAAACAAGAAACAAATATTGATTTGATTTGAATTTTCTTACTGACCCTGGTTAGACTGATTTCCACCCTTTCCTCTCTAAATATATACAACCCATCTGTTTAAAAACCTGTCCTAGAATTTTCTTTTTAGATTGATATCAACATTTCTATGGTTTATGGAACCCAAACTTAAAAAGAATAAGGCACCTTTTGCCTACCTCAGTCTTTTGGTATCTTTTCAAATTTGAATGGCTTCTAGAAGTTAATTCAAGGTAGTAATGCCTTCAGCCATTTCTGATTCAGTCATCTGGGTCTAAATATTTGAACTTTTCTTTATATACTTAAATGTTCTTTTAATTTCTTCTGAGTTATATTGAACTTCAATTCACTATGTCTCAGAGAAGATTGTTTTTACTCCTTCCTAGGTGAACACAGAAAGAAAGTTTGTTATCTAAAAGATACTAACTTAAGCCCTCAAGTCATTTGGCACTTTGCTGTCTTAAATTATAAATAATCATACCAACTTGTTGAAGAGAAAAATGTAAATCACTCACTCTGCAGGGATATCTGCTTTTATTGATAAGTTTTGATTTTTCTCATTTAATCATTCCTTATTATCTCAAATTTTTTACCTTTCAAATACTAAAAGAAAGATTGTTGAAACAAAATTCCTTAGCCAAATTGTATTTGGACAAATTAGGAGCTTATTAATTGGTTGTTCATTTAAACTACTTTTCCCTAAAGAGGGTTGAAAGGTAGACTAAGCTTAGGCTGTTGCCTTGGGTCAGCTGGGAAAGAGAACCATGTGTTCTTAGGACAGAGTGAGTTATAGGAAATTGTTGAGCAAGAAGGGTCAGATGGAAGTACTTGCATAGTTTTGAGGCAATTTCTAAGGCTTTTTTTTTTTTATTTCCCTGGCAAATATTGGACATAAAAATTACATTCTAAAGTAAAACAAATACAACTGACTTTCTGTCCACTATTTTGGTTAATCTACATTTCCTTTCCACATTACTGTGGATTATGGAAAGTAGACATATTGAATTTATTTCCAAGCCACCACTTAAATTAGCATAACATTACTGTAGCATAAAGTTTGTTTGATTTTTTTTTTTAAAATTATATCTTTAAGAACTTTCATTTCTTGCCTGTGGGGTATATAGCTGTTATCTTAGATAATAAATAAGAACTGTCTCTTTTAAAAAAATTCTCTGGTAGCAATTGTTTACTTTGCTAAGGTAAGCTGTTAGTCATCTGCCTCCAAAAGGTAATCAACTAGATTTTAAATATTGCTGTGTCTTTCTGGTTTTACAATATATTTGATTAGCCAATAAATACAGGTTCAGTATCTTTCCAAATTAGAGTTATTATGTTTACATCCTCCTTTCCTAAGGCAAATTATTTTTTCCCTAACATTTTGGTGAAAAAATACTGTTTTCTTGAGAATATTAAAAGAGCTAAATAAAACTGTGGTGATTGTATTTTTGTTTGTAGAAAAAGGAACAGGTATATGCATGTGTGTATATTTTTAACTTAGAGTAATATATGATATTCACTTAAGCATTTGCACCTAACATTTCCTATTCTCTGCATAACATCCTCCCACCTTCATTCTGCTTTCTAGGAGCCAGAAATTGTGTCAGTGTTTCAGGGACTTTGGGAAGATTGAATATGTGCTTTCTCTGCTTGTTTTAAGAGGGCTTAAACTATAGTCTCAAACCTTATTTCTAGCCAGATCTCACTTGTAAAATTGTTCTCAAAATACCCAAATATGCTGGTAAACACTAGTTATTTAACAGTTTGAACTTGGTGGAGAACATCTATTTTTGTTTATTTCTTCATTCACCACTTTCAAATAGGCCCCCTCTCAGTCTCTTAACAATTTCTTAGACAGATCTGTGGCTTTCTTGTCCTCCCACTTATTTTAAAAAAAATCCAATGTGTACATTCCAGTGCATAGCTTCAATTCTGTTTCTTCCACATACCCCATCCCTTTCTGACCCAGCCAGGTGGGCCCTGGCTGGAATCCTAAGGGGAGTGGGCATGGTCTGTGCTTTTTTCATATCCCCAGCTGTGCCCTCTTCTTCTTCTGCTTCCCCTTCTAGTCGGAGCATGGGGCTGGGGTGGGGAGAAGTGGTGGGAGGACTAGAGAAAATTCATGAAGATATTTTTTACTTGACTGCTCTCTATGAGCTGCGTGTGTCCTTCTGTGCACCCTAGGAGGGCCTCCCTGCTGCAGTTTCCTCGTAGTGGAGATAGGTCCAGCATGGCTTCTTCTTAGTTTCTGCCCTGGCTGATGGTACAGCTCAGAGTCTGCTGTAGCAGGGCTGCTGGGATCCTGGTATCCAGAAGGCAGTCTTCTTGGTTGAAATATCTGCAAGGCAGCCCAAGCCTGGCTGCTTTCCACAGTAAACATAATGTGCCAGAAACATGAAATCCTTGCCACACTATAGTGGAAGTGGTGGCAGGTCCCACCATCGACTCCTGCCTCTCCTCCTACCACTTCCCTCAATTCTTTCTCCTTTGGTCCAGGAGTCACAGAGCAAGTCTACTGCATAGGCAGAGATAAAATGTTGGTTTCTCTTTGTTGCAACCTCATCCAGTTTTTATAGGTAATCACTTGGTTTTGTGTGGGAGAAGCATACTTCTACCTTCCTTTGTGGGGAAAGGAGGAGAAAAACAAGTTGCTTTCCTCCTAGATGACTCCCTCACTGCTCCAGATAGACTACTTTACGTTGCTAGTGTTCTGTCTGAACAGGGTGGACCTAGAGGGCGAATAGGGTAATGGTGACAGGGCCAGTTCTAACTTCTCCTAGGAACTTTTCCAAGAACGTGTGTGTGGTTGTCTTTAGAATGTGGTGTTTTATTGCATCTATGGTATTCAACTTTGGGTCATTAATGATAATTTGGTGATAGAACAAAAATCATTCACTATCATGTGGAAATAGCATAACATACAGACTTGTGAACTGAAAAGGAAAAAATTAAAAGCAAAATTACAAATCAGAACATACAAAGTTGCAATTTGTAGAAATATGTATGTATAGGTTTTTTTGTAGTTGCTTTTTTTGTTTAAAGTGAAATAAAATTTCAATGTTGTTTTTACTTTCATAAACTTTAAAGAACATATGACATTTCCCTCTAGTATCTAGCATTCTAGAGAAGAAATGATTAATTTTGCTGGGTGTGCTGTGCCTGAAAGCCCTCTAGCTTCTTTTTTAATTTCAGAATATTACGGGGGTACAAACACTGTTACATAAATTGTCTTTTCACTGCCCGAGTCAGAGCTACAACAGTGCCCATCCCCTAGACAGTGCGCATCACACTCATTAGGTGTGAATTTACCCTCCACCCACCCTCCTCCCACCTGCCCAACACCTGATGAATGTTATTTCCATATGTGCACATAAGTGTTGATCAATTAGTACCAATTTAATGGTGAATATATGTGGTACTTGTTTTTCTATTTTTGTGATACTTAGTAGAATGGGCTCCAGCTCCATCCAGGATAATACAAGAGGTGTTAGTTCACCATTGTTTTTTATGGCTGATTAGTACTCCATGCTGTGTGTGTGTGTGTATGTGTGTGTGTATACATATATATACACCCCACATTTTATTAATACACTCATGTATTGATAGGCACTTGGGTTGTTTCCACATCTTTGCAATTGTGAATTGTACTGCTGTAAATATTCAAGTGCAGATGTCTTTATTATACAATGTCTTTTTTTCCTTTGGGTAAATACCAAGTAATGGGATTTCTGGATCAAATAGTAGTTCTACTTTTACTTCTTTGAGATATCTCCATATTACTTTACATAGAGGTTTTATTCATTTGCAGTTCCCACCAACAATGTATGAGTGTTCCTATCTCTCTGCATCCACGCCAGCATTTGTTGTTTTGGGACTTTTTGATAAAAGCCATTCTCACTGGAGTTCAGTGATATCTCAATGTGGTTTTGATTCGCATTTCCCTGATGATTAGAGATGTTGAGCAATTTTTTCATATGTTTGTTGGCATTAGTCTATCTTCTTTTGAAAAGTTTTTGTTCATGTCCTTTGTCCACTTTTTAATGGGGTTGTTTGATTTTTTTTCCTTGTGGATTTTTCTCAGTTCTATATAGATTTTAGTTATCAGCCCTTTATTGGATGGGTAGCATGCAAATAAATGGTGCTAGGAAAATTGGATAGCCACATGTAGAAGACTGAAACAGGATCTGCACCTCTCACCTCTCAAAGAAATCAACTGACGATGGATAACAAACTTAAACCTAAGACATGAAACCATAAGAATTCTAGAAGAAAATGTTGGAAAAACTCTTATAGACATTGGGCTAGGGAAAGAATTTATGAAGAAGACCCCCAAAGTAACAACAAAAATAATTAAATGGGACCTGATCAAATTAAAAAGCTTCTGCACAGCCAAGGAGACTATCATTAGAGCTAACAGACAACCTACAGAATGGGAGAAAATATTTGCATGCCCCTGGATTTCTAATCATTTGGCCTGAGAGGCCTTCGCAGTCTCAGGCCCTCCTTGAGGTTTCTCTGCCTCTTCCCAGAAAGTTCGGTGGTAGCTGCTATCACGCTTAGTTTTGTCCCTTAGCATTCCATTCTCTGAAAGATTGAATGGGGAATGGGGTACACTTTCTTGACCCTTATTTTTGCAACTCTCTGGTATGATTTCATAGTTATTTTCAACTCAGAATTTTGTAGTTACTCTCACAAAAAAGAAAAAAAGGTGAGACAGAGGAAGGAACTCCATGAAGCCCTTGTGAGCACTTCCTTCTCCTCCCTGAGCAGCACTGACCCCTCCCTCTCTGCCCACCCCTTCCACTGTCATAGCACCCCATCACTTAAAAGACGTTAGTACACTTACTTGTTTTTGTTCCCTCTACTAGACAGAAAGCACTTCAGGAGCAAGTACCTTGTCTTCTTTGCCATGATTTTTTAAGCACCAAAAGAAGTCTTGGCAAGCCTTGAGGCATGAGAGAGCTATTTGATGAATAAAAAAAGTGAATGAATATTGAACAAATAGCAATAATAAAAAAATAATAAAACAAGTTAGAGAATTTACAGATTTTATTAGTTTCTTATTGCCATTATAACAAATTACTACAAAGTCACTTAAAATGACACACATTTATTATATTGAAGTTCTGGGGGTCAGAGGTCCTAAAATCAAGGCATCAACAGGGCTGCCTTCCTTTGGAGGTTCTAGGGAAGAATCTGTTTCCTTGCTTTTTCATGCTTCTAGGGGCTGCCTGCATTTTTTTGGCCTGTGGTCCCTTCCTCCTTCTTCGAAGCCAGCTTCAAATCTCTTCCTCTCTGATCTCCGATTTCATCTTTGCATCTCCTTCTCTGATTCTGACTCTCCTGCCTACCTCTTATAAATCCAGGATAATTTTCCAATCTCAAAATCCTTCACTAAGTCACATCTGCAAAGTCTCTTTTTGCCATCTAAGGTGACATATTCACGGATCTTGGAGATTAAGATGTGGATATCTTTGAGATACCATTATTTTACCTACCACAGAGACCCCTCCTTGCAGGATTCTTATAACTCATAATGCCTGACTCATACTAAGTGAGAACCATGTTGGGTTAGGCTAGATAATTGTTATTGCTGGGGCTAGAATTTGCCAGGATTCCCCTCTCACCCCACTGTTTCCCTTTGTCTGCACCCTCCCCAGTCTGACTTTTCTTTTAGAGAAGACTTTGTTGGCCATTTCTCAAAGATGTTTCTAGTTCCCTGTACAATATATATGGAAACTGCCCAGTTGCAGGATATCATGAACCTGCTCTATTTGTTTAATCTTATGTAGCTAAATATATCCTCCTCCTCTGAAATGGTGGAACACTCGATACTCGGGGATCATGTAAGTAATGAGCTGTCAAATTCTCATCATTATTGGAATAAATCAGACAAACTGCTTTACCAACTTAGAGTAGATATTTATTTTTGGTATCAGTTTTTTTTGGCAAATCATGACTTAGGCAAAATTATATCTGAGGAGAAGTAATCTCTCAAGCTTCCCTTGGATTTTATAACCAAGGGGCCTTTATTCTACCCATTTTTTACTTATACTAATGATTTTGCCTGGCAATTTAATCCTGTTCTCCCTTTTTGTAAAAAGGCTTGCCCAGCCATCAAGGTTCATTCTACACTGCCCTCCTCAGAGTGACTTTTCCACATTCCCAGATGCTTAGAATTGAAATTAATGTTTATTCTATTGCACCTTTACCATAAAACTTTCAGTGTGTTGTGTGCATGTGCCCACATGTACATGTGTTTTGAAAGTTCTATGGTATAGTAAAGGTCATAGACTTTGGAGCCAGACTGCCTCAGGGTTTAAAAAAATCCTGGCTCTAACATTTATCAGCTGGTGGCCTTGGGCTTGTCACTGTACTTCTCTGGACCCCAGTTTTCTCACTTGTAACATGGCCTTGTGTGAGGTTAGGTGAGATTCTTAGGCTGGTCCTTAGCTTACACTTAATATATTTTATGTGTTAGCTATTTTTTCCCAAATGATTGCTTCTGTATTTGTGGCTCTGTGTCACAGTAGATTATAAGCTGTTAAGAAGCAATGACAATATCCACAGTATATAGTAGAGAGTGCCTGGTAGAGATCAGAAACCTAAAAATTGTTGAATTCTATATAAACTTTTATTCTTCCCTTTTCCCTGTCTCTGTGAATGGCACCATTATTCTCTCATATGCCCAAGTCTCAACCTGGAACTCTCCTTTAACTCTACCTTTTCCTTACTTTCTCCTCTAATACCTTCCTTCATCTGTCCATCCTTTCTGCCATTACCTTCAGTCCCACCCCTGAAGACCATACCTTCTACTACAATAGACCCTGGGTACTTTCCTTGTTTTCATTCTGGCCCCAAACAATCCATTCTTTAACCAGCAGCCAAAGTAATCTTTAAGATACTTAAGTCACATCATGATACTACCTTGCTTGACACTCTCCCATGACTTCATTACACTTAGAATAACATCTGTTCCTCTTGTGCTGACCTACCACATGGTGGTTGCTGTCTGCCTCTCCGATCTCATCTTCTTTCCCTGCCTCACTGGGCTCCAGCTCCATTGGCATTCTCTCTACTCTTCACGCCTGTCAAGCTTCTTCTCATCTTAAGGCTTGTTGTTTGCAGGTGGAGTGCTGAAGGCTTGCCCTGTTTGGTTCTGGAGTGAGGCATTGTAGTTTCTTTCTGTTATGGAAATAATGTAGTCACCCTAGTGCCCTAAGTTCTCAGCTGGTATCTTGGACACAAACATGAAAATTGAAGTCTTAGTTTTTGTTTTTGTTTTCTAATCAGGGTTCTCATTTTTTGGCATTGAAAGTAAAGGCTCATTAGGGACTTTGGGGTATTGAAATTACTAAAGGCAACAAAAGATCAGAGCTTTGAATGACATTCATACTCATGCAGTTGTATTGAGACTTATTTCCTGGCTTGCTGCTGGTTATTTTTCTTTATAGTCCCTATTTGTTGCAGAGACTTGTTGCAATTGTTGTAAATGTTTATATCTACTTATTAAAGTGATTACTTTGCATTTATGTCTCAGCAGTGTGCATACTGTAACTCACATAAAATGTTAGCTGTTAAAAACGACTGCTGGGCCTGAGTTAATTAAAAATACAGAGGAGGCTGAATCTTATTGTGGGTGTAGTATCAAGCTCTGTTTGGACAGGAGTTTTTATATATTATGAACTGGAAAGTGCAAAAAACAAACTTTAAAAAAACAAAAACGAAGAAAAGCTTTGTATCTGGATAGAGCCACATGCTTCAACCATGGTTGCTAATTTTTATCCCACAAAATAGATGGTTTGTGTTTGATTATGATTCTGCTTTTCAGAAATTTATATGCCAGCAAACTCTTGGCAGAATGTAGATTTTTGTCCCATTTCCAAATTCCTTCCCTATAGTTCTCCCCGTCACTCGCACCCACCTTCTTTTTTCTTTCTCCTCAGTGAAGGACAATGTTAGCAGCAGCAACAGCACTTGAATTAACTTAATTTATTTTTCTGTGTGTTTGCAGAATGGTTCAAGGTCCATACCAAGGTGAATCTTTCACAGATTATGCACGCATTCTCAAACTGCAGAGGTCACCCAAGGGTAAAAGGACTGATTGCTGGGAGCCATTAGGATCCCTCCTCCTTCTCTTCCTTTAGAAAGACAGGCAAGTCTCAGGGCTGCTTAATGTGAGAAGCATGAGATCGCTCTCAAACCACATAGAGGGATTTTCAACAAATATATTTTGGGTTGTTAATATGTGATAACAGGCATTTCTATACCGGTTAGATGAACTAATAGTATTTAATTAACATTTGTGATAGTCAGTTGGTGACACATTTTCCAAGAACTTTAAAATTATGCTGTCCAGATTAAAATATTATTTGAAAAATCCTAGTTTTGTCTTTTAATTGATCTAAAAATAGTTCTTTCAATTCAAGGAAAATTAAAGCTCATTTAAGTTTTGTTGTAGGAAAATCATTTTCTCCTTTATTTCCCCTCCTTTTCAATGAGAAAAAAAAAAGAGAATTGAGAATGGCAAGAAAAACAGAAGTTTTAAAATTATTTAAAGGTTGTTATACAATTAAATATAAGGGTGTAGAGAAAAATTTCTGGATTTTCAGCTTGGGTGGTTGTTGCTTTTGGGGCTCTTGAGTGGTCCTAGTTCACTATTAATAGCTTCCCCAGGGGTGAATTTTCCCTGTAGGTCCGATTCATGTCACTGATGAGTCTTCTACACCGTGTAATACTGAGGCAGTTTATTCTGGCACCACTCTTACAAGGTGGGCATCAGGAGCAGGCCAGTGGCATGGGCCAGGTATGGTCAGGAACCAGGTGATTGCCCATCAGGAAAGTTTCTGTCTGGAGACCATTCTCAGAGTTTGTGGAATTCTCCCCTCTTTTTTATGCCTGTATTAAGTCTGGGTCAGTTACCAGGTGTTTCTTTTATAAAGGGAGTTTAAGCTATTCTTGTAGGGCAAGCTTTATTTTAAGGTTCATGAAAGTTGCATCTGTGCTCAAGTGGCCTTGTCTCTAGGGCACCCAGAGCTTTTAGGTCCCATTTTCATATAGGCTTAGTCATCCTGGGCCAGGGTTGGAAATTCCCAGGCCACATTGCATGATACTGCTAAGTGACAGGTAGTATAGGCCTTGCAAGATGTTTGAGTGGGCCTTATGGCAATCACTAATGTTACAACCACAAAATGTCTCTTACAGTATTCTACAATAGTTGAGTTGATAGTTTTTCCATTGACTGAGGTAGAAAATGTAAGAGGAGGAAGACTTAATACCAATCAGGGGTTTGTAGATGATTGTGTTGGAGATGCCCAAAAGGCAATTAGATATGTGTCTAAGAAATGAGGGTGATTGTTCATCCCGTTGGTGCCAGAGTTGATTTGACACACCTAATTTTCTAGATCACAATCTTTTCCTCGCTTTCCACTCTATATTCAGTAACCCATCCGCAATTGTGAAAGATGATGACCTTCCCTGATATGTGACACTTTCTTTGGTCAGAGACCTATTTAAGAGTTATAGTCACTGTAAAGAGATAGCCTACAGAATGGGAGAAAATATTTGCCAATTATACATCTGATAAGAGGTTAATATCCAAAATGTATAAGAAAGTCAATTCGGTAAGAAAACAACTAACCTGATTAAAAAGTGGGCAAAGGATTTGAATAGATATTTTTCAAAATAAGACATACAAATGACCAACAGGTATATGAAAAAATGCTCAAAATCACTAATCAGCAGATAAATGCAAATTAAAACCACAATGATAGAATGGCTACTATAAAAAAACTAAAGATAGTAAGTGTGGGAAAGGATGTAGACAAAAGGGAATGCTTGCAAACTATTGGTGGGAATGTAAATTAGTACAGCCATTATTGAAAGCACCGTAAAGGTTCCTCAAAAAATTAAAAATAGAACTACCATATGATCCAGCAATCCCACTTCTGAGTATATAGCCAAAGGAAATAAAATCAGTGTGTGGAAGAGATACCTGCACTCCATGGTCACTGCAGCACTGTTCATAATAGCCAAGATATGGACTCAATCTTAAGTGTCCATCACTGGATGAATGGATAAAGAAAATGTGATATATTAATATATCCACACACATAATGGAATACTGTTCTTCCTTATAAAAGAAGAAGAAAATCTTGTCATTTTTGACAACATGGATGGACCTGGAGAACATTATGTCGAGTGAAATAAGCTCGGCAGAGAAAAACAAATACCACATGATCTTACCTCAATGTGAAATGTGAAAAAGTTGAACTGGTAGAAATAGATAGTAGAATGATGGTTGCCAGGGGCTGGGGGGGTGGGGTTGGAGATGTTGGTTAAAGGATACACAATTTTATTTACATAAGAGGAATAAGTTCAGGAGATCTACTGAACAATGTGGTGACCGTAGTTAATAAAAATGTATTATATTCTTGAAAATTGCTAAGAGAGTAGATTTTAAGTGTTCTTACCACAAAAAAAAAAGATAAGTATGTGAGGTAATACATATGATAATTATCTAAATTTAGCCATTCTACAGTATATACATATTTCAAAACAACATGTTTTATACAATAAATATGTATAATTTTTATTGGTCAATTAACAAAGGAGTTATATAATTTATTAAACACTCCAAGATGAGTTTGGAGTTCAAAAGTCAAAGCTGGTAATTTAGGTTTAGGAATTGTTTTGGGCACAGTTCCACAGGATGATAGATGGCAAAAGAGAAACTTACAAACAATCAGTTCTACTCATACACTTTATTAGCCATAAGAGGATATGAGAGCAGCATAGGAAAGGATACATCTGAGCTAATTCTTCCTCCTAGTGTCTGTTTCCCTTCTGTTTCCTCATGGGCTACAGTCAGTGTGGATGCTATGGTTAGCAGTCCACTTGGGTTAAGTAATCATTCAGATCACAGAAGATTGTAATAAGTACTATGAAGGATAAGTGTGTCTCTAATATTCATTATGATGAGGTAATTTTTCATTAAAGAATATAGTTTTCATGGGATTGCTGATAGTGAGAAGAGAGGCACTTTCCAGGTACATTATAGGAGATGTTATGAGTCCTTAAAAATTGTGTTAAACTATAAATGCTTTGCAATGGAGGGAGGAGATTGATAGAAAAATAGTGGGAAATATATTTCTTCAGTCAAAACTGAATAATGGAGTAAAAGGATAAAGAGTAGTCAGGGATAAAATATGAATATGCTTCTATTATAGAACATTTTTCTAGTCTTAAGTGTTTTGGATCATAGGATGTTTTTTATTTTCTAGTAAAGAAATTCTACCTTAAAAATATTCTTTTATTATGAAAATTCAATACCATTAGAGTTGGCAATAAACCATATTTGAGGTTTAAGGCTTTATTTTTTTGAAAATATGTTTAAGCATATTCCATTGATATTGTATAATAGATGTTGTTATAGTTATTGTTTTTGATGTTTAAAAGAGTGTGACACTTGTTTTCAAAATGCTTATCAACACATGTATCTGTGTACATAAATCTATTTTGTGTACAGTTAAATATTGTATACATATTTCTGTGTCTCATAATTGAAACTCAAAGAGTTTTAAGAATCGTAATTGAGTCTTTTCAGAACCATTAATTTAGTACTTTAACTTTTTCATTGATCATGCAACTTATTTTCCAACTTATAGTAATATTTCACACTTCATTAATCTGTTCATTTTCAGTAACTGCTTCTAGTGTTCATAGAGCTAGTACCAATAAAATGCAAAATTGGAGACACCTACTCTCTCTAATATTGGATTTTTTTAAACACAAATATTGATGTTTGTATTTAACTACAATAAAAAGAAAAGTTTTAGTCATTTTTATGTTTAGCTTGTATTTCAAATTCTAGAAAATTTCTCATTAATATATTTATTATACTTGGGAGGATTTCAATAGAATGATAAAGACTGTATTCTAATGTATGTTTATAGATATGCATATATATATTTATATATATGTATTTAATTATAGAGACATCATTGGGCCCATAAAGCATGACAGCAAAGCAGGTCAATTTCTTAAACAAGAGTATTTCATTCAGTACCTTGGTGGTTGTAATTAACGTTTCTGTTTAGTTCTAATTATAGTTTTTGTATCATAGCCATTATGCTAATGGTGTTATTCAGTAGTATGTGAGATTGCATTCATTATCACTGGTGAATTAAACCTTTATTAAAGAAAAATTCCCGCAGGCCTCATTCTGGAGTTAAGTAATTATTCATTTGGTTTTATCCTAGCAATTAGCTTATATACTGTAGCACTCATTATTGAGTTTCTATACCTCACTGAATGAGATTAACCCACCATGGTAAATAAATGCCTAACAGTTCCCAAGCTCACAATGTGTTGCTTTTTAAGCATATTATTATGTAACAAAATAAGGAATCAGAATGCATTGAAATAGCGTTCTGGCTTCAAACAAATAATGTACTTGCTGGGAAGACTATGCTGGACATTTTGTGTTTAATTCAGAATTAAAAAAAAAATGCAGTTGAAGCCCTCCAACGCTAAGTTCACCTTTGTGGGTGTATGTTTTCCTTTGTTTAATTCCATTCCATTGCTTCCTTGGTTGTTGAATTTTATTACTATGCCTATTTGATGTTGATAAAAGCCTATTTCAATAGCGCAGCCTCTAAATAGAACATTCAATTAGATCTCCATTCCAAATGTATTTGAAGAGGGCTTGATCACAGAAGTCTTTTAGCTAGATGGGATCTTGGGCCATTCATTATAAATCACTAGAATTTGTTGATCTATAGTTTTAGTGAAAATATTTTAATTACTGATCTGTTTTTATATGGCCGTTCATGTCATCAAAAGATCTGCCTGTACAAAAGGCTACTCACGTTTTCAAGTTTTCACATTTATTATCAGCTGATATTACCTTTTGAGATAAAGTATCTGCTATTACCTTTCCTCTTCTTAGAAATTATCTTAGTCTACCTACTCTGTCTCTGCTGGTTTTTTTCCCTAGAATTTACTTCATTGAAAAACACACTCCAAATTAAAGTTGAGAATAGACCTCTTTTGGGTCATACCTGTCTCTTTTTAGTTTCTAAGGAGAAAGTTGTCATCTTCTTTATACTTTTTTATTGTAGTCTGTAGTCTATGTCTACAGTCTCAAAAACAGCATCACGAAGTTTGTTATCATGGCCAGGATATATCTGAAAAAAATACCATTAACTTTTCATAATGTATTTATTTTCTTGACTTGAAATGAAATTTATATGAAAAAAACCAAGAAGTTTCAATATTTGGTTGTTTCAAATTCTTAGTCTATCCCAAATATATTTTTGGAAAATGAACAGTGTTTTCAGAGAGAAGATTTTAGAGAGAAGATTTTTATCATCTTGAAATTAGTTTGCATATCTTAGTATAACTTGTTGTTATGCCTGCTTTAAAATCAGAATATTCCTTATAGTACTGAATCATTGGTAAATATTTGTAAGACAAATATATTTATTTTTGAATGCTTTTGTTCATAGTAGATATTTTTCACATGCCAATTCAGGCATAAAAATACTTAATGACATAACAATACCCACAATTTCTTATAAAGAGTTTTATGTATTAAAATAATCAAATCATGATAAAATATTTTTAAAACATTTTGTTTATCCAAATATCTTTTTAAAAATACACAATTGGGGTGGGGGAGGGGATGGGGGTATGCCTACACAATGAGTGCATTGCGCACCGTTTGGGGAGTGGTAACATTTGAAGGTGCTGACTCGGGAAAGGGGGGGTGGGGAAAAAAATATGAAACTATTGTTTTTAACTTGCACTGTTCACTTAATAATTTATCATGAATATTTCCCATATTATTTCATATCATTGTACAAGAAATAATGTATACATTATGAGGACATACTGTATCTAATAAGATATACTGTTAGACTCTTTGATTCTGTAAAATAAAAAAAAAAAAAAAAAGAAAAAAAAAAAAAAAAAAAAAAAATAAAAATACACAATTGTTAAATCACAATGATTAAAGGCAGATCTACTGATGGCATATTAACAATGCTTATGATGTTTGAACAGAAGACTTTTACATGTGAGTAATCATATAAAGATCATCTTTTAATATCTGACATGGCTTTTAATTGCAGATGAGTTGCTGTTTGTACCTTATATATTATCTACATATTTGTTCATACTTTATTTTTCTGGGTATTATCTTGTTTCGTCTGTGGCAGTTTTCACTGAAGGTCTAGGCATGCAGCACACTGTTTAATACCAAGCTTTGGTACAATCTCTTGGGCCCCTGTTTTGGGCTCCTTGCATGTGGCTGCCTTCCTCACTCCACTTGTGATCTAACACACTGCACTTGCTGCCCCTTTTGGGGACCCCTTCCTTATTCTGCTCATTCATTGCACTCCATCACCCCAGGCCAGACCAGTGCACTGAGGCTCTCCCTACCTGGTGCAGATGTCTACCATGCTCAGTTTCACCTAATGGCTTTAGAACTAACTTGTTCACAAGGGCAGGCCCACCCAAGCCAGCCACACCCAGCTTCAGCCTCCCACCCGCCCCTGCTGAGGTGGAGAATAAGGACACTCCTAGATGTTCCAGGGCCCCACCAACCACCTGAGCATTAGAATGCTTCTCCTGAGGAACTAGAGCTAGTCACAGGACCCTAAAACAACATTGCAGCTTGTTCGTCCTGACAAACACCACCCACTCAATACTCTAACTTACTCAATTTGGGATATTATCCTAAATTTAACATCATAGCATCTCAGCTTTGACAGGGATTTTCGTGGGCATCTATTCTCCTAGCAATATTCCTGAAAAGTAGCTGGCCACATATCCAGTGAAAGCACACTATTACTGCCTGTTACAGAATGTTTTCACTTTTAGACTCCACTAATTATTAAATAATATGTGCTGTGATCTGAATGTATATGTCCCCTCAAAATTCACACGTTGAAACCTAACCCCCCACGGTGATGGTATTAAGAGGTGAGACCTTTGGAAGGTGATTAGGTCATGAGGGCCCCACCCTACCCTCATGAATGGGATTAGTACCCCTATAAAAGAAGCTTAAGGGAGCCTTTTTGTCCCTTCTGCCATGTGAGGACACATTAAGAAGTCACTATCTTTGAGCAATAGGCCCTTACCAGACACATAATCTGCTGGAGCCTTGATCTTGGACTTTTCAACCTCCAGAATAATGAATTCTGAGTAATAAATTCTCTTGTTTATAAGTTACCCAGTCTGAGGTATTTATTATAGCAGCCTGAATAGACTAAGACAATATGTTATTACATTCAGTGAAAATTCTCTCTTTGAAATTTACATTTTTTTCTCCTAATTCTACTTTCTGGAGTTAAAGGGACAGATCTCTCCTATCTTTCCACTGGCACACTGGCTAACAGTTATAGACAGCTAGCAAGGCTCTTTGCATTTTCGCTCTTCTTGAAAGTATGTATCTCTACCTTTTGTCCAACATACAGTCCATGCTAATCCCAGGAGTCTTCTTTTTGTCATATTTCTCTTGATAAAAATTCCATAAAAAGTATAACGCATAGAATTGAGTAGATCGTTTCACATGTGGCCTTCTCTATGCAAAAAAAGAACAGAACAGGCATCTCCCTTGATCAGATTATTATACTTCTGTTAATGTAACTAAGCTCCATTAATTGAACATTATTATTAAACCTCAGGTATTAGCCAAGCATGAAGCAAGGCTCTTGGACTCTATGAGATATACAACATACTTCTTCTACTCAAGTGGCTTGCAGCCTAGTGGAGGGTGCTAGACAAATAAAGAAATGAGGGTAAAAATGCATCCTAGCTGATATAGAAGTGTGCATATTAGCATTGTTCACAGCCACATAACATTGTTGATGCGCAGAAGAATCATTTGTGATGCTGAAAAAGATGTATTGAGTCAGCCTGGGTTTTAGTTCCAGTTTATTCAATGTTATCAATCAGTTTGTTTTTTGAAAATTTAATGAGCAAAACTACACTTCAACTATTTCAATATGTACTTCTCTGGTTGTAACTAAGGTCTACTCCCCCTCCCCCCCGCCCCGCCCCGATCTCATGGAATCTGGTGACATGAGGGAAGCCCTCCCTTTGCCACCTTATAGCTCTGTACCATGACATGTTTCATCTTCCTTCACTGTTTTTTTCTTCCCTCTGCTCCATTAGTACAGAGGCAGGTCAGTAAACACAGTGGCTAATAGATGGTCAACTAGGAACCAAGAAGACAATTTTTCCTTCTTGTAGAAACCCCCATTGTTTACAACCAATTCTTCAAAATCTTTCTCATTTGACTTAGGAGAGAGTCCCACAAGGAGGTGAGGAGGAGGAATAATTTTCCTGCAGTCACCACTCCTCAAAGGCACCCAGTAGTTGTGGTGGTTGTGTAGTAGGGTGAGCATTGAGGGCAGTTAGAACTGGTTCCACAGTATGCATCTCCCAGCAAGCCTGTGGGGAGATAGTCTCCATGCCTTGTAGCTTTCTATACTTAAAATGTGGCATATCTGCTTTTTTGTATTCATCTGGGACCGGTTTTGTCCCTCCACTCCTAATATCCCATTATATCAAGAAACACTATTTAGTGACTACGCCCCAGGGGCTTATATGGATCTTAAGGACCATTTAAAAGCTTGCATATTATTTATATAAACTGTACCCGTCAAGTCTGCTTTTCGTTGAAATTTATCTTATGTATATCCAACAACATATGAGAAAGTATCTTATACAAAACTAGCATCTAAACATCCTTTCTCCTTCACATATCATCTTGAATACGTTATCAATTCTGTTATCAATAGTTTGGGCACTTGTAAAGGCTGATTAGTATCCTAGATATAAAGAAAATGGGTGGAAGGCAGAAACAAGAATATGCATGGTTTACTTCTGTTTGTTATCTCTATGTACACATTCTACATCCAGACTTCATAACCATCCCTATTTAACTTTACAGCAGGATTTTCATTTGTAAGCTACCAAGAGGTTAGGGGAGGATCTAGATATGTGCTGTCCAATTAATCAAAATTTTAAAAATTTAGTTCCTTAGTCACACTGACCACATTCCATGTACCTAAGAGCCCCATGTTGCTAGTGACTACCGAATTGAGCAGCACAGATACAGAACATTTCCATAATTTCAGAAAGTCCTATTGAGTAACACTGATCATGGAGCTCTGGAACCTAGAGATGATATAAATCGCTAGGTCAGGCAAGGCAATCTCAAAAGGTCCCATTAAAAACAATAGTTGGAGATACAATTGGGCAAGTTAAGTCTGCGTAAGAAAGGCTTAGCGGTTTGCCAAAAGTAAACAAAGCATAGTGTCTGAGGACAATAACAGCAAACAATAGTCAGATGTTCAAGACAGCAAAATCAGACAAATGTGGCAAGAAAGAAGCTTTAGGGGTTGGATGCCTAGTCCAGCAAGCTCTGGCACAATCAAAGCAAGATAGATTCTAATCCTAGATGGGGCTAGAAGTACATAAGATACTCTGTCAAGAATTTAGTTTGGGGGACAGGAAGGATAGGTCTTGGATTTGGAGTGAATTTAAGATGGAGATTGAATTTTATTTAAGAAGACCTAGCCTAGAACCCAGATAGTAGCATTAGATTATAATCTCAGAATAAGGCTATTATTAAGAGCAATTAAGCTCCCGCTAATTAAGAATGTGGTGCAAAGCACAACCCTCAGGTAGGGTTGTGGCCTTTCTGTGAGATGGTAGGTATAAACAGTCTGAGATCAATAGTTCATTCCAGTTAGCTGATAGCAGTATTACATATGCAATAAAAGAGGAAAAAGATGAATACCACAAAGCTTTATAATTCTACCTTTGTGCCCAACCTGGGAAGAAATATGCAGTTTACTCTGATTTCTTACTGAAGAGCTACCCCTTTGAGATTCAAGTTTTCTTTCTAAGTAGCATGATTAGAAACTTTCTAAAAAGGTCCTACTATTGTTGGGTCTCCTGGTATTATTTTCATGTTTTACTTCTGAACGTTTTTTTAAAGCTAACTCTATGTTATTTCTCTATAAATGTCGAACATCTGGTATGACAATTGTAATCATTCTTTTATATTCATTATGATTTTAATTTTGATTCTTAGCTATCATATTTTAAAATACCATATTTGCGTTAAGTTACCTCATCAAAATGTTATAGGCATCTTGTGAAGAACAATGAGTTCATTTTAAAGGGAAACAAAATAAAAACCCATATGCTTAGTGTTGAGATAGTAGTTACAATAATGCACTATTTAGGGACTTGTAACTTAGCCATCACGATTTCATAACCAATTATTCCCCATTCCTCAGGGATTAAGAATATGGTTTCCATGGTAATTCTGTATTCTGAAAATGTTCATCTTTGCCCTAAATGGATAGTAAATAGTTTGAATAGAAAACGACCTGTCTGTTAGCTAAGATTATACTTCAGGCAAGAGAAACACACTACCTGTTTAAAAATAGACTAGTTTCAGGGCACTATAATACACTGAAAGTCTCTAAAATCACAACCCCTTGATTGCTAGTGTTAACAAAAGCTTGTTTTTTAATTACCTATATTGCATTCGGCTTCTGTTTCCTTCCAAAACCCAATTATGGTTAATAGCAGCAGTAAGCTGTACTCTTGTTGTTTATGGCAGTTCATTTTAAAGTGCTCTGTCTGATCATCATTTGTCTTCATGATTTAACAAATCGGGTTCAGATTTTCATTGGTCACCTCCAGTTTAGTAGTCTTCACATTCCCCATGTGTATAAATGAAATTCTTATGTAATGTGGGTGTCTTTTTTTTTTTTTTTATTTTTCCAAACCAGAGGCTGTTCCCTAAAGGATGGAAAGCATGCTGTTTTTCTAAATTCTGCTAACAGCTTTTTCAATACAGTAATTCCAACACCTCACACCAAGGGGATATTTGAAATTTGTAGAAAAGGGATGGAGAACTTTTATTTATTCCTTCCTCCTACAAATCCATTTTCTCCCAGTGTGTTGTTCATTGCCTAATCATTCTCTGCAGCTCTGATTCATATGTTCTCCTGCAGAGACTAGCAGCCTGCCTTCTAGAGTTGAATCCAGAATAATTCAGCAGTCTAATTTCTGATTTAATTTTGCTGCTCTCCAACTGTGGTGTAAACTCGCTCTGAGAATTGAATGCAATTTGTGGCACTTTGCCTCAGCTGAAAATACGTATGTCTTTATTCCTCTTTCTCACCAGAGTCATTGTTTCCATGATAACTAATGGGCTCCAAGTGGAAAAAGGAGAAAAAGACACATGCAAGATAAAGAGGGAAAGACAGAAATTCAAACAGTAGGAAACACTCCTGTTGCTTTATTGAAAATTATTGACTTCAGCATACTGAATGTAGGTGGTAGGTGCTATTGTAGAGATAGAAAAGGACAAGTAGTTTTTCATTTGCATCTGTCCCTCTAACGCTCCGTCCTTGTCCTCCTATGTGTTTAGATGGTGAAGGAAGCATGTGGACACTAAAGCAGTGGAGTGGCCTGCATTCTGTACTGTTATTTATTATTATTTGGACACAGTCATTTCTTTCTGAAGAAGTGTCGTTATTCTGCTTTTGGTCTATCCCTGAAAAAGACCCTTCCCCTGCATTGACCAACCAGCCCATGAAAACCTTTCCATTCAGTGTGCATTGATATCAGCAACACTGATGTCACTTGGGCTCATGTTAGAAATGTAGAATCTCAGGCTTCACCCCAGACGTGGTAAGTCATGATCTACAGTTGGGAAGCACAGATAGAGATGATTAACATTAACGAGATCTCCAATAATTCATAGATTGCTTAATAGATATTACATATAAAACCCTTTAGGTACAATTTGCTTAGAGAGGTGATAATATATACCTAATAGATAATAAAGCCTGTAGATACACCTGATTTGTATAGGGTAGGATCTTTAGTTTTACATTTTTTTAATACTTTCTTACAAAAGAAGGCTCTTGAGGAATAGAAGTTTGCTTCTGCCCAGTTCTTGGGCTTCTATATCTTTCTTCTAGCTTATATTTGCATTTCTTCAAGTAGTTCTAAGGGAACTCATATTTATCTTCTTCTATCCATGCCACAAACTGTTTTGACCATTTATATTCTGGGCATACGGTTTCTCCTAAGTCTTTTCAATCTTCAGTCATGTATCACTTCTTTTCCTTGACAGTGTAATAAGCAGCCTCATAGGATGATGCAAGACATTTCTATTGAGACTAATCCAAGTTTTGATAAAATCTAGTCTTCTCTAATGGAAATTCCTTGTCTTGAAAATGATTCACACTGCCAGGTATAGCTTCAGGATGGATATATGTAAATTTTCCCTTTGGTTTTATGAGCTTCATGTTGCCATTGATGAGAAACTTGCCATACTAGAATCTTTCTTCCTTTTTAAAAATCAGTTTCAACATTGACTATAAAATCGAAGGTAATATATTTACTTACGTGTCTTTTCCTTGACATTTTCGAATCTAGGCTGATGTAAACAGAGACAGATGTTCATCAGCATAATGGGTGTTTTTTTAATTCCTATCAAGGAGAAATAATTATTGATGTCATAGTATGGTAAATGTGGTCATTAGCTGTTACCTTACCATGAGCAATAGCATTCCATGTCACCCTTTACCTATTTGGAGTAGAAATACCACCTTAATAACATGTTTTGACATTGATTTTTTTTAACAGAGAAAATACTGCAAGTGTGTAACACTGTAACACTAGTATGTTGAGGGATCCAGTGGGATTTTTGAAAATCAATACCTGATTATTTTTCTAAAGCAGGCACTTTATTCCACTAGAAATAAAGATTTTCCAGTGATTCTCAGTACTTTTTGGTCTACATGGCAAAGGGAGGTATAAAAAGTATTACAGCTTTCTGTGTCCACTGCTTAACGTATACATTCAGTCATTTGATTCTGCTTCCCCTTCTTGCCTTCTTCCTTCCTGCCTTCCTTTGTTTTTATTTTTTTTCCTTTCTTCATTCTTTCAGTATATTACTATTGATCCTCTTACATGATACTCTATCTGGTACCAAAAAGAAAATTCCGTCTTCAATTCTAGAGATCTTTTTAACCTGAAGCAATATAATTATGTTACTCAGGGTAATTCAAACATTTATTTGGTAACTCTAGAGTAGACATTTTATACAGCTAAAAATAAATTATTTATGACCCTATTCCTTTCTAAAACCTTGAAACCAAGTTAAGATTATATTGTGAATTTTTTAAAAAAATGGGAGAGTAAAAAGTAAACTCACAGAATGGAAGAAAATATTTTAAAGTCGTATATCTTATAAGGAATTCATATCCTAAATATACAGAGAACTCCTAAAACTCAACTACACAAAAACAGACAACCTAATTCAAAAATGGGCAAAGGACTGGAATAGACATTTCTGTAATGCAGATGCACAAATGGCTAAGAAACACATGGAAAGATGTTTAACATCACAAATCTTTAGGGAAATTCACATCAAACCTAAAGTGAGACACCACCTCATACCCATTAGAATGGCTACTATCCAAAAACCACAGAAGATAGCAAGTATTGGTGAGGATGTGGAGAAAATGGAACCCTCGTGCATTGTTAGTGAGAATATAAATGGTATAGCCACTATGGGTTTTCTCAAATAATAAGATTAGAAATACATCATAGGATCCAGCAATTTTACTTCTGGGTGCATACTCAAAAGAATTGAAAGCATGGTCTTGAAGAGATATTTGTACAGCCCATGTTCACAGCTGCATTATTCACATTAGCTAAAATGTAGAAGCAACCAAGCATCCACTGATGGATGAATGATAAGCAAAATGTGGTGTATACATACAACAGAGTATTATTTATCCTCAAAGAAGAATTAATTCTGACATATGCTACAACACAGATGAACCTTGAGGACATTATGCTAAGTGAAATAAGCCAGTCACAAAAAGACAAATACTGTATGAGGTACTTAGAATAGTCAGAGTCATAGAGGCAAAAAATAGAATGGTGGTTGCCAGGGACTGGGGAAGAGGGAATGTTCAATGGGCATAAAATTTGAGTTTTACAAGATGAAAAGAGTTCTGGAGATTGATAGTGGTGATGCTTGTACAACATTATAAATGTTGTACCAAACTATACATTAAAAACTTACTACTAAACTGTGCATTAAAAATGGTTAAAATGGTAAGTTTTATGTTATGTGTATTCTACCACAGTAAAAAAGTTTTGAGCAATTTGGGGGAGAGGTGTTTTTATTTTGTTTTTGCAATTACTTCTTTATGGTTCTCTTTTAAGTTAATTCAGCAGCCAACATTTATTGAATACACGCTAAGGGCCAAGCACTGGCAAGAAAGGGGTCAGTGCCTGAGAATGATGCGTCTGACCTTCAGGGGAGGCTGTGTGATAAGAACCTCAATGCAGAGTGTCCTTGTTTTCATCCCGTGTGTGTGTGTGTGTGTGTGTGTGTGTGTGTGTTTTATCTCACTGAAAGAAGAGAAGCAACAAATCTTTTATATTCATCTTGAATATAAAGGACCATAGTCCTTTAAAATAGGGAGTATAATGTTTTTGAGGTACTTAGAACTTTTTGTTTCAGCATAGTCAAAGCCACTGTATGAAACATATGGGAACATTTCAATGGCATTAGGCAGGGATTCACACTCCCACTGCACTATAATCTAGTGGTGCTGAAAAAAATAACAACAGAAACCCTCCATCTAGCTTTATTGTTATGACTTACATTTGCCATTTACTAGACTGGATGGCTGCCTAGGGCACCCAAAAGATAAACTATTTAATCTGTGGTAAGGCATAATCCTGAAACCTAGTATTTTACAGAGGATAATGGGATCTAAGTAGTTTTTATATGTTGGATTTCTGTGCTTACAACCTATAAATCAATTATTACATTTTTTTATTTCATACCAATGGAGAAAAGATTTTTCTACTAAAATATTAAATTCTGAATTAGTTTTCAAAATGTTTAAGACACCAAACTAATTTGTCTGTAAGGAAAACATTAGATAAAATAATTTGAATGTCTTTCTTCTAATCTTTTCCATAAGAAAATTAACTCCTATGTTGTTTTTCTGTCTCATAAACTAGTTATTAATAAATTAAAACCTACCACACCACAGGGTTACTTAATTTTAAAAGATTGGCATTTAAGAAAAGTAAGAAAACACTAAGAGGATTAGAGAATAATCTTATACTTTAGAGCTTAAATGTTCTCAATATTTTCATTCATTTCTTATTGACTTTCATTATTCTTGGCCTCTAAGTTTACTTACTAGGTGTGTGTGTGTATATATGTGTGCGTGTGTATATATATGTATGTGTGTGTATATATATGTGTGTGTGTATATATATGTATGTATGTATGTTTTTAAATAAATCTAAAGTTTCATCATCTCTTTTTTCCTGAACTTATTTTGTTCATGTATTCAAAATTATTTGCTAAACATAATACACTGTTTACTGCTCAGGGAAGTTTCTTTTACGTTCTTTTTTGGTCTAATTTTAATGTAATAAAAACACATTATTTTTCAGGTTAAGATCATTTAAGTGATTAGCACAGTACCTGAATTACTAAGCACTTTAAACTACAAAATTAAGCATTTTTCAAACACTTCCATTTTTGTTTTTCCAGTGAGATTTTATAAATATTCTCCTGTGGTACTTACAAAGTTTGACTTTTGTGTTAGTTGTTTGTGTAAAATCTACCTCTCTAATCTATTTTATGTTGCTTCATGATATGTTCGTCTTGGACTCTTCCCTTCTTTTCTAGGATTGCTTATGGTGGTGTGCATAGGGAAGAGCTTAATTTATGTTTCCTAAACTGACCGTGACTTGTATACGTAGGGAAAAGGGAGTAAAGTAACAAGCCAAAATAAACTGATGTTTCATTCTTCCTCTTAAAATGCTTGCAGATTTCTTTCTTCATTACCAAAAAGGAGAATGATTACTATAGAAAATCCAAAATTCTCCAAAATCTGAAACTTTTTGAGTGCCAACATGACACCATAAGCAGAGAATCCCACATCTGACCTTACGTGATGGGTTGCAGTCAAAACACAGTCTAAACTTTGTTTCAGGCACAAAATTATTAAAAACGTTGTTTAAAATTACCTTCAGCCTATGTGTATAAAATGTATATGCAAAATAAATGAATTTCATGTTTAGGCTTGGGTCCCATTCCCAAGATAGCTCATTATATATATGGAAATATTCTAAGACCCAAACAAATCAGAAATTTGAAACACTTCTAGTCCCAAGAATTTTGGATGAGGGATACCTATAGCCTGAGGAAAGGAATGTCCCTATCTCTGAAGACACTGAGACACAGAGAGGAAACTGAATAGGTTTTGCTAGGTACCCTTCCCCAAGTTTATTACCATTAGATCATACCCCTTTGGTCCAATCATATTTCTGCATGACTGTCTACTCTACATAAAACTAAAGCATAAAAATGGCCAGATTTCCTTCTTTCTTTGGGTCTTCATTTCTGAAGGCTCTCATGTCATGTAAAACTTACATTAAATGTATTTGTATGCTTGTCTCTTGTTAATCTGTCCTTTGTTATAGGGATCTCAGCTATGAACCTAGTGATAGGTGAGAAAAAAAAGCTTTTCTCCCCTACACCTCTAATAAATCTATTGTCATTTTTTTCATTAAGACGACTAACAAATATGAATTAAATTCCAGGATTAAATTTGACATTAAAGATACAAAGTAGAGCAGGCTAGGTATGATCTCTGTTCTCTAGTCAAGTTGGCACTGTAACTCGAAGATAGTGGTAAAGAGGATTCCAGGCCAAGAAATCTACATATATCTCATTTAGATGACTAATTTATGGATAATTGTTTTATATGTATATTTAAACACACAAATATATAAATATATATAGAGAGAGAAAGAGGGAAAAAACTTATAATTACATCCCAGACCTTTCTTCAGTTTTTGACTAGTATATTAAATTTACCTCTTGACAATTTCACTTAATGTGTTAATCTTGCCAAGAGTTACATTTGATTCTTCTTTACCTCTTAACTCCCACATACAATCCATTATCAAATCCTGGTTTTTCCTATAATATCTGTATTGTACTTGAAATTATTTTTTCTTTTTCTCCATTCCAGTTTTTATTAAAAGCTTTATTGAAATATATTAATAACTTACATATTATAAAGTTCATGTTCTTAAAAGGTACAGATGATGTTTGGCTTACAGTGGAGCCACATCCTGACAAACCCATCTTAAGTTGGGCTGCCTGGGCATAACCCATCATAAGCTGGGGAATCTACTGGATGTGTATCAATTTCACACCATCATAAAGTCAAAAATATCATATGTTGAACCACTGTAAATTGGGACTGTCTGTATCATTGTATCAATGATAGGATATTCATGAAGTTGTGTAACCATCACCATAATCTAATTTTAGGACATTTTCATCATCCCAAAAAGAAACCTTATACTCATTAGCCGTCACTCCCCATCCCCCACTCTGCCAAACTGTTTTACGAAGTGGTTGCACCATTTTACAATCTCATCAACAACGAATTAGGATTCTAACTTTTCCATAATCTTTCTTGTCACCTGTTGTATTCTGTCACCTGTTGTATTCTTGCCATTCTAGTAGCTGGGAAGTGTTATCTCATTGTGCTTTTGGTTTACATTTCCCTGATGACTATTACTGTTCAGTATCTATTCATGTGCTACTGGCTATGTGTAGATCTTCTTTGGAAAAATGGCTATTCAAATCATTTGCCCATTTTAAAATTTGATTATTTGTTGAATTATAAGAGTTCTTTATATATTCCATATACAAGTCCATTATCACAAATAAGATTTGCAAACATTTTCTCCTTTTCATTTCCTTGATGGTGTCTTTTAAAGCCAAAGTTTTTTATTTTATTGAAGTGCAATGTATCTATTTTTCATGTTTTGTCACTGTGCTTTTGGTGTTATATCTAAGAAACCATTGCCTAACCCAAGGTTTTGAAAATTTACTCTAGTGTTTTCTTCTAGGTATTTTATAGCTTTAAGCTCTTACACTTAGGTCTATCATCCATTTTTTTTTCATTATGAATACCTTTATTATTTTTTTCATTTTACCCATTTCTTTTGACTTTTTTTAATTTCAGCATATTATGAGGGTACAAAAGTTTAGGTTACATATATTGCCCTTCCACCTGCCCCCGAATCAGAGCTTCAAGCGTGTCCATCCCCTAGACAGTGCAGATCTCACTCATTATGTATCTGTCATCCATTTTAAATTAATTTTTGTGTACGGTATGAGGTAGGGGTCCAAATTAATTCTTTTACAGTTTTTAGTGTGTAAGTCTTGCACTCTTTTATCAACCTTATTTCTGATTACCTTCTTCTTTTCTATGATATTTTAAATGAAATACCTTTCTTAATGTCATTTTTGGATTTCCTTTTTCTGCCTCCTGTTTACAAAGCACATTGTTTCCTGCTTGGACTAATGAAAAAAGCCAGTTTGTCAATCTCCATCCTTCCATTATTGCTCTTCAGCCCAAAGGAACCAGAGTGGTCCATTAAATATTTAAATTCAGTCATAACACTATCCAGAATAAAACCCTGGTATGGCCTCCCATTTTATTTGTAACAAATATTAACTATGGTCTACAAGGCTAGATGTTATCTAGGTCTTGCTTATTTTTCCAATGTGATCATTAATCCCTTCCTGCAATCACTATTACCCAGCCACAGCAGTCTTTTACTCCCAATTCAATACATCCTATTATCTGTTTGTGTAAACCTTTTCTACCCATCGTTTCTCTTTTAGAACGTAGTTTCTAATGTCTTTCTTCAAGTCAAACTTTTCTAGGGAATATTCCACTTCATTTGTTTAGCAGATTTATTGAAGCCTAATTGACAGTAATAAACTATAAATCTTTAAATATACATTTTGAAATGAAACAAAATAATAATAAAGAATTCAGACACAGAAAGACAAATACTGCATGTTCTCAGTTATAAGCGGGAGTGAAAAATGGACACACAAGCACAGAGTGGAATGATGGACAATGGAAACTTGCAGGTGGGAGGAGCATGGTTGATGGGGAGTTGCTTGGTGGATACAACGTGTGTTGCTTCTGTGATGTATACACTGAAGGCCCTGACTTCACCACAATGAAATATATCAATGTAGCAAAATTCCACTTTTACCCCATGAAATATATACAAATAAATAATAAATGGACAAAAAGGTAAAGAATACAGGAGGAAGTTTTGGGAGGCAATGGATATGTTTATAGCCTTGATGATAGGATTTCATGGGTGTATACATTTATGCCCTCACTCGTCAATATGTATACATTACATATGTCCAGCTTTTCATATGCCAATCATTCCTCAAAAAAGTGTACAATTTAGTAAGTTTTGACATTTGTTGAAGGACTGTCTTTTCTACGCTGAATCATCTTTAAAACTTTGTCAAGTATCAATTCGAGCATAGATATCTGGGTCTGTTTCTGGACTCTTTATTCTGTTGATCTATTTGTGTACTTTACATGAATACCACACTATATTAATTACTGTAGCTCTGTAATAAACTTTAACATCAGGTAGTGTAAATTTTTCAATGTTATTCTTTTTCAAAATTGTTTTGGCTATTCTAATACTTTGCATTTTCATATGAATTTTAAATCATCTTATCAATTTCTACCAAAAATAAAAGACTGCTAGAGTTGTGACTGGAATTGCATTGAATCTATAGATCAGTTTGGGGAGAACTGACATCTTAACATTATTGAATATCTTGATATATGAATATGGTATACATCTCCATTTTTAAAGATTTGCCTTAATTTCTCTCAGTAATGTTTATAGCTTTCACTATTTAAGTCTTGTATATTTTTATCTGATTTATCCTTATGTGTTAAATATACTATGATGAAAGTTTTTAATATTTCTGATTTTTTGTTGCATGTATGTAAAAACAAAATTGATTTTTAAAATATTTATTTTGTAATCTTCAATCTGGCTATTTATTTTGTAATCTGCAATCTGGCTAAACTCACTTATTAGTTCCAGTAGCTTTTGTAGATTCCATAGGATTTTATGCACAACAAACATGTAGTCTGTGAATAAATACAGTTTTATTGCTTCCTTTCTAAGATAGATGCCTTTAATTTCTCTTTCTGACCTCATGGCACTAGCTAAAACCACCACTGTGGTGAAAAGAAGTGGTTAGAATGTATACATTCTCTGTTACTGATTCTAAAGTGAAAACATGTAATTTTTTCACCATTAAATATGATGTTAGCTGTTGGGTTTTTGTAGATGCCATTTATCAGGTTAAGGAAGTTTCCTTCTATTCCTACTTTGTTGAGAATTTTTACCAGAAAAAGCTATCAGATTTTATTAAATGCTTTTTCTGCATCTATTGAGATGATACATGATTATATAATGTTGAGAATTTAATGGACTAATTTTTCAATCAGTTGCTCTTTTTTCTAACGTCTTAAGGCTAGTTGTTAAACTAAACCAGAATCTCTGGAATAAGCCTCACTTACTTATGATACGTTATCCTTTTTGTATATTGCTGAATCCCAATTGCTAAAATTTTAAGAATTTTTTCATCTTTGTTCTTGAGGGATATTTTTCTGTAAGTCTCTTATAATGTTTTTGCCTTGTCTTTATATTAGGAAAATTCTGAGTCATGTAATGAATTGGGAAGCATTTTTTTTTTTAATTTCAGAATATTATGGAGGTAAACATGTTTTGGTTACATAATTTGCTTTTGTACAGTTTGAGTAAAAGTTATAAGTATGCCCTTCACTCAGTTACTGTGCATTGCACCCCTTAGGTGTGAGTTTACCCATCCTGTCCTCCCCCTTCCCACCTACTTGATTCCCCTTGAGTTTTACTTCCATATATGCACATAAGTGTTGATCAATTAGTTCTTCCTATTTAAATATCTTTAGGATATTCCATATAGTTTTTCTGTTAAATATTAGGTAAAATTCATCACTGAAGCTATCAGAGCACGGTATTTGTGTGTGTGTGTGAGAGAGAGAGAGAGAGAAAGAGAGAGAGAGAGAAAGAGAGAGAAAGTGTTTAATCACAGATTCAATTTCTTTTATAGATAAAATCTTATTTCTTCTTGAGTAAACTTTGATAATTTGTGTCTTTCAAATAGTTTTTTCAATTTTATCAAAATTGGTGATATAAAGTTGCTTGTAATATTCTTCTGTCATTTTAGTATCTGTAGGTGCTGTAGTGATGTCACCTTTCTCATTCTTGATATTGGAAGTTTTTTTCTCTTTTTTTGGCTAAAATTTTATCAATTTTATGGATCTTAAAGAATCAACTCTTATTTCATTGATTTTCTCTCTTGCTTTTCTGTTTTGTATTTCACTATTTTCTGCCTGATCTGTATTTTTTCTTTTTTCTGTATTTTTTGGGTTTCATTTGCTTCTTTTTCTAGAGTTTTAAGGCAAGAGCTTGGAGCTTTGATTTGAGAAATATTTCTTTTCTAGTATAGGAATTTGGCACTATAGATTTCAAAGTACTGCTTTAGTGACAGCCCACAAATGTGAGTATTTTATGTTTTCATTATCATTTAATTCAAAATACTTCTCTAATTTCCCTTTTGACCCAAGAGTTATCTAGAAGTATGTTATATATTTTCTAAAGATTCGGAAATTTTCCAGAGAACTTTTTTTTATTTTTCACTTAATTCAATTTTAGTCCTAGAATATATTGAATATGACTTGAATCCTTTGAATTTATTGAGACTTTTTAATTTAAAATTTAATATGTTATGGAAAGTGTTCTATGTGCATTTGAAAAGAATGTGCTATAGTGTTGTTGGTTGAAATGTTTTATCAATGTCAATTTATTTAAGTTGTTGATGGTGTTATTCAATTCTTCTGTATCCTCACTGGTTTTCTGTCTATTTATTCTATCAATTATTTCAAGAGAAGTGTTTAAATCTCATTGTTTCTCATCCTTATCTTTATTCCTCTGTATGTAATGTATCTTTTTTCTGTGGATGCTTTAAGGATTATTTCTTTATTACCAGTTTTATACAGTTTGATTATGAAATATCTTGCTGTAGTTTTATTCATGTTTCTTATAATAAGGGTTTGTTGAACTTGAGAGTTTTTCATTTTTATTAAATTTGGGTTGGATCATCATTTCTTCAAATATTCTGTTATGTCCCTACTCCACTCGTTTCTTTAGGGAACACACAGGCTGCTTGATATTGCTTCCATAGCTCACTGATACTCTGTTTATACCTTTACAGTATTCTTTCCTTGTTTAACTTTGCATAGTTTCTATTGCTATGTCTTCAATTTCACTCATCTTTCCTATTCAGTGTATAATCTGCCATTGATCCCATCAAGTGTATTTTTCTTCTCAGATACAGTATTTTTCATTTGTAGATGTTTGATTTTAATCTTTATTATTTTACTCACATCTTTACTTAATGTGTTTAATCTTTCCTGTTCTTGAACATATGGAATATGGTTATAATAACCATTTTAATGTCAGTGTTTCCTAATTCAGTCATCTGTGTCATTTGTGGTTCTGTTTAGATTGATTAATTTTTTTCCTTTGCATGCCTGGCAATTTTTTTTGGATACCAGAGATTGTGAGTTTTACCTTATTGGTATTTGATATTTGTATCCCTAAAAATACTATTGTGCTTTCAATTTCTATGAGTGCAGTTTCTTATAAAGCTAGCTAAAGTTGTTCATTCTTCTCCTTCCATCCACTATATTATTTTTCTCACATCACTATGTCCTTTTCATTTGTTACATGAGTAATAATTTTTCTATATTTGTTCATTTACTTCTTCACCATCTGTTTACCTCATATCCCAATAGACCATCAGCTCCATGAAAGAAAAGGGCACTTTGCTCTCTCTTTATTCCTATTATCTAACACAGTGTCTATCACATAATTATTACACAACAAATAAATGCATGAATTAAGATTTTTGCTGTTTCAACATCATGAGTTAACATTTTGTTTTGGGAACTTATTTCATGGCAACATTTGAATTTCACTCTAATAAATGTGAAACATAAACCGTATTCAAGGTTTATAATTCTGATTCTGATTATCTTGACTTTATTTTGAAGGAATCTAAAACAGTATACTTTGTCCTAAATTGCTTTATGAAATGTTCTACTAAAATGAATGCTTCATTGAAATATATTTATATGTATAATTTTTAAATATGCATAATGTATTTAATTTGAATTTTAACATGGATTATATATCCAACTATATAGTTAATAAATGAGTAAATGTAGGACCCATTATTTCCTTCAACCACTTCCAGACATAATTAAAATTAAGATCTTGATGCTATGAAAAAATTGTAAATTTCAGTTTGCTAACAATTTCTCAAGTTTTATCCCATGCCTGTGCCAGTTCAGTAAAATTACATTTTGCATATGAAATCTCTTTTTAGAAATAAACATATAATTGACATAGTTTTCTATTATTGTTTAAAAGTTTAAGTATTATTTATATTTGAGCCAGCTAGCTCTTTTGAACGAAGCATATTGAAAAGACCTAGAATCATGGATTCAATTATTTTATGGGCCAGTTAGCTTGCCACAAAGAATCCATTCTGTTTCATTGCACACAAATGAATTCCTTTTTGAAGACAGCTTTCTTACAAATATATCAGGGTTCATCAGAGTCACCAAATAAGAGAGTGTGAATAGCTCATTCCTAAATTTTCAGGATAATTAATAAAAGTTTTAAACTATATTTTTAGTATTTTAAGTCAGTAACATGATAATTTTATCCAAAACATTACATGTAAGAATATAATAATTCTCACGTATTTGTTCTTAGTCCTTGGTGATTTCTGTGAAAGGTAGATAAAACAATGTCAACATTTTTGAGTAAAAAATGCTTACATTCCTAACACTAGTGAGGAATAAATAGAGACTATTCTTTAGTTTGTAATACTGATTTAAAGCTTATGGGAGTAACTACAGGGGAAAACTTTTTTTTTTAACCAGATCAGTAGCAGATCATATGACAACATAAATGAATGGGCAGCTGTATTTCTCAGGGAAAAAATGATATTCTCTTTTTATTTCCAATTGCAATACTAAGTAAAACATGTTGATGCTCCTTGAAACATAAGCCTTCCGTTAAGAATCTGAATCAAGATTCTAGATTTTAGGGTAAATCGTCAGAGAAACAGCTGTTAGCCTGTTATGAAAGGGATGCATAGTGTGACAGTACTGATAAAAATGCTGAACTCATGAAACCTTTTGTGTTACTGCCCAATGATGATAACAATTACCCTAAGCACTGGCAACATTTAACAGAACTATAATATTGAATTAGGTCTCTGAAAGTTATCATTTTGATCAGAACGTGAGGCTGTATATTTGATCTTATCATTTCCTTTTATTAGGATCATATATTTAACTACCAGGTGGCTGGTTTATTATATTGACTTCAATATTAATTTTTAAGTTGTATACCTTATCAAACTTAAAACCATAATTTATATTAGAAATAACTATGTACATAATCGATATCTAAAACTGAGATAATATATGTTAGAAATAACTATGTACATAATTGATGTCTAAAACTGAGAGATGTACATAAATATACAAAGGTAAACACAGATACAGCACACATGAGTCTTTGCAGGAATCCAGATTTACCCTACCTAACAGCCTTGCTGACCATTTAGCCACTATTTTTTTCAGCCACTTATATTTAGTTAATTCTAATTTTGAACAAAGAAGACCGCATTGATGTGCAGAAAAGTGCCTCTGAAGGCCTGAGCACTGGTTATGTTGTTCACAGGGAGGAGCTAGTTTTCAGCAAAATGTCTCTGGATTATGATTAAGGGTTAAAGGTAAACAATGAACATCATAACTAGGATCAAATCACAGTGTATTACATATCATTTTAGATATGATTCTATAAAGGATATTTCTAACCCAAAATGAAATGGGCATTGAAGGAAAAGGCGGTCACTTAATAAACAGTGGTTGTTTTGCTGTAGTCAAATTAATCTCTCCTTTCTTCTTTATTTGGTTCTGAAGATTATCTCAATGCATTTTCTGGACCATATTATATGAACTTTTTCCCTATTTCCTCAAAATAATACAGTATGTTAGGCTCATATTTGTTATCAATTTAACTAATATCTCCTGTCAATTTGCCATGGACCACTAAAAAAAAATCTGTTTATTATTTCTTCCAATCCATTTTATCTTAGTGGCTGCTAATCTGTTTTTCTTTAGTTTTCATATAATTTTTCATAAAATCTTCTTTAAATCCCCATTAAAGTAGAGAGATAGCAGGTCTCTAATTTTCTTTATCCTTTAAGCTTGTTATTCTGTGAAAGAAATTAAATACAGCACAGTGGACTGCATACACATTTATAAATTATGTAAAGCAATCTTTATTCAAGCAATTAATCTTGCTCTTTTAGAAAAAACCCAAAGGGAAATAACCCAAGTTGTCTTATATTTCCAAGAAACAGTATGCATGAAACAGTGGAATGTTGCTGTTTACCTTGTCTCAAAGTTAGAAATATATCACTCAAACTTTATTTTTCTCCCAAATGCAGATTGTTAGATAACCTGATTGATAAGTATTTTCTTAGATCTAAAAATAGCTTAAAATGATAAATTTATATATTATAGAAAAAAGTGTGCTATTTATATATTTATAGAAAAAGCATGCCATAAGAATTAAAGAAACAAATATTTCTTCCCAAATGTCTTTAATCCATCTGGATAATGGAGGAAGACAATATAAATATATACATGTGTAGCCTTTCCGCTTTTCATTGATAAACCTCTGAATTGTTAAAGGCAGCAATATGTGTGGGTAAAATATTATGTTACATGTTGGGGATTTAGCATTATTATGGATTATTCTGTATTATTTTTGGTCTTTTGACATCCTACTAATAAAATGAGAAAATTATCACATTTAAATTTCCTTTTACCTCTGCTCCCAAACATCTCTGTGTTTTAAAATATCTTATGATTTTAAAAAATATTTCAAGGTTTATAACATTTAGACTTTTTCTACAGGTCTTACAGTTGTTTGACATTGTAGTTCTATATATTTAAACAGGTTCAGTGCTCACCAGTTCCTTCTTGCCTCCCTCCCTGCTGTGGCTTCATTTTTAGTTCTTTATTTTGATTCAATTTTATTGGCTCTATTTTAGCAAAATACAATATTTTGTATTTCAAGAAGAGCTTGTGGATGCTATATTTTCTGCGAATGTTTTCTGGCATCTTTTTTTTAATTTCAGCTTATTATGGGGGTACAAATGTTTAGGTTACGCACATTGCCCTTGCCCCCCCCCAGTCAGAGCTTCAAGCATGTAGATCCCGCAGACAGTGCACATCGCACTCATTATGTATGTGTATACCCATCCCCCCGCCATCTGTCTGACACCCAGTAAATGTTATTCCTCTATGTGCACTTGGTTTTTCATCATTGAAACCAATTTGATGGTGAGTACATGTGGTGCTTATTTTTCCATTCTTGGGATACTTCACTTAGTAGAATGGGTTCCAACTCTACCCAGGAAAATACAAGAGGTGCTATATATGAAAAATGCTCAACATCTCTGATCATCAGGGAAATGCAATTCAAAACCCCAATGAGATATCACTTATCTCCAGTGAGAATGGCCTTTATCAAAAAGTCCCAAAACAATAAATGTTGGTGTGGATGAAGAGAGATAGGAACATTCATGTGATGTTTTCTGGTATCTTTCTACTTAGTCTCATATAAAACTCGTGGATTACATAATTCTGTCAGAACTTTATAGGTACTTTTCTTTTTTTATTCAATGTTGTTTTGGAAAATCCTATTAATTCTGCCTCTACATCAGTTGAACACTGACTGATATATATTATCTAAAAATATGGGCAATGCTTGGAAGCTAGAATATTAAGGAGCCTGGTAGAAAAGCCTAAAGCCTAGATTGTCTTGGACAGATCATTAGTAGAATTATGGATGTTAATGACTCTGATAATAAGAACTCAGAAGGAAGTGAGGACCATGGTAGGGAAGACCTAAATCACCTTAGAGAATATCTAAATCATAAACAGACTGATAGTAGAAGTATGGAAGTTAAAGGTACTGCAAGTGAGGGCTTAGAAGGAAGTGAAAAACATGCAATTAGAAACTGGAGGAGAGGAAATTCTTGTTATATAGTGGCAGAAATCTTAATTAGTGGAATTATGTCCTACAGTTATATAGAAGTAGAATTTGTAAACTATGACCTTGGACATTCAGCTGAGGAGATTTTCAAGCAAAGAGTTGAAAGTGCAGCCTGCTTTCTTTTTGCCCCTTGTAGTAAAATGCAAGAGAAGAACTGCATTTGAGAGAACTGTTGAACGACAACAATGACAAAAAAACTGAGGACTAGATGATTTGGGAAATTCTCAATCCACCCAGATTGTGAAAGATGCCAAAATGGGGATTCGCTGTCAGGAAAGCATGCTGTAGAGGGAAACCCGAGAGTGTGGCTGGACGACCTTTTGCTGATACCTTGGAAAGATCAAAAATCAGAAAATTTAGTCATGTAAAGTCTCTCTGAAGAGAATAAATGTGTGACTCATAAGTCTCCTTTGTCATCAAAGCAGAAGCAAGAAATAGGGATGGGTGTCTTAGTCTACTTTGTGCTGCTGTAACAGAATATCTGAGACTAGATAATTTATAATGGACAGAAATTTATTTTCTCATGTTTTGAAGGCTGGGAAATCCAAGATCAAGGAGCTGGCAACTGGTGAGGGCCTTCTTGCTGCATAATCACGTGGTGGAAGCCAGAAGGGCAAAGAGACAAAAGGGCAGCATTAATCCTACCCATAAGGGTACAACCCTCATGACTCAATCACTTCTCAAAGGTCCCACCACCCAACACCACCACAATGGCAACCAAATTTCAACATGAGTTTTGGAGGGAAAAAACATTCAAAGCACAGCATTGGGATTATCCAGGAAAGATTTGTGTAGAAGCCTCTTGTCTGATGAAGTGAATTCTCATGGTGTACATGGGACCACACGATTTTGAGAATTTTATACCAGTAGAACACTGCCAGCTTGAACGAAAAGGTACAGAGACACAGGTCATAGATCGAGAGGAATTGTGCATCAGGGTAAATTATACCCAGGGCTTCACTCATACCAAATTTGTGTCTGCTCTAGATATTCTGTCTTATTTAGGTCTGAATTCTATTGTTTCTGTTATATATTCTTCAAAGTTATTGGAAGTTGTGGGAATTCTCATGTTTCAATAAAGATGCATTTATATTTTTGATTGAAAATGATTTTTCTTGGTACAATGGGAGAGGAAGAGAGAAATTTTTACTGTGTCACCTTTAACTAGGGACATTATTACCTATGGATACCTGTAAATATTAATAAATCAGAGCCAGGATATTGGACTTGGTTAAATAAGTAAATTCTCCCACTTATTAATTGGCCTGTACCCAGCCTTGTTTCAGAAAGTAGAGTAATCTTAACTTTACTAGAATCAATAAAGAGTCCTCAAATTATATACCTCTTTACTATTATTGAGAAATCTAAGTCTGTTACATGAAGTCTAAAAGGTTAAAGAATGGTTCAGTTCTGAAAGATAGCATTTATTGTTTAAAAAATTACTATATAAAATTTAAGAAATGGTATTTACTTGAAAAAATCCATTAGGGAAGATACCCATTTATTTGGGGTTCATTTTTATTGTATGAAATAGTATATTACTTTTGCCTGTTGAATCTAGAAAGAGTCCTAAACACATGAAAGGGAAGGTAAATTTTTTTATTAACTATATATGCACGTTTTGCATATGTGCCAGACTGACACCAATGTTGAATAAAGGTATACAGCTATGCCTGTTTTAGTCAACTGAAAATTACTACAGTTTTTCCTAAGGAATTTAAATAATATAGGAAAATAATACTTAAAATATTGAACTGTATAGTTTAGTTCAACTCTCTCCCCAAAGTACCTTTAAACCTGATACTAGTAATGAATAGCTTAGAGATTGATTGGATTTCACTCTGCCTTTTCAGGATATGTATACATATAGAAAAATGACCAGAAGGGAGGCAATTGGTAGCAAGAAAAACAAGGGGATAGGGTAATCCAAATGTAACAATTAAGAGTAGCTACACTTAATTGGAATTCTTATACTTCTAACCTAGGAAGTAAATTTTTTATTAAAACACTCTTCCAAACAAAGTGAAAAGAAATATCTTATGATTTATGTATGGTGAGCTCAATAAAAGCTGTCACTGTGTTCTTAAGTTTTGAGAATTTTTTTGTGTTATTATTAATGTATTATTCTCACAAATGTAACTAAAGTCTGGGAAGCATTTGTTTTTAGTCTTTTGTCTTTGGGAGTAAAGTCATGTTAATGGACTTAATCTGGCCATTTTGAGAATGGTACCTTCAGAGAAAAATAAGGGAAATTCTTAAAATTAATCATAGTACTTTAATCATTTATGAGAGAAGAGTTGTATTACTTCCAGTACACACACACACACACACACACACACACACACGCTTTTAGAAGAAAGAAAATATTCCTCCTAAGGAATCCTCATAATTCTATTGAAATTATTGACCAAAATTATTTTAATGTTTGGGCAGCTACATGATTTATTTGTGTTTAGTAATATGATCTGTATTTTCTATCTAAATTCCATGAACACAGAAAAAGAGTAAAATCTTTTAGCTTTCTATATCCAGCATTTGAAAATGTATTTAATTTGCTTATAAGCAAAAAAAAGAAATACAGCATAAAAATAAAGTTAAAATGTTGGGATATTTCTTTATGAACTTTTATTCCACTGAAGAAATGGACCTTTTAAAATAAATGTGCCTTAATTATGGAGCTACCAAATGCTGCAATTCCCTAATTTTCTATTTTAAAATAGAGTTTTTGATCGGATTTATGAATATATGTATCAAGGGCAACATTTTCATACATTTAGCCTTTGAACATTCTGGTGAAATTTACAATAAGTGCCTATTTTCACAAACTGAAGGAATTTAAAGATAATATTTGTTATACTTTTAACTTTTTTTATTAATTCACATCCTTATTTTGTGTTATGTACTCTCAGTCAAGTGTTAATGAAGATTTTTGCATTTCTTTAAGTAATGTTGGTATTTGTGATATGAGATCAGTGGTCCTTGCATTTATTTTTACAGGTTATATCATTCACTGGCATATTATTTAACTGCCTTCTTAACCATTTTGCACCTTAGTTTTGAATCTTAATGTTTTCCTCCATTAATGATCTTTAAGACCTTATATTTCAGCTTAAAATAAATTAAATGGAAGAAAGTTTCATTAATTTAAGAATGAGGCTGCTTTAGATTCACTTTCTCTTGTTCAAGACATACATAATTTTTCATATTGATAAATTGGATTCCTCCTTTTAAAATTTACTAATGAACAGAAAAAAGCTTAGATAAAAATGACATGACAAAAAAGTATGACATTCACTTATTTCAAATCAAAGAAAATGAATGCAACATAAAGTGCTTTAACTGAACAGTGACAAGATATTAAAAGTACAACATTTAGAAATTGGTCATTTACAGTGGGTTATAGATTATTTGTTCACCAATGCAAACTCACATATGGTAACTACATGTTGAAAAACTCGTGTTAATGGCCAGTAGCTTATGGGAGATACATAAGCATTTTAATGAATGTATAAGATTCACAATGAAAGAAAATATTCATTGCTTATTGCCATTGTTTTTGGCCTATGATCTTTGATTTAGTATTAAGGATATAAATATACTTTTTTGTTTAACCTTAGAGAAAAATTTAGTTACATGATGGTGCTGGTATTCGGTAAAGATAAAGGATTAGGCTATTTCTCTACCCATTCTTGTAAATACTTGTTAATATTTGACTTCAATGACTGGCTCTGTCATTCTGGCTTAATCACCCAAGGCCATAATAAAGCTTTGTTAGCTACGTAAGTTTTCCTGATATGCTTAGTACTAGCCCTGACCTTAATAATTTACACACATGCCCTCTTTAAGTATTATATGTGCTGGAATTTGTGTGGAGGGGTAGGCGAATTAGCAAGAAGTTGAAACTTCACAAAATTCTAGAAGTTCAAGGTTCTCCATCGTTCAATGCAAATTATTGTTCTTTTATCTGAGATTTTTTTTGCTCATTCATTTTTAGTGTTAAAACATTCTACAATACTGTAGAAAAAAGGAACAATTGTGGTAATAAATTGTCTCTTTTTATCATTTTCACTCAGCAGTATGTAAAACTGACAACTTTATGTCAATTTCCTAATTTTTATTTATTCATTTTTTTAATCACTGTGATTCTTGAAGTACATGTCTGGGGCCACTGTCTTAAATACTCAAATTCAGGCTCTGCAGGAGGGAGACAATAAGCTCTCAATAATGCAGCACCCTGTTTGAGAGAGGAAGGGAACGGACATCTTTGAGTTTTCTGGGAACTCACCGTCTACCCTGAACATTAAGCATAACGAGCCTCACTTATCTGAGGCAGGGGAAAACTAGAGGTGGCTGTGCAGGTCACACTGTGGGATTTTATATTAATACTACCCATCGTCCTCAGCAAACTATTAATAAGAGGGCTATAATTAGACTATAAATAGTGGGTTTGACCTGAGGACTCTTTAGTAGCCCTTACAAAATTAATTCTTGTGGACCAACATTAGAAAACTTCCTAGAAAGAGATATGAGCCTTTGTGAGAGAAACCAGAGGGCTGACCAGCAGACTATATGTTACAGGGACAGCTGTAGAAAGATTTGAAAGGATTAGAAAGGAGATAGCAAAAGGAAAGACTACTAGTTGACTGGTAACCAGTGAAGCTGCTAACAGTCCCATGATACCAGAAACCATTTTTTGTTAAAACAATGTGGCCTTGTGGTTAAAAGAATAGGCTTTGAAGTTAGGCAGAATTGGGAATAAATCCTGGCTTCACCACTTACTAGCTGGGAGGGCTTGAAACTGCTCTGTAACCTCCCTTTGCCTCAGTATATGGAGCTATGATGTATGGTAACATTGAACTCATAGGATTGTTAACAAATTAAATATATTCTGATTTTTAGCTAATGTGTATAACCTGTTTCACTCACCTGCTGTATACTAAGCATTGATTATGTTCATTTATTAATTAAAAAGCCTTTTATTGACCCTTTCTAAGTGTCAGGCATAGGGCTAGGTAGTAGGCAATACAATGGTTAGCAAATAGTCATGGACTGTGAACTCCTTGGAGCTTACACTCTTGTAAAGAAGACAGATCATAATCAATAATGTAAATAATACAAAGTTCATTAAGTGCAATGGAGAAAAAAAACAGAAAACAATTACTCTGAGATGATATAATGTGGAGGCTTGATCTAGTTTGTTGGGAGTCAGAGGAGACTTTGGGGAAAGGTGTGAAGGCGGTGAAGAAGTTAATGAGGCAGTGGAGGGAAGGGTTTGGGAGGAGAACATGCCAGATAGACAGACCATCTTATGCAAAGGTTCTGAAACAAGAGGAAGCAAGGTGGATTTAGAAACTAAAATAAAGCCAGGGCTGCTAGAACAGAGATGGAGGAGGAGGCAGAGGTCAGAATGTTCAGAACCTTTTAGGAAATAGTAAGGAAAGGACCAAAGCTTTATTTTAAGTGCATTGGGAAACCATTGAGTAGGAAAATATATGGTTGGTTTGCATTTCTGAAATATTATTCTAGCTGCTGTTTATAGACAAGATTGAAAGGGCCAAGAAGACTATTTCAGAGGCCAAAGTGGTTGAATAAAAATAGGTAATAGTTGGTTTAGGATGGTTGCAGTAGGGAGTGAGGGTCCTAGGAGGGCTCCTAGTTTTCTAGGTGGTACCAGGAGATAGATGCTATTGACTGAGACAGGCAGCCCTGGCACAGGACAGGCTTTGGCACATAGACTTTGAGATGCCTATTTGTTAGTCAAGTGCAATTGCCAACTAGGCTACTGGGCATCTTGATTTTGTTGTATTTTCTTAACTCTTAGTTGTATATTTTCACATTTTGATGTTTCTGAAATTAGGCTACATGTTACAAATGGGCACATCATAATTAAATTTCTAGTCCTTTATATTTCTTGGTGGTATGTAAAATGGTGGGCCCATCAAAATTTATAATGTCTTAGCCTCCACAAAATATACTACTCCTTGTTACTGCTAATAATAACAAGGAAGATCACCACAATGCTGCTTAATAGCCCATGAGTGATTAACCTGCAAAAATGGCAGAAACCCCAGGATGCTGGTCAGTATCAAACAGGAACCACTGACCCTTAGGACATCCAAAGTACTATAGGCGTGACCAGAAAGGGCAAGGCTTCAAGACCACTGCCTACTTTTCCACCCACCCACCCAGAGCACAAGCAAGATGGGGCAGGGGGAGGAGGGACAGGACTTTGCTGTCATTATATAAGATAGGTAGAGGCTGTACCAGCATCTGTTGAATGTAAGGCATCATCATAATAATAGTTAACATTTAAATAATAATGACCACAGACTAAGTGTTCTTCTAAAGACTTTGCTTAGCTTAACCTATTTAGTCCTCATAACAACCCTATAATGTGGATATTTTTACTATGATCCTGGGCTGGCTAGTGTTTAGCTAACTTGCTTCAGGTCACTTGATGTAAATGGCAGATCCAGATTCACACTCAAGCAGTGCAGCTCTAGAGCCTCTGCTAACCAACCACTGCTGTTGCCTTGCAGTGATATAAAGTAACCAATCACCTGGTGATGTGGGAGCTATAGAGAGCTATGGAAATTCTGTGTGGGCTTTTGCCACAGAACTAGACCTAGACATATATATTCAAGATCTTCAGATTTTTACTACATATGTGGCCTGGGGAGGAATAGATAAGGAAGAGCTCTTATCTTTTTCAGTTCTGAGAATTGTATTTCTACATCTAAATCCAATATAGCAATATTGACTTAGTAATGTATCATAAGGAAGGTGTTCCATAAATAGCAAAAATCATCAATAACAACAGAAATTAAATTCCTGCTTTTATCTTGTGATGGCATATGTAATAAAATAAAAAGAGAACATGTTTTACAAGCTATATGCTTTTATAAGTGAAAAATACTTATTTGTAATAAACTTTGATATTATGAAGGAACATGCAACCATTAAAAAATCATGATGCCTTGTTTGTGTGAGTGCCAAGGCTCTGTTTGAATTACTCAGGGGCAAATGAGGAATTAACAAGACTGTGCTACAAACTTTCAACGTGCCTAATGTTACAGTTATCACCGTGTCATGTTGTCCTTGCAAGTTCAGCACTCCACTGACTTCCTGTGTTTCTGCTTAGTCTTCAATCAGGATAAGCCAGTAAGAAAAAGTGGCAGTTCTATATTCACCATTACTTAGATTTTAGTGTAGGCATTTGATTTTGCCTGAAATTGAAACATTTGCCTTTATGAAGAATAAAATGCTTTATTAAAATTTATAATAAGCATAATCCTGTCAAATAATGTTACTAAACATCTTTTCTAAGCTAAAAGTAGTCGACATTTATAAGAACTGGGGAGGAGAGAAGCCTTGAGTGCGATTTGGTGCTTTCACACTAACAGATGCTATTATTTCTGGGTTTTCCTTCTTCATTTTTTTCTTCTTTATGGTTTATTTATTTATTTTTTTATTTTTTGAGACAGAGTCTCGCTCTGTTGCCTGGGCTAGAGCACTGTGGCTTCAGCCTAGCTCACAGCAACCTCAAACTCCTGGGCTCAAGCAATTCTACTGCCTCAGCCTCCCGAGTAGCTGGGACTACAGGCATGTGCCACCATGTCTGGCTAAATTTTTCTATATATTTTTTAGTTGTCCAGCTAATTTCTTTCTATTTTTAGTAGAGAGGGGGTCTCGCTCTTGCTCAGGCTGGTCTCAAACTCCTGACCTCCAGTGATCCTCCCACCTCAGCCTCCCAGAGTGCTAGATTACAGGCGTGAGCCACTGTGTCTGGTCCTTCTTTATGGTTTAAAAGAGAGAAGCTCTGATATATTTTGTTTTCTTATTTTGTGTGTCATGGAAAACTTCAGGATTGTATTTGGTTTAGCTATATGATTCCTTGTGATATTATACTCCATCCTTAGCCTCCTTCACAGCTAGAAAAGTCATCTACTGCCTGAGGATCTCCACTGGTCAATTTCTTGAAGTTAAGCAGGATTTACTCTTCATCACTGTTTTACAGTAGTTTTAGCTTCCTTTCTTCTGCTGACAGATGAGAAAGGGAGATTTAGAATTATGTAAGTGATATATTTAATATCTGTTCACATATTTTAAACATGTGAGGAAGTTTTTGGTTTTGGTTTTTTTAAAAGGAAATAATTTTGAACTTTTCACTTTAAAAAAGAAGCAGAAATTTCCCTCTCTAAGATGTTCATAATCAAATGATGCAATAACATATTTATTAATTCCTGTCTCTCATTGTTTTTATCATTGAAATAATATTGCATGAAAACTAATAATGCAGTACTTATAAACATGGAGCTATGAATTTTTTATATATATTATGTCATTTAATTCTAACAATAACCTTATGATGCCAGTATTATCACCTGGAGATAAATTGTTTTGTTTAATATAGTCACATGATGCTTACCTAAAGGGATAGTTACAGGGATCAAAATGCATGGTTAGGTGATTTCATTGTTGTGTGAACATCATAGAGTGCACTTACGCAAACCCAGATGGCATAGCTTACTACACACTGAGGCTCTGTGGTGTAACCTATTGCTCCTGGGCTACAAACCTGTACAACATGTTACTGTACTGAAGAGTGTAGGAAATTGGAACACAATGGCAAGTATGTGTATATCTAAACATAGCTAAACATAGAAAAGGTACAGTAAAAATACAGTATCAAAGACTTAAAAAAATGGCATACCAGTATAGGGCACTTACCATGAGTGGAGCTTGCAAGACTGGAAGTTGCTCTTTGTGAGTTAGTGAGTGAGTAGTGAGTGAAAGTGAAGGCCTAGGACATTACTGTACACTACTGTAGACTTTATAAATACTGTATACTTAGGCTATACTAAACTGATAAAAATATTTTTCTTTCTTCAATAATAAATTAATCTTAGTATACTGCAACTTTTTTACTTTATAAACTTTAAACAAAATTTTAACTTTTTGACTCCTGTAATAATACTTAGCTTAAAACATAAATTCATTGTACAATAGTACAAAAATTTTATTTCATCCTTATTCTCTCAGCTTTTTTCTATTTTAAATTTAATTTTTTTTTTTTTTTTTTTTACTTTTTAAACCTTTTTTTAAAAAACTAAGACACAAACATATAGTATGCTAGGCCTACACAGGGTCAGGATCATCAATTTCACTGTCTTCTACCTCCACATCTTGTCCCACTGGAAGATCTTCGGGACAATAACATGCATGGAGCTGTCATCTCTTATGATAACAATGCCTTCTGCTGGAATACCCCCTGCAGGACCTGCCTGAGACTGTTTCACAGTTAACTTTTTTAAAAAAAAATAAGTGGGAAAAATACATCTAAAATACTGATTAAAAATATAGTCAATACATAAACCAGTAACATAGTCATTTATAATCATTATCAAGTATTATGTATTATACATAATTATGTGTGCTATATTTTTATCTGACTGGCAGCACAGTAGGTTTGCACCAGCATCATCACTAACACATGAGAAATTCATGTGTTAGCTATGATGTTACAACGGTTATGATGTCACTAAATGACATCTATTGTCTAGGCAATAAGAACTTTTCAACTCCATTATAATCTTATGGGACCACCATTGTATATGCAGTCCATCATTGACTGAAATGTCTTTATGTGGTATGCGACTGTATTTCAAAACCTGTTAATGCTGGTTCAAGAATTAGAACCCAGGTCTGTCTATTTCAGTTAGGGTCCACTCAGGAGACAGAAACTAAATAGTAATTTGAGCAGGAAAAGTCTAATTTAAAGCATTAACTATGACAGGGATTGGAGTAACTATGATTGTCTACTAAGAGGTAAAAATAACTCTAAGAATTGACAAGAGCAGATATAGGAAGTAGTCACTATCCCTTGGTCTGAAGCAGAGCACCTAAGGAAAGAACAGATTTTAAAGAAGCCCACTCAGTGGGATCCAGATCTCTTTAGAGAGTGTGTACCTGTGGCCCAGTGAATGGTAGAGTTCCCTGAGGTGACACGTTAGTGGAGCTCATGGGGAAGTCACTTTCTGGAGTTCTGTGGGAAACTGTCCATAGGGCAATGTCACACTGTGGAACTCATATGGAACCCATTCATGTGAAGTGCTACACCATGGAACTCTCCAGGAAGCTCCTAGTGGTGGAGGAGAGGGGTAGCCTGTGGTGTTCCAGAGAAACTGGCCAGAAGGTGCCCTGCCCAGCTGGCCACTGTGCACTGCAGGAGCCTACCAGGAGAAACACCAGAACCAGGAAGAGCCCTTTTACCCTCTAGTTCTCTCCGTTACCCTCTGCAGTTGATGCTTAAAATCGTGCCATATGGCAAGGGAAAAAAATGTTCTAGTCTCACAAGCAGGACAATGAAGGATGGATTTAGAGCTATGAGGCAATATAGATTGATACCTGGCACACTGCTCATCAACAAATCTACTTTCTTAATCATAAGGTCATACTGCCTTATACTTACTTTACCAGAAAATATGACATTAAACAAAATAAAAGAAAATAAGAATAAAGGAAGGGAAAAATGTAACAGGGTTATAAATGGAGATTTACATCAGTATCTTTCTTTTCTTTAAAATGTTTCTATGTAGAGCCACTTTAAATGCTCAGGAGACTGCTTCATTGAATTTTAGTACACTGGCTTATAAACCAAAAACTGAAATTACAAAGTGGAGGCCAAAGGCCATATTAGAGATTTTTCACTCTATAATTTAAATTATTTTTTAATTCCAGTTTTCTCATCTACCAGTTAATGCAGGGCATGTTCAGTTGACAAAGAGTCATTTGTAAATAAGAGGTTCCTTAGATATAGGAATCCTTATTGCATAATTTATAGACTGTGAGATTTGGACAACTTATTTAATTTCTCTGAGTCTCAGTTTCTTCATGTAAAAGGAAATAATAGGATCTACCTTATAGGTGTTATGAAAATTAAATGTATTAATATTTTAAAGCATTTGGAACAATTCTTTGCAAATAACATGTGCTATATAAGTGTCAAATAAAAATATTCAGTCATAGCAGATGCATTTTTATATTTTCTTAAAAACCATAGCTTAGGAATATTAATTATTTCAGTAGTTCTAGTTTGTGGAACTCTACACCTACTCAATGTTTTTGTCAGATTAATCTGATTCCATTGTTTAATGGTAATTAAAAATAAAAAAATATAGTTATGGGATGTATAATATGAAATTCTGTTCATTGGATATCTTAATTTTTTCCTCACAGCTTTAATGGTACTGCTCTAAACTGATAGCTGTTTGAAAATATTAGTAAATTTTGTACCCTTTAATTTTTGTTAGGAATTAACAATAATAATTTTGTTGAGTAGCTTTGACTAAAAAAAACCCATGTTTTCAATATAACATTCAGTGTTCAAATTGTTAAATAGTTTTTAATTTTTGTCTCTTAAACATTAAGACATTCTAAAATGTCTAAAATTTTAAATATTTTTCCTTTTTTTTTTTTACAGATGGCCAAGAAAAATATTCTGAACTAATCAAAAAGTTCCATGCAATTGAAATGTTATTTACACTCTATCCTCCTCAAGGTGCCCAGGTGTGCAATAATACACAACTTAAGTCAACTTGGCTGAGACCTGTAGTAAATGGGGAAGAAGGATATAAATATATAGGTAAGATAGTGAACTTTATTTTTTATAATAAAGCATTTATATTTTATAATATATATAATGAAATATATTCATATTTATCATTTAGATGATGTTGGATGGTGCATAGGCCCTATAGAATATTCCCTTTACTTCCTAGGTATTGTGCCTGCAATTTAAAAAGTGACTATTTTATGCTTTGATTCTTCACTAGAATAGTGGAAACACAGTGTGCTTACTACTCAGCTGTTGATGGACATTTGGGTTGTTCACTTTGGGATTACTACAAGCTGCTATGAACATTCATGTAAAATACTGTGTTTAGACATGTGCTTGTATTTTTTTGGCTAAACTGTTTTCCAAAGTGGTTATACCATTTCATATTACCCACTGACAGAGATAGGAGAGGATAGGAGAGTTACATTTGTTCCACAGTTGTATGGACACTTGGGATAATCAGTCTTTCTGATTTTAGCCAATCTAATACATGCGTATTGATATCTCACTGTGGTTTTAATCTGGATTTCTCTAGTAAATAATGATATTAAGCATCTTTTCATGTATTTATCATTTGCATATCTTCTTTGGAAAAGTGTCCAAATCTTTTGGACATTTTTATATTGTTTATTATTATTAAGTTTTGAGAATCCATTAAATATTCTGGATATAAATCCCTTAACATATATATACTTGGCAAATATTTTCTCCCAGTCTGTGGTTTGTGTTTTCTTTCTTTTAATAGCATGTTTTGAAGAGCAGAAGTTTTTAATTTTGATGAAATCCAGTTTACCACCATATTCATTTGTGACTTATGCTTCTGCTGTCATACTAACTGGAACACCGATATTCTGTTAGTGCAAATGTGAATGATAAAAGCACTTTGCAAAATATTTTGGCACTTTCTTAAAAAGTTAAACATACACCTACCATACAACCCAGCCATTACACTTCTATATAATTTACCCAAGAGAAAAGAAAATATATGTTCATTCAAAAACTTGTACATGAATATTCATAGTATCTTTTTTTTATAAAAGACCCAAACTAGAAACAACTTAAATGCCCATCTGCAGATGAATGGATAAATATATTGTGATATAACCATGTAGAATACTGAGCAATATTTTAAATAAAACCTTGATACTATTGATACATATAACAACATGGATGAATCTCAAAATAATTACTATGCTGAGTGAAAGAAGCCAGACCAAAAATAGTACATACAATATGATACCATTTAGGTAAAATTCTAGAAAATGCAAACTAACCAATATTGACAGAAGCTGATTTGTGGTTACTTCGGGATAGAGTTGGGAGTGGGAGTGAGAGGTGTTGGCTTTAAAAACTTGAAGGTGATGGAAATGTTTGTCATCTTCATTGTGGTGATGGTTTCATGGATGTATACATGCCAGAATTCACCAAATTATATACTTTAAATATATGCTGTTTATTGTTTGTCATTTAAACTTCAATAAAGCTATATAAAGAAAGTTGTAAACATAAATATTAAAGAACCAAGATAGTGCAACTTTTATTTTGGCAATATTTTTGAAGATATTTTGTCTTTAAATTTTAAGACTTGCATTTTAAAACTTATTTAAAGAGAGTCATAAATTCAATGTAATCTCACTGTGTTGGTATATATAAAGGGATATTTGAGTGCTCAGTTCTGGGATAGACCCCCTAGAGGGAGAAGAATAGGGAAAGAAGAGGGAGGAACATTATGAAAAAGAATATCTTAAGTTGAAGGCTTTGAGTTCTGTAAGATAATTCAAGACCCTGGTTGCTGTTTATTTTCTCTGCAGTTTTCCACCTGAAATTACCAGAACATGACTCATATCATTCTAAAGATTTGTATTTATTGTTTAGAGCCCATTTGAAAACATTTTGATGAAATAAAACAAATAAAAAGGAAATATGCAGGTGGTATTATGCTGTAACTTGAGAACTCTGTCTTCTGAGATTTTAAGCTGTTTTTTTTTTTTTTCCTTTTTCTTTGGTTAAGTGGCCAGAGTCTTGCATCTTTTTGAATTCCAGTTGTTATTAAATTGACTGACAAGAGAGTTGTAGCATTTGCCTTGTAAAAGACGTCTATTACAGAAGTGCTTTCTAAAACTGAGTAACTCCTTAACTATAAACATTTTAGGGAAGATAGCTTGGGAATTTATTATGTGTTCCAACATTAATACTCCACAATGTAGGCGCTTCTGTTTATTGATTTCATTCACTCTGTAGATCCAGAGATGTATCATCAGCAAGAATTGAGGAGCAAATAGAGTTATGAATGTTCTATAAACGGCATGGGTTGCTAACCAATTATCTAGCATTAGGACTATAGGTTCTCTAAAAATACCTGGCATATCCATATTTTCATATCTCATAATTCCTAGCACAGTGTCTTGAATGTAACTGGATTGCTGCATAAGTCATAATTTTAATTTGCTTAATATATATAAAGAGTTTCTTCTCGGTTATTATAATCTTAGACCAAGTAAAACAAAAGTATTTAAATTTTTTCCAGGGATATGTCTTATTAAACTTACTTTTGGAAAGGGTATATCGGAAAGCTAGTCTTTAAACATGTCTTCACTTATCCTTCCTAATGTGGTGTCTGCTCCCCCGGCCCTCTGGTCTGTCACATATATGCGGAGCTTTTTCCTCTCCTTCATTAAGCTTTTGTGACCTTGGCTGATTTTCAGCCTAGAAAATGTAGATTATATTAAGTTACATTTTAGCCCTATAATTCTTAGAATTCTAACGGAGATACCTTGAAGGGGTAGGTTGGCCATTATCTTTCAAGGAAATCGTTAGGGAATACAAATTAATGATTATTTTCTCAAATGAATGGTCTGTTTTAACTGAAATCATATTATTGTATTACTATAAGGTTTCTAATTAGTTCAGATCTGAGTAATGAACAAAGACCTCTAGTTCTGCTACTTCTTTTCATATATAATTTCCACCACTTCATATAATACATTTTACTTACCCTTATAACATATGGTTATTTAAATTATGTAATTAATACTAGAACCTGATTTTTTTTGCCTAATCACTGCTTTCCATTAAAAAAGTACAAGGTATCTTTTTAATGCCAGTTTGTTCCACTGCCTTTAGGCAATATTTGATGTACATGAAACAAATGAGAATCTATCTCATCTTTCTCTGCAATGTCTATATCTCAGCAATGACATAATTGTCCTTGCCAGTCAAGGCTTGTTTTTGATCAACTTCTCTCAGAATTTTCAGCTTTACAACATAAGACTTTCTTTTCTTATATACCCCTTATTGCAGTTGAAACTTTTTCACTATCCACAAAATAAAGGCTATGCATAGGTTATTATGACTCTTTTTTCTAAAGTGGGCTATTTAAAGTATTTTCTAAAATCCCGCCTTCTAATCCTTGATGTCTTTTGGCACTTCTCTCTGAACACTTTTCAAATTTTCTCATATTTTTAAGTGATGGAGCTCAGAATAAGATGTGATAATCTAATCCATGTCTGATTTATTGTGAACATAATCTTAACTACTAGTTCTGCTTATATTTTTATACTTTTTAAAGACTTTTAAAAATATACATCCCAGCATTTACTTGGCCTTCTACCCATAATTTTTAATCTAATTTTGTCATATTTTCTTGTAACTATTTGATATGTGTATAATTTATTTTGCTTTCTTAAATTTGCTATCCTGATTTGTCCTGGTTTTCCTTCACTTATTTAGAATAGAGACATTTATTACTTTTGTCAAAACTAAGCTTAATTTTGAATCCATTCTTTGAGGTATTCTGTAGGATTAATTATTGTAAAATGAAAAACCAAATTCTGATTTGAAAGGAGCTCTATATATTTTATATCATTTATATCTGCTTAAGTACAGGAAATGGTCTATTATACTTTGTATAAGTTTAAATATACTATGGTTAGTTCAATGTCATGCTTTGCCTGTAGAGTATCTGCTTGCTTGAGATAAACAAGGTAGTCACTGAAAAATATATTTTATACTAACGGGACTTGCAAAAGTTGTTTGGGTATATGCCAATCATCCCTTTTTTTTTTTCAACTATATACTGCCATCAGCCTTCAATTCCATGTTCTCTAACATCCCTTTGATTTTTTTTGTTGTTGTTGTTATTAGTGGCAAATGATACGAATGTGTTTTCATAGTAATTGTAATTACTGATAGGAAAAATGTTTTATTTTTACATGGCTAAGTTGGTTAAAATTTTTAACATTCAGCATACTTACAGAAATCTTCAAGGGCCAGATACAAATGAATGCCATATTAGATCTGGTTAAAGTTTTTCAACTATGCTCAAGTCACTAAAAATTCTTTAGGGTGATGAATTAGATCTTCCTCATTTAATGAAATAAGTATGTTCTATGTGAGCTCCATTTTTCCTTGAAATTCAAGGGTAAAATCAGAGAGATGTCTCTCACCCCCCAAACCCAACTTCACAAAGCTGTTGGAAGCATCTGAGGAAGAAGACATTAAGATGGCACCAAGTCTATTAGATAAAGGAAATGCGAGTTGCACATTGGGCACTTATAACAGTCTACTACTCAATACTGCTTGACTTTGAAAATGAAAATTAGAAGATTAATGTTTCATTATAACTTCTGCATCTATTTATTTAACAAGTATTAATTGAATGCCTACTATGTGCTTGGCAATAAAAATTGGAAACTTAGACTTAATCCCTGCCCTAGAAGTGTTCACATTCTACCAGATTCAAAGCACTATCAAGAGTTTTGGCTCAAGTAGGTTCAATGAGCACCCGTATCTGTCCATAGGTTAAATAGAATGCTACCAAATGAGGAACTTCAAAAAAATCCTGGAAGAACACCTAGAAATAGCAAAAGATGACACCAACACTCAATATCTGAAATGAAAACACAAAGCTGAATTTACTGCCCACTTAAGTAAAGGAGAGTTATGCTGGTTAGGCACAATCTCTCTGAGCAAATCAGACTGTTGATTTTATATAGGGTTTGGGGAAGAATGGTGGCCAACCTCTAAGATGGCCCCAATGATGTGCTCCCTGGTATTCATGCTCTTGTGTATTTGCCCCTCACATTGTATCAGGGTTGGATTGTGTTATCAACAGAATTCATAGAAGTGATGGTATGTCACTTCTCAGGCTAGGTCAGAAAAGATTTTCTGACTTCTGCCTTGCTCTCCTTTGGATAAGTTGCTCTGAGGAAAGCTAGCTGCCATGTCATGAGAACTCTCCAGCAGCCCTGTCAAGAGGTCCGTGTGATGATAAACTGAGACCCTCTGCTTCAGCCAGTGAGGCACTGAGGGATATGGGAGTAATGCACTGTGGAAGTGGAGGCTCCAGCCTGGTCAATCCTTTGGATGACTGTAGCTTCAGAGAGAGCTTGACTGCTACTCATGAGAGACCCTGAGCCTGGACCAGCCAGTGAAGTCACTCTAAGATTCCTAACTCTCAGACACTGTGTGAGATAAACTTTTGTTGTTTTATGCTTCTAGTTACACAGCAGAGAAAATTAACATATAAAGCATGTAAGTCAGTGATTAGTGGCTTTTAGTAGGGGTAGTGAAATGACCTAGGATTCTAAGTGTGTTTACTAAGGAAAGACGGAATTGTTGATTAGCTTTCCCAAATGTGTTATTAGAGTGAGACTTTTGTTCACTGGTCAACTTTAAAAAGTAGGTTCTCTCATTGGTTGGCTTTCAGAACTATGTTTATTGAGGCTAGCTGTCACTGGTTGATAAAACAAGTTTAAAACTGGTTCTGGGAGTTACTTGTCACCATGGCTATAGAATTATAATTGATTATTTAAATAGGTTTAAAAGAAAGTTCTAATTTTAACTTGTTACCACAGATGTAGAACTGTTAGGCTGGTCTTAGGAGTGTGGGGAAATGTTACTCTCAATAAACAGACACGCAAAGAAAAAATTATATATTGCATGCTAATTGACATAATAGAAGCAATTAAGTGTAATTGTGAGCCTAGGTAAAGAAAATGACTACCTCTGGCAATATAAGAGAGGATTCTATAAAGAAGATGATATATGAGTTTGTTTTTACACAATAGGTTAGAGCTACTGAGTAGAGAAGAGAAGAAAATGTTGTAGACAAAGGGAAGAGAATGGGAAAATTACAAGTGTGGAAACTTCATTTTAAGAAATTATTTTTGTTTGTTTATAGTCCTGCACAACCTAGCATAGGAGTCTTTTTTAAGAGAATGGCAAGTAAAGTAAAATAATTCTTTGGAAATATATGCCCTTACTCTATTCAAATATTTTTAATATAATTTATGACTATTTTATAGTCATAAATATATGTGTGTGTATATATATAATGAGAGATTATAATACATATAGGTTAAAATAATGTTTTGTATATATATAAAATTAGAGATTAGAGTAACTCCTCATATGTTAAATGGTATTTTATGTAAGATATTCAACTTTTCAGAATACAATAAAGAACTTGGAAGTTTGTGTAAAAGTGCCTCTACCCAGTCAAAATGGATATAAAAAAGGAAGAGTGAGAGTCTAATTCAGTGCCAATTTACTCTTATTACTTTAGACACTGGAGAAAGCATATTCTTGCTTAAGAGAAATTTCTCCTAGAGTAGTGGTTCTCAACTTTATTAGACCGAATATGCACTTTATGTAACAACTATTTTTTAATTTACTTTTTACCTTCTTGAAATGAAATGCATAGATAATACAAATTACCTACACAAGTAATTTCATATATACAGTTGACATTTGAACTACATGGATTTTAACTGTATAAGTCCACTTATGTACAAATTTTTTAAATATATATATTGGAGAATTTTTTGGAGATTTGTGACAATTTGAAAAAACTCACAAACTGCATACCCTAGAAATACTGAAAAAAGTAAGAAAAAGGTATGTCACGAATGCATAAAATATATGTAAAAACTAGTATATTTTATCATTTAACACCATAAAATATGCACTAATCTATTATAACAAGTTAAAATTTATCAAAACTTACACACACAAAAACTTACTGACTTTACATGGCACCATCCACAGTCAAGAGAAATGTAAACAAACATAAAGATGCAGTGTTAAGTCAAAACTGCATAAAATTAACTGTGGTAATACTGTACTAGTATAATAATTTCATAGCCACCACCTGTTGGTATTACAGTGAGCTCAAGTGTTCCAAGTATCTGCTTCACTAATCATCTCCACGTGAGCAGTTGGTCTCTCCAGTAAATTGCTTATCCCAGTAAAAAGTGATTTCTCGTGGTTCTTGCAAACTTTTCATTGTGTTTAGTGCAATACTATAAACCTTGACTAACACCATGGAACCCATACAGAGTACCACCCATGATGCTGAAAGTCCTCACAAAAAGCAAAGTCATAACATTACAAGAAAAAGTTGAATTGCTTGATATGTATGGTAGATTGAGGTCTGCTTTGTAATTAAAACAAATGTTGAAACAATGTAAATTTCCAGCAATAGAGGAATAGTTAAATAAATTACGAAACATAAATAAGATGGAATTCTATGTGAAGTTAAAATTGTATTATTAAATATTTCCTTATAGGAAAATATGAAAAATACACTCTAATGAAAAAAGCCTACAGAACAGCATGTTATACATAAAATGAATTGAGAATATACACATGTTTGAGTCTCTGGATTGTGTAAGTCCACTGGACTTTACTGTTTTAGTGTGGGTGAATTTTCTAATTTTTCTATACATTGTACACATTTTGATGTACATTTCTTGTTTATTAATTATTATAAAAGATTGGGGATTTGAAAAATACTATTCTGAACCTCCATATGTATGCCATATTCTTCAATTTAAAAATCAAAAAGCTTTATCTATTTTTATATTGTTCTTTGTTGATAAATTTACCTTTATCTTGTTTTGATTTTGCTTAAACTGTAGTGAAAAGAATATTGTCATATCAAAGAAAAAGGAAGCATTTCAAAAAAAGGAGAAACGAATGAAGCCATTTTATAATTTTATATTTCAAAACCACTTAAAATGGTTTTATATTTAAAACTACATTTCAGCCATGTGAAAATATAATATTTACTTGGAAAATCTCTGAAGTTCTCTAAGATTTTGAGAACATGTTTTATTTAATTAGCCTTATTCCTTACTATAATTCTCAGCTCATAGTAGGTATTTATGAATACGTGTAGGTATTTATGTTATATGAATGTGTATATGAAGTATTACTATAGCAACCAAGCTGTTTTTTCAAATTAAGGATAAAGTCTTTTTTCCCATCACTACATAATACTATATATTGACATTACTTTGCTCTTTCTGAGTTCCTTCAAAGATTATTGTAATATCATATGGCTATAATACAGTATGGCACAGTTCTTTAACATTAACATTTTTAATTTAATAAATAAAATATAAATTAACCATTATGGAGGCAAAAATCCAAGGTGAGATAAGTGCATTATTCAGTCCACAAATATTTATCGAGTGTCTTATGTTCAATACTCTATGATAGACAGCAGGAGAATTTAAAGGTAAATAAAACATTTTCCCTCTCCTGTGTTGGTTTAGACTGGGGAAATGATACATATACCTAATTAACTACAAAAAAGATATAAAGTGATGAGGGACATTAAAAAAAGCACATATTGACTGCTCTGTTGCTCTGCTAAGCAATCTGGAGAGGGAGGAAAAAAAAGGCTTTGCAAGAAAGAAGGGCACGAGCCATGGTCTAAATAATGCTGCAGACATCTTTGGAGAACAAACACTGCTTCTTTAACATTATTCTATGCTTACAGTAAGAGAGTTCCCTTGAAAGGACAGGCTCTTCAATAAATGCTGCTGGGAAAACCGGATATCCACATACAAAAGAATGAAACTAGACCCTTATCTCTAGCCATATGCAAAAATAAAATCAAAATGGATTAAAAACTTAAATATAAGACCTGAAACTATGAAACTACTAAAATAAAACATTGGGGAAACACTTCAGGACATTGGTCTGGGCAATGATTTCTTGAGTAATACCCAAAAGCAAAATTGAACAAATGAAATCACATCAACCTAAAAAGCTTCTGACAGCAAAGGAAACAATCAACCAAGTAAAGACAACTCACAGAATGGGAGAAAATATTTGCAAATTACCTGTCTGACAAGGGATTAATAACCAGTGGAGAAAGGGGAACCCTTGTACACTGTTGGTAGGAATGTAATTCAGTGCAACCACTATGAAAGACAGTTTGGAGGTTCCTCAAAAAAAGTAAAAATTGAACTACCCCATCACCCAGCAATCCCCTGCTAGGTATATACCCCCACAAAAGGAAATCATATATCAAGAAGATATCTGCTCTCCCGTGTTCATTGCAGTGCTATTCACAATAGTCAATATTTGGAATCAACATAAGTATCCATCCACAATAAATGGGTAAAGAAATTGTGGTATGTATACACAGTGGAATATGATATAGCCTCAAAAAGAATGAAATCCTGCCATTTGCAACAACATGGATGGAACTGGAGAACATTATGTTAAGTGAAATAAGCCAAGATCAGAAAAACAAATTGCATATGTTCTCACTTATATCTGGGAGCTAAATATTAAAACAATTGATCTCGTGAAGACAGAGAGTAGAATGATGGTTACCAGAGGATGGGAAGGGGAGTGAGGAAAGGATAAAGTGGGGATGGTTAATGCGTGCAAAAATACAATTAGATAGAATGAACAATATTTGATAGCATCACAAAGTGTGGATAGTCAATAATAAGTTATGGTATACTTTAAAATAAGTAAAAGAATGGAATTGGAATGTTCTTAACACAAAGAAATGATAAATGCTTGAGGTGATTCATACTCCAATTACCCTGATTTACTTAATTCATATTGTATGTCTGTATCAAAACATCACATATAAATATATATAACTATTATAAACCCATAAAAATCAAAAATTAAAAACAGAGTCTGTTCAACTAAAACATTCAGTGTAGGCATAAACAGCCCTTTTAAAATAATAATTAAAAATAGTGAACTTGTTTACTAAAGAGTAAACACTGCTTCACTCTACAATGATCAATGTGTGTCCTATACACTTATATTTTTATATATAAATTTAATGTAAAGGTAGATTGCAGAAATTTGTAAAATTGCAAAAAAATAAAATATAAACAAGATCTTACTGTCTACTACTATAACCACTTTTTATTACTTTGGCATAATTTATTTCAGTATTTTATAAAACTATTTATAACTATAGAATATTTAAGCCTTAGAAGGGATATTGCATGTCATTTTGCTTAACTCCCTTTTAATTTTTACAGAGAGCCAGTTAGGAGGTATTAGTGAAGTATCATTTGAATTGAGGATCTGAGGACTCAGAGGCTAAGTGGCTTGTTCAGGATCATGTCCTTAATTATAACTATGCCAATGATTCAAGTTCAGGGTTGCATTAGGCCCATACTCCACCCTCCACACACACACATACTCTCACACTCCTCAAAATATCCTGGCTTTTTGTGAAATGTAATTTCTCTGGACAAAGTACATATCACATTTGTCTACCTACTTGTCTTTTTTTTTTTTTTTAATTTCAGAGTATTATGGGCATACAAACATTTTGATTACATAAATTGCCTTTGCACTGCCAGAATTAGAGCTACCAACATGCCCATCCCCCTCCGTCTATCTACTAGTCTTTCTTTTTCTCTTTGTTTTCCTCGAGCTTAAAAATCAGCAGCTTATTTTGTCCTTTGAATATTTTCTGAACCAAAAACTGAAATACTGCTGTTCCCCCTCTTTCTCTGTCTTGGGAGTGGAAGTGAGTCAAAGACCATGGGCCAGGGCATCCTAGCCCTGCAAAATCTCTTATTGCCTCTGGACATGTTGGTTTCCAACCTCTTTGGAAAGCTCTGAGCATGCATTTTTGGCCTCTCACATCTTGCTTTGCATACCTATTTTAAGCACCGTTCTTTTCCAAGTACACTTATTAAATAGTAGGAAACAGCACTTCATTTTGAAACCTCACACAAAACAAAAACTGATCCTTATTAGATGTAAACTTTGTTTAAGCTGAAAATCATTTAATATCCACTGGGGAGAATGATGACTTTTCCCCTCCAAGATTTAAGCATGATGAAGTAAAAATGTTTTCACAATAATTTGGAATTTTTATAATTGTCCTCTGTATTGTTTGACTGTCAGTTAAATTAGAACATTTGATAATTGTAGAGAGCTGATAAGACTTTCTATTAAAGGTATGTCATTATGTTAATCTCAGTTCAAATATAGTTTGCCTGAATCCTGTTTTGATTATATAATATTAGAATAAATTAACCTATTAAATAAGCTTACCTAGAGGGCATACACGATTTTAAATGTCTTTAAAGTTACCATTAGATTAAACAAGTATGTAAATCTTAGATTAAAACCGTAGTTGTCTTTCCTCCTTAAAGGCTTAAAATTTGGAGCATAGATATTTCTATATTAACATAGATATTTTATCAGTGCCTCTTCCTGAAGGGTAAAAAACCAAGAAATAAATATAGATATTTTAGACTTAAAATCAACCTATGAATATGATTTTTTTAGTTTTACTATTTACATATTGTGGGAAAATAGTGATGAATACAAAAAAATGTAGAGGCTCCCAGGTTTCATTTGGTATGCAAACACCTGGATACTGGAGTTATTTAATAAATACATTGACAGCTGCTTGTATAAAACACTTATAATTTTATAAAAATAATTTATCTTCGTGGCATGTTGAAAATAATAAAGGTCCTCCAACAATTTTAACCATATTTGTTTCATTTATGGATGGGAAGGGCTCAGTGAGCATGACTACTACATATCTGTTTTTACATATTCACATCACAGTTACATACTGTCCATTTTTGGGGGGTGGTATGGCCCGCTTTTTTTAATTCAGAGAAAGTTTGACAGATATCTGTACAAAAAATAAACTATTCCATTTCAACTTATTTGAAGGAAAGTTTCAAAACTTCATTAATTTAGATATTCATTCATTCAGTCAATTTTCTGAAGTGTATATTATAGTACTATGTACCAGGAACCTGCAGCAATGTAGAGACATAATGGAATCATAGAGCGATTGGACATTGAGTAGATTTCTTTCTAGCTAATACACAGGTGGACTCCTAGGATGCCTGAACTAAAAAATATGCAAAGAATATAGTGTTTTAGCACTATTGAATATTCATGCTATTCATAATTATGTATATTAACCTCATCTGACAGCCTGTCTAATGCGCACCTACTATAGATTTTAAGAGTAAAATTTAAAGGCAGAATGAAAGCTATGGAAGAGATGGGTGGAAAAAGAATTTTATAGTACGTACTGGTGCCTCACTACACACTGTCATAGGTATAGGCAAAAGTAAAGAGAATTATTTCTATCTTTTAAAAATAATTGCTATATAATGTACAGCCTATGTATGTTAGAGTAAAACAGTTCTTTCACATTGTAGAACACACTTAAGTGTGTCCTTCAATATGTACTCACTGTTTAATAATACCCTGGTATGTGTGGTTTCAGTTTCTGGTTTTAAGTTTGAGATTAATTGCAATTCTTTAAAGTCAAAGCAAATCAACATCTGTTTACTGAACATTGAACTGTGCTCCAGACACTATGTTATTCAAAAGAAAAAAAATAATTACAGTTAGCATGTATTGAGTGATTTCTATATGCAAAGCACTGTGGTAAATGATTTACTTGAATTTTTTAAGTAATCTCATTTAATCCTCATAGAAATCCAGTGGGCCAACTTTCATAGAAACTATCACAGAGAGGAAATACACCTAAAATGCATGGCTAGAAAGTGGTAGAGTTGTGACAAGAAACCAGGGCATTCTGACTTCTTAGTCTATGGTTTCAAAAATTTAAAATAACGTGACCTGTAGAAAAGTAGATCAGAATAAAAGATTCAAGCAAATTTCAAAAGCAAGGCCAACATTTATACACATATTTGGATGGTATCCTTGTATATAGTAAATAAATATAATATTTTTATTGGTTTTCTAGGTTGTGGTAATCAATAACATTTTTGGGGGGAAGGTGAGAAATTAGTTCCTATGGGCCAATATCAGTGACCAATGTTGACATTTTATCAATTTTCTTTTCTTAAGAATAATGCAATGTCTGCTCATTACCAAAAGCTATTTAAAATTAAAAAGGATAAAGAAGAAAACTTATTCAATTATATTTACTGAGTGCTTCAGATCACCTATAAAATATGCTACCAAGAGATAACTACCATTAACTTTTTTGTTCCATTTCTTATGTTTTGTTTTCTGTTTTTACATAATTGTAAGCACAGAGAGTGTAAAAATTATATACATACAGATTTTAAAATCAATTTTTTACTGTAAAAATACATGCTTATGGGAAATTTAGAAAATGCAAAATGCAAATATAAAGTAAATTTTTAAAAATACTTGGAATATCTACCTCCTAAAAATGATATGTTCATTTTTGTGTATATTTCCTCAATTATATTATGAATTATTAGACATTTCACTAACTGCATAAGTTAATAAAGTTAAACACATCTATTTGTACTGATTTTTACCATAGTTGACCCAGGAGTATTCACATGTCTGGATGGAATATGATAAGGAAGAGAATGATGGACAGATACTATTCAGCTATGAGAAAGTTTAGTAATCTTTCTTGATTAAATAATTGAGTGATTTGGGTCATTCGACATGAGTCTAACAGATGCAGAAGAACATCAATCACAGTTCTCCCTCAGGAAGATGGCGAGTCTGTTACTCTACGCTCCTCTGCTTATGTTCAAGGGAAAAAAATTAATAATACTCCCAGCAGAGTATCCAACTGTATAAATAGTTAGCTATTCAGAGTCCTAGAGGGTAACAGAACCAATGATTGCATGACCCTTACTCATCCCACAAACCCTAATTACTACTGATAAACTCCCTCAATCTTCAAGTTTCTATTTCTACAAACTTCAACATGCCTTCAGAAAAATAAAAAGAAAATAGAGAATGCTTTCTCAGTGTTTGGTATCTAAACATGTACTCACTACCTTGGAACAAGGGCAAATCACTATAGAGGAGACAGTTAAGTGTGTCTTTCTCCTGTATAATTGAATGACTCAGTTATACAACTTTAAATGTTCTTTTGCGGACTTTGAGTCTAGCAGGTTTTGTATACCAATCTGTGATGCACCCATCAAAAGTGGCCACTGTGGTGTATAATGAATTTTGTTTCTAATTTAGTCACATTAGAAGATGGCTAAATTAAATTCCAGTGGACTTAAGCTAACAGAGTGAGATGACACCCAGAAATATCTTCAGTTAGGACTAGTTCCAGTGGAATCGAAATGCCCCAGAACAAGCAGGCAACACAGCACCAAGTCCTCCTGGCATGGAAGCTGCACCACAGTTCTGATCTGACATAAGGAGAGCAAAACCCATGTGCCAGGAGACAAGCATGCAGATAGATATCTCCAGGGAATCTCTCCACCAAGTTTTAGGAAAAGTCTTAAAGGATCTTAGTAATCATCATCCTGGCAAGAAATTCCATCTAAATCATGGGCTAAAGAGCGTAGTACAAGAAACACACTTCCTGAGACAGGGAAGGCTGCAAACGCAGGAACACTGCTAAGGGAAATGGTGTAGGACAAAGTCAAATCAGCCAGTGGCAAATGTTCTTACAACATGCAATCCAATGAATTCTTTGAGTTCAGGCTCCAAAGTGAATAAGAAAAAAATCTATATACATTCCTGAATTTAGTTTTGATTAATCTATTTGCTAAAGTATGTCTAAAATAATTTGAAAATTATTTAACTCCCCACATACCTGCATAAGTCTTTCTGTTCCCTTTTATAAAACTAGAACATGTATGAAATTCTTGCATCAAAATCTTTCCACCCAAAACCTATACCTGTAGCAATTTCCTAGTTATCTTATGTATTTAGACAATTTTTTATTACAGAAAATTTTCAACATATACAAAAACAGAATAGCATCGTGAACTTCATTTCCTAGCTCTGGCAGCTATCAGCATTTTCCAGTGCTCAAAACCTACCTTGCTCTCCACTTCCATTCTTGCTCAAGGTGCATTATCTCTAGTTTAGACCACTTAAACCCTCCTAATAATCTTCCTCTTGCCCACCTCGTTCTATTTTCCTACAAAATCAGAATGGTTTATAGCTCCATAAACTAGATTATGCCATTTCTTTGCCTAAAATCTCCTGTGTACTCAGGATACTTACCATGGCCTAAGAGGCCTTTTATGATTTTGTGCCTTCCTTTTCTCTCTCATCTCTGTCACACCATTCACCCCCTGCTCACGGGCCTCCATACTTTATTTCAACCCCATGAAGATATCACCTTAAAACCTATACATTACTTGTTTCTTCCTTCTATGAAACTCTGCTCCTAGATTTTTGCAAGCCTATTTTTTCTTGATATTTATGCCTCAGCTCAGGTGTCACCTTTTCTAGGAAGTCTTGCTAACGACCACCAAAAGAGTCCCACCCCAGGCCCTCCATTTCCTCTCTCAAGAAGAACAAGCTGCTGTGCTTTCGTCATGGCTCTCATCACTCCTAAAATTATATTATTTCACAGTTCATGAACCTACTCTTACCTCAAGAACTATGGCTCCATGATAGCTGGGATCTTGTCCAGATGTTCACAGTTGTACCCTCCACTGCTAGCCACGTAGGTCTCAGCCCTGGATACACAGTAGAATCACCTGGACAGCATTGACTAATGTGGTCTGGGGTGGAGCCCAGGCATCCTTTATTTTTTCAGACCTCTCAGGTGATTGTAATGTATACCAAGGGTTGAGAAACACTGCCTTATACGATGACATGAAAATGCCTGGCATGTAGAAGATACTCAATAGCCTTTTATTTAAACAAATGAATCAGGGCTTCTAATTCATACAGACCATGTACCATAGTTTCAAAAAAAATTTATTTTGAATAGAAAAATAGATAATTTGTCGGGAATATATTATTCTTTTGAACCTTCAGAATTTCTTTGTTTCTCGAGTATTTATTTTTATGTCTATATTGGAAGAGAGAGAGAGAGAAAATGTGTTTTCTGTTTCTTCATTCCTGAATGGAGGACAATCTGGGCTACTGTTAACCACTTGTGCCTGGGTAATATTCAGTCAATCATCTGATTAGGAGGATTCTAAACTCACTTTGCTCACAAGCTTTTACCCAGTTCAGCTTTTCTAAACTGAAACGGGATTTTTACCAACTTCTCTTGTTGGGCTCTCTGACTTTGAATAGATGAGCTTATAGAAAAACTATCTTCGCAGAGTTTGTTGCTACTTCCACTACTATCTTACACATTCCAGAATGGAATGTTATTACTTCCTTTTCTGACCCCCTTCTTTTGTTTTGGTTTGGTTGCATTTATGAAGAGATGTAGGATGAACATTGCAGTTAAGTTGGAAAATTTGGAAAAGTACTCTGCCTGTTCTGAAAAATCAGAAGCCACAAAACAGAGTAACAACAATCTGATGTTCCAGCAAGGTGGAGCTGATGTTGCCTGCTGTCTTCCTTGTGAATATTTGCATTAATTATGTGATTTACACAAAGAATTATAAAACACTGATCACTGTGATCATTTCAATAATACTGAGGCAAGTAATGGATAGATACAATAGATAGACTTTCATTTTGCACAGTAGAAAACTGAGGTTTAAAGAATTATGTCTTGCCCAAGATTCCACAATTTATGGTAGATCTCTTTAATACAGTGGTGTCATCAATTATAAAGAATGATGAGCAAGAAATGGTGATTGAGCTTTCTTCACAAACCAATGACTGTAATGTAATTTTTCTAGGTAACCTCAACTGTTCAAGGCTGTCCTTCTCTGCGTGCATTTTTTAATATGATGAAAATGTGACATGCTGGCATTTTAATCAAAGTATCCATTTCTTTTTCCAGCATAATTGACATTTTTAGAAGTAATATAGCATGAGTTTATTTTCAGCCAGATACAAGTACTATGGAAATCTATGACTTATAAAAGAAAACATACATATAATTGGGTCAATATTATAAAACATATTTTTATTAGATGTTATGCAAATTATTTCCCTTCATGAATCTACAAAACAAAAAGTTTCCTGATATTTGCAATTTTTTTCTATGTGACTTATTATCCTGTGAGTCCATTAATATTTTTAATCTATTTTATTAAATTTTACATTTGAAACTTCCAATCATTCTATAAATGGGAGAATAAAATTCTTAAATAGCACTATGATGCTAGAAGGAAAAATCTTTAGTTTTTTAATATTTTAAAATTTTGGATTATTTTTATTTACAAAGATTAATGACAAATCTTATTTAATTGAAAAGTATAAAATACAGATAATTCTCATGGGGGTTTTTAAAAAGGGAGAAATGAAAGTATTAAATTTTTATCATGAGCATAATGAACAAACTGTGAGTGTATTAATGATTATTTCATGAATATATGGCTTTATGCACCTTTATAGGCTAATATCTCAGCTTTCTAAAACTGCCTTTCTCTTATAGTCAGACTAAAAGGAATGTAGCATGACTCAGAGACTGAAGTTCAGACCCTAGCATTATTATATAACAGAAAAACTGACATAGTGAAAGCAAGTTCATCCCTAACTCCTGAGGTAATTTGAGGTGTCAGTTTTGGGCAAAATCATCTTTTATGAAGAAGGTACGGTAGAATCAACTGAGTAGTTTGGTGATATTCACATGTATTGGAGCTCCATATCCTTAAGTAGTTGGATGAAATGAGGAGAATACTCTGAATTTAATCATTAATTGTTCCTTATTCCTCCCTTAGGAAAACATTCACTATGAGAGAGAAGTAGATAAGATAGGACAGGGGTTTTAAATATGAGAAAAATCAAAAGAATTCTTTTGTGTGGCATTTGTCATCATCAAAAATGTGCATATTTTAAATCATTGGTTCTCAAGCAAGACTTCGCATTCATACTAGAACTAGAAATGTTTTTATAACATGCCTAGAGGAAAATTCTTTGTTATGGCTTCACTGAACGCTCATTAATTTTGTAACAGAAGAGGGGAGTTGATAGCAGTTTTGCACCTATCTGCAGATGTATGAAATGTTTAGTCATTTTAAGGTAAGAAATTCTCACATGTCAACATTTCACTGAATTTAACAAAACTGCTTAGTTTCTGTAAGGAGAATTTAACGTTTAGTAATCATAAGTATCAAAATTCTCCATTAGTTAATGAAGTTGATTTAAAAATATAAGCATGTAAGCTATATTTTGATTTTTAAATATTTGAAAAACAGAAATATGGAGACTAATATAATGAACTCACCTATTCACAACCCAAATAGAACTCTAAATTTTGTTTATATACTGTTCTTTATTTCATTTATCTTTTCTTAATAAGGTCTTGATCTAAAGCATGAAGAAAAAGAGTACCCTTAGGAACTGTGGATGTGTGGTTCTGAGTAGCCATGGCAGATGGAGAGAGAATCTCAGCGTGGTCCTGGCATTCACACTCCATCACCTGCCCTATCTAATCAGCCATCACCTCTGTTCCTTGCCACAGGTTTAACTTGGGCTCTCACCATCTCCTGGATAATTGCTCTGGGCTCTGCTCGATCTCTTTGCTACCAGGTTTCCTCTTTCAATCCATTCTCCTCACTTCTCCCTGAGTTAGTCTGTTTTAGACAAGCAAAGCTGATTGCAGCATTCCTTTGTTTTCAGATCTGTTCTGGATTTTCATTACCTAAAGGAGATTCTAAAGTGAGGTACATAGACATAGACTGACCCATTAGGTAGGAGAAGGAAATCTTAGCACCTCTATTTTATTGCATTTTTATTTTGTACTTTTGAAATTTGTACTTCCAATGTGTTTTATAATGTGCATATATGTTCACCTATACACAGATAAATATACATATACTGGGGGATTCATGCTAATAGAAGGGCACGATAAAAGATTTTGGAGACCACTGGCTTCAAGAACAAAACTCAACCCCGTCATAGTCTGACCACAATACTTTTCTCCCTACCCCATCACCAGCCACTTTCCTACTTTCTTGCTACTCTAAACTTTTTAACTTTCCCTGGACATGCCTTAGCACATGTTCTCCCTTACAGAAGAGCCCTGCTCTCCCTCTTGATTGGAAACTCCTTCACATATGTTGACTAAATTGAAATGCACCATGGTATGAAACATTAAGATTTCTGTAGTCGCTATATCTTCTCAGTTCCTTTGTTCAGACATTTTGAAAACACTTAGCACGGTACATTATAATTTAGGTCTATATATCTGCCTCCTAAATTCCACATTCAGCATGGAAGATGGGAGCCATATCTTATTAATCTTTGCATTTACAGTACCTGCACACTGCTGGCACATCATAGGTGTTCAATATATAGTTTTGAATAAGTGACTAGAAATGTGAGATTACATTACAGAGATGCTATTACTGTTTGCAGCCAACACTGAGGCAAATAAATACATGGCTTTAAATTTGGGCAGTGTACTTTGACTCAAAGATGTTAGAACACAAATGTAAGAATTAGATACTCTTTAGGAGAGGTATAGGTATCCATGGTTGGCTTGTTAGTGGTCAAAAAATTAAAAAGTTATTGTAATTTAAATACCCTATAGGAGAAAATCTCACTAGCCTTATTTTCAAATTTTGAGGAATTTCCAAGGACCACAGTGACTTGGACTTGCATTTTCTCTTTTTTACATAGGGCCAAAAGACATAACTATTGGACTATCTTATCCACGTGAGGCCACTTCCATTAAGTTCCTCTTCTGTTCTCCAAGACTGGTTGTTGAGGTGGAGGGGGTTGAAGAATTTATTATATATATACACACACACACACACACACATACACACACACACATATACACACATACTCACACACACACATATACACACATATATATACATATATATGTATACACATGGAGCACTAAATTGTATGTGTTTTAAGATACATATATACACACACTAAATATTATGTTTTAAGATATAGATATGTAAAAATACATGAAGATATGTAAAATATACATCAAGATATCTGTAAAAGAAGGCTATATACTTTAATTATGTAATAATGAAAAAGCACATGATTTAGTTGTTGAGACCTTCAATTCTGGAGTAGAACAAAAGAACAATCTGGCTCAATCCCAATTCTATCACTCATAGTTGTATGTCTTGGAACATATTACTTACTTTCCTTAGCACCAGTTTTTTTACCTGTAAAATGAAAATTTGAAAAGGGTATTTTGTGGATTAGAAAATGTAAGATATTTAAGTAACACAGCTTAGTACATGATTTAAAAATACCTAGTAACTGTTAGGCATTCTTATTATTCTTCCTAGTAAACATAACTACTTTTTTAAAACCCAATAAAATAAGTATTAAGGTAAAATAGAAACATTAACTTTTAGTGAAAAACGTCTCAGGAATTCCTTTCCTTTTTTTTTTTTTTTTGTCTTTCTCTAGGTAGAATATTTGATCAATAAATTTTATTTTTCCATATAGTCAAAATGTGATTTACTTATTTCAGTCTCTGTTAAAGCTGCCAAATAAATTTTCATCCCAAAATACAAATTAGTTAATACATATGTCTCCCAAAGGAAGGCTTGACACATAGTGAGCACTCAAACATTTTAGCTACAATTAGCTTTTTTATTGACAGATTTTTAACCTTTTTCCATGACCACAATATGTGTAAAAATACAAACATATTTTGAACTGTTAAACAATTATGTTTTCTCCAACAGAACTGTAATGAACAGAAATCTGTATTTTGTTTAAAAATGCACTAAAATATTAATCATTTTAAAATGACATTTGAAAAACATATTGTAGGAAAAACTGCTACTAAGGTCTCTATTGAAAGTGAAATATTGAGGACACATAAATTTCATAAATTTAATGGGATATTGCAGAAGTACTACTTTATAATTGTTGATTTTTATGAACTTCAATTTCTTTGAAAAGACCATTATTATAAACAGGATGCCCATATCCATGGCAACAAGAAGACAACTCTTAGTTTTTGAAACACACTAAGATTATTCATTTTCTTTATTTCTTTTTTTTTCCAGAATTTAAAACAACAATATAGGAGAATTTTGCTCATTTGTTCACCATGATATTATTCATAGTTCTAACACAAAAATCAAAATACAGTGAGGTGACATAAATCAATAAAATCCACTCTGTTGTGGGGTTAGGAATAGGTTCTGAAGATAGTTTTCTTCAGATAGTCAGTTAAAGCCATAAAATTTCATCTGTATCAGATATCATTAGATAAAGATAGAAGTCTGACTTTTTGCTGATTTTAGCCTAAATGTCATTGAAAATAGCTCTTCTTAAGGCAAAGATATACCAGCAATTTGCCTGTGTAGGAAAAAAAAAAAAAGCATGACAATGTCAGTGCTACTGTTGACATCCTTGGTCTTGAATTCCAGTGTATAAAAATACAAGTTTTCCACAACAAACCAGTGGTTTATAAATTACAAAGTTAAAATATTACATACATAAATTTTACTTACCTATATTATGATATATATCATGTATTGATATATAATATAAAAATATTATGTATGAAAATATTTTAAAATATATATAGTTTTAGAACAACCTCCTTCCAAGGGGGAAAGCTTTTTTAAATAATTTCAGGCCACATTGTTTGCTATTAATATATATAGTATTATAAACCGTGTTTTCAGGGAGTGCTAGGGTACAAATGGGAGCAGTTTGGCACCTTTTAGCTCTGAGAACTGGTGCTTTTGGAGTACCTGGGTGTGCTAAGCAATGGTCCCCAACGGTTTTGGCACCAGGGACCAGTTTTATGGAAGGCAGGTTTTCCCACAGATGGTGGTGGGGTCGGGGGAGGCAGAGCTCAGGCAGTGATGGCCAGCCATGGGGAGCAGCTGTACATACAGATGAAGCTTCGCTAGCTCACCCATGCCCACTGTTCACCTCCTGCTGTGCGGCCCAGTTCCTAACAGGCCATGGGCCTGTACCAGTCCACAGCCCGGGGCTTAAATAAGGCCAGCCAGCAGGGGAGGTATAAGCCAACAAAACAGGCTAGCGCTACTGACTACTTATCCTCTCTGTGCTACTACTCCTCTACTGAGATATGTGTTTCTTTCAGAGGATCTTCATAGAAAGGGGGAGGAAACTCCAGAGAGAAGAACAGGAACATTGTCAGCATCCCAGATCATTAAGCAGAATTCAGAGTTGTTCACAAGCCCTTGCACACACTAGGCTTTTTCTTTTATTTATAAAAATGCTTACACTCTATGTCACTCCACAAATTTCTAATTGACTTCAAAAAGAGAATTGGTGAAGAAACGTGAAAAAAAACTTTCCTGCCATCTTTTGTTCTGTTGTTTGCCAGTTGGCCTTCACAAAATAGAACGAAAGCAACCCCATGATTTTTACTTTGTGAAATGCCAGAATGATAATTGCTGGACAATTTGCCACATCTTATGACTCAGTGTGCAGCCATAGGGAGTGCCAGAATGTCAGAATGGAGACCGTTCTGGTGTGGGCCATGAATTCCTGGGCCCGGGGTGACTGGCATGGACCACAGTCTGACTCCTGCCAGGCCTTTCAACTCTTCATTCACACATGCCTCCTTGGGCCCATCCTAGGGTCATTTGTAATGTCTTCCAAGGCCCCATCTTGACTGACCTTTTGTGAATACTCTTGGTATAAAGAAATATTGTCTGATTTGGCTTCACACCCACTGGATAGTTTCCAAAGGCCCTGGAATTGGCCCGTCCTTGTTTTCCAGAGTGACATAGAACAGTATTTCTGCCATCCTCAGCAGGGTTGTGGAAACTTGTTGATCACTTTATACAACTTTACCTCGTTTGGAAAATAAAAGTAACTGCAGGAACTAATTTTGTTAAAGGCTGTGTTGTGTACACAAACAAAGTGTTGAACAGCTAGGTTTGAGCAAGGTGAGGTTTTTACCAAATGGGATAAAAAATAAACTTCTAGACTTCCCTGCCTTTTCTTTCATATTCTGTACTTCCTGGTTAGCCCGAGAGTATCAATTGGGGGGCAGTCTGCTGTTAAAGAAGAATAGTTGTGTTTTTCTACTGTGGTATCATCTGAAAACATAAAAGGAAAAAATGGAAAGGCCTCAATTTTTTTTTTTTTACTTTTCATAACCTAATATTTAATGTTGTATATACACACACAGGCATAAACATGAACATACAAAGGATAATAATAAAAAACATATTTAGAACTTAATAGAAACTTAAATTTAAATAAATTTCTGAGTTCTTTAAGGTTCACCTCCTGTTGTTATTCTGCCAAAGAATGGTGATTGAGTGACTTCTAAAGCCATTTCTTAAAATTGCCTGATTTCTAATGGGAATTTCTTAATGTGAAAGGGAAAAAAGTCATTTAAAGGTAAAGAAGAAAACACTACAGTTCTGTTTTCCTTTAAGTTCAGATAGAATAGTATATCAGTTCAGGAAAGCTCTTGTAGGGTTTCAGGATGACATATCTTATGCCTCTTATCAGCATTTATGCTCCATCAAGTATTTTGTAACCAGTCAACTTGCCATACTTTAGATATAATAATCATCTGTTGCATACATTCATTATTCATTCTCTTTATTACTCCATATGTCACAATAAGTTGGCTTAATTTTAAGTACAAAAACATCTACTTTTCCTGACTTCATTGTAAATTGATAATTCATAACTGTAAAATGGTGTTAAACTTACAAATATAATGTGGAATAATTAAATTGAGAATTAACTGTTACAATTTCATGTTCTAAATAACTGAAATCTACTTCAAAAGAATTGATTTTTTTAAAATAGTCATTTTAGTGGAAAGCATTGAAAAATTTACAGTTGCCGTAATTCTAGGCATTCATGGAATACTTTGAACATAATGCAGTTTGTATGTGTATGATTATTGTGACTCTGATCATGTCTCAGATTCTGCTTCTGCTTAATGTCATTTATTTTTTCACCTTGCTCTTAGAACAGTGACTAAAATCCTTGCTATGACCTGTAACCTCTTTGCCTCCTTACCTGAATTCTCTGATATTCTCATTGTTCCACCTATACAGGTCTTAAGGGTCTTGCCACAAAACCTTTGTACTGATGTTCTCTCTACCTTGAATGTTCTTCCTTCCCTTCTTTATTAGATAATCCTACTCATCCTTTGGATCTCTCTTTGAGTGTCACTTTCTCAAGGAAGCCTTTCTTACCTCCCTGACTGGTGGTGATTTCGGTATTATGGGCTCAGTACTATACCCTAGCATTTGCACTATATCAAGTCTATATTAATTATCTCCCTTCCTAGACAATGAATTCCTTTGGGGCAGAGACTTTAATTTGCTCAGCATCAAATATCTCAGTGCCTGATGGCACCTGGCTCAAGGTAGAGCATGCCTTTTCAATAGGGATAATATTGCCTTCATGGAGGCAAGGCTTTGTTCTTGAGAGGGTGAAAAAATCTTAGCTATGACAATGGATTGAGACCCTCCAAAGGGCCAAAGTACATAAAAAGTGAAACAGTATATCTGTAATATTACAAATTTGTGGTAATCACAATGGAGGGATGAGGGATGCTTAGAAAAAAATGTATAAAAATGTTCCTTAGGAGGCAAAAATAACAAAAGGGCTGAATAACACTGAGGTAGATGATCAGTAAATATTCATTGAAAGAATGGATGAATAAAACAAGCTTGTGACCGTAAGTAATAATTTCTGTCCTGCATACTATTGTCTCCAGATCTATTTCAGGGGCATATTCCAACATTAGTGACTGATTTTGAGTTTTCTTGAGGTTTGTTCAAATTTTATTTTTTATCCCTTTCTTTAGGCTTTAAAGGCCAGCTATTACTTATTCTTATCAGGTTACTTATCTCCATCTCTAATATCTTGTGGGCTAAGAAAACAGATGGCAAAGCAAGACAAGTGTTTAAAATAAAGGCAAAGTGGCTATAGAATGAGAGTGTAGAAAGTTCCTTTTTGACTAATTCAATGATAAATAAATGTGTCAGGAATTGTACTGGGGACTGTTTGTTTGACTTTAGGAGATTTGTTTTGGCTGCTTAGAAGGGTGTCTCCTTTTTTTTTGCTTTCTTTTATAACCTTTTATTTCCCCCCTCCTCTGGTCATGCAGATTTGCCAAATAGAAGACTTCTAAATGAATAACATCACACATTTATTCCAAAATATATTTTTCTGTTTCAAAGTGGAACACTTTTATGTATTTCTTGAATGGTTGCTTCTGCATAATGAGAAATTTTAGCAAATAATTTCAATTTGGTAGATTATTCAAATTCTGCTTGCTATTTAAAATATAGATTGATGTCTGTATCTGCCTGTTAAATATATTTCTCTCCTTCCTCTGCAGAAGAACATTTTGCTATTAACTGGTTAATTCATATTTTTCCATAAAATTTTGCCATGAAAAGCCCTATATTTGTATATATATTTTCTGTACAGTTTTTTTTTTCCTCACCCTTGGAGACTACATTCTTTTGTTTCTTTTCTATACTCCAAACATTTTCCTGTCTCTGGTCACTAATTCTGCTGTTCTTTGTTCCATATCTGATTTGATTTTTTTTCCTGAAGCTTTCACCAGCTGCTAGACTTCTTTATCTTGTACTCCAAGAAGTAAACACCACCTTCCCTACGTGCATTTCTCATATTCTCTTCTACCTCTGTATTCATTCATTGAAACTTTTCATAACATCCCTCCCTCCTGTGTATTTAAATGTTTTTAGTAAAAGTTATTCAAGCTTATGTTTGAACTCTCAGGATATCCTTTTATTTAATAAATAGTCAAGAGCCCAGAAACCTTTCCCTGATTTTACATCTGGTTAATATTTTCCAGCACAGTTTGAAAGCAAAGGTCAAAGGTCAAATATTCAGAGTCTGTGGAGGTCTTTATAAATCTATCGTTTGATAGTGGCCATGTACATACACTGCTATACTGATAGGTTTTCTGTGTTGATGGGGTCTATAGAGATGTGGCAGCTGGAGTTGCTTCACTATACTTGGTCATATCTCCATAACTCCAGATAAATACTTGAGTGAACTTGAACAGTAGTGCTAGGTGTTTCAGAGGACAGGTACCTATTTATTGTTCTTAAGAGGTGAGAGCTCTTTGAGGGTAGGAATTATGTCTTACTCTCTGTAGGTGTCTATTTCCATTTCACTTGACAGAGTGCCTAGCAAACATTAGCCACTTAATAAATGCTTGCTGAATACTTAATAATTTAAAAAATACTCATTTGGCTGTTTGTCCATACTTGACTCATCAACACCATTTACTTCCTAACTAACTCATCTTAATTCTGCTCTAGTGTTGTGAATATTTAAAAAATGAAAAATTGAAAATGTTTAATTGCTTTTCCATAATGTATTATCTGTGACATCAACTACCTAATCAATATTTTACCTCTAATTGAATTTGCACACATAAGGACATTATAAATGATGTCTTACGCACTCAATTTTGTCTTCTGACGTCTCAAAGCTCTTCCTTTCTCCTCCATCTGTCCCATTATGCTCCTGATTTGATGATGATGCTACTCTCAGCAATGGCAGGCATATTCATAGGTTGAGTGAAAAGACCCATGCAGGAACTGATCACTAATTAGCAATGCATTTCCCATAGTGAAAAATTGGCCTAAAGTTTCAAGAAAAAAAATGGAGTTGCTGAGGCTGAAAATTAGTCTGCCAGTTCAGACCCATAGCAAATTGTTATTGCTCTCAAACTTAGGATCTTTACAATGGATAATTGAAGATTCTTTTAACTAAAACATTGTAAATGGCGTAACTATGATGATCCTATTTGGAATTCAGCCCTTGTTTTCAGGGATTTACTGTTTTGAAAAATGTTTGATAAATTTATAGCAGAAGAGAAAAATACTTCTGCCAACTACGTAAGTGCTTTGGACATAATTTGTATTCCTGCTGTTACATGCAGAAACTTGTGCCAGAGGAAAAAAAAGTAATAAGAAATTTTGTTTGGAAAGAAACCAGCAGTCTGGAAAGGTAGTTTTAATCTATAAATATCTCTCTTAAGGAGAATTGAGCACCAACTAATTTCAGTCTCAAGAAATAAAACATTTAAGGTAATCAAACTATTTCATTCACTTAAAAATGCTTATACTGGATATGTTTTTGATGAGTTTTCAAATAGGAATGGCATCTGAGGATCATGATAAATTATTTCATAAGTGAAAAATGTAAAACTAGTACATTTTCTGTGTCATGAAATATAAGTACCATGTTGAAATGCAAATAATATCAGATAGAGTTGAAAGACCTTGATTAGCATCCTGGTCTGGTCATTTACTAGGCATATGTCACTGGAAAACCTAGGTTTCCTTAATTATGAAATGGAGTTACTACTCAGAAGTTCCAAGGATTAAATAAAACCATTTTTGTCAAAATGCTTTGTAAATTATGAAGCACCATACAAATAAAGGCATAATTTATATAAAGCAATTATATGACATAGGATATTCCAGATAGAGAAAACGTCCTAATTAGTATCTAAGAAATATGTTATAACTACATAGTTCCATCTGTTGAGTAAAGCATTGTTAGACAGTTTCTAATTTTGATTTATAGTATGTTGATCCCCACATGAATACTGTAACGTCACAGAATATTTTGTTTGCATCTGCCTTTAGAATATTATAACATTCTACTTGTATTCTGTTTTTTGGAAGGTTGTATCATCATATCTCTGTTACTGGTTGTAGGCCTATCTTATTCATATAAATTTAGCGCAACCAGAAAAACCTGAGTAGATATGCATTAAGTTATTTATTGTGCATTTATTGAGCACACATGTACTGTTTTAGGAATCGGTGACAAAAGACAAGCAAGTCATCATTTCTAATATATGTGAAAAGTTCTAGAGCAAAGTATGCAGCAATAGCACAGAACAGGGAATATTGATTTCTCTCTGTAGACACAGTCTATCATAAGAATTAGTCTATACAGCTTTACGTGAGAAGATTTGTGAATAAATCTCATTTTTTCTAATTAATGACTTTTTAAAAAAGTATTGATTGCTTCTTTCTTTCTCTATAATTTGGTCATGCCTAATTTATCATGTGTTATACTTTTAAGTATTTAGGGACTTTAATATTCTCTATTGATCTATTATTTATTTGTCACTCAATGATACATTAATTTAGTTATTTTTGATTCATAATGTATATTAATACACAGAGAGCTGGTAGTATTAGGGGCTGGTAGTATTAGGGCTACCTATCATTTCTTTTTCTGAATATTCTTTGATATTCTCAACTACAAGTTATGAAAAATGGAATTTAAAACAAAGCAGTGTTTTTAAAATTCTGTTAAGATTTTTACTTTGATTTCTATCTGTATTTGTTAGGAATGTATTTGGCTAGAAATAATGGAACCCAGAAAGGCAGCTTTTAAAAACTATAAACTTGTCTTGTATAACATGAAATCTGCATGTAGATAATCTAGAGTTAGTACAATAGCTCCATGGTGCCATAAGAGACTCAGGTTGTCCCTATTTTTCATTCATTCATCCTTGTAAGGCTTTGTCTTAAAGCTTCTTGCCTTAGATAAGTCATGTACCATTAGACCTCAGGTATGCAATCTAGACAGAAAGATGTACTAAGAAGGAAAAAAAAAAACCCAAAAAACTCAAAACAAACCTATTCCTAAAGTCCTGAGGACTCTCACCTACTCTCATTCTCATTCTTTCATTGGCCATAATAGTGTTACGTGGCATCACAAGCAGTGGAGGCCAGAGAGTTTAGTAGAACGTTTTAGCCTCTAAAGTTAAAAATCATAAGCAACAAAAGTATTACTGAAGCTTTTTGATAGCCAATCCAGAGTCTATAATTATATTTCATTAAAGTAGTAAATAAACTTGGAGTAAGTTTACCTGTACATGCGTGTATATGTATGTGTATGTGTGTGTGTTCCTTTCCCTTAAAAGGACACGGTGTTTTTCTCTGTAAATTCATTAAGAGCTTGCCATGTTTTAAGCATTGTGCTCAGCCCTTTGCATCTATTAATTCATACTCACAGTAACCACATAGGGTAAGAGAAATTATTATTTCTGTCTTACAAATGAGGAAAATTAGACATAGAGTGATTAAGCAACCTGCCCAAAGTTACAGTCAGAGTGTCTATGATGAAGATGGAAGGATTTAGGCCCAGACAATCTGACTCCAGAGCCTGTGGTCTTAATCATTACTAGAAGTTGCCAATTTTTGAATAGGATGAGTGCAGAGAGACGGTGGTGTGTCTTTATGTAATTACAAATGTCTTTCATCTAGGTTTAAGTGTTTTATATATTAATATTTACATTTTTGTTACTATTTGAGGGAAAGCTGTATAATGTTCCTTCCTCTTTCTCTCTGTCTCCCTCCCTCCCTTCCTTTTTGTCTCCTTCCTTCACTCCTTTGTTTTCTTGTTACTTTATCTTTTGTTCCCTCCCACACTTCATTCCTCCTATGTTCCATGTCTCTCTTCCTCTGCTCACTCTTCTTTTAATAAATACATATTTATGAAGCTATTATTTGAAGTATTATTTTTAGCTCTCATGGATGTTAATTCTACTGAGAAGTAAAAAGTGCTGGGGAGGAAGTCATACTTTAAATAGGGTGGTATGAGAAGGCCTCACCAAGATGATAATGTCTGAAGAAAGACCTGAAGGAGATGAAAGAATACACCATGTAAATGTCTCAGAAAAGAGAGCACCAAGACTATTTATGAATGTTATCAGATTCATAAATATGAAACTACATGTGCACAAGTTTATTTACTGTGTCATTATTTATAACAGCAAAAGATTGGAAATAAGTCAAATGTTTATCAAGAATATAGTGTAGCCACACAGTGGAATATTATGCTCTCCCTCACACACACACAAAAGGAAAGCAACAATGAACTATCTAAAAGGTAAATTAGGAAAGCAATACCATTAACAATAGCAGAAAAAAGAATGAAATACCTAGGAATAAACTTAACTAAGGAGATGAAAGATTTATATACTGAAAACTGTAAAATGTTCATGAAAGAAATTAAAGACACACACAAAAAAATGGAGAGACCCCTGTGATTGGAAGACATAATATTGTTAACATGTCCATGCTACCCAAATTGATCTACAGATTCAGTACAATCCCTATCAAAATCCCAATGCTATTTCTTTTTCTTGTTTATTTGTTTTTTTTTTTGTTTCAGAATATTATGGGGGTACAAATATTTAGGTTACATATATTGCCTTTGTACCGTCCAAGTCATAGCTACAAGCGTGCCTATCCCCCAGACAGTGCATACCACACCCATTAGGTGTGAATATACCCATCTCCTCCTCCATCCCCCACCTGCCTGACACCCAGTGAATGTCACTTCTGTATGTGCACGTAAATGTTGATAAATTAGTACCAATTTGATGGTGAGTACATGTGATGCTGGTTTTTCCTTTTTTGTGAGACTTCACTTTGAAGAATGGGCTTCAGCTCCATCCAGGATAGTACAAGAGATGGTAGTTCACCATTGATTTTTGTGGCTCAGTGGTACTCCATGGTATACATATACCACATTTTATTAATCCACTCATGTATTGATGGGCACTTGGGTTGTTTCTACATCTTTGCAATTGTGAATTGTGCTGCTATAAACATTCAAGTGCAGATGTCTTCATTGCATAATGTCTTTTTTTCCTTAGGGTAGATGCCCAGTAGTGGGATTGCTGGATCAAATGGTAATTCTACTTTTAGTGCTTTGAGATATCTCCACATTACTTTCCATAGAGGTTGCACTAGTTTGCAGTCCCACTAGCCGTGTATGAGTATTCCTATCTCTCTGCATCCACGCCAGCATTTGTTGTTTTGGGATTTTTTGATGAAAGCCATTCTCACTGGAGTTAAGTGATATTGCATTGTGGTTTTGATTTGCATTTCCCTTATGAATAGATATGTTGAGCATTTTTTTCATATGTTTGTTAGCCATTATCTAATTTTGAAAAGTTTCTGTTCATATGTTTTGCCTACTTTTTTTTGTTTGTTTTGCCTACTCTTTGATGGGGTTGTTTGATTTTTTCTTGCTGATTTTCCTGAGTTCTATATAGATTCTAGTTATTAGCCCTTTGTCGGATGTATAGCATGCAAATATTTTCTCCCATTCTGTAGGTTATCTACTCACTCTTGTGATAGTTTCTTTGGCTGTGCAGAAACTTTTAAATTTGATCAGGTCCCATTTATTTATTTTTGTTGATGCTGTGATTGTTTTTGGAGTCTTCTTCATAAATTCTTTCATTAGGCCAATGTCTATAAGAGTTTTTCCCACATGTTCTTCTAGATTTCTTATGGTTTCATTCCTTAGGTTTAAGTCTGTTATCCATTGTGTATTGATTTTTATGAGCGGCGAGAGGTATAGATCCTGTTTCAGTCTTCTACGTGTGGCTATCCAATTTTCCCAGCACCATTTATTGAATAGGGCCTCTTTCTTTCTTTCCTTTCTTTCCTTTCTTTCTTTCTTTTCTCCTCTCCCCTCTTCTCCTCTCCTCTCTTCTCCTTTTTTAAAAATTTCAGAATATTATGGGAGTACAAACATTTTGGTTAATATATTGCTTTTGCATTGCCCAAGCCAGAGCTACAAGTGTGCCCATCCCCCGGATAGTGTGTTCCACGCCCATTAGTTATGAATTTAGCCATCCCCTGTGCCCTCCTCCCACCTGCCTGGCACCTGAGAAGTATTACTTTCATGTGAGCACCTAAGTATTGATCAGTTAATACCAATTTGATGGTGAGTACATGTGGTGCTTGTTTTTCCATTCTTGTAATACTTCACTTTGAAGAATGGGCTCTAGCTCCACCCATGATAATATAAGAGGTGCTAGTTCACCATTGTTTTTTTATGGTTAAATAGTACTCCATGGTATACATATACCACCCACCCTCCAGGTTGGGTCAGCCTGCCATCTGCACACTCCTGAGCAACTGGAGAGTTCTTCTACACATGAAGTCCAGAGTCTGCTGCTGTCAGTGAAAAGGAAGCTTCCTGTGGTCAGAACACCAGGCACCCAGCCCAACCAGGGGACCTCCCATCCTACTGCATTGAGCCAGACCTCAGGGGACCTACTGCTTCTACAACTGCAGAACATTCGGTCCTCCCTTGGGGGCCTCAACTCCTCAGGCTTCGTTCTGTGCATTCCCATACAGATGTATCTCAACTCCAACCCAGACTGTGAGTCACAGGAGTCCAGTTGGTTCCAGGGTGTTCTGTGTGACTTCAGAGCCTGTCATTCTGGATGAATAGGGATTCTTTCCTCCAGTGTATGTTTTTGTCTGCTTTGTCAAAAATCAGATGGCTATGTAAGGATGGTTTTATGTCTCGATTCTCAGTGTTGTCCCATTGGTCTATGGCTCTTTTTGTGCCAGTACAATGCTGTTTTGGTTACTATAGCCTTGTAGTATAGCTTGAAGTCTGATAAGTTGATGCCTCCCAATTTGTTCTTTTTGCTTAAGGTTGCTTTTGCTACATGGGGTCTTCTCTGGTTCTGTATGAAGCGTAGAATTATTTTTCTAGATCTGCAATAAATGATGTTGGTATTTTAATAGGGATTGAACTGAATCTATAGATCACTTTGGTTAGTGTAGATATTTTAACAATGTTGATTCTGCCAATCCATGAGTATGGTATGATTTTCTATCTGTTTGCATCCTGTGCTATTTCCTTCTTCAGTGTCTCTTTGTTCTCCTGATGGAGGTCCTTCACCTCCTTCATTAAATATATTCCTAGGTATTTTATTTTCTTTTTTGCTATTGCTAAAGGAATTGAGTCTTTGATTTGACTTCTGGCATACATGAATGCTACTGATTTGTGTAGGTGCAGAAGTAGGTTGCAAAAGTAGGTTGCATTTTTAATATGTTAACCCCAACATGCAAACACTATTGTGAAAAGTATTGAGTCTTTGATTTAATTCTCAGCTTGACTGTTGTTGGTGTATAGGAATGCTACTGATTTATGTACATTGATTTTGTAACCTGAGACTTTGCTGAACTTATTTATCAATTCCAGTAGTCTCTTGGCAGAATCTTTGGGGTTTTCTTGATATAAGATCATTTCATATCACCTGCAAAGAGGGATAGTTTGACCACATCTGCCCCATTTGGATGCCCTTGATTTCCTTCTCTGTCTGATTGCTCTGGCTAGGATTTCCAGCATTATGTTTAATAGAAGTGGTGATAGAGGGCAACCTTGTCTGCTTCCAGTTCTAAGTGGGAATGCTTACAGTTTTTCCCTGTTCAGTATGATGTTGGCTGTGGGTGTGTCATATATAGCTTTTATCATTTTGAAGTAAGTCCCATATATCCCTATTTTGTTAAGTAGTCTTATTATCAAAGGGTGCTGAATTTTGTCAAATGCTTTTTCTGCATCTATTGAGAGAATCATATGGTCTTTATTTTTACTTCTATTTATGTGGTGAATTACATTTATAGATTTGCATATGTTGGACCATCCCTATCTCTGGGATGAAGCCCACTTGGTCATGATGGATTATATTTTTCATGAGCAGCTGAATTCTATTTGCTAGGATTTTATTGAGAATTTTTGCATCTATATTCATAAGGGATATTGGTCTGTAGTAGGGTCCTTTCTTGGCTTTTGTATTAGGGTGATGTTGGCTTTGTAAAATGTGTTGGGGAGGATTCTTTCCTTCTCGATGTTGTGGAATAATTTCTGCCAAAGCCATTTTCCACACAAGTAGAAAAAACAATTGTAAATTCGCATGAAGACACAAAAGACCATGAATAACTAAATAATCTTGAGGAAAAAAGAAAACTAGAGGCATCACACTTTCTGGTTTCAAAATGTATTACAAAGCATCAAAACAGTATGGTACTGGTATAAAGACAGACATATGGACAAATGGAACAGAATAGAGAGTCCAAAAATAAGTACATTCAAATACAGTCAACTAATCTTGACAAGAGCACCAAAAATATATAATAGGGAAAGGCTAGTCTTTTCAATAAAAGTGTTGAGAAAAATGGATATTCACATGCAAAAGAATGAAATTGAACCTTTTTCTTACATTTAAATGTAACAACTAAAATTATAAACTCTTAAAAGAAAATGTAGGGGGATACCTTTGTGATATTGATTTTGGCAATATTATCATGGGTATGACACAAAAAGCACAAGCAATAAAAACAAAAATAAACAAGTGGTAATACATCAAGCTAAAAAGTTCTGCACAGTTAAGGAAATAATTAAAAGAATGAAAAGGCATCCCATGGAATGAGAGAAAATATTTGTAAACCATACAGCTAGTAAGGGGTTAATCTTCAAAGTATATAAATAATGCCTACAATGCAACAGTGAAAAAAGCAAAGAAAAGAAAAACTAATAACCCAATTTAAAAATGGGCTAAGGAATTGAATAGTCATTTATCCAAGGATACATAAAATTACCAGTAAGTATATGAAAAAATGCTCAATGTCACTAATCATCAAGGAAATGGAAATCAAAGCCACAATGAAATATTACCTCATGCCTGTCAGGATGGCTGTTATCAAAACAAACAAAAGACAGGTGTTAGGGAGGTTGTGGAGAAATTGGAACCCTTGTACATTGTTGGTGGAAATGCAAATTGGTATACTAACTATAGAAAACAGCATGCAGTTCTTTAAAAAATTAAAAATGGAACTACCATATGATTCAGCAATCTAACTTCTGGTATATATCCAAAAGAATTGAAATCAGTATCTCTAAGAGATATTAGCATTCCTATGTTTATTGTAGCATTATTCACAATAGCCAAGATGTGGAAACAACCTAAATGTCCGTCAACAGATGAATGGATAAAGAAAATATAGTATATACATAGAAAGAATATTATTCACCTTTAAGAAGAAGGAAATTCTACAATGTATGACAATATGAATAAACCTGGTGGATATCATGCTAAGTGATATAAGCTAGTCACAGAAAGGTAAATACTGTATGACTCCACTTAAGTAAAATTAATAAAATCAACAAGTGGTATGGTGGCTGGGGGAGGGGAAAATTACTAATCAATGGACATAAAAGTTTCAGTCAAGCAATGAATAAGCTCTAGAGATCTACTGTACTTATAGTCAATAATAACATATCATACACTTAAAAATTTGTCAAGAGGGTAAACCTCATATTAAGTGTTCTTACCACAATTTAAGAAAATAAGAGTGAAAATGACAACTCTATACTGATATGTGGAAATCATCAGGATACAATTTTACCTGAACAGAACTATATAATGTGTGTTTCCTGTCACATAATAAACTACATATATACATATATGTCTTCTGTGATGTTTTCTGCCAGTAAAATAAGTACATATATATACATACATACATGTCTTTTATTACATATATATGTGTGTAGTAGATGTATACATGTATTTAAAAAAAATGGAGAGATAAGCTAGAAACTAAAATAAATACTTAAAGATTGTAAGACATTTGGGAGACAAATATAGCAATTTGATTAAGCTAATAATTGATGAATGAAATTGACCACCTGATGATGCAGGTATTCCTTGTAGTATTCTTTCAATTTTCTACATGTTAAAAATTTCATAATTTAAAGTTATAAAAAATTAAAATGTAAATATGAGAAGTGATTGACTTGAATGAGATACTGACCTTTATCTGTTAAAAATATCAAAAATATAAAAATTTAACAAAAATCACCTCATTTTTTGCTAATTGCCTACTTGTTTTAAATTTGAGGCATGATAAATTTGGCAGTTGTCCAACAGGAAGTATGAAATCAGACCGATAAGTAATACTAATGAGGAAAAAGTAAAATATGAGGGTTTTTTTTTTTTTTGTAGAGAGAAAGTTAAAGAAATAGCGTACTAGTGTTTTCAGAGTTATAAGGATTTTTATAAGATGTAAAATATCTAGTCATTTTCCCCTTCTGGGAATAGAGAACAGGTCTTAATACTAATTATAACAACTAGCATTTGCATAACACTTTATTATTCCCCAAATACTTTTTTGTCTCCTGATAGAAATGGTTGTAGCTAATCGAAGTGAGCTATTTAGAGTAATATTAGATTCATTTTCATTCTTTGGCAAAGAACAGACAACTGCATGACAGGTGGGTTGTACAATTCTCCAGTGGTTAAAAAGAAGCATATATAACACCTTGGGATTCCTTTCTGTTTATGCTTTTATATCTCTCATTCTTTGTTATACAAAATTAACTGTGCTTCAATAAAATATTAAATCCAGTGTACCCATATGTAAATCATTTTCAAAAGAGCAGCACTTAATTAGACCTAAAGTCTATTAATTCACATACTGGTTTTTTGCCTAAAAGCCATATTCAGCAAATGATATTTCTATAATAGAAACAGTTATCATAACTGCAAAAGTGAATCTCTACCATTTGTGTAAAGTGGCACTTGCTCGGTTTTAAAACATACACAACAACCCTAATACTTTGGATTCTAAGGCAGGTTAGCCCTTTAACTGCTGGCAATGAAAATAGGATTTTCTTCCTAGTTGCCATGTGTTTCGGAGAGGAACGTGTGATCAAAACAAATGTTAGCTATAGATATGTTTATATGTTTTACTTTGTGACATCTTTCCCATTTGAATTGGCCTCTTTTAAATTCTTAGAGATTTCAGTGGGGCTGCTTTAGTTATCTGTTTGTGGACATGTGTTCTTCCTTTTCCTGTACCTAGGTTTTATTTGCTGGGGTTTCCTTCTAAGATGTTTTCCATGTTAGTAAAATTACAGGCCAATAAAAAACAAAAGAAGCTTGTCTGGAGTCTGTAATATGACCTCAAGGCAGTGTAATTGGTTAATCAAGCAAATTCTCTAGAAGAATTTAAGTCCCTTTTTCTGACAAAAGTTAATGAATAACTAGTTAAAAATATTCAAATTAATCCTCTCTCAAGATGAGGAGCTTAGATATACAAAACCATTTATAGTAAATCTTTTAGATTAACTCTTCAGAGTATGCAATGTAATTGCTACTGTAGAAGGAAGATTCTATGAGCTTGATGTCAGTTTTCAAGTAGTGGCATTGGATTTGGTTGAATGGGACCTAGGCATCTACCTGTAGGAACTTACACATTGGGCAGACATCCTGGAGGCCATGGAGACTAACCCTTTCCCCCAGGGAGATCAAGACATCTGGTTGTACGTGAAGAGAATAGGAGGTGACCTGCCAGGACTCCCCATAGAGTAAGTAGTCAAGGGCCCAGAGGCAGGTGTGACTGAGCAAACCTAAGAAGGTGAATCAGTTAGGCTCAGTACAACAGAGAACCAAAAGACTGGTTATAGTAAGCATTAAAAAAATACTTTTGCAAGGTAAAGAAATTTCTCCAAAAGAAAAGGATGAAGTACACAACAAATACAAAAACAAATGAAAATGGGAACCAAATTATAAGAAAATTAGAAGATTAATCTATAAGGTACAACTCTGAAATGATGCAGTTTCAAAAATGAAGATAGAAAAAAATAAAGGGAAGAATATTATCAAAGAAATGAGGGAAAAATTTTCAAACATTTAAGATACAAGCAAATTCAATAGGCCCTCAATGTACGCACAAAAATAAATGCAGTAAGATACCCACCAAGACACATCATCGTGTTAAATTATCCAAAAAACTTACAAAAAGAAAATAAAACAAATAAAAAGACATTATATTTAAATACATTTGAGCAAGAATGGCATTGGACATACCAAAAACAATAATGACAATGAGACAATGGAGAAATTCATTTGAAATCCTGCCTCCTAACTTGGAAACTATTGTTCAGCATTTTAAAATCTGCTCTGCTTATTGTTTTATACATTCAACATTTGTTTTTTAATCAATTTCTTTGCTAATTTTTACCAATTCTACTTGCATCTTATAGCACTATTATTCATAATAGTCCCTAAATGGAAATGACTTAATGTCCTTGAACTGATGAATGGATAAACAAAATATGGTATATTCATACAAGGAAATATTGTTCAGCAATAAAAAGAATGAAATACTGATACATGCTTTATCATGGATTAACCTTGAAAATGGTATGCTAAGTGAAAGAAGCTAGTCACAAAAAGTGACATATTACATGATCCCATGTATGTGAAATGTTTAGAATAGGCAAATCCATAGAGAAAGAAATTGAATTGGTGGTTGCCTAAGGCTGGGGAAAGAAGGTAGTAGAGAGTGACTGCTAATGGGTGGTTTTTTTGAGAGGGAGTGTTGAAAATGTTCTAAAGTTCTACTGTGAAGATGGATTGCACAACTCTGAATAAACCACTGAACTGTGCACTTTAAAGGAGTGAAATTTGTGGTATGTGAAATACCTCAATAAAGCTATGAAGAAAAGAAATCAACCCAGGACTGGTTCCTATTATCAATTAAAAGACAGTAATTATAAGTAATCCAGCTTTCTGCATGAAATATATTTTAGGGTAAACAAAGAGCCTTAGATGATAAGAGAAAGGTTTTTTTAAAGAGAAATTCCAGCAAATAAATATGTGAGAATTGATAGAATTAGAAAAAAAAATTACCATTTTTCTTTAACCCTCAAGAAACTAGTTCAGACAAAGATCATCAAAGAATGAGGCTATTGGGTAAAAGTCTGATTGGTAATTTTATAGTGGAGACCATTTGTCATCACATGCTATGGTCTGAATGTTTGTGTCCCCTCCAAATTCATATGTTGAAATCCTAATCCTCACAGTGATAGTATTAAGAGGTGGGGTCCTTTGGGAAGTATTAGGTCATGAGGATTGAGCCCTTATGAATGGGGGCTTAGTGCTGAGGGAGTTTGTTGGCCTCTTCCACCATGTGAGGACTCAGCTAGAAGGTGTCATCTATGAATAAGAGTGGACCCTCACCAGACACCGAATCTGCTGGTGCCTTGATCTTGGACTTCCCAGCCTCCAGAACTGTGAGAAATAAATTTCTGTTGTTTATAAGGTACCCAGTCTAAGGTATTTTGTTACAGTAGCCTGATGGACTGAGACACTACTTGAACCCACGTCTATTTTAGCAGCACTAAGAGGTAGACAACCAGATATTACGTGCCTGCTTTGTGGTGATATATGGAATATACAGCATACTTACAAAGTTCTTGGTGAGGAGAGAGACAAGAAGATGTTAAACATGAATCTGTTCAAACCTTTTGAGCTGACAATTTATGGACAATTTGTGTTGCTGGTGAAACAAGTTAAATGAGACCACAATGGGATCAAACAGAAAAATCTATAATATAGGACATTCTATACTACAACTGACCCAATTCCTTCAAGTCAATGGGATGAAATTTTAAAAAGATGTGGAGGAAGACTGCTTCAGATTAAGAGATTAAGGAAACATAACCAAACACAAGGTGTGGACCTTGTTTAGATCCTGATTCTAGTAACCCATATGTAAAAAAGACATTTTTATTTTGACTGGAGGTAGAAAAAAAAAAGTAGGACTGTGAGAAGAATGGGAGGGAGCGCTCTGGTGGGCAACGTGACCTGTTAGATACCAGGAGAAATCATGGAGTAGGAAGAGTGTGAGGATAAAACGAAGAGCATTCAGAGGTTCCGAAATATTGTCTGGACCCTGGTTAATGCTCAGGCCTCCAGCACAGCAACCAGAAGAGAGAGTATCTGAGCCAGTGGGGGGTGTCTTGGCTGGGATTGTGGGAATCCAGGGAGAAGTAAAAGATGAGAGAGAAGAGCAGAGGATTAAGTACTACAAGCTATAGGTGTCAGGAACTGCGCATCCCCCAACACACACTGAGAACTCCCCACAGAGACAGGCTGCTGCTCCTTCTCTTTTGTGACCCTCACCTTCTCCTGAGGACCTGGGTCTCCTCAGTTCCCACATGGGGACATCACCTGACAGAGGAGCACCAGGCAGCCCCACAGCCTCCAGGAGGAGATACTGAGAGGGTCAGAGAGCAAGGATGACCAGGACCCAGAAGACATGGATGTCAGGAGTGGAGAGCTCTATTTTAAGAAAGTGTGAGCTGATGTGGGTTTTTGTGTGAAGTAAACTAAGGCCACAGCTTTGGCGATGAATGGAGATGATGAACTAAATCAAGGATCATAAAAGAGACTGATGTGTATACTTTATGTATGAAGGTTGCCATTCATTTCAAAAAGGGGAAAAAACAAAAAAAAATTAGACACTTTTTGAGAAAGCTGAAAAGTTTTGAATATGGCTTTGGTATCAAATGATACCAAAAGGAATTCTTATTATTTTTGTTAGGTGTGATAATTATAGTTTGTAAGAAAATGTTCATATTTTAAAAAGGCATACTAAAATTTCTGAAATTAAGTGACATGAGGTTTAGGATTGTCCCTAAAATACTTCAATTTAAAACACTTAGAAAGCAAAATATTGATAATTGTTCAATCTATGTGATGAGTATGTAGAGTTTGTTACATATTCTTTATATTTTGTATTTGAAAATGTTTACAATTAAAAGTTTTATTTAAAAAAATGTGTGCCTGTGGGATCACCACCTTCCCCCCCATTCTTCTCTTCCCTCTTGTATTCGCTGAAGTACAGCACACCCAGAGTGTCCCATTATTCAATCTGGAGGTGACATCACAGTGCAAATGCTATACCGTAGCAATAAATTACAAGTGCACACAGATTCACATTTCTCATCTCGTTTTGTACAAGATAGAGCATTAAGCAATCCCTTCATGCAGGACCTCCTAAATCTTATTAATTTTTTTTTCTTTAAAAGTGATGAGAAGCCAATGAAGGATTTTAAATAGGAGAATGGCATAATGACATTAGAGAGCTGAAAACATCACTCTGACTACCCTCTGGAAAATGAATTAGAGAGTAAGCAAAAAGGGTGCAAGGAATTCAGTTCAGTCAATAATTTATTCATTCAAATATATTTATTGAGCATTTAGTATGTGCTAGACATGCTTCTTATTGGTGAAGTAATGCAATAGTAAAGGTGGTTGATGATCATAGTCTGAACTATGGTAGTCATGGGAAAAATTAGAAAACTTAGATTTATTTGAAAGATATTTTAGAGGTAAAAGTAACAGACAAAAATGTTACAATGGTTTAGTAATAGAGAAGGAGTCAAATTTAAATCAGATTTCTGATGTGAGACATGGGATGGAATATATGCAGTGAGGAAGACCAGGTTCATAAAGAAAGATCTTAAGTTGTATATTGAACATGTGGAGCTTGATAGATTGGTCAAGTAAATCAGCTGGATACAGGGAGCTGTATATTGGGGGTAAAGACTTGACTTCTAGGAGTCTTGGAAATAAATTTGTGATTGATTCATCTATATAAAAGTGGTATTTTTTTTTTTTTTTTTTTTTTTGAGACAGAGTCTCACTTTGTTGCCCGGGCTAGAGTGCCATGGCGTCTGCCTAGCTCACAGCAACCTCAAACTCCTGGGCCCAAGCAATCCTTCTGCCTCAGCCTCCCAAGTCCCTGGGACTACAGGCATGCACCACCATGCCAGGCTAATTTTATATATATATATTTAGTTGTCCATATAGTTTCTTTCTATTTTCAGCAGAGATGGGGTCTCGCTCTTGCTCAGGCTGGTCTCGAACTCTTGAGCTCAAACGATCCACCCGCCTCGGCCACCCAGAAAAGTGGCATATCTTATTTATCACCTTTCTCTTAATCACCTTTTCATGAACTCAAGGGTCACCTTCTCTGTTAATTTTTGTCAACTCATACTGTGTTACAATTGTCTATTCCAGCCTTTGTCTCCCTGTTATTCTGGCACAGGTTGCGCCCATGGTGTCCGTAGCCTCTTCATTGCACTCACTTGTGTTTCGGCTGTCTCCTTGTGCTTGATTGCAAGGCCTTTAAGGATCAGCATCATGACTTACTCCTTGTTGGCAAGTGTCTGATGCTTTGTAGCCCCTTAATAGTGTAGGCAGTTAAAGGTGTGAATATGGAGGCAGATTTATCAAGTAAGCCCTGGAACATAGCTAGTGCCACAACATTAAAACCATAGGCTCCTTCAAGTATCTTTCTAAAATAGTCTTTTTATGATGAATGGCAATAGTGACCCAACCCCTCATCTCTCCCCCTGACCCCAATACGTGTAGTAGATAGAGGAATGGTACTGTGAAGTGGATAGTGTAAAAAACTTTAAGAACGTATAAATTTTTTTTTCAAGTGATGAAGTTAAATCACAAAGAGCTGGATTACAAACATACACTAGAAGTATTTGATTCTGAGGAAATTCTTAATGTTATTTATCCAAGTGGCAAATACTTAAGTATGTCATGTTGGGAGGGGGAAAAACTTTTCCTCCACCTTCCTAGGTTCTATAACTGGGGTTTGGGAATTAAACTTACAAAAACAGATTAACAGAAAAAAGGAAATGTTAATATTTTTACATGCACAGAGGGGAGAACAGATTCACAAAAAAGAAGTGAAAACTCCAAAGAGGTGGTTAGAGCCAGGAGCTTATAAATCATTTTAACAAAGGGCAATAAATTGTGGAAAAGTTACTAGACAAAGAAAAAGGGGGTTGGGCTTTTGGGGACAATAAATTGTGGGAAAGTAAATATATGGGGAAACTAGTGGAAAATAAGGTTTGTTTAGTAAGTTTTGTTATACAGACTTAAGTCAATATAGTCTTAAGTGATAAGAGTAGCCTTCATGATTAAGGAGAGAGGACACCTTCACGAAAGGAAATTTATGCCCTGTTTCTAGGTAGGAAGGGGGAGGGCAGAAAAGTCTTCCTGCATCTGCTGCTTCTGGGTTGCCTTCAGCTCAAAGTAATTCTTATGCCAAGATAGCGTGTTTTGTGGTGGCATATTCTGATCCATGTCAGACATAATGCAATTATAACTATTAATGTGGATCCATATCATTTTGCTTTACTGAATCTCAGTTTTTTTATCTGTAAAATAAAAAAAATTGAACTAAGATGATCTCTAATGTTCTTCTCAAGTGTCAAATTTCATTAGAATACATACTTTTCATCATCTGTCCTACATGATTTCCATGTTCATGGAAACTGTAATTTTATAAGAATTTCTAATAAAGGACATGCTCCAGAATGTTATATGGGTAATGTGAAGATGAATCATAGAGGAGCTTAGCCAATCCTTTCAGTAGACAGTTTAGCAAAAAGATCTAGCCTTGCAAATTTAATACTCAATTTTATAGGTGAAGATTTTAAAATTTCTGAAATCAGCTGCTCAGTTTGTGATATAACTTTAATTGTACACATAAAAAACAGAATTGTGTTAAGTGTGGGTTATTGAATATGCCAAAATGCTATCCATCTGATCACAGTGTCACATTCAGCTGGTATAAAATTCTAGGGCTTCTTGGAATCTGTATTGTGCTTGGAGAGCCATTGAGATATTCACTATTCACATATGATTTCAAATATTACTTAATGACTAGATAGATACTCTCTAAGTTTCCTAGATTTATGAGCAAGTCAAAATGTATCGCCTATGCATTTTGTCCCAGTTTGTATCACCTACATCATCATTTAAAGTGTCTACATATGGAAATAGAACCAAATACCAATCTAACCAGACTTCGAAATCATACGGTATTGGGACACAAGAAATTCAAGACAAACACAATTAGTGTTACTATTTCAGTCTTGAAACAGGTGAGGGAACTCGGCATACTTTTAATGCCCATGTTGTCTTATTGGCAGGTTTTTGTGTGTTTCATGGTATTGGTGCCTCAATATAATTCTTTTTTTTTTTCTGCTCAAGAATATGATCAATAATGTCAAAATAAGACTAAAAATAAAACACAAGTTTTTGTTTTTACATTGCTGATCTAAACTAGATGCACTAATCATTAGTAAAATTGATGAGCTTAAATCTGTGTCATTATTCTAACTGATGTATCCAAGCCTTGGGGCGATTCTGCCTTTGGCATCCCTGAAACTTAATATGAACAATATCACTCAAAACAATCACATAATAGGGCCTTTATTGTCGGTTCATTAGCATCCAGAGATAATTTTGCAAGGGATTATTCCCTTCTGTTCGGCAGAAGGTTTTTTCTTTCTTCTCACTGACACTGTGTTTTTATCTGAAAAGATTGCTATGAGTGATCAGATGCCAAATACAACATAAGCTTTTTATCTAAGTTCTGTAGGGGAAAAAAATGACTGGGGAAAGTACTTATTCTGCTGCTAGAAAAACTTTAGGTTGGAAATTAGAATTATAATATAATATGCCATGGTGTCATATTAAAAGTAGGACCCGGTGCCAATTTCATTATAATCAGTTTACCAGGCATCCATGGAAACAACTCTTTCACTGACTAAATTACTATACATCCCCAAATTTTGGAAGAGAAATCTACACAGATGCAGAATCTAAATAGAACAAAGCAGAGTAAAGAGTTGGCAATATTCCACTGAAATAGGTCAGTGGAGACAAATAGTTTGTGTAATTCAGCCATTTTCCCAACTGCACCCCCACAAGTATTTTTATTATATAAATTCACTTATTCATTTATTCAAGGTTTTGTTGAGCATATACTATATGCCAGGCACCATTCTAGAAACATGGGATACAGCTGTTACCTCAAAAGTGAAAAATCCCTGCCAACAAAGAGTTTATATTCTAGTAGATAAAAGCAAAACAAAAAAATAGGCAAAATAAATAAAATGCATACTATGGTATATGATTCTAAATACTATTCGAGGTGGCAGAAAGGGGATCGGAAATTCTGGCGGTAAGTGGTGCTTCAGTTTAAGTGCAATGGTCAGGAAAAACTGCACTCAGAAGGTGACTTTTGAGCAAAGACCTGAAGGAGGCCAGAAATTGAGACAAGTGGATAATTGAGGAGAAATTCTGAGTAGAGTGAACAGCAAAGGACCTGAGAGGAGAGTGTCTGAAGTGTTTCAGGAGCAGCTGGGGAGCTCTTGTAGTTGGAATGAAATAAATGAGGAGGTGAATAGTTGGAGGTGAGGTTGGAGAGCTAAAGCGGGGGGAGGCGTTATAAGGTTTTTGGCTTTTACCCTGAGAAAAATGGGAGGCTTAATGGAGTGTTGATCAGAAGAGTAACATGACTTACTCTGGCTGCTGTGTAGAAAATAGACTGAGGAGAGAGGAAAAGGCAGAAACGGGGACTATTATGAGCTATTACAATAATCCAGGCAGGAGACAATCAAGGCTTGGAAAAAGGTGTTGACAATGGAGATGATGAGAAGTGTTTGGATTTGGGATTGGATACAATTATGTGAGAGACAAGGAATAAAAATCTAATGGTTTTAGCCTGAACAATTAAAAGGTGGATGGATTTACTGAGCTAAAGAAGATGGAATGTGTATGAAGCAGCTTCGAGAGAAATTCAGGGAGTTCAGTTTTAGACATGTGAATTTTGAAATGACTATTACACACCTAAACTGAGATTGCAAGAGGTCAGTTAGATACCATGTCTGGATATTAATGAGAATAATTCTTGTTCAACCAAATCTTAAATAGCATTATTAATGAGAAGAACTTATGAGCAAGAATGTTTATTTAAGAACAGAGTATAAGCTTACGAAACCCAATTGCAGGAAGCACAGCCATGCTGCATAGGATTACGGATTACAGAATGTCCCTTGGCCCTCTCTTTCCTAGACAGGGGGATTTCTCGGTACTCTTTCTCCTTGAAGATTTACATTATTCTCATTCCTGATACCTGTTTTCCTCTGCCCTATAACACATGGCTCTTGACAACAGCAAGGTCAGAGTGTAAAAAGATGACTTTCGAACGTGGCTGCTAACAGCTGATTGACCCTCTTCTGAAACAGAATCTGATTGACCAGCTTGTGTTAAGCATTTCCTCCCTGATCTAAGCATATGGATTGGAGAGAAATTAGAAGCATCAGTATCATAGGATTCTTAATATAGACAATTATGAGCAAAATTTTCCCGAATTATTAGATTTCTTTCCTCTGACTTCACGTATTGCCATCACCTTGTAATTCCAGGTGAACAAATACGTTAAATATCCCAAAGCCACCAAATCTACCTGCTAATCTAGATTTGGAACTTTGTGTGTATAGAGCTACTTTAAATAAACTGAAGCGATGGATTTAAAAAGCTGATTTTTAAGAAATCGCTGAAACAATAATCTTTTCACATGCACATACAAAATAGAGCATTTTAGTTACTCATGATCTTCTTGGCCCTGATTTTCTTGGGCCTCATCTGGATATTATAAGGAGTTGTATGCTGCTAAGCTAACTCTGGAGGGGCAGTTGGGGATTTGTAGCATTTGCTGATTTTCATGGGCTAAATACTACCAATATGACCAGTCTCAAGCTACCAACATGATGTCACTGAATGCAAATTGGGAGGAAATATATAAAATCTACTCTTACCAGTGTAGCACATCTCCGATAGTATCCTTTTTGTCCTGATACACAGTGGATTCTAGGATCCCTTTTCCCATCAAATCTGGAGCTTAGGAAGACATTAAAACTGGAAATATAAACTTGATAGGCATTAAAACATTCATGATATTTAAAGACACAGGACTGGATGAGTACAGCAAGGGAATGAATGGTAAAGATAGAGGATAATTCAAGGCTCAGAATTTGATTCCAGGTCAGAGAGAAGGAGGCAGAATCTTTAGAAGATTGAGAAGTAGCTCATTAAGAAGGGAGGAAACTAGAGAGTTGACTCCACTGGAAATCCTGTGAACATCATTCCAGACGAGACTGGGAAAATAGGAAGGGGCCAGGCTTTTTAGGACCTCATAGGTAATGTTCAGAAATTTTTGTTTGTCATAAGCTAGTAATTGCTTTATGTCTTGAATTGGAAATATTATCATGTCATTAATGTGAAGATTTTAATATGTATTACTTTAGTTCTAGCATCTAAATAAAATTTAATTTCTTTTCAGAAGGTCAGTTGATTCAATCCTATAAAATTGGCCAATGTACTAAGTTAAATGAATTAAATTAATAATTTTTTGTTTTGTTTTAAAACTAGAAATTTTCTGGATTCTGTAGGAAAAAACTGATTATAAAATATACTTATAAACTTCAATTTCACCCAGTAGCTTAATGTGGCCAAATATTTCACATGTTTAAGAAGCAGAGACTGACTTAGTGTGGCATTATTATGTTAAATTGCAGAGATTTTTTTCCACTACCTATTTTTCTTCATTTAAAACCAATACAATCTGAAAGCCTAAATTAAGGTCATGAATAGACAGACATATGAGATTTAAAGCCTTTTTAAAAAGCAGAAAGATTTGTGTACACATAATTTTATGTATACATCAGACTCAATTAAAGTTAGTTGCTGAAATGGACCCAGAAAATGTTTATTTTTTATTGCAGAAAAATGCATTTCTTATCTCTCTTACTACATAAATATTAATCTGGTTTCATGTTAGAGTCATAGAATAATCTTAAAAACTAAAGGGCCAGAGAGTGCCATTTGTGAATAACATCAACAGTTTTGGACAATCCCAATCATCTGTCACTGCACATTGTCATCTCAGCTGGGCAACCCTGGCAATATTGCAGCAGGCTATTGTTTATTGAGAAAGCTAATATTAGGAGGAGATGTGATAAGAATTCCTTAAAAAAACTAATTGAATGCTATCTGCTTTTTGGCAATAGCATCTTGTATCTCTCTGTAGTTTATCGCTTTAGAGTCTTTTATTCAGTCTTTTTATAAAATCCCATTATTTAAAAATTGAGGGCAGAGTGATGGCATGTAAGAAGCTTTATATATTCGTCTGATACTCAATGATAACCCTTTCTCCTCTACTACTCAACAAACCTTACTTTATTGAAAAACATGGGAAAACCTGCAGAACATATTGAGATCTGAGTCATAATCTCAGGGTTCAGTTCATACATTTTCCAAATTTTTATAGTAGTTTTTACATAGGAAAAAAAAGTCAAAAATTTATGAAAATGTTACTAAGGGTGGGGTGGAAATATTTCCATTAAATTATTCCATTTATAATGTTTTTCAGCTGATTCCTCTTATAAAATGGTTATGAAATCCCCAAATAAGATAAATAGATGAAGAGATACATAATCAAGAAAATATAGTAAAATATTAATTGTAGAATCTAGGTGGTCTTAATTGTGTAATTCTTTCATGTTTTTAATATGTTTGAAAATTTTCTCAATAAATCATTGGAAACACAACACCCAAAAATTCCTCTCTTGGCCTTATCAGTGAAAATGTAATAGATATTTGTTTGTCATCAAATGATTATTTAAGTTTAAATCAAAATAATCTTACAGCATTGAATTCTGTCTGCTAAGGAAATTCCATACTTCCAATCTGAATTTGAAGAAACATGAACTGGGAGGAAGAATTAATGAATTAGATTACAATATGCAGGAAAAAACATCATGGAATAGCAAGAAAATAGTAATGGGAATTATAATTTATATTTTTGTAAAAGACCTGGAAAGAAACCCAAAGTGCAAAAAGTCCTTGTTCTGTCCACAGAAGTACATTAACTTGACTAGCTTTCAAACTAATGTTTAAAATAATTTGAGAATGGGAATTGTTTACTTAATATTTATCTATCTATTTATTTATTTTTTACAAAATCCTTCACTATTGCCATCCAGAAACAAAGTATAAGAGCTAACGCAGCTCCTGGTGAAAAGGACTTTCCTCTTTGTTAGACTTCTCTGGTTTGGTCTTGGCATTTGGGAACTTAGACATAGTTCTTGATCCTTCTGCCTCCTCCCTTTCTCCTGCAGAAAAGAGGATGAAAGCAGAAATATCAGATGGCCTGTAGGCGCCCATCTATGTAGCAGCACAAATACCAGCTGAACGTATTTTTGGTCAGGTACAAAGAAACAAATGGCTGTTGGTTTTCCCAAATGTTGTTTACCCTTCTGATATTCTTCCCAACAACCATCATGTATAAATATGTATGGTATTTATTTTAGTATGCAGCTGAGTACAAATTAAGCAAGGTGCTCTCATACTAATATTTATTCTTTGATATGAAGTTACCGAGCTATTTAACTGAATGGATTTGGGACAACCTTAATGGTTACTTCTAGGCTACATTTTGCTAATAAAGAATACAAATAAATAAATAAGTAAGGGATTCTCAATACTTAGGCTATGTTTGAAAGTGCATCAGAGGCAAGGGACTTGGCATGATCTTGACCTCTGGTTTTTATACATGACTCGAAGGGGTTTATATTTTGTGGCAAATGTTAAGTATCAGGTAACAGTACCTGTATTCCTTTTTTGAAACAAAATGTTCAGGGCATGAGTCAAGCAGCAACAGCAGCAGCAAAGGATGTAGCACCAATGGTAAATGTGAGTGGACTGTGGAAGGCTGGCAGGAGTTGGGGGCTAGGTATCAGGACATATTTCCTAGTTTAAATACACCAGACAAGAGGAAAACAAACAAACAAAAAACTTCCTTTCATTAGGGACATCATTGTTTTAAATGTCTTAGAACTAATCAAATTCTGAACATTCCATTTCTGGAATTTTCTTTTTCTTTCAAAATAATATTAACATTCCTAAACTGGAACGAAAGGATACGTTAGGTTTGTCAAAGGGCTTTTCAAAAATGTTTTTGGAGTAGTGAACAGGCAGGGGAAGTGGGGGATGGAGTGAACAAGATGGACTAGAATGCACGAAGAAACAAAACTGTAAGGTACAGCGGCACCATAGTCTCTGAAAGGCATCAGCTGCAAGAACTTCTATCAGATAGCAGTAATACAATTTAAACAATGAATACTGTATCAGTCAGGACTCATCATAGGAAATGAAATACACAGTAGAAATGTTAAGAAGCAATGGATTGGATACAGTAAATTAAGTCCTTTAAAAAATTGCTGGAGAGTTGAAGGAGTGGTTTCCAGTTTTGGTCTCCAGGACAATGAAGAGCTGACCCACCAAGGGTGCTGCCACCTTGGTGGCTGACATTGGGCTATGAATTTCTAGATCCCAGTAGCAGATTCAAAAATCAGGATGTGAAATGAAGAAGATGTTATTGCTGCAGCTGCTGCTGCTGCTGCAAATGCTTTTGTTCTAGATAATAGCTTTTTCAGCACTGCAGCAGAACAAACGCACTTTTTCTTGACTTTGCCTATTTGCAGAAAGAACTTTGAAAAATAGATGGGGGGCAGAGAGAGGGTTTCCACCTTACTTCTGCCTTCTGAATCTTATGTAAGTGTAGCTAATTAGTAGAAGGTAATTAATATCCAGAGTCTTACCTGCAAGGGCATCTCAAAATTAGAGTTTTATCAATTTCTCATTATTCTAGATCTAGAAAGATGGTAGAAGGAAGGAGTTCATCCATAATATCCCCTAGAGTCAATATTCAAGAATAGAAAATATTTATAAATGCTCTTATAACTATTTTATATTCCAATTCTTGGACCTAAGATCATAACGTGAGTAAAAATATTTGAATAAAATATAAATATGTATCTGAATACATCTTTATGTGGGTAACTCATATTCAGATAATAGGCAAAAGTACAGTCTGTTGACTGGCTAGATTCAAATGCTGATCTTGCCATGCATTAAATATGTGGTTTTGTACAAGTTATTTAACCTCTGAGAATCTTAGTTTTCTCATTCTTACAATAAAAATTACAATAGTAACATCTCATAGGGTAGGTATCAAGATTAAATGAGAAAATACACGTAAAGTGCTTATATAGCATCTGATTCATTGTTGTTATTGTTGCTGTTGCAGTTGTCACTGTTGTATATGGGAGTCAGGCACCTCGCTTACATTGCTTGGGTTTGAAGTCCAGTCATGGAAGTTACTAACCCTGTGACTGTGGGAAATTTACTTAAAATTTCTATGCCTTAGTTTCCTCATGTTTAAAATTGAGATTATAATGATACTTGTTATATAGGGTTGTGATTAAGAAGTAAATAAAACAATACATATAAAGTGATTTTAATAGTGTTGAACACAAAATAAGATCCAGGGTATTTTTAAAAACATTCTACATTTTATTACTGAGTTTGCTTTAATAATATCAGTCTAGTCAAATTTTCTTTCAGAAGATTTAACACAAGGTCTTTGTTTTTGCAATTTTTCTGAGAAGCATCTCTTACCTATTCTGTTTATTATATCTTATAGACACAGATTGCATTATAAATTATCTCAGGCATGAAACTATCTAGGCTAGTACACAATATTCATGTGCTATCCAGTTATGATATGATGGATATTATATGTAAAATCTTTACTACCAATATAGTAGGTGCCAAATAACAAAAATTTTAGGATGTAACACCACTAATTTTCTCTCTCAAAAGCAGGGAAATATGACAATAGAATAAATTAAGAAAAAGAGATACAATTGAGAGTATGATTACAGATTGATTTTATTAAAGTTAGGTTGTTTCTAAGAAAAAAAAATTTAAATTCATAACTGGCAAATTTAAGAGACAATCCTCAATTTGAAAGACTGTTCAGTTTAGTGGAAATTATATTGTGATCAGAAAACCAAACCTGCATTCAAATCCCCATTCTGTTACTTACTATCTGTGTGACCTTAATTTGCTGTTAAACTTTCAGGGCTATAAGGTAGCCCCATATTCAAACGGGGCCTTTTCTCTTCTAATATGAGGCTACCTTACAAAGTTCTTAGGAAGACTACATTCAATTTTGCACATACCTACATGATCATAGGTTTAGCAGGCACATCTTCTAGAATTTCTTTTATTTCAAGATTTAGGAAATATATTAAAAAAGTATTTTTATGGTACAACTTTAGTTTATAAAACAAAATGTAAATTCAATGTAAAAATAAACTAACAAAACACAACTAGGCTTACAAATAATTGAAACATAACATATTTACCTGAAAATTTAGGAAATATTCAAGCATGACTTGATTGTCAGTTGTAGGCTTTATGGTGACACCAGTGGATTAAAGCCCAAGCTTTGGCATTTAATATAGCCTTGATCTTGAGCATGTTATTTTACCTGTTAGCTTTAGTTTCCTCCTCATTTGTGAATGGGGATGATTAAAGTACTTATCACAGAGTTGTTGAAAGAGTCAAATAAGCACCTAGTACACAGTCTCAAAAATATTAAGCCGTTATTGGTATCATCATCATCATTGTGTTGATGGTATCAAACATGTGATGATTGGTGTCATCATCATCGTCATTAAGTGTCTGCTACATATTTCAAACACTGATCAAGGCTTCAACTAATGAAGTATTTGACATAGGTCAGTGAATTTTTCTTTGTTAAATAAGCCAAGTTGTCTCCATATTTATAACTTGAGTTGGAGACTAGTCATCTGTTATTTTCACTAATAAATTTACATGTTTTAAAAATGTTTTTGAATTTGAAAAGCAATATAGTGGCTAATGAGAAATAATTTTATAGTAATACTGTGTGTATTGCATATATATTAATATTAACTCATTTGATCATCACCACAATTATAGGTAGCAATGTAGTCATTATCCTCATTTTATAGATGTAGAAACTGAAGCATGGAAAGTCTGTTTCAAGGCCATACAGATGGTAAGCGGTAGAGTGAAGATTCAAACCCAGGCAATATGGCCCAGGATTGGTCTCCGTAAACACTGTGCAATGCTGCCTCTCTAATTCAAACTCTAGGGTGATGCTGACATGGGGTTTTATTCATAGTCCACCACTTATTTGGACTTTCTAATTATTTCTAATAATTAATATTTATTATCTAATAATTAATATTTAATTATTAGATAATATTTAATCTATTCTAAAATTAAATAATATTTAATTTAATCTAATAATTATTTTCTAATAATTAATATTTCTAATAATTACTTAGCCTTTCTAATCCTGAATATCCTTATCTATACAGGAAACCATTGTAACCATTACAACATTAGTAGTTAGAAAATTGGAGAATTTCAATCTCCAGAATTCAAGGAGGTGGGAGTAGACTGATTCTCACTTAAAAAATCTATCACAGAAGAAGAAAAATATCTTTCCAGAGCATTGCTTGAAAGAAGTAGAGATGTGAGGTGAGAGCAGCATTTCAGGAGAGTGCACATTTTAATAGCATGGAGAGAGAAGGGAGAGAACAGAGAAAGGTCACGACAATGGGAACACATCTTGATGTTTGGACGAAAGAGAGAAAGAATTTTGACCGCTGCCGCGAATAGTTAAAGTGGGAGATACTGAAAAAAAGGATTTATGGGCTTGGTATTAGGGAGCGTTGGTGAGTAAAGAAAGAAATAGAGTATGGTTTTAAAGGGAGCTTCAAGTGGATGTGTAAAAACATTGACTGTTAAAAAGATTTCTAAAGATTATTTTAAGAGACTTTTTAGGAGGCTACACATGTGACATTTTCTTATATGTAAAAATCCTTTATCATTACCTTAGAACTGTGTTAGAACTTACAATTTGAAATTAAGCAAATTTTTTGGTGGTGTTTTTACTCATTAGTTTACACTAATTACAATACATTTTTAAAAGTTTAAGAAATTCATGAGAAGTATCAAATGGAGAAAATGGACTTGGTTATGGTTAGAGCATGCCACTAAAGCCCCAGGGATGGCCATTCTTAGAAGCAGGGAAATGCTTTAAGAAGTGTGAATCTAGTCTAAGAAGACTTAGAACTGGGGTTTTTCATGAACTCAGCTCCACAAAAATGTTTTTGGGATGGACTTACTGAGAAATTGTTGATGGATTTATCTGTTCAGTTCCTGTGAATCTTTGAGAAAGAGAAAAATGCTAGGTTTTTGACCTGAAAATTAACTTTCATAATCTGTCAGCAATGATAGAATGAATCTTGGAGAATGAGGAAGAATTGGATCATGTTTGTGTAGGAGCTTTATATGATAAAGATGTATTGACTAATCTTGGTTTTCATCACAAAATCAGAGGTTCGTATGAGTTCTTGCTAGTGACACCAACACAATCAAAGGGAACAAATGATTCCATGAGCCCTCTCGTGATGGAGCTTGAAAAGCTGGATACCTTTGAAGACTGAGGAACACTACAATTGTGCTTCAGTTCTTTGGATACAGATACCTATTAAGTGAAGTACTCATTGCTGAAGATAAGTGGGTTCTCCTATCCTGATCAGAGGACACCCAGAGCCAGCCTTGGGCTTACCTTGGAGATTAATGTTTATTATTTGTTTCCAGTTTGGCAGTGGGTTATGAACAGAGTCAGTGTTACTGTTGGTGTTTCTTGGGCTTGGGACAAGTGCCTAGACTGCAGAGCACTTTGGTAGTAGGAAGCCACCCCACATTTGCTTAGCAGTGACAAAGGGTGACATCTAGTGGTAATTTACAACTGTGAGTATATTTACCTTATAAACATATCCTGTTCCAAGTCTTTCCACAGATGTGGACACCGTATGGTGAGGGATTATATACTCACCTTAACAAATATGCTTACTCAGAAGTTGTCATTGCCTAACATCTAAGTCTGAGAGAAGAAAATTTGAGAAATTCCTCCAGACTGAGTCTTATAATATTTCCAGAATCATGGTCATATAAGAAGGGAGGGGCGGAAAGGCAGGAAGATTGAGTTGTGTGTTGGTAGACCTCTTGAAGATGCCAAATAGAGTTATCTATCTGTTTTATCTAAGAATTGACAAAATAAAACAATTTATATTCCTCAGAATCCAACTTGGGCTGTTTGTGTGGGTGAAGGAGATAGTGTTGTGTTGAAAACTAATCAGTGTGAAAGAATTATATATTCCAGTAGAAATATCACAGCAGAATCTAGGCACGTCAGTGGTAGATACAGAATGGCGTCTGCACAGGGAAAGGTTAGAGGAAACAATCTGGTGGTCCACTGGAAGAGAGGGCTGTTTGCTTGTCTGGAGGCGGCATTCCCATAGCAAGCACACTCTTTTAACAAGAACCCAGTAAACCCAATAAATAAATAAAGATTAGTATATACTAGGGCAGATGGTGATAAACTACAATTGCTCCTCTGAGTGGAGGAGGACAAAAAGAAGAGGAGAATAATAATTAAATTTTATTGAGAAATTACTATATATTCAAATCCAAATCAAATGCTTTATGTCTATTCTCTTAGAGTACTTTTATTATTTTCATTTTATAGTTGAAGAAATGCAAGCTCACCTTTCCTAAGATCACAGAAGTGTTAAGTAGAAGTGCCAGTATTCGAATTCTGGTCTTTCTGATTCCAAAGTTCATGCTTTAAGCTCTGTGCTAAAATTGTCGCAAGAATTTTTATCACTTCATGGTGAGGTATTGCTTTGCAAAGTTTAGATAAGTGTTGTTATCTACATCCCATTAAGTTCAATTGGATTTCAATTAGAACTCAAAAATTATGAGCACAAATGGTTTGAACCTTCTTTGCTCTATCCCATCATGCACATACATTGGAACACTTGTTTAATTTTCTTATGATTGTTTCTTCTCAGAGGCAATTCGACAGTTTGAATCTTCACTCTGCTATTGTCCTGACGTAGTTAGAATAAAATGAATAATGAAGCACGTGTCTGAGAATTTCCTGGTGGATTATCATAATAATGCCATACCATTTTCATTTTATGAAAAGATACAAAACAAAGGAAGGTCAAGGAATATGCCATGTTATATAGAACATTTAGAGTAAAATGCATTTGTACACATTTTTTTTTTTAGATTTTAAAAATGTCTTTTCTAGGTGGGCCTCCTCTTATGTTCATCTCATATATTTGTCTGGAATATTAGGATCTACATCAGCTCAGAGAAGTTTACTTGTGCCTTTTATGTAAACTGTAATGTCTTCTGCTTTTATTACCCTGTATTTTCTAATCACCTCTTTAAAGCTTCAAAAGAAGAAATATAATGAAGAAGAATTTAAAATTAAAAACCCTGAAATTGCTCTTGTGTTTTCATCTCTCCTGTACCTTCTTCTTGGAAGCCTCACTGCTTAGCCACCGGGCAGAGAATGAGATCTAGGTAGTGGAAACAGTCCTAGCCACTTTTATGTAAACCTGGCTGAAGAGCTCTCACTAAGAGTGGATTTCTTGTAATTGAGCCTGAAGGATCCAAAGGTTTCTAACAAGGCAGAAATGGTTGGGCATTCTTTGCCTTAGTAATCATGAGTACTGAGTATGTGGAGAAAAGTTAAATTGCCCAGCCACTTATTAAAGGATATACTAAGGCCAAGCATATTCTATGCCAGGAATATAAGTATGATATCATATTAAGAATTCTATTCCCGTAGTTTATTACATCAACACTTTTAAGGAGAACAATCACATGATGTTACCAATAATACTAAAAGAAGTAATTGATAAAAGTCAACAACCAGTCCAAATTAATTAATTATTTAATTAATAAAAATTCTGAAAGTCAATCTAGAGAACCACATATTCAATTTAGGAGCAGGAAAAGCTACTCTTAACAAAGCATGTAAAAGAGAAGATAAAAGACTTTGGTTTCATACAAATTTCAAAACTTTTCTATGAAAAAAATTATAAACAAATCTATTAAAAAAGGCAGAGTTTTTTTTTTGTTTTTTTTTTTTGAGACAGAGTCTCGGTCTGTTGTTCAGGCTAGAGTGTGGTAGCGTCAGCCTAGCTCACAGGAACCTCAAACTCCTGGGCTCAAGTGATCCTCCTGCCTCAGCCTCCTGAGTAGCTGGGATTACAGGCATGTGCCACCATGCCCGGCTAATTTTTTCTATATATTTTTAGTTATCTGGCTAATTTCTTTCTATTTTTAGTAGAGATAGGGTCTCGCTCTTACTCAGGCTGGTCTTGAACTCCTGACCTCTAGCAATCCTCCCACCTCAGCTTCCCAGAGTGCTAGGATTACAGGTGTGAACCACTGCACCCAGCCAAGGCAGAGGTTTAATACAATGAACTATTTAAAATTGAGAACAAGGGGAAAATCTAATAGCAAACTAGGCAAAAGATGTAGAGAAACCATTCACAAAACAAAAATCCAGTGGCTGTCAAATACATGCAAAGATGCTCAAAGTTACTAGTAAATGAGAAAACACAGTGAGATTCACCAAACTCAAACCAAGGCAAAATAAAACAATAATCGCTCTTGCTGGCTGGGACATGAGCAAAGAAGCACTGTCACACATTATTGGTTGAAATATGAATTTCATAATTTTAGAAAACAACTTAGCAATATCTATTAAAAATATTAATATATATACTCACTCCATCTTGGTAATCTATCACATGGAAATAAGAGCACTACTAAGTAAATAAGCATGCTTATTTTAACATTATTTTTAGTTGGTAAAACTGGGGAATAAAGTACATGTTAATCAGTAGAGAGATATTATGATCCATTCATATCACGTAATATTATGTACTGCTTAAAATAATGAATTAGAGCTATACTAGTTGGCTTGGATGGGTTTCCATGAATTTTTCTTGTATGGGAAAAAAGCAAAATATGAATAAAAACATTATTAAATTATTTATTAAACACTTATCTGCAAGACATTCTTTTAGAGCTTACTGTAGTGAAATAAAGAAGTAAATTGCTGGTGTTTTGAAGATACAAGACATAAATATAAAAAGGCAAAGAACAAGTTAATGTAGCATAGACGACCTTAAAAAATGAGTGGTATAAATAGTGCTGTGCTTTCCAATGAGTTGTAAAAGTTCAACAAGAAATACAGTACATTAAATGACAGCTATTATTCTCATTGTTACTATTAGTTTTTCAAATCCCGTTTTGTGGTTGACAAAATATACAATTATTTCAAATGTTTTTGAACTCCTGGTGTCTTTTTTCCCAACATTTTAATGTGAAAAATTTTAAACATATAGTAAATTTGAAAGAACTTCACAGGGGACACGTTCATCCTGCTATCTATCCATGAAAGCATATTTTTTTTTTAAAAAAAAATGCATTACAGAATGAGTTGCAGACATAAGTACATCCCCTAAATCTTCTTGTAGTTTCTTCTGTTTGTTTTTGGTTTACTTCTTTTGCTACTGTGTATTTTCTAAGCCAGTGGACTTTCCGCTCTCTTGTAGAGGACAATGAAAAGTATAACATTAAAAATGGTGAACATTGGCATAGAGTAAAAAGGTTAGAGAATTTAGAAGACAAAGCAGTTACCAGTGCCTGGGAATTCATCAAAGCAGACATTAACTTGATCCTACTATTGAAGGCTGGGCAAGCAACAAGTAATGGAGTGAGCAGGATGAAGTCATTCAATGAAGACAGGTACCTAGAGGAAGTTTTGAAGGTGGGATCATAGAGGAATAGACCGACTTAGCTGGAAAAGAGGATTGAAATAGGTCTCTGCCTTTCCAAAAACCTAAGTAGCATATTATTTTGCCATTACGGTTTCTAAAATTTGTTGAAAAGTGTACCTCAGGTTTGCACAAGCAGGTCTAAAAGGCTTTTAGCACCTAGCTACTATGCTGTCTGCACTCCTTTTTTATCAGAACTACATTTTCTTTTATATGTCTGTATTTTGCTTCAGTGTTTGGTTCACTTGTGTGAGTCCTTCTATTTTGTAAAAAAAATTGATACCACTTTTTAAATAACTTTTCATTTTGGAATAATTTTAGATTTACAGAAGAGTTACAAAGACAGCACAGAGTTCCCTCAGCAGTTCTTCTATTACCATCTTATATAACCGTGATACAGTTGTGAAAATCAAGGAACCAGCATTAGTACATTATAATTAACCAAACTCTGAACTTTATTTCACTTGTTTTCCTACTAATGCCCCTTTTCTATTTCAGTATCTTATCCTGAACACCACATTGCGTTTACTCATGATGTCTTCTTAGGCTCCTCTTGGCTTTGACAGTTTCTCAGTGTTTCCTTGTTTATTCATGACCTTGACAGTTTTGAGGATTACTGTTCAGAGAGTTTGCAGAATGCCTCTCAATTTGGATGTATCTGATGTTTTTCTCATGGTTAGATTATGGTTATGTGGTTTTTGAAAGAATATCACAGAGGTGAAGCGCTCTTCTCATCACATCATATCAGCAGGAACATGCTATCAACATGACTTATTCCTGGTGATATTAGCCAGGGTCACCTGGCCTAGGTAGTGTTTTTCAGATTTCTCCATTATAAAGTTACACTTTCCCTTTCCACGATCTAGTTTTTGAAGGCACATAACTCAGTCCAGCCCACACTCAAGGGGAGGGTGAGGATACAAAGTAAACTTCCTTTAGGATGTGCGAGCATCTACATAAATTAAGATGTAACGAAGATTTTTTTCTTTCCCATTTATTCAATCATTTATTTACATTAGTATTTACTCATGTATATTTCTTTTATACTTTGCATTATAATCTAGTATTACATTATTTTGTTGTGGTTGTTGCTCAAATTGTTCTGGCTTTAGAGATTGGGAGTTTTTTCAGGTGGGCTCCTGTGTCCCTGTTGACATGCCCTATCGTTTTGTCTTTTGAGCATGTCCTTACTTTCTGGCATTACACAATTCTGCAGGCTCATCTTCCATCATCCCTGTCCTAGCCCTAGAACCAGCCATTTCTCCCAGGAATAGTGCTTCCTTTGACTAGAAAATGGCATTTAGAAACCAAAATCTGGATGCTGACTGTGCTCGTTGCCCCTGAGGTATCACTGCTTCCAGACTTTCTCAGAGGGCAGATCTAGGAAATATATGAATACCTGCCTGTGTTTGTTAACATATCTACAATTATTTCTATATATATGCATCCGTGTCTATCCACCTGCAATTTTTTTTTAGCCTCGAGTTTGCAATCAAAACACTGAATTCCAAAGTTACTTAGGTCAGCTCATTTTTCCCTTATGCCCTTTACTGAGTTGATATCACTTTTGAGGAAACTTGTATTTCCAGATTGTATAGTATGTGAGGTTTCACTCTCAATTATAGCACATAGAAAATGTTTTCTTCTTAGTAATTAGACTGATTTCTTTTATTTCAGTTTCTATAAACTACATTTCTAACTTTTGTGTTTTTATGCTGCTCTTATTATTTATATATGCCATCAATTTCATCCTCTATTCTTACTTACTATGTGATTGAGCACCCATTTAAAATAGGCCTGCTCTCTCATTTCCTTTTGTCTACTGAGAGACGTCCTCAATGCAATCTCCTCTCCTTGCTGGCCTTCTCTGTGCCATGAATCATGCCACCTGGACCTTGGAAGCCATTCATTGGCATCCATTCTTAATTTCTGCTATGGTCCCAATAGTTGAATAAATATACTCTGTTCTCTCCTTGTACTGACCTTAGGCCTCTTCCAGTCAGCCAGCCTTCTCAGAATCCCCATGCCCCACTGGGAAAGTTGGCAATATCAGGAGCTCTTATCACACCACACTGGGCTGCAGTTTGTTCTGTAAGGTTGCAGAACCATCATGTAGACACTACACATGGTTATTGCTGTAGCACTAGTTGGCCAGACTAAGAGGTTTATAGCCCACTTCAACAAAACCCCTGGACCCCTGATTTTCCCACAGACTATAAGTGCTTTCCATCACTGAGGTTTTCTTTTTTTCTTTCCCCTCCAGGGCAAGGTATAAGGGATATGTGCCTGGCCCCTTTCTCAAGAGCTCATCAATGTCTCCTATTTTGTTCCTCCACCAGTCTTCTGGTCCAATTCTTAGTTCCTTTAAGTTAGAAAGAATTCTCATGTCATCACACAATCTTCTTCACTGTATGGCGCCATGTGCTAAAAATCTTCAGATTCTAGTGTTTTGGATCCCCAAACTGCTATTCATTCTGAAGAGATCCATACTCTTTCAAGCAGAAGCCTTATTTTTCTAAGTATTGTTTTTGCTTTGTGTTTTAAAACCTCCTTTTTCAAATGCACTTGCCTTCTTTGTTCTTGGATTTTTTGGCTTGAAGACAGTGCATATATGGAATGTCACAAAATTATTCAACTCATTTAAAATGGCTATGCTTATTATATAGCTATATGTTTTCTATTTTTGAAGATTATAAAAAAGGGACTTGATTATTTCAAAACTCAGGAATAGAATATTTATTAGCTAATTAATAATTTTGCCATGTTTCAAAATTGGTAAGCGTAAGAAATGAGGTGATTTATTTTCAGTCATCCTTTAGGAAGCCAATACTATTGCCTGAATGGCAGAGTCAGGGGCTAGGAGCAGTGAGGATTGGGAAGTAAACTTTCAATATTTCAAAACAATATCAAAACTACATACCCACATATATATGCATATGTAGGTAGATGTATAGTCACAAAAATGGTCACAATCTTTGGTCTCCTTAAAAACGATCCCAATAACTGCAGTAAATTCTATGAATTATCCTTGTATAATCTCACATGTGCTCATAAATACATCACTCTAGGCTGCAACATAGAATTCCATATTCCGGGAACCACCCCACCCCACCCCGCCCCTGCCTCCTTGCAGCAATGTCTGCTGCTGTCTCTCTGAAGCTCAGGAAGCCTGGTGAAGGTGTCTTGCTGCTGCTGTTGCCACCAGCACCTGTTCAGGCCATGCTGTGGTGATTCCACATGGGCCTAGGTCAGCCTCCAAAAGGAGAAGCCTCTCTCCTGACCCATGTACCACAGTCACCTCGATCACAGAGCACCGATGCCCTGGGCACTTAGCATCCCAGGACAATGTATAGGAGGTGGCTCTTCAGATATTTTCGTTTTCTCATTGGGGCATTCCCTCACAAAGTTACAAGCCCAAATCTCCCTATTTGGAGGGTAGGAAGGCGAGAAATAGGAGAGTGGAAAGTCAGAGCAAAATAGCAAGAGGCAGCCCAGAGTACATAAAATCTCCCAACGCTACCTACTGCCTCTGTCTTATTGGACCAAGACTAAAATGCTCAGCTTACTCTTGTCTTATTATTTAGAATTTTGCCCCAAGAAGGTTTGTTAGTCTTTTTTTTCCAAAGAGGTCTCTAGAGGATTTGTTCTTCCAATGTTCTGGACATATACCCCCTTTCTGAAATCCTAAAGTGTGCAAAATTTAGGTTCAAGCTTAGGCTTCTGCTATATATTAGCATCAAATGTAACCACAATTGTCCCTTGGTATCCATAGGGGATTGGTTCTAGGACCCGTGTGGATATCAAAATCTGAGATTCTCAAGTTCCTTATATAAAATGGTGGTGTAGTATTTGCATATAACCTAAGCACATCCTTTTGTATCATCTCTTTAAATCATTTCTAGATTATTTATAATACCTAATATAATGTAAACACTATGTAAATATCTGTTATACTATATTGTGTTTATTTGTGTTTTTATTGTTATATTATTTTTTATCGTTTTTTCCAAATATTTTAGATCTGCAGTTGGTTAAATCACAAATACAGAGAGCTGAGTACTAAAAATATATCCTTATTTTTTTTGTCATATAGAACTGTATTTTGCTTTATGTTGATAATCTTCTGGTGGGCAGAACCTGTGTTAAGTAGGGCTTTCACTTTTTATTAACTAGATAACCATGAATAACATAATTACAGTTTTTTTTCTTTTTGTTTATTTGTTTCTTGATTAGGAAATGGAGACCCAGAAAGGTCTCAGCTAGTGCCCTTTACATCACCCCAAAGCACTTAGCATGAATCTAAACAAATAGGATTCATTTTAAAGTGTTCACAGGAAGTAGCCAATACTGTAGAATAATATATAACTTTGAGTAGGTCAGGGAATTTGCATGAAAAATAAGAAAATGGACTTGCGAATATGAAAATTTCCAGATAGTTTAAAAGAAAACATGGGGGCAAAAGCATACTTTGAACATTTGATAAAAAAATAATATCCCATTTCTGAAAATCCAGCCTATAAAATGCATATTAAACATAGTATCTATTTTGTTTGAATATTTTCACAGTGCAAAACCATTTCTTTAAATGATTGAAACATAAACAAAAATATCTAATTTCTTATTATTTCTTAATTATCTGCAATAAAAATGATTTCCTACCATATATTCAGACCTAGAAACTTGAAGATCTCTATGATTATTTTTTTACATAAATAATATTTTCTGTTGAAAATATGAATAAGCAAAAAAACTAAAGCTAAATTATAGTTATACCCACTCCTACTATTTTACATGTTTTTCTATGTGTATAACTTTTAAAAATCCCGATTTTTTAACTTAAAAATACATTGTAACACACTAGGGTTTAATAAAATATGCTTTTATGATATATTTTAAAGTCCTTGGTTAAAATTTCTTTCCTCTAGAGAGGTTCTTTATTTGTTTTATGGGCCCAACAAACTTTACATTTATTTGAGACATTTTTGGATCACACAAATGACGTAAACTGAAACAACCAAACCAAGGGCTAGCTTTGGGGTTATGATCTCTCTATTCAGCTACATGGAAACAGCAAAGTTTTCTTGCTGTCTCCCTCTTTGAAGTTTTAGGTTTTTCTTTTTTTCCCTCTCTCTTTTCCTTCCCTCCCTCCCTCCCTCCCTCCCTTCCTTCCTTCCTTCCTTCCTTCCCTGTCCCCTCTCTTCCTCTCTTTCTCCCTTTCTCTCTCCCTTTCTCTCTCTCTCTCCATCTCTCTCTCTCTCTCTCTCTCTCTCTTTCTCTCTCTCTCTCTCTCTCTCTCTCTCATTTCCACCCACTCCCAGGCCCCAGTCCCCCATTGTGTTCTCATGCTAGACTCTCCCTTTTGGGCGGATTCTATGTTTTATCCCTATCCCCACTCTCCTCACAAGGCTGAAGTTCAGATATCCAGGGCTTAACAGAAAGCTTCAGACCCAAAAAACTGGCTTTGGCATTTCAAATATCTACTAAGGTTACTGATTTCACTTTATTTTTGGCCTCTATATTTTCTTCCCTCCCTGCCAGCTTAGCAATGAAGTTAAAATACATTTAATATTTTATTCAGGATTTGACTTATTTTAATCAGAAAGGATTGTTCTCTGAATCTGTTCTACCATAACAGCATAAATGAATGTCAAGAATATTTACTTTGAAAGGCTAAAGATATCATGTGTGCTTATATTTTTATCTATCCTAAAATGAAATGATCCTTTAATCAAAATGTTTACAAAGTAACAGATTATATAATTGTTAGTGAAATTTCTTTGAAAAGGCCATTTCATAATGTCGTAATGTAGATGATAATAATCCAGCAACTATATCTTGAATCCTTTTGAATTGTCAGATACATATCTTTTTTTAATTAATGAGCTTTAGTATTATTATTTGGGTTGTGCAGAAATATTAGTTTACAGAAATATTGGATGGAAAGTTCAGTGTTCTCATATACTCCCACACCTGCACCACACCCCCATTAATAGGTTATTCTATTATGAACACCTTGCATTAGTGTTAGTACATTCATTACAATTGAGGAGTTAATAAAGTATTATTACACATATATTTTTTGACATACATTTTTTGATCCCTTCAACAACTGAACAAGATAGGTATTATCCCTATTTCAAAAATAAGGAAACTGAGATTGAGTGCTAAACCTGGATTCACTGACACATATGTAAGAACTTAAACAATTATTTTCACTTTTCTTTCTATTTTAACTACTTTGAGTAATCTTATATATCAAGTATCTTCTGCCTGATGAAATATATGCTTGGCATTTTATATTATTGAAAAAATTTACAATAGGAAAGTATTTTATCCTAAAATCTTGCATCAAGAACTAACATGCTTATCTCATGTTTATTTTATATAACTGTAGTAGATTGAAATACCAATTGGTGGTTGCCTTTCCCTAGGATCAAACTAGCAATGAAAACTACTAATTACTTTATAGATACTCTTAGTGTGGCCTAATTTATTAATTTTTAAAAATTAATTTTGCATATATTTAAGGTATACAATATGATGTTATGGAATACATACAGGTAGCAAAACGATTACTACAGTGAAGCAAATTAACATGTCCATCATCACACATAGTTCCCATTTATTTTGCTTTTGTGTTGAAGAGTAGCTAAAATCTTCTGCAGGAATCCCAAATACAGTACAATTTCATCATCTATAGTCCTCATGTCATATATTAGATCTCTCGCTAGACCTATTCATTCTATCTAACTGCTACTTTGTAACCTCTGAGCTACTTCCTCCATTTTCTCTCCTCCCCCATCCCTGGTAACCACTGTTTTACTCTCTATGTCAGTATATTTGACTCTTTTCCTTTTCTTCCCCAGATTCCACATATAAGTTAAATTGTGCAATATTTTTCTTCCTGTGTCTGGCTTATTCCACTTACCATAATGTCCTCCAGGTTCATACATGTTGTGACAAATTGCAGGATTTCCCTCTTTTTAAAGGCTGAATAATATTCCATTGTATATATTTACCACTCTTCTTAATCCATTCTTCCATCAATGGATACTTAAGCTGTTTGCCTGTCTTAGCTACTGTGAATAATGCTGCAATAAACATGGGTGTGCGTGATATGGTGATATCATTTCATTTCAGTATATACACAAAAGAGGAATTATGCATCTCATGGTAGTTCTATTTTTAATTTCTTTAGGATCCTCCAAACTGTTTATCATTATGGCTGCACCAGTGTACATTCCCACCAACAGCATACAGGGGTTTCCTTTTCTCCCCACCCTTGCTAGCATTTGTTACTCTAGACTTTTTGATAATAGCTATCCTAATATATACGAGGTGATATTTCATAGTGGTTTTGATTTGCATTTTCCTGATTATTAATGATGTTGAGTACATTTTCATATGCCTGTTTTCCATTTTGATGTTTTCTTTAAAGAAATATGTATTCAAATCCTTTGTTAATGTGGCCTAATATAATTTTGTTGGCCTTGCTCTTTGTCTAATGATAATACAGATATATATGAACCCAGCAACAATACCCTGTTTCTTACGATGCCTCAAATCATTCATTTCCTTCTAGCAATGTGGATTGTTCTTATTACTTTAACTTTTTTTCTTGGCACTTGGTTATGTTTTTGTTTAATAACAACTATATGACCTAAACAGCAAAGATATACCACCCTATCTGTAAATTATTGCTGTGTATAATGGTGGCCAATCTATGGCTTTTATTTCTTGTGGAAAGTCATCTTATACATAAAGATAGATCCAGTACAACCAATTTATACAAATAGTAGCTTATGTTGATTCAAATATCAAAATCAGAGCTAATCATACTGTAATGTAAAAAGTTTCAATATTATTGTCCTTTTGAGCAAAGATATGTTGCATTTAATTGAATTCAAGAATAGTCATCCATCCCTCAGTATCCATGGGGGGTTGGTTCCAGGACTTCCCTCAGATACTAAAATCCATGGATACTTAAGTCCCTTATATAAAATGGTGTAATATTTGCATATAACTTGCACATATCATTCCGTATACTTTAAATCACCTCTAGATTTCTTATAGTACCTAATATAATGCCTACACATTCCTTCAGTCACATGGATTCAGTGTAGTACTTGGCACACAGAAAATCTAAGTTTTACTTTGTGGAACTTTGTGGAATTTTCTTTTCTGAATAATTTTGATCCATGGTTGATTAAATCCTCTGATGGGGAACCCACAGATATGAAGGGCTGACTGTGTTCTGTACATTAGTGGAACCAAATTTCTGTCATCCCTTCCCTCAACTCTTTAATTGAACAGTAACTGTTTTTGAGTCTCTTGGCATGACATACAAGGACTGTCTAGAAAGTATCCAGTCACAATTTTCATAATTTTTTATATTACATCACTGGATACTTTCTGGACAGCCCTCACATAAGGTAACACAATACATCTGCAGAAAATGTGCCCAAGTCAAACCTTTTGCATGTTCTAGCACAGCCATAATTAATTTCCTGTAATATTCTAGCACTTCAAAAGCATGATACATTTTTATTATATTAACTGAAAATTTATTAATGTAATTATGTTTTGTTTTATAGTGAATGGACATCCATTACTCAAAAGAGCTAACATCCGGGTTGTTGGCAAGTTGGTGGCCAGTTCCATAAGAGAAAGGAAAATGAGACAATACATTAAATCATGAGAAATTGATCAATGTTTTCAATACAATTTTTGTTACCTTTAATAGTTGATCCTATCTACCCAAAGAAATAGGTTAACATTGGTCATGGGTTAATTCTGTATCAGCAGGAAAAAAGGAAAAATATCTTTGTGTGTATGAAGAAGGACTTTGACAGGTTAGTCTGTAATTTCTAGATATCTTTAGATGAACACCATTCATTTGATCTTCCTCCTCAAAAAAAAACATGTGTTTTATCATACTGAAGTGAACCTACGTAATGTCAAGTATTCTTTTCATTGGACTGAAATTTGTTTTCTTCCACTACCAATAAATGCCATAAAGAAACTTTATAATTCTTATTTCTAAAACTCATGATTCTGGTATACAATATTGTTGAATTCATGATTTTGATTCTTTAAAAAAATAATAGTGTGATGATTTGCTGAAATCATAAATGTCAAAGAATTTCTTTGTTTGCCATAATATCCTTCATCACTTAAATTTTTTGGAAGTAATTGTTTTAATCTATATTAACTTTTAGTGTGGTGATAGTATGATTTTTCCATATTCATTGCTCACTCTAGAGTGAAAAACTCAAGTCAATATATGGTATTCCTGAATTTACTTGCCTTAGTACTGAAAGGATTTAGAGCATAATTGCTAAAATCAGTTTCTCAAGAATTTGGAAGTTAATTTTATCCATCTGTCTATCCTTTTATTTATGAATGAAATTAGAGAAACAAGTGAGGTGCAGTGGTTGGAGGAACAGAATGACATAGAGGCTAGGTCTAAATAGAGGTGAGAACTACGTGACAAGTGTTCCATTGTTTTCACTGTTCTTAACCCTGGGTTACTTCTGTCATAGACTCTTCAGTTTTAAAACAAACAACTCTCAGGATACTTTCATACAATGTAGTTTACTGTAAGAATAATACCTATGGAAGTTACTAAAATGGAATCTCTAGAAAAGCCAACTACAAAAATCATGTTACGTCAGGGCCTCATCAGACTGAACCAAGATGGACTAAAAAAAAATAATAGAGCTCCCTAATCAGAAAATTTTAGCAACAAAATATTAGATAGAGAAAGAAAGTGATTACTAGCTAAAATGTAGAGTTTGGCTTATCTGTGAAATTAAATTATACATATCCTCCTTATTGGCAGTTGAGAGAGTTTCACTTTAAAGGAAAAAGTATTGTTTTCTTTATTTGTGTATTGAAAAAAGCTAGAAAATGCACAATTTAAAAGAAAAAAACTCACGAGTTAAATCTCAGCATGGTCACAGATCATCAGCCTGCTCTTTTTTTAGAGCGTTATTAGGATAACACTTTGGCTAGATTTCCACCATTGCTATTCCAAAAAAAATTGGGAGCAAAAGCATGGAGTTATAATGAAAGTCACTTACAAACTTAAATGTAAGATTTCTTAATGAATGTTGTATAATCACTATTTCAAATGGCAAATGTATTTACAAAAGAAAAATAACATGAACAATGTCAAAATTACTTTATAAAAATATGAAAAATAAGTTATAAATATGACAATTTGGGGCAAGATGCAGAAAGAGTTCATTTTTCCTCTAATAAAATGTGATTGTTTCCTACATTTGACTATCCTTGATTTTTAGCAAACTGAAGTAGGGCTATTGGATGTCTTTTAGAAGTGTGATCCTACATTAAGTTCAGCAACAATATTTCACTCTAGAGCTGTAGAAGACAGTGTAAGGTCAGGGAAGAGAAGCCTTCACTTTTCAATAGTCAGTTTCTATATAAAAATTGGCACTTGGTGCTCATCAAAGAACAAGAAATATTGGATATGCTCTAAATGTCCATTGTGTTTTTGAGCCAACTACCTGATGGAAGTCATCACTTATATGTAAATGAACTGTCAATGGCTTGCCACAGTTGGCAATCACTGGACTGTGAAGGGTATGTCTTAATAAGAACTGAAGCTCTTCACAGACTTTGATTTACTGGAAATAAAATAGAAAAGTCCTCTGAGACTACAAAGGACACTTGTTTCAGATAAAACGTCTAGACAGTAGCAATATATTTAGGGCTTTTATTATAGCAAAACTGCAAATTAGAATGGAGTGGTGAGAAAGTTCCTGTGACCCAGCTGAATTCTAAAACACTGCTCTGTAGAGTAATATAATCTTCAAAATAGCTAAGCCAAATTAAATAAAAGTGCATTAAGGGAAAAAACAGAAACAATGCAAGGTCAAGATTCAGGTTTGTTACATCTTTTAAATTGTCTCTGTCTTATGTTTTACATTTTCTCCTAAATCTATTATTTTTCTTAATAAATGCAGCTATTAGAATTGTTGAAAGCCAAACTTCTCCAGTCCTGTAACCTGGACTACTTCTCAGAAAAATTCAAATTTAAGGGGGTTTTTCCTTGGCTACCCATTTCTTTTCCCAACTTCCATTCCAAATTACAAACACAATAGAAATACTGCATTCCGTGTAACTATTAATTTTTTTTAGTATTTTATTAATAATAATAACATGTTTGCAAAATGCTTTAGAGTTTGTGGTGTTCTTTCACACCAATGTGTATGGAAGTTTTAATAGGTAGAGCACAGTTTTATATTAATTACTTTCTCCCAAAGCACACTATATTCACAGAAGTGTATCAGTCAGAGTAAGTTTAACAGTTTTAAAAACCAATCTTAAAAATCCCATTGGTTTAAGATAATAATTTCTTTTCTGTTCACTTTACAGTCCAGTGTGAGTCAGCAGAAGCTCTGCTCCATGTAGTCTTTCAGAGATTCAGGCTTTATCCATCCTAGAAGCTTTGCTGTTCTCACAGGGCCTCTGCTGCAGTCTTTGTATCCAGGCAGTAGACAAAAAGAGATAACATAGAGAAAGCATAATGAATTCTTAACTACTTCAATCTGAACTTGAAAGAAATCACTTCCACACACATTTTATTGGGAAGAGATTGTCACCTGGTTGCATCTAAATTTAAGGGGACTAGGAAATGTGGTCTAACTTTGCATCAAAGAATAGAAATATTTTAGGGAACAAGAAATATTTCAAATGGCTTCATTTGGATTGCCATCATTTTGGCTTGAAATTTTATCATAAAAGTACCCAAATAATCCAGTCTTTTCTAGTTTCCTCAAGATTTTGGTGCTAATTCCCTTGCACAATTGAAGAATCCTGATAATATCTAGCATCAGTTTAAAGGAAACCCATTTCTCTTTTTTAATTCTCAGATATGTACTTTTCTTTCTGGAAATTAAAGAACTCTGGGTTTTATTTTTGTTTGGTTTTGATTTTTGTTATTCAAGTAAAAATTATGTTAAGTAAACGATTTTCAGTAATATGTTGATAAGAACCATTCTTATATAAAAGAACATCCATATCCAGTTTGGGGAGATAAGTTATCAGAAACTAATACTTTCAGAACAACGGTGAGGGACATAGAATTGTATCTCCAATTTTTTCTATATAAATAATCAAGGAAAGAATGGCTGATCCAATGGTGCTAAAACAAGACTGCCTTACCATCTCAGAAGTAATTCTTCATTTTATTCCAGTGGGTTAAGGAATTAAAAATTCTCTTTCTCTCTCTCTCTCTCTTTTAGTATTTTTAAACAACTGAGAGGAAAGAAAAAGATAAAACTTAAAGACCAAAATCTAAATAGATTTGCTGAAAGTTTTAAACAATTGTGCTCTGCGATCCTAACATTTTTGGAGTTGTCTATATGCTTTGATAAATATCTTTCAGATTAACATAGTTGGTGTTTACCCTGTCTTCTTCAACATAGAACCCTGATGCATATGTTTTCCTTCCTTTCTTCCTTCCTGCCTTCCTTCTCTCACTTCATCCTTCCCTTCCTCTTTATTAAATAATACTAGGCAATAAAGACTCTACCAATATAAAGATATTTAAAAGTTAAGATGCATTTTTCAAAATGAAGAGTTTCCATAAGCACAAATGCCAGATATCAGATCTCTTAGCATGCCACATTGTCTCAAATGATCCTAGTTCCACTTTTCCCCTGCATATAACTGTAGTTTCATCTTTGCTGAAAGCATGTTTGATATCCTAAATAGTATTCCTGTAAGTAGTTCTCTATATAAGAAAAAGCAACGGTATCAGAAAAGTAACTTTAGTTTTGATAGCAAAACGATAATTTTATGAAAGTCTGAGGCTTGACAATTGCTGATAATTTGCAAAAAATGAAAAGATGCAATAGGAAGAGATTTATCAATTTAATCTCTGCATTTGGCAACATGTATATTAAAGACTAAAATATCTGTAAATTTAATGCAATTTCAAAAATAATAACAGTTACTCTGGAACTAAAATCTCTCATATAGTTATATGACTAATGGCACATATATTGAGACTTTGTAATGAGGGAAATATGATTATAAGGAAAACCGATATTGCTCTATGCATATGTAGGTTCTATAGATTTTCCTCATAAACCAAGATACATGGCTAACCTGTAAAAGAGTCTGAAAACATGTCTTTCAAACATCATCAACCCTTCAATCTTAAATAGGTGATTTTCTTGATAAGGGTGTGAGTTTTTTAAATAAAACTTTTTCCCTTTTACTAAAAGAAAAATACCAACAAAACTTGTGAAAATAAAAATGTGAGTAACTATTTTATAGAATTGAGTGGCTGGAGTAGGCATTATTTATCCGGTCTAAAGCCCTCATTTTCAAAAATAAAAGCTGAGGCAGAAAAGGTAACTGAGGTCATACAGGAATTTAGTGCCTAGCTGGGATTGGCATTGGATCTTCTGATTCCCAATCCAATCTTCATTATCCTATTTTATATATCTCCCCTGAAGGGAAAATAAGAAGGAGGAAGGATACACAGTGCAAGCCCAAACTAGGCAACATCACAACAAAGCTATATACGACCCATAAATTGAATGCCTCCTTCTGACTTCTTTGATAATCTCCCTTCCCATGTAAGAAAATCTTTCTGTTGTTCTTGCTTGCCTCTCCCTTTTCCTTGCACCTTGAAGTAGGTTAGCTAATGTGATCAATTAAGTTGGTTCAAGATGTCAATGGATCCTAATGGCTTCATGTATTACCTTGTTTGCATTTTAACAAGGCCTGTCAACTCATTGTGAGTGATTAATGGTGAGAGTTTTAGATACTGTGCAACCCTGTTGAGGGGCATCCTGGTAACACTCATGTCATGGGGATTGATTGCTAATTTCATAGAAACATGAAAACATCTTTATCTAGAAATTTTATTTTGTGTGTTTCTTATGACTTATTTTAAATGAACCTCTTGTGACTAGAGGATTGTATCAATACAGTGTATTATTCCAGGTTTTACATAGGGAAAATGGTGGTTTAATCTTGGTTCCCGGGCTAGTTGGTGCAAGATTTCAGTTAAACAGAGGAATTACACTTTTTAAAAACTCATGTTTCTTATGTAAGGTAGTTTAAAAATTCCTTCTAACTCTTTCTTTCAGAATACATCTTGCATTTGTCTCCTTTTTTTTTCACTCACATTCATTCTGCTAGTCCAGGTCTTTCTATCTAGACTTCTTACTACATCTCAGAATTTTCTCAGCTATAAATATTCCCGTTCTTCAATCCATCTAGCTATGTATGGCCCTCCTACTCTAATCTGTTCTGTAATATCTCAGTCATGACTATCTAGACCCTCAGCTGAAGTTCAAATCTTTATGCTTGCATTCTATGTTGTTTGCAAGGCACCTTCACCTTATTGACCAAACTACCGACGACCCAAAAAAGCCATATTGCTGACTTTGTTCATGGGATCCTCCCTTCCTTCCCATTTATTTTCTCTTTGTCTGCTCAAAGTTTAGCTCATCTTCTAGGCAATCAATTCTAGCACTACCTTTAAACCATTCCCAGAAAACTCAGTTATCCTTAGTGTTTTCATTTCCCTTCTGACAGTATGAATTTGTGTGTACCCATTGATTTGTGTTCTTTATGATGTTATTTTGCACTGATTTGCACTGGCCTCACTCAGTTGTTTTATGTGTATAACTTTTAACTTACCAGGAAATGAAAAAAACAGTTCCTAAGAGCAAAGATTATGACAGATGCCTAAACCTCGCACAAGTTTTTGAGAAATGCTTCTTGAATCAAGAGGACTTAAACCAGACTGGTTAATAAAGCAGAGTAGACTAGCAAGGATTTCATTAAGATGTCTTCAGCTTTTGATCCTATAGAGAATGCCATAAAATACATAGACAATAGCAGGTCATAAGAAGGTTGATCAAAAAGGTATAGCATCTAAATTGTGATAATTGTAAGAAAAAGATGCTACTGAAATAACTAAAATTATATATTTATTGTCCAAGAAACTAGTTTTATTATATTGGTGGACCTATAAAATGATTCTATTCAAAAACTGTTTTTAAGAATAAAATTATTTTTTAAATAAAAATAACATATCTACAGGCCTTAATGTAATATATAAAAATATTTTTGTTGATTAATTGAACATTAAAAATAACATAAGCAGAATAATTATTCTTGGTATTGTAGGAGGAAAAAAGTAATATTTTTTCCTCACCTATCACAAAGTTCATGGCTGACATCCCTATAACAAAAGACAAATTAACAAGAGGAAGTCATAACAGATTTATTTAATCAAAGTTTTATGTGACACAAGAACCTTCAGAAATGAAGACCCAAAGACCCAGGTAAAACTGTATATTTTAATGCTAAATCGAAAGAAGTGGATAGTTTGGAGAAACATGATTGGACAAAAGGGGATGTGACCTAATGATAATAAACTGGGGGGAAACTCAGCCTATTTGCCTGTTTTTTCAGATTCTTCTTGGCCTCTCTATGTGGCATTCTTTCCCTTTGGTATAGGGCAGGACCCTTCTGGAATAAGGGTCTTTTTACTTACTTTCAGGAGAGATAGGTCAGAGAATTCCTTTATGACCATGCTTCACACAGAAAGGCATGGGAAAGTCAGAATCTACAACTTTCTTAATTGCCAACGTGCCATATTTTGGGGTATTATGTTCTGAGCCTTGACAGTATAAATTCACATTTTTAAATCACATACTTTAATGAATAATATACTTAGCTGTAGCCCTTTAATACAATGTCTTTGGTATTTTTCTTAAATATGGTCTCATTCTTTTTATTTTTTTTTTCATAAGATTGCTTGCAGTATTCTTCTAAGTTGCACTTTATGGTTAACAAATTTAAAATTGTGACACTTTTAACTGAATCTTCTCTGTAGATTATATTATTGTTAGTTGAGGGAACACTTTTTTTATATGTGCCTGGTAAGCTCAAAGCAAATTCTGCTAAGTGGAAGGTATTCTTAACTGTAAATTTTTTGTGTGCATTGACATATAAATATTTCAACCCAAATATTTATAGAGATATTTACTTTTAGCCTCCTGTTAGAGTCCATTCTTTAACAAATATTTTTACATGAAAAAGTATGTGAAATGTATCTATAATTTTGTGACTGTTTTACCAACTTTAGGGCCTGGAAAATCATAGGCACTTTGAATTTCATTGCATTTCAGAACATAATTTATCCAGTTAGATATTAGAATTCTAATAACGTAATGTTCCTACCAGTCACCCCACTCCAAAGTGAAATATAGAATTTCAGAATTACATCTTATAACTGTTTAAGTTACTGTTGTTTAATTTTCTCACTTCTCTTGCTTTTACATGGATAAATGTCAGTGTTGTCTTATTTCCAAGTTTTGTTTTCCAATAATTGCAGTTTAATAAAAATCTTTAAAAGATGGCATTTTTTAACAACTCCATGTGCTGAGTATTTTTATTAAAGATTTCATATTAATTCTGAAGAAAATGAACCCAGAATTTAGAGTATGCATGAAAGAGTCAATGCATTGTAGGACTCTAAAGTTTATGTACAAAGTAGTTCTGTAAAGGCAAGATATTTCTGAAATCAGATTGATTATGGACATTGAAGGCACAAGGTGCATACTGCTACGCTGAAGCATTGCTTCACTTTCAATCTCATCTTCATCGCCAGCTCTGTAGTATAGTTATTCTAACTCTGGTTATGTGTACATGTGTTTGAAATTTAACAGCTCAAGCTTCTTTGTCAGTTGATAGAGCACTGTAGCTTGTTTGTGTGCAATTATGAATTGAGTGAGTGTGCACTACAAACAGTTCCAAGAATATTTTTCCCTAAAGATTTCTTAATTTTATAAGGACATCGTTTTTACCATAACCACATTCTTCATAAAATTTATATTGATATTACCACTGCAAAAACAAAAAAATTATTTCAATATTAAATTTTTAAGTTAAATTTACAAAAGCATTTATAAAAATATCAAATATTTCACCCATATTAGCCATTTTGATGAACTTTATTATGAGTTCTAATTGTTTGAAGATTATCATATGTACTCTTTATTAATCAATATGCTCTATATGCATAATTAATATTTCATTTGTTCTTTAGCAATCCTTATGCATTTATTTATTTTTCTGATAACCTTGCCTTGCCTAAGAGCTTCAATATAAAGATGGACAATGATAAGTGATGAGTAATTGTGGGCAACGCTATCTTATTCATGACCAGTGGAAATGTTTGTTTTACTGTTTACATATATTTTTTCGTGGATAATTTTTTATTTATCAGTGTATTTATTGCATTGCAGTATTTTCTGAGGTTGAACTATTCTTGAATTTCTGCGATAAATCCTCCTTGGTTACAAGGTACTTATTAACACTGATAGATTTGATTTATAAAAATTATATTTAGGACTGGTTACTACATGAGATTGTCTATAATTTGGGATTTTCTTGAACTCTATATTGGGTCTATATTAAGTCTTATTTTCAAAGTAATATTAGTTTCCCAACATTAATTTGTTAACCCACTCCCTAATTCTATTATGTGAAATGATTTAATAAGGTAGGATTTGATGATTAATAAAATAATCCTGTAAAATTACCTGAGCTTACTAATGGTTTTCCTGAGGGAGAGATTTTAAACTGCCAGTTCCATTTTTAAGAATAGGTATTGGGTTGTTGATTTCTGTTTTTCTTAAGTTAACTTTGGAAATTGATATTGGTAAGTTTTCAGTTTATTGGCAAAAAGTTGTCTTCAGAACTTGCGGTTGATTAGTTAAATCTCTACCTTATTTATGGCCATGTTCTCCTTTTCTCTCTATGTTAAAGTTCATCTATACTATCTCTTAATAATATGTGCTATATAGGGTTGCTGTGAGGATTGAACAAATTAATGTAATATAAAACATTCACATCAGTGCCTTGATAGAGAATTGTTTATTTTATTAATCTTTTAAAGAAACCATTCTTTAAAATTAATTTGTGATTACCTATTTTTTCTATTTCATTATTGTCTCCTCTTATCTTTTTCATTTCGTTAGTTTGGCTTTGAATATCTGTTTTTCTTTTAATAACTTCTGTAACTAATTTGATTTTAATGCCTCTAATTATTAATATCGTTACATTTGTCTAAAATTTTTTCCTAACCAGTGCTTTATCAGCATCCCATTAGATTTGATATGTAACACTTTTATGTTCTTTATAGTAAATTTACTGTAATTTTGGATTATTAGTGCAGGCAGTAGGTTGGAGGGTTGTCAAGAAGCAGGGTTCAAGTTCACATAGCACAACACCCCAACCCAGACAGAAAGGGCATGCCTCCTAAAGGGGTGTGTGTGTGCGTGTGTGTGTGTGTGTGTGTGTGAGAGAGAGAGAGAGAGAGAGAGTTTGAGTATGTAAGGAAACAATCAGAATAAAAGACAATTTTTCATAAAAGAAGGATAATCAACAGACTTTTCATTAGCACACAAAGAGTAGTGTTTCAGAAAGACTGAAGTTAGGGCTAAGTGGGTTAGCTGCAATATGGAGCAAGGATGATGGCACACATGTTCAGAAATCCAGGTGCAGGCTCCATGGCCCTACTCTAGTCCCTGTTACACCTCAAGAGTCAACCCAGTGACCTCTGCATACTTCTGAGCCTAGAGCCCAGCAGGCCTGTAGCTTCAGCCTTGTTTTTTCTGAGTTTCTCTTCAATTTCTGATACATGGAGACTTTTATCTTTTTTTTTTTTAAAGAGCAACCAGGGCTTAATTATGCACACACACACACACACACACGTATGTGTGTATACATATATATGTATACATGTATACATACACAAAAATTCTATTATTTCTATGTGCTTTGACTTGGAGTGGTAGTTTACAGTATGAACTCAGAGCTATCTGGGCTCCAACACACAATGTATGCTTAATGCATGCTTAAGATTTATTTCTAGAGTAGAGCATAGAGGGTATGTTCTGGATTGGACACATTTTCTTTTTTAAATATTTGCATATAAAAAGTTAGTTTAAAAAGTAACAATAGAAGTTATTTTGTTTTGCTTTATGTCATAGAACTTTGAGGGAAAAAATCCAGCAAATTAAAAAAAAAACAAAAACAACAGAACTTGAGATATCAGATTTTAGGTGGTTAGAACTTTTCAATAAAATCTCTATATTGGTAATAGGATTTGGCCTTACACCTGTTAAGATGACTATTATCAAAAAGTCAAAAGATAATAAATATTGGCCAGTATTTAGAGAAAAGGGAAGCCTTGTACACTATTGGTGGGAATGTAAATTGGTACAACCTCTATAGAAAACAGTATGTAGGTTACTCAAAAAGTTGAAAATAGAACTACCATGTGATCCAGATGTGTATCTAGATGTATATATCTAAAGGAAATAAAGTTACTATCGTGAAGAAATACTCACACTCCCATGTTCATTGCAGCATTATTCACAGTAGCCAAGATACAGGAACAATCTAAGTGTTCATCAATAGATAAATAAAGAAATTATGGTGCAGAATATTATTCATCCATAAAAAAGAAGGAAATCCTGCAATTTATGACAACATGGATAAAACCTGGAGGACATTATGCTAAGTGAAAGAAGCCAGACATAGAAATATGAATACTGCATAATCTCACAAATATGTGAAATTTAAAAAAGTCAAACTCATAGAAACAGAGAGTAGATGGCTGGTTATCAGGGGTCAGGGGGATAGAAAATGGGGAAATGTTTGTCAAAGGTTGCAAACTTACACTTTTAATAAATAAGATAAATAAGTTCTGGAAACCTAATGTACGCCCTGGTGACTATAGTTAATAATAATGTACTATGTACTTGAAATTTGCTAAGTATTTGTAAGTATTCTTAAGTATATTTAGCATACACACGAAAAGGATAACCATATGAGGTGACAGATATGTTAATTAGCTTGATTGTGATAATTATTTCACAATGTATACATATATCAAAGCATCATGTTCACTTTGAATATATACAAATGTTATTTGTGAATTATATCTCACTAAAGCTGAAAAAAATTAGTGTTAATACCAAATGCTGGTGAGGATTTGGAGAAACTTGATCAGTCAAACATTACTAGTAAGAATGTATAATGGTACAGCCACTGTAGGAAATCATTTTTTTAAAAAATGAAACATTCAATTACAGTATTAGCCAGAAATTTCACTCTGGGGCATTTATTCCAGAGAAAGGAAGACATATATTCACATAAAAACCTGTACAGGAATGTTTATAGTAACTTTATTCATAATAGCCCCAAACTGTAAACAACCAAAGAGTGAATGATTAAACAAACTGTGGCATATCCATGCCATGGGACACTACTCAGAAATAAAAAGGAACAAACTATTCTTACATACAACTGGATAAATCATAGTGTACTATTCAATTTATGTAGCATTCTTGAAGAAATGATAGACATGAAGAACACATTAGTGGATCCCAGAGGTGAAGGAGAAGGTGAAGGTGGGAAGGATGTGAGGGTGACTTAATAGGGCAACATGAGAAAGCCTTGTGGTGACAGAAATATTCTGCATCTTAACTGTATCAATGTCAGTATCATCATGGTTGTGCTATTATACTATAGGTTTGCAATATGTTACCTGTGGGTAAAACTAGGTGAAGGATACATGGAATCTCATTATATATTTCTTATAACTATATTGATATCTCAAAATTAAAAGTTTAATTTAAAAAATAAGTAAAAACATCTCTGTGTTGGAGTGTATTAGGTATTTCTCTTCCCAAAGACAGTTACAGACTGTGTTTAAAAAGTAAAATAGTAGTAATACAGATTGAGCACTCGCTACGTGACCAGGTCCTTGCAGGTAGGTCGTTTTAATGCTCAAAATCACCCTAAAACGTATTATTGTCCTTATGATATGGATGGAGGAACTAATTGAGGCTCAGGCAATGAAGTTAGTCCAGATCTGAACTAGAGGGGAAATTTAATAGTGCCTAAATCTGAGCCAAATCTGTTTTCCACCAAATCACCTTCCCACATGGAAAATGTGATTTCCCACACATTAAAGGATAATAGTGAAAAAATGTTTTAAAAATCCATTAGGCAGAAATATTCTTTTCTCCTTCACTGTAGCTCATCCTCCCACATTCTGTAGTCATAACCACCTTCGTCCGACACCTTTTACCCCTGTTCCTCATATCACTGAGAATACACACATCAGCCTGCAGGAAACAGTATTTGTTCTGTGGCAAATTTAGAGTTTCATGAAAGCCAAACAAAAAGAAAATCCAGAGGGAATGGTGAGACCCAAAGTCTCAATTTCCTTTAATCACACTTTTGACTCTTTTTTGGTCCTTTAACAGATGGACTTGGGTTTATTTAGGGGATTGTTGAAATCCCTAAAAGATGGGTGCCATCAGGGTAGAGTTATCCACAGGGACAAAGCTTAGAGCAAAACAAATGTCTTACTTCCTAGGAATGGAAAATGTCAACAGGATAAGCTTAAAAATCAATCTGCTAGTTCACAGAAAAGATCAGAAAAAGTGTAAAGTGATCACAGATGCTCAATTTTCAAAGCAGACTTGCTGTGGTATGAAAGAAGAAAGAATATTCCTATTAACCACCAAAATTCAGTTTTTCCCTAGACTGAGGAGGCAATTCTTTTTGAGAGAATACAAGGCTATCATGTATTTCTCAAAGAAATACATGATAGAGGTAAAAAGGTATAGAGGTAAAAAGAAGATAGCAATACTAGTAATAGCAATAGCAAATATGTATGGAGTGCTTGTCATGTCAGAAAGTGGCCTAAGCTATTTAAATAATATTATCTCATTTAATCCTCACAATACTCTATGTGAGGTACATAGTGTCATTCCCATTTTGTGAATATATAATTTATATTCAGGAAGTCTAATAAATGAGAGAATGAACTTTAAATCATGTTTGTCCTTAACATCCAGGCTTTTTGAGTTATCATGGTCATCCTAGATTAGGGTTTCTCAGCGTCAGTACAAGTGACATTTTCAGTAAGATAATTCTTTGTTGAGGATTGTTCTATGCACAGTAGGATATTTAGTATCATCTTTGTCTTCTGTTAAAACACTTATGGGACTATTAACAGATGGTAGTACTTCCACATTTGTGACAACCAAAAATATCTCCAAACATTGCCAAATATTCCCTGGGGGTAAAATCACCCCCAGTTAAGAACCACTGCCCATATCAACTTATTATCAAAAAAAACCAACCAAACAACAACCAAAAAACCAGAAGTAGCTAAAATTTAAACCTGCCCAGAATTACTCCAATAGTCACAGGTAAAGAAATTAACAAAAAACAAACAAACAACAAAAAAGATCTAGCCAAAAAGGGCTCAAGTGATTGAACAATTAGAACATCAAAACAAATTGTGAAAGCATTGGATTGAATAAAACTGTTGAATGAACTGATTGTGTAAAATGTGAATCTGTGACTCTATACTAATATACAAAGTGATTGAGTAAGTGGGGGTAAGGAGAAAGCTTTACCTTACAGCAAGTAGAAAGCCCAGAAATAAATGTAGTTGGAGCTACAAAATCACCATTTTGCAACCATGATGGTAAAAGTTGATGAAGGCAAGACTCATCAGATGGATGCTAAAACCAGAAGTTGGAGATTTAATGAGAAGTATGGCATATACATAGTTTCAAAATATCTGCTAACTAATTCCTTATTAATTGCAAAAGAAAAAGTAGTAACTTCAAGGGGAGAAACTTGGAGGACATTAGTTTAACCAAATGTTCAGAGATAATAGTACCAATAATGGGACAAGCCACTGCTATGTGCCTCCTGGTAAGATTCACTGATGAGGACACAGTATCGTTTCTGCATTCCTACCAAACATGCAAAACCCAATCTAATCATGAAGAAAGCTCATTCTACAGAAAATAACAATGGCCTATACTTTTTAAAAGGTAAACATCATGAAACACATAGTCTGAGAACAGTTCCAGATTAAAGAAGGTGTGACAGGTAAGTGCAGTCATGATCCTGGATTGGATCTCTGACCAGAAAAAAAAAAATTACTATAAAGAATATTATTCAGAAAGTTGGTGAAGTACTATTAAGAATGTAAAACAGATATAGTATTGTATTAATGTTACATTTCCTGATTTTGATTAGATCGTTGTTACAATACTATGATTATGTTGAACAATGTCCTGATTCTGAGGAAATACCCAGAGAAGCAAAGGAGTAAAGGGGCCTGAGGTCTCTCATCTACTCTACATGGTTCAGGAAAAATAATGAATGAGAGAGAGAGAAGAAAAAAATGATAAAGTGTAGCAAAACCTTAGCACTTGATGAATCTAGGTAGAGAGTGTATAGACATTTTTTGTATTATTCCTGCAACTTTTCTGTAAGTATAAAATTATTTCAAAAATAAAAGTTTAAAAAATTGTTGAGAACCAACGTGTAGTAGTTGGAATGCCAGGGGAGTATCCTGCCCGGGAGCATTATGGCTGGAAACAAGTGAAGGAATGTTTCAAGGAACAGGAAGCCATCAATTACGTAAAATGTCACTGAAAGATCAAGTGAGTGTGGCCTGAGAATTGACCATTGAATTTGGCAGCATGGAGGCCTAGTTGGAGTGGGTTGAAGAGGAAATGGAAGAATGGGGAGATGGCAGAGGCAGCAATATTGAGAACTCTTCTGTGTTTGTCAGGAAGAGAGAGCAGAGCCATGGGGCTACAAGTGGAGGGAGATAATGTAATCAACAAGCATATTGTTAGTCATTGGAATGTTATGATATATTTCCACTAATATAACTACTTGTGGTCAGATTTCTGCTTACCAAGAAAACTTCTAATATGTATCTGGCTTACATACAGTTTTACATGCAAGAATTTTATATGTTTTGTTTTCATTGTAAATTAAGAAATTGGCATTCCAATTTCACACATGAACTGATTAATGTGATTCTGTCCCTGAGAGATAGATAAAATCATGTTTCTGCCATACACATAACATGCAGGGGCCAAGTAGAGGCATATGTCTGATTTTGCAGAGTTCTTTCCGAACTGTTTGGAAACTTTCAAAGGTATAGTAAACCAGCTACATAAATTATATAACATTAGAGTCAGTTCTGCTTGCTCTGCAACAGTGTAAAAACGACATTTCAAGAAAAAAAAAGACACCCCTACTGCCTATCATAATTACACCTTAGTAATTGTGGATCTTAAACATTTAACTAAGCAAGCTTGTATCTAAGCATGTAAATTCAGTGGTCATCGGTTGCACCATGGGGAAACCACTGGGATAATGAATGTCTCCTGGAGAGAGAAGCCTCTTGTGAGACAATCTGCCTTCCTTTTGTCACTGCCAGTCCAACTTTACCTTGAGGCTAAGATTTCAGAATTATTTTTCTACTGTAGCCATGTGGTACTTGCAATATTTTGCAAAACCTTACTTGAAATTTTTTGTGTAGTAAAAATTTCAACAGAAACCTCAGTGTTTTATTTAACCAAGGACCTTTATCAATACCATAATAAATTTACTTTGTATAATTTTAATGTTTTTGACCTATTAGATTATGAATTTTAGGGTGATCTAATCATCTAAAAGAAAAATATGAGTAAACTTAGAATAATTCACACAATTGCTACTATTCTTGAGTACTTACCAAGTGCAAAGACTACACTGGAAGCGTTATGCTATCTCATTACCCATAACAAAAATCCTATGGGTTAGCTTATTATTATCCCATCATAAGAACTGAGGCGATTGTGGCTTAAAGCACCCAAAGCAGGATTCGAATTGAAATTGGGCTGGCTCCAAAGCCTCTGCTTGTTCTACTATGCATGTTTCCTTTCTACCATCATACTCATAATTTGCATGTTCACAGCTGCATCTGATCTGATAGTACTTCCTTGCTCTTGCTCCTTGTGAATGTCCATTGAGATTTTTATATTTCAGGTGAGAGAAGCTAAGATTCTAATGCATTCAATTTGCAAATGGTATTTAAACCGGAATCTGAAGAAATTTGGGAGAAAAATAATTCAAAAGGTTCAATCAGAGAATATATTGAAAAGAAAATCAAAACTAAGATAAAATAGCCATGTTGAGTGATATCTGCCACTGACCACTTGCCTTCTCAGCAATACTGAATTTATAGTGCTACACCCCAGGTGCAGACGTGTTGGACACTTATTTGCAGCATCTACCTGATTTTCAGGAAATAGGCTATAATTAGAAAGTATTAGCATTCTGTACACCATGCCAAGCACATCGGATCCTAATGTACCTTTTCAATAGGGAAAATAATAGCTGGAAATATAGTTACTAAAAATGAATGGTGGCCTAGAATCATATTCATTTTCCCCCTTGTTAATAGTATTTAAGCTTCATAGTCACAGTATATTAACTCATGCATTTTCAGCCTCTCTACTGGGGATAACAAAGGCTCAAAAGATTCTCTGCTTCAATTAGCAAATTTTATATTTATAAAAAGGAAAATGTTTGAAAATTTCATCTTACAATTAACTCTTGCTGGGGGGACACAAAGCTATTTGTAGACTTTCCTAAGCAATGATTTTTACTTAACAACAATTTTCTAATATATTATTTTCCTGTGGGACGAATTTAATTACCAAAAGCATCAGAGTGAAAAAAAAAAAAAAAGAAAAATGCATTTATAATTGGCCTAAAGAAAATCCAACTAAACTGAAATGATATTATTGCCATATATACGTTTCTGTTTGCATTTGGTCAAATCTATTTATACCTGAATTTAAGTGACAAACTGAATCTTATGAATGAGGTTTTTATATAAGAGCACAATAAGAAATGATGATTGTTAAAACAATAAAATTGTTTCTGTATGACTTTAAGGTATTTAAGGTATAAACATGGTGAAGTTTGTGGTTGATTATTTTATAAACTACTCTTTTTCTGTTCAGTGTTTTAAATAGTACCTCAGTCATCTGAAAGTATTAACATATCTTCAAACATGACTAACTTACATTCAGGAAGACCTATACATTGAAAATATCAAATCAGAACAATGTAAAATATAAAATCTATATAGTCCACTTGATTTCTCATTTTTCTGTAGCTGCTTTGCCAAATCTAATATTGTGACTATTGATTTATTATAATAATTAATATAAATGCAATTAAGGCATTTAAAAACATAATATGCTGTAAGTAGAATGAATAATTTTTTATTTAAAAGTGCAGCCAATCAACTTCAATTTACCAAATATCCATTAACCCTTTACTGAATGGCATCCACAGTTCTATGCACTTGAAATACATGAATGAGCAAAAGATAATGCTCCCTAGTATTGTGGAGCTTACATCCCAGTAGGAGGAGATAGACAGTTAAAAAAATAATGAAAAGTAAGCTTTATAGTGTTCAAAAGTATTATATGCTACAGACCATAGTAAAAATATAGCCATAAGGTTGATTATGATGGGAGGACAGTACTAACTTGGCGGCCAGGTAGGCCCCATTTAAAAGGTGACATTGGAGGATACTTGAAAAAGGTAAGATAGTTCTGTGGACTTTAGGGGTGAGAACAGACTGGTTAGAGGGAACAACTGGTTCCAAGGCCTGGAGCAGAAGCACACTAGCATGTGTGGGTACAGTAAGGGTCCTGCAGGGTTGGAGTGGAATGAGAGAGGGGAACAGACAGTATCAGAGGACATGAGAGATGTGTATGTTGGGGGATGGAGGCAGATTCATGGATGGTCTATGGTAAGAATGTGACCCTTTGCTCCATGTGACATGGGTACCATTACAGGATATTGAGCAGAAGAGGAACATGATCCAACTTAACTTTTAAGAAGATCACTGCGGGTGCTGTGTAGAGCATGGAGTATAGGAATGCCAGGGTGGAGGCAGTGAGGCAAGTTAGGAGGCTCCAGAACAATCAGGGTGTACTTAATAGAGTGCCCTGTGCCATCTTGCCTGCAGGGGTCATCTGGGTGGCTTATTCCACCAGCACTCCAAGCTTGATGGAGGGTTTGAAGTAGGCACTTACCTCTTCTCTATCCTTCTGTTGCAGGGGTGGTTCATAAAACTTCCTAATTCCCACATTGTAATTAAATGAGACCATACTATATGAAACCATTTACTAAGGTTTATAGTAACAGAGAGTATGTATAATTTTAAAATGATATTACATGTATATGTATATATGGGATATAGCTATGATCAGAGACCAGAGGCCCAGATCATCCCCAATTTCCGTTACTGAATGTCTCGCCACCAGCTTCTAGTCTAAATATAACAGGGGTCACTAAAAGAGCTCTAAACATGTTCATTCCTTGATGTCTTGGAATCCCTAAGATTTAGAGAAAAAAGGGGGTGTCTTTCCTCTCTAATCTAAGGATTTCCTTTTGAGTTCTCCACTGCTGTCCTAAGATCACTTTCTTCCCTGGGTGATTGACATTGGGAAGGTCCATCGCGTTCAAGGAAAAGTCCAACTTAGAATTCACACATGTGTTTTCTAGTGCCATGACTCTTGCTAGAAAAATTATTTCACGTTTGATCATTCATATTATTAACTCCTCAGTAATTTAGTCTTAAAAGCATCATGCAGGATGCCACCTGAATAGTCCCATTGACTTCCCCTAGTTCTCTACAGTTCATGTCTGCTAAGCTCACGCTTGCCTGTACTCTCTGCACCCTTCTGGTTTTCAGATCTTATTTACCCATGAACAACTTTTGAATCAGAACTGTCTCCACAAGAGCAAGCCATGCAATAATTCCTTGATTCTAAAGCACCATGGAGTGAAAGCAAACCCTAAAATAAGAATTTAAGTGAAAGTCATTTATTTTGGAAGTAATTTCAAGAAACACTGCTAGGAGAATAAAGAAGTGAGGCAGGGAAAGGAAGAAATCCAATAAAGGGTATGTGTTCAAGCAAGTGGATGATGTGGAGAAATGGTCCCCCAAACTACTGGGGAAATCTGGTGACAGTGTACAACACATCCCACAGTTACCCTTGCCAAGAGGATTCACCCTGGCCATCCACTCTTAATTGAAGGCTGCTACTCTGGGATAATTGTTCCCCATACTCAGAGTGTGCAATAAATGCTCCCGCAGCTGGACACAGTAAAAGTCCTCAGGCAGAGGTCAGGTTTTTGCAGTAAACAGCCTTAGTACATATACATGTGTGCCAGTGGGATAAGAGATGGGTACTGACTGCATCTGCTACAGTCAACTTTTTGCACCCCTCAAACATACTTGCGTCAAATTAAGGCAACTCAGATTTGTTACTTATTCTTCTAGGTGATAGCTGTCACAATTTTTAATAAAAGGACTTTTAAGAGGAGTGTTAGTGGAAAAAGCTACATTCTATCCTATTTCAGTTGGCCTGAGACTGAATTGGTATTTATCATTTTCTCCTTTACCACTCATTTTATTCTTTTACCCTTGGCCAGCTTTTATGCTAATCTAAGTAATTTGCTCAGCGGCATAGCCCAGACCTTTAGCACCGAAGGGTCAGAGCTCCTGGTTAAAGCCCCAGGGGTCCAGTCATGGATGCTTCAATCCCCTGTTCACAGGAAAGGGAGACATGGAAGTACCGAGAGGGGCAGGAGTGAACGGATCCCCTGGGTTCTAGGTATGTCTAGATATGCACTTCTCTGGGAACATTATACAGTAGCAGTTCTTTCCTTCATGTTAATCAGAGTCGACACTACTGATATTGTGATAACTCCTTTCTTCACTAGCTATTCTATTAGCATGAGAAGCCCCAAATGATTTAGTAAAACCCTTAATGTGTTTCCTGTAGAGGAAGGATACTATCCTCCTCCTGGGAACCAGACCTAATTTTTGCAAAAGGGTCACTGAGAGTGATGATGATGGGATAACAATTACTCCATCCTTTGTTTCTCAGACCACGTGTTCTACCTTTCAAAGACATGGTGCCATATAACAGCTGCTTCAAAACAGAGGTTACAGCCTGAAGGACAGGCTCCCAACCTTGCAGGGTATCTTGTTTAAGCTGGCATCCTAGCTGTACCTTTAAGAGGTTATTTTAATTTTTTTTCGTTGTTTTGGGATGTATGACAATGGTAGGAACAGAGGATCATACTGTCATGTACTCCCTATCACACTGTTTTCATCACAAAATTGGCCCAAGGTAACATTGCAAAGGATTCCTTGATGAAAAATAAGACACTTTGTGAACCTTTGTATAGTGGTGCTGGCTAAGACAATGAAGGCAAGAAAGACAAACTCATACTCAAAACGGTATTGACACCAGTAATTCTGAATCCCTTCCAGGAAGGAAGTGATTCAATGTAGTCAACCTTCTACCAAGTGACTCCTTGGTCTCTGCTATGGTTTGAATGTCCCCTCCAAAACTCATGTTGAAATTTAATTGCCAAGAAAACTATTGGGAGGTGGGGCCTATAAGAGGTGATTATGTCATGAAGGCTCTGCCTCGATGAATGGATTAATGCCAGTATCTTGGGAGTAGGTTAGTTGTTGCTGGAGTGGATTTCTAATAAAAAGATTAAGTTCATCCTGCTTGTTCTCCTGCTCAGTTCCACCTTCTTCCCTCTTGTGTGCATTCTCGCCATTGGATGCCTTCCGCTATGTTCTTTCCAGATGCTGGCACCATGCTCTTGGACTTCTTAACCTCTAGAACTGTGAGCCAAATAAACTTTTCTTTATAAACTACCCAGTCTGTGGTATTTTGTTATAGCAGGAGAAAATGGACTAAGACAATCTCTTTGAGGTTATGAAACACAAAGAACTATAGATTCTGTGTGCATTCCCATAGGTCCAGCCACAGACTTCTTCCTTAGAATTCCTTGTCTCTAATATTCCAATCATTCTTCTTACAGGCCCTCTGACTAAGCAAATGGCCATGCCATTCTCTACTGTCCAAGTATATCCATAATTCATAGAGTATATGACCAGGTATACTGGTTCAGTCTCTGCCCACTGGAATATTGTTTCTTACCACTGTTTTTCAGCACCACCCCTAAGTGGAGCTTTACTTCAATAGTGCATTTGCCATCCAATTTTACATCTCACAGAAGTATCAAGTCAACTCATCTGTGAAATAATCCAGGTTTTGTTCCTTCCCCTGAATTGGCTGATCATAGGGAATCCTCAACACAGCCACATTTGTGAGCTAAGAGAGAAAGAGTTAGGTGACATGGTGGTATGGGCCATCTATTCACGTAGTTTCCTTTTTGCTTTCTGACTTGATCAAATTTCATTCAAAGTATGTCATTTCCATTGTCTGATGAATTGCTGCTGTGCCCATACACCTTGTGAACTGTTGGGTTTGGCGATACACAGCTCATGATGAGAAACTCTGATTACATGGACACTCCACTTGGGCATGATAGCATGGTAAGGTCACTTTTTGAAGTAGACAACATGGCTGTACTCCAGAAATCTAGGGGAATGCATTGTGATATTGCTATCAGAGTTTGCACCAAATCCACATGGCATCTTTATCTACCATGGATACCCCCTCCAATAACAGAATCTTCCATGTCTTATGGCCAAATAACAGGAAATTTTGTATTGTAGCCTATATCTGCCACAGAACCCTCTTTTTCTCTGGGACCCATATAGATCACCAGGCTTCTAAATCTTTGATAAATGTTTCAGGGCTACATTCCCGAATGTTGTATGTGCTGACTCCAAAATCCAAAGTGAGCTGGTAAGTACTATGCCTCTTTCTTATTTGTAGGTGATACAAGGTGTAATAACTTGTTCTTTATGTGGCAGAAAGCAGAATTAGCTTAGCCCTGAGGCAAAATGAAGAATGTATACTGCTGTTCATCCCAGGTGAATGCAGACTGCTTCAGAACCTCTTTCGTGATGGAGATTGAAAAATGCATTTAGCAGGTCAACAGCGAAATACAGTAGTCCCCTTGTCTGCCATTTCACTTTCCGTGGTTTCAGTTACCTGTGGTCAACCATGGTCCAAAAATATTATATACCCTAAGATATTTTGAGAGAGAGTGTGTGCACATGCAAAGGAGAGCACATTCACATAACTTTTATTATAGTACATTGTTATAATTGTTCTATTTTATTATTAGCTATTGTTGATAGTCTATTACTGTGCCTAATTTATAAAGCAAACTTTATCATAGGTATGTATATATATAGGAAAAAACATAGTATATATAGGGTTTGGTATTATCCATGGTTTGAGGCATCCCCTGTGGCTGAGGGGGTACTACGGTATTTCTGGAGGCTGTGTTGATGTGTTCTAGTAAATAAATCACATCCTGCACAGCAGCTACATTTAGGGCTCCTATTTAGTTAAGTTTGCGGCACTTGGCTATCATGTGCCATGATTCATCTTGTTTTTCAAGGCACCAGTCTGGTGAATTTGATGGAAATAGGATGGGGACCGACTACCTCTGCATTATTTGAAATATTTTTAGGAAGCACTGATCTCTGACATTCCACCGAGGATGTGTTTTTGCTTCTGCTTTATGATTTTGGCTGGGTCTGGGTTATTTCAGGGGTTTTTCTTTTTCTTCCTACCTTCCACTGTGGTTTTTAATTTTCAGATTAGGGAACCAATGTGAGGGGTTCTGCAAACTGTTAGTTTGTCCATACTTAAACCACTTATCAAGTACATTAACTCCATTTATCACTAGAATCTAACAGGGAGCCAAGTGGGTCTTTTGAGTCCTCTAGTTATTAGTGTCAGCTCATTACCTTTATCCACCAACCCTTAAAATATCTGGGTACAATTCCTCTGGTAAATGTCTGTATGTCTCTTTGGGGGAGGACTGAAGAATAAATGCTCTATATATTTATTCTGACATTGCAGGGTTCTTCCTCAGGGTACCCAGCCTTCCCTTGAGTCAGTGATCTTTGGGTCTCATTCATGGCTGATAACTGGCAAAGAATTAATGCTTTTCTGTTTTGGCTGATAGCAACCTTTTCTTACTGGCTTTGATTTTTTTTTTTTTTTTTTTTTTTTTTTGGCTATGTAAGTTAAGCAATTCCCAAGGCCTATCTCACCTCTCAAAACACCGTGGTCTGTTTGTCATGACTACAGATTTCTTTTGATTAGTGCCCCTTGTTTAACATTCTGTTTTTTCTGCCCATTATGGTAACTATGGTCCACTTTGCTCCAATGATTAAATGGCATTTCTTGGCTTCTGTTATTACAGAACTCCATCATCCCCTTTGACATCATGGGGATCAGTTATGTAACCATATCATATACACTTTCTTCAATGGACAGACATCATTGAATTTCTCAGTGTGACCAATGCCCCCCTTACTAAGTCTTACTTTATCATTTAAGTAAAGGGAATTTATTAGTTGGGGTTCTCCAAAGAAATAGAACCAATAGGAGATATATATTTATTTATTTATTTAAGGAATTGGCCTGTGCAATTATGGAGGCCAAGAAGTACCATAATTTGCCATCTGCCAGCTGGAGAACCAGAAAAATTGGTGGTATAATTCAGTTCAAGTCTGAGGACTTAAGACCCAAGAAAGCGGATGATTGTAAGTCCCAGTCTAAAGGTGTGAGAATGAGGAGCACAGATGTCCGAGGGCAGGAGAAGATGGATGTCCCAGCTCTAGCAGAGAGAGGGAATTTTCCCTTTCTCTACATTTTTGTTCTATTTAGACCTTTGGTGGATGGGATAATGCCCACCTGCATTGTTGATGGCAAATCTTCTTTACTCAGTCTACTGATTCACATGCTAATTTTTCATGAAATTCCCTCACAGACACACCAGAAATAATGTTTTAAGCTATCTGGGCATCCATTAGCCAAGTCAAGCTGACACATATAACCATCACAGGGAGTATTCCTTGGGCCTTCCTGCAGGAAACAATAATCTCTGTCTTGGATGATAACACTAGAACACCCACCCCACTGAGCCTTTTGACCTTTTCTTCAATACTTTGGCAGGGCGGTACTGGTATCTTCACCTCAATTGCCATGATTTGGTCTGTGCTTGAAAGAATTGACCCATCAGTCTTTTAGGACTGGCTCCAGGTGACCTTGCCTGGACATTAAATCGAGAGTCATGAGAAAGTGCCCGTATATTAGCTAACTCCCCCTTATTCAACCTTTGCTCCTGTACCCTTTGGGCCATCATCCACCATCCCCATTCCCAAACATGTTCTCCTGGTTCTTTCCATGCATCTGGCCAGATCCCAAAGCTGTTTTGGTGATCATTGTTTTCCTCCAATAGCAGGGATTCTTATTTTTCCTTTCTGGCCACGCTGAGCCTTAACCATAGTCATTGGTTCAAAAACACTGAGAGGAGGTAGAGGCAGATTTTCAGAAGCACAGGCATAGTCTTTTGAGGCATCAGGTGAGACATTTACCTGCTCTCCAATAAAAGGATACTGACATTCTTTAGCAAAGGGGAGGATCCTATTCTGCCAGCCTAGTAATTCGGGGAATCTGCAGGTTTCTACCTTTCAAGTGTATTCACCCAAATGTACCGATTTCAAGAACTCTATCAGGACCCAGCTCTAGCATAGGAAACTTGTAGGGGTTGGGGTTTCATTCTAAGTCGGTGGACAACAGTCAACTTACTTTGCAATCCTTACATAAACTGCAGACTTTGTATCCTTTAAGGCTGGAGGTATTGCAGAAGCCAGTGCATTCCCTTCTAGCTGTATCCATCTAAATTCACCACACATGAGAGCCTCGGTAATTAAGGTGCTACAGCACATCAGGAGTTGTAACCGCCTCACTTACAACCAGCAATGGTGCCCTTAATTGCCACCTGATTGATGAATGATTGAATTTCAGAGTACGGTGTTGAGAAACTGCTTCCTCAACAAATTCTTGCGCCAGCTATTTTAATCTGAGTTCCTTCAGAAGCAGATCCTGAGACAGGGATTTGAATGTAAGTAAATTTTGCAGGTGATTCCAGGAAAAAAAAACTAGGGAGGTGATGAAGTGAGTCAGAGAAGGAAAGAATAAAGGGTGAATTTTGCAAGCATGTTATCACCACAGACAACTGGGGCTTAATTCCACTGGGGAACCCTAGGAGAAAGTGTAGAACACACCTCAGAGTTACCCCCCAAAAGGTACAAGTGACCTGGAGCTCTTATCCACTAGTTTTCTGTCATTCAGTGATGGATTTTTTTTTTTTTTGGTGGACATTATGTCTCTGACACTTTAGGGCTGCTGTGTGTAGAGGCCCAGTGTACACTCATAGCCAGGCATAAAAATAAAAGTTGTTCTGGGTAGAGAGTTGTAGGTCTCTTATAATTACTATGAGTGAAGCACTCAATTCTCTTGGCTTCTGTGGTAGCATTTTCTACTGGTTTGCTAGACTATCAGCTCCCAAATTTATTCTTCAAATCAATTCTTTTTTCGTGTACCCTAGACTATTTGCCTGTTAAATATTATTGTTTAGAAAACTCACGAGAATTTGAGATTCAGCGTATACAAAACTGAACTCACCAAATCTTTCCACCTTCTAAAATGGTTCTTCCTTCTGCCTTTTCTGAATATATGATTGGCACCTCCATACACATAGTTGCCTAAATCAGAAATTCAGGGTTATTCTAGCCTGAGTTAGGAGGGTTGTCTCCTTCACTTTCTCATTCCACATTTACCAGTTACTCAGAACTACCATTGTGTATTCTAAATATCTTTTTAATCCATCTTTTTGCCCTTCTACCCACACCGTTCTAGTGCACACCATCATTATTCTTAACTGGAATACTGTTACAAAATCCTAATTTGTCTCTCTGCTGTCCACTCAGTCCATTCTTCACAGTGAAGCCACTGTAATATTTCCAATGGTAAGTTTGACAAATTGTTCCCACATTTAAAACCTGAAATGATTCCTGATTGATCTTAAAATGAAGGCCAATGCTATTAAGGTAGTGTAAAAGGTCCTTTATGATCTGGCCCCTGCTTCTCTCTGTATCCTCAATTCTTGTCACTTCCACTTTTAAAGACTGGACTTCAGCTACGCAACTTCATTTAGACCCTTCCTCTTCTTCCAGACCTTCACTCACCTTGTTTCTCTGCCTGTAACGCTCCCTCCCTGCTGCCCGCTCTACCTTGGTCTTGTAACTGCTAATAATTCTTTAGATCCTAATGTAGACGTGTCTCCATAAAAGTCTTTACTCCTTGATTACCTTGAATGGGTTGTTTGGCCAGTTATGTGTTTAGTAATCTTTACTTCCTTGTCACAATTCATCCCATTTCCTTGCAATTATTTTTAACTGACTCCATCTTATGCTGTACTGTGTGATCTGGGGGTCAGTGATCATGTCTTTCTTATTTACTTTTAAATTTCCAGCAACTAGCCACAGAGTCTGGAACATATTAGGCACTTACTGGATATCTGTTTATAAATAGGTTATTTATTTTCTTTTGCTCATTAAAAAGCAATTACAACATATTATATTTTATAGGTTATTTTTCTTAATCACTTCTGTTTCTTCAGTGCCTAGTACAGTGCTTAGTATGTAGAAGGTACTTGATCAATATTAGTTGACTTAAGAAATGAAGATCTTATAATATTGATTAGAAATGATAACAAACATACTGCACATTCCCAATACTAGATGAAAATACCTAATGAGAATCACAGGTGTGGTCACATTTGTGCTCAGGATATATGTCATTTTCAGTTTATTAATGCTCTCTCTCTTCATAATTACATATGCAATGTAACAATGTGCCATGCAAATGTTATTTCTAAATGAATTCGGAATGAAGGAATACTTGTTAAGTAATATCTGTGAATATTTCCCTAGTTATTTTGGGGAAATAAATAATTCACATACTCAAACTTGAAAAAAAAAATTGACAAATCCCCCTAAAAGCAATGAAAATCATTACCATGCCAAGATTCAGTGGTGTATTTTAAGATAAGGGTTGAAGAGGCATCCTCAGGGAATTAGCTTAGCAGGGAAGCCAAAGAATTTCCCCTATAAACTTTTCGCTCCATGGAACTAATGTTAAATAGCTTCATGGTTAGAAATGTATTCTCCCTTCCACTAGCTAAATATTTCTCCGTGACTTGGATTATTATTTCCTAAATCTGTTATGACATGCTTGCTCCTTCAGATTGCAGCTCAAAGATGCTTCTGCTGCCTTCCCTCATCCTTGTGAGGAACGTCTAATAACCTCCCACCAAATCTTTCGTGTCCTTGTTTTCCATGCTTGAAAACATATGGTCTATTTCATTCAAAGAGAGTTTCTGTCAGGCAATTGAGACACCAGGATATCCTGTTTTTAAACTGGGGTTATCTACTGGGAAATGCCACTTCTTGAAAATATCTATTATTCAGTGACTTGTCATGGAGATATTCATGAAATTTGATGAGAGAAAGAGAATATGGTGATACCAATTTGTTTTCTGTTCTTCACCAGGCTGTGCTCACGCCATTCAAAAGAAAGAAAACAAGTGACTCTTTAGAAACGTTCTAAAATAGCACTGAACCAAAGCAATTCAACATGATGGATAAAGTCCTAAGACTTGGAAATTGGGTGATTGGAATGGGTGAGGGGAGGCAGTGCTCCTGAACTAGTCATTTAATGAAGTGGGTGTATACTGGAAAGATGTATTTTTGCCAGTGTTGCATAAGGCAAACGTTCAGGAAGCTTGACTGAGCAACAGTGTCTGCAGTCAGATACAATATAGTTCTTTCATTAACATTAGATTGAATTCTGGAGATGGTCCAAGCTTAATGGAGATCTTTATGAAAACCTGATTCACATTTGTTGAATTTGTATGCATTTCTGAAAAGCTGCCAGATCTGGTATCAATGTAAGTACTGTATATTAAAAATAAAAAAAATTATCTTTCAGGGAGATTGGACCATCCCTAATATCTTGATCTTTTTGTCCAGTTGTATCAGATGCTCTGAGAAAAACAAAATGGCATCCTTTTGTATGTTGAAATTACTATATTAATTTTATTCATAAAAATTAATTAAAGCATGTAGAATTTCTCCAGTGTCCATGTAGGGCATTTTAAAATGAGATCTCCTTATCGCAAGCTGCTTAGAGTAGCATGCATACTACACAGAGATAATAAAGATTTTATCTGAAAAAAGAATGTCACTGTTCTGGCAAAAAGTATATGTTTAATTTTGTGGTATTTTAAAGAAAGTCCTAATTGGATTTTAAGTTTGTATTTGATTTTAAATTCCTGTAACCTGCAGAGTTCTATATTACCATGATTAGATTATTCTTGCATATATATATATATACACACACATATATATTTAGCATTCTCCTGCCCTCCAAAAGTGCCTGGACATACATCCAGTGGTCTGTGGGTTAATTTGGATTTGTTAAGTTAATATTTTCAGAGATTTTAATTCCCTTGTTGGTATAATGCTATACAAACTGCTAATGAGAGATAATTACTCAGTTACTCTTTTAAACAGTGCTTCAGTGTTTGCTTTTTTGTTCTTTTTATTTTTGTCTTTGCCTTTCAGAATACCAGTACCTTTCCTTTTTTCAAAGTGAAGTTTATATATGTCCACATATATGCATTACATTAAAGTTTTAATTATACTAATTCATATAGATGTGAGCAATGAAGTCATAGGTCAAATTTCCAGATGATCCCTCCACCTCAAAAAATATCTATTTCATTGTGTTTTTATGCTAATGTGAATTAAGATGTGATAAGCTTTTTTTTTCGTTTTCTTGTTCTAATTTTTACAGTAACACTTGTTCATATATTCACAAATTTCTGGCATCCCATTTAAAATGCACATGTTACAGATTGAAATTCAGTATAGAATAGGGGAGGAGAAATAGTTAAATGACAGGGATTGGAGAGAGATCATCTATTAAGAAAGTTATATCAGCAGTTCAGCTCTCTTTTTCCAAAGTAAAACCACCACTCGTAAGCATAATTTTTTCCTTCTAAGATACATTCACCAATTCTGAACAATGCTTAAGACAATTCAGTACAAGTTATTGGCTAATAGCAAGAGTAGAAGTATTTACGGTAATTTAAAGCTATAGATGCTAAAGATTTCTGTCTTTAAATGTATAATTCACTAGCCATATGGAAACCTTTTGTCAGCACATTGATTGGATAGGACTGCAATAGATTTAATTTTAGTTTTTTTCATGTCCTCTAAAATCATCTATTAAACTTAAGAGATTCATGTTGCCATTTATGTGTTACATTTAGTAATTCGTTGTCAATTGGAAGATACTGAGTTTAAGATTTTTCTCTTAATTCCAAATTTACCCCACAGGAAAGTTATTGAAGAAAATGTTATCTCACATCAGCATTGTAGACTAAATCTGTCATATTCTTTACTTTCAAGGGAGATAGAAGAAACCTATGAATATTTCATGGATTCTTTAATATAAAATATCTGAGAATAATATTTGCTTGAGAATATTTATTTGAATTGAGCAAGAACAAAGATGAGATGCTTATCTACTTCTACAGCATATGTATACTTCAGTGAAAACTATAGTATGATCTACAAAGAGGAATTCTGAGAAAGTGTTTCAATTTCTATTGTGTCATACTTCTTGACTCTGAGGAGGCTATCCACTCCTTTAAATTTCATCTCAGAAAGATTTTCAAGGTATCAAACATCTACCCTTGCTGATCAGTTGAAATCCACACCATAATTGAAATAAAAATCAATTACACATTTATTTCACTTGAGGCTTGTATTGTTGGTATGCATCTTGAATGTCTTTCCTCCTATAATATTTTGAAGTATTATAGCACAGTCTAGAAATGTGATTTCAATATAAGCATACTAACAAGCTTGACCTCAGAATGATCCTGAAATTTAGAAGCTAAATAAAATAATTATATTCTAATCTTGGGAACAGGACCAAAACTATATGGATGATGCAAAGGAAGGAAGATTGCAGCTTCTTAGAAAATAGTAGGCATATAAAAATCAGGTTTAATGTGCTCACAATTATTGCTATTTGACTTTGGAATTATAAAGTCTACCATTGAATTTAAATGAAGGGGGTATGATAGAGCTTGTCTCAATATAATTGATATTCTATTCAATTTTACCTCATTTTATGTTGTTCAGACTAATAATAAATGATTACCTGAGAGATATTTTTTCCTCCTGACACCAAATACATGATGTTTTTCCAATACCACTTCTCTAGCTCTTCAATACACACTAGGTGTCCGACAATTCAGTTTGATTCTGACAATAACTACTTGGGATTAGTGTAGACCCTGCAGTTCAAGGGCTCAATCCCACAAGACTGTCCCTCCATTTCAGATGCCAGTTGTAAGTCTCAGACTACCTGTACTTCTGACCAACCAGCTCTAAATGGAAGTTCCCATAACACCCCGCCTCAGGCTTGGTAACTGCAACAGCTCACAGAACTCACGAAGACATTTTACTTATGTTCACCAGTTTATTAAAAAGGATACAAAAGAACGTCAGATGAAGAGGTGAGAGTGAGGTCCAGGAGTGTGTAAGTGCAGGAGCTGCTATTCCAGGGGTGTTTGGGTGCGCCACCCTCCCACACGTGGATGTGTTCAACACCCCGGAAGCTCTGTGAACCCTGCTGTGTAGCAGAGTTTGTAGAGGTTCCATTCAGTGGGAATTATTAACTAAATCATTAGTCATTGGTGATAAACTCCATCTCTAGCTCCTCTCTCCTCCTCAGAAGTTGGGGGGCAGGGGCTGAAGATCCAAGCTTCTAATCAAGGCTTGGTCTTTTGGGTGACCAGCCCCCATCCTGACTCTATCTAGGGGCCCACCAGGAGTAGTCCCACTAGGAAAAAGACACTCTGTCATCTTCATCACCCCAGGACATCACTGTCCTCCCCAGTTCTGTTTCCATGAGCTCCTTCCATTTTTCTTAAGGCCCTTTGAGATCCCCCCAAATCCGAACCTGCTCCAGGAAAAAATGGAAATAAACAATAAATATAATTTTCTCAACCTCATTGGTAACACAAGTACTTGGAATAAAAATGGCAAGGTATATTGGAAGAGTCATAAATAATAAGGGATGCTTTTGAAGTAATACACTTTGGAATTTTAATGTACTGTATGATACTCTGAAGATACTTTGAGGCAAAAATGAATCTACATTTCAGATTTAAAAAAAATACCAAATAATGATATTACAGCAACAAAAATACTGTTATTAAATATTTTGATATTTACTAACAACCTCAGTTTTTCTGGAAGAATGGAATACCAAGAGTCAGTGTTGCCTCCCCTGTAGGGCCTCCATAGGGAGAGTTTGTCCCAAACCATAGATTTAAACAGTCTGGTCTCTAGTGGTGTCTCAGTTGAGGCTCATATAACCATCTTCACTTGTTCTATTCCATGTCCACCAAAGAAGTTTTTGAGTGTGCCTAAAAGGTACATCAATAAAATGTCATTCCAAAAATAAATAAATAATAAAGTCATTCAAATTATGCATCAGTATCTGATGTTCAATTAAGATAATTATCTCCAATTCAATGAAGTACCTGCATCTATAGTGTTGTGAGTGAAAGACCATGATTCCTCTAGACATCAATACAATGTCAGACTTTTTGGCAGCATAGTACCAGCACCTTTAAGTCACCCCATTCTGATTTTACCTTGCACCTCTCTCTCAAATGATAATCAGTAGTGTTTCAAAATTATTGCAATACATGTACTGAAGTTGGGTGATAAATAATGTTCTCCAAGAGATACCTCTTTAAATGTTTAAGTATAGCAAAAGCATAGTGTTTGATCAAGATCTTTAATAATATGCAACACATGCTTATACTAACAAGAGTCATAAAAATAAACATGTGGCACATAGAAAAGAGAGTAACAAGAGAAATTCAAATTTGATATGAATTAGGAGGGAAAACTTTCTCAAGTATTCAGTATATCAAAGACACACACACAGTAATTTTAAAAGCTTTCTTGTCCAGGGCAGCAGAAGCTACAAATAGCTGCCAAAGAGGAAAAGGCCTGATACCAGAATAATAGCTCAAACCTGGGAAAGCAAGGATTTCTGCTAAAAGGATTCTTCATACTAACAGAATTGGGAGGAGTAGAGCTCTGCGCTAGAAATGATTGGCTATTTATCAAATGTTCTATAACACAAAGAAAGAAAGTAAACTTCCTACTCCTTTATCTGAAGCCCATAATACTGATACCAAAACAATATACAAAAAAGAAAACTAAAGACTAATCTTACTTAGAAATATTGGTGAAAATCCCAAATAAAATATTAGCAAATAGAACCCAGTAGTACCTTAAAAAAATAATTAATTCACTGTGGCCAAATGGGGTTTAGTCCAGAAATCCAAAACTGATTTAATACTTAAAATGCATTAATAATACCCAGCATATTAATAAGTCAGAGGAGAAAAAATAAATGATGTCTTCAACATATGCTGATATGACATTTGAAAAATTTCATTACCCATTCCTGATTCAAGAAAAAAATCTTTTAGAGAAAAAGGAATACATAGAAATTTACTTTACATGAAAAAATATTTTTGCCAACTGAAAGTATCATGGTGCAGAGTGAAGCACTTGAAACATTACTGTTAAAGTCAGAAATGTGTTGCCCACTATTATTGGTAATGTTTAAGACTAATGAAGAAATGTGACATGTTGGTACAAAGGGGAAATACTATTTTATCAATTTATTCCAAATACATTGATTGAGCGCCTACTAAGGACCAGTCATATGTTAAGGCCTTATGATATACAGTTGACCCTTGAAAAACACGGCTTTGAACAGCATAGGTCCACTTATATGGAATTTTTTAAACCAAAGGCAGATCAAAAATACAATATTTATGAGATGCAAAACCTAAGTATATGGAGGGATGACTTTTAGTACACATGAATTGCACAAGACTGACTTTGGGACTTGAGCATGCACAGATGGATTTTGGTATACAAGGCCAGCCTGGAACCAATCTCCCATGTATACCAAAGGATATCTGTATCACCATGCAAAGATGAACTGGGTTGCACCCATTAAGTTTATGTTCAAGTGGGGTAGATTATTTACAGATTATATTATTACTGCATAGCTGGAGGGAAAAAAACATAACAGTATCAATTGCACTTTTTACACTTAGTTGGGTACTAATTAAAAATTACCATACAAATGTTAATAACTGGCAAAGATGATTGTTGAATCAAAATATTCCAGTCAAAGAAATAGCAAAACCCCTAGGAATATACAAAAATTAATGAATACATAGCATCTCTTTTAAAAAATGATAAAACATAAGTGTGAGAAATGATAAAGTGTCTTTAAAATGGTGGACACAATCCTTACTGTATAGAAAAACTCAATACTGTAATGATTTGAATTCTTAATCTATACAGTAAATGAAATCCCAATGTGAATCACAACATAGCTTTTTTTAAACTTTATAAATTTTATCTAGTTCTATAAATATCTGAGACTTGGATGGAAAATGCTGGAAAGAAAGAATAATCAGGAGGAACTGTTCATATCAGATTTTAAATTGTTTTTATAAAGCTACAGTGATTAAAATAATGTACCAGTAAGATAATAGATAATCCATTGGTGCAGAATACTCAATAAATAGATTCATTTATTGGAATTCACTGTATGTTGAAGATGCCATTTCAAATGAGTGGGGAAATGATGATTATTCAATCACTGATGTTTTGAACAATGACATAGTCATTTTTTAAAAAATTAGAGTTGGATACCTAACTCAAACTTAACACCAGAATAAATTTCACATGAATTAAAGGTTTAAATGTTTATAAAATGCAACCATAGAAGTATTGGGATGAGATGCAATTGACATTATGAACATCTTGGCTTAGGGAAGATTTTCTTAAGCCTGACACAAAATCTAGAAGTCCTAAAGAAAGAAACCGATACATTTTTACTACATACCAATTTTTTAATTGACAAGTAAAAATTGTATGTATTTATAGCATACAACATGATGTTTTGAAATATGTATACATTGTGGAATGGCCAAATCAAGCTAATTAACATATACATTACCTCACATATAATTTTTTTCTGGTGAGAGCATATCATTTTTTTTGTGTGTGTGGTAAGTAAAGTCTACTCTCTTAGTGATTTTCAAGTGCACAATACCTTAATAACTATAATTTGATCTGGTATGAGATGTACATTTGTAAATTCATAGAGACATTTGCACAATGCTATACATCAGATTGTTAGCTGATCTTATCCTAGAAAATTGGGTGCAGAGGAAGTGGGCAGAGGAGGGAAAAGAGAGTATTACAGGTTCTACTTTATATCCTTCTATAATGTTTCAATTTTTTAATATACATAGGGAGCATGAATTATTTTTATAATAAAAACTACCTACAAAGATTTAACAGTTCTTTCCTAAAAATAAATCTGAAGATAGAACTCTGTTTTCCATGTTTTCCAATCCTCTTTGAGAAAAAGTTTTTTTTCATTTATACTGACATGCTGGATTTCTAGCAAAAGTTAACTTTATGAACAAGTTAATAACCTACATTTTGAATTATTTATACACACTTTGAATGTTTAAAGCAGAAAGGGCAGCTCCGTATTTTCCTCCCCTTCAGATCATATCCTCCTTCTGACACCATGGTCTTCTCCATATTAATGAGGTCCACAGAGCAGAAAGAATGTTAGATTCCAGGTGCAAGGTGTACCAACCCCTCTTATCTGTTCCCTTCCACATGCTCACCATGAAGGGCAAAGGAAGTGAATTCAGCTGACAAATATGTAGTCATTCTGGGACTTAATAGCGACATAGCATAGGAAAGTACATTTTTATAGATATTTGTAGGCAGGATTCTTGATTAGAGATTTTTCCCTGCTTTGGCCTAGGTTGAAGGATACTCTTCGTTCCCTGCTTCTCTACCTCCCAGTCTTAGAGGCTGGTTTGGTTCTTGGGGAGACCTGGGATTTGATTCCAAGTCCTTAAGCAGACATGGCTCTGGTCCTTGTTCCCAGTCTAGAAGTCCATTTCAATTCTAGTGTAACCTGAGAATTTTGTTTGTTGCAAGGAGAGAATTCAGGATTTACTCTGGCCAGTTCCCACAAAGCTAGTTTCAAAGAGTATTCAACTGGACCCATCCCCAGGAAGCGATTCTTGCCTCCTCGTTGTTCTCCTGACCAGCCAAGACCCACAGCTCAGCATCACACTAGACCAGAAGTACATCCCAGGCCAGGCCCAGAATCTCATAGGTTCCTATAAAGGAATTTACCTGTTTATCCACTGTGCTACTATTTGCCTAAATAGTAGCTATGTGATTGTCTTTTTCTAAACCGTGGCTCTAACCTATCATGTTTTGTTTTGTTTGTGTGCTGAGCAGATCTCAGAATAAAGCAGTTTTTTAATGTTTTCTAAACATTCTCATTGTTCATTCATCACCATTCTGTCAAATATTTGGCATATCAGTTTCCCGGAAATCTGGCAGGTGTGATGGCACTGATTTGAGTTATTTCCCCTCTACATCCCTTGCCAGAGCCCCGATGTGGGACGAACCATCACACCATGTCTCATCTGTTCCCTGTATTTCAAAAACTCATTCTTCTAGGAGAATGACCAAGTTCTCCAAAGGCTAGGAAAAAAGAGTCTATGCTGCACTTCAAAAAGTGCTCAGGAAGCAATAAAGACACTGGTAAAAAACAAGAGAACCAAAGGGTCTTTACCAAACACAGCTTGGCATTTTGCATGTATATCACCTATCTCTAGGTTTGGAATTGTGTGCTTACAGGATGAAAAATAAAAGGGACATAGGCAGAAAGGAACAACTTGTATTTTAACAACAGACATTATTATTGTGGTCGCACAGCAGATGCAGCGCTCTACATCAACACCTTTCTAGCTCCTGACAAGCATTTAAATATTGCAAGGACTCCTTAGATTTTATCTTTGGGCAATGGAGAGCCTTAAGCTGCAGGACGATAAAAATAAATAATGGTCATTTGATTGAATTTCCTTTTTTTTTTTTCCATTTTCTTACCTGAAAACCCCTAATAGTTGTTTTAGTGAAGAGATCATTTGATGGATTTATCTCGAAGAAAGAATAATGTGGCTAAGGCTTATATGTATTTTCCTTCTGATTTCTGAAATCCTGGAAACCCCCCAAAGTGTGAAAACTTTTATGTGGACAAATCTACCAGGAAAGGAGAACAGTCCTGTTATAAGAGTAGAAGTGTTGAAGGGGTAGGCAGCATGATTGTAGCATAAGGTTTAAAGCGGGTATTTTAGTCTGCCTGTGCGGCGGTAAGAAAGTACCACAGACTGGGTGGCATCAGCAACAAAAATTTATTTTCTCCCAGTTCTGGAGGTTGGAAGCCCAAGATCAAGGAGTGGGCAGGTTTGGTTTCTCTTGAGGCCTCTCCTTGGTTTCAGGATGGCTGTCGCCTCCCTGTGTCTTCACACGGCCTCTTCTCTGTACCTGTACATCCCTGATGTCCCTCTCTCTTATCAGGACACCAGTCATGTTGATTATAGCCCCCTCATAACAGCCCCATTTTAATTTAATCACTTTTTAAAAGACCTTATCTCCAAAAACAGTCACCTTCTGAAGTATTGGGGTTTGAGACTTCAACATACGAATTTGGGGGTTGGGGCACAATTTAATCCATGTGGGGTAAGAGGACATGCTCCAGTAAAAAGGCATGGTAAAGGAAAGAATGTTCCGTGGGGTAGACCAACATGCACAGGCACTAAGGACAAACTGTAATGACTGATTAGTGAATTGTAAAAGGGCATTCTCTGATTCTTCATTCATAATATCGGCTCTTCTGCTAGCCGTGAAGATTCCCTTACCCTCTTGGAGTCATATGAGATCCTTCATTAAATTAGGATAAAAATGGTCACTGAACTCACCAAGTAAGGATCAAATATAATAAATATAATCTATAGGAGTTTTTTGTTTTTTGAAGTGGTATCTAAAATATAAAGTATGAGTATAGCCAGAGATTCTCTGAGAAAATTCCTTGGAGGAGGTAAATGTTGAGAAACGTTTTGAAGAGGAAAGGAGAAAGCCGGCGGAAGGAAGAGCACATTTTCCATGGGTGGATGATGTGTGTTCATAGGGCAAGTGTTTTTTGAGTGAGGGGCAATTTAGAAGATGATTACTTATAACAAACAGCTCAAACAGAACAAATAGTGCAAGGTACATGATCTCTTAGGACTTGCAGTCTTAATGATTTTAACTTCAGGAACTGGATAATGGAATAACTTGGTGCATGGCCTCAGTTACTCCACATATTTCACAGTGCCTTAGTTTCTATCTGCATAGAAGGGCAAAAACAACATCTGCTTAAACAACATCTGCTTAGCCAATTCACAGAGACCCAATTAAATAATAGACGAGAATGTTCTTTGAAATGCTTAGAAAGAAACTATGCAGTTGGGAAGTGATGACATTTTATGTAACAGAACTAGTTTGTATCCAACACCTGTCATATGACAGGAGCAGAGTAAATATTCATTGACTGACCGTGATAGTCTAAGTAAAACACTAAATTTTTAAGCAGACTGTAATTCCAAGGTGATGCTGTTGGAATTCAATTTTCAGTATTGTGTAGGAAAGAGAAACGACAGGATGGCCAACTGGGATATTGTTCTAGCATACCAGGCACGATCCAATTAGGGCCAATCCAAAGACTGTGAAAATGGAGGAGGAACGGATAACATACTTTGAAAATTAGTGACATCAGCAGAGAAATGTAGAAAGAAGGTTAAGCAAACCATCCAGCCTTGCAATGTATAAGGCATGTTCTTTATAGAACTTTTAATTCTTTATAGAATTAAAAGGTGTGTTTTTACAGGCTTTCTTCAAATGCTTATGCAATGCATAATACATTGCTTTGTCTGCAAGATTATTCTATAGAATAACAAGTTTTGCTCTTAGAATTTTCATGGAATTCTGCTCAGATTTTCTTTTTCTCAATTTCATTCTCCATTGCCTCCAGTTGTGCACTAGATAACCACACGATAGAGCTTGAAGTACTCTTTATTTTCCTTATTACTCAGCCTTTTCCATCTCGTCCTGTCACCACTGGCAAAAGCACCCCTCCTTGTATATTTTGATACTTTCCCATGCATTTTCTTATTTCTACTTTCATATCTTTATAATCTCTTTCTTGTGCTAAAAATTGACTTGGAGTAGCTTTCGGATCTCATTATAAAATGGATGTGGAAAATGGTTTTAAAAACTGGCTGTATTGTTCTCCCGCCTATAAAAATGCCCTTGCCATGTTATTTAGCAGTTCTTCCCATCAAGAGATGGATCCTACACTCCTACCCATTGAATCTGGGCTGGCCTTTTGATTTGCTTCGGCATATAAAATGTGGCAGAAGTGACAGTCACAAAGTCCAAGTTCAGGACTCAAGAGAGTTTTGATTTATCTGCTCTGTTTCAGGATTCTGACTAGCCAAGATGTGGGCTAGCTTGCTGGAAGATAAAATTTTGTATTGCAGAATGAGTCATCCCAACCAATTGCAGACTCACAAGTTCAGCCGAGCCCAGGAGAACCAGCCGGTGTAACTTAACCCAAATTGCTGGCCCGCAGAATCACAAGCTAAATAAATACCATTTTAAGGTAGTTTATTACACATCAGAAACAATGACAATTGGCTACTTGGGAAATTTGTGGTTTTCTTCTCTTTTCTTCTATGAGAAACATTCGCAGCAGTTCTTGCATCAATGTACTACTTGGGTAAAGGATGGGGAATACAATAGACTCTCTAGGGCATTTCAAACTCTTTAAGTTTGTTATATTATATATTAGCATCCAGATATCTTTTATTAATGATACTTGGAACATGCTGATATTCTTAAATATGCCAAAGCAAAAAGTTTAGAAGGTGTACTGTTTTCATTTGACTTCACTCTTCCTAACATCTCCTGTGGGTTCAAATATGAGGAGGGTCTGGCAGTGAAAAGAATCCAGAAAATGTTAATTTTCTTGATGCTGTCAAGGATAGAACGTTGGCTTGGTGCCATTGCTGCCTTGGGGTCATAGCCAACCTGGGAATGAACAGCTGTTGTTATTCAGAAAAATTCAGACAATATTTGGGAAGACATTATTCAGGAAAAAAAAAATTAAGAGCAAAAATGGAGAAAAAAGCAAACTAAATCAGAATAACATTTTTAGACTGTAAAAGTAAATGATCCCAGAAATGTTTAATATACCTTGCAATGTAGTCTAGAAGGAGAAGAGGTAGAAATAAACAGGATTTGTTATGTCTCTAGCCAGGCATTTGGGAGGCAACATGATGTAGTGAAAGAGTATAGGAGTATAGGGGTCATGAGAATTAGATTCTAGTTTTTGCTAAGACAATAATTTTCACATATTTTCATACATATAGAAATGAGTAACTTTCATCTCTGTTTATGAATCTATAACATAAACCATTTTAAAACATATTAATGATGTGTATATAATGCATTATGTCATAGGTTTATTATTGTCAATTTAAAATGAGTTAAATATTTATACTTGTTCTCAGTTTTATTTCTAATATTGTAAATATTAAGTATAGCCTACATACAAAAATTCTTTGACTTTTTTTTTTAGGAGATGGGGGCCTCACTCTGACGCTCAGGCTAGAGCACAGTGGTGTGATCATAGCTCACTACAGCCTCCAACTCCTAGGCTCAAGCTATCCTCCTGCCTCAGTTCCCAAGTAGCTGGGACTACAGGTACATGCCACCACACCTGGCTAATTTTAAAATTTTTTTTGTAGAGATGAGATCTTGCTATGTTGCCCAGGCTGGTCTTGAACTCCTGGCCTCAAGTGATCATCCCACCTCAGCCTCCCAAAGTGCTGAGATTACAGGTATGAGCCACTGCGTCTGGCCTCTTTAGCATTCTTAATAATTTTTAAGAACATAAATGGGAACTGAGACAAAAAACCATTAAGAACCACTGATGTAGAGAAAGTTGGGTCAGTTATTATTATATCCATTTGATAGATTGGTAACTAAGGTATTTAAAAATGAATTCACTTGATGAAGGTGACTTTTTAGAGGCTGATCTAGAATGAAGAACTTTCAACTCAAAGTTCCTTTTACATTTTAATTTTACCTTTCCCAGTGAGTTTTTTATATTAAAAATTTAATGTTCAAATTAAAATGCAATAAAAATAAAAGTACTCTGAACTTGAACACAATTACAGATTCATGTAACCATCAACACAATCAAAATACAAAACAGTCCTGTCATAGCAAAATATTCCCTCACATTGTCACTCTGTAGTCAAACCACTCCCAGCAGTATATTTTGATTTTTGAGAATGTCATATAAATGGAATTATACAATATGTAACATTTTGAGACTGGCTGCTTTTACTCAGCATACTGTCTTTGAAATACAGCTAGGTTGTCTGTGTAAAGAATCCATTCCTCTTTATTGGAAGCAATGTTCCATTGTATGAATGTTTCACTATTTGTATTTATAAAATTCACTCATTGAAGGACATTGCTGTTGTTTCCAGTTTGGGCCCATTATGAATAGAAGGGCTGTCAACATCTATATATTTACGGATTTTTATACAAACATAGGTTTTCAGTTCTCCAGGGTAAGTATCCAGGAGTGAGGTTGCTGGGTCATCTGGTAACCTTATAAGATACTACCAAACAGTTTTCCAGAGAGGCTGTAACATTTTGCATCCCTGCCAGCAATTTCTTTAAAGTTCCACATGTGCATCCCCACTAGCCTTTGCTATTATCAGTATTTTTTTTTATTTTAGCCATTGTAATAGTTGTGTAGTGATATCTCAACATAGCTTTAATTGAGGATGTCTTGGATGTTAGACATTTTAATATGTTTATATTCTATCTATATATTCTTTCTGGTGAACTGTTGCTTCAAGTCTTTTGCCCATTTTTAAATTGGGTTGTTTGGTTTTTATTGTTGAGCTCTCAGAGTTCTTTACATATTCTGAATGCAAACGATATCCCAGAGACATGATTTACAAACATTGTCTCAGTCTGTAGCTTATTTTTTCATCCTCTTAATCGTGTCTCTCACTTGCACAAAAGTTTTTAATTTTGATAAAGTTCTGTTTATCAGTTTTTTTCTTCAAAGGTTATGCTTTTGGTATCATGTCTAAGAACTCTGGGTTAACCCTAAGTCACATGATTTTCTTCTGTATTTTATTCTTAAAAAATTAGTTTTATGTCTGACACTTATATCGATGATCCATTGCATGTTAATTTTTGTATAAGGTATAAAGTTTAGGTGGGTTTTTTTTCTCAGTTGATATACAATTCTTCCAACATAATTTGTTGAAAAGACTTTTTTTTCCCCTCAGTGAATTGCCTTTGCAATTGATCATACTTGTGCAGGTCTATTTCTGTACTCTCTGTTCTGTCCAATTGACCTATAGCCCTATCCATTTGCTAATACTACATTGTCTTGATTACTGTGCCTTTACTGTAAATCTTAAAATTGGGGAGTGTGATTCCCCCAACTTCGTTTTCTACATATACATTCATACTGTCTGAGTATAGAGGCAGTTTTGCTTCTTCCTTTTTAATCTGTATGGCTTGTAAATGGTTTTCTTACCTTATTGCACTAACTGGGACTTCCGGTTTAATATTGAATAGGACTGGTGAGAGTAAAAATCTTTTTCTCATTCTCAGTCTTGAGTGGAAAAGCCTTCAATTTTTTACCATGAAGTAGGTTGTTAGCTGTGGGCTTTTTGTAGATGCTCTTTATCAATTTGTAAAAGTTCCTCTTTATTTCTAGTTGCTGAGAGTTTTTATCATAAGTGAATTTGGAATTTTGTCAGCTGCTTTTCTTCATCAATTAATGATCATGTTGTTTTTCTTCTTTAGACTGTAATATGGTGGATTATATCCATCACTTTTTGAATATTAAGATAGTCTTGCTCTCCTGGCATAAATTTTACTAGGTAATGATGTATTATCCTTTTTTTATGTTGCTGATTCTGCTTTGCTTATATTTTGTTCAGGATTTTTGTATTCATGTTAATGAGCGATATTGGTCTGTAATTTTCTTTTCTTGTATTGTCTTCATCTAATTTTATCAAGACACGCTGGCACCATAAATGAGTTGGGAAGTGATCTATCATCTTCTATGTTTTGTTAGACAGTGTGCAAAATTTGTTTTGCTTTTTCTTTAAGTGGTTAGTGGAATTCTAGGGAAACCATTAGGGCCTGGAGATTTCCTTTTTTGAAGATTTTAAAATATGAATTCAATTTTTAATAGCTGTAGAGCTATTCAGTTTATTTCTTTCCACTTGGGTTAAGTTTTGGGAGTTAGCAGTTTTCAAGGGATTATATCATTTTATCTAAGTTTTTGAATGTATGTACATAGACTTGTTTTGGTATTCCTTTACTATCCTCTTAATGTCTTCAATCTGTAGTGATATAACTTTTTTCATTCCTTTTTTTTTTTCTTTTAAGACAAGGTCTCTGTCACCTAGGCTGGAGTGCAGTGGTCAGATCATAGCTTACTTTAATTATTAACTCCTAGGCTCAGGTGATCCTCCCAAGTAACTGGGACTACAGTGCACATCACCACGCCTGGCTAATTTTTTATTTTTTGTAGAGACAGGGTCTCAGTATGTTGCTTAGGCTGGTCTCCAACTCCCAATCTCAAGCAATCCTTCTGCTTCAGCCTCCCAAAATGCTGAGATTGCAGGCATGAGCCACAGCCCCCAGGTCTCTTTCATGTCTTTCTTTTTTTTTTTTTTATTTCAGCTTATTATGGGGGTACAAAAGTTTAGGTTATGTATATTGCCCAATTTCTTATTTCATTTCTTTATTAGTAATTTGGGTCTTTGTTCTTTCTTTTGTCAGTTTTGCTAGAGGTGTATCAACTTTATTGAGTTTTTTCAAAGAAACTTATTTCATTTTTTCTGTATTGTTTTTCATTTTCAATTTCATTGATTTCTTCTCTTTTTTATTTCATTCTATCTGCTTCATGAATTTATTTTGCTCTTTTTCTTAAGGTAAATGTTTATTATTAATTTGAAGCCTTTTTTCTTTTTTCAAAGTAAGCACTGAATGCTATAAATATATAGCTAAGCATTGTTTTAACTGCTTCTCACAAATGTTGATACATTCAAAATACTTTCTAGTTTTTTCTTTGAGACTTCCTCTTTTATCCATGGTTTATTTAGAAGCATCTTATTTAATATCCAAGGTTTTTGAGATTTTTCTGTTAGCTTTCTGTTATCTATTTCTAATTTAATTCCGCTGTGATCTGAGAACATGCTCTATATTTACTAAGATTTGTTTTACACTCAGGATATGGTCTATCTTGCTCAATGTTCTATGTACACTTGAAAAAAATGTGTATTCTGCTATTGGCTCAGAGTTTTATAAATGTCAAATAGATCCAGTTGATGATATTTTTCAGTTTTTCTATATCCTTGCTGATTTTTTTATCTGTTGCTTCTATTGATTACTGAGACAAGAATGTTAAAATCTCCAACTACAATTGTGAATGTATCTAATTCTTCCTTCAGTTCTGTTATTTTGAAGCATGCATTTTGAAGCTCTGTTGTTTAGTGCATAAATATTTAGGATTGTATGTGTTCTTGGTAAATTTAACATTTTACCATTATTTAATGTTCCTTTTTGTTTCTGATAATTTTATTTGCTCTGAAGTCTATTTTGTTGTTATCAATATAGCAATTCTAACTTTATTTACATTGGTGTTTCTATGGTACAGCTTTTCTTATCCTTTCACTTTTAATCTACTTGTATAATCATATTTGAAATTAAGGTTTTGTAGTTGGCATAGAATTGGATCATGTTTTTCTTTTCTTTTTAAAAAATATATTCTGATAATCTCTGTCCTTGAATTAGCTTGTTTAGACTATTTTTGTTGAATGTAATTCTTGATATGTTTGGACTTGGTCCTACGACTTTGTTATTTGATTTGTATTTGTTCCTGTTTCTCCTTTCTTGCCTTCCTTTGAGTTGACCAATATTTTTTGCATTCTGTTTTACTTTATCTATTGTATTTTTTACTCTATTTTTTTATACAGAGTTTTAGTGGTTGCTCTAGAGATCATAGTATACATACTTAACTTTTCTCATTCAATTTGAAATCAATAGTTTATCAGCTGAAGTAGATGTAGAAAACTTAACCACCATTTAGGTCCCCTTACCCCACCACCCTTTATGATATACTGGTCTTATGCATTGCATGTACATACACTGAAAACCATGTCAGATAATGTTACAACGTTTGCTTTCTACTATCAAACACATTTAAAAGGACTCAAGAGAAGAATAGTCTACGTACCCAGTTATTTACCATTCTGTTGCTATTCTTTTATTCCTTACCGTCCAAGTTTCCCTCTTGTATTATTTCCCTCTCTCTGACACGTTTCCATTAGCAATTCCTTTGGTCCTGGTCTATTGACAATAAATTATGTTAGTTTTCCTTCATTTGTTAGTGTGCTTATTTCACTCTCATTTCTGGAGGATACTTTAACTTGATACAGAATTCTGGATGTTTTTTTCTTGTTTTGTTTTTCTCTCAACACTTTTAAAACATTGTTCTACTTCCTTCTGTTTGTTTCTTATGAGAAATATGGTCATTCAAATCATTGTTGCCCTAGAAGTAATGCAATATTTTTCTCTGGTTTCTTCCAAGGTTTTTTTCCTTTGCCTTTAGTTTTCAGGAGTTTGATTATATTATGTCTCTGTGTGAATTTCTTTGGGTTTGGGTTTGCTGTACTTCCTAAATCTGTATGTTTATATCTTTCTCCAAATTTGGGACATTTTTAGTGATTTCTTCTTCTTAAATACTTTTCCAGCACAATGCTTTTCCTTTTCTATTGTGTCACCAATGATACAAATTTTTAACTTTTTGGCATTGTATCATAAATCTTTAGGACTCTGGTGATCTTTTTTTTAAATCTTTTTCCTCCCTATAATTCAGATTGGATACTTTTTAAGATCTGTATTCAAGTTTACTAACTCATTGTTCTGTTATTTCCATTATTCAATTGAGCCCATCCAGTGAGTTTCAAAATCTGATTATATTTATATTTTGGTTCTAAAATTCTCTGGTTCTTTTTTATATCTTTGATTTCTTTGGTGAGATGTCTCTGTTTCCATTCATTTTAATAGTGTTTGGCGTTAGTTATTGGGGGATTTTTCTTTATCATAGTTGCTTTAAATGCTTTGTTAGATAATAACAACATATCTGTTCTCTCGGTGTTGGCATCTAGTTATTATCCTCTACACAAACTGACATTACCCCAGTTCTTCATGTGCCATGCAATTTTGCCTTGTATCCTGGAAATTTTGAATATTATGGTATGATTCTCTGGGTTTTGCTAGTCTTCTGGAGAATGTTGATGTTTTTGTTTTAGCAGGCGATTGACTTTGTTTGTTTCAGGTTGCAAGTTCTGGCGAGCCTTATGGGAAGCGTAGTCTCAATGTCACTTCTTTTGTTAGTGCCTTTGCAATATTATTTGGATCTGCCTGTGTGTGTGCCACCTGTAGCCATTCTGAGTTCTGGGTGGTGATCCGTCTTATAGCTCAGTTCTCAAAGTTGATGATATGCTATTATGTGTCAAAACCATACATGTGCATCACAGGGTATTTCTAGAAATTTATAACTACTTTTTCTGGTCACTCTGTGATCCTTCATCTCTGTGATTTCCCCAGAACTTTTTGTCTCCCAGAGCTCCTCTTTTCAGTTTAGACAGAAATATGGGACTTTATTTCCCCAGCTGTGTTATGCACTTCCTGCAACTGTGATCATTTCCTGAGCCTAACTGCATCAAGAAAAGAGAGAAAAAACAAGTGCTTACCCTACCTCTGGGGTCTAATATCCTCTGGTTTGAAAGGAATATTCACCTTCCTCACTCCATTAGGCTCCTTATGCCCCTTTGCCATAGTTGGTGCTGTTGCTGACACTGCCACGACCTAGAGAACTGGATTACTTGGCAGCATGGGTGGGTGGGTGGCAGGTAGGAGAGAAAGGAAAAAAATAAACAACAAAAACAAAAGGAAGGTTTTCCCATTCTCTGAGCATTAAAAGACTTCTTTCCCATCTTTCAAGCCAATATTTGAGGGCTTCTCCTGAAACTCTCTCTAACTGCAAGGATGCCTACTTGTAAATGTTGGGCTACATTGAGCGTGGGTCTTTTGATATCAGAATATATTGTAAGATCGCTGGTGATTTAGTGGCACTTAGGATTCTGGTCTTCTTCCCCAGTTTGCCTGCTAGTATTTACTTTCCAGAGTTCTCAAATACCTGTTCATGCATTCTGTTCATGTCTTATACCTGCATGGGACAGACAGGTATAATGTTCCTATTCCAACTTACCTGGAATCCGAATCCCAATGAACTTTTTGTTATCACATAAGACAAGTGGTAGAAATCTCCAAGAGGATCTTTAGAGTTGTTATTAGGGAAATGTGCTGGCTGAACTTTATGCCACAAGTTACTACTCTGACTTCTGTCTCCATTTGTGATCTTTTACTCTTTATCACTGTTCACTATACTAGCTTAGAGGGAGCTGCCCCATCCTTAACCAGCAGTCCATTCTTCCCTCAATTTCTCATATTATCCTTGGGATCTAATTGGAATGCTTAAATAAAATTGCATTAAAAATTCATGGCAAAAGAAAGAAGTTAGACAGAGTGTAATATGCAACGAGGTCATGGGTAGGCAAACCCAGGCCTGCTCATGAACCATATCCAGCCATACCAATCCATTTACGTATTGTCTATGGCTGCTTTTGTGTTATAAGAGCAGAGTTGAACAGATATGAGAGATACTGCCCAGCCTTCAATGCCTAAGATGTTTACTATCTGCCCTTTATACAAGTTTGATAACCGTTGAACTATATGATCTGAACAACAAGGTATAGATCATTATGGTCAGCTTGGGATTCCCTACAAGCCATTCTTGCTGCACTTCTTGCCTGCCCTCCTATCTGTGAATGGGAGCATATCCTCTGGAGAGCATGCCCTCTAGGGTATTGAGAATTCATTCCCTTTTCCTTATAAAACAATAATTCCATTCATTCAGGTAATACCAGTAGGATAACTATTATTTTTTCATACATTCTGCTAGATGCTTAGGATATGGTGTTAAAAAAGACAGAAGCCAGTCCCACCCTCATGAAGCTTAAAATATAAAGTAGTTTGTGTAGATAGTTGAAAGCAATCTCTTCCTAAGAACTCTTTATTGATTCTAAATCTATTCTCTTTGGAAACATAGATAAAATCTAGTATCTCTTTTACATGATAACATATTTAATCAGAAAATAGATGCTTTTTTATAATCTTCTCCTTCTCAAATACATATCCCCCCTTCATTTGTAATCCAGAAATGATGCTAAAAATGCAAGCCTAATCAGAGATATGCATGCTTGCTGTGTCATTTTTGAATCATCTGCAAATACTGTCTGGAAAGTACATCTAATTTGCCACCATGTTTTCTCAGAACATACGTAGGGCATTATCCCTGTTAATGAAGGAAAACTCCTTTAGTTTCAGAACTTGAGGGACATTTTCCACTACAAATGTTGCATTTGCATTTATTTATAGAGAAGAGAATAAATTTAATGACAGTTCTTTAAAAAAAGTGTGGACACAAAATAAAATTACACAAAAATTTAAAATATGTTTATTTCAAAATTAGGAGAAAGTTTACCAAAACTATTGAGCACTAAAATCATTGAGTTGAATTAATCGTGTCAATCTTGTGAATCCTAGTGAATATCTATGTTTTCTGGGTTTTTCATGGACTCTTCTTACCTGTCGATTTCTTCTCAACTATCGAATGATAGTATTTTGTCTGTAAAAAATATGTCCATAATGCAAATCAGGAAAAGTTAATACACATTCTAATTTGAGAAGCGTTATAAAGTGATGTAAATAGAAGATTGCTGGGGTTTTTGAAAGTGATGTAAATAGAAGATTTTGTGGGTTTTTGTTGTTAAATGTAAAAAATATATGTACTTACTTACTTTTTTTTTGTACTTTTGTGTACCAGGAAGTTCTAAAAACCATTTTATTGGAAGTGTTGGATTCTAGATTTAGTGAGACTATGAGTCATTTAGTGGTTCAAGGGTTACAAAAATGCCAACTAGAATCTGGATTGTGAAAAACTCAGTGTCAAGTAAAATTATGACTAAACAAAAGCTGTAGGAAACAGCTGAAAAGTGCTCTAAGTACATTTCATGTTATTTGTAGTGGCCAGCTAAGGTAGCTGGTTCTAGATGGAGACATTTTTCAGGACTATAAATAATTTTTTGAAACTGTGAAGTTTGATTTTGTGATCTGTCGCTCCAAGAAGAAATAAAAAATTGGTGATTAATTTAAAGAAAACAAAATGATTGGTTGAAGTTTCTTCAATATTTTCATCCTGTGACTTCCCCAAGAATTCTCAGCACCATTACCTGTTCTGTTTGAGCCCTATGTATTCAGAATAAGAGCTAAACATTGCCAGATTTGGAGACATGAAAATAATACAGATTGCTTCTATTTTTCAGGGTGTCAAATTTTACTCATCAGCTCATTTGTACTATCTTACAGATGACTACACTTCTTTTTTCATAATCTTCAACTATTGATTTAGTGGTTTTCACTCTTGATGATAGAAGAGAATAAATCTCTTCAGAATAAGTCTCTTCAGAAATATGTATCTTTATACTTTAAATTCACTTATTTATTTGTTTTCACAATGAGTATTCATTTTATGACAATCCTTCCATTAATGTAAATTTAGGGATACATGGGATTATAAAAGTAGGTGACACATACAATTTTCTTACCCCTCCAAAAATATTCATATAGGGGATTAGGCAGAATACAAATGTGAAAAATAAAGAAAGATTCATCATAGGGCTGATGACACACTCTGTTGTGTTATCTACAACACATTCTTTCCAAAGATGAAAACAATATAATTTATCATCATGTTTCCTTTTGGTTCTGGTGTTCAGGAAGCTCAGAGGCAAACTTAGAGTTCAATTGTACAATTGAGTTAATTCTGCTATTTAGCCTACCTGCATTCTTCCTCTCGCCTGCATCTTATTTGCTCATTCTGTTCCCCCCATATTATTATGCTTGTTGTTGGGTCTTTTCTACAAGTTACCTTCAGTCATTTTGTTAAGAGTAGGATTTAGACAAATTCAGTGTTGAAATGACAGGCAAAGCAGTCTCATCACAAGATTGGGGCTCGGAGGCTTCGAGCTCCACCATTGAGGTTATCACATTGTGAATATTCCTAGCTACTCTTAAGAGTTTTATCAAGACTGAAATTCTCTCTTCAGAGACAAAAGCAGGAACAGAGTAGTACAAAATATAGCTCTGAAGGATGATCTCAGAGCACTTCTAAAATTTTCTCTGGGAATAATGCAAATTCTAAAGCAAACAGAAAGTACCAAAGCAAAATCCTATGACCCTGCTGGTACCTTATCTGATTTGATTACCTGGGCAGGAATCTGTTCATCAACAGGTAACCATAAATGGGAAAATGGCATGTGAATAATAGTAAAAAAAAAAGTATAATTCATTTCATTCTAACATTTCTTATAATGCCTGCCTCTGCTGCCCAGTAGATATAGATAATTATACTGTAATAACATGAGAGCAATTAAAATAGCAGAGTATCCAGGCAGTTGTATGGGCTTTGAGGTGAAAATGATTAGGATTGAAATCTTGGTTCTGCCTCTTACCTGCTTATGACCTTGGGATTTTTTTCAACCCTTGAACTTCAATTTTCTCACTGTAAAATAGGGATATTACTTACCTTCATAAAATTGTTATGAGAATTAAATAAGGAGATATTATATATATGTATATCATTGTCACAATTGTAAGTAGTCAATAATATTAGCAGCAGTCATCTTCATTTGTAAATATCAAAAGGTATAACCCATTTTTTGTTTATTTTAATAGAATATGAAGATGTCATTTTTGGCTACAAAGTAGAAGGGAAAATCAGACAGTCCATTCCACATGATTAATGGCAGAGATGATTTCAGGTGAGTTCTCCAGAGTGAAGAAGGACTATGTAGATCACACATGACCAGTGTTCACATTGTACTCAGCTGGGACTGTCAGAGCAACTGAATAAAATACAGCTCCATAATTTAGTAGACAACAAGGGATGAGGAAGGGAGAGGTTTACCTCTCCCAAACTTAAATCGCTGAGAAAACTCTGATGCCTCTAAAATCAAACAGTGTTTGGCAGCAGTGTCTGCAAAAACTAATTCTAATTATTTCCAATGATTACTGATCCCAATTATATAAAAAGAGGATTATTTTTTATTGTGAAATGTCCAGAATTTTCCTGTAATGAGCAGGAAAGCCAGAGTCACATTTGTATTACAAAACGATGTGGTTCCCATGCTTGTCTCATTTCATTGTGGTTGTATATTCACCCCAAATTCTCTCCACACCAACATGACCATCCCTTCCTTTCTCTGCACCCTCCCACTCTGGCGTGCACCCTCTCAACCCCCACCTGATCAATGTCTCTGATCATGTGTTTGCCTGGTTAGCAGCTAGAGTTATCCTTCGATAGTTCTAAAAGCAAAACTAATAATCCTCCCTGTCAGAGATTCTTGGCCAATATCCTTTCTTTCAGAAAGAAATGTTCTAGTTTGAGCTCATAGGTGAGCCATTTCTGATCATCCACTAGTTGATGCATTTACCTTCACAGTAATTATGTTACCTTAGCATTCATCTTGCTAAAAACATCCGGGGAGAACTTGAGTGTGAAAGGTGCAATAGAAAACCCAATATTATTCTTTCTAGGAATATCACTGATTGCAATTTCACAGAAAAAGAATATCCAGGAACTGAAAGTGGAAAAAGAAAGGAAAGATTGGAAAGATTTATTGAGTAAAGAAAACCCTCAGAAACCTTCTTTAAAAAATAGAAAAAAAAAAAAAAAAGCTTTAAGTTCTTTGACACAATGCAATATGACAAACCAGGTCCTCCAATTAAGTAAAAATTTCCCACTAGGAAGTGACAGATTATTACTAAAGCTACAGAACAAGCTCAGCTATTTACAGGAAGCTACAACTCTGGTATATGTTTTCCCAATAGTAAAAAGGAGAGAAAAAAAAAATCTATTTTGGTACTATTAGTTAGCTTGCAGCTGGGTTTAATAAAGAAGGGTGTTTGGGATATTCGATGTGGTATGTAAGACAAGCCCAGGGAGGTTTATTTAGCTATAGTCCATGGCCAGAGACAACAAAGATAATGACCAGTGGGAAATATCTATTTCATTCAATTCCAGAGTCTAGGGAAGAGTTTATATTACGGAACCTACGTGTGATCTAAAAGAACCTTTTGGTGACAAATAACACTTTCTATTTCTTCCCCATGTTTTCTTATTAAAATAACTGGAACTTGCTAGAAAGGGACTAAGTATCCCAGGAAAGGAAGGAAGACAGAAAAATCCAAGGGAAGAAATGGGGCAGGAGAACAAAAAGATTAGAAAAGTGGAGAATGAATACATTGGTTTTCTTCTTTTAGGGACTTTGTTCATTTAGCCAACATGTAGGTGTCCCTTAAATATTAAGAGCAAACGCAGGTACACTCATCCTGGATTCTATGAGTTTGATTTGTAGAGTATTTAAAAATACAGTTTTACATCAAAGAACTTACTGTGACAAGTAATTTTATATTAGAGATCCTAGGTTGGCTTACTCTGTTGACAGATAAGAATAATTAACAGTCCAAGATCAAGATGCCAGTGGGGAAAAAAAAAGAAAAAAATTATGATAACAGTTCAAAATATTAGTCACTTTCACTAAAATGTTTACTCTTAATTTCTTGAAAAATCAATCTCATTATGATTAGAATACTCCCAACAATCCCAGCAATCTCTTTCACTCTTTTAAAAATCCATTGACTAGTTTAGCAAGGAAAAGTTCTGTTCTGGCCTTAGTGAATTATCAAGAACTGTCGTAATTCTTATCAGCTTATGCTTTGCTTTTCTGGTCCCCAATTTCCTTATCTAGTTGAAGAGCAAAATGTGGCATCTTTCTTTTTTAAATGGTCTTACATGTAGTTTTCCCCACTTTCTTGTCAAAAGGCTTGTGCTTCTACCCCTGCATCTGGTTCTGTGAGGATGCTCTGCCTTATACCTTTTTGGTATAAACAGCCATGAAATACCCCTTCCCCCTCGCAGCTCTAGGCAGACATAATCTAATCTGTGTCATACGACAAGACCAATTAGTCTCGCCCACTCTCCAGCCTTCTGTCCCTCCCCTCTCAGCTGCCACCCTCTTGGCACTCCACCTCTTTTAGGAAGTGGCGGTGGAAGCCAGATTTCCAAGCTGAATTCATGAGATGAATATGCAGGTCCAGATTGCATCGATGTGCTCACATCCTCAAGTGGAACTCAGACTCAAGACTTCTTCTGAATCTTTTCTCTCCTCACATTTTATGTTTGTCAGAAGATTTCCAGCTACAAAACCTCCTCACTGGCTAGAAAGAAAGAAAAGCTGCTTTGACGAGATAGGGGCAAATGGAAGGCCCAGAGCCGGACTAACTAAAATACATGCAGAGAATGTTATCTGTTTCTTGGATGTGCTGAGTGAGTTATTTTCTACAGCCTTTCACAAGTCGCATCCTGCCTACTTCTGACCGGTGTAGGTGGCCTGCAGAGTCCAGATGATGGATGGGCAAGGCGAACCATTCATAATTCATGCTCAGAGCACTTGCACTACAACCAACTGGGTCAACCAGACTCAGAATGGGACCCTAAGGACCAGACATGGAAACACAGTGCAGCTGGTGGTGCACGATTCTGATGAGTACTGTTATTGCATAGCCAGATTAGAGCCATCACAGCGGGGGACAGCAGGTTCCAAGAAAGCCTGACCCATCTAGATGTTGAGAGACCTAAGAGAGAAAGCACTTAAGATTGCTTCATTTTGTTTCTGTTATCAGAAATAGTTTTTTTGGACTTTTAAAATCTATTATCATTATTTTCAATATCATAACTGCTAAAGGAGGAATGAACATTCTACAATAAGCTATTTGATAGCTGGTAGTTTAAATTTCAAAACTGATAACTATAAATATAATCTCGTGTTATCTGACAGAAAGATCCTAAGTAAATATCTCTGGGTCAATCACTAAAATAGGCACTGGACATTTTAAAAAAATTCAGTGTCCACTAGTAAAACCTGAGTCTTATTGCAAATATGCCTACAAATATGTTTTCAATAGGGAGAAGACTGTTGACCTCCTGCTGTTTTAAAAGCACAGGTAGACTCCCTTAGATAAAGTGAACATTCCCTTATAATACATAAATATGACACTGAGACAGAAAGAGGTAGAGGAAGGAATAAAGAGAGAAAACAAATGTCAAAACCTAAGCAATAAATTTGCAAATCTAGGATTTGAGATGACAGACAAGACAACGATATTTCTTTTCTGTGTCCACTTGCCCCTCACAATGCAGATCCGAGCTGATAAGTTTAGTGCCGTCTGATCCCAAATCACCACCCACAAGATGCCCAGAGGTATTTAATGTGGCTTCTCAGCCTATGTCCTCATGACTGCAAATACCTTGGCTGTGACACTATTGATTGTGTGTTCTCACTTGTCCCAAATAGCAGAGTCGGCTACCTGACCTGATCAATTAGATGGAAATTCCCGCTAATATTGGCAGGAGAACAAAAAATTAGTAGAATATCCTGGGGTCAATTTAGGTGTGGCCTGAGTGTACAAACGTGGCTACTTGTACATGGAGGCCATTCTCATGAAAGCACTTCAGAGAGCTGCCTCTTTGCTAATGTACCTTGACAATGGAAATAACAGTCAGAAGTATTTTCTATTATTTTTTGAGTGGTCTTTAATCTCCTGTTGCTCAAAGTTTAATTTAGTAAACTTAGTAAATTCTGACTATGACCTGTGCAGTAGAGTTTATATGTAATCCCAGCATAGTGGCAATGACAGAGAACAGTCTGCAGAGCAAGAAGTTCTCCCCTTTTCTACATTAATTCACCATTTCTTAGCATCCTCCACACTGTGACTTATACAGCATTATGGGAGCTGCTGAAGCCAGCTGGATCCTTTGTCTTCCCTTGACTTGACGTCTGGCCCAGGCTCCATTCATGTTGCTGCACTAGAAGATAAAAAAAAAAAAAAAAAAGAAGAAGAAAAACACTGCTAGGTTTAAAAAGTCTATAAAACTGTGTTAGAAAATTATAATTGAGGTATTATTTATCAACTAGTGCCTAGTAAGTAAGCTTCACCACATGGTCTAAATATGCAAAGCACAAAAGGGAAAACAAAAGTATATACAGCTAAGTTCTTTCCTCCATGGAAGATTCAATAGAATCAATGAGTTCAGGAAATAACCCAAATTTATCATGCATCTGAGTTTCCATAGAAGAGGTGACACATGATCTGAGGCCTGACAGATTGAATTTGCCCACTTGAGGGTGTAAAAATGGATAGTCTTTCTGGAAAGCAATCATCAACGTTTATCAAGAGTCTGAAAAATGTTCATACACTGACCAATAATCCCAATTCTAAGAAACAAACAAAAATAAATTATCTACAATATGCAGAAAGAATTTCAGGCAAAGAGGGTCATCCTAACACTATTCAAAATAGCAAGAAATTAGATGTCAAATAATGAATAGGAGAAGAGTTAGATTGTGATAAACAATACACTATTTCTGTATATATGCGTAGCCTGGACTTTTACATTAGAAATATATAAAAACATGAGCTTAAATCATTAGATAATATTTTATAATGTAGTTTCAAGTGACCCCATATTTAGGATCTGGACTAGGGTGAGGCAGAAGTGTCTTCTCAGTAAAATTGAAGGAGCTCACTCTTGCTGTATTGGCACTTGGACAATGAGAATGAGTGAGTTCTTATATTCTGTGTCCTGAACAACTCTCTTGACCCTTCTTGGTCCGAATGCTCTTGCTTGTTCTTGTCATTAAACAAGGGCAATTTTGTGAGAGTTTTGAAGGGTAATCATTAGGCATCCACCTTACAGTACTGGTTTGGCTCCTTCTGACTTCTTTTTGTTTCTTAATCTTAAAAAATCTTTAAAGGGCACCCATTTTTCTTCAGTTAACAGTGTAAAATCGACTGTATTGACATGGTTAAATTCCTAGGACCTTAGGCTCTGTGGGGATGGACTAAATGGCTGGTATCACTGCTTATAAAATGTCTTGAATTTGATGGAGCTTATGTTGAGAATTAAAGTTTACATTTTTTATTTTTGTCTTTTAATTCCATTTCCATGATCTTTTTGAAGTTCTCTCATATACCTCCTCTAATTTCTAATTTTCTGTGTTATTTTATTGTTCATCCAGGTCGTCCAGCTGGTGTTTCACTTTTTTACTTCAAAAAATTCAAATAATTAACCCTTGGACTTATATATCACTAGATGAAGTTGCTTGAAGAATCATAAACTGTTCTTGAATAAATCCTGGCTTCTATTTACCCTGGCTACACAGAGTCGTACAGGTAAGACACAGCAATTATAAACCACTCTCTGCAATTTAGAGCATCTGTCCATGTTCAGAGACAGTTATGGGTCTTTCTCATTTCTGCACATATTGTGAACAGAGGTACTGACAGCTTTCATCCTGGACTATCTTTCAAGAGTGTTTGTACAGCAAACAGCCTTGGAAGATAGAGCTAGTGTCTCTCCCACAAGCAGAGGGCAGATTTGTTTACTGTCTAGCATAATAAAGGCAATATCTTCCTTTGGAACAAAAGTCAGGCAGATTTCATGCAGCCCATTGTAAAAGATTTGGGCTCTGGCTCAGGGTTCTGCTGTGAAGTAAATCCACAGCATCCGTCAGGCCCACTCCGCATCACCCCCATAGGACTCGGGTGCAAAGGGAACTGATGCAAACAGGAAACCCATAAAATTCTTTGGATTTTGTGGCTTCTGAAGCGAGTGCCTAAGAAACTGTGGTAGGCAGGCTAACTTGTAAGCTTGAGGGCAGGATAAAACCTCAGACCCCTCATGGTTCTTGATGCTGTCCTTATGATTTTTTGTTTTATACTTACACTCAAATGCCTATTTCTTTCTCTATTATATCTTAACACACGTGGCATATCTCTCCTATCGTGTAGTCTGTGCATCACTCATTATGCCGCAGCTCCAGTTGCTTTGTACAACTTTGAACTTCTCTTTCTTGTAGTTATCTTCATGGGCTCCCAAAGTGAAGTTCGTGTATCCTTCATAGCCTTTATTTGACAGCAGACCATCTCAGTTGTCGTCAAGATTAGGCAAAAACTCATCCTCAGCTTTAATTATTTTGTAATAGGAAAACCTATTTCTTTGAGTTGCCTCACAAAACCTCTAAAATTAATGTCTGGGCATCCACAATCTAATATTTTAAATCAGACAGTCTCAAACATAATTCCATATTTTATTAACATTTATAGAAATGGTTTTGAATGATATAATAGAATTTCTGTTATTTATAGATTTCTACCATTTTTTGCCTATACTTACTCACTTCTATATATATCTGGATTAACTCCTATTTCTCCTTTACTTTGAATTATCTTGTTAATTTATTTGTTGCATATCTTTACTTTCAATTATCTTGTTAATTTATTTGTTGCATATCTTTATTTCTTCTTATTTTAATTATCGTATTTCATGGTGTAAATTTGCTTTTAATTTCAGTTTTGGCCAGGTTCCATAAGTTTTTAATATGCGGTATTGTCATTATCATTCCCTATATATTTGATAAATTCAGTTTTGATGTATTTAGTAACCCACAGTTTATATAGAAGAATAATTTTCAAGTGCTTCCTCAATACCAAGAACAAAATGGTATTCACTGGCTCCTTGTGATGCGAGGGGAAAACATCACCGTAATTTACCTTCTCACCCAAATCCTGGTTTTATTTTCATGTAATCTAATGTTATTTGATAGTTCCAGTTCTCAAAAATTCTCACAATATCACATATTTTACTTTTCAAAAATTAATATTGCCATTTTTGCAACCATATGTATAACAATTATTCAACTCTTTAAAACATGGATGCAATGCACACCTTCAGTGAATTATATTATGACTTTCCTATACTTTAAATCTATTATTTTAGCATTTTGGGGCCAAACAGAGCTGAGTTAAAATCTCGGCTCAGTGGCCTTTGACCTTTCCTTGTATAAATGAGAGGCAATCTCCAAAAGAGGAACCAGTCTGAGCACTGCCTTTTCCTAGTACTTAATGGCACCACCGTGGCCTGAGAGAGGAGTCTCCTTGCTCACTCACTGCCTTTTCAACAACAGACCCGCTGCTTGGAGGAAGAGCCCCCGGTAGCTTTCTGCGGAGTGTAAACACCCAGGAGCCTGGGTGTCCCTGGATGTCTTCAATCCACAACTGCCAAAGGAAACCCCCTCTGCCTTTGCACCTTCACTTCCAATCTTCTGCTCTCCAAATTAGATGGTGTTTATGGTGTCTTGAACTGTTTTACTTGGATTCCATGAGGCCACCCTTATCTCTTAGGGAAATGAATTGCAAAATGCTTGAATGTCTCTTCTCAATATGGTTTCACTGCCATTATTTCTATCAGGACATGCTTGAAAATTCCACCATGAAGATGGCATGTTTCCTAGAACTTTTTCTGCCTCAGGTTCCTCACACTCCCCCTCTTTACATATACTCTTGGTCATTTCCATCATTATTGGAAGTGCAGTCATATGTTTGTACATACAAGGCATTCTACCCTGAAATCTATCCTACTTTATTTTTCCTTGCCTTGTACCCTGCTATTAATATAATTAAGAGTCAACTTCTTATAATGAAAAAAGGACAATATGCACATTTTCTAGCTGATAATAGCAGTCACTATTAGGAACTGAGCACAGTGCTAAGTGCTTTGTGTGCATAATTTGAGGGCATCCAAAACCACTGGTGGGCACATACATTTGTTATTCGTATTTAACAGATAGGGCAATTGGGGACTTGAGAGATTATGTCATTTTCCCAGAGCCACACACATACTAACTGGCAAATAATGTTGCCATATAATTGTGAGGCAATAAATGGCAAGAAACAAATAACTAGAAGATAACTATAGTTAGCACCATTCAAGATTTAGAAAGGACAGAGGCCACTGTACAGTAGAGTGAACAAGGCAAGGAAGTGAACCTAAAATTGCACCAATAAGGGTTATGTTTGGAATTAAAAATGAGAAATGTTTATACCTACTGTTTAGACAGAAGGGACAGGAAGCCAGCTACTAGCTAATTTTTCAATAAAGAACAAATCAAAGACAAATGCAACCCTTGCTAAGGAGGGACTGGGCTAAGAGTAGATGAACTGTATTCTCTGAACATTGGGCATCTTCAAATGATGCTGAAGCTGGAGGGGGCGCAACTTAAGTCATGATTTGAGGAGACTAAATGTACAGGTCGAATTAGCCTTTAAAGACAAAGGTTGGGAAAACATTCAGGAAGGCTTCGTATTAAAAGGGTCTGAACCAAGACGAGGGCCAGAAAAGAGGGGGAGACATTATGAAGGAAAAATCAGAGTCCTTGTGGCAGGATTGATAATGGGCACCTGGGGGAAAGGAAGCCCCAAAGATGGACTCCATAAAACACAAGGGCTGATGGAGCAATGGCATAACGCAGGCCAAGGTGCTCAGTGGACAACAGAAGAAGCTGCAGCGGAGAGGGGCAGTGCTCACGGGTGTCCCAGCCCGTTGGCAGGAAGGCCCCCTCCCCGCCAGAGCAGTACTGCCTGTGTTCTACATTCATGGACGTCCCTCTAAGACCCTGGATGTGGTGAAATGAAGAGTACAAAATGGAAATAATTCTTCATTTGCCACATCTTTCACTGGCAACTTCAGTCTTCCACAGCGTCCCTCACTCTGAGTCCCTACTGCAGTTCTTACCATCATGCCTCAAATTTTCCACTTATGTAAGTATTAGACCATGTATAGTTTAGTTTTTCTTGTTGACTATTGCCAGAGTGATTCTTTTCAAATTATATAGGAATGTTTCTGGGAAAAAATAATTGTATCGAAAGTACATTTAGTGAGATACAAGATTAAGAAGATGACAGTAGGAAAATTTTGAGCCACCTGACTGAATGGTCATGGTAGGCAGGTTGTCCTCTTAGGTGCTTTTTGTGTTTATGAACAGGAGTTAAATGGTGAATAGCTGTATTACACAGTATTATTTCTGAGGTACAAAAGAATAGAGCTGCAATCTCCCATAACCCAGCCATGGAGAAGGAGGTCAGATGAAATGGTGTGATACTTGTTGCCTTAGAGTTTTTTAGGCACCAGTAGTAGGATGTTCAAGATTCTCTGTACCCACTCCATACACATACTCAATAAAAACGAGGATTCTTTATGGAATGCCTGGGACCTGCAAAGCAGTCAGTGAAGTGTTGTGGGGAATTCTAAGATAGATAAGGCAGAGCGTTTGTCCTAAAGGAATTTGGGACCTACTTCTATCCATTCACTGGAAAGGCCATGCAGAAGAGAAATTGCTTTCAGAACCTGAAATAAGTAATGGGCAAAGAATAAAGCAAGAAATAAAAGATAGTGTATCTTTATGTGACTAGGTAACTTTGAAATTTCTGCTTTTACTTAAAAAGCCATTCTCATAAGACCCTTGAAAAGTGAATAAGAAAAAAAAATTTTATAGTCAGATGCCTAATGTCTTCCCAGTGTTAAAATGAAACTATTTCTATGATATTTCATTAGCCTACTTCATAAGAATGAAAGATTAGGGAGACTTCACTGTTTTATTAAGTAAGACTCTAGAATAGCTAAGGCAGTCATGAGCAATAGTGAAATCTGGCAGAGATGCATATAAACTAGGCAATCATATTAACAGATGTTTTTAAAATTGGATTTCTCTTCTCTATTATATTTTACTTAATTTTCATGATTAATTCTCTCTGTGTGTCTCTCTTTCTCTCTCTGATACGCACACATGCACACACAGGGTTTGTGTTCTGTAGCTTAGTCATGTGTTAAGAAAAATGGGAATGGGTGGTCTTGTTGGGAAAGGAAGGTGCTGACATCTTCAAATACAAAGAAGCAAAATATGGAAGTAGTAAAAACATAGTGGGCAGGGTGCAAAGATTCTTGGAACTTTTCCGCAAGGCTTCAGGAAGCTATATCTATATTCACAATGATGTTTCTGTCTTGTCAGCATTTTTCCTTTATTTGTGTTGGACTTTATGACATATCTAAGAATAATAAATAATTTATAAGATACAATAATGGCCTAGTACATTTCTGGCAGATTCAAAAAAAATTCTTTTCCAATAACTCATTTGATAAACTCTTGAGTTCTTTTCTCTAGAACATTTCACACAACAATGCTTTGTTTTAAGGGTTGTCTATCAATGAGTGGCAAAGCATTCATTATGCATTCAAGCCTGCGTTTTTGTCAATCCCTTTCTTGCCTCCTTTTATTTTTCCCCGTTTAAGTGGTATTTTTCTGGGAGTAATCTGATTCTTTAGGATGTAAAATAAAATCATGCTAGAAAAAATTAACTCTTAAGACTCACGAGAAAAATGACAGTCTTTCATAGCAATAATCAAACTTCAAAATACAATTTGATTTAATACATATTTTATCATTTGCCTACTCATCCCTACCCAGATGCATGTGCAACGCACACGTAGCAGTTAGACTGCTGTGCTATGAAAAATAGAAAATAAACAACAGCATTTTCCATATATATTACCAAGAAATAATAATGTCTTTTTGTCTTATCAGAGACTTCCTGAATATATATACTTAAGGAGCTGTCTGGCCATTTTCCAAAATTAATGCAGTGTGTGATTTCTCTCCTCTGTTCACTTTTATACTTTTTATGGATAATCTTAAAGTAGGTGGCAGGGAATCAGAGATGGTTCTCTATTCTTGATTATTTCCTGCCCTGCAATGTGAGTAGCTTAGTCTGCTGCTGCCCTTTGTAATTAAGGTCACGCTCATATCGTGCTGTCAGCACATCTGGTGGCGGAGAATGTTTCTAGAAGTAGAATTCTAGGTGCACTAAGCAATGCAGGTTTTTTTGTTCTTTCCTGGACCTCTTTGTAGCCAAGGATTTCATTTGCAAACTGGCCAGCTGATATTTGGCCATGGACCCAAGATTTTTACATATCCAAAGTAATTAGTCTTTATCATGAATGAGAAGGTTCAGGCAAAACATGAGTAAAAACAGAAGGGAATGGCAACTACATTTAAAGATGACCATGAATTGCAGTGATAATAGGGCCATGGCAGTTTAGCAGATTCACATTTAAGAACAAGGAATGCAGGAAAAACAGTGAGCTGGTGGCTAGCTCCTTTTAAAACAATTCTCTAGAGTTCTTCAGAAGCCAACATACATTCTAGTCATAGCTAAGACCTACTAGTTTCATTCCAGGAAAAAGATTGCACCTCTCTGGGAAGGTGGAACATTCTCCTAATTTTAAACCACACCCTCTTTCTAGCAGACACATATCCAATCCTTAGGTTAGAAGTTTGGGCCCATATTCTAGTTCCTCAAATCAAAGATGCCATTTATTCTAAGATGTGCCATTGAGTGATAACTGCTTTTTATACATGCACATAAAATCAACACTAACAATATTAAATGTAGCTTCAAATGTAAGAAGTGCTCTGATTCCAGAAACATAATTAAAAGACATTCTTCTTTAGATCAAGGTCAGTTATTAGTCTCCAGACACAGAAATTTTAACTTGAATGCCTTATAAATGATATAGGCCCTTATTCATTCACGTATGAATGCATGCATACATGAATTCCCTTCTGATGGTAAGCCTTGCTCTAAGTGTTGGGAGTGTGTAAAAAATAAACTTGCCGGGCGTGGTGGCTCACGCCTATAATCCTAGCACTCTGGGAGGCCAAGGTGGGCGGATCGTTTGAGCTCAGGAATTCGAGACCAGCCTGAGCAAGAGTGAGACCCCATCTCTACTAAAAATAGAAAGAAATTATACGGACAGCTAAAAATATATATAGAAAAAATTAGCCGGGCATGGTGGTGCATGCCTATAGTCCCAACTACTCTGGAGGCTGAGACAGGAGGATCCCTTGAGCTCAGGAGTTTGAGGTTGCTGTGAGCTAGGCTGACGCCACGGCACTTACTCTAGCCTGGGCAACAAAGTGAAATAAATAAATTAATTAATTAATTAATTAAACTTGACCCCTTCCCTCAAATATCTTATGACTTAGAATAGGACAAATCACATTATGTTCAGTTAAGTACGTTTTAAAGTGAAGATGGTAAGTACCCTATTCATGGCTGAGAAAAGACAAATGCTATGTTTTGGTTATTTATCTTAGAAGGCCATTGATTCTAGTTCATCTGGGGAGGGGAAGGGAGTGGATAAGGGAAATCTTCATAGCGAAAGTGGTACTTTTTTTCCTACACCTTGAGGAGTTTCTATACAACTTTTTCACTGTAATGATTTAGTTACCTTTACAAGTAAATTTCATCAAATCATTGTGTGTTATATGTTTTCAGCCTCAACTTTAAAACAGTTTATCAAGATACTGTGTATGGTTTATATTTGTGTTCTCTCAGGCACTGGGCTTCATTTTTATGATGCTATTGTATCGTTAGACTATCATTTAACCAGCATTCTTTATATACAGATTTACTGAGCACCCAAGTTTGCTGAGGCAGTGCTCTAAGTAACTGCCATGTAACGAAACCTAAGATATGACTTTTTTCCTTGAACAAATTCAACTTTGCTTAGGGATTTTGGGTGTGAATTAAAAAGATAAGTAATGACTCAAAAAAAAAGCATGTAGTAGTAAGAGCTAGCTAGCAAACTTGGGGGAAATAGTAAATGTGCAGGAAGAAGAAAGTTCATTTTTTTCTGGGAAACAATGTTTCGTAGACTGTATCTAACAAGAAAGGAAAGATTTAGAAAGTAAAGAAGGGTCAGAGCCTCCTGGAAGAAGAGATAGTGTGAGGCAAGGCACAGAGGTGGGAATTACCGGTGTGTGAGTATCAGGAAGTTGATCAGCTGGGATGGAGATATGTTTATGTTGAGGCATAGAGAATTAAATAAAGGTCAACCATTTTGTATTGAGCACTTGCCATTGGTCAGGACTTTTCCTAGGCCCTAGAGATATAAAATTTACTAAGACGTTGTAATTTAAGGTGTAAGGAACTTCCAATCTATTGGGAATGCCTGCCAAATCAGTAGATAATATCAATATCTTAAGTAGTTGGAACAGTAAGAAGGGTTGCCCCACTGACAAAGAGGGTCTTTTGAGGGTCTTGGATCAGAGGGAGATGTTTGCAAAACAGTATTATTGGGAGCAGAGAGGCAAATGGCAGATAGAAGGAAGAGCTAGGAAACTAATACAAAATCTGCTTGTAATGTTTCTTTCTTTTTCTATTAGATGCAAACATTAATATATGAATAAAGACATCCTGTACATATAGTTCTAACTAAATGGTACCTTTAAACTAGCAGCAAGCTTAATAGTCTATTTTCAGCAGAAAACTATTATATATAAACCAACCTGAGTGAAGCTTACTCTTGGAGGATACATTTTCCGCATTTTTGGCTGACATTTCTAGGTCCCCGTGCAGATCTTATTAGCTTGGTGATTTTAATCTCTGCCTTTAAAAAATGAAGGTCTTTGGCTCAGAATTCCTTTGGTTGATTTATACCTTCCTTATCCTTTTCATCATGCTGCTGCCTCCCCAGTAATATTAAAGAGTGATTATTGGGCTTGATCAACACCACAGGCTTCCTTTTGATTTAACTGTCAAATATACATAGGATTTTATGATCAGTTTAAAATCCCTTGTAACCTGTATTTATGTGCTGAGCTCTTGAAACAGAATAAGCAACTTCTTAACCTTGAAAGGAGATTGATGTCACTGTATTTTCTGTCACTTTAGACAATATTACTTTTAGTGTTTATCAGCTGTGGCTCTTACCCAACTACAGTTCATTTAGGTTTGAAAGGAGGCTCTGGAAATGGCAGTATCAGTTCTTTTATGTGTTACATATTCCTAGTTTACAAATAGACTGACATTTATATTAATCAGCTCTCTAGAACAAACATAGCTGAAGAAGGGCTAATACATCATCCCCAAGTTGCTACCTAAGTTCTATTCCAAAATCTTTATTGCTGCTGATGATAAATGGAGTAAAGAAAAAAGAAAATTCAGGGTTTTCTGTGATTTGGTAACTGTAGGGAAGAAATTGTTCTGCATTTTGAGATAAATTTTGAAATACATATTTTTAAGTGGTTTTGATGAACCAATAAAGATTAAACATTATAAAATGCATATTTACTATGTTTCTCCAAAAGATCATTTTAAATGAATACAGTGTTAATAAACCCCATTTTGTGTCCTGGAAGGGTTTCAGTACTCAATGCCCAAGTCTAAGAATGTAAGCAGCTGTGTAGCCATGACCAAAATACTTACCAACAACATCAGGATGATAGCCATTGGTTTAAGTAGGCTTTTTAAAAATAGGCTTTAAATTTCAATAACTTCATACAAGGTGAAATATCACAGCCATAAGATAAAAAACCTCTGACAGAGCCTGAGAAATGTAGGCTTGGACCTATAGATCATAATGAAGGTAAAGACATGTGGTAGACTGGTCTTCAATCTTTTAGAGCACTGGAATTTGGGACTAATGATAGTAGAGCAGGATGCTTAACGCTGTCTATCAGCCTCTGAAACATCACCACAATTAAGTTTCAAGGCTGTACTCCATAGATCACTGGAACAGATATTAGAGTTGAAAAGGTCTCATTGATATGAATGGCATAAGTCATCTAGATGCCCAAGCAGAGATGCCACCTTAAATATCATCCTTTGATTAACTCTGAATGAACATCTACTGGGAGGGAGGGAGAGGCCTCTTGAAGGAGGTGGTGCTTCTGATGAAAAGCAGGTTATAAAGAATAAATTTGTCCGGGTGTGGTGGCTCATGCCTATAATCCTAGCACTCTGGAAGGCCAAGGCGGGCGGATTGTTTGAGCTCAGGAGTTTGAGACCAGCCTGAGCAAGAGCGAGACCCCATCTCTACCAAAAATAGAAAGAAATTATATGGACAGCTAAAAATAATATATATAGAAAAATTAGCCAGGCATGGTGGCGCATGCCTGTAGTCCCAGCTACTCGGGAGGCTGAGACAGGAGGATCACCTGAGCCCAGGAGTCTGAGGTTGCTGTGAGCTAGGCTGATGCCACGGCACTCTAGCCTGGGCAACAGAGTGAGACTCTGTCTCAAAAAATAAATAAATAAATAAATAAATAAATTCCAAGACGGGGGAGTAGAGTAAAACACAAAGACAAAGAGATGGTATGTTGCATGTACGCAAATACAAGGTCTGAGGAGAAAACAAACACTCAAAAAAGTCATTTACCAAACTTTAGGAATGTACAAGTGTTTTCACCAAAAGGTCTGCTGAGTCTTCTTTCAGACTCTACCCAGGAAGCTTGGGACGACTACTTTACTGAAAAGCCATCTCATTCAAAGGACTATTTCCAGCTGGAGCTAAGGCCCCAATCTAGCTCCCACTGAAACAGCTTCATCCTATTCTAGGCAGAGGGAAATAGGATCATTGTGAAGAAAACACATGGATTGGAAACAGAAAGTGTCTTTATTTGTGCTTCCGTAGCACCTTTATTTTTAGGTTTGTGGAACTTGATCTGTTTTTTTAACCTACCTGAGCCTCAGTTTCTGTTTTTGAGAAAAGAATAATATTCATGCTCATCTTGTTCACTAAGGGATATGAATAGGACTTTGAAAACAATTGAAAATTGTTACCATGAAGAATCAATTTGTTCCTAAAGCAGGCTGTTTTTATTGGGAATGTATTATATATATTAGGAAAACCAATGAGAATAATCAACAAATAACCTGATCTTTGGCTTTAACAGATGTCTTTAAAGACAGCCACTGTATTTATTTATTTTGCATTGGGTTGACACTTCTGGGTATATGGCCTTAAGAGTCACTCTAGAACCCAGGGACCCTGTATCTGAAATTTTTTGCATTTGCCACCAGATGGCACTGTGTAGCAAGTAAACACCAAGTAGGGCCTCCCTCAGGGACTCTCACCTGTGTTCCTTCAGAACAGGGAAAACTAATTGATGGAAAAATACTCATGATGGTTATTTGCATACTGTGAACACTATTTTTAAAAAGAATAAAGGTAGACTCCTACTGAAACTAATATGCAAACAACCAATATCTAATGCCATATTTAAGTGTTTTCTGTGTCTTACCCATTTTTCTGTTAAAGTAAGTGGATGTTTCCGTGGTTAGCTCAGTTGCCCAGCTTCTCAGGCATCTCTGCCTTGTTTACGAGAGTTATCTACCTTCAAGGTAGTCTTGAGTGATCATAAATAGATTTGTACCGTGCAGAATTCATTGAGTTTTGCTGTTGTTTTAATATTAGAGGTGCAAATATTTCTCCATGTGCTTTGCTTAAATAAATCTAAGCCTTAAGGCCTTGTTGTCTACATTATACAGCATTAAAAAGAAACCCAGGTGTTACTCCACAACCCTTCCATAATATTATAAATCTGTTCTGAATACTCTTGAAGTGGCAGTAAATGTGGGACCAGTATGGGGTAGGGAACACTTTTATAAACAACAGCCTCCCCAAACTCTTTCCTGTTTCTCTCAAAACTTTGACCCTCTAACTTCTACTTTTATATTCCAGATCTATTTTTTTCTTTCCTCAAATAGTGCCTCGCTTTCTTAGGTAAACCATAGTTTTTTCCTAGTCCTTTCCTAGGTAAGTTCCATCAGCACTACTATAAAACCTAACAGGTGAGTGGTGCAACATAGAATTCTTCTAGGAATGACTTATTTTTCCTCAATATGGCAATCTAAGTGGCTGCAGGTAACAAGTAACTGCAACAATTCAAATGGTTGTATGGACAAGGAAGGTCAATTAAGTCTTAAAGTCATCTGGGAGTCCATTTATTCCACATTGCCAAATTCATCAATCCTTATGATTAGGAACCAGCTCCTGTGGTCCATCTGAGCAGCAGAGGTTTCCCTTCTTCTGGATTCTATCTCAGTGCCCTGTGATATGTTGCCATATAAGGCTTAATGTCCTTTAATATGTGCATATATCTTATGGCCTGGTATCATTTAAGAACGTGTTTGTTGCAAGTAACAGAAAAGCTAGCTTAACTTACCAAGGCTTAAAATATGGAGTTTATAGAGTTTATATTTCTTATATAATAAGGAGTCTGAGACATCATGGGCCATGGCACTGTAATTCATTTGGAAAATTCCCTCATGACGACTAGATGGCTACACCAGCTCTAAGCACAAGCCAAGTCCTTGCATTTGTCAGGAATGTTTATTTTCCCCAGAAGCTCTGAGCAGTTTCTCTCCAAGTTTTATTGGCTGAAGCTGAACCATGTGGCCACCCTGAGCAGCAAAGGCAACTAGGATAGTGAAATGAGCTTTTAGAGCCTTTTTTACAAAGTGGATAGGAACCAAATGGCTAGGAAAGGGCCAGTTTAGCTGGCTAATGGTCTCTGCTAGATTCTCTGTACTAGAGACTGCCAGTTGACCTCCAAGATTTTATAAAAACTTTGAATTTTAGCTGAGCACATGAATTCCCAGAATAAGAACATTTTCCAACTTCTCTTATAGCTCAGTGTAGCTATTTGACTATTCTTACATAGAGATATAACTGTATGTTTACAACTTCAGAAAAAGCTGCACAATTTTTTGGCTTAAATTTTGGTTCTTATCTTTCTTCTCCTCTTTTTCTCCTTCTACTTGCTCAAAACCAGATTGAATGGCTAGAGAAACCATCTTGGATTATATGGTGATCATCAGAAAGAAAATTGGCTTTTAGTAGGAGAACGAGCTGGTTTGCTAACACAGTGTGGAAAATTGTTAGCAGCATTTGACTGTTTGCCTAGATTTTGTAAGAGAGAAATAAACTTCTACTTTGTCGTAGTGCATTGAACTGTGGCCCCCTCAAAACAAATGTCCATATTCTATCCCTGGAACCTGGGAATATAACCTTATTTGGAAAGAGTCTTTGTAAATATAATTAAGTTAAGGATCTCAAGGTGAGATCATCCAGGTGAACCCTAAATGCAATGTTTTTATAGGAAACACACAAGGAGAGACACAGACAAAAGGCGAGAGGGCTCAGACACACCGAGAAGGGAAGGTGAAGAGGGAGGCAGAGCTTAGAGTGATGCAGCTACAAGGAATGCGGGAAGCTGCCAGAATTTGCAACAGGTAAGAAAAAAAATCTCCTCTAGAGGGAGCGTGGCCCTGGCAACACCTTGATTTTGGACTTCTAGCCTCCATAACTGTAAGGAAATTAATTTCTGTTATTTAAAGTAACCAAGATAATTTCATACAGCAGCACTAGGAAACAAGTACACTTGTTTAAGCCACTATTTTTTTTTTAGTTTTTCTGTTGCTCATAAAGTAACCTAATGGTAAGTAACATTTTCGCACACTCTATTGTAAACATCTTGAAATCAAAGATTGCATCTTATAATTAGTTATATCCCCCACGTGGACTAAAAGAGAGACTGTGTGTGTGTATTATTAGTGGCACTACATTTGCATTGCTGTCAATTCATAAGGGAATGGGTGTTTCGTAGAGACTGCTAGTTTCAAATAAAGCTTGAAAGAATTTCAGGAATTATCATTATTAATTATCATTATTATTATTGCCTAGTAAAACATGTAAGCTAAAGAAAAAGATGGGTGAAAAGAAAGTAAAACCTAGACAAATCAAAGTTTTGGATATGCTAATATGTTGATGTCTATTGCATGGCTTAGTTTATTTTGTGAATGAAATAGACTTTTATCTCCCACTCACCAATATTAAATAAAGACCCTGCAGGTTGTCTGTTGGACTTACATTTAACCTGCTTTCCAAATTAATTGGTTTTCTTCCAGTTGTAGCATCTTGAAGACTTCCTCAGTTTTCTATCATGCTGGTTTATGGTTTAGTTCACTTGAATACTCATACACATTTTGTTTGTTTGTTTGTTTTCATTGTAGTACTAAATCAGGTATAGAAATAATCAATTAGAGCAACCTGATAGTTGGCAGAAAGGAGAATTAGAGGGTTCTACTGACTTCCTTTTTGAAGATCACATTAACTATGAGAAACTGCAAAGGATTTGTCTTAGATTCAAAGCTTATTCTGCTATTGAAGAACTATGTGTTCCTGGAAAAGTAATTTCATGAGCCAGGGTCTCAATTTCTGTATATGTAAGGGGAAAAATATGTATATACATATGTAAGGGGGAAAATATGTATATACATATATCCACATACCATAAGTAAAGTATTTACTATGAATCAAGCACTTTTCATACATTATAACATTCTTTCCTCTCAGTTCTAAAAGGTAGGCATTATTATACACCATCTCCAGAGAAAAGCACAGAGACTGGTTTAAACCATTAGTTTAAACCATTTAAACTAATAAGTAGCAAAACCAAAATTTAATCTCAGGTCCACCTGGCTCCAAAACATGACAATGCAAATTTATTCTTAAAAGTTTCTTCTGGAAAAACTTTCTCATCCACCATCTTGTAGTGAGATGAGCTATGACATATTTGATATTATAATACTAAATAATTTTTCTATTTTAAATGTATTCTTTATAACTCTCCTTATTTTATATCTGATCAATTTAATCATATCTGCAAACTCTTCAGATTTATCTTATTACTGCCTATCCCTCAAAGAATATGGAATATAAAATTCAATGAATATTACCTAAAGCTTGTGATTATTAAACATGGACAACAGTTAAGTTGTGTTTGTATTTTCTAATAATTTTTTAATTTTGAGACTACTTGGGTATTTGAAAACTATCAAAGCCATATTATTGGTTTAACAAGCCATTCCCAAAGATTACCTTTCAAGATAACAGGAGGAAACTTAGAGCCCATTTTTTTCCAGAAGTGGATCATTCTTGAACTGCTAGAGATTTATTTCAAAGAAAAATGGCTAGTTTATCCCAGCTCCACCCATGAATTCAGAAACTGTCTGCATCTAGAGACAGCTAAGTGGATAAGGACTTCCATGAAATTAGACTTACCTTTTCTAGAAATGGAGAGGAAGCCATGTGGCTGACAAAATGTCATGTCAAACATTGCAGATGTCCCCTTCCCTTGGGAATGTCTCTGTTGGCATTTCAGAAAGTGCACATTATCAAATGCCAGCTATGTGGAGTGCACTCGTTTTCCTTTTGATTGTATTGGATTTAACATATAAGATACCACTAAAGTCTACATTAATATTTAAATTGTAAAGAGATCCAAGAGTTTGGCTATCGGGCTAATAATCGACATAATCTGTGCCAGTGTTTAAATCAATTTACATTAAAAAAATAATTTCTTGCGCCAGTCTAGATAACTTAAACTTTTATAAAAGAGAACACTAGAAAACACTCAAACTCTTTAAAGAGATCAAACATTGGAAAGGTTAAACCTATTAAAAAGTGCAATGGAAAATGAAAACAAATAAGAAGAATTTGCATAATGCCAGGCTATTCAGACATAGCCCAAGATGGTTTATTGGAGGGACGAATAGCTGTCTGGATAACAAGGAGCTCTCTTTGCACTAGTGCCAAGTTAGTCCTAAGGAGGGCTCTTCAGGGGGCACATTCATTCTTTAAGGCATTAGGAACTCATGTAGTACCCTAAAACAAACTCATTATTTCCTAAAAGTGCTGCAGCCCACCTAAAAAGTCTTTTATACAAGAATCCCACAGTTTAAACTAATTAAATTCTGCATTATTTAGTTTCATGCACATCATTAAAGTCATTTTTCTTTCTTGGGGGCGTGGAGAATTATTTAAATAATAACAATGACTTGTATTTGTAAAGAATTTAACTTAGAAAGCTTTTCCCCCCGTTTATTATATTGCTTGATCCTTAAAACAAGCATATGGAATTTCCTGTATATATGGCAATTTGACAACAAACTCTGTAAGAGCAAGGGCCAAACCTGTTTTATTCCCTATTATTCCTTGTATCCAGTAGAGGGTCAGGAATGCAACTAACATCCAACACACACTGTTTGCCAGGAACTGCTCTCACTATTTGTAAGAATCAACTCCTTTAACCCTCAAAACTGCTGTAAGATTCAGCTAAAGGGGCTGAGTGACTTGCCTAATGTCACACAGCAGGACGTGTGGCACTCCAAAGCCTTGACTGCCAGCTGCTATGTTTCACCATAACAGGAGCAGAGGGTGGAACACATACCTTTGCTGTGCGAATGAAGAAATACAAGAATATGATGAACAGACATGAATGCGTTGCTCCAGTTTAGAAATAAGAGCACTGAGGCTCAGAGAGTGTAATTTTCTCAGTCCTAGAGCTGGAAGTTGTGCAGCTGGAACTAAATAGGTCATTGATTCGAGCCCGGTGTTCTTTCCCTGTATTGTTTCTGCTTCCATCTACTTGTACATCTACCAGCCACCTTTTTAAAAAGTCTTTGTATGTTTGTTTTTGATGTTTTAACTTTCGAGTCCTATTAAACTCATCATGGCCAGGGCTCATGATGTTGGATTGTTATTCTATGGGGCTGATGCTGACTTCGTCCCATATCAGAGGCTCCTCAATGCAGAACAGCATTCTTAATTCTTATCAAGTACATTAGGATAGATCCAATGGTAGGATCACACCGCCTCCCTTATTTGGCACCATCTGTATCTTTAACTCAATTTGTTGTTGCCTGGGAACAAGAAATGATTTTACTCTTTGCAAATAAATTGAAATTTTAGAAATGTGTTTAGCAAACTGATTGTCAATCTCTCCATTCGAAGGGACATTTTAAATTTCCAAATAAATTCAGCAATGAAAGCACCAACCACAGGGATCCCTCACTGGGATTTAGAAGACAGTTTCTAAGACAGGCTGAGTTTGGTTATTGAGAGGGGGAAGCTCTTTCCCTATATGCATATTTTCATAGTTAAACAGTGGAATTATTTATGCTAGTTGTATTTAATATGTAGAGACCTTCAACTTCAAATGATGCAAGGTACATGAGCTTTATTTGGAGAAGAGTGTTGATAAGACAAATTTTCTCCAGCCAACCAACTAAGAAGCAGACAAATGTTCTGGTATTCTGGCATCTTCTTATTCATGTAGTGAAGGAGGGCCATGGGGTGCTCCTGCACATATGTGTCTATTAGCCAAGATACACAACACAAAGGAGAACTAGAGTTTTGGTCTCAGAATCACTGTTGATAAAGACTTAATGATTCTGGAACTTGTAATGGGCCAAACTTAGCTGAAGAATTATGTCTGTAGATAGAAGTTTCAATATTTGAAAGGCAAGGACCACATCCCATGTTTTCTGTTACTTTCTCTGGAGCAAAATGTGAACAGACATCAAAAGTGTCTGGTTCCAAAATTCTAATTCTCTAAGGGAAGCAAAAACAAAATCCATTTTCTGAAGTTGTCTGCTTAGATTAGCAGCAAAACACTGAAGACATGGCCTGGGGGCCATTTCTGTAGTGGGGAAGATATCACAGAACAAAGGAGAGAGTCAGGAACAGAGTCTGGGGCTGCCTGGGCAGGAAGACCCTTCTAGTTCTCTCCCACTGTTTGCCATGCTGAATCTGATGTCTGCCCCTGCTCCTGGTGATAGCACGATCTCAGGATAAGAGGGTCAGGAGACCAGGCTGAACAGGAAAAGCTATGTACCTGTGGTGGCCAGAAGCAAAGTAATTGATGAGAAGAACAACTCCACAACTGGGAAACCAGACCTGAGAGCCAGTTAGAAACACATCTGTGGGTAGACCTGTCCCCATACTTTAAAAAAAATTTTATTGATATATCATGGTTGTACTTATTTGGGGAGTACATATGATATTTTGATGTTACTTACAACATTATACATATAATGTATAATGATCAAATTGGGGTATTCAGGGTATCTATCACCTCAAACATTTATCTTTTCTTCATATGGGGAATATTACAATTCTTCCCTTCTAGCTATTTTGAAATATACAATAAATTATTAAGTATGTTTTCTCTACTGTACTATCTAATACTACTACAACTTACTCCTTCTATCTAACTGTATTTTTGTACCCATTAACTAACTTCTTTTTAAGCCTCCTCTCTCCTTCCCTTCCCAGCCACTGGAAACCAACATTCTACTCCATAAGATTCACTTTTTTAGCTCTGACACATGAGTAGAACATACACTGTTTATCTTTCTATGCCTGGCTTATTTCACTTTACATAATGACCTCCAGTTTCATCCATGTTGTTGCAAATTACAAGATTTCATTCTTTTTATGGCCAAATAATATTCCATTGTAGATATGTACCACATTTTCTTTATCCATTCATCTGTTGGTGGGCACTTAGGTTGATTTCATATCTTGGCTACTGTGAATAGTGCTGCAGTTATCATGGGAGTGCAGATATCTCTTTGATATACTGATTTCCTTTCTTTGGATATATATTCAGCAGTGGGATTACTGGATCATATGGTAGTTCTATTTTTAGTTTTGAATACTGAATACTGTTTTCTTTAATGGCTGTACTACCTTACATTCCCACCAACAGTGTACAAGCACTCGCCTTTCTCCACATCCCCACCAGCATGTGTTATTTCTTGTCTTTTTGATAATAGCCATTCTAAATGGGGTGAGATGATATCTTATTGTGTTTTTTTAAAATTATTTCAGAATATTATGGAGATACAAATGTTTACATGAATTCCTTTTATAGTTTGAGTCAAAGTTATAAGTGTGTCCATCACTCAGACAGTGTACATTCAACCCATTTGGTGTGAATTTACCCATCCCCTCCTCCCCCCTCACCTACTTGATTTACATTGAATTTTACTACTATATGTGCATGTGAGTGTTGATTTATAAGTTTCTAGTGAGAACATGTGGTTTTTGTTTCTCCATTCTTGTAATGCTTCACTTGTCTCCAGTTCCATCCAGGTTGGTGCAAAAGGTATTAGGTCACCATTTTTTTTATAGTCGAGTAGTACTCCATGGTATACATACACCATATTTTCTTAATCCAATCATGTATTGATGGGCACTTGGGTTGATTACACATCTTTGCAATTGTGAATTGTGCTGCAATAAATATTCAAGTGCAAGTGTCTTTTTGATAAAATTACTTTTTTCCCCGTTGGGTAAATACCCAATAGTGGGATTGCTAGATCAAATGGTAGGTCTACTTTTAGTTCTTTGAGGTATTTTCATACTACTTTCCATAGAAGTTGTATTAGTTTGCAGTCCTATTAAGTGTTCCTTTCTCTCTGCATCCATGCCAGCATCTGTTGTTTGGGGACTTTTTGATAAAAGCCATTCTCACTGGAGTTAGATGATATCTTATTGTGGTTTTGATTTGCATTTCCCTGATGATTAGAGACGTTGAGCATTTTTCCATATGTTTTTTAGCCATTAGTCTATCTTCTTTTGAAAAGCTTCTATTCATGTCTTTTGCTCACTATTTAATAGGGTTGTTTGATTTTTTTTTTTCTTGTTGATTTGCTTGAGTTCTTTGTATTCTGGTTATCAACCCAGATGTATAGCATGCAAATATTTTCTCCCATTCTGTAGGCTGTTTATTCACTCTATTGATTGTTTCCTTGGGTGTACAGAGTTTTTTAATTTAATCAGGTCCATTAAAATACCACCGTCATTTTTCACAGATCTAGAAAAAAATGAATCTATGTTTTGTATGGAACCAGAAAAGACCCTGGATAGCCAAAGCAACTGTAAGCAAAAGGAACAAATTGGGAGGCATCACTTTACCAGACTTCAAGCTATACTACAAGGCTATAGTAACTAAAACAGTGTGGTATTGGCTCAAGAACAGAGACATAGACCAATGTAACAGAACTGAGAATCCAGATATAAAACCATCCTCATATTGCCGTCTGATTTTTGACAAAGGAGACAAAAACATACACTGGGGAAAAGAATCCCTATTCAATAAATGGTGCTGGGAAAATTGGATATCCGCATGTAGAAGACTAAAACAGGATCCGCATCTCTCACTACTCACAAAAATTAATTCATGACGGATAACAGACTTAAACCTCATTGTGGTTTTGATTTGCCTTTTCCAGATGATTAGTGATGTTGAGCACTTTTCCATATACCTATTGGCTTTGTATGTCTTCTTTTGAGAAATGTCTATTCAGGTCTTTTGCCCATTTTTTAAACTGGGTAAATTATTTTTGCTACTAAATTGTGTGAGTTCCTTATATATTCTGGTTATTAATCCCTTATCAGATGGATAGTTTGCAGATATTTTCTCCCACTCTGTAAGTTGTCTTTTCACCTTGTTTCCTTTGCTTTGCAGAAGCTTTTTAGCTTGATGTGATCCCATTTGTTTACTTTTGCTTTTGTTGCCTGTGCTTTTGAGGTCTTACCTAAAAATCTTTGCCCAGCCCAGACCAATATCTTGTAGTGTATCCCTAATGTTTTCTTCCACTAGTTTCATAGTTTCGGGTCTTGTATTTAAGTCTTTAATCCATTTTGAGTTGATTTTTTACAAAGTGAAAAATAGGGATGTATTTTCATTCTTCTGTATAAAGATATTAGGTTTTCTCAGCACCAATTATTAATGAGACTATCCTTTTCCCATTTACTTTTTACCTCTTATTCGAAGGGATGAAATGTTCCTTGTCCTGGTTTTTATCTAGGCCACCTGCTCCAAGGTGCACTGAGTTCCATTCCTTCTAGCTTGTTCAAGGCTTCTGTTCCTTCCTGCATTTATCACTTCTCTCTCTCTCCCTTCTTCCTCTTCCTCTCTCCCCATACCTCTTCTCTTGCTCTCTCTTTCCCTCTCTCTAATCTGTCTCTCTACTCCCTCTTGTCTCTTTTAGGTCAATCCTATTAGCTTACAAACAAGCTATGTTATCTCTAATTAAACTACAAAACAAACCGAAGCAAACAAACCTTACTTGACCCTATGTTCCCCTCTGGCTCCTAACCCATTAATTTGCTCCCCTTTATAGCAAAAATCCTCCAAAGAGGTGTTTATACTTGCTACCTCTTCCTCTTCTTCCTCACTTCCCACATCTGCTAACCTTAATCAAGACTCTGTCCCCAAGACTCCACTGAAATAACTCTTGGTAAATTGTGATCACTTCTGTCACCAGGAGCAAAGGCAGACATCAGATGCAGGATGGTAAAGAGTGAGAGAGAATGAGAAGACCTCTGGAAACTCAGCCTCTATTCCTGAGTACCTCTTGTTCCAAGGTATCTTCTCCATATCAGAAATGGTCCCCAGGCCATGTCTTCAGTGTTTTCAGTGATCTCATTGTTGCCAAAGCCAATGATCAATTCCCAGCCTATTGCACTCAATCTATCACACAGTATTTGACTCAGTTATTTACTTTATCTACTTTGGCATATTTCTTCTCTGGCCTTTGGAAGACAACACTATCCTAGTTTTTCTTCTAACATACCGTCTTCTTTACTGCTTCCCCCTTTTCTTTCTAAATGCTGGAGGACTGAAGTCTTGGCCCATTTCCTCTCCATGTCTTCCTCCCTTCTCCCCTGCTTTCTGCTCCCCTGTGTCTATAGTCCCTTCAGCACCTATACATAGACCCAGGGTTAGTAATGATGCTTGCATGGAAATGATGGCTGTAAAGAAAAGGGAGTTGTATTCAGTCACAGTAAGTTACACTGGGTAATCCAGGTCACAGGCCATCTCTGATATGGCATCAGAGGATCCAGGCAATTATAGTTAAAGTATCATGGTTTTCCAGTGTATGTACAGAATCAAAAACCCAGTATTATGGAGGAAAGCAACAAGAAGCCTAATTATTACTCCTTGTTTCTGATTTACTGAGAGCAAGGCTGTCCACCCACACATTGCTTGATGGACGCCAAGTGTTTTGCAAAGTTTAGGGTAGCTTTTTTTAAAATTTACACTTTGATATATTTTTCATCAGATCATTTATGGGACAGAATTCATGTATTGCTTGGAAATCATGCATTTTCCCAGTGAATGTACACACAGTACTGCAGGAAGATAACAAACACACAGTTCTACTTTTAATTTGGTGAGTAAGGGTGGATTTACCATATAATTTCACATTAATTTTTGCAACTGTCAAATAATGTATTTATGTTTAGAGTTATTAAGGGAAATGTAAGGACCTAAGAAGTTGCAGTATAAAGAATGCCCAGATAATGGACTAATTTTAATTTTATTCATAATTTTCCGAACTGCATATTCACACCTTCTTCAGGGATGCTAACTTGTCACAAAACAGATTCATTTGAATTTCATTACCTATTACCCACCTTCTGAAGCATACATAAATTAGCCAAAAGCCTAGAAGAGTTGAAGATAAAGAGATGGAATAATCTCAGAGCAGAGTTAAGAATGCACTATGAGCAATGACAAGTTTCCAGAAGGAGTGACTTCCCTGCATCTGCCATTCCCACACTGGTGGAATAACAAGACATCCATGGGAGGGATGGGCAACACAGAACTAAGCCAGCATGGTGTGGGCTCTGCGGTGTGGAGGTAAGAAACCGGGATGAGATGAAGCATGGCTTTTCCTGATGAGATTTCAAAGTAGCAAAGATAACCTGCAAATAAACCATGAGAGAGAGGCAGCCTGGTGTGGTGGCAGGGAATGGTTTATGGAGACAGGCTGCTTGGTCTTGACTGCCAGCCCTGCCATTTATCAACTGAATAATGACCTTGAGCTAGTTAGTTAACTTCTCTGTGTTTCATTTTCCTTATCTGTAATACTCTTTCACTAGCAGGAAGTCCATTCATTTTGAATACTTTGATCATTACTAATTGTGAAGAACTGATTTTTAAAGCCAAAATAAGAAATTCAACTATGCTGTGGCTGATTAGGCCTTGTTATCCATTCAAGATCTCATAGTCAGTAACTGGTCAGGCATTGTCTGTAGCCAACAAATAATTTCACCACCTTGTAATTATCATGTCCCATACAGCTAAATTTCAAAGAGCAACTAAGACCCACCTCCACAGTGGTGATAGCATTTGTTGAGCATATACTAGGTGCCAAACATTGTACTAAGCACTTCATGTATATTAATGTGTTTAAATCTGACAACAACCTGTGAGATAGGCATTATGATTTTACAGGTGAGAAAACTTAGACTCAAAGAGGTTGATTACTTTGCCTCATACTCCCGGCTGCTAGTTGCAGAAATTATTGTAGATCAAAAACTCCGTACTACATCAAGCTAATTTCTGTCTTAAACTTAGAATAAACACAATTATGACATGTTAGTAAAAGAGAAAAAATATGCCAGGTATATATAGGTATATATGTATGTATATGTATTTATTTATATATAGAAATATATAAAAACATATAAGTATATATAAAATTTTTCTCTATGCATTATATATTATAAATATATATTTATTTGTAGACTATGTAGAAGTAAATGTGTGACAATTACAAAGGAAAATCTGAGTTACTACCGTCATAGAAGATAAAGGGGTAGTTAATATAGTGATAAGACTTAGTGCCGTCTAGACAGAGAAGATTCAGAAATAAACTAAATGGACAGAAGTCTTGCCTTTGCCTGTAGAACTTATCTTTTAGCAAGAGAACAAAGCAGTACTGAAAAAAAAAATCAAACAAGATTCAAACTCAAAGAGGTTAAAGTCAATCTCTTTAGCCAAATTTACCTAAGAATGTCACCAATTTAAGGAAGGGTTGGATTGGATGTTAACATTAGGACCAGGCTTTGTTTATAATTAAGCCTAAATAAAGTACATGGAGATCTCCCTCCACAGCCATGTCTCCATGATTAGGATTTAGTAATGATTCCATCTAATATTTTTATAGGTAGGTGCTTAGATCAGGGGATAGAAGTGAAAATGTTAAGACTTTGGTATACAGAATGAACAAACTAGATTAAAAACAGTCCTTACATAGTAGCACCTTAACAAGAATTGATTTCTTCTAGAGGCTAAAGAACAGATGCAAATACAGTGATAGATGTAACAAAAGGGAAAAATACATAGACACACAAACACATTTCATTGGTTTATGAGCAAAGAATAATTCCCAACTTGTATGGAGACAACACAGTCTAAAAGTGCTCAAAGTCTGTGATTTCTGAAAATGTATGGCCCTCTGGAGATTTCTTCTGAATCCCATTTTAATCTTTATGGACTTCTTGACCTCCCTCCATGATATACTGTTGCTCATAGAATTGAGCCACTGGAATAAGATAAAATAACACAGTAGATTCTCCTATCTGTCTCAATAATATGGGACCTTTCAAACCCAATTATGAGCACCTAAATGTCAGCTGTTAAATATTTCACGTCTGATCATTGTAATCATTGTTAATAAGTTCATTCATTGTAAAGAAAGGAAAGAGATAGTGACTTGCCAGGTCCTGATATTCAATGGCAGAAAAAAAACCCACATAAAATTATACAAATATTCACAAGTTTTAGTTTAACTAATTGGATCCTTTACGTTTTGTAACTGGGTTAAAATACATCCTTTTAAGGAATATATTCAGTGTTCTGGGTCCTATGAGTTTTTGAAAAAATTGTCAAGGCACTTGGAATTAATGAATAAATACATTATAAATGACTTTCCTCATTAGTATATTTGATTTTAAAATTTGAGTCCTTGACTCAAGGGAGTTCCTCAATAAAAAGTAGCCCATGTTTGCCTTTGATTCAAGTATGTCCCAGTGTGTAAGTTTATTGGAGATTTAACCAACAATATTACCAAATGATTTTAAGGTCTTACAACATTTAGTCAGGGATCTGGCAGCTAGCAGATAAACTAAAACTTATAATACTGCCCCCTGAAGCTCATCAAAGGGAAGTGATTGAGTGAGGACTTGGGACCTAGGAGAAAGAAAAGAAATTTAAAAAGAGAATGGTGGAGACAAATATAGATAGAGAATATAGTAAGATTACAGAGAGATGATGCCAACTCTACCCCAAAAGATGTAATATTTCAATAGTATTGAAAAGTAGGCTATATTATCTAGAGGGAAGCTAAGTATTAAAAATATGTCAATTTTCTATAAATTAACCCCTTGTATTATGATTTGCTTACATGTCTATGTGTCTTTCCCTATTAGATGGTGGGCAGAAAAAAAAGTGTTCTTCATCTTTATATCTTGAGTGTTTAGTCATATAAGTGCTCAATATGCATTAGTTTAATGAGTGAACAAACTTGACCATGTGTCTTCCACAGTATATACAGGGTGGTGAGAAAATATTGGAGTATGCCCCCCAAAGCTGTAAGCCAACCATCAGCCTCTCAGCCCATACCAAACACAACCTCCTCCTAGTATTCCAACTATCAGTTTTCACAAGAATTCTTTGGACAATATCTGAGAAATAAAAACCTAAGAGTTCTGCTTTTATTGGTAGACAATATCATGAAGGAAGGGTTGGGGAAGAATTCATTTTAGACCAGGCTGGATAATATATCCAAGAGTGAGTTTAGAAAAATACGTTTTTAAGAAAAGTCATCCACTTATACAGTCACTTTCCATATACTATCCCATGATGTAATATTAATAACCACCATTAATCGGGGCTTAGGTATGTTCAAGACACTAAGTTAATAGCTTTATATAGCTTTTCTCACTAAATCCTCCCAATAACTCTATTATTTAGAAGAATGCAATTTATCTATCTTTGTTCATTTGGCTGGGCCTTCCATACCGAAATCCTGGCATCCAACATCTTGTCTCTTTGTGACCTCTACCAAAAGTTTTCAAAACTAAGAGAAAATACAAAACCAGTTCCAATTTATCTACCAGGGCATAAGTGGGTGCAGACTGTATTAAAAAAATCACAGTTGGGGACAAACTGAGATCAATAATTGAATTAATAACAGAAGATATCAAATTTGACTAAGACATATCATGAGAAAAAAGAAAAGAAAGAAAAGAAAAGAAAAGAAAAAAGAAAAGCGTGTGGGCTTATCTGGGCTCAGAGCTGGTTGGGAATGAACAAAGAAGTACAGGACAGTTCCTCAAATCATGTGCTGCTCTGATGTGTTTCTTTTGAAGGTCTTTGACTGTATCTACTACTGTACTTTCTTGAATATTAAAAAACAGCCTTTTATGAGACAGCCTCCCATGAGAGAAACAAATGAGATTTTTCTTCCCTAATGGCTTGGAAGGTGAATTAAAACATGTCCCAGATGCAAATGGAAAAATCAAGTTCAGTTATTCCTACCACGTATATTACTGAAATTTGGAAGCAGCATCAGAATCTCTGCTCATACATAAACTTTGAGACACATAACATATTAGAGTAGAATTAAGGTTCATTATAAATTACTTTTCATGTCCACCACTTTATCTTCATTAAGCCCACACTCAATTTCATTTAGTGGGGGGAAAAAAGGAAAAATTAATTCAGCAGATTAAATGTGGTACCAATACAGGATCCAGTTCTTGGACAAATAAAAGGTCTACAGAGAGGTAATGTTTTTAACCTTCTGGAAACTGGACTATACCTTCCAAATACATACCGCACATCTGGCTTCCTGAACACCACGACTAATATAGTTTTCTTTTGATGGATAAATAAATCTCCCAATGACTGAGCCCTAGAGGAGGTTAAATAACAAGAGGGCTGCTCTAAAAAAAGGTGGGGGGCTTTGAAACACAGTTAGCAGAGGAGTGAAGTGATGTAGGATGCAGCACACCTGAACTAGCGACTGTAGGCTTCTCAGGCACCTACCTGCACTGTGGAATCAAGGAGCAGTGCCCTAAGCAGGCAGTGCAGAAAGTGTCCTGCAAAGATAAAAGAAATGCAACACAATGAAGAAAGGGTAGTACAAACAGAAAAATAACAGAAAGTTATCAAAGAAGGAAGGATGAGAACTGATCTTTACTGATTGCCTATTATGATCCTGACACAATACCAGCCACTTTCATATCCTATTCCATAATGTAATAATCATAAAAGCCACTATTAATGAAGAGTTCACTATCTCCCAGCCACTAAGTTAGTAGCTCTATATTCCTTATCTCACTGAATCCTCCCAGTAGCTCTATTGTACCCTCATTTTGCACATGATGAAACACAGTTTAGAGAATGTAAGTGCCTTGTCCAAGGCCATGCAAGAACTAAAAGGTGAAGGAAGGATTTGAACTCAGGTCTCTCTGACTCGAAAGTAGATGATATTTGCGTACAGTGTCTTCCTATGTGGCCAAGAGGCAGAGACACATGACAGAGATGCATCCTGAACATAGTGGAAATCATCAAGAATTAATTATCAATTCTTTAAAACAATGTGTACATCAGAACAAATAAAATTATCTTACCAATTTCTATAGCAAGTGACAGTGGTATGCATCTATGTGCCTGTTTTACCCAGCATGTGAATCCTATAATCACAATCCTGATTTGCTTTCTGAGGGACCTTGGCTTTGCGTTAACTCTGGAATACTTGCATTGGACTTATTCCAAGGTAGCACATTTTCTCTCGCCCACCCCACTTGTTACCCACAGCATGCATTCACGGGATGTCTGGCCAGGTTTAGGGGTACAACTTGTGAATGTAGAATAGGTTTGCTTTTTCTCTGAGTCAATTTTCCTGGTTTCTATGGGGAAAAGAGCCCATGCTTTTGGCCTTATTAGCACCCTACTAACTGAGCTCACTGACCCAGATAAATATTGTCTGTCTGACATGTGAATAATAAATATGCAAAACTATAGACTTTGTTCTCAGTTATGGGCCTTCACTGAGAGAATTCGAGATTGGAATAACCTTGACATCAGATAGCTCCATACGTTCCCCCCACATCATTCCTATTTGCCTTTGTTTTCTATCATATGATTTGTTTTCTGTGGTTTTAAGATTCTAATAGTGCTTTGGTTAAGCTAAGGTTAAAATTAGTTTGTATTTGCTGCCCACACAGCAACTGATGGCAGGGAATTTATCCTGGGAGCATGCAGCACAGTGGGAGAAGCTGGCTCTGAAAGTGCAGGACGTAATCTGGGAAGTAGAAAATGTCCATGACGAACATTGGAAGGAGCTATAGGTCACTGTGATCACGCACACAATCTACTTCCTGGACAAACACAGGGCAAAAGGGCTAGAAGATGGGGTTCACAACTACAGGCAAAAAGGGGAGAGAAGAGAATTTTACATGAATATGCTGATGCTGTGGTAGCAACAAGGAGGAGATTCTCAGTGAGAAGGGAGGCATGGGGCCAATCTTCTTAGGGAAAAAAAAATATCACTATTGTTATAGATTTTCCATAAATGATAGTTTTTCTGGAGTCTAGCTTATTCACCTGGGAGTATAAAAGCAATGCCATTTTTCTTCTTGCATTATCAGATTTATACCTCATTTCTTTTACTCATGAGAATTTGTAACTTAAGAAAAGTCCGAATGCTTCTAATTAACCTGGTTTGTTCATCATTCAAGGGACTTCGCTGCCAAGGCCTTCATTTTGACTTAATAATAAAACCATTGACACTAAAAGAATAATGCAAGGAATTAAAAATGTAAAGAATGCCACTGAAAGTCATTTGCTTTCATGGGAATGTTTTTTTGTGTATGGCCTGGATAACCACTGAAAATGTTTGTATTTAGGTAAATTTTGTAATACTTTTTAGCAGAAATGTGCGTTTTGCTTAGAAATGAGCAATATGAAAGCTAAAATGAATTTGTATTTTTTGAGCTTAGAATTCAGCACAAAATTAAGAACAGAGAAAGTCATCAGAAATTTTAGACCTCCTCAGTGTGTAAGACTGCAGAGGCCCAATCCTCATAAACTAAAATGCATTTTAATAGTTGTTTTCATTTAATATAAAATCCTGGTGTATTGAAACTGTTTAGCAGGAGATCACATAATGTGGTTCTATGACTATTGTATTGCTAAACATAAAGCATCTGGAAACAAATAGACATTTGATAAAAGTCCTTTATCTTGGCAAGTGTATGTGGAACTAATCTCAACTAAAGTACTGTAGCCCACTACTACAGGGACTTAAAAGCTTCTAAAATATTAAACACAGCACTTTCTCCCATAGTATGCTAAACTCTCCTTGGTTAATAATTTAACCAACACGTTTTTGTGTTCCCATGCAATCTTTACTTTTGTTATGCTTGTAGATTTAGAAAGTTCTAGTCTCTGAAAATTCAGTGGCCAAGTGTCTTCTTCTTTATCATGGAAATACTAGTCAAAGAGAGCTTCAACCAATGTGCAAAGAGAGGGGACCCATTAGATGAAACACCCACCTCTACCTATCTGCTGGAAATGCAGCACAGACTCTTGCTCCACACACCAAAAATGGGTACAGCATATAGGTGAGGTTAGGTGAGGTTCAAGAAGGTTGAATTGGCCTTCTTCTAGGCTCCCGTTATTCCACTTTCAGAAGCTTCCAGGGCCACTTCAGCATGCTGCAGATGTTGATTGTTAGAACCATGGAGGAGTAGAGAAAGAATAATTTCCCTCAATTCCTATATGCAAATATTCCTGAAGCCTGGTGTGTTAGTCTGTTTGTGTGGCTATAAAGGAATACCTGAGGCTGGGCCCTACTCCATATAAATTGTATCAAAACATAGGAAAGAGCTCTCCAAGAGGTCACTTAGACCTGTCTTGGGGTGGGATTCAGAGAAGGACTTGAAGGGTAGCAGGATATGCCACCCCCAAATAAGTCACTGTGGCATAAGGATTATTTTGAGCTTAAGGCAATTGAGAAGACAGACACAAGAAAAGTTCTCTGTCCTTCCCCTCTTTGCCTAAAAACACAACATAAATTTATAAAGATGTCTTTCCTCTCCTCTCTACCAGGAAGGGCAGAGGTTATTTATCAGAGACAACTTTAGACCCTCATCAGCCCAGAGATGGCACCAGAGGAATCTACATAACAAATACTACTAAATAGCCCTTATCTTTCATTAGTTTCTCCCATAGAATTGCCTTCCCACGGTTTGCCAGGCCTAGAAGCTCAAAGTTCTTTTTCTTTGTCCTGTCAATTCTCTAAAAATTTTCATTCTTTTGCTAAGATAGTGTATAAGCCCAAGTCTAACCACCCCTTTGAGGTTCCCCATGTCTGAGTGCTCCCATGTGTATGTGTGATGCACATGTTAACAGACTTCCACTTGTTTTTCTCTTGTTAATCTGTCTTTTGTCAGTCTAATTTACCAGGCTCCAGCCAATCAATCTAAGATGGGTAGAGGGAAAATAAGTTTTTCTCCGGGAAAAGGAACTTGGGCAAAGATCTTAATACTTGGTGTTCAGGACAAAGCCAACGTATTCTGTTATTAATATGGACAAATGTCAGACAGGAGCTGTTATCAGTGGTGACTTGCTGCCATTTTCCAGGACCTTCTGAATCTGAATTTCCCTGCTCAGACAATGCTGGCAGCACACGAAAACCACCTGGGTAATTAGAAGTCAGAGCAGTTAAGTCCCAATTTCTGAGGGAGGTTCCCAGGCTTTGGTGTTAATATCTTTAAGAATCTCCCCAGGAGGTTCTTAATGTTCTGCTAAGGTAGAAACCCTGCCCTGTAGGTGAGAACCAATGACTTCAGTTTAGGGAAGGAAAGAGCTACGAAGACGGGACATACTAGCAAGGAGCTAACTGACTACCCTTTTCTCATCTGTAAACTGGATGAGATAATAGTACCCACCTAATTCAGGCCTGAGGTAATGTGTAGAAAACAGAAGAGTTCCAGACACAAAATACTCAACAAATGTGTATTTTTCCATATTTCTTATGATAATGTAAACTTCCTAAGAATGAGGACTGTTTATGACATTAACCCCAGCACCAAGTGCAGTATACAGCACCCAATCAACCAAGGATAAATATTTGTTAAATAAACAGATAGATATTTTCATTTCCCAGGATTTAAAATGAAAGCTAAGTGTATTCTCAAAACCTAATATCACAAGATGGGGTGAAGACACCTGAGCTCAAGTTCATAAAGCCTATTTTTGTGCTTCTTAAAATATTTCTTTTCTCTAGAGCTGTGCTGTTAATATAGTAGCTGCTAGCTATATGTGGCTATTAAGCACTTGAAATGTGTCTAGTCCAAATTGTAAAGGGCTGTAAGCGTAAAATACACAAAAGATTTTGGAGGCTTAGTATGAAAACATAACATAAACTCTTTGATTAATAATTTTGAAATTGATTATATATTAAAACTATAATATTTTGGACACTGGGTTAAACAAAATACATTATTAAAATTAATTTATCTTGTTTCTTATCCTTTTTTAAAAATGTGGTGCTAGGAAATTTGAAATTACATATGAGGCTTGCACTTTTGGCTTGCCTTTTACATAATATTTCTGTTGGACAGTGGTGATCTAGAGTCAACAGTACCATATGTTTCTGTTTCATTTGATGGCTATGACACAGGTAACAATTGTCAGGAAGACAACAAAATCAGCCAGGCCCTTATATTTTGAGTTAGACTGGCCCAGTTTTGACAATAGCTTATAATGGGGAGAGTACAAGCAAAAGATATCAAGACACTTAACACAGCAAAACAATTGGTTTCATAAAGTCAGTCATCTAATATTAGCTTGAAAATAGTTTTTTATCTGACCTGAGCCTAGTGCCTACATATTTGTGGCTGTGCCATCGTTACGGGCCGTTGGCAAGGAGTTATTGACTGCATATTGTTTCTCCGAAACATGCACATCAACGCTGTTACTTTAAAATCTGTGTTTCTTCATCTGTTTATAACCATGGTAATATTCTTCACAAAATTTGCTTTTTGCTATCTAAAGATTTTTACTAAATGAAATTTTGCCAGCGTATTAGACGTATTGATATATCATCAACAAAACTTCCCCCTTCTGTCCAAGAACTTAAAGTGCCAGATACTTTTCAATGGGATTGCTGATAAAGATGAGCATATATGTGTCTTGCACGCAAACAGAAAAATGAAAAAATAATATGGTATATTATTTGATTCATTATTTTCTTGAACTCCTATGTATCATTAAAGAGTGTAGGTTTTTAAAATTAGTATTAAATTGAGTTGAGTAACTGATCACATGCTTTTAAATCATGGTATGTTAGACACTGATAAAATAAGCTTTAAGAATTCATTATGAAAAGAAGAACCTAGTTCTCTCTCCATCTCCACTTTGTAGATAATAGAAAATGAACCACTGTTAATAACAACCTAATACTCAATAATGGCAAAGAGAGGCAACATATTATTATCCATCTGCAATAAAATTATCATTCAGGAAGACTTCTGTAACAAGACATAGATCCATCTCTCTGTTCATTCTATTCATGGACAAGAAGTCTTGTGCATTCCTAAATACTTGAAATTTGCTGTCAGAGATCTTTTCAGATTAAGCAAATAATTTGATGTGCTTTGAAATACAAGTGATAAACTTGGGGAATTTGATTTTTTGTCTCAGATGCAAAGTAGAAATCTATGCTTTTAGACTAAAAAGTGAAATGACATAACTTCATGGCCCTGTATCCCTGCACAATATACTATTGATTAATCCATTCTTGAATTGGCTCTACTCCCTTATAGCATACTCTTCAGTTTTAGTTATACTTTATTGACCCTTCCTTCTCTGTTTCCTCTAACGAGTTTATATTTTATGCCAAACTCAAGGAGAATACCATGAAAATTTGACATGATCACAATGTGAAAGAAGGTGAAACCAGAGTCCAACTGAGAAATGATGAGGGCCTAAACTTAGGAAGCTGAAGCTGAGAAAGAAAAAGGGGACAGATTCTACAAATATTAAGAAAGTATAATTGTCTTTCATTTCTAGCAGTATGGCAGATTGGATACCTTGAAAACCCTATTGAAGAGGACAACTAATAATCTGGGTAAAATCCTAAAATTAAGAAAAAGGTAGAATTTTAGTATACAATAGAGGTGGCAACAAAACAAAACAAAACAAAAATCCAAACAAAAGTAGGGGCCAACAGAGGACAGAAAAATGAAGTAAAAGCAGGAACTCTGGGAAGTCAGCCAGTGCCTAAGCCACTCTGATGATTTCTGCCAAATCCTAGTGACCTTGAGTTTTAGTTTCAATGGCTACAGTATGTGTGAGAGACATAACATACAGCCTAGGGCCAGACAAAAATATGGAGTCTGATAGCACTCTGCTACATAAAGCTGGGGACCTACAGGGCTATATCCTCATTATCAGAGTGCCCTGCAGAAGGGGCCAGCAGAGAATCTTGCCTATCTTGATCTTGTTACAATCAGAACGTAAAAAATTTTCCCTTGAGATGTTGCAACACAATCCTTTCATTATGTGAGGCTATAGCAAAAATTCATGCCAACTCAGGTGAAGTGACCTTAAAATGGTGGTATTCTCAGGAACAAGGAGAAGCAAACTCAGTTCCTCTTTGGAAGATGTAATCTCAGACCAGGCATCAAAAAAATTCCAAATAAAATGTTCCAAAGACATTAGTTAAGAGTTAAAAGTCATAAAACAACACAAGGAAACATGCCACATGTGTGAGGGTTAGCAAAAACAACAGAAGGTAACATCAAACCCACAATGATATTTACATTGTTAGACTGAGTAAAAAATAATTGTCATTAATAGAGTTTAATAAATAAAAGAGAAGATTAAATATATGAACAAAGAACAAGAACATATAAAATTTATGAAGGAAATTTGAAAAATAATACTTAGAAAAAAACTATGCATAAAAATAATCACAATTTTAAATTCAACTGCTAAGTTAAACTATATATTTAACTCAGTTGAAGAGAGAATTAAGGAATTGGGTGAGAAGTTAGAGGAGGAGTTGAACAGAGACTTAAGGAACTGGAGTTGAAAAGACAATTAAGGAATTGGGTGAGAACTTAGAAAAAGTTATCCAAAAAGTAGCCCAGAAAGATGTATTAGTTGTCTATGAAGGATAATAGAAAGAATAGGAAAATGATACCATTCAGTTGTTCAATTATGGAAAGACACAAAATAAATGGGTTGAAATAAACTTAGAAAGTAATAACAGAAATGTAAATGGATTAAACTGTTCACTTAGAACACAAAGATTGTCAATTAGATTTTTTAAATTGAGCTGAGTGCTCTTTACTAAAGAAATTCCTAAAATATGAAAATATCAAATGATTGAAGATAAAATATAGAAAAGTTATTCAGACAAATACTAACCAAAGGAAGATGATGTAATTATATAAATAATAGGAAAAAAAACAAAAGTAAAAATATTACTAATGACAATCACCATATATTGATAATGGATTCAATACCAGAGAAATCTAACTGTGTGTAACTAATGATGTAGTGTCAAAATATATAAAGAAAAAATATTTCAAATTAGAAGCTGAACTTGACAAAGCTGTAAATTTTTATAAATATTGTTTTAGCACCAGATTTAAATCATAACTGAGCTCAGGTGAATAAGAGAATTAATTTTCAATGATTGATAGGTCAAGCAGACAAAAAAATCAGTAAGAATATATAATTTTGAAGAGTTTAATTAGCAAGCTCAACTAATGGACATTAAAAATATTGTACTCAATACATAGAAAATGCACTTTTTTCAAGCAGATACAGTATATTTAGGAACACTGACCATAACCTAGGTAATAAATCAGTCTCAATAAATGTCACAGAATTTGACAGCCGACAATGTGATTTGCCATATTATCAAAATAAAGACACAAGAGATACTATTTTTTCAAAAAATACAGAAAAATCTTTTGATAAAATTCAATAACAAGAAGATGACCAGGATAGATGCCTACATTGGAATTTTTAAAAACACATGTATGTACAGTTTATATTAAAGAATAAATAATATTGAAAATTGGTAAATATTTAGAACTAGTTTTAATGGAAACACTTCATATCAAAACCTTTGGTATGCAGCAAATAGTATGCATAGAGGGAAATGTAGACTTAGACTTAGTGCTGACATTTTTAAAACAAGGTGTAAGAATTTTTTAAAAATCCAAAATAAGAAGTTAAAAACAGAAAAGAGAAGAATTACCTTGCCAAAACTAGAAAAAAGCAAATAAAAGCCTAAATAAATGATAAGGAAAATAAACATACAATGGAGTAGGTCAATAAAGTTAAGAGCTGAGTCTTTGAAAACACTAAGAATAGATAAAATAATGGCAAGATTAATTAAGTTAAAATAAAGAAAATATATAAACAGTATTAGGAAATAAATTGAGTTAATACTTAAAGATTCAACAAAAATTTAAAGGATCCTTATAAAAATTAATCAATAAACATAAATAATTACTTAAAATTGGTGAATTCCTGGAAAGATATGATTTACCAAACTTATCAGAAGTAGAAAATTAGAATTGTTACATAACAATTAAAAAAATAGAATCTGGAGTTTAAAATCTTTCTAAAACACCTGTCTTACACATCTTTATCGGTGAATTTTACCAAATATTTAAGGTTTAGATAATTCTACTGTTTTATAAAACTTACCAGAGGATAGAAAAAGTGAGAATATATGCCAATGCAATTTATGTAGTCAATAAAATTCTAAAAGTTGAGGACAAGAAAGAAAATTATAGACCAATTTTTTTTGTGAACACAAGTGTAAAAATCCTAAGTTACAATGCTTTCATTTATATAATACCAAATATCAAACAAAATTCCAAGGACTTTACATACATAAACTTATTTATTTATTAGAATAACCCTATGGATCAGGTACTGATATTATCCTTAATCTACAAATAATAAGAATGAGGCACAGAGAGTAACTTGCTCAAGATCATACATTAAGGGACAATGCTGAGATTCATCTCCTGCCAATCTTGCTCCAGGGTCTAGAGAAAAGACTGGCAAAAACAAGTGTTGGCAGGATGTAGGGGTATTGGCATGCTCATGCTTTGCTGGTAGGAGTGTAAAATGATATAATTCTTTGGAAAAAAAATTGGCAATATATTATACACAACCACCTTGTCTATGATTCAGCAGTTCCACTCTAGGTACTTCTCCCCCCAAAATAAAACATATGTCCACAAAAGATTTGTAGACAACAAGGTTCAAAATAGCAGCTTTATTCATAATAGCCCCAAAATGGACACAACCCAAATGTCAAAAACAGATGAATAAATAATCAAATTGCATTATATCCATATAATAAAATACTTAGCAAGAAAGAACAAACTACTGATGTACACAACAATATGAATGAAAAATGCCAGATACAAAAGATTTTATATATATTATATGTTACAGTTTATATGAAATTTTAAGACAGGCAAAGCTATTAATAAGATATGGTGATTGAAATCAAAACAGCCTCTAGGATAAGGACATTAATTGGAAAGGAGCATGAGGGAATGCAGTAGTTTCTAAGGCTGCATAACAAATCCACAGATTTAGTGGTTTAAACAATACCCTTTTTTTCCCCTATGGTTTTGGTAGGTCAGAGGTCTAGGCATGGCATAGCTGTGTATTCTGCTCAGGGTTGCACAAGGCTGAAGTCAAGGTGTCAGCCAGGACTGCATTTGAAGTCTGAGGTTCTCATCTAAGTTCCTGTGGTTGTTGAAAGTATTCAGTTCCTTGCTGCACCTGTGGAATTGAGGTCCCTGTTGCTTACTGACTTTCAGCCAGGAGTCACTCTTAATACCTGAAGATCATCCTCAGGTCCTAGCCACATGGCCCCTTCCACAGGCAGTTCACAACATGCCTGACTGTTTTCTTAGGGACCAGAAGAAGAGTGTTTGCTGCTGCTGCTTGTTTCTTTAAAAAGCTCTCTAATTAGGTTAGGCCCACCCAGGACAATCTTCCTTTTGCTTGAAGTCAACTGACTAGGGAGACTAATTATGTCTTCAAAATCTCTCTTATTATATAACATAACCAAGGGAATGATATCTCACCATATTCACAGATACACTCAAGGGAAGGAGATTATACAAGGTGTGTACCCTAGACACTGGGAAACTTGGGGATCCTTTTAGAAATTCTTTCTACGACATGAAACTTATTAGGGTCTTTACACATTTATTAAAACTCATCATTTTTCACATTTAAAATCTGTGTGCTATGTTATATTTAAAATATATAATGATAATAACAGAGAGTAAACATTATATTTAATAATAAAATTTTACAAGCTTGCTGCCTGATCTGGAAAAAGAAAAAGCTGTGTGCTCTCACCAGTTCTATTTAACATTTGTGCTTATGCGTGCAGGCATCTGTCTTGGTCCTCTGCTTCATCCTCATGAGACTTGTGGGGTGGGGAGGAAAACTGACACAAACATGTTGATAACTCATGTTGCTTGCTGTGTGGTGAGTAATAACTTTCTTTGTCTTTGATTCAGAAGTTTCATGTCTTTAGTTTATGTTCTACCCACAAGCAAAATACACTTACACCCTCCCAATTCCCCTCCCCTCTCAAAAGTCGTATTCCATTACAACATCAGGCTTAGGCTTGAGCTTCAGAATCACGTCATGTACACCAGGACCAGGTGCAACTGGGGCTCCTCAGGCTTGGCTCCTCTCAAACAGAAGACCTACTGACCAAACAGACAAGTTATTTTCTCCACCACCCACCTAACCGATACACAGCAGTGGGACGGGCATAGGATGACCATAACAGAAATTCACGAGGAGTGAAATGGCTGCAATAGTGACTGGTCTATAACAATTCTTTAAGGTGCTGGCAGAAGTTGTCCTTGATTAGAGCCCAGTCCTGCTCCCTGAGAATGATTCTCTGTGGCTCTCAGCTCTACCCTGTGGGCTCCAGGTACTGCTTCTAAAGCACTCTTTCTTTTCCATGACAAAACAAGAGTTTACAACTGAATTTCCTTCTCAGCTGTTTCCTGTTCATAATAGCCTAGAGGCCTAAAAGCCTCTTTTTATTTTGTACCATCTCTGTCTCTTTTAGTTAAAGCTGGTAGTATTTAATGCTTCTTCAAGAACAGTTATCTTTACAACTGTGTCTATTTCTATAAATCATATCAGAATTCACTCCACCAGACAAAAAGTTACAACCAAAAATCTGTTGAGATGAACCCTTCTCTAGCATGGATTACCGAGGGCAATATTACTGCTTAACAGAGAGGGACTCTGAGATGTGCCTTTAACATCCTTAGAAAGCCTTGTGTTTGTTTGAAAGGCTCCATGAAGCATAGCCTTAAATCTTTCTAATGTGCTAACGAGGGGTCTTACGGACTCCCCATGAATTTCATCTTTTGTTGGAAATCATATTTTAATTTGAGAATATTTTGTCATCTACAGAGACTGGGAATTAGAAACTTTTATTTTTCCCCGCAGCAGATCCTGGATCATTTATATTTTTTCCAAATGTTTTTTCAAACACTCAACAGTTCCATTTTTAGCTCATCTCTCTCTCCTCTTTAATTTTATAGTCAACAGCTAGAAGAAGCCAGGTAGGAGCTTCAGCACTTTTCCTGGAAATATATATCCTTAGCTAGGTAATCAAATTCAGTAGACATGTTCCTATTTACACATTTCTGCAAGTGACAGTGTTACTAAACTACCTACCACTGTATACCAAGAGTATGTTTTCTACCAGCATTCAACAATATTTTCCTTACTTTATTTTAAACCTCCACCAACAGCATTGTGAAGCCCTTTAGATCTCTACTAACATTCTCTTCATTCCTTTTGGCTTTTACTAACACTCTTCTTGAGGTTTTCAAGGCTTCCTCAAACAAGTTTTTCAGCGTCCTTCCAGCTTCTGATAGCCATCCGGTCCTAAAGGCAATGCTGCAGTTTTGAGTTTTTTATGATGGCAGCATATCACCTCCCACCACAGTATCTGCATCAGTTACCTATTGTTGCATAACAAACCACTCTAAAATTTAATGGCTTGCATAAAAACAATAACTTATTTTGTTTACAACTCTGCAATATGGGCAGGGTTCAGTGAGGACAGTTCTTACCTCTCATCCATACCATGTCAGCTGGGGCAGCTCGCCCAGAGATGGAAGATCCAATTCCAAGATTGCTCCTCAGTTAGCTGGTAGATTAGTGTTGGCTGTTGATTTTTCTCCATATAAGCCTCTCCACAGTATGGTTTGGGCTTCCTCACAGAATGGTGTCTGTGTTCCAAGAAACAAAAAGTAGAAGCTGCCATTTTCTTAAGACCCAGCTCTGGAAACTGGCACAGCATATTTTGTTGGTCAAGCATTCACAAAGTGAAAGATCCAAGCGATGGAACAGATATTCCACATCTCGAGGGAAGAGAAGTCAAAAGGAATTTGGGGTCATAATTACTCTTCTATCTGTTTCCTTTTCATTGTCAAACATTCACAAACCGTTTTTGATCCTTGCTTTCTTCACTTCCTCGTCTTTCATTTATTCTTTAATTTGGTGATCTGGCTTCTGTTAACCCTCAAGTACACTGAAAACTACCCTTTACCTTGGTCATCAGCAATTGTCATCCCATGTCACTTAAAAGGGCACTTTTCATTTCTTTTGACTGGCATCTCAGCAGTCCTTCTTAAATTTTCTTTTCCTTAAAATCTCTCCCTACTGGTTTCTGTGACTCCAAGACTCTTGGTTTTCTCTCTACTCATTTCTGAATATTTATGCTCATCTTAATTTTGAGTATGGTTCATAAGTGAGGCCAAAGTACGTTAAGGCCTATGTAAAGGACGTTTATGGCAAATTGAAGTAGAAAAAGTCAGTTTCATTTAATCTAACTCTGAAATTTATAAAACATTATTTTCAACTTAGCTTCTAAAAGATAGGCTGGTATTTAATAATTTCACTGTCTATTTCTGTCAAATTATTTTTGTTTATGTGCTAGCTAGGTAGTTAAATTTAATGATAGTTTCTAAGTTGTCATGAAAGTGTTTGACTGAATTCTAAGTTCTTTTGATTTTAAAATTGTTCTTTTCTAACTGTAGGGGTTGACAGAAGGTAAGCATTCTCCTGCACCAAGGAGCAAAAACTATTAAGCAAGAACTTTGAAAGGAATTGGTATTAACAATGGGTCTTAAATGGCTCATGCATGGTAGAAGGGGACACAGAAGTACTCCTATTTCATAATTGTTAAATGTGTACTTGCTTATGTAATAACCTGTTTTGTTCTCATAATTAAGATCATATACAGAAATATATTCAATGATAATAAATGGCATGATGGGAAATAGTGCATATTATCCAAAGAGGTGATAGTCTATAAGGTTTATTTAAGACAGATTCTATATTTTAAAAGGAAGTGTTATTCTCAGTGTAAAGTAAAAGTAGACAAGGTTATCACTGGAGAAAAGAAGGTTAATATGCTAATTTACTACACTTAACAAGAAATGTAATTTTTGTCTTGAAGTGATATATCTACTTATACTGTAGCCCATTAATGATATTTATAACTTATAAATCATTCAACATTTTTTCATTGAACATCCCAGACTTTTGCTGGGATACAACGAACAAAAAACATAAGATTCCAGCCCTGCAGAAACTCACTTGATAGTCACTGGACATTCTTTGGTTAGAAAAAAGGGTTAGCTCTCTTTGTTTTGAACCTTGACATAGACTTTTGAAAGAAATTGTGTTTTATTTTAGAGGTGGATAATTATTTGTGGAATGTTCTAACTAATTAACAATCCATTTTGATGTATTTCTCACACATCATTTTAAAATTTTATTTTATTTTGTCTTTGCAAATTTTACTTTGTGGTAGAAAAGCAAGACAGCATAAAATAAAAACAAATACTACATTAATAATATTATTGTGTCACAAGACTTTTCTTACATGTTTAGAGATAAGAAATGTACTTACCCAAAATATTTTCCAACTGAAATAAATTTATATTAAAATAACTTACACAAATTATTAGCATTATTTCACCTACTTCATGAGCCAATGATGAGGTCATTTCATAGAGGAAAAGGATCAGAGTATTATCTTAGTCTCTTCATAGAAGAAAAAATCTAAGAAGTAGCTAGCACTCATGCTTATTTAGGAAGCTATAGTTCAAAGCAGGTAAGTTTTCTTGATTCTATTATTTAAGCCCAAAGTAAACTGGAACCCACTCTTCCTTTAAGAGTTTATCCAAAATTAATCTAGAAACATTCCATTTCAAACATAAGGGGAATAATACAACCATAATTAGGTTATAATGTTGAAAGTACCCATGCAGAAATTATATTAGCTTTAAAATTTATAACTTAAAAGAATCATGCTGTATTTTAAAAAATCAATTAATGATATGACTTTGCCTTCTAATATTTTTTTGCAGAGAGATGATTTTGTTATGTTTTAATTCATTAATATATTATAAGTTGACTTTACTTATGTCTTTCAAGAAGATTATGAAAACATTAACTCTGGCTAATCTGAAACTCAGTCTTTATAAAACTAAATTCATTTTAGGGAATTGATATAACCATAATTACATTTGAATAGTGATTCAAATCCTATCTCCTCCACATACATTTGTTTTTCTTTCAATTATCAGGTTTCAACAGAACTAACCATGCTCTACTTTTGTGCTTGGGCAATAAATTTAGCTAAATAATTGCTAATATGGCCCGGCATGGTGGCTCACACCTGTAATCTTAGCACTCTGGGAGGCCAAGTTGGGATGATCGCTTGAAGTCACGAGTTCAAGACCAGCCTGGGCAAGAGTGAGACCTTGTTTCTACAAAAAAATAGAAAAATTAGTCAGGTGTGGTGGTGTGCACCTGTAGTTCCAGCTACTCAGGAGGCTGAGGAAAGGAGGATCGCTTGAGCCCAGGGGTTTCAGGTTGCAGTGAGCTATCATTACACCACTACACTCTAGCCAGGGTGACAGAGCAAGATTCTGTCTCAAAAAAAAAAAAAAAAATACCATGACTTGTGCACATTGTGGTTTATCAATAATGACTTCATTTTGGTGAATCATTCTGCCAGAGGCCCAACTAGAAATATTAGAGCAGTGGTCCCCAACCTTTTTGGCACTGGGGACCAGTTTCATGGAAGACCATTATTCCACGGACGGGGGTAGAGGGGACGGGTTCCAGATGATTCAAGTGCATTACATTTCTTGTGCAGTCAAGCCTGTCTGCTAATGATAATCTATATTCGCAGCTGCTCTCCCGCACCAGCATCGCCGCCTCAGCTCCACCTCAGATCATCAGGCATTAGATTCTCATAAGGAGCACGCAACCTAGATCCCTCTCATATGCAATTTACAGTAGAGTTTGGGTTCCTACGAGAATCTAATGCTGTTGCTGATCTGACAGGAGGAGGAGCTTATGCGGTGATACAAGCAATGGGGAGCAGCTGTAAATACAGATGAAGCTTCACTGGCTCACCAGCTGCTCACTTCCTGTTGTGCGATGCAGTTCCAAACAGGCCATGGACCAATACTGGTCCTCAGCCCAGGGGTTGGGGACCACAATATTAAAGGACTAATCACAAAGAAATGACAATGTGAATGTATATGTGCTCTTTTGTGCCTCTCTGATTCTCTTCTACAGCTGGATTAAGATGACATTCTGATTCCTTAAGAAATGTCTCTTATTGATAAAAACTTCACATAACATAAATTCACCATTTTAACCTTTTTAATGTATACAATTAACTGATTCTTGGAATATTCACAATATTGTACAACCATCACCACTAATTCCAGAACATTTTCATCACCCCAAGAAGAAAAAATATGTCCTATTCCCCACCTACCTACCATCCCTTGCCAATTGCTGAATCTACTTTGTGTCCCCATGGATTTGCCTATTCTGGATATTTCATATACATGGAATTATCCAATATGTGGCCTTTTGTGATTGGCTTCTTTCATTTAAGGTAATGTTTTCAAGGTTCATCCATGTTAGAGAATATATCAGTACTTTATTCCTTTTATGGCTGAATCATATATCATTGCATAGATATTCAACATTTTGTTAATCTATTCATCATTTGATGGACATTTGGATTGTTTCCATATTTTAGCTATTATGAATAATGCTGCTGTAAATATTTGTGTACAAGTTTTTCTGTGAACATGTGCTTTCAGTTCTCTTGAGTATAGCTCTAGAAGTGGAATTGCTGGATCTTATGGTAACTCTATGTTTAACTCTTTAGGAACTGCCAAATTGTTTTCCATAGTGGCTGCATCATTTTATATTCCCACCAGCAATGTATGAGAGTTTTTTCATATTCCCATTAACACTTTGTTATTTTCACAGATATATATGAAATATTTATATAAAATATATCTATATTGCCTAGTGGATGTTGATATCTCACATCTCACTGTGGTTTTGATTTGCATTTTTCTGATAACTAGCAATGTTGAACAACTTTTCATGTACTTATTGGCCATTTGTATGTCTTCTTTGAAGAAATACCTAATCAAATACTTTGCCCATATTTTAATTGTTTATTTGCCTTTATATTGTTGAGTTATAAGAGTTCTGTATATTGGATACTATCAGATTCTTATCAGATAAATAATTTGAAAAGATATTCTCCCATTATGTGAGGAGTCTTTTCACTTTCTTGATAGTATTCTTTGATATGCAATGTTTTAAAAATTTTTGATGAAGTCTAGTTTACATTTACATTTGTTGCATGTACTTTTGGTGTCATTATTTAAAACTTTTGCTTAATTCAAGCTCAGGAAGATTTGCACTTAAGTTTCCTTCAAAAAATTGTAGTCTTAGTTCTTACATTCAGGTATTTGATCCATTTTGAGTTACTAATTCCTTTTTATATAATGTTACTTACTTTTGCAGATATTATTTTGTTTTTTATTCTTATTCTCTCCATTAGTGCAGATAATTAAGAATTAATTCTATTCTGAAATCCTGCTAATTATGGAAGCTTTGAAAAATACAGGCATCAATGCCAAAAGAATAAATTCAAGCATAATGACTTTAAAAACATAACGTGCTATTAGTTAAACATAAAAATACAAAGCCCTTCTTTAATATTATTTAAAATTTCAAAATAAATATATTTTGGTTTTTCATGGATAATATATAATATTTGTTGCATTTTTCAAACTAGATGGAGAGCCCCTGCTCTTCCTCCTTCCCTATTTCAATCTTGGTATAATTGTAATATGTCATACATAGAAATGGCATCTTCCTCAGGATTCTGGGTTGAAAATTCACTGGTCTACACTACATAAAATATCTACCATATCTTAAATTTTTGTGAATTCAGAAATTTCCAGCAGACCTAAGGTCTATTCAGCCAGTGTTCTTGAACCGGGGTTTTAAGCAATGTTTTATTGGAGGGCAATGATGAAATTTCCCTCTGATACTTAGTTTTGCATTCTGATACAAGTTTTTATAAGTAGACATTTTTAGGTATGTCATTAGTAATGCCTTTGTAATTTTTTCAAAATCACTTGTTTATTCCTATGGTTTGGATATTTGTCTCCTCCAAAACTCACGTTGAAATGTAATCCCCAATGCAGCAATATTGAGAGGTGGGCCTTTAAGAGGTTATTGGGTCATGAGGGTTTGCCTCTGAGAAATCAATTAGTCTGTTCATGGATTAATGGATTAATAAGTTATAATGAAAGTGGAACTGGTGGCTTTGAAAGAGGAGGAAGAGAGACCTGAGCTAGCAAGCTCAGCTTCTTGCCACATGATGCCCTGTGCTGCCTCAGGACTCTGCAGAGAATCCCCACCAGCAAGAAGGCCCTTACCAGATGTGGTCCCTTGACTTTTTCTTTATAAATTACCAAGTTTCAGGTATTTTGTTATAAGCAACAGAAAATAGACCAAGATAGTTATGTTACCTCTTAAAGTACTGAGTACATAGAAGAATTTTTAAAAAACTTATATTCTCCCTCTTAATAGGTCCATGTTTGGAGGAAAGGATTCATCTAACTTTACATATGTTGAGTTGTAAATACAGAATATCAGTTTGGGGTAATTAACCCATTCATGGAAATGAATATGATCACAATTAAATAATATTTAAAATGAGAAGAGAAAAAGGCCAAGGGAAAGTCCTGCTTGGGAGAGGTGGAGAGAGGAAGAGGAGCCAGCAACAAAGCTAAGAAAGAAAGGTTGCAGTAAAGGAAGAACATTAGGAACATGAAATATCCCAGAAGCCAGAGAAAAAAGAAAAGCAAAACAAGCTCAAATATTCAGAAATTCAAAAACAAGTGTGTAGTCAGTTAAATACTGACCATTTCCATTAAGCTATGAAAAGTGAGACTATTGGTGACCTTTGCTTGAATTGCTCATAGTGGAGTTGTAGAGGTAGATTCTGAACATGAACATAAAATAGGGCAGTAGGGAGAGCCTGCCTGACCTCTTTTAGGAGCTCACGGAGAAAATGAGATCACTAAATGGGTGATTACAAGGGATCTAAGTTTGATGGTTTGTTTTGTTTTTTAAGATATAAGAGATTTGACCATATTTGCAGAATGTAGAGAATAATACAGAAATACAGCAGAGGAAGGGAATGTTTAGAGAAACATTTTTAAAGGAAACAGGCCAAGATGGATTTAAGACTGGGGGTGGTCAGGAGACTTGAGAAGAGACAAGATGTCTTCTGCCATGAAAATGGTTGGATATTCATAATATGTGTGTTGCTGATGAGGGCAGGTGGGGAGCGGAGGGGGTCCCCCTCCATGATGGTTTCTAAGAGGAGATTATCTGCCGAGAGTGAGAAGTTCAGGATTTATTTAGAGGGTTTGGGAAATACTGAAGGTAAGAAATGGCAGGTGGGTGAAATAAATCCCAGTGCTTGCCACGGACAAGCTGGGGATGTAGCTAATATTATTTTCAGACATTAATCACCAGTTTAGTGTTTTTTTCCCCCCCCCAGCAGCACTAGTATAACTAAAGCAATGGCAGTAGGATTGGAGAGAAAGGAACAGATTTAGAACTTAAGAATTCTGAGGATGTTCAGTGTTGCCAGATGGTCACCTGTGCCTTCCTTTGACTCTTCTATTTTATTTTCATCTTGTTAAAATTAGCCTTATCTTACTAAGCCTAAGACTATTGGATAAATTTTAGAATACTTGACTTTGGAACCAGAAGGAGCCTCAATACTTGATCTACTTCAGCTCCCATTGACTTAATATAAATATAAGAAAAGACTTTTAGACTCTTTACAGATGATGTAATCAAGCCCCAAAGATTTGCCCAAGGCCAATAGCTAGTTAATGGCTGAATGGTAAGAATGGGGTACCAGGAAAGAAAATGCCATCAGGGAAGCTGAGAAGCACATTTCCAGGGATGATGGATTACTGGGGATTCATTTTTATAAAACGCTGTTTTGAAAATTGGAGCTGTGCAATTGCTTATTGTGTGTATTAAAATACAAGGTGATTGAATGCTGATAACCTAACACAGGTTTGCTCTTTAAAGATTTTAAATGCTTTTTTATTTCCATACTTTAGTTGTAATGTACTGGACTTTTAAAAATCTAAGCATTTACCCCCTCATTTGAAAACTTATTGTCTACCAAAGGATACAGAGTAGATCTGGCTATCTAAATAAAACATCTCTGGTAATGAGCTGACACAGAACCAGAAACAAAAGCAAAATAAGCCCTTTATACTGCTGTGGCACCACAGTAGAGCAGCTCCTTGAACATCAGTATGTTTTGTTATACGAGGTCTTTATTAGGTCATAACTAAATATAAATTAAAGCTTTGTAAGAAAGAACAAAATGGGATAAACCTAGTAGGCTAATTCTACACAGTGGAAAAATCCTTAATAAAACAGCTTTCAGAATTCAATATATTAAAAATTTACATAAAAATACTAAAATAATCTAGAAATCCCTTTAGAACAAGATGGCAATTTCAAGGTAGCTACTTCTAGGACTACCTTAAATTTCATCCACTCTGCACTATAAGTTAATGTTGAGAGTTTATTCTGTTAATGGGATTTGCTTTGGTTTTAAGACACATCGGTTTCTTAAAGCACCATATGTAGAAGTAAACTCCTGCTGTTTTCAGGGTTTTTGCCTTTTTCATCCTTAGGAGGGCTTTAGAAAAAAGTCTAAATAACAAACACATAGAATGCACATCTACATGAATGCATAGCATATAGAAATATTATGTGTTTGTTCAATATTATTAAACCTCTCTTATATGCAAAGCACATATTAGGCATTTGGGGGCTACAGATCTATGCAATTAAACATCTACTATGTTCCAGACATGAACATAGAGATGATTAATCATGGTCTTTGTTCATAGGAATCTCTTGTATACGTACTAACTGAAAAAGAAGAAAGTAAAACAATCATAGCTGTAGATATGTACCCTGTAGTCAGTCACCCAAGGGTTTTTTTGTTTGCCATCGCATCTGTGAATGGCTAATTCACTGAAGAAGAATGTGAGCACCTCTCTGCTGGTGGTGGGGAGAGCAGTTGGGCTGCTGTTACAATGGGCCAGGCAGGAAATTACAAATGCCTGAGCCAAAGCAATAGCAGTAGAAACAGAGACAATGGGGCACATTCAGTTAATATTCAAGTGTTACTGCAATAGGAATTGGTGTGGGATTAGATGGAGGCAGTGAAAAAGTAAACTATTCCTGTTTTGAATTTCACTAGCATTTGATGTGGGGGCTTTTTGACCAAGGTCTAGCAGAGGTCATTTGGGGCTCATTAGCTGCTTACAAATATGATAACAAATATATATAGTATTCCAGAAAATGTAGATATACAAGGAAAATTTTGCACACAATGTCAGGAACATCATGGTCTCCCTGAAATCCATATATGATGTCTTTTGACCTAAAACATGGTTTACACAGGCTCGGAAGATTTTGGATTAACATCCCAGCTGACAGAAAATTAATCTATTCTGTTCTCCATTTTTATTATTAACATGCATACTTTCATTTGATTATGTTTATTTATATGCTCTCTTAGGATGTCTTAAGGTCTTCCTATTTAGTGTGCAATATTTTTTACTTCAGTCATTGGAACAATGCTCGTGAGCCATGCATACTACGCTAGGAACTACAGATACATCTGTGATAAGAGTAGATGAGATCCTTTGTCATAAGGATTTCAGTGTGATTAGAAATGTAATATGTGCTATGGGGACATTTGCAGTCTAGAGATAGAGATGGAGGTAGAGCGGTGGCAATGTCAGGGAAGGCCAATCTGAAGAAGTGAATGTGTGCATAAATGAACAAAATAGTGAGTGATAAATAAATAGGATTTTAAGTCCCTGCAGGCTCACCTTTAAAAAGAAATATGTAACAAATTTATTGAAATATAATTCATATACCATGCAATTTACCCATTTAAAGTACACAATTCAATGGTTTGGGGTATGTTGACAGAGTTGGACTACTACCCATCACTGCAATCAATTTTGGAACCTTTTCAATACCCCAAAGGGAAACTTATCAGCAGTCACTCCATGTCCCCACTGCCCCTCCCTGAAGCCCTCCCCCACCACAGGCAGGCACTACTTTCTCAAATCTAAATATTTGCCTATTCTGCATACTTTGTATACATAAAATCATACAATATGGGTTTTTTTTTTGTGGCTGGCCTCTTTCTTTAATAGTTTTCAAGGTTCATCAGTGTCGTGACAGTTATCAGTACTTCATTGCTTTTTATAGTTGAATTGTATTCCATTGTATAGGGACTCTGTATTTTGTTTATCTATTCATTAGGGTTGTTTCTGCTTTTTGACTATTATGATAGTTAGGAGCATTCATGTACAAGTTTTGGTGTAGATACATGTTTGTTTGTTTTTTCTTGGATATATATATCTAGGAGTAGAATTGCTGGGTCACATTTAACAATATTTTTAACCTTTTGATAAATTGCCAGGCTGGTTTCCTTTATTTTAAATCTTATTACATTTATGTTATTACTTCTTTCTGTTGCTTTGGGTAATAGATCTTTTCTGGAAAAATTCCATTGCAGTTAAATTATTTGTTAATGGAATCAGGGTTTTTTTGTGTTCTAAAGGAGCTTAATATTCAATGGCATCTGGCTTTTGAACACTTATATAAAGCTCTGAATTAGGAAATGGGAAACCCAGATACCAAAACTGAGTTCTAACACTAACCCCTTATGTGGCCTGAATGTGACTTTTAACCCATGAGAAAGAAATAGGTTTCTTTTGAGAAAAATTACCTAGTACAATATATAATAGCTGATGCAGGGTATCAGAAAGAAAAATGATACCAGGTGCCATACATTATACCATGTTTAGACAAGAATACCCGGGAAACAAACAAAATTAACAAAATATAGGTAAATTTGGCTTACTTAAGGGAAAGTTCTGATTGGGATATTTGCCATTTTAATTTATAATTGAAATATACAAATAATTCAAAGTGAAAATCTCATTTTTTTGTCCATACACCCTCTTTCCCTATACATCCTTTGGTCAGAGCTTTAGTTTCAGCTTTTCTGTTGCCACCTTTTATCTAAGGGCCAAGTAGAACAGAGAGAGAGGTAGGAAGATTAAAGAGCCTAAATGATCAGTTAACTAATCAGCCCCTTAGTGTTGACATTCAGAATTTTAGTGCAGAATCAAACATTCAACAATGCTGAGATTCCTGGGAAACTAGGTTATGCTGAATTCCTGGAGCTTAAAAGGTGTAACAGCTGGTTTATAGCTGCCATTATTAGCGTTATTTTTTTTGTTTGTTTTGTTTTCTTTCCTTTTCTTTTTTAGATAGGCCGATTCTCCAGCCTTTTATTTATAAAGGAGACTGAGACTGGCTGGAGATAGATAAAGATATGCTGCGAAACTGTAATTTTTGAGTTCTTCCTTCTATGGAAAAGAGAGAGATACTATTTGATTAGTATTCAACATGCATGTATTGGAGCCTATTGGGTGCAAAACATTGTCTGGGAAAGATGAAGGATTCAAAGATAAAATAATACCAACTCCCTTCCAAAAGTGTATTGTCTGAAGCACACAGATAGCTGTTAAATATGTTGAAAATGTCTAACGGGCATCATATAAGTATATAAAGATGCTAAGGAAATTCAGAGGAAGGAGAAATGACTCCTGTCGGAAGAATTACGGAAAGCTTTAGGGAGGGGATTTGTTTCCGTTCAAATTGAGCCTTGGAGGATTGTATCCATGTGGCAGAGAAGGTGAAGGCATTCTAGACAGAGGGAACATTAGGAGCAAAAACATAAAATAAGAAACTATGCTAGGGCAGTTTGGGGAAGAAGAGTTTTACCCAAAAGTACTCATTCAAGAAAATCCTTAAATAGGATCTTCCACAAATTCTCTAGATATCTCAAATAATCTGAGTTGGATGGAATCTTAATATTTTTAAGAATCTTAATATTTTTTCTGCATGACTTTTGGGGAATTCTTTTTCCTCACTTATCATCCCACTAGAGAAAAATAGAGACCCCAAAGCTCCGAAAGGATATGTTTATACTTGCCATGTGACTTCATGCAGAGGGAAGAATGTTTCTGTCCAACGACAATGCCTGCATAATAGTCCACTACTAGGCCCATCTTCCTGAGGACGGAAACATTCAGAAAGTGTCTTGGATGAATGAATGAATGAATGAATGAACGAACGAATAAATGAAGATGAGACCAGCAGATTATTGTTTATGGTACAGGGGAAAAATTCCCTAGAAATGGGTTGTAACGTGTTCTAGATGCTGGCACTTTGAAATCTCCTCAAGACTGCTTTTTGGGTGCTCATAGATGTGTTATACTGCTTCCTACAGAGACCATGGAATTCACCTGAAGCTTGAAACATTGAGAGTTTAAGATAGAGAGGAAAGAGAGATCTCCAACTGTCAAACATTTCCCCATAAAATAATTTAGCTCTAAGCATGCCAGTGTCAATATATGAGATTAAACATGGATACTCTCAGTCTGCTTCTCATTTGCTTGGCATTGCCATTTATGTATTCAGAAAATCAATAGAAGGTTGTTCAACTTTAAAAAAATTAATGTATAATCCAAGAGACAGAAAATATTTTTTTTATAAATGAATAAGGCCTAGAATGTAATATATGTTAAGAAGCTTTCTATAGTCGTCAAAGGATGTTGTGTATGAAGGAAGCTGAATAAAAAAGAGAATTACAATTATTTGGTCAATTTAATCAGTAAAGTACTTTCAATTTCATCCAAATAATTTGGACTTTGAAGTCACAATGGGCTTGATTAATTTAAATTAGTCAAATATACTGGTAAATATTAAACTTTTGACTAACTGTATTGTGTCACCTGAAACTGTCAATTATAATTTCAGTATGAAAGATATTGTATAAATTAAGCAAAAAAAGATAGTTCTAATGACCATTTGTAACTAAATTGAGACACAGACACAACTGATACAAAAGAATTAATGTTAAAAGAATTAACCTTAACAGACAAAACAAGAAGAAAAACAATTTAAACTTTTTCTTTATATGAACTGAAACCATATTTAATTTTTAATTACATGGTATGCACTCTAATCAGTTGTGCAAACTATTTATTAATGTCATATCTCTTAACTGTGGCTGAAGTTTTTTGGTTTTCTTTTTCTTTTCTTTTCTTTTTTTTTTTTTTTTAGTTTTTTGGCCAGAGCTCAGTATTTTGGCATATTTATATCAGCTCTTTCTTAAGTTGATACAATATTACAGATACAGGTGATGCCCCTGTGTTCCTCTGGCAGTTTTATTCCTCTCCTTTCTTTACCCAGTGGTAACTGCTAACCTGAGTTTAGTGTTTCTTACCTCCATCATTTATCACTAATTGAATAAATATTTCTTAAAGGCTCTTATGGTCCAGGGACTCTTCTATGTGTGGGGAATACTGCAGTGATCAAAAGCTAACCATCCCATGCTCAAGGACTTTTTATTCTAATGTGGGAGGAGACAAGCAACATGCAAATAAACAAGCAAATTATTCTGACAGGGGTGATCATTTCATCTGAAGGAGGAAGTTTAGCTCTAAAATTTATCCTCATATAAAGTTCAGGGGGTCAATTGTATGTGTTAATCTTAATATGTACACCTCAGAGTGAGGTCAATGGTATTATTTGTGAGAACTGCTAAGCACCTCTGTTTCTGTGTAGTAGAATTTGTATCACCCTGAAAATTCTTCAGCATTTATAAATAGTCTAATCTGGAGCGTATAGACCAATTATGCAGTCCCATGAGGCACCAAATTTGTTGTACAGTGTCCAAGTGAATTCACTTGGCTTGGTCTCAGCAGTTGACATTGGATATCAAGCTTCCGGCAGGAGCTTGCATGAAGTCATCTCTTCCACCTTCACTTGACCTCAGCCCATGGGCTGTAGAGCTCAGCTGTAATGTTTCATAATACATCAAGACACATCAATTCCATGTTAGCCTGCCCTCCATCCTTGCTGAGCTTAACTAATAAGTAAAGAAAGCAAAGCTCAATTACGAGAAACGATGTTTTCACCCCATTCAGATGTTTGATTTACTATTGAATACGATTTTTACTTAAGGAAGCAAAAAACAGCATCAGATCTAAAATCCAACACTACATTCAGCATTTACAAAAGTTGTTTTATCTAGGTCAATGGCTCATTTCTATTTTTACATACCAATCATTATCAGAGGCAAGGTCAAAATTACAGTGTACAGCACAAAAATAAATATGAGATGTTTTCATCCTATTTTGTGTCTAATAAGAAGTAGAATATACCAGTAAGAAATTTGTACATTTCAGACAGGTTTAAAAAATTACATCTGAAATAGTAAATCTAACTAATATATTGAAGACTCATTCATTTAAAACTATGTTGTTTGATGTCATTATAAATGCATAAGTGCAAGGTCAGGCTCACACCTATAATATTAGCACTTTGGAAGGCTTGAGTTGAGGGGATCGTCTGATGCCAGGAGTGAGAAACCAGCCTGAGCAACATAGTGAGACCTTGTCTCTACAAAAAATAGAAAAATGACCTGGGTTTGGTGGCATGTGCCTGCAGTCCCAGCTACTCGGGAGGTTGAGGCAGGAGGATCGCTTGAAACCAGGAGTTTGAGGTTGCAGTGAGCTATGATGACACTACTGCACTCTAGTGTGGGTAACAGAAGGAGACTTTGTCTAAAAAAAAAAAAAAAGGCATAAATGCAATAAGAATAGATTTGGAGTTACTAATCTTGAAACTAATCTTAATCAAAGAAAGTTGAGATAAGTTTCAAACTAAACAGACAAATAAAGAGCAAAACCCCAAACAAAGAAAACTAACCCTAACAATTTGAACTGGTTTTAAAATGTGTCTTTTCTCTTGGGGATAATCAGAAATGAACAACTGTTTATTGAGATCTACTTTGCATATACAAGTAATTTTGCTAGATGGTGAGGGTCAGGTATTGTTTATACTTTAAATGCCATCATCTTGCTAGAGGAGCAAGAGGGCTGAACAAAGGATTCTGGAATCTCAGAAGCTTTTATAATAAATAGTAAGGATCCCTTGATGGTTCACAAAGTTCAGTGGCTTTTCACTAAAATAATGGGACCTTGCCCCAGGCCCTGGGAAGTCTGAGTTTTGGAGAACACAAGTAAGGACTTTCTTCCTTCATTTGGTATGTCTCAGCATTCTGAAGGTTGTCCAACTCTGGGAGCTCATCAAGTTTCATTTCATCCATTAGCCTGGGAGTAAGGAACAAACCTGCAAATTTTGTCAAAATCGGTGATGTATGGCTGCTGAGAAATTCAAATTGCTTCAAGTGTGGGAGCCAACAAAGTAACGTCCAACTACAGGATGAGATCACAACATCATGCGCTCACTCTTTATGTGAGCTGCATTCTATATGCATGGGGGAGAGCCAAGGCATGAGTTCACTGAAGCAATGGTGAAGTGCTTCTCCTTAACCCCCTAGCTTCCAAGGGTTCAACCAGATCTGTCACGACTGCAGACTCCACTTAGGATATCCCTAGGTACCTACAACACTGACTCGACACAGGCCTAGCAATGACGGACGGGTAAAACGGATGCATGGAGAACAATGTGAAAATCTGATTTACACTGCTGATTGGACTGCAATTCCCAGGTGCACCATCGCTTCTTCAGTCATGATGGCTGAAGCTCTCCAGCTGCCCTCCATGAGCCTAAGCATCTTGTCACAGCATCTGCCTTGCATGAGTTGTCCAAAATATGTTTTTTATATGTAATGGCAACAGGCGTATTTTAGATAAGAAGTAAAACTGAGGCATTGGTTTATGAGGAGAGTTAAAATTCCTTCAAGACTTCTTGTGAAAGTATTTGGCATATATGAAAGCATTGAGCTCCAGGCACTTTGGAGGCCTCCTCTCCTCATTGGTCTAAATTATTTCTAGATTACCCAAGACCAACTGTGTGCTTATAAGAGGGGAATGTCAGTCCAGTGAAGGATTCAAACAGTGTGTGGTCCTCAGGAAAAGGTTTTAATAAAACATAGCTTTAGAAAGAAGCAATTTGGAAAACAAAATGTAGTAAAATATAGTTGTGGCTCTTACCTCAAAGAGGCTTTCAACTTTCTAAGAGTCAAAGAGACCCTCAGAATTCATGAGGAATATTCAGCATGGGCCTGTGAGGGAGGTGGAGGGTAGGGTAGGGTACCCTACAGAGGGTAGGGACCTATGGAGAGGCTGTTCATGCAGGAACAGGGCTATGACCTTGGCTATAATGCATTTCCTTTTCCCTGCTTGTTCACATACCTGTCCTCTTCCGTGTTTTCTCCCCATATCTAAGGTTGCTGAATAAGATATAGAATGCCCAGTTAAATGAATAAAATTATTTATTGTTTAGTCATTGAAAAATACTCATTCATTAAAAAAAATTATGTATTGTTTATCGGAAATTCAAATTTAACTGGGCATCCTGTGTTTTTATTTGCTAAATCTAGCAACCCTACCAATATCCCACCCAGTTGATCCCACCCAAGTTTAATAGCAGACAGAGAAAAGGATTGTAGTTAATAATAGCAGCCAAGGAAATCTCAAATGAATCAGGGCAACCTTGATACCTCTGGCTATTCATTGGTTCAGCTTCATGGATGAATTTGTTATTTTGCCATGTGTCTCTCTGCTCACCTGTACCCTCGACTTCTCCCTGCCACTGACAGCTTTTGCCTTAAGTTAATGGTTTGAGTACTGGATAAAATGATTAAACCACTTGTTTTGTGGAAAATTGTCAGAGGTGAGGGCCCCTACTCTATCTGTGGAGGCCTTTTTCCTCAATAGGAGGAGTAGCTGGGTTCAGCCTTCAGTTTTTTGTTGTTCATTCTTGTTTCTCAGCGGACTATTCGGCACACACCCCTGTTAAATCACCCTCTGGGTTTGGCTCACTAATTTTTGCACATGAATGCTTTGGATATTAAGTAGAATCTTGAGGTAAAGATGAAAACATTGCTGTGTTGCTGCTCTCACACATTTACCGTGGAAAAAATGTTTTCAAATATGCATTGCCAAATATGCATTGCCAAATATGCATTGCCTTGGACAGATTTAATGAGATAACTATAAGAAGAAGAAAAAAAAATTCAGCCTTGTGTATTGTTGTATACCCGCTGAGTATAAAACTGAAAACTCTTGCCCTAAAAAAATCCACGATTGATTGATGCAAGTCATGAAAATGTGTCAAATTTAACAGCTTCCAAGAACTGTTTTACAAATTGCACATATTCTCATTCTTATATAAAGATTTAAATTGGCAATAAATTATATCTGTTTTAGTCTCAGTAAATTATATAAATAACTTTTGTGATATTCAAAATTTCTCACTAACACATAAGTGTTACAACACATTTTCATCTTTACTACAAAGATCATATATAGAACATAGATTGCGCCTAGAATGTTAACTATATAAAAGATATTGAAACTTAGCACATACTAGGAAAATAAGCAGCATTCATTTGTAGGTTGGAATCAATGCCTTCCAAGTGATAAGACAAAATACCACAAATCTGCTAATAAATCTGCTAAGTTTCTTTCTAAATATAGTCAAAGGGAAAACAATTACCATATAACAAGTAATATATAAATATTATGACTTGGAATATATCCTCCATGAGTCTCCTTAATGTTCAAATACAATTCTACCTAATGTTAAGTAATCATTTGATTTGATGTGAATTTACTCTTTTCTTATTTGTGAGACTATCCCAAATATGTCAGCAACTACTTTTATGTTTTTCAGATCTTCAACCTAAGACTGTTTTTGCTCATTAATGTTCATCCCTACAACTTAAATATTAGAACATATTTGACTTGTGTGTTAACGAAAAAGAGTCAAGTTGTTTACTTTGTAACTTCTCATGGTATTTTACTTATGGGTGCTGCAAATGTATATTAAGCAGACATCATATATTGCCTTTGGTAAATTTCTTTTCATGTTCCATTTGAAGGGCCTTAAGGTTCTGTTCAAGTGTACCTTAAAATTGTAATATACTTTAGTAAAATTGATAAATATGAATATTTCAGAAAGCTAGTTTGTATCTGAAACTACTTATGTGTCATAGCTGGCAGAGAATAAAATACCTGATGCAAATGAGTGATAATTAGATGTAGCCACAAAGGTCAAAGGACTGAGGTGGAGAAGAAACAATGATGTAGCACAAGTGTTTAGTTTTAACTTTTTGTTTTTGATTTTTTCTTCTTCTTTCCAAGTCTAAAAAAAAATCAGGAAGCTGGAAGAGCCAAGGTGGGCTAGGACACAACTCTTAGAGCACAGATAACAATGATAGAAGCAGAACAATGCTTATCCTTGATTAAATAGAAGCGGGTAGTGAGGAGGACCTTATTGAAAGGGGTTGCCAAGACAAAAAAGAACTTTAAAAACTCACTCTTCCAGAGCCACCACACTCCAGACTCTGAGGCTAACCCTGACCCTAATTTTTCCCCCAAGGTAACAACTTTGCCTCTTAAAAATGATTAAATCTGAAGAATAAAAAGAGTTCTCTATGGAAAACCAAAGTTAAATAGGTAGTAAGTCATGAAAACAGTTAAGAATTCATGAAAACAGTCCTAAATTGTACTTAGATAATTTTATTTTTTTAAGTCTTTCTCTACTTGTATATAATCTTATGTTATATAGTTGCTAGACACCTTTCGCTAAGCTTAGCCAAGTACCCAGAAAGAAATAATACAGAACTTACGTCTTGACTTTGCAAACCCAAATCTCTGTTTAAGATAGACCCACAGAAATAACTGTGCAGATGACTTGTAAATCCATCACTTCCTCCCAACCTCTCTCCTTCCCCCAAAGTCCAGTTCTGCGCTTCCACATACCTCTCAGACACCTCTACCCCAAATCTGAAAAGTCTAAAATTCAGGTGACAGTCTACTCTGTGGCCTGATTTTCCCACAATGCTTTCTCTCTCTTTCCTAATACTTCTGTTCCATGTGTTGTCTCGCCAGGATGAGACTACAGCAACCTCTCCCTGACCTCACCTGCCCTTTCTCACCCCCACCGCCCTCCCCTAGTTCCAGTGCTTCTGGGCTGGCATCTGACCTATTTCAGTGCCTTGTATTCAGTCTTTCTGATTCCAGTCAGGGATGTGAACGTTTTAGTTTGATTAAAGAATCAGACACATTACTATAAAATTAAACTATATGTGCACTTATAATATTTACCTTTTAAGCAGATATTCACATAAATTCTATTAACAGTTACTTCTCAACAAATAACTACTTTTTTTTTTAATTTAATTTTACAGAATCAAAGAGTCTAACAGTATATCTTATTAGATACAGTATGTCCTCATAATGTATACATTATTTCTTGTACAATGATATGAAATAATATGGGAAATATTCATGATAAATTATTAAGTGAACAGTGCAAGTTAAAAACAATAGTTTCATATTTTTTCCCCACCCCCCTTTTCCGAGTCAGCACCTAACAAATAACTACTTTGAGTTATGATTTTCAAAGAGTGATCTGTGTAGTTTTTTTAAAGAATTTCTTCTACCTGGTAGGTTTGGCGTGTCCTTATTTCAGTTCACCCAATTTCATTTAAAATGAAACTAAATGAGACTCCCAAAGACTGTCTTTCTAGTACAAGATTTTAAAGAAAATTATATCTAATAAGAATAAATAATATTTTTATGAAAAGGCTCCATGTTCCTAAGTATGAGATGATAGGAAAGGAGAGGAGATGTATATTTTTAAAATACCAATCAATCCTATTGAGGGACTGACACATTTAAATAATAAACAAGGGCCCGAAAGACTTTGACATAAGAAACAGAAAGATCAGTAAAAATTTGTTGAATTTTAAAATTTCTTCCAACTGATAAAGGTTTTCTATAGTATAGAGAGTTGAAGAAAAAGATATTAGTGCTAACATGCATGAAAATACAGGGTAAATTAACAACTTGGGATGAATATTGATTAGAAGAAAAATATGTGATTCTTGGAATCAGTGCAGTTGCTGTTCCAAGATCCGAATGAAAATTGAAGAATGACTAGTATTTTAAACTTTTAACTTCAAACACTGTTCATAAAAAGGAAGATGTAGACAGGTCAATAATTTACAGGACATATGTACTTAATGAAAAGGTTTCTTGTCTCCTTTAAAGAAGTTCCAATAATCTGTCCTTCTGCATATAGGGATTTCCTATTCTCATCCATAATGGATAGAAGGCCAGTTAACATTTAACTGGCACACAATTGCAAAGCACTTTGCAAATATAAAATATTATGTAAGTGCCATAGAATCCATTACTTCATACTCAATCTTCAAGCAACAATTAATGAACAATGCAGTATTATAGAATAGCCTTACTAATGGAAATTTAACTTCCCTATAGCTTTAGAAGATTTCAGAACATTACATAATTGTTTAAAGTCAAATTGAATTTTAATTCATACATTATTTATGCTATTTAGTTGTCTGGCTTTGAGTAGACACCACATATATAATACTTTAAACATGGAATTATATACATATGCATTTATAAAAATCTCCCATTTCCTGCATGAGGTAATAATTTTCAGTCTAGGATTTATGTATTTATTGCCTCATGACTAGGTGTTTAACAAGCACACTCCCTATGCTGAGCATTGTCTGTAATTTGCAATAGACTCAGCCTCTTAGGAGCTAGTATTGCTAAATGATCCCTTATTTGAAGAATTCTAATTTTTTTAAAGTCAGATTTTGGGGTGCATGTCATTTGTAAAAAGAGCCCTGAGAAATTTGTGAAGCTGGAGATTGCTGTGCTGTGTCCTAAGTCTCTAACACGCAAACCAGGCAGGGGCTGCTGTTATATCACCTGTAAACTGATTAGATCACTCACTGTTTTCACCTTGTTTAGACAAATGAGATTAGCTTCAGCAGGTACAATAGCTACACCTGTTTTCAATGGTTGGCACTTTCTGGATACTCCCATTTTTAAGGAAAAAAGCAGGAGAAAGCAGGCATCAGGAGCCCCAGAGATGGTATCAGTCCTCAGAACTGCCAAGTGCTGTGCAGGCATATGAGGTGAAGGTGAATTTCAAGAATGAATATCTGGAGGCAGGCTGCCCTTTGAGTGAACTGAACAGATTTCAAAGTGTGCCGGCCTCACCGTTTACAGCAAAAATCTGTGCTCATCAGTCTAAGAAAAAAGTTAGATCAATGGTCTCCTACTGATTTGGATATTTTTGTTGTTAAATAAATTTTTAGATACCTCGAAAGATGGTAATTTTGTTGAAATTTAGTTGACTTTGCTGCTAAATTGAATCTAATTTAGAAAATCTTCTATAGTAGTTTTAGGCCACCATTCCAAAACTCTTCAGAAGAAAAGCAGAAATGAAAGCATGCTGTTGTTCACCAAAGCCCAGAATATTTCTACAGCATCTGACCCAAGCACTCAAGGGGTAATATACTCATTCTGTCAGTTATTCATTCAAAAGATATTTATAGATTGCTACTATGTGCCAGCCATTGTGTAAGAAAGTAAATATGATGGAGATGTGTTAGGAAGTTCCCAGGGGAGATTAAAAAATAATTATCATACAGTTGGACAGCTGGTAAGATAGATTTATGTGTGATGAAGGTTCTCTAGCAACCTGAAAAGTCAGCAGGTCAGGACAAGTTATTCTGAATATGTGAGTTTCCGTTTCCATGAGTGAGGCAGAAAGGATATTCCCCAAAGTAGGGATAGAAATGCCATGTTTCAGGCAGGAGACAAGATCATAATGCACACAAAAGTTCTTCTTGGAATGTAGAAGATATATGAAAGAATAGCAGAACATATAGCTAAGAAAGAGGCAGAGGTAAGATCATGAAGGCACTTGTATGTAATACTAATAAGTTTGAACTTTATCATGAAGGCATTAAAGAGACACCAAAGAATAGATATTGAATGGATGAATAAATGAATATGTAAGTGAGAAAAGAGTATTTTTAATGCATTTCCAAATTGAAATTGAAATCTTTGGTAGCTTTGGTGCTCTTGTATGTCTAACACACACACACATACACAAACGTGTGTGAGTATATAACATGTATATATATTTTAAATTATCTCTATATAGCATCAAGGAAAGGGCATGGTCATTATGGTGTCCTGGGCCCAAGAGCAGAGCCTGGCACATACTGGCTGCTCAATAAATACTTGTTGATGGAAAGTGTAAACATAATTTAAGCAGAGGAGTGATGAGAACAAGGAGGCTATCTCACAGTATATGAGATGGAAAGCAATAAGAAAAGAGGAACACCTGGGGATGATTGGCATGTTAATGTGGTGATTTGGAGAAGACATGATGAAATGCTGAATTAGGAGCACTGAGGACTGACGGGCTGGGAGAGAGTTAAAAGACATTATTCTTAGAACCTGATCAACAATGAGATGACGGAGGGCAGGGAGTGGTGGGACGGTGGGATAACTCCTAGGTTTCTTGCTTGGGCTAATGAGTGGATGGTAGGCTCTCCCTCAGAGAAGTAGATTTGGGATGTGAGAGTAAAATTTTATTTTAGACATGTTAATTTTGAACTCCCAGATGTCCAGGGCATGTTAAGAAGGCAGCTTGATATGTAATATTGGGGAATTTGAATTTTAGGGGGTAGGTGAAACTAAGGGGGTAGATAATTCAGCACAGAATCTGAGCTGAGCAGAAGAGCACTTGTATTTTTCCCTAATTTGGTCCTAAGGTCTTTCTCATGACAGTGGCCATAAGTTCTAGCCCTGCATTGACCAGGAATCCAGAGGATTTGATGGTGGATGTTTACAATGTGCCTTTCATGGGACACTTTTTTTTAAATCCTAGTGGCTGGCCTGCTGCCTAAATGTTTGTCCCCTGACCAGGTGTCTCTCTCATAGAAAACTTGTTTACACTGCCAGATGCCCTTGCTGTTCTTCTCTGACCTGTGCCCATTGTATTCCTAAGAGTGTAGCCACTCTCTAGGAGAACCCTAATTGGGAAATGAGTTAGGTTCCAGCATGTTGGCCAGGGTGGGACACAGAGGAGGCAGCACAACAAAACATAAAATAACGGAAGCAGTTTATTACTCACAGATCAGGGAGAAGGCAGCATGCATCGCAGAGCCAATGGGAAGGGAGGAGCCGACAGAGATACAGTCGCTCAGCCAGCACGTGGCGGGCAGGAGAGATGAAGGACCTATGGACCACAGACTTTGCTAGGGGCCAGGCGGTTACCCAAGCAGGTTTCCCCCAAGGAGTTCTGAGTGGTGGGTTTATAGCAAGCAGGCATGAGTCCTATGGAGTCACACTGTGACAGAGAAGGGGTCCCTGTGGCATACTTGCACAGCCCGTGCAGGGTGTGGGGGTCAATGGGGTAAGTCAAGTAGGTAGGTTATCTCTAGCTATCCCATAGGGAGGTGGGCACTAGGAGGTGGTTGTTTAAGGTGGAAATCTGGGTCAACCACTTCGAGGAATTAGGAGAAAGCAGAGTACTGGAGACTGTGTCAAATTTGGCTAAGCCCTGCTGCGTTTAAGAGAAAGTTAAATTTATATCCAAAATAGATTCTAAGACAACATAAAAATATAAGAATTTACTTCAAGTCTCCATGTAGGAGACAGAAGAAACACCTAGAGAACCAGGAAAGTGTGGGGTCACTGAAGCTAAAGGAGAAAGTGGATCAATTTTTATTATCTATGACAGATTTTTTTTAAATTCTATAAATACAACATAGAGACATAAGGAGAATAAAGCAAATAAATAACTGGACTTTTCCTTCTTTAATGATTGCAGGGCCCTAGATTAGATAATATGTCTAAACAGATCTTCATATGGAAAAGTAATTCAACTTTGATATTCTCTTTTCTTTAATTCAGTTCTCTCTAACTCTGTGTGCCTCTAATATACACAGAAACATGGTGATAAAATATTCATGAACTGTGGATAACAGGGAGACAAGAGCATCCCTATTATGAGGGCTGTAAGGTCCAATTTTCCTTTCTGGACACCTTCCCCTCCCTATTTTCCTTATAGGAATAGGGTCTTTCCCTTGCTTTGAAGTCATTTATCAAAGTAATGATACCAGCATTCATTGAATACTTGTCATATTACAGGCTCTGAACACTTTATACAAATCATTCCATGTATTTTAGTCCTGAAAGTAATTTTTTCCCCCAAATAACTAGTTTTCCCCCATTTTACATAAAAGGAAACTGAGACATAGTTACTTAGCTGGCAGGTGGAGAGTGGAGAAGTTGGGATTTTTTTTATTTTTATTATCATTATTATTATTTTAGAGACAAGGTCTTTCTATGTTGGCCAGGCTGGTCTAGAACTCCTACCATCAAGTGATCCTCCCTCCTTTCCTCCTGTGTGGCTGCCCACTGCACCTGACTCTAAGAGGTTAGGGTTTGAATGTAAGCAGTTAAACTTTAAAGGCTGTACCTATAACCATTATACTCTCTCAAACATCTGCAGAGTAAGATTAAACACCCTCAAGTCAGAACTAGTAATTGCAAAGTGTAAAAGGTGTAACTGTTTAGCACAATGGTGATCTATATACAGTTATATACTCTTTTGGACACTGGAAGATTTGCTTGGGAAATGCCTTTGTTAGAACTTTCTTTTATATACCCAGAAGAATAAACAAAAGTTTCAAGTTTCAGTTAGACAGGAGGAATAATTACTAGTGATCTATTGCACAGTATGGTGACTATAGTTAATAATAATTATTGCATATTTCAAAATTGCTGAAAGAGTAGATTTTTTTTTTTTTTTTTTTTTTTTTTTTTTTTGAGACAGAGTCTCGCTCTGTTGCCCGGGCTAGAGTGAGTGCCGTGGCGTCAGCCTAGCTCACAGCAACCTCAAACTCCTGGGCTTAAGCAATCCTGCTGCCTCAGCCTCCCGAGTAGCTGGGACTACAGGCATGCGCCACCATGCCCGGCTAATTTTTTTTTTTTTTCTATATATATTTTTAGTTGGCCAGATAATTTCTTTCTATTTTTTAGTAGAGACGGGGGTCTCACTCTTGCTCAGGCTGGTCTCGAACTCCTGAGCTCCAGTGATCCGCCCGCCTCGGCCTCCCAGAGTGCTAGGATTACAGGCGTGAGCCACCACGCCCGGCCAGAGTAGATTTTAAATGCTCTCAACACAAACAAATGGTAAGTATGTGTGATGGATATGTTAATTAGCCTGATTTAATCATTCCGCAATGTATACCTGTACAAAAACATCAAATTGTAACCCATAAATATGTGCAATTCACATATATATAAATAAAAACAAATTTAAAAAAGATTGAAAAATAAAGTAATTATTGATAGGTAAAAACTTTTTAAAAAGTTTCCAACTGCCATTAAAGTGTAGTATGTAATTTATCATGCTTTCTTAGAATCCATTTACATTATTTAAATTATGGTTTTCTAGGCATGCTTTTATATAAAAAAATGATGAACTCATCAGTTGGATTTTATAATTACTATTATTGCCTAACTTATAATTGAAAGTGAGTGTCTGATTTGTTTTTTAAGATTGGTAAATTTCTGGCCAGATGAGAAGATGAAAATCATACTAAAAGCTAAATTAATTTATTAGTATCCATATTAAGCTGAAAATCTCCATTAACATAGAGTTAGAGGTCACGTAAGCTGATAGAAAATGATTTTAGGACCAAGAAGAATATCAAAGAGACCTAATTCCAAAAGAAATGAAAATATCTAGAGAATAATTTTTAAAAGTTACTGCAAGTAGAAAGGTAGATCTCATATGTAGACACAAAATGTTTAAGATTATTCCATTTCATAGACAAATTAAGACATATTTTTAATGAATCTAAACACAGATGAGTAAGAACAGGAGAGTGATTCAATATGAAGAACCACCAATATGAACTGATAAATATTTAATCATGAATAATGCATACACCCCAGGTGATGAATAATGAACCGATGATTCTGGACATGAATAGAAAAAGCAGAGGAATTTGTTTATCCCAAGTAATATAGGAGGCAGCAGTCACTATTTTATAACACCAGGTGGTATCACTTGCTTTTACATCCTGTTAATAAATAGGAAGCCCCTCATAGCTGTCTTCTGTTTTCAGTGAGGTTTAAGAATCCGAAAGATAAAGTGATGTTGATCTTGCTGTAGTGATTTCTTTAGAGTTTGACATTGGAACTCAGCATATTAAAAGGTGAGTGTCTTCATGATCTGCATCTTCAATGAGGGTGTTTTAAATTGTCAGCATATTTAAATAGAAAAGGACATACAGGATCACCATCTTAACTTCTCTGAATCACTCAGTGACTTCCCCTCTGATTTAACTCCTGCATTCTTTGTAGAGATAGATGTTTGTTTCAAGTTTAGGACACTTTTCCCTAGACACAATACTCCATTTTTTCTCTTCTTTTCCTTTTTTGTTTTTTTGGGGGGGCGTGGGTTTCTCTTTGCTCTGGAGCCATGGTCCTTTGCCAATGCCTATCTGCCTACTTTCTCCCCTCTGCTCGTGCTCCTCCTTCTTCAGACACTGCAGCTCCTTCTAGAGGTAGAGACAGCAGGTGGTGGTGATGGAGAAGGTCTGTTCATATTCAGAATGGGATGAATTTTGGAGCCCTTTTCTCTCTGTCTGAATATTTTGGAACTGTTTTCCATAGTTATGAAGGAATCTTGTTTCCTGGCCCCCACTCACTAACATTTCCCCCACCATCCGTCTGTGAGCATTGCTTTGTTTCTGCCATCACTGAACTGAAACCAGTTGAGTGTCAGCATTTATCCCATATGTTCATTAGCAGTGAATCTGTAATTAATTTCTTATGGTTTAAAGTTAAGGAGACTCTGTGTGTGTGTATGTGTGTGTGCTGTGTTTATGGGTTTTTAAATGCTTGTTTAATTATTTTTCTTGGGTTTTGCCTGCATTCATAATAAAGGGATCTTGTTTTGTTTGGCTATTGACCAGTAGATTTTTTTTACATAAATCTACAATGTATGTATTACATGTGAAAACGAATTTTACTTTTCAGCCACCTTGTTGATTTCTGAGACAAGACTATTTTACTGGCATATTAGCAAAACTTATTAAACTATTCCACAGGGAGGTTTAGATCTGGTTTCACATGTTTCTCTCCAGAAAATTACAGCAAAAATAGACTGTGAAAACTATACAGGCGAGTCATATGATATTATTAATAGATATCATTTAGGGAGGAATTTTGAAACCTTTTTTAGTTGAATTATAGCTGATAGGAAAGCAAATGAGAAATTGAAAAATTAAAAACTATGTACCAGCAGAAGCCCATTTTATATGTGCATACATATATATAATCTATACAAAACATATCAGTATTTTCTATCTTTTCCACTATGATCATGCATTATATGCATAATGGGAAAAAACAAAAAAATACTCTGAATACGAACAAAAGCATCATGTTGTCTTTTCAAAAGATATCGACACTTGATATTCTTCCTGTGTATTTTCAACCATTTAGGCAAGTAAAGAATTATGAATTTACTAATTTAACAACCATTGATTGAAAGCATACCATTTACAAAGCAATATAAGAGATTCAATGACAAATAGACATGACCTGGGAGGGCTGATAACAGGCAGTGGCAATTTGGGGGCATCACTGTCTGAAAAGGCATTGTGGGGCCCAAGGAAGCAAGTGCTCATATTTCCATGGCACATGGAATTTTTCGGAACATTTATGTCTGGTAGCTCTACAGTGAAAAAGAAGGTAGTAGTACATGTTCGATTTGCTTCTCATAAAAAGACTCAAACTATAGACTCTAGAATCTCCAGATATTAGTGAAATTAGTGAAGAGTTATGAAATTTTTAACCTAAACACTTGTATATTGATGGGTCAAAGTAAAAACAGGATCTGTTTTATCCTTTTCTCATGATTAATAGCGTGGGATTAGGAGTCAGAAGCTCCTGGGCTTGCATACTAGCTCACTGTTAAGTAGTGTGTGACTGGAAAGTTCTAACAACTTTTGAATGGTTCCTACTGCATAAGTTTATGGTAAGGGTTAAAAGAAAAAATATTCTAAATAACTTACCGCAATGCTTGGCCAAAAAAAATTATAGTAATCAGTAAATACTGTCAGTATCACCAGCATTTGTATTATTACTGGCTTAGAGACAAATTCCTCATAAGTCATAATAATTATAATTTTCCCTTTGTGAACCTGAAATGGGAAGTTTCCCATTCTCACAGAGGAAAAAGGAGCCATGTAGAAAAAACTGGGGGAGAAGTGCAATTTTGCTGACTATAAAGAAGAATCAGGGAGGTGACTAATCAGTGGCTCTCACTATATCAATTTTCTCACTTAATGGAGGAAAAGAGTCCACTGCTTGTAGTTTGTTCTGCCCATGCCAAGTGCGTATCTTTTGGGTTTGAGTTGTATGGGGTATATATCATCCTAGATCCTGTCCTGGAAAAACTTCTTTGACATAGGCTATTTCAGTGTGTCAAAGTAAGGCAAATCTAATCCAAAATGGCAAAAGAACAGATCTTCACTGTAGCAAGAGCCCAGGTAGATTAGGAGGTCTGTGGGGAGGTTGGAACTATATCAGATTTATGAAGTTCCTGGTTGCTAGTTGATGCCAAGACCCAGGAAAGAACTGAAGGTATTGTGTCACCATTCCTAAAGAATGGAACGGAAACAGTGGAATGCCTGCTAGGTTCTTTTGCTTCTAAAACGTAGTAAGTCAGAGTTACCTTGTTTTATGCAGTTTGGCAAGAACATCTGCTTCCTCTTCTTAGACACACAAGAAGACACAATTTCCTAGCCTCCCTTGTTGGGTGTTTGGCACCATGTGACTGAGTTCAGGTCCACAGAAAGTGGGCAGTTGCCATGTGAGCCACTTCTAGGTCTGGCCTTTAAACATATCTTACATAATGCTCCAGTCTTCTTTCTTTCACGGCCTTCACATCTTTGGGGAGTACATGTTCTAAATGCAGCTACAGGATGGAAGAGAGACTCCTGACCTCTGTCAGACTTTATATGAGGGAGAAAATCATTATTGTGTTATACCACTGAAATTTCAGAGTTTATATCTGTTATTTCAATGTAACCCAGACTGTCCTGACATTCATGGAGACCGCAACTCGTCACGAGTCATGGAGAATGGTTACAAGAACTACTTGCAGAATAATAGTTTTGAAGGCTGAAATCAGATCATGCCTTTCTCATACTTACAAACTTCCAGTGACTTCCTCTTACAATTAGAATAAAATCTGAACTCCTGGCATGATAAGAACCCGCATAACCTGACCCCTGTCTTTCTCTCTGGCTTCACGACCTATATTTCCCCCTTTGTTTACTATATTCGATGTGAACTTAACTTTTTGAAATTCTTCGAATAGGTCATGGATGTGTCATCACTTAAGGTCTTTGCATTGACTGTGACTTCTCCATCAAATATCTTTACCTGGAACTTTATGTGGCTGGATTTTTGTCAACCCTGAGGTCTCTGCTCATATGTCACCTCCTCAGTGATACCACTCCCAGTGAGTTTCTCTTCCTTCATCCTATTTTTACTTTCTTCTGAATATCTGAAATGATGTTATCTAATTATTTACTAGATTATTGTTTATCTCTTGCCCCACACTAGAATATAAGCCCCATGAGGTCAGGTACTTCATGTGGATGAGGGCAGACACATCCTTGTGTCTAAGATGGTGTGTGACACATAGCATATATTCATGAATAAATATTTGCTTACTTAATTAAGGAAACAAGTTGGTTTGTTTTTTCACTCTTAAATCCTAGTGGCAATATAACATAAGTTCTATGACTCCATAGGTCTGTGTAACAAAAAGGACAATATACAAGGAGAAATACTAGAATGTACTTGTACTAGGTAGAGTACTGTTCCAGAGAATTTATGTCCACCTGGAACCAGTGAATGTGACCTCATTTGGAAATAAGGTCTGTGCAAATGTAATTAAGATGAGGTCATCCTGGATTAGAGTGGCCCTAAATCCAATATGAATGATGTCCATATAAAAAGGAGGGAAATTTGGACACAGAGACACAGCCATACAGGAGAACACCACGTTGAAACAGTGGCAGAGATTGGAGCCAGGCTGTCGCAAGCCAAGGAACGCCAAGGATTGCTGGCACTCGCCCACAGCTAGGAAGTAGTAAGGACTTCACTGATAACTTTTTAGTGTTTTATATTTCTATCTATTGGTCTCTATGTATATATCTCTACTAATAGCTATAGGCACATGTATGGGAAGAACAAACTTTTGTTCCTCTCTACTCTTACTATGGTTTAAATATTTGTCTCCTCCAAAACTTATGTTGAAATATAATCTCCAATGTGGCAGTATTGAGAGGTGGGGCCTTAAGAGTTGATTGGATCATGAAGGCTCTGCCCTCATGAATGGATTAATTCATTCATGGATTAATGGATAAATGAATTACCATGGGAGTGGGACTGGCAGCTTTAAAAGAAGTGAGCTGACCAGCCTGAGCAAGAGCGAGACCCCATCTCTACTAAAAATAGAAAGAAATTATATGGACAGCTAAAAATATATATAGAAAAAATTAGCCGGGCATGGTGGTGCATGCCTGTAGTCCCAGCTACTCGGGAGGCTGAGACAGGAGGATCGCTTGAGCCCAGGAGTTTGAGGTTGCTGTGAGCTAGGCTGACGCCATGGCACTCACTCTAGCCCGGGCAACAGAGTGAGACTCTGTCTCAAAAAAAAAAAAAAAAAAAAAAAAAAAAAAAGAAGTGAGCTGAGTATAAGAATTCCATCATAAGAATATACCATAATTTAAGCAATCGTTGCCCTATTCTTTAGAAATCTTGATTGTTTATAAGAGTTACTATTATAATTATATTGTACAATATATGTATATAATATATAAAATAATGTAAAATTTTGTTAGAATGAAATTATATGTAAGTCTCTCATAATTTTAATAATAAATTCCTAGAACATTTCTGGGTAAGTTTACAGCATGAATATTTTTGAGAATCATGATAAACATTGTTAGAATTCACACCACAAAATTGTACCAACTTAAATTACTACCTTCAGCAAATGAGAATATTTCTTTACTATATACTTTCCAATACCATATATTAACTTTTTGCTTTTAATTTTTGTCAATTTGATAGTTTAAAAATATCTAATTTTAATTTTTATTTCTTTATTATTAGTGAGGTAGAAAATATTAAATTCTTTTTGTCTGCTAATCAAATTCTCATTATAAATCAGTACCAGGAGAAATTATAAGATATTGTAAGATACATTAGGAAAAAAAGAAAGAAAGCTACTTAATTTGAGTTAATGGATAGTCCCAAGTGTACCATATAGAAACAAAATGGAAAATTTATAAGAAATATAATCTGGACCTTCTTGCACATAAATGCATAAAAATTACACATGAAAAATTGAATTCTCTAGCATCAAAGATATACAGATATATATAATCACAAGTTGCTATTTATACCAAAAGGTGAATCAGCCACTGTTAAGCATCCATTTTTGTGTCATTTTTTTCTTTATTTTATTTCAGCATATTATGGGGGTAAATGTTTAGGTTACATATATTGCCTTTGCCACACCCGAGTCAGAGCATGTCAAGCGTGTTGTATTATTTTAGAGTTGCTGTGCTAGGGATGGTGTCTAACAGGGGAGGGGAGGGAAGGGACTGGGTGGTAAATTAATAAGATATGGCTGGTGCAGTACAAATGAATTACCTGTTCTAGGAAGCAGTTACAGATTTTTATAGTCATTGAAGGTAAGAAGGTTACATACTGTCAAATTAAGATAGAATCTGTTTAAGCCATATGTACTTACATCCAGGTTTACCACAGATAGGGTTTAAGAACAAGTGAACCATGTAGAAGGCTTCAGGTTAGGATCTCTTCCTAGGCATGACAGGGACAATGGCTAACCATTATCACTGGCTGCTGATGATTTTGCTTTTGTAAAGATGCCAAAGACATCCATATGTCCATTTCTTTGCTCGCCTAAAAGGAAGAAAATTTGCAAGTTTGTCACAAGGGAGATGACAATGTGATTGACAGAAAGAAGCCAATGGAAATAAATAATGTAGTACAACTTACTTTTCTGTCGATAATGATAGAGAAACATAACTGCATTGAAGTTGAAGTTGGCCCTACAATGCAAGAAGCACAGCGCACTCCTGACCGAGGTCCCAATTCCCAAGTGTATGTCTGCATACTAATAATACTCTCCCATCAGAGTGGGGATGCCATTAAGTCCTTCAAGATGCATCCCAGTTTTTTTGTTTTGTTTTGTTTTGTTTGAATACCCTCCGAGACCCTTTTATCCATAATGGAAAATCTGGCTGTGAGCCTGTCTTTCCGTGAGGTGTAAGTAACTGGTAGTGATATAGGCATGTTGCTGAGTATTTGCTGTGAGATGAGAGACTCCAAGGGCATTTCCTGAGCACATGAGCACTAGCAGCTCTAGCTTTCAGGCTCTCTGGAGGCCTAATTCTCAAGTTATAAAATGACAACTCTACCCTGAAAATGGCTTAGTTTATTGTAGCTATTTAAAAAAAATCTGATCAGAATAAAGAAACTCTCTACTCTCTTAGTAGATTTTCCAGCAGTAGACATTAACTAGATGAGACCTAAAATTTAAATGTAACGGCCTTCTGGCAGTGGCTGTGATTTCTATTTCTTCACAATCAGAATCAATATGATTAAACCCAACTTAAAGTCATCTGTGTTATCTATGTGATAATGATGATGACATAATATCTGAAAATAACAGATATGAGCAGTCTTTATAGTGTTTCCATGACTATTGATTAATATAGTCAAAATAAGTTTTATGATACAGATTTGTTATCTTGATACTCAGGAGGTTAATAAACACACTTAAGAGTGGATGGATCCTGCAATTTAAGAGCACCACCAACAGGTAGCTCACAATATTCAGAACTAAAAAAAGTTGTCAAGTCAAAATTTTTTACGAGGGACTTCTTGGCTTGGTTTAGTCACCTATAGGAGTATAATCTCTAGAGATAAGTTGATGCTTCAAGCTCATTACTGATAAAATTCAGGCAAGGTTTCTTAGTCAAGCAATTTGCAGTTGTCATGTTATTTTGGCTAATTTTATGTGTAAAAGAGACTGGGTTAAACGGGATACCCAGATAGCTAGTAAAACATTATTTCTAGGTGTGTCTGTGAGGGTGTTTCTGGAAAACATTAGCATTTAAATCAGTAGGCTGAATGAAGAAGATCCACCCTTACCAATGTGGGTGGGCACCATTCAATTCCTTGTGGGCCCAGATAGATCAAAATGGGTGAGGAAGGGGATACCTTTTCTCTTCTGGAGCACATCCATCTTCTTATGCCTCAAACATCAGGGCTCCAGGCTCTTGGGCCTTCAGACTCTGGGACTTACACAAAGCTCCCCTCCTACTCTACCCTATTCAGCATTCTTAGGTCTTCAGACTCAGACTGAATCACACCATCAGCTTTCCTGGTTCTCCAGCTTGCATATGGCATACTGTGAGACTTCTTAGCCACCATAATCAAGTAGATAAATTCCAATAATAAATCCCCTTTTGCCTGTTTATCTATCTATCTATCTATCTTATTGGTTTTATTTCTCTGGAGAATCCTGACTAATACATGCATGATAGACTCATCTTTGGAAATGGCTCACTGACGAAAGCATTCATATAGTCCACGATTTTGATTCCCAGGAAACAGTTTAACTTCCATAGCTTGTCAATCAATTTAGTCAAATGTCATTAATACACAAAATATATTACCATCTTAAAATATGAAATCAGTATATATTGAAAATGCTTAAAAAATGTGCTAAGCTTTTGAATTATAAAGCTTATGTACAAATTGGATCAAGTAAAATATACAAAAAAGTATTTTTTCCTAAAAGACAAGCTAAAGAGAGAATAAGAACATATATAAAAATTAGCGTATTAAACTAAAGAGATAATGTTTTTTCATTAAAAGAGGCCATGTATTATATAATTGATAAGATTTTCTTGAACAAGGTGGCATGAAACATTTATTTAGAGGGAATAGGAGCAATGAACACATACTTTCCCTAGAATTGAAGACTTTTTTTTAATATAATAGAGTAAAAAAAATAGATTTACAATGTCAGCAGCAATTATGGTGTGAGGGAATGAGATATTTGAAGGAGGGGAAGGAATAGTTTGAGTAACTAAGATTGAAGATAATTGAGAATGTTAACTGGTCAGGGCTAACTAATGGACTGCTACAGGGATAAATATTAGGATGATTTTTGTTCACTTTATACATCAATGACCCGAAAGAGGGCATATGCATTAAGAGGATAAAATCTGCTGACACAGCGATAGTTGGGGTGTTGAAGGGGCAGTCACAAAAGAGTGCTCGGTCTGACTTGGACAGACTAAAAAGCGTGGAGTGATAAGTGGCTTACTCAATTCAATTCTGAAGAAAAAATTCCAGGAATTTAAAACCATAAGAAAAAAAGGAATATATACCCCTGAAGTCTTTGGAGGATTGAGCTCTTAAAGAAATACATTGATATAAATCTTTCAGTTAAGCTTAGAAGTAAAAATATAGGGAGGAAATCGGAAAGTAGGCATTCAGTATATGGAAATTATATCGGTAGCCTAGAAAATTCTCTTTCCGTCATAAGATTCATGTGTCCTAATTTCTCAACCACCCACACCCCTAATTTTTTCTCCTCAACTCAGGCAGGAGCTTCATAATGTTGAGACTGTAACTATTTTTTTCCTTTTTAGATATTCTAGAGAGAAGTGTTAATTAGAATAGATTGTGGCCATCTATCTATCCTGACTGTGTACATGTATAAATGTAACATTTAACCAAAAAAGGCACAGCAGAATGCCCCACATAATAGGCCAATGGTATTTTGCTCCTATTAGTTGTCACAATTTCCATGGGCATCTTTGTTAATAAGAAGTAGGAAGAAAGTAGAAGATGGTATTTGAGTAACAACGATATTTTCTAAACAGCCCTCATGCCTCTCAGACTCAGAAGACTAGCAGGCCCTGACCACTCCTAGCTCAAGGGGAGGGAATCAGACCAAATATCCTTAAATTCTTGATGCTCGTAATGTGATTGCAGAATGACCTGTGCTCCTCAAATCTGAGCAACAGCAATAGAAATAGTGCACTAAATAATATATACCACTAGCTAGTGATGAATTCTTTAGTTAAGTCAAAATATAAAGCCTCTTTTCTGCTCTATATGGAAATCAGAACCAAGATGTAGTCACACATGTGCTACTCCATTGCCTAAAAATTTGTAGTAGCTTTACATTGATTGCAGGATAATAGTCATATTGTTAGGTAAGTAATATATATTCAATAATAATTATGAGTCAAGACACAGTGATTTGAGCTTATTTAGTCCTGATAATAATTCTGCAGGTTAGTATTACCCTAATCAGGAGCCAAGGATATCAAGTAATTTTTCTGAGACCATAGATCTAGAGAAAGATGGAGTCTGGATTCATACCCAGGGCTATCTCATGGCAAAGTCTTTGTTGTTTCCATCACATTACAATGTATTTGCGTTTATGCACACATCACAAAATAAACAGATGATTGACAGGAGGCTGGAAGACAGAAAAATAATACATAAAAGATAAGGTGGTCACACACACCCATGCCCATAACACACGCCCCTTCCTTGCCTGGTCCTGGCATTCAAGGTCTTCAGCCACAGGCCCAGTGTCTTATAAATCCTTCGTCCGTTTCATGCACTGTATCCACCAGTTGAACTACACTACTGTGTATTTCCCTTGAATGTTCCTTGCTTTCTTGCTGCAAGTGGACCCACAATCTCCACATGTCCAGCTCCCCACAGGGGGAATAACTCTCTCCCTTTCCCAAATCATGCTGTCCGTACTAGTCTTTTACACTGCAGCTGTTCATATACTTCTCATAGCCCATCACATCTGAAGATGGTTTGGTTGCCATTATTGTACTTCCTGGGCACATCACTAGCACATTGCCTTGCACATGGTAGCTGCTCAGAGTTTATTGAATGAATATACATATGGGTTCATGTCAAGTGGTAACTCATATAGAGTTCACCTATAGTCCTGAATTTGTTATACTTGATTAACTCCCAGTGAAAAGCATTTGAAGCAGAATTATTATTGTCAAATCCTCGACTTTGTTTTGATGTTATATAAATATGTAAAATTTGTCAATATTCTTTAAACAACTTGTTCTTTCCCTTAATGACTTTTCTAACTTAGTTTGATATCATAATATCCTGGTGGAAGCTAATTTTTCAGTTAAGAGTACAGGCTTTGCAATTACATTACCTAGATCAAATCCTGCATTGTGACTTTTGTGCCTCAGTTTTCTCATCTCTCAAATAGGTTAAATGAGTACCTACCTATCTGGAAAATTGCTTAGAACATTAATGTGCACTTAGTAAATATTAGCCCAGACTGAAATAATTGCAAACCTGATTATCTTATTTCCTCCCACTTTATTCTTCTTTCACTCCATTTATGATCTTTCCTTCTTTAGGGAGATGGAAAGCTAATTTAAGGTTGTAATGAAAATTAAGATAGACTTGTTTTCCACATTGAGTTAAATTAAGCTCACAGACAATTATTGATAATGTACCATGGGCCAAGTACTGGCCTGGTGCCGGGAGACAAAGAACAGAAGAGATGTGCATATGCACCCCTGTGAGCTCAGAGCACAGTAGCAGAGAAGCACCCTTAAAACCACACTATTTGGTGCTCTAAACATAGCATTATTTAGACTGTGTTCTCCAGGTGCCAGAATGGAATTATGTTACTATAATTAAGTTTGTTATTCTTAGACAACAAAGTGATTGTTTTATGAATCACTTTGATGCTTTTCACCTAAACACCAGCAAGAAGGAGAGGGAAACCCTGGGTTAGCATGGTCTTTCCCTGACAGCACACACCACCCTTCAACTCTCCAGTACAGGACACATATCTGTCATGGGAACCAGGCAGGCATCTTACTTTGTTAAAAGTCTTTACTCCTCAATTCAGAATTCTAAACTTGGATTTCCCTGGACTTTGGAGCAGTACCATGATAATTCTTTTGGAGAATTTCTATATGAAGCACATTTAACATATTCAAAGATTATTACTTAATGAGTATATTAAAACCATTGTTAGAAATATTGTATTTAGAGGACAATATATGCATTTATTATTACACTAATTTAAATAAAAAAGCTATCTAAATAATGTATATTGAACATATATATGTACATATTTTATATATCATGTACTAAATATGTACCACATATAGAATGAAGTCATAATTGAATATATAAATATTTTCTCAAATCCAAAGCTAAATGCAATGAAATATATAGTATGTGTGTGTGTTCGTGTGTGTGTGTGTGTGTGTGTGCATGTGTAATTCCCTCCACCCCCACCCATATAGATATATAGGTCAATTTCCATTTGTTTTAAGGAGTAAATTCCTATGTGTTACCTATTATGTTCTTCAAGTAGATACAATGTTATGAAAATATTGTGAAATGCAGGAAGCGAGTCGAATTGTACATTAGCGAGTCTCTTGGTGACCTTCCAGCTTGGCTGTCTTCATCTTCTACTGACATCTTTGGACAACCAAGAGTGACCTTCAAGTTCTAGATTCAAGCTCTCTCAGGAAAAGAGGCAAGAGAAAAATAGTTCCTTAAAGTTGCTATAGCCTTTTACAGAAAAGTTTCATCATGTTTAATATCATTTAGTGAAATTTTGTGTCTCTTATATGATTGCATAAAAAGTGGCCAGCACCAAGAGTCAAATTGAAAATTGTTTCATTTTAAGCAATAAACAATAGTTTTCATTGATGTAAAGAGGCAGGCTGGCTACATATACACAAGAAAAGTAAATTGTTTTAATTGGTCTCAAAATATAATGTCCGGTGGCTATATTTGATTTCTGGGTAGTAACTAGCAATAGTAATATCTATATTATCTATTTGATCAGATTTTTTGAGGCAAGACAATAGCCCAGATGCCATCACCAATGTACATTGTATACCATTTGCTTTAATGAGTATATATTGAGCAACATTTAAGGCCAGGAATGGGATAAGTACTGGACAGGTTAAATAAGATTAAGAATTCACACACTCTGTCCTTTAAAAGCTTACAGTTTGGTGCTTTGGGGAGAAGGATGCACAGATAACTAATCCAAACCATAGCAAAATAAGTACTTTAGAGCAATGTTAGCTTAGGCTTACAGATTGAGCAAGGAAAATGATCAGAAATTAATATAAAAATATTCTAGAAATGAAGAAAGGCTAGAAAGGAAAAGAGGAAGGACATATAAAAGAAGGAAGAAAAGTTGCTTCATTAGAATTCATCTTCAAAAACAGACAAATATCTAGAGAATGAACTCTTAATTTATGTTCCCAATAGACTCTGCCACAATGGGAGAGACTGTCTACTTTTACTTCCAGCTTGATCCCAAGCACCTGGCAGTTCCTTGGCATGTAGGAAGAGATGATTGCTAAACATCCGTTGAATAGCTTCTCCCTATCTCCTCTTCTCTCTCAGTCATGCTTCAGGATCATGTCTTCTGCTTAGTTAAGCTCCCTGTCTTCCTCTTCCTATCTTAATAAGGTTATATTAGGTTAAACAGATGACATTCTGCTTTTTTTTTTTTCTAGCAAAATTACATGTTTTTATTTTACCATCATGCATATAAACGAAGACAAATATGCCAATGGTACACTTCCAATATGTCAGAGCAAATTCACGTATTTATGCAATTTAGAAACAAAGACACATCAGTTACTAAGTCGTTACCAGGGCAAATTACCAAGTAAGACAAACCACACACTTTTTTGTTGCTTATTTTTCCACAAAGACAACAATTTAACAAGCCTAACAAAGATGGAGTTATTCAAACTATGTTTCTAAGAATATAGTTTAACAGAAAGAACAAGTTGAAAACTGTTATGAATATATATCTACATTCATGTCTCTGTATTGTAAAGACTGTTATTCTTCTAAATGTTACCAACTGAAAGCAAGCTTGTACTGCTCAAGTTTTCCAATAAGCAGAAACAGAAAATAACGAGATTTTACTAAATACTAGTGAAATAAGAGCACAATATTAATCTTCCACATAAACTGGGTTACAGGGGTTCTTGAAGTCTGTTGTGATGGTCAGAGGAGGCAAGAGGTGAGTCTGGGAGCTGGGAACCGTGAGCCGTGAGCCATGAGCCGTGAGCCGTGAGCAGGGGCAGTGAGCAAGGGCGGGAAGAAAGTCCTGTGATGTCCGAGCCTGTGAAGTGTGAGACAGCACCCTGCTGCCTGCCCTCCCCAGCCTGTACGCACTGGATTCCTGCCCAGCCTCAGAAGAGCCCCCATCCCTTCCCCTGCAGGCACAGGAGGCTGGAGGATTCAGAGACCAACTGATATCTGCCATGTCACCATGGTCAGGCCAGCTCAGGAGGCTTAGCTGGGTCATCCCCACAGTTACTTCCTTTACTGAACCACGAGCTTGCGATTCCAGACAATATGCACTAGACAATGCACCAAGGCTGGCTCAGTCACTCTGTAGTTGCCATGACAACAATTGTAGCGACCATTTACTCAGCACCTACTAAACACCCCGTGCTCTGCACATGTTATCTGCAGTCTGCATAACAAGAATTCTTACTTAGCCACATTTTACAGACGGCAATACTGAGGCTCATAGAAGGTAAATGACAGCCCCCTTCCAAAAAAAAAAAAGAGAGAAAACACCCAAAGTTGCATTGTTTGCGTCTCTTTTAAAGAACCCTTGTCTAGGCAATGTTTTTAATATTCAAACCCCCTTCAAATCTACAGCAATCCTGAGAATTATTTCTCCTCCCATCACCATTGATGAGTAAGTACCCCTTTCTTAAAGGTTCTTAGCCCAGTCTTCACTCTAGACCCAATATTTACCTGGCTTATTTCTGCCTCTAGCCTTTAGTTTTCCCATTCCTTAGGGTACCCATCATAATCTCTTTAGTTCTTCCATCCGTTATAAACTAGATCTCACCTTTTATTCCATCTAGATCTCTATCCCTTTAAACCCCCTAGGAGTTGCTAAAGAGGCAGGGGAGTTAGAAAGAGAGCAGAGGGGGACAAAAAGACCTTTTAACAGTCTACTTTACAGCATAACCTCTCTGTCTCTGGAAATGACAGAGTCTAAATAAACCAAAAAGCTTACTTTTGCAGAGGTTTCTAAGCTACCACTTTTTTTTTCTAATGAGATAGGAGAAAAAGAGGACAAGAGGGAGAGAGGGACCTTGGCAGTAGCCAAGGAGGGTGGGCATAGCCAGTAGCAGATAGCAAAAGGTGACCGGAGGTACAGGAACAGCAATGGAGTAACATACATCATGTAGAACAAGTGGCCCACTGCTGCTCTTCCTTGATGTCATTAATGCCTAGTAATGTCCACAGGCCATGTTCCTGTACTGCCAGAAGCCAGCAGAATGGATAGAATGGGCTCCTAGATAACGCCAGGCATCCAGGTGATAATAAGCAGACCAGAGGCCCTGGAAACAGAGTCCAAACAGTGCAGATAAAGGCAGTACAATATACAGCATTATTTGCTTGGCTTAGAAGTGTTGTGGACCATGGCCACACAGAATGTGACAATAATGCAGAACAGCATGAAGACCTTGTGAAGTGGAGAAGAATGTCCATGACTATAAATCTTGAGGTTGAGAGAACTGAATATCTAGGAGAGAGGTTGCAGAAAGGTCAGCCAAAAAAAAAAATAGAAGGCATACACATTGTTGTTGCCCAAGCACAAGTCCAGCAGGCTGTGACAGGGGACCTTGTGCAGGAATATTCTCAAGGACAGATGTTAACCAGACTAGAGCCCAAAGGGCCTGGGGATCTCCACTGGCTCCCTTATTGGGCGACGCCTGGGTCTACGGACTCGTTGCCGCAACAGGTAGTATTGCAGGGGATTTGGCCACAGGTCCTCTTTGATAATCTCAGCAATTCTATCAGACTCTGGAAGGCTGTGGTCTGAAAACCAGGTGAAGAAGCTGCAGACGAGGTCTTGGTTTCTGCGAATGAAGGACTGGGGTTCATGTCCCCTGCGCCATATGATTGGGGTGGAAAGAGACACCACTCAGCCGGAGGATCTGAGCTCATATTCCTTGACAATCAGCTTGTTTCTGAAGTAGGGGTTTCTTCGAAAGAAGAACTTGAACTTGCAGCCAGTCCTAGGGTGTCTGAGTTCCTTCACCTCCAAGTTGGTTATGTACCTTAACATCTCTGCATCTTGGCCCCTAATCATGGGGGATAACTGGGGGTGGTTCCGAAAGGCAGTCATCCAGAAGCCGGGGATATTCTGAATGATGTAGTTCCTCCGCTCCAGGTAGTGTTGACGCATCCGCCCAAACTTGTGCTCCAGCTGCTGGAAGGCCCTGTCTGCCTGAGCATTCACGGTGTCCAGTTCCAGCTGGATGGCCTCCAGAGGAAACATGCGGAGGGCCACATTCAGAGGCCAGGGCCCTGCCTCCTCCTTCACCTCTTCCACCACTCTGTTTTCCTCCACCACTTCTATTTCTTCGCCTGCTGGTTTCTCCTCCACCTCCATTGGATCCTGCACCACCTTGTTCTCCACCCCTTCTATCTCCACCACCTCAGCCCTCTCCTTGGCATCCATTGCTACCGAGAGGGTGGCGCACTTTTCAGACTGCACATCCTCCTCCTTCGCACCCACCATCACCTCAGACCACAGCCTCTCTGCGCCACAGGTTTTTAGGGCCTTTCCTCCATCTTGAAAGCCATTTTTCATGCTGCTTTCAGCTGCCACCAACACAGAGGCTGCTTCCAGGCCTTCTGTGGGAGGTGGAGCCTCTTCCTGCCCAGCTCCGACAGCTACACGACCGCGACCACCACCAACTGGGATCTGAGGAGTATGGCCACTGTCTGCGGGATCCCGGGGTATGTCCCCCTCCCCTAAAAGCTGGGGTGGTGGGAGTGCGACCGTCTCCAAGCTTCCCTCACCCGTCTCCGCCATCACCAGCGTTGCCTTGGTTTCGTCACGGAAGCTCAGGTACTGGTGTGGGTCCGTGTCTCCTGGGGCATGGTCGCAAACAGTGAGGCTGCGGGGTTGGGAGAGAGGGGTCTTCTCGACCCCACCCAGGCCACTTATGCTGGTACCAGGCCAACGGTATGATAACGTTTTGACATTCTGCTTTTAAGTCAAATGGTTGAAAACCAACAATTTCATATAGTTCAACTTAATAATGCAACAACTGTATATAAGTTAATCTGTTCACTCCAAGAAGCTAAGACAAGTAACTGATTACGTTGAACTAAATATATCATAAAATCTTACAGGGAGCCTTCCTAGAACCTTAATCAAAATTGTCCATAGGACTAAGTGATGTGGCTGGTTAACAATATTGACAGTTTTATCAACAGTTGCATGTACGTGCCAAACCTGAGTCCTTGAGTACATGTAACTGGATCCTACACTAGAAATTGACTTCCATCTGGATGCTTGGTTTGAATACCTTGCTTTCTACTTTTTGTCTTTCCTTACTAGAAATTCTTTTAAAATGTTAATGTTTTGATTTGGATTAAGTGAATGTATCCTACTGTGGCTCTCTTCCTTTCATACCTACAGACCACTTATCCTTTTGTACCAACCTGATATTCAATCTCAGCATCATATCCTATTTCAGAAATATCTCTTATCTCTGGGAGTTAGATTGTGACAAGGAGCAATGAACTTCAATAGCCAAAGTGACTGTGATTCTTGGTATTGGGTTAAGAATTATGACAGAACCCTAAATATTCTCGTGACAGGACCTTAACTGATAGAGTGGACACATAATTGATCATCTAAATATGGACACTTTTGAGAATGAAAAGGTGGAACTATTAATAATTACACCAGTATAACAAACCTAAACAGAGACTGTCCCAGGCGAACTGGGACTTACAGCTACACTGTAAATTGAGCATTTCCCAAAGTACTTTCTTCATTTCCCAAAGTACATCCTATGAGATGCTCTGTATAAAATGGGTAATAAGGTCCAATAACTAACTCACTAGAGAGTGATGTAGATATCAAGAAGGAAAGGTCACAATGTGTTATTATCGCTATAATTTGACTCTACTTCACATTTCACATTCTAGATTTCTGTTTTCTTGTGGGACTTTGAGGTAGGTTCTACACATTTTTTTCCAGGACTTGTGGCAGATAGTGCTAATTTTTCTGATTTTGCTAAATTCATTTGGAAAAAAAGGAATTTCCCTCCTTGAGGTCATATATTCTTCTGCTATTTACATAATCATTCTTCTTCAATTAAAATCTTTTCTAATTTGATTAGAAAATTAGTAAATCAAAGTAAAATTATGTGTGACTATTTGATAAATTATCTTTAATTAAAAAGAGCAAGGTAGGAAGAGTAACAAATTCAGGCCAAAAGTCTGAACACTTGTATTTTAATTTCATCTTTACTATTAACCATCTATGAGAGTTTAAGTAAGCCTTCATATTCTCAAAGGAAAAAAAGTTGGGGAGAGAATATTCTAAGTGTATTCTATGTGCTTCTATGGTGTGAGCCTATGTATAAATCTCACTCAACCCCTGTAAGGGTCCTGTAAAGATGACACTACATTTTTCGTTTGCAAATTCATCACTGAAACTCCAAGAAATTGGCTAACTTTCCCCAAACCCTCACCTAGTAAATGGCAGGGCAGAATTTGAATCCCATTCTGTCTGCAAAGTCCATGCTGCCCGACAATCATTCCTTTACTTATTTTGAAAATGAGAATCTTATTAGTTAGTCACAAGATTGCTGTGACCATTCAAAGAATAATTGAATGCCAACATATTTTTTAAAATTCAAATAATCTATATATTTGAGTATTACTGGATTATTTTTCTTATATTTCTCTATCTCTTTCTTGATTCTTTAATGCAAGATTTCAATAAAACTTTTGGTATAGCTATGACATTTATGACAAGAGAATGGACTGCAAAAATTTTTCAAAGTAGTGTCTAACTTCCTTTGATTCCAAGTCAAGTGTGAGACCATGATGCTGGGATAATATCTGTTCTCAGGGGCTCTGCGCCATGGACATTTGCATCTTCCTATTATCTCTACCCTAGGTCACCCTGACATTTCAAAACAACCGCTTTGTCCTGTATTTATATTGGAGTCCTTTATTAGACCAAGGCACAATTTGTTTTTAATTATTATGTCATTCTGCCTTCATCTATAAGATGACATGCTAGCTAATCAGCTGGCACTACTATTTAAGACAAGAGAAGAAGATGAAAGGAGAACAAGGCAATTACAAGGTTAGTCTCTATTTTCAAAGCATCACCTGAGGCTTCATTCAGGTAATTCCAATTAACTTTTATGGCAGTTACTCAGCTAAAACCCAGTAAATGCTACTGTAACTAGATTCAGTGCTCTTGCACTATACAACTGCTGAGGAATTTAAGCTATAATTTTTTTCAAATGTACCCAAAATATTGCTCCCAAGAGTGACCTATGTGACTTGTTCCCCATGGTCTAATGCAAATTAAGATGACTGTGATATAAAAATGTTCAAGACCAGGGTCATAATGGAAACATTAGCAGACCCTTCACCACTGAAGCCCTGTAGGGGGCCATTAAGATATTTTATGGAAGTGCTAGCAGCACCCTCAAAGCAAATGGCAAAGAGTAGGAAAGATAAGCAACTGTAAAAAGAAAACAAAGCAAAAACCCAATAAGAAACAATGAAGACATCATTAGAAACAAAAAGGCAATGAAAATGCCTGTGCTGTATTTTCCATTATCTGTGACCTTGCGTTGTAGTTGTGGCTCTGTGTTCATTATCAGTTTTTTCAAGAAAAATGCTGCCTTATACTCTTTGGCTCACGCATTTTTTTTTTTTTTTTTTTTTGTATGATTTCTTAGAAGAGGAAAGGAAAAGTCCAAAGCTAGCTGTCAAAAAACAATCTACTATTCTCATCTGGTAGGAATTTTTTCTCTGCACTCTTCGTTATTGTTTCTCAGAGAATCCATCCAGGATGACAGGAAGATAAAAATTAGATTGAGGGCTATTACCCTGTTTTGACTGTTCATACCCTCCCAGTGTGTTATTCATATTCACAAATTCAGTTTTTTACCTCCAAAAGGCAGCTGGTTAGCAAAATGCCATTGAACAAAAAAGATCTCTTAGCCACAGTTAAACTATCAGGTTATCGTAAATTAAAATCACAGAGAATAGTAATCTAGCTGTAGAAATATGTTATTCAACATGGATTGTGATCCAAATTTGTAAGTGATTTCCAACAAACCCCTTTTAAAACTAATGAATAGGTTTCTCAATTCCTAAGCAGTTTTTGTTTAGCATATGACCAAAAAAATATATTTTTACTTGAATTTTAAGTGAAATAGGTATTGTTTACTCTAAATGAAATGAGGGTGTTAATTTCCCAGCTACTTCCCAAGATAAGTCATTTCATTCCAGGTATCCCAAGGTTAAATTTAATGTCTCCACCGACTACCAGGAAAATACATACCCCCATTTGTTCCATTTGTTTTGCATGTATAAATGAAGTCTTTACTTAATCTTTTTGTAGAACACTAAATTAAATGTGGCCACAAAGTCTGTATTTTTCCAATATTTAGTAGATGTTTGATGAAAAGTTTGGCAACTTAATTCTCATAAAAATGATTAAGTAGAATTATATTGGCAAGAATCAGCTATCACGTAATGTTTGGGAAAGTGAATTGGAAAGAAAATAGTGAATGGGAAACCCTCTCTCTCTCTCTCTCTTTAATCAAGTAACTTTTCTATATGATTCTTACATAATCGAAACTTAGATCTAAGAATTAAGCGTGAAGCATACTGGGGGTTATTCTTTGTGATCAGTTGAAGTGGGTTGCTTTATTATGCTTAGAAACAGTCTCTTTCTGGGTAAGTTAAATTACACTAATAATTTTTTGCCCATTACCAATACTTCTTTACCTAATTGTCTACTAGTACAACTCTAATTAATCTGATTCTGCTTTTTAAAAAAAATCATTAGATCTGATCCAGAAAATAGAAATTATTTGCAGAAGTATTTCTTTTCATTTTAAAAATCTTTCAAACTGACCTGTAACATTCTGGAGGCTTGTATGTAATTAGTTAATTGTTGGAGCTTTCTCTTTGTATCATAAAAGGATGCTTGAGCTAAGAATTTTTCTAAAAGCAGAGATAAGTTGATCAAAGTCCCTCTCTCCAAAGCATTCTCATATTCATATTAGAGTAACATAATAGAGTAATTTGGGATGAATAATCGAACTAATGTGAATCTATTTTGATACCGCCCCTCCATGGTTACTCTAGGTGTCAAGGTCAGTGGATTCATGCAGGTTAGAAAGCAGATAGGAAAGTCAAAGAATAAGGCACGAATGTATGTAAGGAGTTCCTTCAACCTTGAATTCAACCTCTAGATGGGTAAGGTAAGAAGCTAGCAGGAAAACGCGGAGCTAAAGTATAATGTTAGCCAAGAAAGCAGCTAGCAGGGGGCAGAACCCTTATCCATAATACAACAGAGTTGTCCTAGTGGAACAGTTTTTCAGTGTGCAACAGGACCAATGTACTAACGGATCTAAATAACATTTGTTTCTCTAAAGTAAGAAGTAAAATTATATGAGCTTAAACTCATATTTAGTAATTAATGTCTTAGCATTATGTGTTATTTGGAAATGATTTAAATATTTAATTAGTATCCATCATTTACTTTAGCTTGCAAAATTTTAAAGCTATAGTTACCAAAAAGATCTGAGAAATCTTTTTAAGTAAACATATTATAAAACATAATTATTATTAAAAGTTCATTTTATAAACTTTTATGCCATTCATATCTATTTAATTTATTCCATCTTAACAATTATATTTGGACAATTCCATGAGACATTAGACAAATCAAGCCATCATCTCACATTAAATTTTCTATTGACCATTTCTATATTTCTCTACGTTAAGCAAGTATCATAAAAGCAAGAACATTAAAGTTAAATACATGCTTATTTTATTGATAACTCTGAAGACATAGTTATTTTTATTAAACCAGAAATATTAAACTAGTCTAATTTGCCAAAAGATTACTAAGGTCATGTGAACTTGAAAAACACTTGGGCTTATTAATTTTTGAGTACTCATTTATTTATAAGTCAATTTGGTACTCTATAGATAATATTAGTATGTAAACCTAGACATGTATACATAAAAATATAGAAAAAACACAAATAAATAGTGCTTATAGCTTTGATTTTAAAATTTTAGCCATGAGACTGATAAAACTTACTAGTTTGAAAGGACAGTTGAATTTAAACTGTGCCTGTGTAAATGGAAAAGGTGAAAGGTTATTTGTCCCAAATGTCCAAAGCCTTCACTGAGTTTTAGAGGATAGCAAATGTACATATTAAAGTACAGAGAGAGAGAGAATTAAAGCTTTTGTAAGAAGGAGTTTGAGTGTGTTAGAAGAAGATTAAAAATGGATACTAAGGTAACACCAAATCATAGGGATTTACCACAGAACTTTATAAGACCATTTTCATTTAGATAGGTAGCTTCCAATTTAGTCCCTGTTTTCCCAATGTATTGCTGCGCTTAGGGTGGAGCCCATTAATGAACAGGGCCAACAAAACATTTGTCATTGTTAAGGCCCAATATTAAATATGTGAAAAGCAGGCACAGCTGGAAGGCAGAGTATCTAGATCTTTAAAAATCAAAGATCTCGTTTTTATACTGAATCCCAGGTCTTCTAAAAGAGGGAAAAGACACAGGACCAAGCCACGCAACATTTCCACAGTGCACTACAGTGGACAGAGAGACCAAACACATAATTGAAAGAGGGGTTTTAGTCAACTGAAAAAGATTTCCAAAAACAGGATACAAAAGAGAAAAAGCAGAAAGGCCTTATACACACACACACACACACACACACGTATGCATATATTAATTAAGCTGACTTCCGATCATAGTGATCTTTTAAAAATCTTTTCAAGTATCTTATTATCAGATTTTAGACAGGACAAATAGCTAATATTACTGGCTTTTGATTTTTTTTTGTCCCCCAAAAGTACCCTCCCAAATGACTCACCAAAACCAGTAAGCCTTAACCAAGATTATGACTTAACTAAGGATGTACAAGCCACATCCAAAGAGGTGCAAAGCAGTCCTCACAAGTTCCAGAACCACCCCAAAGACAACTCAAAGCAAGGAAAATTTTGCTAGCTGAAAATGGGGTACAACCCACATCTGTCTGGCCATATTCTCTAGGATCTTGGCTTCTACACACAAAGGCCTGAAAGCCCCATGTGCCCTCACGGATGGAAGAAGATAGGAAATCAAACTCTGTTCAGGGAAGAGACAAGGGTCAATAACAAATAGGTATCCCTAATGTCAAAAGTCAACATATATCAAACTAAGAAGGACTTGTTCCCTGACCAGGAATTGAACCCAGGCCACAGTGGTGAATACCTGGAATTTTAACTACAACACTACAAGGTGTGAGTCCCTCAGAGGACCCAAAGCAGGCAGTTTAAGCATACAAAGGATTTTAACTTTTTTTTAGGTTAGATTTTTGTTCTTTAATTTAGTCAAGAGATTTCCCAAGGCTATCCATGACACTATTTGTGTCTTTCTTTTAATTTGATGTTCCCATAAATACAAATAAGGCAATTATTTAGAATGAGAGATCTCTAAAATCTGTTTCTTGTTTTTTTTTTTTTTTTTTAAATTTAAGAGTCCTTCTAATTTAAAGGATCTATCTTTTGGTCACTAATTAGAATTTCCAGTGTGTACTATTCCAGTAGTGACTCAATCCAATAACCTCTTCATGGAAAGCCCAGGATGTAATTTTCCACATCTAGAATAAGTTTTTACCATTTAAGAAAGAGATGTTTCCTAGAGAAGCCATAGAAGAGGCAATCCCAATGATGCCCCTCAAAACATTCATTCCCCGGAACAGGCTAAGATAGCAAAACGTGCTTGTTGCCACAGATGGTTAAGGATGGTGTTTGTGCAAATGGTGCCTCAGCAGGGGACTGCCAGTCACAGACCCTTTAATCCCTGATACTGAGCAGGCCCTTTTGGGATTGGACTTCCAGGACTAACCAGGCAACAAGGATTGAGATGACAAAAGCCCTACAGGGATGGGACTTTTTAAGACAAACTCCCCCCAGAGCTTGACACATACAGAACAAAGAGTGTGTTGCTTAAAATCTTACATGGCTTGGGTTCCCAGCCATTTTCAGACTGGCCATGAGATGTAACCCGAAAATCATGCCCCCTGTATTGCAGAGATCAAGAAAGAGTGCTCCCACTGGGTCACAAGTCAAGCTCTCAAGGACATAAAACAAGATGAGAGGGAACCTCATCTGGTTTTTATTTTGGGGACGCATAGCAAAGTTTATATACTAGTCTGATTAGAACTACAAAACTAACCAGTCTACAGGGCCAGCTCGAACAACAGGCTTATAGGGGTTGTAGGCCCATGTTCTACCCTAAAGCTAACCCTGTTTATGACAGAACAACCCAGAAAGACAAAGACAAAAGAAAAGATTATTTCTGGTAGGAAAGGAATCAAACATTATGAATATTCATACCAAAAAGAATACCAGAGTTGCTATACCCAAGATTAGTCACACAAATCCTTTTCTCCCATTAATCAAACTTTGCAGAGGAAAATGAGACAGTGATTTTTACCATCTGCTTGACTGGATTCCACAGAGAGAGAGTGCAGGAGCCTGACTGGTAAGAAATTCTTGCCCTTCTGCCAGCTTCTCAGGTCTTGAGTTCCCTTAACTGCAGCCTCCAGAAGAGCAGAGCTTCGGTATCCTGCTCATAGCTCCAAAACTTCAGGGGCCAAGGGAAACCGTCCCCATTGCCCTCTGAAGGTTCACTGAAAAATCAATTCACAAAGGGAGATTAATAAGAGAAAAGACATGCAAATTTATTAACATACACATGAGGAAGAACCACAGTCACTCTGAGTACCCATATCCCAGTGGGATCCAGATACCTATATAGCCTTATTTCAGAGGGGAAGAGGAGATGGGGAATATAGGTATTTCTGTTGAGGGGCAATGCATGATTACTAGGGAGAATGAATGGATCAGGAAACAGAGATTAACTTTAAATGGTTCTCTTTGGACATTGAATGAGCTTGAGAAACAGATATTATCTTGTGAAAGGGTCTGTTCAGGTGTGTCTACATTCTTGGTCTTCTTTCTGCAATAGATAATGAGGCAACAGGGAGGGGAAGGAAAAACAATTGTTCTCATTGGTGGATCCATCTATCTGGGTCTCTGTGTGGATACGGAGAAAGTCTCTTCCAGCATCTCTTGATCTCTAAGGGCCTTTAATTCAAAATACTGATTATACTAGGGGGCCATATTTTGGGGTGAAGGTCCTTGTGCTCCTGTACTACCTTTTCTTTCCTCTTTTTTTCCCCCAGGATGGGAAAAGATGCTTCAAATACTTCTATGTCTGCTCACATTCTGTATGCTTAAAAACAGGGTACGATGGGAAAGAGAGGGCAGATTAAATTTATATTTGAGAAATTCCTTTTGTGTGAAATATGTGTCTCCTCTCTCTGCAACCAGGTTAAGTTTTTTCTTCTTTTCCTTTTTCATCATTGATTCTTAACCAATTGAGGAAAAATACAAAGACTTAGGTGGACAGTGACATATATTAATATCATTACCCATATTTTGTCCAAAATACAGGACTTCCAACAAACTGTTGGATGAGAAAGCTGCTTTTATAAAACATCAGAGGCTCCTCACTTCCAGGCCAAAATAGGAGAGAATGTGAATTATATATGGCTTTTCTTTAAGATTATAGACAAGTCATGGATTATTTATCGTATTATATGATAACCTACCTAGAAAAAGAAAAAAAATCAAGAAAGTTTTAGAACTAATAAAAAAGTTCAAAAATACTGCTAGATATAAAATTAACCAACAAAGTTATATAGCACTGGTAGTAAGCAGCTAGAAAAATAATTTATAAAAAAAATTTCCATGCATAACCACAACAAAATTGTAAAGTATCTAAGAATTAACTTTATTTAGGATATGTGAGATCTTTTTGAAGGAAACTGTAATACTCAAATAAAAGACGAATGGAGAGATATCACATGATTGTGGATAGAAGTTCTTTGTACATACAGATGACAATACTACCTGCATTCTTCTATAAATTTAATGCAAACTCAATTAAGATCTATTTAGTTATTTTAGGAACTCAATACAGTTACTAAGAAAGTTATTCAGAAAATAGAGATCCACAAATAACTGCATACTTAAAAATGAAGAATAAACAGCAGAAAATTGCCCTACCAGATTTTAAGACATATATCCAAAAGGCTGGCTCTGGGTCCTGAGCTAGGTGTGCTTTCACATGGGGTAAAGACCCAGGTAAGACCCACTGACTTTATTTCAGGTCACCAGGGATGGTGGCCCAAGGAAAAGAGAGAGAATGAAATTACAGGCTGAAACTGTATCCCCAGTTGTGAGGTAAAATAATTCCACACTAGTGAAAAATGTAAGCTAATGAAGATCAGCCTCTTACCAATAAGTTTAGCAACTCCTCCAACCTTGAGGAATAGCAGAGAGGAGAGCAGAGGCTCCCTTAGAAGCCAAAGAGTGAAAGTGATGAAGAGTTGTCCTCTTGCGGATGATAGTGAGAACATGGAGATTGGGGAATGTGGGCCCCCCATTAATAACATTCTGTCGTAAGGTGAGAATGTACCGTAAGTTATTAAATGAGTTTTGGATTCCTGGAAAATCAATTGGTGTCTAATTTTTTTAGCATAAATAATACTTTAATATATTGGTAAATTTAAAACATTTGATACCTGTTTATATATTTGCAAAAATACAAAAACCAAAATAAAAGATAAACATATTTTCCCATACTTAAGTATTTTAAATTTAATGCTGACATTTGTTTGCATAATGAGCAAGCTCGTATTTTCCCTGAGGAAGATTATTATAGTTCACTTTGTCCAGTACCTTTCTCTTCATTTTTTTCCCATGAATATTGACTATGAAGTCAATAGCATGGAGTTGACAACCGGCAGGCACCCTTCTGATTCATACATTTGCACTTACGTGGCCCACTGAGGCCTGCTTGAAATCTCAAAATGTTTGCTCCGAGAGGATGGGACTCACAAGAAGAAACCTCCTGGAGGCTGATTTCCAAATCAAGGATTTTGCTATTGCCCATACTTGCTCTAGAATCTAACCTAGATTGCAAAACTGCTTTTTTGTTGTTGTTAAGTGAAGACTGTTCTATCTCCAACTCAGCATGGAAGTTGAACTCAATATATTAGGGCATATTGAAACAAATAAAATCCCCATACTTATGCACATTTTCTTCCTCCTTTTCCTCCAGTATTTCTGTCCAAAGTCTACCATTCTCAGCTGTCTATTGGAAAACATTTTAAAACCTTTGAGAGATTGCCTCTTGTTTGCCTTATTAAAAAGTATTTGTAGAACTAAAAGAGCTAAAAAGGTGATTACTTGAGTTGTTAATACCTATCTTTTATTTCATTCCTTCATTGCTCCATTCTTTCAACAGATATTTATTGAGGGCCTTCACTTTGTCATTCAGAGTGCTTGATCCAATGGTGAATAAAACAGACAAGGTCTGTGCCCTGTGGGATTGATATAAAACAAACAGATAAAGTAATCACACATTGTGATGTGTATTATAAACAAAAAAGGAGCTAAGATAGAAAATCATAGAAAGAAATGATTTTGGATGGAGCATTTTCAATGGCAAATCTAGATGAGGAAGATAATTTGATTTTTTACTATTATAAGTTAACACATTCATTTAAGAGGCAGTAACAAATCATCAAAATATGAATATAGACTATGAGTATTATTTAATATAGTAGAGAAAAATTTATCACAACTTTATGAACTCATCTTGATATATCTAGTAAAATTTCCAAGGGTCTAGACAAAGACTTGCTTTGATGGTATTTTCAAATACCATCTGATAATAGCATGTTTGGGCTATCTCATTTTGGTCATGTCATTTGGTGGGGGTGCCATGCTATGTAGCACCACATCGAGAAGATTGAACTGCTCTGGGAAGGAAAACCAAGACTAGAACACCCAAGGACTAAGACCCAAGAGGTTCAGGAAAGAAGCTCTGCTGCAGAAGAGCCAGGTCATTAGTGTCAATTTCTTAACCATCAGCCCTGAGGGGTGTGTGTGTGTGTGTGTGTGTGTGTAGACAAGCCATTGAAACTATGCTCTGGAAGTGTAAACTGAAGACAGTGAAAACCTGACATGATTTGGAAAAGATAGTGTTTCCTATGTGGACCCACAACTGTTTTAGCAAAACAGTCATTTAAAAATAACTGTATCATATTCTTCAAAATTAATTTCTCTAAATACTATAACATTAAGCACAAAAGATGCCTTAGTTCTTGTGAAAGACCAAATTCTTGTAAAGCTGTATAATGTCATTTTTGGAAGGCAAACTGCATTTGCTCTGACACTTTGCACACACATGCAAGAAAAATGCCTCCCAGCAAATGTCTACAGCCACTTGTACATATACCACCTCCCGTGGCTTCCCCACGTATTAAATGTAGCTAGCTTTAGATTTAAAGATTATCTGTTAAAATGCATCTAGCCCACAATATTTTTAATACAAAGTTCAGCCCAATAGACGACCTAAATGACCCTTTATTGCCACACAGCTCTTATTATCTCTCCCAGAAATCAGCAGTGTAAATATTCCACCCTGTGAACTAACACAGAAACTGGTAGAGCTAGGTTGCTGAAAACTTGGCATGGTGTGTAAATTCACAAGAATCCATCACACTCTTCTATTATTTATAATGTAAGATTTGTAGGCTGTCTGTAGAATAACAGGTGTAGCCCCTATGGGTCAGCAACCACCTGAATTATACATGGGAAAAGGAAAGCAGCGCCATATACACCACAGTTCTGTGTTGTTCATTTTGGGGAATAACTTTTCGTATAATGGATGCCTGAAAAATCTTCCGTAGCAGGGGTCTGTATGCTATATGGTCGTGTGTGTTGGTTGCCGCTGCTTCCTTTGTGCCTCAGAGACCAAGGGCTTAATCCTGGCATCACCATTTACTACTTACTGCTTTTTTTTTTTTTTTTTTTTTAATTTTTTTTTTTTTTTGAGACAGAGTCTCACTCTGTTGCCCAGGCTAGAGTGAGTGCCGTGGCATCAGCCTAGCTCACAGCAACCTCAAACTCCTGAGCTCAAGCAATCCTCCTGTCTCAGCCTCCCGAGTAGCTGGGACTACAGGCATGCGCCACCATGCCCGGCTAATTTTTTTCTATATATATTTTTAGCTGTCCATATAATTTCTTTCTATTTTTAGTAGAGATGCGGTCTCGCTCTTGCTCAGGCTGGTCTCGAACTCCTGAGCTCAAACGATCCGCCCACCTCGGCCTCCCAGAGTGCTAGGATTACAGGCGTGAGCCACCGCGCCCGGCCTACTTACTGCTTTTTGATTTTGGTCAAGACATTTTTAACTCGGTTAAATTAAGTTTAACTTTCATTACCTGAAAAATAAGGAAAACAATTCTTTTATAATTAATTTATAGTTAGCAGACCACGAGTAACTGGCCTCTGTTATTTTTAAACACATAGAAAGGTCTTAATTATTAAATAGGAGGGACAGGAATAGAAAGACAGTTATTTATATTAGAAAATCACTAAAGGTCAAAACTTTGTGCCCTCTACATGAAAGGTTGTATATTACAATGAGTTATTGTCATTATGTATTATTTTAATATAGATTTCTGATGTCATTTCTGATTATCAACAATGATAATCGAGATTGTGGTTGTGTAGTGATGGAGAAAAGGAGCAGACCTTGATACCCTGAGGCATCTTCTCTAATTCAGACTTCTGGTTGGAGGCCCAGCAAGTCACAGAACCTCTGTCATTAAGTATTATCATTTGAACAGCAAAATGACAAGCTAAAAATAGCTTATTGAAGGTTAAGTGGCTGTTATAGTCCACTATATGTATAAGAAACCTCATATGTAAGGAGATTATATAGAGTTTAAGAAAGGCTAAGTAACTTGACTGAGGTTTATATTATACTTGGTAATGAAGGAAAGTATTTTATTATATTGCTATTCATAAGCCACAAACAATTGAATTGTACAATACTCATAACAATAACAATTCTAATATTATTATCTAATATTTCCTGAGAATTTACTCAGTGCCTGGTGTGCTACTAAATGCTTTCTGTTTAATTTCCTCATTTAATTCTTATAATACCCCCAAGAGGTAGACTCAAATATTATTTTGGTTTTATTCAGATGGGGAAACTGAGGCTTAATAAGGTTAAGCAAATTGTTCAAGGCTGCACAGGGAATAATAGCTAAAGCCAGTTTTATGTGACTCCAAAGTTCAGAATTATGTGGCTCTTTAAAATTATCTAGTATTATATAAATATAGGATTGTTTGCTTCTCTATAAACCAGATTAACATTCTTGCTATGGTGCCCAATGCAATTGAGGCACTGACACACGAGAGAGACAAATGCCTACCTTCTTCCAATAAAAGTGTTTCTTTTAAAAATAATGGAATGAAATTTTCATAAATCTTGTCAGCTTTGTTTCGAAATTTTCTTACAGTGACTCATAAGCATAAAAAAACAAAGCTGCCATGAAAGATGGAGAATCTAAACAAAGTTGGAAAAAATGCATTTTTTTGAGTCTTAACAATACTATCTATTCACTTTCTTTTTGTGGCCCTGATTTCCCTGAGACATAAATATCACATTTATATCTGTGTGGGAAGTACCGTATAAGATGAGCCATGTTTTTTTGTTTGTTTGTTTGTTTCTGGTTTTTTTTTTTAAGAGAAGTTCACTTTTCCCCCAAATGATAAATTATTTCATTCTTAGAATTCTATTGTGGGCCCAGATAGATGATAACTCATAATCTCACTGTTCTTTGAGTTTAAAGACATGAAGAATTTCTCAAAGAGACTATGCTGATCATTAAAAGTTAAAGGGGATGTTCCGAAGCCTTAACTTCACACTAGATGAGCCTTAAAGAGTGGGAGCAGGAAGCCCCCAAGCTAGGGGTTGTTGGTTGGTTTGCTTCTTGTGTGTTTGTTTTCTGGAGATATGTCAAAAAGCCAATTATTTTCCCTCCTAAAAATAGTCTTGAGTAAGAAATGATAAACAGCCCCTCCCATTGTGCAGAAAGTTGATAAAAATCCCATAAAAAAATCTGACTCAATGAGCCTGAATACAAATGCTGGGCATGCAAAAAAAAAAAAAAAGAAGAAGCAGCAGAAGCAGAAACAGTGACAAGCCAAGATCTGACGCAAACAAGGAAAAAGGGTGAGAAGTGAATCTCAGGATCCTTGAGAGAGCTACAATTCCATGATGCCCGAGCACTCCTAGGAAAGACAGACATACAGAGAAAATGGACACAGCAGGATCACAGAGATGGCATGGGGTTGTTGAAGAGCTCAGGAGAAACTCACCGAGCATGGAATGTAGGCAGGAGATGCTAAAAACTATCATCCAATACTGAGAGCCTGAGTCGGGAGGCAAAATTTAACCCTGCCATATTTTCACTTACATATGAATCATTAGGTAGAAAAATCCTGAAAAGAAAGCAGTCAGAAACCCCACCTGCTTTAATCAAGGGAAACATCTGATAAGAAAAAAAATTAATAACTAAACAAATAACCTACAGACAGAAGGATTTCTACACTATGAGCACGAATCACCCATTCAAACCAGCAAATACTGCTTGCCCCTGAAAGCCAGGGCAATCTATAAAATCCCTACCAATAACATTTTTAATATGCATATTAGAGAAGACTGTTTATTTTGATTGTTGTGACACAGATTGAAAAAGACTTTAAAAGAAGACATTCCAATGAGCAGAGAGATAGAGATACACACCTCCCAAAGCTCGTGTTTTTGCTCAGATTTGCAAAAAACAGAATATTAAAAATATACATAGAAAAGTTACGGTAATTGAAACTGACTGTTAAGCAATCTCAGGCAATGAACTGTGCAAATAGCACCTTTGTTACCAGAAAGCTAACAGAAGTGGGCTGAAGAAATCAGAGGATAAAAAAGGATATTTTGGAAAAAAATTATATTTGAGTGTTGCATTGAAACTGATGGACTCTTTGTAGTCATACTGCGTATCACAGTGGCTATAGCTATAGTGCCTGAGTCTGCTCAGGCTGCCATAACAAAGTACCACAGGCTTAAACACAGAGATTTATTTTCTCACAGTTCTGGAGGCTAGGAGTTCATGATCAGGTGCCAGTAGGGTGTGTTCTGGTGGGGGCTGTCCTGACTCGCAGATGGCTCATTTCTCGCTGTGTCCTCACTTGGCCTTTCCTTGGTGGAGGGACAGGAGACAGCGAGCTTGGGTCCCTTCCTCTAATCCCAGCATGAGGGCCTTCACGATCTAATCTAACTTTAATTCCCTTCCAAAGGCCTCATCTCCAAATACCACATTGAGGGTTAGGTCTTCAACATGCACATTTACAGGGACACAGACATTCAGTCCATGACATACTATGTATATTTATAATTATAGTACTCAAAAGCTGAGATCCTCTCAGTGGTCTCTCTAATACCCAACATTTCTATGTAATCTGCCTCCTGCCCCCAATACGCCCTGTCCTTCCACTCAACACCTCGTTTGCTCTGTTTCAGCCACAGTGGTGTCTTCACTGCCCTCTCAACACGACACGCTGGGATTTCTCTCATCCTATGGTATTTACACTTGCTTTCCCCTTACTGAAATGCCCTTCTCCTGGGTAGCTATGGGATTCACTCTCACTTCCGGAAGATCTCTGTTCAAATGTTGCTGCACCAGAGGGGCTTTTGCTGAGCCTCCGCTATGAAATAGCAACTGGTCTGTCAGCCTCACCCCACCTAGGCATGCTGTCTGTCCTCTTGACCTGCTTTGTTTTTCTTCTGTATGTCTCAACATTCTGAGATGTACAGATCTGTCTATCATCTGAGCACCCCATGAGGGAGCACTGTGTTTTGTTTCCTGCTACATCCCCTATGTCTAATCCTGTGTTGGCACATAATGGCACTCAATAAATCTTTGCTGAAGTACTATTAAGTGAATAAATTAAGTGCTATGTATATTTTACATCCACAAACTTAATGCATCCGCATACTAACTATTGTTACATGGAGGGTCTGGATTATACTTCTTGTAAATACAGCACTCTGTTCTGGGGAAAGGTTTCAGGCAATGTTATTTCTTCCACATGCCAATCCTTACCTCTGCTGCACGCCACTCACCTCATCACGAAGTAGCCAAGGCAACTCAGAATTTTGTAGAGCATTGTTTACAATTTGTACCCCTTCTGAACAACAGGTTCTTGGCCACTGTTATATTTGTGGTCTAAAACTGTACTTAAACTGTTCTTTAATTCAAAATTGAATAAAGATTGCCAAAAGGATTATTGAGAAGACCTAAACCAACACAATGAAGTGAGAATTCTCTACACCTACTTTATTAAAGGAGATAACGTAGAAAACCTCACATAATACAAAATGGAGTAATACTAAAAATGTTCAATTCTTTGTTCCAAAGGAAGTGCAGAAATCTGTTAGGTAACTCTGGCTAAATATATAATCCCCTTTTTGGTCCTACTCTGGTTATCTATTGCTGTGTAAACTACCCACCGACCCCAAAACTTAGTGGCTTAAAACAACCACCACCACTCAGTGCAGAATCAGCAGTCTGGGCAGGGCTCAGAGGGGAAGGCTTTTCTCTGCTCCATGTGGTATCACCTCAGTTGGACACTGCATAATTCACTTCCAAAATGCCTCACTCACAGGCTGGCGATTTGATGTTGGCTGTCGGCTGGGGCTCAGTGAGGGCTGAGGGCCACAAGCCTCAGTTTCTCTCTGCTTGAGTCTCCTCTTGTAGATCTTCTTGGTCTCCATCAAGGGTATGCAGAACAAGTGTCCCAAGAGAATAGGATAGAAGAGCAGGATATTTTTATAACCTAGCCTTGGGAGTCACATAGCATCACTTCTGCTGTATTCTGTTGAGCAAGGCAGTTGTAAAGGTCTGCCTGGGTCCAAGAGGAGGAGACAAAGATTCTACTACTTGGTGGAAGGGTTGCCAGTGTCACTGTAAGTGGAACATGGGGGAGGGACTATATTGTGGTGTCCATCTTTGGAAGATACAATCTACCATAGGTCCTCTCCTGATTTTTCTTCTTGCATTATCCAAATTCCCCTAACCCTCTTTGGTGTTTCTACACCATTATTTTCCAAAGCCTGTCTCTTCTGGGTTGCTGTTTGCTTATATCTGAGTCATTAGTATTTATAGACAATCCGGATTCTCTGCTTGTATACCAAGCCTTCATTCAACAGTGTTCCTTAGGAGGTTTATGTTCTCCAAAACAAAAAAAGAAACTTGCAAGATTTCTCCCATTAATACTTTAGTCCTCTGAGAATTCCTTATTTCTTTTTGATGACCCTGAAACTCTACTTGCTCTCTCCCTTCCTTAGGTATTTTGTGTTATCTGGCTATTTCCTTCTGAGTTCTGTATTTTCTCACCCATGATAGCCATAAATAAAGTTTTATTCTTCTCCTATTTTGATGAAAAAAGGCAAGAGAATTAGGTTAATTGCTGATTAGTCCTTGAAATGAAAGCGAATATTTTCTTTCATGTCACGTGGGGGACGTGACATTTTCTCTGACACTCTTAACTTGCCCTTACCCAAACAGTTCCAAACGCCACCTATAGGGCAGTTTTCCTTTTACAGCAGATTAGGCATCACAACCTCTTCTCTACATTGAACCTTAAGGGATTTGGCCCAGCAGCCATCTGGCAGCTCCAAGGCCCACCTTCTTCTGCTACCCTCCCTGAGCCTTTGTGTGCAGCTACAGAAACCACAGGACTCTTCTTTAAAGGAAAATTGGGATGGAGTAGGGTTGCCATCATCTTCCCTCCTGGTCCACCTCACCACTGTCCCTGTAAGGGCTGCTGACATAGGGTTTCTGCTACAGAAAGCTCAAGACCAGACTCCATATCCATGTATATTTCCCAAATTTCAGGGACACATTTCTTCTTCCTCCTGTAGAAGAACAACAAAAAGACTGAAAAGGTTCTATGATCCAGGCTCCCATATGCTCTTCCAGAACTCACTCTATGACTATGCTCAGCATCAATGATAGCACAAAAGAGGAACTTTGTGTTCCACCGCCAAGCACACATTCTGCTGAGATTCGTGTTGCCAACCTCCCCTTGCAGGTTCTGTCAATCTTATGTGATTCTTTTGGAGTTCTCCCATTTTGCATTAGAAGGGGGAAAACTGCTTTCATTTCTTACCCAAGCTCTACTCTCTCCACAAGGCTTACCACCTCTCTCTCTACTCAGCCCTCCTGTTTCTTTGGCTGGGATGATGTTGGGGAGCAGAGTCGATGGAGAGACATTTTCCAAACTGATTCTTTTCCCTCATCCCTGCTAGGGAGGTGGCAGGCTCTCAGAACACATGAGGTATACATTTGTTCTTGGCTTTGGATCACAACAAAAATTCTGGAAATGGAGTGTTGTACTTGACATCCTATTACATACATAACATTTAATACACACAATACTAATCTAAATATTTACCATTGAGGGTCTGGGTTGGAAAAAAAATTCTGGAAAGTCCCAGGCAAATGTGAATCTTTAAATATTTAATTGCATCTCTCATAAACATAAAACTTGATTCCCTTACCTAATTCCACAAACAAACCCTTTGGTGTGTGAGCTGCTCCTGTGGTTTTGCATGGATTCCCTGAGCTGGACACATCCTCATTCAGGGTGTTGCTTCTTCCCTTCCCTGGAGATGCCTCCTGCAAAAAAATAATAAATAAAATAAAAAAAAGCAAGATTGAACTTCAGAGTGAGTAGGAAAAACCTCTCTCAGATTCATGCAGGAACTACCAACTCTCATCTTTGTAGCTGCCAGCGCCACAGTGTTTCATTCTCATCCTTTTTCATATAACAACAGAAAAATAGAGAATTTCCTGCAGCAGATGAAGCGTCATAAGAAGTGGCAATTTTCATAGCACTCCCCTAGCAACAGACCTAGTGAATCTTCCCACCGTATCTCTCTTGGGTGGCATAAACGTGGACATAGACATAAAAGTGTGGATAAAGATATAAACGTAGATAAACAAAAAATACATCAGGAAGCTCGCTGCTGTATAAATTCTATATAGTTTGTCCTATAATATTGACTTAGTTTTCTTTCTTTCTTTTTTTTTCATTGTTTTGTTAGTGTCACAAAAATCCCTTCACTTTTTTTTTTTTTAAGAGAAAACTAACTGAATAGGTTGAAATCATCCAGCATTTGGCTCTGAAGCCAGACAGTCCTGGATTTGAATTCTTCCCTACCTTGGCACCTTGTTTACCCAATGAGGAAGTGGAGTTTATGAAAAATTTACTTGCGTGGAGGTGGCTGTTAGAACTACCAATTTCACTTTTAAGCGCCATTCATGAAAATGTCATGGGAGGTAAAAAGGACGCTGGAGTAGATGTGCTTAATTAACACAGCAAATAAGGATTAAGTGACTTCTAAACATCAGAACAGTTGGAAGACTGAGGTAACAGCAGTGAGCAAAAGAGACAGAAATTCCTGTGAGGGAACTCACATTCTCATGGGAAGAGGCAAGTAATAAACGAATTGAGGAAGGAAAATATATAATGTATTATGTGTTCACAAGTACTAAGGAGAGGAAAAGGAAGCTCAAGCTCACACCAATTCATAATTCAATGGCCCAGGGACTATTCTGTACACCTCTGAGATTTGCTTTTTGTCTCTGTGAAGGAGGGTTGTGTAGATGATCACTCTCTGGCCTTCCGTGTTGACATCCTGGGAGACTTTTCTTTAACTCTTTTCTGGTTTCAGTTTGCTGGTGTGAGGTTAGAATGGCCTCTATGTAGGCCCGGCAGTCCTCCAGCTCCACTCGCCGAGGGAGGGAGACATTTAGGTCAGGAGTCTGGTGTCTGGGCAACTGATGTGACTCATAAATTTGCAGTAATTGCTTTTAATCCATTCCTTTTCTTTTCTTTTCTTTTTGATCCTAAAACTCAGACCAGAATAATCAAGCAACTGTATATTAACTTTACGCAGCAGACCTTGGACCACCTGTCTGTTTCCTGTTTTCCTGGCCAAGTATCCCTTCTGGGAAAGCCTGATTGGAAACACAGCAGGGTAAAGCTTGTTGCTCCCCGTTCTTTGTTCCGTCTCCCTTCTCATCTGGGACATTCCTGTTCCTGTCTCCACTACTTCTCACGTTCAAGGCTGAACTGTCCACCTGTGCTCCTGACCCACTGCTTCCCATCTTCTCCCAGATGTCACTCCTGCAGTGAGCCCTACTCTTTCCCATGTTTCCAGTATTTTCATTCTCTCCCTCTACTGTTTTCACACAAGCTAAAAACATTACCATGTCTTTTTCATAGAAAAACCCATCATTCCCACTAGCTAAGGCCCCAGTATTCACTTTCCCTTCATCAACCACACTCCTGTGAAAAACAGGCTGCATTTCACACACCCTGCTACTCATCCCCTATGGACTCTTCAAAGCACGGATGCAGGTTTCTAACTGTACCTGCATTAGAAACTGGTTTCATAAAGGTCTTCAATGGTACACTAATCGCCAAGTATTTTCACTACTCTCGCAGACATGTGACATCAGTGGCCATATAATGAGACACCATTCTCTCATCAGCAGCCGCTCTGATACTTTTTTATGGGCTCCTTTTCTGGTTCTTTTCTCCCCAAACCTGAAAGCTCTTTCTTTCCTACTTCTCTCTTTTCACTTTAAATCTACTTGTGAAATTTTAACCTCTACATGATAATAACTCTCAAGATACAAGCACCTTTTTTTGGAGTCTTTATATCTGGTTGCCTCCTGGGTGGTTGAATATGTGAATATGAGGCATTTTCCCCAATGTTTTGTACCTTCAATAAAACCTACCCCCAAATGAACTCATAACAGTCCTCTCCCCCTTGACGAACCTGCTCTTTCTTCTATTTGCCTTTGTAGTGAAGGGCTACTATCTTGTCAAGATGATGCTTTTAATATTTCCCACATTGATACATGTGACTCTAGCTATCTATTCTAATTATTTATATGGGTCAGATCATTCTTGCTGCTCAATGGCTCTGTGACTTTGGGTGAGTTATGAAACTTCATGCTTCAAGTTTTTTTATCTGAAAAAGTAAATTTTAAGTAGTAAATAAAGTTTCTGTTTCTCATATGTATTCACATATGAGGTCTGTCTGGAAAGTAGCCATGTAATATGGAAAAATAGAGACTTTTCTTGAAAAAGATACAAGATACAAGAAACATTGTACATAAGACAATGACCCCTCAGTCCCCTTCAAAGTAGGCACCTTGGGACCTCACACAGTTCTCCCAGCGTCTCTTAACCTAACCTGTACACGTTCAACGTGCTCAGGTGTTCTGCTTGTTGCAGGCCCTCCAGAACAAGGGATCACTTTCAACAGATTCTCGACCATCTTTGAAGCGTTTGTGCCACACTTTATTTTTTGTGTTGTTTTTTTTTTTTTTTTTTTTTTTATCTATAAGAGTCAATATATTTTTAGAATGAGAAAAGAAATACCACCAATTACAAATTTCAAAAAAGATGGTTGACTTATCATCATAATATTTGGAAAAATAACATTTTTAAACTACTAATCACATTTTTTTTTCAAGTTAAAAACAATAGTTTCATATTTTTTTCCCCACCCCCCCTTTCCCGAGTCAGCACCTTCAAGTGTTACCACTCCCCAAACGGTGCGCAATGCACTCATTGTGTAGGCATACCCCCATCCCCTCCCCCACCCCCCACCTCAGTCTGATGTCCAATTGGTGTCGTTTCCAGATTTGTATTTAGGTGAAGATCAAGGAAACCAATTTTCTGGTGAGTACATGTGATGCTTGTTTTTCCATTCTTGGGATACTTCACTTAATATAATGGGTTCCAACTCTCTCCAGGAGAACCATAGAGATGTTGTATCTTCATCATTCCTTATAGCTGAGTAGTATTCCATGGTATACATATACCACAGTTTACTAATCCAATCATGTATTGATGGGCATTTGGGTTGTTTCCAGATCTTTGCTATTGTGAATTGTGCTGCTATAAACATTTGGGTACACGTGCCTTTGTTACAGAATGACCTTTTTTCCTTTGGGTATATGCCCAGTAATGGGATTGCTGGGTCAAATGGCAGGTCTACTTGAATCTGTTTAAGATACCTCCATAATGCTTTCCACAGAGGTTGCACTAGTTTGCAGTCCCACCAGCAGTGTATTAGTGTTCCTGTCTCTCCACACCCACGCCAACATGTGTTGTTTTGGGTTTTTTTGATAAAGGCCATTCTCACTGGGGTTAAGTGATATCTCATTGTGGTTTTGATTTGCATTTCCCTGATGATTAGAGATGTTGAACACTTTTTCATATGTTTGTTAGCCATTTTTATATCTTCTTTTGAAAAATTTCTATTCATGTCCTTTGCCCACTTTTTGATAGGGTTGCTTGATTTTTTCTTGCTGATTTTCCTGAGTTCTAAATAGATTCTTGTTATCAGTCCTTTATCTGATGTGTAGTATGCAAAAATTTTTTCCCATTCTGTAGGTGGTCTGTTTATTCTCTGGACTGTTTCTTTGGCTGTGCAGAAGCTTTTTAATTTAATCATGTCCCATTCATTTATTTTTGTTGCTGCTGTGATTGCCTTGGGGGTCTTCTTCATAAATTCTTTGCCTAGTGTGCCACACTTTAATTTGCCCTGCACTCATTGCATCATCTCTGAAAGCCTTCTGAATCATCCTAATAGTTTCAGCAGAGGAATGTTTAAGCTTAAAGCAAAATTTAGATGAGTTGCTCTACTAGCTCAGTCATTTTGAATGCGAGGGCCACACAGTGCACATGCTCACTCAGTGGAGTCTAGCGCCCCACTGACTAGTACGGCGAAGGCATCATTGTTCACGCATGTGCATTCCAGTCCACTCGCCTTGGCTGCCAGGCTACATCGATGTCGCCCAAACCATTCTCATTATATTAACAAAAGCTGGACACTTTCCAGACAGCCCTCGTGTATGTGTACACGTATATACACACATATCTTTTTACCAACACTTGTTATTATGAGACCTTTTAATTTTTCCAGTCTTATGCATATGAAATAGTATGAAACTGCTGTCTCAATTTAAATGTACCATCCCCACTTGCTTTGTAGTAGAAAAATTAGTACCTATCGGGCAAAAGGCTTAGAAGATGCCTGGCACGTAGTAGCACTTCAATAAATGTTACCTAGTACTCTTATTTGTATTATGACAAAGTATTTTTTGTAATGCTCTAATATAAAATTTTATCCGTTTCCTTATTAATGAATTAGTCTCTAACTTTTCACTATTAAAAACCTTGCTTCCAATAAATATATTATTCCATTTTCTTTGCCAGTAATTGGTTTGAGAATGGGCACGTGACCAGTGCTGGAAATGGTTTTCTCACTCTTAAGTCACAGGAAGACAGGGGCCTTCTTTTTCTTCTGGATATTGTCTGTCTGGGTAAAATCTATGGAATATCTGCATGTTCTTGCTAAGAAGAGGGTGGCCAGTTTGTGATCTAAGCTGATATATAAGAATGGCAAAAGGAGAATTTGAGAACTGTGTTCTTGAAGACTTGGTTTGTGCCCTTGATCATCATAAGCTTAGTTTTCACTTAACCTCTAGATTCAGGTGACAGCAGATTTCCTTAATTAAACTATTTTGATGTAAGGTTCCTGTTACCTATAGTCAAAAGAATTTTAGCTATATATTGTCCAAAATAGTTTTTTAAAATGTTATACTTCCATCCACAACATATGAGAATTTGTACCTATCCATGACTTTATCAACACTTGATATTGTCAGATCTTTTAATTTCTGAAAATTGTTGGGTATAAAATTGTAGCTCAATGATATTGTGATATAAAGCTCTGTGATTTTCTATGTGTGTATAACTGCATATAAGTAATTTTAAAAACAAAATAATTCATCATGATATATTGATCTCCATCTCTGGATCTAGGTTCAAATCCTGGGTCTAGCTTTTCAAACTGTAGCATCCGAGAAGTCATTTAAATTTTCTAAAACTTGTGGTCTTCTGGAAAATGAGGATAATAAAACATACCTTATGAGGTTGTTGAAAGGCTGAAAGTAAGTAAAGTGTGCAGTTCAGTGTCTGGCGCCTATTAGCATTCAATAAATGTGCACCTCTGCATACTTATAGGAAATACCTCTGAAAAGGCATGATCACTAAACGTGATTTCCAAGGAGTTCAGATGAAAATGCTTTGTGATTTTTTTTCTTGTTATATTTCTTCTTTGGGGAGGAAGGACATTGTTTTTTAAAGGTGACAATTTTCTAATCATGGTAAAGGGTGATAAATACTTTGTTTTCCTCCAGGGAGAAAAAGAGATGCAGTAAATGCTTAATGGGCTTTTCTTCAATGCCATAAAGTCAGTAGCTATAAATCTTGAACACAAGTTGAATTATTTTTGACTTTTTATTTCCTTAGGAGGCTTTGACCACATCATTAAACTGTATCACCTGTCACTGACCTAATTTTACCATGAAGTCCAAGGGATTAAAGCAATGCTTAAAACACAGAAGAAATAAAAAAGAAAAAGACTCCACACAGTCAGCCTGATGTTCTTGCTAATTTCTTTAAGTTGCTATTAATTTTTTTTTTTTTGCTTGAAAGAGTGCATATGAAGCTAAATAAATGTTGACTTTCCGACATATTATTTCCCTAATAGGAGGGAGACTGTAAGGAGTTTGGCTTAATTTTTCTTATTACTTTAATATTTATCAAGAGCAATATCTAAGAATAAAATGAGAATTGTTCTTTTTCACACATTCATTTAAATGAATTTTAATGAGGTTTACAGGTTCTGGTGGTTAGTTTTCACCTCACAGATCGGAGTACCTAAACCTTACAATTCAAACGTCATCCTGCACATACTACCTAGAGCAAATGTTTACTGCACAAAACTGCAGAAATTAGTCAGGATGTGAATTTTTCCCCTTGAACGAATATGAAATGAGGCCTGGTAAGTGTATATTTACCCTGCCTGAAGAGTGATATAGTTTGTTTTATGACATCAATTTCTATCCAAAATCTTACCTGGAAAAAAATCAATTAATTCTAAAGTTAATATCACTGCAAGAGAAAGATGAGGAGAGATTGTGAGAAAAAGACAGAACAGAGGCAGAGAAAGACAGAAACAGTCACATGGACAGACAAGCAGGGAAAGAGACAGAAAGGAGAGAGGATGACAGAGAGAGACCTTTCTGCTACATCTAACTGAAGTCACCTGCTCACTTGGCTTGTGACTTTCGGCTACGAATTACAGAATAGAATAGCATGAATAGATAACTTCACAAAATATCCAAAAACTCATTTTAGTTAAAATTTTGTAATTTTTCTATCAAAAATTTTTCTTCTAAAGACTAGTGCTATATAGCATTGCAAGAACTGAGACATTTGACATTTGCCTTATTTGCCTTTCTTGATCTGTCTCTGGGGAAGGTGTTATTGCTTAGAGAAAGGAGCTCAGTCCCTCACGACGCACCAGGAGCGCAGACCCCACAAAATGCCACATTCTAGGCTATTATTGTCTTACACTAATTGTGGGTATTTTTCCTCAATCAAATGGATCTGGCTTCTAAATTTTAAATACCGTTTTCCATAAGCAACCTATCCTATTTCTTTTCCTCACGCTTCTTTTCTTCTCACGGGTGTCATTATTTGATTTCCCAAGAAAACTTTTTTTCCCCAAACTAAAAATTAACCTTTGTTGAATTCTATTTTAACACAAAATAACATAAATAGGGTAAATTTGAAAATATAACTGACTGTTACACTAGTGGTAGAGATAGCTTGAATTAAAAAAAGAAAATATGCATTCTTGGAGGTAACGGTGAAAAAAGAACAACCTGAAGGGAAGCTTTATTTTGACTGGTAACTTTCTTTATTTGCATTTCCACTTTGTGATGTTATTTGCAGCCAAAGAAATAGTTTCTCTCTTATAGCCACATTTCCTTCTGCTCATCCCCGCAGCGTATATGTGACACTGAAATCTGTCACATGGCACGATCATAATCCCCACACATTTAGCATGAGCCATACCAAGTGTAAGGAAGAAGAACAATATCCTCCATGCTTAGTTAAAATGTCACAGAAAACTGTGAAAAACACACACACAAAGTGTTTCTTGTGTCCATTTTTCAGCATGATGTATTTTTAGTTTTCTGCAGCCAGCAAGTCTTAAATCAAACCAAAGAAAAATATCAATGGACTGCATATGGTACCCTTCTCAGCATCGTTAAACATATTTGACCTAAACAACCTCATCCCTGCAGTATCTTCCAGGACTAAACTATAACTTCTATCATTTATAGCCCCTCCAGGTGGAATCATTGCCGGGTATTTCTCCTACCATCCTAGATGCTCCTTCTCGGTCTTTTTGCAGGTCTTTCCTCATCTTGCCCATCTCTAATTGATGGAATGTTCCAAAGGCCTGACCTTGGACCCCTTCTCTTTTTGAGTTTTTCATATTTATACCCACTCCCTAGATAATCTCATCCAGACCAGGTCTTTACCTATCATCTCTATACTGATGACTCCTAAATTCATATCACCAGGGTGGCCCTCTCACTTGAAATTCAAATTCATATATGCACCTGCTGACTTCACTTCTCCACTGGGATGTGTAAAAAGTAGCTCAAACTCAATATGTCAAATACATCCAGCCAGTAACCCCCAAACCTGCCTTCCCTTCTGAGTTCGTGGCAACTTCATTTTTCTAGTTGTTCTGCCCCGAACTTCCTAGTAATCCTTAATTCCTTTCTTTTTCTTATGACCTATATAAAACCATCAGCAAATCTTATTGGTTTTCCTTAAAATATATCAAGAACTCACCTGCCTCTACTCAAAACTGCTACCATTCGTTCTAAGCCACCACCATCTCTCACCTGCATTAACAGATTGCCCCCCACTGATCTCTCTGCTTCCACCCTTCACTCCCACTCCACCGCACCCCCTGCAGTCTACTCTCATCGCAGTACTCAGAAATTGTTTTACACAGAAGTTAAATCATGTCACTCTTCTGTTCAAAACCGCCCACTCACTCCTGCCGAAAGAAGAGCCCCAGTTCTACCACCCCACTTGATTTTCCCCCTGCCCATTACCTTTCTAGTTCTTCCAGCCTTACTGGCCCCTGATGGTCTTATCACACACACACACACACACACGCACACACACACACAAATAATAATGATAATAAATAATGAGGGCAATAAAGATAAAACTTTTGGAGGTGAAAGATAGGTTTATGGAGTTGACTGTGGTTGTGATTTCATGGGTGTACACTTATCTCCAAACTCATCAAGTTATATAAACTATATATAGTTTTGTATATCAAAATGGCCATAAGTCCTCCTTAGTAGCTAGGGTGGTTTGGGCAATAGGGGTATCTGAGGTCACGCAAAGCTTTCCTCCTTCCTGAGCACTGTGCAGTTAGTTATGTCGGCGGATGTGTGAAAACATCTATGATTTCTATTGGTAGACAGGTAATACTGCTAACATTAATGTGGTTGGTTGCCTACATTCATAATGGAAGAAAATGCCTAAATTTGAGTTGTAGGTTAGTAAAAATAAAAATGTACTTTTTTCCCATCTAAATTTTCAAACCCCATTGATTTCTATCCACAGATCTCTTGACAGTGAATGGTCTCCATGTAAGAACACTTTTGGCTTAGCATCTCTCCTGATTAAGGGATTTTAATGTATCAAGATGGTATTTTTTGAGGCTGTCAAATCACACTTAAATTTTTCTTTGCCTCTTTGAGAATTGATATTTGGTTATGTGTATGTGTGTTATATATATATACACCTTTTGTAAATATTAACTGTCACCTTTAGCTGTGATAGATATTCATTTATCCCAGGGTAGCACATCCATAAATATATTCATGTTTCTTTCCACGTTTCCCCCATAGTCTCAGTAAAAACTTTGGTCTCCTGTGCATTCACCAAATTAGTTACCAGAAAGCATTTGCTTAAATGAAATTCTCATTTGTGATGCTTAATCAAAAGGGGAATGTTTTCCCCTAGCTTTTTCTAACTTGACACAAGAAATAGTTTAAGTATTTCAATGAGACTCATTTATGTGGTTGCTAATTAGTAGCAGGCTGCTTGCTTCGGGTGATTGATACTCACTTCTGGAGAACCAGAAATGGAGTTTTACCAAATTTAGAAGTTACTCCACCCTTATGGGTCTGCAGTTTTGAACTGAAAAAAAAAAACGAGGCTTTGGGTGTTTAACACATTGACTACCACACTAGGAAAAAAAAAATTTCCTTGGGGCCACGGTGTTTTATTACACAAATAGAATAAAAACTTCGAAAACAAAATGATCCTAATGAAAAATTTATTATTTTTTATTGTTTGGTGTGCATAACTTATATGCAACTTGAAAGATAGTTCTCAAGGTTCCCAAGGTGAAGAGACGTGTGAGTTACATATGCTTCATGAGGCCCTGGGCTCAAAACTAGTGGGAGTTAAATACAACTCGCATGGCTGTTAATGTGTTAAATTTGTTTGCCCTTGGCAAAATACATCTCAAATGACTGTCTGGAAATCCTGTAATTCTTACAGATAAACCTTGATGACTTCAGTGACTTAAATTGTATTAAAATGTTCAGGGTATTTTGCTTTTCAATGAAGACTAATCCTTTGGCAAAATATGTATGAACTTATAGTGAATCTTAGATGTGTACATGCTATGTTGAGAGCTTCAGAAACTCAGCGCAGATTTTAAGTCATTGATTCAGGGTTGGTTTGGATCATAAAGAACTGCCCTAGTGTTAGAAGGCTAGAGTATCATCTTAATTTTACTTCTGATAGTCCGTGTGCAGCTTGTCACTTAGTTACAGGGTCTTAAGTTTCTGTGATTATAAAATGCACCTAATAAGGTCTGATACTAACCCAATGTTCCTTAGCAACTCATTGAGAAACACAGAAGAGGCTTTTCAACACATCCACTAAATAAAGATGGAAGTCGATATTGAATGAATATGACAATTTACTTTAAATCATTCATGTCCTGAATACCCATACTACACTACAAAGTATTCATTAGTATTAATACTTTGGGATATAATTTCAATAAGTCATAGTTTTTGCCCTCATGAAGCTTATAATCCAAAAAAGAACTATCTTTCCAATGTATCTACTTCATATTGTTCTAATTTAAAATGTTTAATATTTGCTATCATTCTCATTCATTCAAAAAATATTTACAGAATACCTACAGTGTCATAGGCTCCATGACAGGTATGCCAAACATAAAAATAAATAAATCGTGGGCTCTTCTTTCAATGAGCTCACAGTGTAGGGAGGAGCTAATAATTAAATATTCTTTAAGGACACTTGTTCTTTCTACTCTATGGTAGCTCCATTCTATTAGTATCTCTAGATATTATATCCTTATGTTTCCTATTTCTTTATCTTGGAACCAGGCAGGAACTACAGAGGAAAATTAAAGATACCTTTAGTCGTCCTCCATTGTGTATTTCATAGACCAAAACTAATGAATTAAGGCTAAGAAATATAGTTCCCATATTTATAGAAGCTTAGTATTGGTGTGAGTCACAGAATAAGAAAAACAATCATTCTACCTATTAGAATTCTTTTGGTATGAAAAAGTCCTTCCTTAGTTTCTTAACATTTTTCCAATTTAGTCATCAGTAATTCCTACATCCTGAGGGAGGAACATATAAAAAAGAAGAAAGAGTTGAAATTTTAGTAAATTCAGTGCTTATAAGAGATTTGATAATGAGGGCAAAAACCTTGAGATGAATACTGTATTGTCAAGAGTGGGCATACCACTGCTTTATTTAGTCACGCTTTGCTTTGAGTTATTTCTTATCAAGAGAGTGAATTAACAATTGCAGTACTTAATTCAGCCTTAAAAAGAGTCATTAGCCCACTCATCAATAAAGACTGACAAGCTTTTCCTTACTGTTTATGAATTCTTGCTCATACCTCACAATGCTATTCTCACTTCTGTAATGGGCTAACAACCTGTGAAAGGAATTATGGGATGGGTGAAAGTGATTTGAGAAATGCTTAGAATGGATCGCAGCTGTGTAGACCAAACAAGAAAGATAAAAGGGCAAGATAGAAATGAAACAGGAATAAATGGAAATAAATGGAATGAATGATAATGGGAGAAAAGTTCAAAACAAAAACACCCAACTAGTTAGAGTTGATAATGTAATGAAAACACCAATCGAAGTTAGAGTTTTTGAAGTACCTGGAAATAAGGAGTAGAATATGATGGAGTTTGAAAACGAAATACATTTGGAAGTCTATTGACCCTTACTTAAAGAAGCTCTGTAGTGCTAAAGAAAATTAAGAAGAGCAAAGTTTAAGAGAAATGGGCTTCTGCCCTTTTTATGTAAAAGCATTTGAGGAAACTATTTTTTTTTTTTAACTAGAGAGTAAAGAAAATTAAGTCACAGTGCTTCTAGAGAAAAGGCAATTGGGGCTAGGCGCAGTGGCTCATGCCTATAGCCTTAGCACTTTGGGAGGCTGAGATGAGATGATCACTTGAGGTCAGGAGTTCGAGACCAGCCTGAGCAAGAGCCAGACTCCATCTCTAAAAGAAATAGAAAAATTAGCCAGCAGTGGTGGCACATGCTTGTAGCTCCAGCTACTCGGGAGGCTGAGGCAGGAGAATCACTTCAGCACAGGAGTTTGAGGTTGCAATAACTATGATGACACCACTGCACTCTAGCTCAGGTGACAGAGCAAGACCTTGTCAAAAAAAAAAAAAGACAATTGGGATGATGAGAAAACAGGGGAAGGAAAAGAACTCATGTCTCAGTAGCTTTTGGAAGTTGCATGGTTTGGGGGGACAAACATCCAAATGAAGTTTGCTTCCAACTTTATAATGAAAAAAAAAGAGGGTAAATTTGCTTGATTTTGAAGGGGCTATGAAAATAGTGTGCTTTAAATTAATCTCAGTTTTGGTTCATATTGGGCCACTATAAAAAAGTGATTATTTTGCTACTTGTGTGTGGGTCTCAGTTATTAGTTTGAAGAAGTGCAAACTCTATTTTTCAAATTATCAACTACAAAATTTACATATTGACATGTTTTATATTGGCACAATCTATATTTCATAGTTTACTCCATTGTTTTTCTACCCATCCTTAACTACTTCTATTCTTTCCCATAATTTCTAGAATTAAAAAAAAAAACCTGCTACAGACACACACACACACACACACACAAACATACACACTCTCTGTCAAATGGATTCTCAAGCCCAAACAGAAAGAGAATAAAAGGATAGAATCACTTCTTGGTCTTTTGGCTAAAATCAAGTGAAAAAGACAGAGAACATATTAAATTTATCTTAGATTCGTTAGAAAATTTCCATTAGATTTTGACTTTCATTTCATTAGCTTTACTATGAGCTCTTCTGTGTTCTGACGCTGTAGTGCGGCCCTTATTTTGAGAATATATAAGTCTCCTACACAGTTTTGTTTTCATTTCATGCATTATATAATAGACATGAAATGGATTAAGTCCACTGCAGTTTATTAGCTGGGAGGGAGAATTTTTAATTTACTTCTCTCAGAAAATAGATGCCACTGGGTGTGGTTTTCTACATGACTCAAGAAAAGCTGCTAGTGTCACAGTCTTGAAAGTCTACGACAGAGTGAAACAGATGTCCCATGAGCCAGCTTCATCAGAGCTTTATTTTCTAGGGATCTGCTTCTGCCAGCAGCTTGCCTTGCCCTCTTCAGTAGTCCCTTCTCCAAAGGAATGGGGCATGAATGAAATCAAATTGATACCCTGTCCATCTCGAGGATTTGGAAGGTTATTAGAACATTTGCCGCTTCAGCTGAGGTTGCCAAGAATTTTATGTGCTTACTGTCTTATCCTATGAAATGTATTTGGCTTAAATCCACAATAATTTTTTTTATGGATTTGAACAGTATGACCAAAGGCTTATTTAAGGGTATGGATTTCTGGCTAGAGTGTAATTTCTAAACCAATTCACTGTTTGAACACAAGAAAGTTAGAAGTTCATCATAGTTGACTTGAACCTTTTTACATAATCCCTAGATGAGTGTTTTCACTTAGGCTCCACATTAAAGCTCAAACAGGCACCAACCAATGTAAATTTTAAACCTATCTGCTTGGAGAATATGCTTGTGTGCAGCCTGCAAGAAACAAGGCAAATTTACCCTTCAGCTGCTACTCCCTGCCGGCTTAGTTTTCACACAGACTTTCATCTGGCAGAGATAGTTGTCTGTTTCTTTTCAAAATCAATTTTCCTTGGTGTCTTTCCCACCCTCATATTTATAATTACATCTGGTTCATTACGACGTGGAAATCAAAAGAGGATGTGCTGTTTTTCTCAGGAGGAAGGCAGCCCAGTGAGATGTGTTAACACCCTCCGTCTCCCGGGTGCTGCGCTTGCCTCGTGGCCGGGCTTGGAGAGTTCACTCCTTGTCTGTAGTATTCAGTGGCCTCCACCCCCATAAATCATGACTTCTGAGATGACACATAAAATAGTTTCTATGCAGTTATGATCTATGAAGAAAGGTACATATGTAGTTACTACTGTGGATACCAGGCAGACAAATAGTTTAGAAGATGCCTATATATTTTGTTAATTTCAGACAGTTCTTCTGTAGAATAGAAACACCCATAGGCCCATCTGCAATCCAACAGCTGTTTAAGGACAGTTTACTCAGCAATTCACCCAAACATATGGCTGATTATTTGAATATTGTTGGAGCGAATGGATGAATGGCCTATGTCAAAGTCACCACCACCCTGCCCCCTCCCCCCTTCATATAAGCTCAAGAGGAAGTTTGAGCTGGCTTAAGGACTTTCTCCTACAACCAGTCTAAAAAAGACGAGAGAGAGACAGACGGGGCACAGAGAGATCCCCTTTCCCTAAATTACGAACAACTAAGAACCAGGTGTGACACAATGTATATTATTAATATATTCATATTATTCTGAGCCATTGCAGCTGTGAAGACAGATCTCAGCAATTTTCAACTTTTAGAAATCCACATGCTGGGGGAAGACAGGCCCAAGGTAACATTGTTTTTATTCCCACCTTAGCTGCCCTGTGACCCAGGCTGAACAGGATCCAAGAAATGCTGGTTCACCACATTTATAACACAGCTGTGCATAAAATGGGGCCAAAGCTTCACACATCCCAGTTCTGGCCTCTCTCTTTGGAGGTCTCTTCTCACAGTTTCATATCCTCACCTCCAGTACCACCCCTATTCCCCTGAGTCATCTCTGCAACAGCAGGACCACGTCTTCCCGGGAAAGTTCCAGTACCTTTTGTCCTGTGGAAGAGTGTTGTGTACAACATGGCTTTGTTGTTTCGTTGACAGCTGTGGATATACACAGTGACATAGCTTTCTTGGATTGCATGGTGCTTGAGGGTGGGCTCTCTCACAGACACATTATCCAAGAGAGCCTCTGTTTGTTCCAGACAAAAGAGCAGGAGAGTATTTGGACTATGCTCCAAAATGTATAGCAAAACCCTGGCTTCAAGTCAAGGACATGGGCAGGCGGGGCTGGGAGTGGGCTAAGACTCCCTCAGCCTTTATAATATAGACCAGACTCAATCCATATGGCGTTGTAGCAGTGATCATTGTGGTTTCGCTCTCCAGCCATTTCAATTGTTAACAGGGAAGGACTGTTTCCTTTGCTGGGTGTGGTCTTCCTCTTTTCTGAATATCTTGGAGCCTGCTTTGCCTATCAAATAGTCGCAAAGTTTGAATTATTTATATTTGCTCAGTTTTCATCAAAGAGTTGAAACTTTCCAAAATTGGAGAAAACCTCGTTCTTACAAAGTTGGCTTGCTTTAGGAAGAGCTGGGAATTTTCAGAAAAGGGTGAGTTAAAAAAAGTGACATGTCACAAGTAAAATATATTGAGAGTCTAGCTTATCTTCGTACTTTCCCCTTCCTGGATCCAGAGTTTCTACCACAAAAACCATTCCTTATTGAGTCAGATCTTTTCAATAATATTCTCACTGTGGTCCTAGATCTACCTTTTGGGTAACAAGTAAATAGGTAAAAAGTCAAATCTCTTTGTCCCTCTCTTTTGTGCCCCTTAAATAGGTAACAGAGCTCCACAGATATGTTAGCAAAATTTACTGAGATTCTGTAAAAACACAAAGAAAGGTAGAACCGCCATAAAAATGGAATGTCTGGTTTACATAGTTTTCAAAAAAAAGAAAGAAAGCTAATTCGAAGTATAGTATATTCTAAATCAGAGTAATAAATTTCAGATTATGTGAAAACTGAAACATGGAGGAAACAGCAATACCAGGCAACTTTCTGTCATTGAACTCACTCTGTCTCCTGGCCTAATGAACCCTCCTCTCCTACCATCCCTGCCACTCAGGGGACAGGGAGAGGGAAGAGGCAGCAGAAAGAAAGGAAGATAGAGTAGTTGAGAGAAGCAAAGTCCACAAAGCCAGGAGAAAGGAGTGTCTATGTGGCATTGGGAATATGGAGAATTAGACTCTAATAGATATGGGATATGAGACTCTGGTAAATTTTTTTAAGTTGGAAATAAAAATTGCAGCATAAAGATTTGTATAGCTATTTTTAATAAAAGACTAGAAAGTCAAAGGCAGAGTGTGTAGAAGGATTTGACAAAAAGAATTGGGGCAGGGGCAAGAGGGCCCTTAAAGTTGTCTCTGCTTCCTTAGCTCTTGGGTGCCCTGGCAGTCTTGGCAGTGCAGACGAATGGCTTGTTGGAACAGAAGAGGTTTTCCTGCATCAGCATACTCTTCTTCCTAGCCCTAACTCAATCTCGGAGGGAAAAAAGTTTCAAAATCTCCTTTAGTCATTTTATTCATTAGAAAAAGTATGTTTATAGTGCTGCTTCAGGTTATTCTACAGTTATCAGAAATGCTCAGAAATTTCCTGGTAAAGAAACAAAGTCCTGTGACTTTAGATAAACAATTAAGAAAAAGTAAAATTATGGCAAATGGTGGACTCTCACCACATAATGACAAAAGTTGTTCAAAATCCAATTTAAATCTGTTAAAGGCCCTCAGGGTTTAGTAAGATGTTTCAGGCTACAAAATGCAAAACTGAAGATTGTTATGTTTTTTTCTCCCTAGGCAGGAACTGTGGCTATTCTAGAAGCTGAAATCTTTAATAATTATTTGGTAAGAAGTCATCTGCTTTACCACAAAATTTAAGTCAACTGAAATTACAGTTCTGTTTGTAAGGCATGGAATCCCTTTGACACACATGATTCTGGGTTTACACGTACAGTTAGTATGTAACAAATATTTGGGTAACTTCATTTATCACATCCTGCCTAGCAAGTGGAAATGTTTTAACTAGAACTGAGAAAACTTGAAAATATCTGCCAGCTGAATGTACTTCCTTTCTCTCATTAAGAAAACAAGGAGTTTGAGAGGGGGAAAAAAACGCTGATATTGGCCACCACACTCAGAAACTTGAGGTAGGAGCTTGATTTCTGACTACCCATAAATTGTAAATATAATGATGCCTTTGTGACTGTTGCTCTGAAACATTGAGCATGTTCAAATGTGATAACTCTGGGGGCCTAAATCAAGAAGTTTATATTTTTGGCAAATCAGGCACCAGAGTTCTGTTTATTTACTACAAGCACTGCCAAATTTCTTACTACCCAGCCAAATATTCTCAAAAACATGAGAAGGAAGAGATTAGGATGGAGAAAATAAATAAGTGATATGAAGTAACTAACCTTTGACCTTGGAATATTAAATGGAATCAAATCCACATTCAGAAGGAGCATAATTTATCCCTGTGCACAAACACATGTCATTCTCACCTGTTCTTTCATCTCTGGTAAAGTATACTGAATATTTGTAATATTTGTCAGATAAAAAATTAAGTGAAGAGTAGAGGGGTGCTGGATAAGAGTCCTAATGTCTAATGTGGCAAGTATTAATAAGATTAGTTCTTACTTAATGGTTAATTAGTTCTTATTAATTAGTGATTCCAACAAGAGACATTTATTCACTCACAGTTCTAGAGGTTTCTTCTGAGACCTCCTTTCCTTGGCTTGCAGATGGCCAGCCTCTTGCTGTGTCCTCACACAGCCTTTCCTCTGTGTGTGACCACATTTCTATTGCCTCTCTGTGTCCAAATTTTCTCTTCTTCCAAGGAAACTAGTTAGATTGAATTAAGGCCCATCCTAGAGACCTAGTTTTAACTTAATTATCTCTTTAAAGACTTTATCTCTAAGTAGTTTCACATTCTGAGATACTAGGAGTTAGGACTTCAACATATAAATTTAGGGGGGTGGAATGCAATTCAGTCCTTAATAGATACATGCATAGAAAAACAAAAAAGTGCAAAAAAATATTAGTAGTACAATAATAGAAGGCTGAATGAGGATTGGGAAAAAGATCAATTCTACCCAGAGGAGTGCGAAAAGGAGGTGAATTTTAAATCACTTCATGAAGGTTATCCAAGTAAGGAATAGGCATCAGGTGGGTGGCGTGTAGAGGTGGGCAGAAGGAAGGGTGTGTGGGAAAAGCATCTCAAGCCCAGGAGGATGCATCGGTTCAGGCATGAAGTTACGAAACGAGATTTTATACAAGATCAGTCTAAGTGGGCGAGAGCCAGGTGCAACAGGAGACAAGCCTCAAATGGTAAGCACATGTCAGAGCATGGCAAGCCTGATACTGAGACGATATTGTCTTACCATCATGAGAGCACTTTCTGAATCAGGCTCTGTCTAGACTTAAGTTCAAACCCTGGCTCATCTACTGCCACGTTACTTAATATTTTTGTCTTTCCATTTTGTTATGTATAACATAGTACCTCTGTAGAATAACAGTAATTAATCCCTAAAGCTGTTAGAGGATTAATTGTGCTTAGCCCAGTGTTTGGCACATAATTGCTGTTGAAAACACACTATCTTTATTCTTTTGTCATTTAAAGGTTTTGGACTTTCTTCTACAGGATATTTGGAGACAATGAAAGTTTTTAAGTAGAGACATCATATGATCAGATTTTTAAAAATCATTCTGGCAACAATGTGGATCATGAATCAATGAGGTGAAAGGCCAGAGGAGGGTATCAGTTTGAAAGCTCTTGCAAAAATCCGTTTAAGTAAACAAACAGTATAAATATGGGAAATTCGAATGAGGAGAAGAAAAAGAAATAGACTTGAGTGATCTAGGATAAACTCAACAGAAGTTGGTTGGGGATTAAAAAGCAAAAGAAGTGTAGGATGATTTCCAGATTTCTGGCTCAGAGGACTAGGTGATCCATCACTGAGGAGAGAGTAAAACACAAAAATCAGGTTTGGAGAGAAAAACTTGTGAATTCAATTTTGGGAATGTTTGTCGACCATATCACTCATGGCTTCCATCCCTTCTCCCTCGTCAAGCTTCAGTTTCATGGTTTTTCACCATAATCATTCCCTTTGAAGATTCCCTCAACTCCTCTGCCATTCTTTCCATCCATCATTTCACATAACAAAACACCAACTATAGTTAAAAACACCTCCTCACAGCAGAAAGCAACTACAAGAAAATCCACAACCATGCTGACTGGTCTCACTTCAAAAGTGAGACCACAATCTCAAGTGAGTACTGCTCAGAAATATTTTATTTCTTTTGTCAATTCACCTCCTACAACTGTTGCAACAATGTGATCTTTCCCCAACTTCCCAATCCTCATTCTCCGACCATAAAACATGCTAAGTGTTTTACTTAGAAATTAGAGGAAACCAGAAGTTGATGTCCTTATCCTCCCACTACAAAAACCATTCCTCCTTTTCTCCCTGTATATTCTGCCTTTTTCCCCCCGGTGGATGAAGTGGCTCTTCTACTAGGACCAACCCTTGCACTTGTGCCCTGGATTCTCATCCAATTTTAAATGTGCCAAATCTTGGCTCCCAAATTGAATCCTGCTTTCTCCGTTACCTTTAAATTTTTCTATTCTCTTGGATGATTTCATCGGCGTACAAACATGATATAGCATCTCTCATCTCTAAAAATTATCTCTCTCTTGACACCAGGTTGTCCTTCCAGCATCTGGACCATTTATCTGGTCCACTTTTGACAAAATTTCTTAGAATAAATGTTGCCATACTCTCTTCCTGCTTTCAGGCCACTCTCCCTTACCTTCTTGAATGCTCCTTTCCCATCTCCTTTGTTGACTAGTCTTTCCTTCAGCCCACAGAGCTCCTTTCTTCAATTCTATACTGTTTCCTTTTGTGAAGCCATCTAGTCTCTTATCCCCTTAAGTAATATCTTTCAAAAGCCTATCTGACAAAAGGCTAACCCCAGCCTCCTCTTTGAGTTTCAGACTTGTAGATTCAATTGTCCACTTAACATCTTAAACTTAACAGGTCCAGAAAAGAATTCTTCATGTCCCCCTACCCCACATCCGGCTTCCCCACAGTATCTCTGTCTTAGTAAAAGTACCACCGTTCACCCCAATGCTCAGACAGTCTTGGAGTCACCCTTGACTCTTCCCTTTCTCGAATGCCCTATGTCCAAATTCACCAGCAAGTTCTACCTGCTCTGCCCTCAGGGTGTATTTTGAATTAAATCACTAGGCATGAAGCTGATACTGAAATTATTAACAGTTAGGATTCAGAATGTGTGAGGTATTTCAGGAACTGGGAACTTAAAAAGAGGCACCTGAATATTGAGGTAAGAAATTAAAAGACAGTAATGATGTACTCGATGTATTTTCTCTGTTCTCTTTATCCCTGAGGGTATTTTAGTGATTGGATATGGAAAGAAATCACAAATTGCATTTATAATTGTGAAATTATAATTCAGTGGTGAGACCGTGAATTTATTAGCTTGCTTTTTCATATTGAACCATTTCTCTAATTTTTGTTTTATTATGTTTTAATTCAAAAGAGCATTTTTTGGTGAATATAGTATGCAAACAGCTAGGTAGTAGAAAATGCACAGTGCTGCCTTGAAATTTGAAAAAGGAGATAATGTATTAATGTTCTGGCTTCTGAGGGACAAAGAGCATTCGGACACATAGTTTAGAAGGGAGCCAGGATATCTGTTCTGGGCATCCAGGCAAAGAATAAGAACCCAGAGTATAAATTAGCAGCCACGGACATTAGAGCCCCGGGCATCCGGCATACTGACTTACATAGAATTCCCATACATAGAATTCCCACGTTTTCAGGTTAGTGGAAAAGCCAAAGAAGAAAGAAGAGTGTTAGGCTGAACCCAGAGGCTGGTGGGAGGTTCCATGGGACCGGTCCCTTTAAACTGGCCCCACCCCTTTGAGAGCCCACCTAAACCAGACTATAAAAGCACTAGCCACCTGCTATTTCGGGGCTGATGCCATCATGGACTCAACATGTCTGTATGCAGACGTTCAAATAAACTTTTTTACCTTCATCTTGGCCATGTGTGTTCCTCCCTCAGCAATCTAACACTCGTTCTAACAAAGAGACCATTCCCAGTTCAGGGATTATAGTGGAAACTGTTTAAGTAAAAGCTACTGTCAACTAGTTTTACTTTCTGCTGAAGGAAAAAATCAGTTTCATATAAGTACCTGGCATCTCTATAATCTTCCATGCTTTGATAAATCTGTGCTACTAGTAGAACTCATCTTGTTGCTTTCTGATCACATGATTCCTCTCTCTCCCCCCCCCCCCCGCTTCTTCCTCTCTCTCCCTCTCCTCTTTATACTCCTCCATCCCTCTTTCTCTTCCCTCCTTTCTGCCTTCTTTCCATTTATTTATCTATAAATCTATAATTTAGATTTTAAAGTGACCAATCACAAATTATTGGGGGAGAAATCTTATAAATTCTATCCAGAATATAGCTATCCTGTGTAATCCTAAAAGCTTTTCCTTCAAGAAAATCCTCAACAATTTTAGTTGCTGCTGACTTTTCCACGGGCTTGTTAAAGGTCTTAGGGTGCGGAAAGAAAGAGGGAAATGGTGGGATTTTAAAAAATCTAATAAATCAACTTTAAAAGAATTTATTTCAAACTGCCAAGGCTCTAAGAAAAATGGGATAGCATTTTACAGTAGGCAACAAATTATATTATTTCCTCTGGTGTTGCTTGCGATAATCACATTGCTCCCCAGCAACTCTTGGGGTATTCTCATAGCTGCAAGTTGTAATTCCATAGCAGTTTAGATGTTCCATTGTAATTTATAGTAACATGAATTAATATCCATTTACTATGAAGTGTTAATCAGAAAAATACATGTGGGGGCTTTGTGTAGTACCATGTTCTTGTACTTTTAAGGAAAAAAGAAAACCTTCCACACAGTACCATATTCCCTAGTTACTCACATTGAAAATTTATTAAACTGCCATTTTGCAGGAAAATAATCTGAGGTTACCAAAGGATGAGGACAGAATGACAAATGATGAAATATTGCTGACTTGGTAAAAATTCCTCAATAGATCAAACCAGTCAAGTAGTTGAGAGGGAACAAATAGACTACACGAAATGTTTCCACGATGTATTTGATCACAATGACTTTTGGCACATTTTAAGTCTCTCTTTGATGCTTTTAGCATTATGGTCAGTACCCAAGGGCTCCTCCCTCTCTGATGGCTCCACCATCACACTGGTGGCTTGGTGTGACCAATGGAATATGAACGGAAGTGACAACATGCCTTTTCTTTTTCCTTTGCTGTGAGCCCAGCAGTCCCAGCTTGGGGCTGCTCAATCAGTCTGCTTCACTGAATACATAAGAGACAGAGCAGAGATCTTCCAGATGGGCTCACCTACAGTGCATGTATAATGGAGACAAGCAATAAACATTTGTTGTTTTAAGTGGCAGATGTTTTGGAGTCATTCATTACTGTAGCATAACTTAGCATAAGGTAACTAATACACACTGTTTAAAAGAGGTGAAAATACTCTCCATCTGAAAAAAAAAGAGAAGACTTAGGTGTGGCAATCATGTTATTTTACTTACAACACAAAAGGCTGTGGATCTTTATAAAACTTAGCTCCAGGGAAAACCTTCTTAATATTTTAAATATTGCAAATTGCCTTTTGGCAATCTATAGTTTTTTATCTTTATTTTAACCAAAATACGAAAGGAATACAAATTGATAGTTGTGATGTTATCTGTGGTTAGATGTTAAATGTATCTAAGAATTCAGAATTAGGTTTTTATGTTAACAATAGAATTCACAAAGAGATTTCATTTATTTGCATGAACACTGGGGCAATTTAATTCACCTTTTAGCCAAGGATAATGAAAAGGAAGGCAAAATAAAATCATTAGGATTCTCCGAAGGGAAAAAGCTTCTTTTTGTTATTCTGGATGCATAATGTTATATGTATCTTTTACAATAAATTTGTACCATAAAGTCTTATATATTAAAGAAATCCCATGTGCTTTTTCCACCTAGTAATGATGCCCTACACTAATTTTTGAATTAGTTGAAAAGGTTATGAAAAAATAGCTATTCCATTGTACTCCCACAGCAATGTCTTTTCAGACAAGTTACCTAAATTTACCCAATGCTATTGCCTTACCCAGTTTGGCAGCCTGGATGCAAATTTTCTGAGCAGCTTCTGAGGAAATAGTTCTTCAAGAGATAAGCAGTAGTCTAATATTTGATGCCATGTCATGATAAATTGCCGCTGGTTTTTAGACACTTTTGCCAAGTAAAGGGAAACCTACGGCTGCAGTGGAGAGACCAGCATGGAAGGTGGGTTCCTGCTGCAGCAGTCAAAGTCCAGGCTTGCCACTGTGCCATCCCTCAGATTTCTCATTCTTTTTTTATTAAGCTCAAGCTGTTTTTCAAGGAAATCAAAAAATATATAGATCATATCTCTAGTGAGGAGATAAACTAAAAAATGGTGGTTTTTCTTTCATAGAGAGATACTTTAAATATGAGTTTTTTTCCACTCCGTCCCCCAAACATAATCCTACAATATCCTTGTAGCCTGGACACTCAGTCTCTGCTTATCCATCTCTAGAGATAGAGAACTCAGTGTCTCCTATGTCTGCATGGCTGTGGCTATTAAGAAGTATATCGTTATATTTAACTATTAATATAATCTGGCTCTCTCTTGTTTACACTCAACCCTAATTCCATCTCTAGGGTCACTTTGAATGAGGTTGATCCCTCTCCCACATGAAAGAACTGAAATACTTAAAGTCATCCAACACAGCTTCACCTTTCTCAGGGCAGGGACTCCCTGGCGCAAGCAAACTTTCCTTTTTCTAAACAAGTAAGTCAGTATCTCTCTACGACTACTCATTTGGCAGGGTTTCCAATCCACTCGCTGTTTTGACACTCTCCCTAGAATACACTAATGTTTAACACTATTTCCCTTAAAGTAAGAGTCTAATAGGAGTCTCCTGGCTTCCTGTCCTGAGCCCAATTGTCTGAAAAATGCAAAGATAAGGATGGCTACCAGCTCTCTCACTCTAGGTGTTTCACCAATGGGCTGCGTGAGCAACCACACCCCAGCATTGGTCCATTAGTGCTGCTTATCAGGGAAAGTCTTTAAATCCAGTTTATACGTGTGGCTCCTAAACCTTCTCCATTCTAGGGTAATGCTATGGGAATATTTGGAACCCAAGTTTCAAATCTTAGTAAGATTAAACTTTACCTTGCTAATATGGTCGAAGAAGTGAAAAGAAACTGAATAGGTAGTGACAATCCCTAGCAATTAAAGGTAATTTGAAGATAAACTTTAGATATTATATCTCTTAATGGGATCCACCTATTCCTATAGGATTATGGAGGGGGAAGCATTGAGAGCCGATACCACAAGAGTTGCTATATCCTTGTTCAAATCCCTTGTGCCAATAGAAACAAAGCTCTGTGGACTTTCGTCTGTTCACTCCTCTTCAATGAAACAAGTCTTGTAAGTGTCTGCTAAGTCATCCTCTCAAGCCTCTGGTTAAGACAAGGAACCCCTAGCAGTGGCAGCAGAAGCACACCAAGCAGCCCCTCCACCAGAAAGAGGAAGATGAGATTTTATTCTAAAAATAATCCTTACCATATTATTTCTTACAGAAATAAGTAGACACTGACTGTGATATTGTAAACATGACAGTCCCCTCAATGTGAGTTGAATTAATTGATTTATTAGGAGCAAAATAGCTATGTGGGCTGGACTAAATTGGCTTATTAAGGATGCAATTGCACTAATTGCTTGCACAGTGGGCAAAGGAACAAAGGGAGGAGGGAAGAAAGAAAGAGAGGCCAGTGCCTGTGAGAGGGATCCTTGCTAGTCCGCCCATAGTGAAGGAGGATGCCCTACACCTCAGTGGCTTGTATAATGCTCCTAGGCTCCTGCCAGGAAATGGGGATTTGGCATATGGTGTTAACCTGGATAAAATTCCAAAGAAAAATCTTACTGTGTTAGAACTAGAGTCACTTGTCCCATCCAGCCTGCACAGATATTTGAGCACAAACAGAAAAAATAAGGCTCTTCTTTCTCACTTAGAGGAAACTAGGTTCTCTGAGATGAAGAGAATTCCGGATCTCAGCTGAGGGGAAGCAGGAAAGGCAGGCGGTGACCAGGCAGTGTGCAAGAGCAAGTTCAGACTTGCACCCAGGTGCTGAGATTACAGAGAAGCCACACCAAAGACAGCCTCATCAGGGTTAAGAGCATAAATTTTGGAGCCAGAGAAAACTGGGGTTTGAGTTTCTGTTCTATCATTTCCTGTTTGTTTGTTCTTAAGCAATTTATTTAATTTTCCTGAGCTTCAGTTTCCATATATGGGGATTATAACAATGTCTACCTCACAGAACTTTCTGGAGATGCATGTGAGAGAATATATGAAGGTGGTTTTCATAGTGCCTGGCACATCATAAGCATTCAGTAAATGAAATGATTTTTTTTTTTTTACAAATGTCTCTATGATTGTCAGAAGAACAATTCTGTATAATTCACTCTACAATCTCTTCTAGATCCATAATGTATCAGTCTCCATCTGTACAGTTAATTAGAATCACAGAATGTAGAGTTCAAAAGGACTTTAGAGATCATCCATTTCAACCTTCTTGCATTACATAATGGAAAAATTAAGGTCCAGACCAAAGATTAAGCATGTTGCCCAAATTCCACCTAAAACAGTTCTTAGCAAGAAAAGGTGAATCTTGAGTTTTAACTAATGGGAATATATTTTGAAAAATACTTTGCATGTGCCATGCACTTCAGCTTTCACCTACACAGCTCTGCCAATATCAATCAATTAAGGTCCAAATCACTACTGTGCTGCAGATAAGTATTAATTCTCATTACCTATTTAATAGGTATTAAGCACTCACAAGTAAAATTCAAAACATAAAAAATAACCCTTGTTTTAGTGGCATTTGCTCATAGATCTTTCTGGTTAACTTTGCCTTCTGTACCCACTTGCCCAAGCAATACTTATCCCTCTGTAAATGAGCCTTAGTATCACCGGGGTTGACAGCCTTTGTTAGTGCAGAGCATCTGCTGTGCACCTTCACTGTTGGCTCAGGACCTGAGGTGGGAGGAAAGACTCTCTGGCCTTGTGTTTAGCTGTGAGTTTGTCCTGCTCGCCTGTAATTATCAGGCCTGGTTGTAACTGTGTAAATGGACTCGGTAGAGTAACATTTGCCGATACATCATGCTCTTCAGGACTTCCACGGCCATTTAGGAAATTGCCTCTTCCTGGTGCATCGGGTCCATTGTGCTATTACAGTATTTAAAAATAACCTGAGAGGATATTACTCAGATGATATTGCTCAGTTGTTTTCTCTCTCTCTCTCTCTCTTTCTCTGTCTTTCCGTCTCTCTCTTTTGAGAACAGAACATTTTTAAAAGGCAGTCAGTGATGGCAAAAAGAATTTCAGGCAAAACCAGGCAAATATTTTGACTGAGGAGGACCAAGGGCAGTTGTGGAAACTTCATCGTCAGAACCGTCAAGGCAGCTCCACCTGCGCCTGTTAGCGCAGTGGTTACACGCAGCCTGTTGAGAGGCAGAGGGTGGATCGTTCCCTCGAGGTTCCTTTGACCACGATGATCACATATGACATTACAATATCCCAGGAGACCCCGCAAAAATGAAACTATGACTTGAAAAGAATTTCCTTCTTCCCCATTCTCGCAGAAGACAAATACATCAACCACATCCTTCCTGGATATTCTCCTTCCTTTTCTGAGGAGAAAGAACCTGAGAAGAAACGACACTTTTCCCTAACAAGAAGAGAGCATTTCTGTAGACTAAGCTGAATAGAAAAGAAGGTAGTTATTGTGTCATATCTCTCAGCCAGGAGAGATGAAATGAAGGCCTTGGTCCCAATATTGCTACTGCAGGAATCCAACTGAGATGCAAGGCTGGTGACCCTGACTTATGAGCGCCTGGTGTCTAGGGGACGGCAGGAAAAATTACAACAGAAAATGAAGGCTGGGTTTGATTCAGGGATTCTAGGGAGATAGAAATAAGCCAATGTTTATGTTGCCTACAAAGAGCTTAATAGCTATAGTAGTTGAACTTTTGTGTTTGTTTAAAAAATGCCAGAGAACAACATTTTTTAGTTTTCCTCTGCAGTAACTGTTGGTTGTTTCAAATCCCTTCATGAATGTATTATGGAAAACTGGGACAGAGTTTTCCCCCTGTTAGCCAAGTGCATGCCTGCTGAGGTTTTATGTTAGAAAATAAGATTTTCTTTAAAGGAAATGTATGGTAGAAACCTAAACCATCAAGCACAAAATCATGTAGCCCAGAAATGCATGCTTGTATCTATTTTTTTGGCCAATCTCTCCTTTGCCTTCCATTTATTTTATGCACACTGTAGAACCAAACAATATTGGTTTTAAAGATATAATATATTAATAAATTCATCTTTAGAACATTTTACCTTTCTGTGATCCTGAAATGAATTTATTTCACAAAATTATTAAGTATTCATATGAATTTATATTTTTGTGTTCTTATTTATGATTTGATGCCTAGAATGTAGTCTTATATACAGAATACAAAATGTTTGCCTGCCTGTGTTAACAAAAAAGAAAAAAATTCTTATTATGTAAAGTGTGTTCAAAATACTTAAAATTCTGGTAAGCTTTCCAGTCCCATAAGAATTTATGGACGCTCTTAGCTTAACAACCAGTTTTGGTCTTAGTACCAGAGTACTAAGTACTTAGTAAAGAAGCTCCCATAAAACCAGGCATCAGTAAGCCAAAGTAAATTGTTTATCTTTCCATCCATTCAAAGTCTTATTGAGAGAAGCATTGTGGCATGCAGTTTGGAGTTAGATCAAAGTTTGGATCATGTTTTGGTGCTTGCCTAATCTCTGTCCTGAATTCCTAATCTATAAAATGTATATACCAAGATCTATCTCATAAGGTTGTGGTGAGTATTAAACAAAGTAACTGGTACAGAGTTCTAAGCTCACTGCCGGCACCCAATCAGCCTTTAATCAATTGTAGTTACTGCTAATATTTTCAAAGCTCTACTCTGAGGATCTATTCTGCAACCTATATATACTTCTTCTATCTGCACAAATTCTTGAGTCCCGAAATGTTATGAAAAATGACCCCTTAAAATTTCCAAGATTTCCTGACTTTAAAAGGTTTTTGTGATGGATGTCAAGGAAAAAAGTCACATATTTAAAGGTTATTTGTTCTATATTGTTTCCATGAACTAATGAACCCAAAGCTTTTTATTACAAAAAACATATCTCAGCCCAGGGGTGGGGGACCTGCTGCCTTAAGGCCATGTGTGGCCTTCTAGGCCCTTAAATGTGGTCTTTTGACTGAATCCAAATTTTATAGAACAAATCCTTTTATTTCTATTAATACATTTTTGTTTGTCTTTTATATTTTCATTTTATTTTTAAAATGAATGTATTTAAAATACCAAAGAATAAAATAAGTTTCAATGAAATAATCCTCCCAGACTGACTGGCATAATTAGAACATTAGTAAACCATAAGGGCTAAATTGATAGCTGCTACATTCATGATTTGGTTCTAACTTCCCCCACCTGACCGGCACTACCACATGAGGCTGGTTGATGACAGTTTATGGGGGTTGAGTTGGTCAGTCTGCTATCACCTTTGACAAAGGTGCACTGTGCTTCTATTTGAAGTGGAATTTGTGAATAGTTGCGCAGCTCGACAGTATTTTTTAATTCTGTCTGCTTAACAGTCCATCATGTCAGAGAAGACCAAGAGAACGCTGAAGGAAGAAAACAGATTTTTTAGAGAGGATTGGGAATTGCAATATTATCTTGTTTCTGCTAAAGATAAGATGATTTGCTTGCTTTGTGATACTGCAATATAAACATTAAAGAAATTCCATGCTCATCAGCATTATAAAACTCATAAAGACCACAAATTTTTTCAATTAGAGGGAGAGGCACGAAAGGTTGTATTGCAGAAATTAAAAGTTGAAAAGCAAAAGCAAAGACAATTCTTTCAAGGAGCAATGAGACCTGCAAATAATGCCACTGAAGCAACTTATAAAGTAGCTGATATACTCGAAAAAAGGGAAGCCATTCAGTGATGTAGAAATTGTGAAAGAATGCATTGTCAAAGTTGTAGGATGTTTAGACCCTGATTACGTTTCAAAAGACAAAAACTGCCTCTTTCAAGGAGAACCATAATTGATTGGCAGCCTGAATTAGCCTTCAACTTAACAGAACAACTTCATGCAAAACTTCAAAAGGAAAATATATATTATTCAATTGCTTTGGATGAATCAATTGATACTACTGACTTGGCACAGGTTTTATACTTCGTTTGGGTCATAACAGAAGATTTTCTTTGTTACGAAGAGTTACTTGCTTTGGACTCTCTTGTGAACAGAACACAGGGAATAGATATCTTCAACAACTTTCAAGATAAATGTTGTGAAATTGGACTTAATTTGGCAAATTTAGTGAGTGTATGTACAGATGGTACACCTTCCATGACAGGAAAACGTGAAGGGTTTATTGCACAAATAAAAAAAGTATTAACAGATCCAGATGCTTTCATTTCTTTTCATTGTATCTTTCATCAACAAAATCTCTGTGCTAAAGCTACTACTTTAAGTGACACTTGACAACAAGTTATAAGTACTGTCAACTATATTTGTGCAAATGCAACACAACATCATCAGTGTCATAACATGCTAAAGTTAAACAACGAGGTATTCAGTGTGGATTTGCCAGATCCTTCTAAAGTGTGTTGGCTATCACAGGGACAGGTAGTAGCCAAAATTTTATCTCCACGAGAACAGATTGTTAAATTTTATGAAGAACAGAATCAGCAATGTGAATTATTGAAAGAAGATTTCTGTAGGAATGTAGCATTTCTGTGTGATATCATGCCAAATCAAAATGACTTGAATATTTCTTTGCAAAGTAAAACTAAGTCTATATAAGATATCTGACAAAAACTCCAATCATTTGGGAAAAAAACTGTCTTTTTTCAAAACACTTCTTCAAAAGGAAATTTCAGATGAACATTTTACCCAGTTAGCAAAGGTCACTGATGAGCAGGATGACATATGTGAATCATTTGAAGAATACCCAGCTGTTATAGACCTATTAATTGGAGAATACAATGAAAGTTCACTGACTTTGAGAGTCATGACATCACACTCAAATTAGCATTCCAACCTCACCTAGTTGATATCACCAAGGCACCTAATGAACTGTAGGTGGAATTAGTTCAGCTCATAGATGACATTTTAAAGTCATTGTTTGATGCTTAGAAAGATCCAGTTGAAATATGAAAAAATGCAGAATACCCACACCTTTGGCAACATGTCCGAAAAATGCTTTTTTGCTTTTCAACCACGTATTGCTGTGAATCTACATTCTCCTACCTAACCCAAATCAAGATGCCCTTAAGGTCACAAATGACTGATACCCATCTAGAGGATCAACTGAAACTGCAGACCTCCACACTGAAACCAAATATTCAAATGCTTTCCAACAAAAAGCAGACACAACAAAGTCATTAAAAGGTTAATTAACTTTAAAATTAATGAATAGTTTTCATGTTTGAAATTATTAAGTACAGAGCAGTTACATTTTTTACAAAATAAGGTACAATTTTTAAGTATATCTAATTGAAGTTTCTTGAATGCAGCCTTATTTGATTACAGCTAAATTAATGAGGACTTCCAACATGAAAAGGTTCCCCACCCCTGTCTTAGCCAAATATCTAGCCAAACCCGAGAGAAGCAAAATGGCAATGGGCAGTCCTCTATTTTTCTATCCTGTGATGTTTTTATTGTTCTGGTCCTTTGATCTGTTAAAGTCAATACAGTATTAACCAAAAATAATAGTTCATGGAATGTTACATCTCTCTAGAAGAAGTGTAAACTTGTAATTGTCCTATGCTCTGTGACCAAAAAGATTAAAGAAACTTCTCCCTGGAAAGGCTATTTTATCAAGACAAAAATATGAGTAAATTATCACAATTATTCTCCCTCCTTAAAGAGTGATTGGGATCTGACATAAATGTAGGTTTAGCAGAAGATTGTACCCTCTGAGGGGAGAGGTTAATGTTGTATTTTTAAAACTTTAAAAAATATTTTAACAATGTTAAGTATACATATCACATGACCTCTGACATTTTTGAACTCTTGCCTCAAGAAAAATAGGTGGATTGGTAATTGAGAAGAAGGGAACACAATACTTTTAAAAAAAAATTTTTCATATTCTGCCCCTCTAGAAATCATGATTTCCACTAGAATGTAACCTCTGTGAAGGCAGGGATCTTCATTTGTTTTATTTGCTGGTGTATCTCAGACATCTAGAGCAGCAGTTCCTGGCACCTAAAAGGTGCTTAAAAATTGTTCATTGAATGGATGACTAAATCATCATTTATATCAGAATGCAACTGTATATTGTGTGCACACTACCAATAATCTATTAAAGGAGGTAAACAGTCATTCCTTGCTTCATTTGTCTCTCTGTTCTTTTAAATTTTCCTGTTATTACATTTGAAGATTAACTAAAATATCTACAAGTGCCTTCCTGAGGTGATAACCCTGCCTTCCAGATCCTCTACCCACCCCATCATCAGCCTGGGACTTTCTCACTATTGCATTTTTTAAAAATTACAGATTTTCTTACCAAACTTACTCTAGATCTGTTTTTTAAAAAAAAAAAAAAATTGAAAAGCAAATTTGGAGATCCCAAAATACCAGATATGAATTGAAGTTTAAAAATTTTATTTTTTATTCTTAATCTTCTAAGTACCACAACCTAATTTCAACACTTGCAGAAATCCAGAGGTGCACAAAGCATCATGCTATCCAGAAATGAGTCTACACAATCTTAGACAGAAGGTTTTCTGCACATTTAAAAATAGGCAGTTCACAGTTCTCCTTGGTGTTCAGTTGCAGTGTTTTATCACTCCTTAAATGTTTGCATGTGGTTTCAATAAATGTATGTGTGTATACACATATTACCTATATATATTCCTCCAATTCTTTGTCTAAGGACAAAGAACAACTGATTTTCATGTTTCTTTTAATAATGAGGTCATAAATTCTCACATTTGGAATGCTTCAGATATGGAAATGTAGTGATGTAGTGAAAAATACTCTTCCAATAATGCAAAAAAAGCCATTTTTACCAGCAACTTTTTGAAGCCTTAATCTGTAGGGTCTTTCTTTTTCCTTGGTATGGGAGACATTTGTATTCGTCTCACAACCTCACATAATTCCTAGTCTCATGCTATGTACCACCAAGCTGAGAAATGTTGGGAGTCCAGAATCATTAGGCAAACCACCCAGCTGCTGTCATATCCCTTGCCTCTATAATTTCCCCTGATTGATATATTTGTGCTTAGAATGGATAATCCATCATTTTAAAAGGTTAATATAAGATGCTCACAATGGCAATTTTCTTTGTATTTGGTTTAATTCTATCTTCTTTCCCTCTCCCCTGTTTTGTTCTAGTCTTCAGGACTGGGCTTACTTACCCTCTCTGAAAAGCGCAGTTGGAAACGTTTGCCTGTTGCCCATCAAACACAATATGGCTATAGTAGAAACAAAGGACATTCAGCCACAAGGATGACTGGGACAGACACAAAGACAAGTATCTAATGAATTGCGACTAAGAACAGCAGAACAGAATGAGATATTTTTCCAGATTGACTATTGATTTACATTCAAGCATTTAGAATGCCTTCTAGTGTTCTCCTTCGATGTGAAAATATCAGGCTTTTGTTAATAACTTCAGCCAGTTTTGTTTTATTTTCTTTTATTTTTTTGAGGCAAGGTCTCTCTCTGTCGCCCAGGCTGGAGTGCAGTGGCCTCATCACAGCTCACTGCAACCTGGGCTCAAGTGATCCTCCTGCCTTCCTGCCTCAGCCTCCCACAGTGCTAGGATTACAGGCATGAGCCACCACGCTCAGCCAACTTCAGCAAGCTTTTATGAGGCATCTCATTGGCCTCAGCAACTGTGGAATGTACGGGACAAAACAAAAATAATAATAAGTCAGATATATTTTCTACCTTTGAGGAACTGAAATTGTTGGGAGAAATATGTGCATAAATAGATTATTGCAATGTAATTATATAAATGCAATGATATTGTAGTCCACTACAGGGACACTGCTCCAAAAGTTAGTGAACTCTGCCTGAGGAAGTTAGAGAAAGTACCAGAAAAGAGGTGGTTTTGAACATGGGTTTGATATCATACATAGAAATAGTGCTGGTCCCAGGATATGAATTAGGAACAGCTAGAATGTGAGCTGTGGGGAAATGGAAAGAGAGCGCTGGGGAGGCGGACGGAGGCAGCACTGCATTGCTAAGGAGTGTGGGGGTGTGGGGGTGTGGGGGAATTCCCCTTTCCCCCAAAAGTTCACTGAAAGATCAACTCACAATTAAGGCCCATTAATAATAAGAGGAGGTTTACTTACCATGCACATGGGGAGAATCACAGAGTGATTACCCAGTATCCCAATGGGATCCAGATATCTTTATACCCACTTTTTAGAGGGGTGGGGGAGATGAGAGGTATAGGTAATCTGTTTAAGGGAAATAAATGGTTGCTAGGGAGGATGAATGGATGGGGGAAACACACTGAGTTGTAAATTAACCCGAGATACAGGTATTATGTTTTAAATGATTTGGGCCAGCTCTGGTTGCATTCTTGATTTTTTTTCCTGCAATACAGTGAGTTAAAGGGAAGTCCATTGTTCATGTGATGGGTCAGTCCAGTTTATGCAGATAGAGGGAAAGCCCCTTCCAGTGCCTTTTAAATGCTTTTTTATCTCCAGGGGCCTTTAATTCAAAATATTCTTTATACCAAGGAGTCATATTTTTGGGTGAAATTTCCTAAGCTCCTTCAGGAGTTTCTATTTAGTTGTAAAATCAAGGGTTTCAGAGCAGGGACTAAGTTTGCTTTTTCTGAACAGCTCTAATGCTGGGAGAAGAGATGGGAGGAATAAGGGTCTCCTGGGAGGTGGAAGTATTAGGATTGGTTTTTCTTTTTCCCATGTTGCCATTCATTCAAGGAAGCATATTATTTTGTCACTGCAAAGTTGTTAGAACCCTATAACAAAGCAGGATTGTCTTATGTAACGCCCAAGCCTGGCGTGGAAGAATGTGTTGTCTCCTCTCAAATTCCAAACTCAAGGTAGTGTGTGTGTCTGCAAAGAACCATCCGTAGATATGAGTCAATTCTTCCTTGGGTTTGCAACCTCTGGAAGGAGCATCGCACAAATCCTGTTTCTGCTACCTCATTGGTCCCTCAGGTAGTGTCTGATGTTATCCAGGATGATCTGCAAATTATTTTTAGATACTTCCCAAAACTTTCTCAAGGACCTCAAGAGACCCACTGCAGGTCCAAGTCATCCCCCCTCCACCTGCTCTCCCTTCCTCTTCCCTTCTCCTTGCTCCCGAGACGCCTCTGTCCTTTTCTCACTGCTTCTGGAGGGTCTCCAGTTCTCTGTTCTGTGTTCCTTTGAGAGCTCTTGATTGTACTGCGCCTTGAGGCGCGGATATGTGCAGCATCCATTGGGTAATGTACTTTTTTTCTGTCTCCATATTTGTTGGCCAGAGAATGCAGAGACTAGTCGAGGTTTCACTAGAGACCTCTGATAATTGGCTAACCATTACTCTATAAAATAAAATGCTCCGTATTTGCTGCATTTGTTCATATCTGCCAACATCTGCTAGGAGATTCTTCAAGCTTTCCCTGGGCTTTCTTCCATCGCACATACTCTGAGGAAGTGTGTTTCTACTCACAAAATGTGCCCAAATGGCTGCCCTATTATTTTGAACTCTTGAGAAGGGCACACAATGTGTCACCTCTCTCTGCCTCCTGACAAAAGGAAAAGGTCCACGATCCCCTTCACTGTGATCCTGAGAGCAAATCATGAGCCAAATGAACTGCTGAATGATGCAGCCATTTCGTTAATAAAGATTTCCTAGATTGGCCTCCTGGTTTAACACCATATTATTTATTTACCTACTTATTTACTTTTATGTTTCTTTCATTTCTCTAATTTAAACTTAAGAAACATCATGATCCTTTTTGCTGGAGAACCCATGTTCTAGTGGAAAGCTTTACAATTTAATCACACTGATTCACAACTTTGCTTCTTTGTAAATCATTATCTTTATTTATTATGATCAAAATTACATGTGAACATAACCATGAAAGTCAAATAATTCTATAAATCTAATAAAAAAATAGCAGTTTCTGCCCTCAAATTTTCCAAAGTCTCATCCCTGTTTTCTGGAGGAAGCCACATTCACCTTTTTTTATTTTCTTTCATATTTCTGAATAATGTGCTCAATACTCTTATTTTTGATTTTTAAAAACTTTTCAGACAATGAGTCCATTGATTTATCTACTATAGAAGATGAAGATTTAGCTCTCTTAGGGCCTTTCTACTCATCTCCCACAAACATGATTATCTTACAATTCTTGTTCAAATCCCTTTTCAAGTTTACTGTAATATTAATGTGTTCAAACTGAGCCATGTACAAAATAAGTATTATATTTTCTTTTGTATATACTACTTTCCAATGTGGTTCTACTTTTTTACACTGCCACCAACAGTGTATGAAAAATCCATTGATCCACATCCTCACCGACCCTTGGCATTGTCAGATTTTATTTTTTACTTTTTCCAATCAAGTCAACACATAGTGTAGCATGAAACCTCGATTCAAGAAGAGCTAGAATGTGCCTAAAGGCCCATGTTGTATTATGGTTTGAATATTCCCCAATTCAGAACTCCTGATAAGTGGTTGTTTATTCAGATCTTCTCTGGCTAGTTTGTCATGCCTTTTAAATATTTTCTTTATATATTTTCTTTTATTTCTTATATTCCTTACAGTAAATGCATATCCTGTAGATGAGTTAGTTGAGAAGAAAGTCAGATATTTGCAGAAGGGAGTGTATTCCTGATTATTCACCATCCCTTCCCTTATGTTCATCCTTAGCTGTGGTTCCAAGCATGACATGCTGGGCCCTCAGAGCAGCACTGGTCAGGGTGTCTCAGAGCAGCACCCAAGCACAGCACATCTTTCCCTGCTAAAACTTTCTCTAGCATAGACAACATAAGGAGGTATTTTAATTCCAAATTTTACTTTTTAGGCTTTGGTCTTTAGAAAGTCTTGAGTTCATTGAGGCAATATAAGATGTTAGCCAAGTAGTTAACTATAGCTGGCAGGTGCTAACTGTCTGTAAATACTTGAAAGCAAGATTTGCCTCAGGTGAACTTTACAAAGCAGACAACTTGTCTGAGGAATCTGAGTTGATTAAGCAAATAATACCCCAAGACCAATATAACCCTTACCACGGAGTTCCCAAGCATGCTAAATGAAATAATATATTTTGCTAGTTTCCAAAATTTTCTACTGCTGATTTCTAGAGTTCCACTAATCCTTAATGCATAAAGATACAAAAGAGAATAATTGTTTAGAAAGGCTTAGCTCCCCAAGACACCATGCTCGTGATCAAGTTGTCTACACATAGTTCTACCTAAGAATATCTTTTAGTGTTTAATATTTCTCAATTTCACATCTTAGTCTGTTTTGTGCTGCTACAACAGAATACCTGAGACTGGGTAATTTATAAAGAACAGAAATTTATTTCTTACAGTTCTAGAGGCTAAAAAGTCCAAGATCAAGGTGCTGGCAGGTTTGGTGTCTGGTGAGGGTCCAATCTCTGCTTCCAATATGGCATCTTGAAGGAACACTGCATCCTCCAGAGGGGAGGAATGCTGTCCCTCACGTGGTGGAAGAGTGGAATAGCAAAAAGAGAGAACCTGCTCCCAAAAGCCTTTTTGTAAAGGCGCTAAACTCACCCATGAGAGACAAGGCCCTTGGTCTAATCACATCTTAAAAAATCTCACTTCTTAATACTGTTACAACACACGTTGGGGAGAAGACAAACATTTAAACCATGGCACATGTGTATACATATTATATCATCAGGTAGTATGACAATTTTGAGAATTGCAAGGAAGAAATATGTTATAGATAATCTGACTTATAAAAAGTGACTGTCATATAAAAAACACAACTAAAAATAAGTAATATGTTATTAATAATAGTAATTTGGTTGTAGCGTGCCTGCATTTTCTCAGCACTGTTGACCATTCATGCTTGACTCTAAAGATACTAATGAGTGTTAGTAATACTCTTATCTTTTCTTCCTAAAGTGACAAAATGTAATTTTAAATTTTTAAAAATGTAAAACAAATTACTATATCAATATTAAAACATTGATAGATTTTTTTTTTTCCTTTTCCACATGCTGTCCACTCTACAACCCCTTGCTCACACCTTCAACCACTCAACTACATAGGAGATGGTCTTGTCTCTTCAGGATCAGAAATGAAAAAGCAAAAGGTAACTAAGCATTTCTTTTTGACTTTTGAGGAAAGCCTGACTTTGTGTAGTTTTATGATATGGTTATAAAACACCGAACTGTTACTCAACTCAATGACAAAAACGTCAACAAAATTTATCTTTTTTGATCAACTAAATCATTCAACTAAAACAAAATCAAGATATTTAAGTAGCACAGAGACATAGCTTTGGACTCTAAGATGGGATAAGATCTCTGCCTGATGCCAAGAAATTGGATACTTAAGCAGCATCATGGTACTTACTCAGCCTGTTTGAAAGTTACCTAGGTTTGACTCAATTTTATTGCTGGTTTCACTTCTGTGGATAATTCAGTAATTCCTTAATTGTCCAGTGGCCTTGTTTTATTTTTGCAAAAGCACTACAGGATCTTTAAAATGATTTTTGTGATGTTGTGCACCAAAAATCATCTTAACACATATACATAATATTCTGGGATATATAAAAATGATGATGACATATTTTGGCTTGTTATTTTTTTCTAGAAATGAAGAGGTTTTTCTAAGCTAGAATATAAATGATGAAGTTTATATATATATATATAAATGTCTAAATGTATTTTTTAATGAGGCATTTCTGTATTTCCCATGGCAATTTGAGATAATCACTATGTACAATCTTTTAAAACAATTTTCCACATTTATTTTTAATTAAACTTGAGTAGGCTGCAAAATCCCTCAATTTACCTTCTAACGAACACTCTATTTAATTCAACTTTCCCTCCCCTCCCCCACTGCTCTCTTGGCCAAGCAATAAGGTGAACAATATTCTTACTAGTTTTTAAATACGGATGTGTGGGCATTTTGTCTACTGGTACAATAAAAGTTATAAATCTTTGCTTCTGCAGTTAGTTGTGACAAAGTCGTATTTTAAGGATTGTCCTTGAGTAATACAGAGCATTTTGATTGTTTTCCTTCCTTTTAAATCATAATTGTAGATATTCTACAGGAATCACACAGATTTTATTTATTGCGCCATTCTAGTCACCATATATTTATTCATCAAATGTATAATATCAGTCTAATTTTTGTTGAATGACTTTGATATTGTCTGTCTGTTTGGGGGCTCTAAAATGGGAGGGGAGGGGAGGGCCACCTCTTCATTAGAAACAAGCAGTCTTGTCTGATTTCTATGTAATTGGAATTATAATATTAAGGGAAAAGGTTGCTGTTAGTCGCTCTTATGCATCACAACTTTTCAGTGAAGTGGAAGGAAAAGCCCACTTTAAAGGTGAAATAAATGGTATAGAGACAATTTGAAGTTGATACCAATGGTTGGAAAACACGAAGTCTGAGAAGCATGAGCTTTCACCGTGGGCCATCTCTGTGGTCCTTTTTGCTACAGTTGGAAAACTTTCCATTTCTCCCCTAGTCATTACTGCTCCAACGCACTTTTCCTTGGACTCTCTACCTAACCTGCTCAGGAGGAAGCCAGAGGCAAAGAGCTGCAGTTTCCAGCCTGCCTCATAGCCTAATGAACGTCACTGGCTCTCCCATGCCTTGTAAAACAAAAGGTTTAAGAATCAACCTTTGCCTCACGGGGCAATCGATGCAAACAAAGGGCAAAGAAGAATTGATGTGACTGACCAGGAGCTGCCCTTTGTGCTCTAGGACATGAACTGAGACAATCTGATTTTCCTACATAACAACAACAAAGGCTCCACTTTGCACTTAGAGAGGCTTTTTATCCAAAGTGCTCCAAGCTCACCACTGCAAGGGAATGGCTCATAATTATTTCCTTATTATCACTCCTGTCTAGAGCAGATTTGAATCATGATCAAAGAGAAAGCAGGTTGCTGATTAATCCATATTAACTGTCACCCAACAGATTCATGATGTAAAATACTACCTGAACTTTTAAAACAACGGTAATTACCATTTAATTGATTTGTGACCTTCAACCATATTTTTCAATCATAATTTTTACTTTATTTAGAACAAAACTGAGCTATCAGATGACTGTGAACCAGCAAAGAGGGTACTGAAGGGAAGAAGGAGCTTGATTCAAAGCAGGTTAACTTTGATCAACCTTAGCCATTACTCTAATAATACGTTTCCTTCTTCTCGCAAAAGGTCTGAAGTAGTCTAATAAAAAAATAAGTCTTCACGGACGACAAGAAAGCAGACTATCATATAGTTGCCTAACATAAACCTTAAATTTGATAAATGAAAAGACTGAGACCCAGAGTTGTGGGCAACGTGTTCAAAGTGACACAGCTAATTAGTGACAGAAATAATATTGACATCAAATCAGCCACTTTCTTTTACAAATATAAAAATTAAAGCCTAAGGATATCAAGTCATTTGTTCAAGCTTATGAGCTGGTTGGTGGAAGGGCCAGAACTAAAGCTTGGGTCACTTCCAGGTTGTCCCTAAAATATTCTAGACTCAAGGCAAGAGTACATATGGAAGCTCACATACCATATGTCTAAATACTTAAAAGTTATCAATCAAACTAACAAATTGTTAAATAAAATATGTTCTATACTTCTGCACTGACAAACATACCACATCATGACCTGGGAGGCCAGGTTCAAGCTAAGTTCCTGGTTCTTAGACTCTGCAGACTGCATGCAGAGGGCCAGCCCCTGGCACCCAGCCCGTGATCTGCCGCCTACCATATTTTTCACCCCTGGCTCCAATCTGCACCACTGTAGGCCTTACAGATGTACCTGTGGACAACCCAGCTTCCAGGCAGGCATGTCTGTGTCCCATCTCTACTTGCATCTCTCTCTTGGCCACCCCTAGGGCCTAGGGAACGGCTCATCAGAGATAGAGCCTGCCTTTGCACTCATGGACCCAGGAAAAAGCCTGCCTAGGCCAACAAGCTGACTCATGACTGCTCAGGGTATTGGAAGATCCCAGCTACCCAGAGCATGGTCTAGTGGTGGTGGTGGGTGAGATGGGTGCTACTTCTGGTTGGACACATCCTATTGGCCCTGAAGACTATTTGTTATAGAAAAATATAGACAGAGGAGGGTCGGAGTGTTAGACAGGGACCAAATCTGCAGGTGGCAGATACAGGTCAGGAGGGCAGTTCCTAGGGGAGGAGAAGGCAGTGGTGGTGGGGAAGGGACTGCAGGAAAATGCAGATGACCACCGCAAAGAGCAGGAACTTGAGGTTTTGAGCACACACACCTGTGGAGCTGCAGCTTCGTTATAAGAACACCTGTCAGTCATGTATATCAATCATGTGGTAACATCCCACACCTGCGTAAGCCCTTCCCGGACCAGGGCAATAAAAAGAAACCACCTGGGAGTCCTTAACGTCTTTTTCTACTCATGGAGACTGATCCATTCCTCTCTGGAACGTACTCTCACTTGGTATAGTTCCCTTCTTTCCTGCAATAAAAGCTCTGTTTGTGTGGTCACTCCGTTGCACTGGCCCTGCTTGTGAACTTTCCAAGCAAGGAGCCAAAGGACCAGGACAACAGTCCTCCAAGAGGCCGGACTTAACAAGAGGGCTTGCACAATGTGAAGGCCTAGAGTGGGGGCCTCTCTTGCCCAGGTCTATGGGAAGCACCACTCTCTGTACCTCACAGTCCTGTGTTTTCACTCTTTAGGAAGAGAACCCTCTGGGATGTAATTGTTCAACACATTTCATTACCCTTCAACACGAGAATTTAGAATATCTTAATTTCTCATCCCATTTTCTGTTTTAATCAAAACAGAACAACAATGTTGGGCTGACTAGTTCTCTGACCTTCTCAGGATGAAATGCATTTCAGTGGCTGACAGTCTTTCTAAATTCCAATTGCATGTACCATTCCCAATGAACACATCTTCTTTCCATTAGGCTCCTATGAGAAAAGTATGCTAATTTCAGACTCCAAATAATTAGAGGGATTTGTAAAACCTGGAACTGCTATGGAAATATTTATCAAACAATTTCCACATAAAATATATAGTGAAAGATTAAAGAAGTGGTACTTGTTTTAGCTCATAAATGACAGGAATGAGAAATAAATTAATAATTGTTTTTAGGTCTATTATTGATACTAAATGAAGGAAGAGGACTAATTATCTCTCTGGCCTCGACTGTGGGTATTACCCAAAATTTGCAAAGTAAAATTTGAATTAATATCTAGATCTTTCTAACTGTGTAAATGTTCATTGCAGACCTCACCCACACATCCACACATACCCACCTGCACTCACACATCTCAATAATTTAATCTCTTACTCTTATCTGAATATCTGCTAATATGTAGCTATCACAATCCCTTTTCAGATACTGTTTCTTTAAATCATCCCATTTCAGGCAGATAAAAACGTTACATTATACTTTAAAAGGTCTTTTCCCCATTTCTCCTTTATGATACTTTATAAAGCAGATATTATGAGCCCCATTTCACAGATGAAAAAATTGAGCATTAATAGTATGAAATAAATTGCATAAGCCATGGAACGGCCATGTGAAAGAGCAAGGTCTCAACCCAGCACACATGCCAAGTGCCCTACATTGCATGAACTCATCAATCCTTGACGAAGCACCAATACAGAAACAAGAACAACTTTAGAGATTTCAAGTTCAGGCAATATCCAGTTAAAGCTGAACTTTGAACTATAAGATATTGTTGGAGCATCAGGAGCTGCAGTTGCTCCTGTGCCCTGCCTTCCTGCCGCCCTTATCTCACCTGTCTCACACTCACACTCCGGCTGCCCTGGATCTGCGTTTGTTCTTTATGTCTGTTCTTGGTTTATTCTGACTCCTGTGCATGCTCTTTTATGTGGTCTGATAAGATTTCTTTCTTCCTTTCTTTCTTTCTTTTTTGGATTTACAGTGAGGAAACTGAAGCTCAGAGTGAATAACTGGCTTCCTGGAGGTCACACAACTGGGAACTGTCAGACCCAGAGCCATGAGACTTTCACTCTGTTGGGCCAGTTTTGAAATTCTGGGATGAATAACCTAGAAAAACTAGGAAATCTTATCCTAAAACCCAGACAACTGCTACAGTTAACTGCTTGCATCTTCTCTGAAAGGTCTTTGAAAATTTAGGTAATAAATTAGGCCTTAACCAAATAGAGAAAGGAGCAACAGCTGTCCAGGTGCTGTAGCAGATTTCCTTAGCCTGCTCACATGCAGGGGCCTATTTCAAAGTAAATATGAAACAAAATTATTGACTACAAATATTTTAAAAATCTACAACAAATTCAGGAACATTTTAAAATAAATTTGGGTCTCAATGATCTATTAAACCTACATCCATTAAAAATATGGGTGATATGGTCAGACATGTGTGAACCTTAGATTCATATTGCTAAGTGAAAGGCTCCATACTGTATCATTCCATTCATATCACATTCTGGAAAGCACAAGACTACAGAAACAATAAAAAGATCAGCGGTTATCTGATGTTCAGGGGGAGAGAAGGAAGGTTGAATAGATGAAGCACAGGGGATGTTTTTTAGGGCAGTGAAACTATTCTGTATGATACTGTGATGGTGGATGTGTGGCACAATGCATTTGTCAAAACCAATAGAATTTCTCAGCAGAAATAGTGGATCTTAATGTATGTAATTAAAAAATTATTTATGAGGGTGAGGAGTTCAGGATAGAATGCACAATATGACAGAGCATCTCTAACTGTATTATAAATGCATGAAATAACCTCTCTGGGGGAATAGGGGGAAAAGTGCTGACCAAAGTAACTTTGGAAATGAGAGGAATGTGTAAGACTAAAAGGCAAAAGAAACTGTAAAAAGCACTGTATTCCAGTTGAAAAAGTTGTTTGGTGTGGAAGTATGGGTTAACAATTCTGCTGTTGCTATACATATATAAAGTAAAATTGAACAATTATGTAAATGGGAGACGGTAGGATCTAGGTATCTCACTGTTGGAGAGAAATTTTACAGAATAGCAAGGGGCGGAGGGGGGATGATCCAGGTGGTAATGGATTAGAGTTGGAGATATCAGTATGAACTCAGGTTTAGCTTAATATACACACAGACGGTTGCATATAGAAATGTTTATAGATGTGTATTAAATCATGGGTAAGTATACGTCCATATATATTTCTTTGTTCTGTCAGGGAAGAGGGCCTAGAAACAAGAGCAGCAGCAATGAGCACACTTAGATCCCAGATCTTGGTTTCTAATACCATTCACCAATAAAAGGACAGGGCTCCTTTGAGAAATAGCTGATTCTATTGCTGGGGGAGGAAATATATAAGATGATCCTGGAGTGAGTCTTGTAGTGACAGAAAATAAGAAAGTACCCAAAACACCTGAATACACATTCTCTGTTTCTCTCTCACACACACACACTTGATGGCACAGATGAGCCAATTGAAAGAGGTCCCAGTGGCCAAAGCTGGAACAATTTGAGCAACAAAATAAAGTACTACTGCATTATAATCCAAACTATGACATAAATTTCTATGAGTCCATATTAATATAAATATGATTGGATTTATAAATAAATGGGGGAGAAGAGGCAAAACTCCCATGTATAATAATTCCAAATAATTTATGTAGATACACTACCCTCAGGAAGGTGGAGCATAACTCCACACTCCTTAAGTGTGGATTGCATATAGTGACTTCTTTCCAGAGTACGGTATGGTAAGGAGGGAAAAAGAGTAACTTTATAGTGGAGAAATTTGACAAACAAGGTGAGAAATATTTAATCACTAGATAATTCTTGGTGACTAAATAAATTTCATAGACTCCTGTTAATAGCTCTATACTCCATGACCTATAGTTCAAATACCCCTAAGTTTATAGGTAAAATAATGGCAATATTCTGAGAAGATTCAAAGACCATTAAATCAAGTATTACAATTTCTGCATCTAGCCATGATGGAGTAACTGTTACCAGACTTGCCTTCCCACCAAAAATAACTCTAAAACTGGAAAAACTATATGAAACAACTTTAGAGATTGAACAATAGGCAGCCCAATGCTTTAAGAGAAGGAAACCATATGAGTTGAGTTCCATATTTTCCCTGACCTTTTGCCTAGGAGTAATTTCTGCAGGGGTAGCATAGGGAAAGAATGGGGCAAAGATCAGAGTTCAGGGCTACTGAAGTGCCGGAACTATGTGGGGCAGGTACCAGAATATAGGGACCTGTGCAGAGGGTTGTCCAAATTTCCATGGGGCTTCTTTATGGGCTTTGGCCAGAAGCTTGGCTGTGCATGCACAGTTTTAGACAATCTGAGGCCTAGTACAAAGTAGCTTCTGTGAGACTGAGAGCTGAACAGGGAGAGTGGAGGTAATGCAAGTCTAGAAGACACTGGTGCTCCAGCCCAATTACAGTGGAGAAACTGTAGTGAGCTCCTTACTCATTCAGTTTAGATCCCAGAAAAGCCATGCTTAATAGTAAGAATGACACTCTTGAGTAAGGGACATACTCTAGGACTAAGGACTAAGGACAAAGCCTAAAGAATCCCACCCTAACAAATAATAAAACCAAGCCTGAGGGGCTCTGAAGGATCCATCAATAATTTAACTGCCTGCCAGAATAAAATTTAACATTCTTTAAGAAGACAGAATAATGCAGAATCACATAATGCATCTTTTACAATATCCACTATAAAAAATTTTTAAAAAATTATACAACTAAAAAAGGAGAAAAATGAGGTTCACAATCAAGAAAAAAGTAGCCAATGCAAACAGACTATAACATGGTCCAGAAGTTAAAATAAGCAAATAGAGATTTTAATAAATACGTCTTAGGACTTAAAAATTATGGACATAATGAGTGAACAGACAAGGAATCTCCATATGAAAATGAAACACATTACAAAAAAAGGCCAAAAGGAAATTCTACAAATGCAAAGTACAATGGCTGAAATAAAAAATTTACTGCATGGTATTAACATCAGATTAGAGATAGCAGAAGAAATAATTAGTGAACTTGAAGGGATACTAATAAAAGTAGGAAAATCTGAAAAGTATATAAGAAAAAGACTGAAAAAAGAAAAGGGCCTTGTGTATCTCTGAAACATCAAGCAGTCTAATGTACATAGACTTGGAATCCTAGAAGGAGAGGCGAGGGAGTCTGTTGAAAAAAGTTTTTGTAAAGAAATAATGACTGGAAATTTCATAAATTTTATTTTAAAAAACAAAACATAAATCTATAAATTCCAAATGTTCAGTGAACTCCAAAAAAGAAAATATTAAGAAAACCACACTTGAGTGATCAAAGTCCAACTGCTGAAAACTAATGATAAAGAGACATATCTTGATAGAGTACAATAGTTTTCTATTGTGATGTAACAAATGACCATAAGCATAAGAGCCTAAAAATAATACCCATTTATTATTTCACAGTTGTTTAGGTCAGAAGTGTAGATGGGCTTGACTGTGTTCATGACTCAGGGTCTCACAAGGTTGAAACTAATGTTTGGAACTGAGCTTTCATCTGGAGTCTCTGGGGAAGAATCCACTTCTGATTTCATTCAGTTTGTTGGAAGAATCCAGTTCCTTGTGGTTGTAGATCTGAGGTTCTTGTTCCCTTTTGCTTTTTCATCCAGAGGGTGCTCTCTGGGCCTAGAAATTACCTGCATTCCTCCTCATATGGTCCCTTCCATCTTCATTGCCAGCAATGCACATCAACTCCTTCTCACCCTGAATTTCTCTTCCACATGCTTACATTAGGTCCACCCAGATAATCTCCCTTTTGATGAGCTTAAAATCAACTGATTAGTAACCTCATTACATCTACAAAATCCCTTATAATATAATATAACAAAATCAGGGCATGATATCTCATCATATTCATAACACAATAATTAGGATGGCAAATTCCAGGGGCAAGGAAGAATTTTAGGGCTTTTCATACCATAAGTGAGAAAAGAAACATTATATAAAGGTGAGTAATTATGCCTGATTGCTTATCAGAACAATGTGTGACAGAAGACAATGGAATGATACCTTTAAAAGACAAAAAAGGGAAAAAGAAAAGAAAACTGACAACCCAGAATTCTATGCCCACCAATATATTCTTTTAAAATGATATAATCCTTATATCATATTAATATATCCTTGTAAAACAATGAGATACAACTTTAGGAAACATTTTCAGATAACTAAAATCAGGGAGAATTCTTAAGAACTGCACTGTAAGAAATGTTAAAAGAGGTTATTCAGGCTTAAAACAAATGATGCCAGACTAAATTCACATCTGCAGGAAGAATAAAAACTCATTAAAAATGATAAATATGTGGGTAAATATAAAAATCTATCTTTTTTCTTGTATCAATTTCTTTAAAAGACAACTGGCTTTTAGAGTAGAAGCAGGTACCCACAGACCAAATCCAGTTCTTGGCTTATTTTTATATGGACTGATAGTAAGAATTTTTTTAAGGGATGGTAAAAACAGAAAGTAAGCATGAATTAAAAATAACAACAACAAAATAATAATAATATGTAATACAGGCCATACGTGGGTATCAAAGCCTAAAATATTTACTTTCTGATAATTAAACAAAAAGTTTGACGACCTTCTTTCATAGAGCAAAAACTAAAATAATAACATTGTATTATGGGATTTATAACAAATGTAATAGTTACATGTATGACAATATTAGCACAAAATATGGGGAAAAGTAAATAAAGTTATGTTGTTTAGAGATTCTTACATTTTATGTTAATGTTAAAATCACAATATAAACTCTAGGAAAATTGTGATAAGTATGTACATTGTAATCTCCAGAGCAATCACTAAAAAATATAAAATAGTATAGCTAGAAAGCTAAAAGAAAAGTCAAAAGAGAGCACTAAATCTTTTTCTTACATAAAATAAAATGCAGAAATAGAATAAAATAGAAGAGAAAACAGGCTGGAAAATTAGAAAGCAAATAGGAATATAATAGAATTAAATCTAGCCATATCAATAATTTTATTAAATATAAATGGACTAAACACTCCAAGTAAAAAGCAAAGATTGTCAGACTGCATAAAAATCAATATCCAGTTATATGCTATGTACAAACAACATGCTTTACATACAGACATATAAATAGGTTGAAAGTAAAAGATTGATGGACTGAATCATGTTCCCCCAAAATTCATATATTGAATTTATAACCCTCCCTCATGTGACTATATTGGAAATAGGAAGTTTAAGGAGGTAATTAAGATTAAATGAGGTCCTGAGGGTGGAGCTCTGATCTAACAGAACCGGTGTCCTTATAAAAGAAAAAAAGACACCAGAGATCCGTCTCTATTTGCCATGTGTGCACACAGTGAGAAGGTGGCCCTTTGCAGTCCAGGAATAGAACCCCTTACCAGACACCAAACCCTGCTGCACCTTGATCTGGGATGTTCAGCCTCCAGAACTGTGAGAAAATAAATTTCTGTTGTTTAAGACACTGAATCTATGGTCTTTGGTTATAGTAACTCAAGCAGACTAAGAGAGTTGGAAAAGGTATATAACACAAATGGTAAGAATAAGAAAAATGATGTCAGCATATTAATAACTGGCATCAAGACAAAGAGTCTTATGATAAATAAAGAGAAGCATTTCCAAATTATGAAAAGTCACCTCCTCAGGAAGACATAAAATCATAAATGTGTATACATTAAATGCAAAATCTTAAAATACACAGTAAAAACTGACAAAAATAAATAAAAACACAGTTCAATGTTAGGGATTTTAACACCCCTTCCTCAATAATTGATAGAACAAGTAGGTACAAATTAGCAAGGAGATAGATTTGAACAACACTATAAACCGCCTTGACTTTATTAACATTCATGGAACACCCCACCCAACAACAGAAGAAAGCACATTATTTTTAAGTGCACATGAAACGTTCACAAAGATGGGCCATATGCTGCATCATAAAACTAGTCTCGATAAATTACAAGTATTAAAATCATAAAGAGTATGATCTTTGACAAGGGTGAAATTAAATTGCGTATCAGTAACATTAATATTTCTAGAAAGCCCCAACTATTTGGAAATTAACCACACACTTCTAAGTAAATTAGGATTTAAAATAAACCATAATGGAAATTAGATGTTTAAAGTGGAATGGTAATGAAAACACAACGTGTCAAGATTCATGAGATGCAGCTCAAGCACTGCTTAAAAATAAATGTAGTCATCCCTTAGTTCCTTGGGGGATTAGTTCTAGGACCCACTGTAGATACCAAAATTCACAGAGTCTCAATTCCCTTATATAAAATGGCATAGTATTTGCAAATAACCCATGTACATCCTCTCCTATACTTTAAATCATCTCTAGATCATTTATCATACCTAATACAGTGCATACACATCACTTCATTACTGTGCATTCAATGTAGTACTTGGCACAATGTGGCAATTTCAAGTTTTGCTTTTCGGAACTTTATGGGATTTTTTTTGTCCAAATATTTTCAATGCATAATTGGTTGACTCCATGGATGGGGAACCCATGGATGCAGAGGGCTAATTGCATATAGGTTTAAGTGTCTATATTAGAAAAGAAGAATGTTGTAAACTTATCTAAATTTCCTCCTAAAGAAGCTAATAAGAGAAATAAAGAAGGAAATATAATAATAAATATAAGAAGAGAAACCAATGAAAGAGAAAATACAAAGTACCAATATCAGTAAGGAAAGAAGGGCTATGAATCCTATAGACATTAAAATGGTAATAAGAAAATATGATGAACAATAGTATGTTAATAAAATCTACAACTTAGATAAAATAGAAAACTTTCCTGAAAAGAACAAATTTCCAAAATTAACAGATGAAGAACAGGGATTTAAATATCCCTGTATCTACTAAAGAAATTAAATTTGTAATCAAAATCCTTTCCATACACAACACAAAAATCTCAGCACAAATGATTTGATTGGTGAATTTTATCAAATCTTTAAGCAAGAAATAATAACACTCTGATACAGATTCTTTAGAAATTAGTTAATAAGGCCAGCATAACTCGGATACCAAAATCTGAAAAAAACATTTCAAGTAAAGCAAATTGCAGGCCAATATATCTTAGGAATATAGGCAAACAAATTATCAGCAAATGAATTGATTCCAGAGATATATAAGGAGGATAGTACACAATGACTAAGTGGGGTTAGTCCCAGAAATGCAATGTTCAACATTTGAAAAACAATCAATGTAATTTGCTACGTTTACAAAATAGAGGAAAAAACATGATCATCTCAGACAGATGCAAAAAATATTTGACAAAATTCAATGCCCATTTTTCATTTTAAAAGAATTCCAATCAAAATCTTAGCAGGCTGTTTTGTAATTAAAGAAAGTTAACAAGCCAATTCTAAAATGTATATGGAAATGGAAAGATCCTAGAATAGCCAAGACAAATTTGAAAAAGAAGAGCAAAGTTGAAGGATTCATACTGCCTGATTTCAAGACTTACTCTAAAACTACAGTAACCAAGACAATGTACTGTTGACATACAGGTAGGCTAATATATCAGTGGAACTGAAAAGAGAGTTCAATTTACATATATAGTAAATTGTTTCTCTAAAATGGTGTCAATAGGGATAGAAAACTTTTTAATATTATTAAATGGTGCTTAAAAATGGATAAAGCATATGGAATACAAATCCTACCTCCCACAATAACCAAAAATTAATTCAAGAAGGAATTCAGTTCTCTGTTTGTAGGTTCACTTGTGATTTGAGGGGGTTTGGGGTTTTGTTTTTGCTTTTTTGTTTTGTTTTTGTTATGTTTATCTAAATATAACATCTAAATCTATAAACCTCTGAAAAGAAGATATAGGCAAATAAATATCTTCATAACATTGGAGTAGGCAAATATTTCTCAGGCAGCATGAGGAAAGCAATAAGTAAAAAAGAAAAAAATGATAAACTTCATTAAAATGTAAAATTTTAGCTCATCAGAAGATACTATTAAGAAAGTAAGTAGACAAGCCACAGACTGGGAATACATATAGAGGTCTGAGAAAGTACTTATATCCAGAACATACAAAGAATTCCTATGAAGAGAAATGAAAAAGAAAAACAGAATAAAAAATGGGCAAAAGACTTAAACAGACACTTTTCAAAAGAAGGTATACAAATGGGAGAAAAGTACACAAAAATGTTCTTATCATCATTAGGGAAATGCAAATGAAAATAATAATTGCTAGAATCACATTCTGCACACCTGTACCAAAAGGTAAAATGAAAGGCAGATGAGAATAAATGTTAGTGAGAATGTGGAGAAACTGGACATCCCACCCCCCATACATTGCTGGTAGAGATATTAAATGCTATAATTTCTTTGAAAAACTTTTGGGCAGTTTCTGATAAAAGTTAAATATATACTTACCCTATGACACAACAACTACACTCTTATTTATTTACCCAAGAGCATTTAAAACAAAGGTCCAAAATAGTCTTCTACAAGAAAACTAACAACTTTATTTATAATACTCCCAAACGGAAAGCAACACAAAAGGTCCATCAACAGGAGGATGGATAAACAAATTATGGTGTATTCATACCAGAGAATGCTTCTCAACAATAAAAAACAAATCAACCACTGGTATACCCAATAACATGGGTGAATCTCAACACTGTCATGCCTACAAGAAGCCAGACACAAAAGACTACATACTGTTCAATTAGATTTATGTCAAGTTCAAGAATGTGGAGCTAGAAATAAAAACAGCGGTTGCTTATGAGGTGTGAGTATTTATTGGATGAAGGCAATGGACACTATCTGGATGATGAAATTATGTTATATCTTCCCTGAGGTATTTAATTTGTCAGAGTTCATTGAATTTTGCATTTAAGATATGTACATTTCTGTGTATGCAAATTTTACCTAAAGTTTTGAAAATCAACAATGTAAAGTTGAATAAAAACCATCTTCCAAGGCCTTCAGTAACATATTTAGACACACGGGTACACGTGAGCAAAGTAACGAGCAGAAAATCTAAAAAGAGTAGGCAGAAAAGTTAGATAGTGTCATGCCAATACCACCCAAGCTGTTTACAGCCTGTCTGTAAAAGGTTTCTCGCAAGTGGAAAAACAGACAGGCCCTGTGTTTGCACTGCCAACTTTGATTATGGAGGACACCATGGGGATTGAACAATCTGCTGCCATTATTGTCCCTCATCACAAAACCACTTCAAGGATATCCAGCAGGTAATCTCTGAAAAAAATCTTTGCAAAGCAAATATTGCGGAGGAACATTGACGGCTCTGGTCCCATAAAAGGCTATATAAAGAACCACTCAATGGGAAAAGCTGTTGATGAATTTGAAAGACTGTTCAGGGTATCTGGTGAGAACAGAGTGTGAGTCCAGACGGAAGAAGTAAATCAAAGTACATGACCAGATTGAGATTTTTAAAATCTGAACCATGAAGATGGCCTAAATTTTGCCTTTCTTAGGAAAAAAAAAGTATTGTAACCAGAGACCTCTCTGGGAAGTTAAAGACACACACCAAACTCTGGAGAAAAGAATTAGCAAGATAAAAACATGCCAGTATTATTTTTGAATAGTTTTACCAGTGAAATAGACACCTACAGTCACTTCAAAACTAAATTGAAATACAAGGAACTTGTTTGTGGATGAGCTCCATGCCAAAAGCAGGACAATTTCACGACTGAATTTGATTAGTGCCATGGCCAGGAATGGAAAAAGACGCAAAATGTCAAGAGACGGTGGAATGATGTAATTACAGCATTTGCAAGGGTAAAAGAATGAGTAAAACACAAGGTAGTGAAGAAAGCCCAGCTTGGAGAGGCTCTAGCAACACTATCAATTATCTACTGTTAATGGGACCAGCTGTTGGTAGTGCTGGCCGTGTTTGTAGGATCTCTGGTTCTTGAATTCTTAGTGAGATGCTCAAGCTGAAATTCTCAGTGACCATGCTTTTAAAAACAATTCCTAGACAGTATACTAATGTAATTGAAGCTATATTTCAATACAAAGAGAAAAATCATTTATTTGCAATATGAAATAAATCAGTACATATGAAGATGTAATCGGTACCAACAGGGTTCAATTAACAACCCCCACCCTTTCATTTGAAACAAATGGAAGGAGGTAAGCTTGAAATTGGATTTGTAGTCTCATGCAATTTTATTCCTTTGTAGTGTACAAAGATCACATTCTCTACTTTTTATCTCTTTTTATTTTTTATTTTATTTATTTATTTATTTTTGTGAGACGGAGTCTCACTCTGTTGCCCGGGCTAGAGTGAGTGCCGTGGCATCAGCCTAGCTCACAGCAACCTCAAACTCCTGGGCTCAAGCGATCCTTCTGCCTCAGCCTCCCTGGGACTACAGGCATGTGCCAATATGCCTGGCTATTTTTTTCTATATATGTTTTTAGCTGTCCATATAATTTCTTTCTATTTTTAGTAGAGACGGGGTCTTGCTCTTGCTCAGGCTGGTCTCGAACTCCTGAGCTCAAACAATTCACCTGCCTCGGCCTCCCAGAGTGCTAGGATTACAGGCCTGAGCACCACACCCAGCCTCTTTTTATTTTTTAATCTAGGCTCAGTAGCCACTAAGTGAGGAAGGACAACCATACCTGATTGAAATCTGAAAGCAATCAAGCCACAAACACATTGTTCCCACAGTCTTCATTTTATAAAGCAGTGGTCCCCAACATTTTTGGCACAAGAGACCAGGTTTCATGGAAGATAATTATTCCACAGATGGGGCAGGGATGGGGGGGATGCAGAACCTGGTCCCTAACAGCCCAGGTACTGGTACTGGTCCGCGGCCCAGGGGTTGGAGACTGCAGTGTTATAGCACATATGTTACTCTAGTTAAGAAAGGGCATTTAAACATAGTGACCATATTAACTTCAGACTGCAAAAGTGAGTTAGAGAAACCCCCGGCCAGGATGCACACTGATGGAAAATGAAATATTTTATAGAACACAGGTGAACGCTTTTTGTTAAGGGTAGCTATTGGGAAGTGGCCCTCAGTGACCTTGGTCACAGCCACTGTCTGACCAGGACAAGCTGGATGTTCTCAGCCCAGGCACAGGCTCAGCAGGCCTCCAGGAAAAGAAACTGCAAGACTTATCTCCCTGCACTCTTCACTCACAAGGAGGAATGTTGCTCTGAGTTGTTCAGGATTAAGGATTTAATTATCAGGGACTATGTTAGTAGTGGAAGGAGGATTTCACTGTGTGAAGAAAGGAGTTCAAAGATTAACAGCATGGAGCTGGGAAGAAAGGTGTTCTTTCTTTTCTTTGCTCTCTCTTTAAACTCCTTCTCCTAGGCTGCAAGACCCCAGATCTGTGCTCTCTTGGGGATAACTTCCATCAGGTGTTTCAGGGCAAAGCCTGTCTCGATGCCTCTGAAGCTCTCTTGGAAGGGTGCTCTTCTCTCAGGAAGCATTCTGTTTCTTTGCCACCACCTGAGAGATGCATTCCTCCTGCATCATCCCCAGCAACATTAATGACGATGATGATGATGATGATGCCAATGATGATAATGATGATATAATAATAACAATGAAAGCTTAATGCAAGAAACTGAGCTAGCTGAACTAGACATTGGGAGGAAACTTTCTGACCTGCTCTTGCTTTGTCTTCTTCCTGCATCTAGACTAGCTCACCAGCCAATTGCATTGAGATTTAGGGTCCAAGCCTCAGCCACTAAAAGAAGTATTACTTCACCTAGGGTGATCTCTAGAAAAGATCTCTCCTCTGAACTCTGCAGCTATAAGGCCTATTTCATCCTTGATATCTCCATCTGGCTGTCTCACGGGTGCTTCAAACTTAATATTTCCAAAATAAAACTCTCATTCTCACCACCCAACCCTATTTCTCTCTGACTTTTCTCCATTTTAGTAAAGGGCATCTAGTTGTTATATTCAGACTTCGGAATTATATTTTATCTCTTCCTCTGTCTTACCTATCCCATTTCTAATCTCTCAAAAAGTCCTGCTCATACTACCTACACAATATATCTTGAATTACCCACTTCCAGACAAGCCCAGCCTTGCATTATCTCTTGTCTTATCTTGACTATGGAATAATAAATGTTTGCTGTTTCAAACCACTAAGTTTTGTGGTGATTTGTTATACTGCAATAGGTAACAAATACAGTTACTCATCTGTAAAGTGTGTATAATGATACATTACTTGAAAAACTATTGTGAGGGTTCAAAATAATATATCATAAGCATCTCATACATCGTAGGTCTTCAATAAAGAGTTGCACCTGAAAATGGAATATAGTACTATGACAAATTGGAAAGGGATGCCACCACAAAACTCCAGGGTGGTCAATAAATGCTTATTGATACTATGCAAATGTTTCCCGTCTAGGAAGGGTAGAAAGTTTCTTGAAAAGCTCAAGGAAGAATGTATTTTGTACCCAATTCATGTGTTTCCTGTATTTATTTTCTTTCTCAGAAAATGTATAAGAAAAACAACTCTTTGAACATAGTCATAATCTTATCATCACCATCATCAACAACAAACACTTGCTGAGTGGGTTATGCTCAATCTGCACAAAATCCCTCAGTATTAAGGAGGCTCCTTCCTCACAGCCCATTTCCAACAGCTAATATGTACCCCGCTGGGGCTGTGTCAGGCTAGTGGCAATCAGTGAACTCACATAAATTGGACTTTGTCTCTTCCAAAGTTCTTCCCATTTATGTTGGACAATGTACCCCTTTCTTTTGAGGGATGCTCCTCCTCCCAACCCAACCATAAGTGTCTCAGCTCTCCCCTCTTCCCTCCCCTCCATGCCTTAGACATGGTGGGCATGTGACCCACACGGATCATAAGTCACCAGGACTTTTCAAACTGAAAAAGGGGCAGATCAGGGAAATGGAGCTTTGATACTGGTGGTAGTCATGGCTAGAGCCTCACAGAGCAGGTTGGTCTGAAAGAGTCAAGTTTTCGCAGAAATAGAGAGAAGCAAATTAGAGAAGCTACCACGGAATACCCTGCTGTGTTCCAGTCCCTGAAGCTTGCTCCCCCGCCTCTCTCCCTGGTGATTTGTTTATATGCATTAATATATTGCACGTTGTGCTGTTTCAAATTGGATTTCTGCCCCTTAAAATCTAAAGAATGGTATTAATAGAACTAGGTATGCCAGAAATGAACCTGGGCATGTGAGAGGGGTAAGTGGATACTGAGTCCCAACTTGGATGGGATGTTGAATTTGATGAGGTGACCTTAGTTACTCAGCTATGATTAAAAAGGGGGAGGGGGATCTGTACCAATTCAAAATTGAGATTATTAAATTTATCTTCTGAATACATTTGTAATAATTGCTCTTTAGTTAAGTATAACCCATATACTGAAACTTGCACACATCATGAATATGCAGCTTGATAAATTATCCCCAAATGGACACACTAAGCAATCCTCACCCAGATCATGAAAGAACAAATATCGCTGTCACCCGGAAGCACCCCTTAGTGTACAGTATTAGTCTGCTGAGAGATCAGAGGAGGTTGCTTTGCCCTCATCTAAAGTTGGGCCAGAGGGGCCTCGGAGTCCCATGAGACAGTGGCCCCTGGAGTTTAAGGGACACCACGACTAGCATGTGGCCAGCCCTAAAGAACCTCGGGCTGGAGATGTGACTGCAGCTGCTTTTTCCTGAGTGCAGACTTCACAGGCCAAGTTGAGAATGAGTCCATCACCTGTACAGATGGCCGGGCAAAGGCATATGTCTTCCTAACACCAGAAGTGGCCTTGTGAAAGGTCTTGGGTCTGTCTAAACTCTGAGTTCATTTTAAAAGGAATCTCATTCAAGAAGAATGTCAAGAGGGGCAAATGGAATGGACCAATCGAAGCCTAGGTGTCATCAGGCAATAACGGAGCCAGCCAGCCAGAGGACCTGCACGGCTCACCTGACCTGCACGGCAGATGCAGTCAGAGGCATTCGGTGAGACTTCCTCAGACTGTGCAAACATGCCACATGGGAGAGTCCTTAACACAGAGTCAAACGGGGAGAAAGAGAAATGAACAAGGTTGCTTCTTACTATACTATAGCAAGTCCACCTTGCTCGGCAAAAAAAGATTCGTGTGCATGCATTACCTTCCCTAGTCACTGTGAACACTCTGAGGACAAGAAGTGTGTCTTGTTCACTCCCCACCTGTGCCATGCAGGGCCTCGCACACAAAGACATTCTCACTGGTCAACACTCTGAAGTGAGTTTTGATTCACTGCCTGTCTAAAGGAGGACAAACAAAATGTCAAACACAGATGGAGTGATGGACGGCTAGAAAATGAATTTGGATAAAAGAGATAAAGTACTTCCAGTGATCCACTGTTCCTTGCTGCTTTTCCTCTTTCTCTGCCTATTCCCTTTTGTCACCCTCAAGGAGGGGGCATGACTAGAAGCTGAGTGGCAGCAGCACAGGACACGGTGTCAGGCCAGGAGCTGAGGAGAGAAGAGCAGGTTCAGGACACAGGAGGTGGCCAGCAGGGCACATACTTGGACACTGAGCAAATGAGGAAGCATGGAGCGTGATGAGAACAAAGCTTCTCACTTTGTTGGAGAAGGGATTTGCAAATGTGGAAAAGATGGAAGTAGACATAGAAACGTGTATGTGTGTCTGTGTCACATATGTATAAGTATGTATATGCTTGGATATTTACTTTCTAGTTCTGTCCCCAAGAAGACCTTCAAAGAATGCCAGAAGCAATGAGCATAGTGAATGCCCAGATCTTAGTTTCTAAAAACGTTCCTTCACTAAAAGAAAACAGGAGTCAGTCCACAGAAAAATGGCTCATTTCAGGCATAGGGCAAGGAAAGTACAAGATAAGCCTATAACATCTTGTTTTATGCCAAGATATAAGGAAGTGCTCAAAGAATGATAGGGACACATCAGAAGGTCACAGGAGCCCAGCAAGAGCCTGTCACTGACAAAATTTGAGCATCAAAATAAATAATTACAGAAACAGATTACAGCCCTTTGAATAAAATTAAAATCGGCAAGCATATTCTGGTATTAAAAAATACATGGAGGAATAAATGTACACTAATTTTTCTTAAATTAGTATAACAACTAATAAATGTAGAAGGAATAATGGAAACAAAAAGATTCCCATTCGGCATCATCTAAGTGGTAATTGATTGAGGCGGCGATTAACACATGCTTAGGCTGGGCAGGGGTAGAGGTCTGATGAAGAAGAAGATATTGACATAGTCTCCAAGTATCTCTCTCCAAAGTACTTTTTAATTACAAAGGGAAACATGAGGACTTGAAGGTGGGAATTCTGACAGACGCCCACTGGACTGGCGGTCAAGGTTAACATCACCGGCAGTGGGATAGAATCCTGACTTGGATTCACTGAGCCGAGCCCGGCAGTATGCCCGCGATATTCCTACAGGAATGCACAGCTTGAGACTGGACACGAGGAAAAATCAAGTGGACCCCGATTGAAGGACCGTCTGCAGAACAAAATGGTCAGGTTCCTGAAAGACTAGGGAAGATGAAGAAACGGTTGCATGTTAAAAGAGACTAAAGACACATGACAACTAAAAGCAGTGAGTGATTCTGAACTGAATCTTGGGCCAGAACAGAAAAAGAGACTTGTTGAGGCATTTGGAAAATTTTTCATGTGTTTCATGGACTAAAAGTTATCATTGCATCAATATTGATTTACTGATTTAGGCGTTTGCAGTGTGGTTGTGTAAGTTTCTGCCAAGTCTCTGCATCTTGTTTTGGTGATTTACATAATTCTGTATTTAGGGGCGAATGAGGTATTATGACTGCAACTTGCTCCCAAATAGCTTGGCACAAAAATAATGATAACATTAAGAGGGGTAGTGGGAGGGAGGAGAAAGGAAAGGACATAGAGAAAGAAAAGGTAATGAGTGTGATAAAATGTCAACTGAAGAGCCTAATTGAAAAGGATACAGGAGGCTTTTGTACTGTTGCTGAAACTTTTCAGAAAATAGAAAATTACTTCAAAATAAATTATTAAAATATTTAAAATATTATTTTAATTATTTATTCCTATATATTGTTATCTATTTGATTCATATAAGCACGTTATGTGTTATGGGTTGAAACGTGTTTCCCCAAAATTCATATATTGAAGTCCTAACCCCCAGCACCACAGAATGTGACTTTATTTGGAAATAGAATCATTGTAGGTAAAATTAGTAAAGTCAAAACGAGGTCCTATTGGAGTTGGCTGGGCCCCTAATCCAGTATGACTGGTGTTCTTGCTCAAAGGGGAAATGTGAGACAGACATGCACAGGAGAAGAATGACATGTGACAATCAGGGCATAGCCAAGGAATGCCAGTGATTGCCAGCAAACCACCAGAAGTCAGGGCAGAGGCAGGGAACAGATTCTCTCTTACGGCCCTCAGAAGGAACCAACACAGATGGCACCTTCGTCTCAGACTTCCAGCCTCCAGAATTGTGAGAGAATAAATTTCTATGGTTTAAGCCACTCAGACCGGGGCATTTTGTTACAGCAGCCCCAGCAAGCTAATACACTGTCTATGAATGTTTAGGGAAATAAAATGAGGAAACTACAGTGTTGCACAATAAGATGCTACAATTGGAAGGGACAGTAAGAAAATTTCTTTGGATTGGGAAAAGAGGAACGGAATTATCTGGTGTTCCTTGACTTATTCCATTGATGTTTGAGTATTTTAATGTGACAACCTCTGTTCTAACCACAGGGACACAGCAGCCACTACAGAGACAAAGCACTTACTTTCAGGGAGCTTATATTCTAATAGAGGAAGGGAGATGATAAACAGGTGGTGATAGCTGACATGAAGAAATATAAAATAAAAGAAGGTGAGCAGCTAGAGAAAAATAAATGTTACTATTTTAGGTCGAAAAGACCCAAATAAAATCAGGGAATGTGAAAGAGCTTTCAGCCAGAGAGAACAGCAAGAGCAAAGCATAGCAGCAAGGAATTTGGAGTGTTGAGGAACAGCGCAAAGCCCACCATGGCTGGAGCAGGATAAGAGATGGGAAGAGTAATTAGAGATTACATTGGAAAAGTAGCCAAGGATGAGATCATATAGGAACTTTAGATCACAGTAAGGTTTTTAAATTTTATTCTAAGTGTCAGGGAAAGCCATTTCAGCATTTTAAGCACCGGAATGACATAAATAGATTTATATTTTCAAAGGGTTCCTCTGGCTGCTATGAACAGACTGCAGGTTTGCATAGAATGAGGAGACCACTGGGGGCCTGTGCTCAGTACTTTTTCTTTGCTCCTCCAGACCCCCTCTCTTCCTGTCTCCACATGGGGTCCCTAAAATCTGACCTTTCTGTGCTGAGCCAGAGTTTCTTTGACCTCTGTCTTCCAGCTGGGTTCAGCCCATGGGAGCTACCAACAGGAAACTGGGAAGAGAATAAGGTCAGTTTATTAAATACCCCAGCTTCCTACCTGCTTGATTGCTGAGAACTGGCTTCATCTCCCTACCAAAGGCCACAGCCGTTGTCAGGTCACCCCTGATTTCCCTGAATTTTGGAATCTGCTCCCTCCTTTCGTCCCCTCAGGTCTTTGGGTGGAAATCACCTCCCACTATTATCCTTGCTCTGAGTTATAGAACCTTCCTTTGCTGGCTTCCCTAACCCTGTCTTCGCCTTTTCAAATAATCTCTTTATATTCTCTCCTAATTCATCAGTTTGTGTGCACTATCTTTTGTCCCTGCCAGATCCCTGACTGACACCGGGCTAGTGCAGCAATCTGAAGTTGTCTTGAGTAAAGTGGTATCGGTTAAGAAGGCAATACTAGAGGAATGAAGTTGATGAGAAACACTTTGAGGCTGACTCTTTGAGAACTGACCACCCTCTACTTTTGTACTTGGACAATAAAGCTAAATAATTGGTAACATGGCTTGGCACAGTGGCTCACTCCTGTAATCCTAGCACTCTGGGAGGCTGAGGCGGGTAGATCACTTGAGGCCAGGAGTTTGAGACCAACCAGAGCAAGAGCGAAATCCTGTCTCTACAAAAAAAAGAAAAATGAGCCGGACATGGTGGTGAGCACCTGTAGCTCCACCTACTCAGGAGGCTGAGGCAGGGGGATCGCTTGAATGTGGGAGTTGTAGGTTGCAGTGAGCTATGATGACACCAGGGCACTGCAGCCTGAGCAACACAGCAAGACTCTGTCTTAAAAAAAAAAAAAGTTGCTAATATATCATAAGATAAAGTAAGACACACTGGTATGAAATCAATGAAATCAATTTTCAACTATTTAGGGGGAAAAATTTTGCAAGTGCTTTTTTTTTCATGCTCAGAGAGGCCACACTAGGTAGGCTCCTTGCTGTTCTGGCCATTGTCAGAGAAGATATTTCCCTTCGCTTTTTCTCTGTCTCACATCTCCACAAGGTTATAGCATGTTCATCGGGTCCAAGGAGCCCTCTAAAGTGGCATGTAGCTGAAATGATTCCAAGAAATTCCTGAATTAATCCTCTATATTCAAAGATAAATTTTTTGGTTTTGATTCAGATAATTTGGAATTTGTTTTTCAAATGGTATAATGGTGAATGGTGTGGCTTCTCTTAGCAGTAAACTCTGAAAGGAAAAGGAATTTAGTAAAACTATCCAAGTTTGTTGTGATTATCACTGGTCTGGGAGAAATTGCAAAAGAGAAGAGTGAGGGCCAGAGGAGAAGCGAAAAGACCAGGCCGCCTGGTGGGCACCACAGAGCTGTCTGCATGCACAGTGTAAATGGGAACTTCACAGGAAGCTAACGCCTGTGCGCCTTGGTTTGGTCTGTACCTCAAGGTGGGAAAGAAATTGAAGTAGATGGGGAAAAAAGAAAGTGAATGACTTTAAACGCATCAGACTACTTATTTTCAAATTTGTAAATATGAATATTCTATTTTAAACGATTCTTCATACTGACTGAAGTCAAAACAGCAACTTAACTATTCTCTATTCATGTTCTCATTGCCCCTAATGATAGTTTTGTTTTCTGAAATTATACCATTCTTCTCTAATTTGTCTGAAAATAGACGTATTTTATAGCATATTTTTAACTATTCCATCACTAGGCAATTCTACCAAAGAATAATTTGAAAGCAAAGCAATTATATCATTTTGTGATTTTTTTATATATTTTTTCCTTTCTTTGTCTTATTTTCTGTCTTCATTACCTCTCAGTATCCCGTCCTCTCCCTCTTCCCCCACCCTTTCTCTCTGTCTTAATTTTACAGTGAAAAGGAAATAATTTATGTGGCATTAGAGGCAAAGCAAGCCCTTGGGGGTGCAAACAGGGCTAGCAATCGCTCCTTACATCATGTGAGTAATCACAGAGCTTCCTTTCCTTCACTTGCAGCAAACATGACCAGAATTGTAGCGAGCATGGTGTACTTAAAAAGAATGCCTTTAAGAAGAATCATGCTTTTATCAGTTCAGTTGAAAAGACACAATATTAGATTCTTTAGTGGCAATTCCCTGAGGCAAAGAGAGGAAATTCCACTTTTTGAAACATTGAAAATATCCCTAGTATTAAGCTATTTTAGAAAACTATGGTTGAGCCTTTCATCTAAAGATCTAGTTCAAATCACAGCTGCCTTAAGAGACTGCATTTGAGGCAATAGGTGGTCCCCTGAAAAGACCCAGTTGGCCCTGTTCCAAGTGGACCGTGTCGTTTAAAATTATGGAATCATACAGTTGAGAGAACTTTGGAATGTATGTAGTCCAATCTTACAACACATTAAAGAATCTATTCTATAATATTCTTGGTAAGTGCTAATCCCACCTTCATTTGAACTGTTCCAGGGATAGGAAACTCATTACCTTATGAAGAATCATGTTTCAGGGTTTTTTGATGATGTTAGTTACAGAAATGCCTTTTTTAAATATTGAATTAAAATCTTCCTTCTTGTAGCTTTTACTTTCAGGAACAAAACAAAACATGAGTATTAGCACTGATTTCTTTGCCCTGGCAACTGTTCTCAGTTTCCAAATTCAGAGAAGCCTGTCTGGCCAGCACTGGGTAGGCAATGCAGATGCCAAAGGAGGGTGTGGGAAGCAGAAGGACACCTGGATCTGGGAACCCTGGGATTCAGGATGTGTTAGGATAGGGGTAGCATTGAGTCATAGCTACGATGACCATATAATTAACCATATAAACCAAGATACTTTTGATAGTGAAAGAGGTATTATGAACGACAATACTGGGACAATAGGCATGAATTGATACAGTCTCAGGCTACATGAGCATCCTAATTAAGTCAAGAAAAATGCTCCTGGGATAGAAACAATTCCATGTGATCATCAAAACATTTCATTTTCCTCCTTGGCATAACAAAAGACTTTATTTGCCACCATTACCACTCCCAACACACACATATACACACACAGGAGCTGATAGATAAATTGAGTCACAATAGACAGATCTAGAGAGATTGAGTTATGGCTACGAGTAATGGGTAATTTGGTGTGGGCTGAAGGTATGTCTTCTGTTTCAGGCACAGCCATAAAACATCCTGTGTCATTTTAGGATAGTCCCTGTTGACTCCTCCTCAGTGATGGAAACACATAGTGGAAGGAGCCAGGATCCTGAGTTTGCTGCTTGAAGGAAAGCCACCCAGGAGAGCCACTGACCAGAAACAGCTTCATGAGACTCTGCATGAGCAAGAAATAAATCTGTTGCATTGAGGCTGTGAGAGTAGTTTGAGGTTGCTTATTATAGCAGCCTACCCTGAGTAACACAGATCCAAAACATGGAAATACCATGATCCAGTATTCCATTGAAAAAAGTCTACTTTTCAGGGTTTATCCTTAGAAAAATGTCATCGGTGAACTACTCGGTGATTTCCTAAAATGCCTATAGCAGAATTATTTATTATAACATAACATTTAATACCATCTAAATGTCAACAATATACATTAGTTTAAAAATAGGGTACATTTGTAGGATGAAATATTATGCAAACATTAAAAATGATTAAAAAGTCATATATTTTAACAAGTTTAGGCTATATAATGCCTTAAAATTATATCCATACATAGAAAAATTACTGTAAATATTCAGTCCAAAATGTTAACAGTGATTAGGTTATGGTTATGATTTTTATCTCCTTCTTTGTTGTTTTCTGAGTTTTTAATATTAAAAATGATAGATACACACACTTGTAACATCTATAATCAAATACTTTAATGTTATTTTTAAAAAGTTCCACAGACAACAACTAGATGAACTCCAAAAATTGATAGAATAGAGTAGTAGAACATTCAATGCTAGGAAAATGGCCATGAAGAATAAGAAACTGCTCCTGCTAAGAAGAGGCACACAGTACCTATAACATACCGGACAAAAGCCTAGATGTTAAGCTATTATCTCAATTCCACCTGCTTTCACCAATTAAAAGTGTATATTGACCCAGTTTGGTAATTTGCTATTGATAAGTACAAACAACTGAGTGGCTAAGTAGTAAGTTCAGAGACTGCGATCAGATAGTTCTTGGGTAGAAGCATTTTCCTGAAACTAACCCTCCTTATGAGGTGAAGAGTAGGATGGTGAGCTTGGATATCATCTTCATGCATTGCTCAATATCAACAATCTTATTTATTGCAACACTCCTTGATACAAAATGATGTCATACATATCTCCCTTGAATCTCAAAGGGAAAACTGAAAATAACAAATCCTTTTAAATTGTTCATTGTTCTTTCAGTTTAATAATATATCCACAGAAACAATTTTTATACATTCAACATCAGAATCGTGTCTCTTTAAGTCTCTTCACAGACTTCAAAAATTGGATTTTTATAATTTTAGCACTCTAGAAAATAAAGTAAAAATTTAACAAAAGTGTATATATATCCCCAATATCTGTTTGCTTATTTATTTGGCTATGTTTTAAAACTGGTCTTTATCTAGTTTTACTTCTTTCAGTAGTAGGCTCTTTGTTTCCTATTTTTCTTTGACTTGTCAGAGGTTTTTAGAAGTTGTAATCCAGAAATAAAAGCCAGAGAAATTAGACACCTAGATTTTCAATGAAGGATTTTGCTGATCCCCTTTTATAAATGTTCTGAAATTCTGGCAATGAAGAAGCACTGTAAACTGAATTCCACAAGGCATTTTTACAAGTATTATAGCTATGCTATATTTCAGTCTTTGGGGATATTTTAGTACATATCATGGTTTCTCATTGTAAAATAGAAGATACTTCATTCAGGAATTCCATTATGGTATGCTTTTGAAACCCCTAAACCATGTTATTTAAAGCATGGAGTTCGTGGTTTTTGGTTTGTTTATTTTCATATATTGTTTAAATTTTATTTCTTTGAGATGCAAATAAATGGAAAGATATCCCATGTTCATGGATTGAAATAATTAATATTGTTAAATATCCATGCTACCCAAAGCAATCTACAGATTCAACCCATAAAATTCCAATGACATTTTTTCATAGAAATAGAAAAAAAAATTCTAAAATTCATATGGAACTACACCCCCCCCAATAGCAAAGTAATCCTGAGCAAAAAGAATAAAGCTGGAGCCATGACACTATTTAATTTCAAAATAGACTACAGAGTTATAGTAACAGCATGGTACTGCTGTAAAACCAGACCTATAGACCATTGGAACAAAATAGAGAATCCAGAAACAAATCCACACATTTACAGTCAATTGATCTTTTGCAAAGATGCTACTAACACAATGGGGAAAGAACAGTCTCTTCAACAAATGGTGTTGGGAAAACTAGATATCCACATGCAGAAGAAAGAAGTTGGATCCTCATCTCACATCATATACAAAAATCAACTCAAAATTGATTAAAGATGCAAATGTAAGACCTGAAACTATAAAACTACTAGAAGGTAACATAGGAAAAAATCTTCTTGATACTGGTATCAGGCAATGACTTTTTGGATATCATCCTAAAAGCACATGCAACAAAAGAAATAGACAAATAAGATGGCATCAAACCAGAAGCATATGCACAGCAAAGGAAAAAAATCAACAGAGTGAAGAGACAGCCTATGGAATGGGAGAAAATATTTACAAACCATATATCTGAAAAGGGTTTAATGTCCAAAAATTATTTTGAAAACACAAACAACTCAATAGCAAGAAAACAACCCAGTTAAAAAATGGGCAAGGGACCTGAACAGAAGATGTAGAAATGGCCAAGAAGTATACAAAAAAAGTTCAACATTTTTGTTGTTCAATAAAAATCAGGGAAATTTCCCTAATCATTACAAAAATGCAAATTAAATCCACAGTGAAATCACCTCACAACGGTTAACATGGGTACTATCAAAAAGACAAAAGATAAGTGTTGGTAAGGATGTGGAGAAAAGGAAACTCTTGTATACTGTTGGTGGAAATGAAAATTGTTACAGCCATTATAGAAAATAGTATGGAGTTTCTTCCAACAAATTAAGAATAGAACTACCATATGATCCAGCAAGGCCACTCCTAGGTATATATCTAAAGTAAATGAAATCAGTATCTGAAAGAGATATCTGTACTCCCATGCTCATTGCAACATTATTCACAATAGCAAAGTTAGAGAATCAATCTAAGTGTCCAATGACAGATAAATGGATAAAGAAAATGCATTACATACATATACAATGGAATATTACTCAGACTTAAAAAAAAGAAAATTCTGTCATTTGCCACAACATGTATCGACATAGACGACACTATGCTACATGAAATAAGCCAGGCACAGAAGGACAAATACTGCATGATCTCACTTATGTATGAAATCTAAAGAAGTTTACTTCATAGAAGTGGAGAGTAGAATAGTGGTTTCCAGGGCCTGTAGGGTGGGAGAGAGGAAGCAGTGTTTGTCAAAGGGCAGAGTTTCAGTTATGCAGGATGAATAAGCTCTAGAGATCTAATGTACATCATGGCAGCTATAGGTAACAGCACTCCGCTGTACACTTGAAATTTGCTAGGAGTAGCTCTCACCACACACACAAAATAACAACCAACCAAACAAAAAACAGATAATTATGTGAGGTGATGGGTATGTTAACTAGCTTGATTGTGGTAATCATTTCACAATGTACATACATATCAAAGCATTACATGGTACACTATAAATACACATAATTTTTATTTGTCAATTGTACTTCAATAAAGTAGAAAAAATTCTCTCTTAATCATTGTAGAGAAAGTTGCTATAGCCTGTTATACATGGTGATGGTACACTCCTTACAATGTTCTGGTTGCCAAATGTTTTCAATAAGCATGGCAGGAAGCAGGGTTAGATAGATCACCTCTGGGTGATTCTCAGTCGTCTTGTGTGTAACTCATGATTTGTTATAATAGATTGGATGTGTTATTGGGTGCCAATTATTTTAAAGCACAGAAATGGAATTCTGCAAATATGTGTAGTATATCTAAATATATACACTTTTCAATCATTTTCTCCTTTAGAATTAATATCTGATGTCCAGAAATAAATTCATGTCTCAGATATTTTTAATTTTGAATTCATTTCTAATGAAATTCAGTGAAAATGTCCTGCATGCTGCCTTACATAAACAACTCCTATTGATTATTTCACAAAGAATAGTGCAGCCAGCTCTAACCCCTGAAGCATTTGTGAGAGCTTGGGGGAAGGGGTCTTAGTTAGGAGCCATTGATTCACGAATCTGAACAGTGCTTGTTGTCTAAACACCAAGATGAAGGAACTAACAGAGCTGGGGCTAGAAATCCAAGAAGATATTCTTTCAAGCAAATCCAAAGCCATAGCATCACTTTCAGAGCCAAACTGAGATATGTGGGACATAGGGAAAATGAATAATTTGGCACTCCTTCAAACTGATAATCTTTGAATATGTAGCGTACATCAGCAGACAGGCTGAGCACCGAGATAGGTAGGAGCAGAGAAGCATTGGTTCAGAAATCAGCCTCTCCTCCAGTATGCACAGCAATTTAGCATACATACCCCATTCAAAAGGGCATTTTAGAAGAAAACAAACATTCCTTAGATGGACCCTTGCTTTGAAAGCATTTTAGAGACATCAAGTGATCATCTCCTACTTGAGCATATATCTGGAGATCACCCTTCTACCATTTCTGGTTCATGGATACTATTTAGCACCTACTCTGTTTCAGGCACTCTGCTTGGTTGGGGTTACAAGGGTAAGCAAGCAGGTTATCATGGTATTTTTTCCAATCATCTGCAGTTCTCCCGGAGAGGAGTCCTGGAAAATGCAATTTGCTACAGTTCCCAGCATTTTCGGTCATGCTGTAGTGGCCTCAGAGATGTTTTAGTGCCCCAGGTGCTAGCTCTGCTGGCCTATTCCTTATTCTGGCTCTGAGTGTACTACTTCCCTATAGACAGAAATAGCTTGACTTTCAAAGGGCCATTCTTATATTTCCTCTCTGCTAACGTAATTTAAATAACAACACAGGAATGAGCCACCATCACCATGTTTTACTAACAACCTGGAGTTGGCTTAGCAAAGCTCCATGAAATCAAATGGCAAGGATGACATCCCAGGTTTAGCAGGGCCTGAGACCAGGTTGCTAGAGACTGCTATGGTCAAACCATGTGGGTTGTGAGGGTTTGCAGACTTTCACTGCATCTTCTTTCCCAGAAGGCACAGAAAGACAGGGTGGGCCACCAGAATTTTATGCAAGCCACTGTTTAACTCATGGATTTTAGACTGCACCTTTGATATTATCTGTATTGCTGGGGAAAGACTTCCAACAGATTTATAGATTCAAAATCTATAACTTCGTTGAAACTCAGGAACAGTAAAACAGATCAATAAACAAAAAGCCTAAAGCCTGCTCCTCCCTTCTCTTAGTCCCAAAGAGTTCAGAGCAGATAAACAGTGGTTTGCATAACTGGTGTTTCAGAGGGAGTAGAAATGCCTTTTACTGTATCGTATTGTCCCTTCCATAGAGTGTAATACAAACTGACACTGTTTGCTGCAGTTGAACCAATTCCTGAGGCTTGCCCGGATGGCTTCTCCTGCAGAAGCAGGACTTTGGTGCACAAATGTGTTGTAAAGTACAGCTCTCTTCACACTATTTTAACCTTAAAGTGAAGGTTAACCTACTCCATTTAGATCATGTGCTAATTTTAGTTACTTTTTGTCGCCTTGACTTAATGGAAGAATCACAAAATAAGGCTTAAAATCTGCAATGCAAAAAATATTTTCAGTCTATAGAGGGAGGCCATTTTTTACATGAGCTTATCTGTACTTCTTGGCTTACGTACTTTCCTCCTTGAGAAAGTAAATCACAAGTATTCTTGGGCCCCACAGAGGCGTGTTATGTATAAATTTTTCACTGAAACACAACCCCGGTATTGGCTGTTAATGAAAAAGCAATAGGACATTACTATTACAGGTGAGCAATCTGCGCACGCCTTGCTTTGTGCCTCTGCCCCGCTAGTGTCTCTCTCTTCTCTGACTCCAACCGAGGCTCCATCTTTACTGATGTAGAATTGTTTTTTTTCCTTCTGATTTCACATTCATGACTACATTGAGCTTAAACTAAGAGGATAAATACTCCCTCTCACATAAGTGCCCTAAAAATGTGAAGATTTAAAGACTGGGCTGGTCTAATGCATCGGGAATGCAAATTATCAATCTAATGACAAGTGGTAACTGAAATTTCAAAGAAATCGTTGTCTATTTAACAGCTAGGTAGCTAATAATTATACTTATCTAAACATGCCTCAGATTTTTGTTCACTGTTGCATATAAATAGGGATGGGGATAGTGCAAGAGAAGTTCTTCAACGTGATGATTATTTTTCAATCTCGTCATTGTTCTTCTACATGTTGTGTGATACTCTGCCTCCCAAATTCTGGAAACAACTATAACGATGTGGTAGGAATGCCGTTCATGCAAACAGATGGAGTAATTGAAAGAATAAATAAAAATATTCAGTGAAATTTTCATGCTGAAGCAGCATACCTTCTGTGAGACATCAATGATGGATTGATAGATATTATTAATATCATAGAAATTATATATTCTTGTTGACACTATCAAAATTATTTTTTGCTTTAAAATAAGAAAAAGACTATGTTAATCCTTTGCAGCTGGGGAGGTTATAGTTAATAAATTTCTAAAATTTAATAAAATATACATATGAAACTGACATATGACCTCTGAAAATAAATAAAGCAGCCAAATGATCTCTACATCCTTCTGGTGCCATTGGGTAGATGCCAAAGTGCAGCGCAGCTGGTAGAAATGCTTTTGTGCTCGCCAAATATCATTGCTGCACACTCACTCATGAATGAGGAAACTCCTGCACACCCCGAGACTGCTGGACCAATAGGCCAGACCCACACTGCATGCACAGACATGCAGTTTCAATCATACATCAATTCCATTAGGTTGATGTGTATATGTGCAATATTATTGACCCAAATTGTTTAATTAAAGTTAAACCATCCCATGTACTTAGCACAATGCCATATATGCAGTGTGGGGCAGGCAACAAGTAAATACTAATTAAGGTTGATGAGATGGATGGATACCAACAAATGATTGACTGCTTCCATGATGGGTAAAATGGTATAATCAATGCATTGATATCTGTGCAAATCTGAAAGAAACACTATGCTTCTGTGAACATCCACATACAACTTAGAATATGGTATAAATGTCAAATGATCTGCAGCTTATTTTCAAATTTCACAATTAATGTAAAATACCTGAAAGTCACAGTTTCTAAAACTGTATAGAAATATAGGAAATAAAAGATACGGTCCTAATTTTGTAATTATTATGCTACTGAATGTATATAAATGATATAAACAAAATGCAATTTTCAAATAAGTTTTATTAAACCTGAGAAATTTGTATACTTACATCTCTGAGGTGTGAGGGATAGAAATCCTCAAATATTTTGAAGTATTGAAAACTGACAACAAGTATTAATATATAATGAAGAGAAAAGATTAAATTGTGAATTAGCAATAAGAGGAATATACTTTTGTGAACAGGAATATCTTTTTGGGGAGATCTCCTGGGCACATTTAGGTTGAATCTCATTTTCATGTTTTCCTCATATTACTTAAAACATTAGATTTTAAAAGACAATGTGATTGTATTTTTCTCCATAGATGCCTTTCATTACCACACAGTAGTTTAGAAAAGCCCTCATATGCAATTTTCTGTGAATTGATAACCAATTATGCATTGAGAGAATTATAAATGTTTATTTTAAAAAACATTCCTGGATTTAAAAAGAAAAAAAAAAACACATGAACCAGTGAGAGAGATGTTTATAACCTTCACTGTGATCAATATAAATGTTTGGTATATTTAACATGGTATGAGTGCTAGTTGTGTTCAGAAACACACACATCATCACGTAATGACGACAACGTGCATCTGTATTTAACAATGGACTCCCACTGTCTGCACCTGTAAATAAGTGTCTGCAAGAGATGGATGAATGAATGGATGAGGCTTGTGTTTTTCAACTTGATGTCTTCAGGATTCTGGGTGTGAGTAAGACCCTTGGATTAGCTACTTTGGAAGTTCAAACTGCACAGCTTCACTTACCTGCCTTTTCACTGCTTTCCTTTCAGCTGTGTGAGCTATTTTATTTTGACATTTTAAATACCAGCCTCCTTAAGATAAAATGTGACTGGGTCCTTTGGAGTGCTTCTTGGCATGGATCCTTTTTGCAAAATGGATGTGCGTTAATAATAGATATTATTATAAAGCTACCACTGTGCTCCCACCTTCAGAGAACGCCCAGAAGAATTACAGACCTCCATTTTGGTAGTTGCCCAAGCTGATCACTGACCAACCTTGAGGGGGAAGGAGAGCTGGGGGATAAATATGCCATATATTTACTTACTTATTTATGAAATGGAAAGAAAAAAATGTTAGATAGAGCCCTAATCTATTGCTACATATGACCACGTTGCTGCTGCTATCCAAGTCGGCTTTTAAAACTAACAGAAGCAATATATTTTTAGTCTTTTCATTTGCTGTGCCTGGTAGTTCTGTGAATGTTCTGTTTTAACCATAGAATCATCTCCTAATGCCACACTGGGATGTCTGGTAATATTTATAATTTCGAACAGTATATTCAGAATAACAGCCTGCCGATGCCGTTCACATAACACCCGTTAACTGTACTTCCTGAAATACTGTATAAAAGTCCTAAAGAAACAGCTACTGGAGACAGCACCCAGTGTTTCCAACGTGAAGATGACAGATTGCTCTAATACATACCTGACATGCGGTGTAATTTCTAAAGGATCTAATCTCATGCTGCATCTGAAAGGAGTATACAGGAGCTACCCAAAGGCCAAACAAAAAAAATAAATAAATAAGTAAAAAAGAGGGGGAAGAAAGAAAATCTTATAAAACATTTTTTTTTCCACAGCATTTTTCTGAAGCAACAGCAAGGAGAAAAAGCTATCCTGTCATGAAAAATAGATCTAAAACAAGCAATGGCTGAGGAAGGTGGTGGAAATGGAATAGAACACTAGGCATCTAAAGAGACCAGGGCAACACTTTTGGAATAGTAAGCAGTTTAGTTGGACAATAACCAACATATAATTGAAGGCTGCTCTGCAAAGCTTGCCTCCGGACTGTGCTATTCCTCCTCACCAGCACATGCTCACGACTGGTCTGTGCTGAGCCGACCTGGCACTCAGGTAGCCTGACTTTGCCTTTGAGAGTCACCCTAAGGAAACTCATACCAGACAGGATTAAGGAAAATCTCAACATCTACTCCGCCTCTTCTCTCTTTCTCTTGCTATCTTTGCACAATAGCCTAAAACTGGAAGATTTTATTAACTTGCTTTTCATTTTGAAAGATGTGGAATTTTTAATGCTATATGAAAACATAGTGCCAGTTTTCCATTATAAGTGCTACCTATGTCAACATTTAAAACAGACATAAGGATCATGCTTAAGTGGATATTTTAAATGCAACCATTGGAAGGGAAGTGTTCGTATCAGTTATATTGCTTATAATAAAATTTCCAAGCATTTTTCAAGGGGAATTTGAGGTTAATGAACGTAGAGGGAGAGGGCAGAAAATGCAAGAACCAGGCATTGTAGGCAGAAACTATGCTACCCACCACCCCTACTCTTGGATCTGCTGCATCTCTGAAACCTAAACTTGCATTTTAACAGCTATTTTTTTTCCCGTAGCCATTATGGGCTGACACCAGAGTCTGGTGGCATCACATGCATTGCCAACAATTTGTGAGACTGTGGGAGGCTAGAAATGAAACCCACAGACCTCTCAACCTCTTCAACCACTGGGTCTGCAATATGTTCATGGTTGAACTTGTATGTTCCCAGCTGTCTCCTCGAAGTGAAATTATTTTCATCAAAAAAGAAAAAGCATTGAGTGTTCATGGGGAGGAAAATGGCCTTAAATAAAAAGAAAGAAAGAAAAGAAAACTAATTCTTAGCCAAAAATAAAAAAAGGTGGATCAGTTAGTTTTGACAGAGATGACAATGAAGTGGCAACGAGGCTACTAAAAAAAGTTATTAAAAGAGTATGCTTTCCTGCAAAACTAGACCTTAAGTTTATTTTTGATTCCATTCCTCTAGTGTGGTATTTTCATTAACAGTAGAAAAGCCAGCCATGAAGACTCAGAGCCAAGCTTCCTTTTGGTATTGTAATTCGACTCAAACATACACTGAGGCTATTGTGCCTAGCAAAGTGAAAGAGATGGATGCATCCACCAAAGGGCAGAAAGATCTGCAAGGACAGCTTCAGGCCAGTCACTGGGTAGTCCCCTTCGCATCCTGGTGTATCAGCTCCCTACCCGACTAAGCCTGTCTCTGAAACCATTAACCTGGGTTCACAGTTGGGCCCCTGTTCACCTCAATGAAGATGCTCAAAGGCCAGTTCCGTCCTGAACAAGCATCTGCGAGATGAAAGAGAAGCTAAAGATACTGTTACATCCATAAACCAGACAAGTAGCACTGGAATAGTTAAGATTTAGTCATAGCCATTTTTTTCAAAAATAATAATATCAGCAAGGCAACAAGTCTTTCCATTTCACAGACATAAAATTTAGATGGCCCTGTTGGGAAGATTAAATATTATAATAATACAATTCTTCCCAAATCAATTTGTATCTTCAAAATGCAATCCTCAAACAAAATCCCAATGGAATTTGTTTTGTAACTTTGTAAAACTTATTCAAAAATACATCTGAAAAAAATAAACAGTGCAGAACTATCCAAAATAACGGAAGAGAAGAATAAATACTGGAACAAGAGGATTGATTCTAATATAAGAGCCAATAATTAAAAACAGTGTGATGTTGGCATAAGAATCAGCAGACAGACCAGGGAACAGAACAGATAACTCTAAAACAGATCCTGGAATAACAAAAGTCAGAAAATACTGCAAATCACTGCTGTTGATTAATTGGCCACTTGGGGCAAAAATGAGTTGTGTTTTTACCTTTTATAAGACCAGTAGGTAGATAGATAGGTGGATAATAGATACAATCTGAGCTGGATTACCAGTATTAAATGTTACAATATAAATCTATAAAAATTGGAAGAAAATCCTGGTAAGTATTAATCTCAGGATATGGGGAAAAATTCAAAACATAAAAGCAATTGAAGAGTTTGAATCTTGGAACTAGATCTCTGGGCATTACATGTTCTTTATTGTCATAAAAAATAAAAATAATACCAGCCAATCACTAAGGGCATTTGAATAATCAAGAGGAGATGCATAGCTTGCCCAGGACTATCATCTAGCCATAACAAATGCAACCTCCATGGCCCCGTGAAAATCAAAATGTAAAATCTGAGCTTCTCATTTGTGTTTCAAATTTGGCTAAGCGAATTTTGGCATGACAGTCACAGACCAGTTGTGTATATATAGCCTTTGGGGCAGACATTCAAGATGCGAGTTGTAGGACCTGTATTCTGTAACAATGTTAGATACCTGAATGTAAGCAGAGCTTAAGAGCAGGACAGAATTGTCTGTTTTCAATTGCTCAGCAAGAATTTCAGAATAACATTCTGAAGTCACTAACAACTGCATCCAGGATCTAGCTTAGTAAATAATTCCAACTTTTCCACTGTGTAGGAAGCTTTTAGTTTGGCTGGAAAGAGCTCCAGACTATCATCTGATGAAAGTGTTTAAACCTATAGGTTTGACATATATTTCACATTTGAATAAAATAATTTCATTTTAAAAATATCATCTAAATCAAACTTACCACCTGTTAATGCAATCCTAACATTTGCCTTGATTTGACCTTGATTTATAAAAATTGACAACATAAAGAGAAACTATTTTAAATCCTTTCAACTCATAGTACTTGCTAAGCTTGCTTTCCACACAAAAAATAGGAAGGAAAGAAGGAAGGAAGGATGAAAGGAAGGGAAGGAGGGAGGAGGGAACGGATGGATGGATGGAAAGAAAAGGGAGAGGAAATGAAAGAAATGGGAGGAAAAGAAATTATTATTTTTATAATTATTATATTTATGTAATTATTATGATTGTTATTATCACATAAGTGAAGCATCCAGCCCCAAACTTGGCGCATTATAAGTGCTCAGTACTAGATCTATGTTAGTTATCCCTCTTATTAATGACACAACAGACATTTACTAATTGTCACCTCTCAGTTATCACTATCACCTATCTAGTCAGGTCAAATTTTCCCTAGTCAGGGAAAATCTTTGTAGTTTGAAAGAGGGCCCCTGCATTCACAGTGCTTATTAAAATCTTAGTTTATAAAATACAACACATGACATGAAAGGTTGATTCACTAGAATTAAAAAAAATAATAATAATTCAACCTAGGGAAAGTATGTTCTATTGGATGTTCTGCAAGGAACAAAAGAAGAATTTTGGGTTGTTATGACTACTGAGACATATGCGCAAACTATGACCTGGGAGGTGAGGGAAGGAGGGGACCCGCCCTTGTCACTGAGGAGGAAGGCTGGGAAAAGCAGAGGCCGTGGAGGCCGGTTCCCAGAGGAGGGCAGTGAACCGGTCAATCTGGCTGGAGAGCAGGAAGTCGGGACGCGGAGTGGGGGTGGGAAGTGAGGCGAGGGAGGGAGAGCCGTCCTCCGGGAAGGAGCGGGAGACCCCGTGTGAGCTTTCTGGCCTTATCCCACTGTCCACAGCAGGCTCTGGGGATTTGCAGAGGGTGGGGCTGGGGTGGAGGTGGGATTACAAGGGTTTCTTTCAGGGTCCCTTTGCAATATTTTCCCTCACCTTTGTTATTTTACCTGTCTTGTTTGGGCTCAATGTTGAAATGACTTAAGAAAATCCATTTATAATTGTCAGCATTTTCAACAACCAAGGAAGATACTTCTCTGCTTTATTTTAAAGATCTTGGACGATGACTTTTTTCAATGGCCTAAAATATGCTTTATTCCCTGTAACACTAATATCTTCTACCACAAATGCAGTATTTCTCTTCCTGCTTGGTATATTTATTACAATTTTACAAACATTCCCTTCCTGTGTTCATCTTTTTGCTTTGTTACTTACTTTCCCCCCATCCTTTATCCTAAATTCTAGGACTCAATGTTTTCCTGGTTCTCTTTCCTTACCCTTCCTCTCCCTGCCTCTCCTGTAGCCTTGCTCACACAGCTTAACCGTTCTTAAGTGAGATTATACTTGTGCACATATATATATATATACACATCTTATCTTTTCAGATTTTTTTTCTATTTGGATCACTGCCAACCCTGTAGTCCCATTTTACACTTCAGTGAATTAATTCAGGGGCTGAAATAGTTCTCCTTGGTGTTTTATGTATTATGTCTAGCTCAAATTCACTAGTGAAGGAAGCATAAAAACCTTATGTTTTCCTTTGAAAAAGAAGAATTGGTGCGTGGTGCAGAGCATGTTTAGGAGCCAGGATAGCAATGAACAAGATGGGCAGGGACCTGCTGCCTTCCCAGGGTCAGCACTGTGGTGTGTCCCCAGCCACACGGCTGAGTGTCCTCCCCTGCATTCCACCACCTCCTGGCACTTGCTGGCCTTAATGTTCCTTGAATGACTCGTGTTTTAGGATATCCTTTCTCAGTAGCCCCGCCCTGCTTCAACCCTTTATTCCTATCAAGTGAAGAATTTGTTTTCCATAGTTTTTATCATGGTCGATAATTCAAATAATACACATAGGTGTAAAGGAAAGGCTGTAATATCGATGGAAATTTATTTTAAAGAATGACCCCAGTCACTCTGTCACTCATCAATATGTATAGTTGTCAGCTAGACTTCACTTCTGTAGACACAGTTGCCATTGCCACCATCAAAAATGCTTTGCTTGAGTAGAGCTAACGTGGCTGTAGGGCAATTTTCAGTCGACCAGCTGGTCTTAAGCACACAGCTACTTGAAAGAGTAGAGGTTGAAATACTAGTGTGTCTAGGTTTGCCTCTCTTTTACAACTACAAATAGATCCCTGGCTTGGTCATGAAACAAAGGAGTACATTTTACCTAATCTTAAACTCTCACTTTCCTTGCATTAAGTAGAAAGTACTAATCTCAGCATGAGTAAAAGTCACACAGTGTCCAAACTATTGTGAACAACGTATGTGAATCTACACATGCCCCAGGATATGCACATGCAAACTGGAAGAGCCCTTGGAGGGAACTAGCGTTCTTCTTTCTGTAATCGTGGTCTGGTACAAACAGAAAACTATAGAAATTGTGTGCACACAGAATCCTGCATTTTTGAGTACAGTAGCTCAGATTATCGAAGACACAGATGTGTAGACGTTAATACAATTTAGATTAGTTGAGTCTCAAAATACATTCCTTCAAATAATTTTTAATTTAATTTCTGCCTAACACCAATGGATTTCTTAATTTTCTTATAGCATTGAAATAAACTTAAATGAATTTGGTTGTGTCTTTGTCTTGCTTGTGTATAAGGAAACAGAATGGTTAATTATAAATTTAGATATATACACAGAAAAATTTCCATGCTCCGTGCAAGAGATGTCCCATCTTCAACAGCACAGAAAGGCAAAGACCAGAATTATGTCACATGCACAATTATTAATCTAGGTTGGCAATTTAGAGAGACAGTGTGGTCTAGCTGATAGAACACCAGATGGTAAGGCATGGACCTGGTTTCTATTCCCAGTTTTATCACTGTTAGATATTTGGCAAGGGACTTCTCTCCGTGTCTGTCTTTCTATGTCAAAGTGCTCACAGTTTCAACCCTCTCGTACCTTCACAGGTATGAGATGAAAGGCTGCCCAGAAAGCAGTTAGCGGTTTGCAAAAATATATTAATAAATATAAAGGTGTTTTCATGTTAAAGTGTCATCTGAAGCTACCACTCACTTTTTACCTTACTTTCTTTGAGCTTTAAGTGCTTCCTCACCACAGCCAGTTTGCTTGTGGTTGTTGACAAGCTTGGTCATGGTAACATTGGCGTAGGCTTGAAAACAGCTTTCAGAACTCTTTAGCCTTCAAATGTGTCTCATTCATTTACTTAGCATCTGGGTAGGTTTCCCTGATACCTTCTTAACTTCACTCCTTTCTTTCCTTATAATATCCACCTTCAGCAGTTCAACCAGGGGAACGAAAGCATCTTTATTTTGCAGGCAACACTAAGTTTATTAGTTTTTGCTAAGTCTATGGCACTGTGGTGGGTACAATAGGGAATACAGAGGAAGCCTGATATGTATTTGTCTATGAAGAAGCATACAGTCAAATTTGGGAGGTAGATCTAACACACATGGAACAATTAGATTAAGGACTTGGTATGAAGAATAAAATATGAGAAGAGTTTACAGAGATAAAAATTGGTGTGGACTAAAAGAAAGTCTTCATGGAGTATATGGAACTTGATATGGGCAGAGTGAATAGGATTTAGGCCAGAAGAGAGCACAAGGGAGGGCCATTCTGGAAAGGGCACAGGCAGAAGTAAATTCAGGAAGGCAGAATTAATTAAGGATCAGAGGGAAATGGGTCGCACATAGATACAATACTATACCTCCATTATAGAACGCCTAGTTCCATATGGAAACCTTTATGGTGTTAGGTTCTAAGACAATAAGAAGCGTTTGGAAGTTCTGAAAGGAAGAACATCCTTTCAGAAAGAAGTGATTTGGGAAAATTAGCCATAAAATAAATATTAGGCAGGATGGCCTTGGGCAAGCCTGGATATAGAGAAACCAAGGGAAGAAATGGAGAAGAAGGAGAATAATCAAGGGACATATTTTTAAAGAAGTGATCCTGTGATTAAGATCCGTTTTCAATAGAATGAGGCTGTTAAGAATAAAGAATGGGCATAAGTGCCATGAATTCCAAGGTAGGAAGGATCCCCTTCCCACCTCAGGGGAATGATGTTTTAGGTAATCAAGTGAGGGAATGAGTGATCAGAGATATATGGAGAACCAAACTGATCGATTTGGTGAGAAAATGTGACTCTTGGCATATTCAGAGAGGGACTGGAAGTCCCTCCCCAAAGGAAGTAGCCAGCTGAGAAAGTGTGGTGTACGGAGAGGAAGCACACAAGCATGCAGTGATCAATACAAAGTGGACACGGATTTGCACAGTCACTACAAGATAGAGGAGTCTAACGTGAAGTCATTAAGGAGTGAGGCAGAGAAAACGTCCATGCTTTTCTTTGAGCATAGCTTACCGAGAAAAGCAATCCAGAGTGGAAGAGAGAGAACAAACGTCTTTGGTTGAAATTCTCTTAATTTTAGTGTTGGATTCCCATTAAATTGCCACCTTGGTTTTATTGAGATACTTTAAATTTCCTTTAGATCTTTCCCGCAGGAGACAGGTTCATTTTGGTGAGAACACTGGCTGAAATGCTTTTTTTGCTACAAGAACCAGGGAATAGAGAGTCAAAAATTGGAGAGAAAATTTTAAGGCCAGGTGATGGTCATCCATCCATCCACCCATCCATTCATCTCTTCATTTGTTCACTAAGCACTTCTTACATTCCATAACTGTGGCAGTAAACAAGAAAAACATGATCTTGCTCTCATACAGCTTAAATTATATGAGATTGATTTTTACAAACACTTAAGTGAAGACTGCTATGGGAACATGTGGCAGTGGACACCGTACTAGCCAGGGTTTTGAAGAAGAGATCTGTGAGAAAATGCTATTTTTACTAATTATTAGGGAAGGGGACTAATATAACAACAAATATATGTAGCACATAGAGACCTGGAATTTATTTCTTGCCACAGTTTCAGAGTGTCAGTCCAAAATCACGGTGCCTACTCTCCATGAAATGCATAAATGCATATCTGCACATGTACTCTAGTTTCTGCAGGCAACTAACTTCAGGCAGGAACCCTGCAAGACTTCTTGGAGAATCAATATGAAACAAGGCAACTTCCCAAAGGTCAGAAATTCAAAAACAGGAAATACAATTGTGTAAGTACAACTGTAAATGTCTCACTAAGCATGTGCACACTTGCACGTGTGCACACACACACTCTCTTTCATTTTGGACGGTATATATTTTGGAGTGAAAGTTTTAGGTCATAGGGTACTTGTTTCTTCAATATTACTAAATTGTCAAATTTTTCTCCAAGGTGTAATGTTTGCACTGATTTGCCCTCCCAACTGCAGAGAATTAGAGTTCTTCTCGTTTCATATCCTTGCCTTACTGTTGTCAAACTTCGTAGCTTTTGTCCATATGATCTTCTCTCTTTCTGTATTAATTTGCATTCCCATGATTATTAGTGAAATTGCATATATTTTCATGTTTATTGTATATTCAGCTCTTACTTTCTTGAATTGGCTTTTTATGTATTTTTGCCTATTTTCTATTGGGTTGTTTGTTTTTTGTTACTAATTTTAAGAATTCTTTATATTTCTGGAACTTCCTTCTGTTGTGTTGATTATATTCATTGCAAATAAAACTTTTCTAAGCCTGTGTTTTGTCTTTTGCTTTTTTTTCACAATGGTGCTTTGTGATATGTATAAAACTCAATATGAATGTAATCAGAGTTGTCAGTTATTTCTTTATAAAAATACTCTGGGTTTGTAAAAGAAATCTTTCCTGGCCTCCAATGTCATGAAGATATTTTCTGATATTTTACTCTTTCACTCTTGTTTTCTTTAAATTTAATTGGTTGAATTTATAAATTTTTAATTTTTTCTGAGGGTAGTTCCTGTACTTTTTCTTGATCAATTTCAAAAAGAAAAAATTAGATTCACAATGTTCTTGTCTATATCCCACTAGTTTATACAGTGTTGTCATTACTCCTAAGTATTTGTACATAAAGTTTTTATTTCTTATTTGTCCCCAGAACTATTTAGTAAAACTACTTTATTTAAAAATTATTGTTAGTAATTTGTTTTAAACTACCTATCTATGTATTGAATAAATATCGCCAATTTTTTTCTTTTAAAGTATATCATTCTTATCTGTGGACTATTTTATCTCAGAAAATTTCCTTTTAAGTTGCTTTTTAAACTTTCGGTCTAGTCATGCTTACCAGTTTTCTGTTGGTTCTTAATATTCTAAACTTTATATCTCCCATCTTCTCTCCCATTTGGTCCTTTTGTTCTTATTCTGTGCATTTTGGGAGAGCTTTTCTAGTTTGCCTTTTACAAAATGAATTCATTTTTCTGCGATTTCATTTCTGCCTGATTCCAAATCTGATTTTTACTGTGTGATATTTTCTTTATGTTTTTACAATTTTTCCTTATTCCATCTAAATTTTTTGCTACATTAGTTGTGGTCTTATCATCCAACTTTTCTCTTTTGTTTCATAGCATATAAATTTTTCTAGATCTTATTGAAAGGACTAATCTTTCTAAAGTTCACTCCTTTTGAAGTAAACAACAACAAAAAAAGTCCTCTGTATCTTATATAGTAAATCTGTTTTCATCCTGTAACCTGCAGAGACTTTTCATGGGCTTCAGGTTTTCTTTCCTTTATTTAGAAGAAGGGTGGTAGGATGGATTAGTGAGGATTACTCATGGCTTCCCCCACTGACCTCCTGAGTCTGCTGATGTATTCCAGCCTTAACACTGGCTGTGTCTTATTTAGAGTGGGTCTATTGGAGTAAGGAGAGCTCCTTCACTACCATTAATTATCATTAGTCATTGCATAATCAAGAGTAGTAGAGTTTATTCTTTGATGACCAAATAGAGGACAATTCTCTTCTTGCTAAAACCAGTGAATAAGAAACTTTAATCTCTAGAATTCATTGTGTCCCTGGTTCTTCCATTTTCATTGCCTGACTTATTATCCCTCCATGTAAACATTCCATTGTTCTATAATTATGACTATGTATTTCTTCTAATAGTAACCAAGGGGAGGTAACAATAGGTTATGTTGGAAAGCTCCTCCTAGGCAAATAGGTGGTGAATTCTCTTCCTTTGTTTCATGTACTACCTTTGCCTGGGAAGAGGATGTTTTCAGTAGGAGTTCTTGGCTGGAAATACAGTATCAACTTTCCTGCATTGTTCAGTGTATCTGAGAGATTTTATCCACGCTTTGAATATTAAAAATTTCTTCCTGTATTTGGATGGCCATAACCTTTATTTTTCATATAAGGTGTAGTGAAAAGTGTCAACAAAAAATAACCCAAACTCTGTAAAATAATTCAAAGAGATTTATTATTAGCCAAGTTTAAGGCCCATGGCCTGGAGCCATGGCCAAGAAACCTTGAGCAAGTGGACGCACTGTTATTGGGTTACAGTTTGGTTTTACACATTTCGGGGAGACAGGAATTACATGTAAAGTCATAAATAAATACATGGAAGGTGTATATTAGTTTGGCACAAAAAGGTGGGACATCTCAAAGTGGCGGCTTACAGGGTATAGATGGGTTTAAAGACTCTTTGATTTGTAACTGGTCAAAGAAATGAAGCTTTGTTTAAGGGCTTAGAATGTTTTAAGTTAAGTTAAGGAAGTCTATTAATCAGAGAAAAGCCACCAGCCATGTACCCAGACTCAAGTGATTTGTTATATAAACTGAGGACCTGCAGGTGTGGTTTAAGCTTTGTCTTGCATAGCCTTAGGCCTGTTAATGAGTTAACAAATATGTCTCCACGAAGGAAGGGGGTATGATGAGGCATGTTAGACCTGCCTTCTCATGGCCAGCAACTCAGTTTTAGGGTTTCCCCTTGGCCAAGAGGGGGTCCATTCAGTCAGCTGTAGAGGGAGCTTAAGATTTTATTTGAGTTCACAAAAGTTTGCATTTCTCTGTATTTTTGATAGAAAATTGAAAGAGAGAGAGAGAGAGAATTGGTTATCTCAGATTTGGACCCCTTTACACTCTTAAAAATTCTTGAGAGGCCCAAAAATTCTTTGTTCATGATATCTATCAATACTTAACCATATTAGAAATTAAAGCTGAGAAATATTCAAAATGTGTATTTATTAACTCACTTAAAATAACAATAAACCTACCACATATTAACACAGACAACACATTTTTATAAAAGATATATTTTCCAAAATAAACAAACAAACAAAAAAAACTAGTGAGAAGAATAGCATTGCTTCACACTCTTGCAGAAGTCTTTAATGATTAATTTCATGGAAGACAGTGGGATTCTTCTACATTCAATCTGTTATTTTATGTTGCTTTAATTAATGTATTGAAGAAAATCTGTCCTCACAAATACAGAGTGGAAAAGGGAACCCCCTAGTGATCCTTGGACTGTACAAAAGTAACATTCAAAAATGGGCTCTTACATGTTGACTATGTCACTGTGCAACACAGATAATGTGATTGCAAAAGAAAATTTTAAAATGGTTAAGTGATTTGCCTGGCCAGCAATTAGTAAAAGCAAAACTTGAACTCAGAGGATATGAATACAAAAGCCTGTCTTTCCTGAATCTAATTGCATCTAAGCTGCATCTAAGTAAGAAATGAATCAGGCTTCATCTATGTTGCTATTTTAAATTTTGTGTTTGTATAGCTCCCCATAACTGGATGATCTGCAAAGGATATCTCAAGTTTAAATTAATTTCAGGTTTCAGAAACTAATCAACATTCAGCAGTTCATGGTGTTCATATAAGACAGATAAAAATTGCAAACCTTTCACTTGGCAGGAATTGCACTCACCTGGAGAGGTACCTTGCCAGGGCCACACTCCTTCCTGGGAGGAGTATGAATCCAACCAGCGGTCCACACTGTGGCATAAAGGCCCAGCTTCCTCTCCCAAGCTAGGGCTAACACGGAAGGGCCATCCCAGCTTTAGGGCTCTTTATGAATTTGGCTGAGAGCTTTGCTGGAACTGCAACATAGCCCGATTTCTCCCTCTGCCCATCTTGCTTTCTTTTCTTCCCTCACAGAGCTTGATTCTACAAGCAGTACCTAATAAAGTTTCTGCATGTTAATCTCTATTTCAGACTCTGCTTCCCTGGAAAGATGAAATACATGACCTACAACACTCACCTTGCAATCATTTATTTATTTATTCAGTATATTTTTAAAATGTGAACAGCTATTGTGTGCCTGGTATTGTGGTCAAGGCAATGACACCCAACACAAGCATAAAACATGGATTTATAAAGAGAAATCAGGTCAGGGAAATACCGTATATACACAGAGAATAAGACAATGTTTTATAAAATACCAAGATAGTGGTGACCAGGAGCTCTGACCTCTCAGGAATGAGAGTCTGGGTCACATCACTAGGTAAATCCACCAGAATTCTAGAGGAACTGCTTGGTAAGGGTGAGAAGAGAGTTGAATTGTATACAGTAAGTATCTAATTGCACAGGAAAACAGCAAAAATTACTATCTCTTTTGCAGGGAAGATGTGGACTGCTGTGCAGTTACCTTAGTGGAGCCTGCAGCGATCCCCTTGTGACAGTGTGGGTGAGTCTGTCCGTTTTATAGGCGAAATATTAGAAAGCTCATCTTGACACTCATCCTCCCACACACTTAAAATAAATCCATCTTATCCAGTCTGCCTTCATCAGTTAAAAAAAGAAAAAAGCTGACATTTTAACTCTCCACTTACTGACTCCATAATTGGCTCCAACTCCTGATTGAGCAGGGCTGTGATCCTAATCCCGGTGGACTATTGAGAAAGTAGCCCAGTTGCTGAGTGTCTGGTCATTATTAGTGGGGAAACAGGTTTGTTTTCCAATTAGATGTGGGTAATCAGCCCTCTTCATCTAAGGTGGATCACTTTTGAAAGAAGCATTTATTCTATCTATGGACCATGTATGATCTTCAAATTTGAAAGTTATGCTTAGGATAGCAGGATTATTTTAAGAATAAGTATTTGAATCCAGCTACAATCTTGAAAGCCTATCCTTAAATATTTTGAGGAAAGTGATTTCTGTTATTTTTCCATTCTCTGTATTTTATTAGAGATTTTTTTCTCTCTGTTTCTCACACACACACTGACACTCAAGATAGGATTTTCTATATGTACACTAACTTGTATACATACAGAATATCTATTAGCACATTCATTAATTAAACCTTATTTGTTTAGTTTTTGGTACATACTCTTAAAATATAAGGAAAGCATTATAGTAATCTGAGAATTGTGATTCTATTAAAGCACTAAAGAAAGACTTTTAATAGGAAAGTAAGAATACAAAACAAAAACACAAAACAAAACTTATCTCCTGCTGAGGTCAGTGAGGACCACATAAACTTAGGATATCTTGCTTAAAACAATAATTAGTATGAATTAAACATGACTCTTAATAATGATTGTATACATTGTAATTCTTCCTAAAACGAGATCTTAGAAAATTATATCTTTAGTTACTGTATCAGCGGGGGCTTAATCCAGAAAGTAGAATCATTAGGCGTGATATGGACGTATAAACTTATCACAGGGGCTAGATCACACATAATTGTTGAAACTGGCTGAAGAAGTCTATGGACAGCTGTTGCTGTTGCCTTGGCTTATTATCCAGAAGTTGTTGTAGATCATCTGGTCTGGAAATCAGGAAAAATTCTGGATGCGAATCAGCATATAGCAAGGACCAACTGGAACCTGCAAGGAAAAATCAGAACCCACATCTATCTCTCACCACCTCAAATCTTGATGACATGGTGAGCTACAGAAAAAGCTGATTCCCTTTCCACAGACCTGCACATGTGCCTAGTGCAGGACTTGGAGAAGCTGAAGGATGAGATCTGATGGGAGCTGGAGAAACTACAAGCCTAGCTATCAGCTCCCAGCCCAGCCGCTGGCCACAGCCTGGGCACAGGGCTTGCCAGCAGATCTGTGACAACGTGCATGAACAGCAGGGATGTCTGGAACTCTACAGCATGCTTCAAGGTGTGATGGCTGCTGCTTTACTTTCACCTTCCAAATCTTCTGCAAATTTCTCTTGTGGCCAATCCTAATCAGGAACCATAGAAGGAAGTGCATTTTCAGAAATATATTACCAGCTTAGTCAATTTGACGTCGAGCAAAAGGTGAGAGGCCACTCCTGGTCAACTGTTTAATATACTTCTTTTAAGCAGATTTAACTTCCAGATAAACATGTTAAAACATGATGCAACTACAGCTTGCACAACCAAAAGACACCACTCTCTATATATAACGGTCCCATGTTCACACTCTTCGTTTGATGTTCTATAACTTAAATATTGAACTTTGAAAGTAACCACCATCAACATGCCTTATATTGCATAGTAGGCAAATGGGATGGGGGCGGGGGGAAGAATTTTTGTACACAGACACACACACACATATGTATAGTCATGCATTATATAACAATGTTTTGGTCTATAATGGTGCTCCCATAAGATTATAATAGGGTTGAAAAATTATTAGTGTAGCCTAAGTGTACAATGTTTATAAAGTCTATAGTAGTGTACAGTAATGTCCAAGGGTTTACTATTTGGGTAGGTAGAGTCACTTCCAGCGACTTTCACTTGGCCTGTCTTATGATAGCCCCAGCTACGTAGGTTAGAGAATCAATATCCAGATTCTGCCTGATGTTGGGTGTATTACTCTATCTATGAATTTATAACTGAGGAAATAACCTTGGTGTAGGTTCGGGGACCCACTGTTCAATGAAAACAAGCCAAAACTGTTCACCTGACTTCCACAGGCCTCTCCTCCGACTGTTGGGCATAACAATGTTCTGTGTCTTCAAAAATTAAAGCCAGAGACAGTGACCAACAATTCCCCTGGGAAATGGCCATAAGCTCTTTTGGGCAAAAGCTGAGAAAGAACAATTGCAGTGCAAATTTTTGGCTATGGGGCAGGATCCTTCCTCATGCATGTCCTGGCCTCCCCTTTATTCAGCAGCTCTAGGTTTGTAAATTAGCTTCATTCTGGAAAGTGGTTGAGAAGCAAGATCATTATAATGATTAGAGTGAAATTTCAATTCACCAGAAGAGATTTTTACCCCTTATACATATGAAATAATATTTTTAAATTCTGCCAACCTATTTCTGTTCTAGTGACACACTATTGGCCAACTTAAAGATCTCTGTGGGTGAAACCACCTGTCTTGTCTCTTACCATGAAGTGCCACAACTTGGTCCCTGTCACTGCAGGTTTCCATGGTCCTCACTGAAATTAAAGAGTAGAGTTTGACTGCAGTAGTTCCCACTGCTATTTCTGGACTCCAGAGAATAGCCACTCCAGAGCTCCTTCACAAATATATTCTGCAAAGCCTTACTGAGAGAACTTCCTATAGACATAGGGAATAGGCAAGTGAGCAGGTTCTCTCCAGCACTCCAACCTTGGCCAGGTACCGTCATCTCCAGGGTGCCAAGGAGCTTCAGTCATCTAACCAAGATGGCTGTTAGAGCCACTCCCAGCTGCTCAAGCTAATATATTGAATCTATAATCTCACTGAAGTGCACCCATATCAATAAATTCATGCTGATATGGTTTTCCTCCTTTATGCAACACCCTTGGGATCCATTCCCATACATGTTCCCAGGTATGGCAATAGAAATTATAAAAAATCTCGCATTGATTTTGTTTTGTTTCATGAACAATAATTTTGTCTGTCTGATTGTTTGTTGTTATGGGTAATCATTTTATTTGATTCCCCTTGTAGGTGGCCCTGGAGCCTGCCGAGACTGGATTGCAGTGAGAGGTCTAGAAGCACTGAGAGGCGGTGGGGGCACTCTCTGAGGACGGCCAGCAGTCCCCAGTTAGGCAATTGCCATGGTGGGGAGAGGAGTGGGCAATACAGGGTTTTCAGGCAGCAACAATGAGAGTTACGCACCGCAAAACTGGAACCCTTTGCCACAAGCCATACTGATCCAGAAAGCCAAGAGCTGCAGGAGGAGATCAGCCCGGCAAGCGCTGGAGAAGCCGCACACCCTCCTGCTTCCCTGTGCCAACCTGAAGAGCCAGCAGGTCAGTGAGAACATGTGTGGCCTGCAGGGGTGCCTGGAGCCCACACAGACATTAGGGCATAAGGCCTGCTTGTGCCTTCCAAATCCCGTGCAGATTTCTCTGGTGGCCAACTCTAAACTGAACACACACAAGGAAGAGAATTCAAGAAAACATGCTTCCAGCTTAATTGACTTGATACACTTGGGAGAAAAAAACCATCACAGTTCTATATCCATGTTAATGTGGATTTGTACTCATGCATAGGGTAATACTCAGCAAGAACCTTTTTTTTCTATTTTGTTTTGAACCTGATTCGTATGAAGTGTCAAATTCTGGCTACTACTTTCTCACTGTCATGCTGAGTTCTGATTGAACCCCTTTATTTTCTTGCTTGATTATTGGATAAAGCATTTGTGTGCATTTCAAAAGAAATAATACAGAGCTTAAGATTTGAATTGCCAGTGAAAATCTCTGACTTCCCAGATTGATAAGTGGCCTCAATCGTCTTCAGAATTCTCATCAATCTACATCATGATCATTTTTGCATGCGGATTTCAAAAGCACATTTATGTGCTGACATAGCCTACCAAGGAGAAAAATTTCTCAGATATACAAGGCATATTTTAGCACAAAAGATGAGATCCCTTTCTGCACCTTCAAACATGGCTGATATATTATTGAATGCTTTATTTATTCAATTCAAACAAAACTTCAATTTATCCCTAATATTTTCATTGGAAATATCAGAAGATGGGAACTTTTTAGGTCTAATATCAGGTCCACTATTTCTACATAGGAAAAAGTTGATTGAAAGGAGGAGTCTGGATCTTTTAGAGATAGAACTTTACAGGATATTGGGAGAACGAAAGGTCAAGGCAGGGGGAATTGTAGAGGTGCTGGAGGAGCCTAAGCGCCACCCCTCCGACCCCGCATTGAACCACCCCAGTGCCGCCACTATATTCCTGGCTTGCTGTTCTCCAAGCCATTATCCTTTGAGATATATTTGATGTGCTTAACTTCCCAGTCAGTAAAAAACAATTACTTGCCTCTGATGGGCAGGCAATAGGAAACACGGCAAATCCAAACTGAAGTCTCTTCATTTACATTTCATCAGCAACTCCTGAGAAGTTGGCAAGAGGGAAGGAGGGAAAGGGAGCTATCAGAAAGGAAATGGTCCATGATGTAACTCCTTGATTTACTAGACATGTGACTTTACAATATTTTAGGTTCTCTACTTACAAAGTCTTGAACATAGTAAACAATTAAGTTTTGTGGAGTTGAAACCATGGAGGTGATTTGCAAATGTCTGAAAAGGGATCATTTGCTTTTAGGATTTCACATTCTTGCAAGTTTCAGATTTGAATCTCTAGTGCATTTGATGGGGGAAAGATATAAATGGCCACTTTCACCCTATTCCTGCAGGTTAGATGGAAGGAAGTTAAAAATGGGAGGTGGGAAGAAGTGTTTTGTGGAGGCTGGGGAGTGACTAGCTTTTGTTGCCCTTTCCAGCTGGTCTGCTTAGATAAGGGCGTTCCTCCAGGCACAGGCAGACAGCAAAACAAGTCACTAATTCTTGACAATTGTGTTTCTTCAGTAGAACAAGTACAAAGTTTCCTGCACTTAAAGACTTCCTAAAAACAGGTAGGTGTTAATAAATACATAGTCTTATGTCTATTTGTGATCTAACTTAGCTCCTTAAATGACAATTTTAATAAGTGTTATGACTCCCTCATTTTTGCACATAAATAAAAAAATATGTGATTAGGGGTTATACTACCTAAATATTCTTTCTTATGAATTATCCAAATCAGTCAGTATTCAATGTCAGCTATCACACATATATAAATTTGGGTGGTGCAGAAAAATAGTAGATAGAAATCACCTGCAGTAATTCTTCATGAGGTCATCCCTCTTTATATATATGTAAATATATAATACATGTACATATATATAATAAATGTAAATATATATGTCATTTACTCATATCTATTTTTCTTTATATTTTGAATTTCTAGGGTTTTTCTGCTTTGGAAGATGGCTAAAGTTTGTCTCAAATCAGGGATTGTTTGAATTATTTAGATACTTTCATTGGAAGCCAAAAAATAGCTGAAATCCTGGATATAAGAAGATGATCTGCTCCCCACCTTTCTGCCCAGCCACCTCAGTAAGTCTATATTCTTCCCAATAGAGGTCTTTTTGAAAAAGCTATGACATCCAGTTCCTTATCTATGACTTCCCTCACCTGTGTGACCCGATCAGCTGTGATGGTCATTAATTTGTTTAGAAGATAAACCAATTCAGGTGGGAAAAAGATCACTTAAATCAACAGTCTGGCTTAAATGACTAATTTTATTTTTTATTTTATTTGGCTTTGAGATTGGATTGTACAGAGAAGGTATTTTGGAAAAATGGCCTTATAAGGATTAACATGGGTTCTGTCAAGGAGACTTTTACAAATAACAAACATCTTTTTGCTAAATAGAGAGAGAGGGTTATCCCTTAGTGGTGATTGTTTCCATTCTATGCAGTAAATGAGCAAGAATATCGGACAGTCCAAATCTGTAGACAGAAGGAGGTCCCAAGGCACCTCTCGGAGTTCTCAGCCCCTGCCCAGGGATGCCCAGGCTGCTCTCCTGCCCAAACCCAGATGAAGGGAAGGACCTGCTGACCCCACAGGGGTTAAGTGACATCTAACAGAAACTAGGAATAAAATGAATGCTATAAACCATAATATCTCATACATCTGGATTAATTCCTCTGAGAATTTTCTTGCACCAAGTTCTGAAGGGGGATTCCTCCAAGAGTACCAAACGTTCACAAACTGCAGATCTTTTGAAGAAATAATTACTTGGCCCACATGAGGCCTGAGAGGAATGCCCGCCCGTCTCTGTTCGGCATCACTGCCACCTCATGGATTAATGAATCCTGTGCCCTCCGGTCGCCTCATTATGTCCCCCTGTTTTATGCGAGTAGCCAAATGTATCAGAATTCATTTTAATGAATGTGAGTCATTCCTTATTTTTTATGATTTAGACTCACTGGTTTGTGAGTAAGCCATTAACTAAGCTAAAAATAATAGATAAAACCTGCTGGAAAACCTGTGTAGTAAAAGGATTCTTTGCCAAGAGCACCGAAGAAAGCGGTGGGGAAAATAGGAGTTAGGATGGTAGAAAAAGAGGAAAATACTCCCCTCCCCCATTTTTTTTTAAGGTTAAAAAACAGTTCTGTTGCCAGAAAGCTTAATTTTATAGTGCTGTGGATTCACGGAGCCAAACAATTTTGTGACCATATTCAGAACCACACTCAGTCTATTTTACAGTAAAGAATTCAAAATATCCATGTTTGTTTTCTCACAGAAAAAGAAGGCTCAGTCTTTCTGGTCATGATGCCTCTCCCAGATTCTGGAGTTTAGCATCCCCGAAAGGAGCAACAGGAGTCTGTGGTCTGAATTAGGTGCTTCAGCATTTTAGCAGCTTCTTCTGCTAAATGATAGCTTCTTGTTAGTAGTTATTAATAGTTTCCAATAAAACATGTTTCCTTAAAGAGAAAGTCTCACTCTGTAAATGTATGTGTTTGGTTTATTATCTGCCTTCCTCCTTAGAACAAGGGTAGGGGAGTTGTTTCGTTCAATGCTATATCCTCAGTGCCTAACCAGGGAGGGTTTGGCACATAGTGAGTTATTGACAAATATTTGTTAAATAATTGGCCAGAATATGAGGTTATCATATCGAAACTGACTACAAGTAAGTACAATAAGTTCATAAAGTCAAAAACTTGGGAACTAAAATTTCCCTTAACTGCATTCTGTGGTATGGTTATTAAATATAGAGTTTGTAAATGAAAAGGGAAGAAATTAATTCCATGATTTTAATTTGAAATGTGCAATATAAATGGACTTCTGAGGTCAGATTTATTTTAAGACAAAATGCCATGAACTCCATCTCATTATATTGATTAGCTTCTTTGGCCAACTAGTCTCTATAATGACATAAGTCAAATGCATTAGCAGGTTCATTCATTCAACAAATTAGTATTAGAACTCCCTCTATCAAAGGCTCTTTGCTAAGTATAAAGGATAAAAACCTCAACAAAAAAAATGGTCTTCTCCCCAGAATAGCTTGTGGTCCAAAAGAGATACGATAAATCAAAATTGTAGCTGTCCATAGTTACTGTGATAAATGCTCATGCGTATTGCTGCCTGAGTTGAGAGGGGTCACACTAATGATTGTGGTGGGTCCAGAGAATGCTTCAAGGAGATGATGCTAGACCTATGTCTTGAAAGATAAGCAGAATTTGATAAGAAGAAATGGAGAAGGACATTCTAGGCAGAAGGGATTGTATGTTGAAGGTTGAGTGACCTGAAACATCACAATGCAATTTGAAAGCTGCAAGTAGTTTTATGTGCCTAAAAGAAGATCAGCTCCAATAAAAGTGGGGAGATAATCTCATGTTTCTAATGTGCACAGCCTTCACCAGTCTTCAGTAATCATCGTGCTGGGCCAAAGTAGGGAACCCACAAGATATATAGATAAATTCCTGCTTCTGTTGTTGTTATTTATTTTGAGTGTTTTTTATATATTAAATTATAAAGGAAAAACGTGGTTTTTCTCATTTTTTGTTTTTAAGCTGACATTGTATCCTGGGCATTTTACCTGAGTCATCTGTTGAAATGGGCATTGTCAAATTCACTTACAAATAAACCTACATAAAGTTGATGCTACTGCAGGAGCAGTTTACCGTACACTTTGGAATGGGTTTCACTGATAGAACTTTGGGCCAATATCTCCACACGGGACTTCTTCCAATCCAGCTTAACAGTATCCTGACCATGAGCTGGTCACAAACTCCAGAGCAGTCTGTCAATCCCTGATAGATATCGTCAATATCTAAATTTTCACTTGCAGTTATTACTGCAATTTATATGTAATATAAATGAATGAAAAAGTCAATTACCTTTAGTTATTTGTGAATCATAAAATTATAAAGCTATTTTTAATGAGAAGTCTGTTTAAGCAGGAAAGAATGTGACAAGTATAGCTAATTTGGATCAGATAGTATAAAAAGAAGATATGAAGACAGAGGAGGAGGAAGAAAAGAGGAGGAGGTGGAGGAGTGGCCATGAGGGATGGTTACCTGCATCATGGATCCGGAAATAAAGCACATATGTGGTGTCGTGGAGGGAGATTACTGGACCGGAGAGGGAGGCAGAGAGCATCACGGAGGACCACACACCTGAAAACTATGGGAATAAATTAAAGGAGGTTTAATAATTGGAGTGGCATGCACAGCTCTTGTTTTACTATGTAAAAGTTGAAAGAAAATGCTATCAGCAAAGTATAAAACATATATCTCCACTAAATAATTTTCAACCTTTTCTTTCACTAATGTTTACGGTCAGATAACTTGACATTATACACTACTAGATAAAGAATTTAAAATGTTTCTCCACTTTCTTCAATATAATTATTCTTGCTAGGAATAGCTATATACATATATAATGGAATAATATTTTTGTATAATATCGTACTGAGTAAATATTTCTTTAAGTGTCCATGAGATTTCTAAGCAAATAGAAGAATTTCATTTTTTTGTTGTAGCATACATTCATGCCTCCCAATATATATACGTGTGAATGGAAGCAACATCACCAATTGTTTTGTTTTCTTTTAATGCAGAAAGGGAGTTGGAAGGAAAAGCTTCCCTTCTTTCAGGCAGATAGGTGCCTTTGTACTAAAAACATTTGTTGAAGCATCTGTAAAACCCTGTGTTTAATTAAGTGCATTTTTTGTCACAATGAGTAAAACAGCAGAGGCAGGGTTTTTCAACCTAAGAAAAAGTAAGAAAATAATAAATAAAAACAGCAACATAAAAGCTGGTCCTCTATCCACCCACCTAGGCAGAGAACAAAAACAAACAATGACAACTAATTAGTATTGGCCCTGGTACTGTTCTAAGAAGCCAAAAATGAAACACCCACAAAGGAAAATGGTTCCTTGTTCACTGCATCGAGTTTGTTTTTACTTTTGAATAATGAATAAATAAGATTCAAAAGATTAAAGACAATACAGGAAATATGAACATGAAATGAGATTGTACCAGGAGACTGTTTAAACCTGTCCTTAGTCCACAACCAAACCTGTAAAATCTCAAAATGAAACATTTAGAACATTCCTCTGAGATTTTCCAAAGTGAATATTTTACACTTCCCTTTATCAAGTGATTTGGAAGGATGAATCAAATTTTCAAAATAAATGAAAAAAGGACAGGAAATAATATCAAACTATTCTGCATGACCTAATACAACAAGGTTGAATTTTGCCCTTGTCTTGAGGTAAAAATCTAGTTATTTCATACAATCTCCTGGCAAACCTCACAAATAATTTACTTTCTGTTTTTTTTTTTTTTTTCTTTTTTTTTTTGTCAACAAGCTGACAGACCATGGGCAGTACACAGAAGTCCTTTGAAAAGCTTTAAGACTGGATGTCTTTGGTAAGTGTGTCAAATTTATTTGACAAATTTATCAGTTTCACCTCCATTTAAATCTTTATCTCCAAAGTCCTCACCTGTTTATACTTTGTTCCTGTTTGGTCTGATCCTTTCCCCTGTCCAGTTGAGAAACCAAGTCCAAGTGGAAATGAAATCTGAAACTTTTAAAGAACAGACACAAGGGCTTAGAAGAACAATTTATTCCATGGTCCCAACAGAAGAAGCAGCTTGGAAGAAGAAGAAATTTAAGGTGACATATTTGGGGATGGATTAATTGGGAGATGGTGTAAAATATATATATACATATATATATATGTATATTTCAATTCCTTTTCCAGCTTCAAGTGAGAGGGTACTAAATTAAATATAATTATTTATATTTTGTGAACAATAATAGCAGAGATTCCTTTTCTTTGAGAAAGATGAAATAAGGGACAAAAACGGTCTTATAAATGAAATGGCCTCACACAAATCCAGGCACCCAGTCAGTGCTTAATAAATATTGATCAGTGCTGCTGATCAGGAGAGAAACCTACTTACAACAAGCCCCAGAAGACTCCGGGGGAAAATGGCAATGTCATGTTTGCCAGATGTAGGCTGTCCCCGCTCCAATGCTGTGCAGGTGTAAAACAGTAAGAGTAGCGGCAGCAGTGAACCTGAACTTGGAATTCTTACTGAAATTCAATCACAGCTACCACCAAAGCACAACTCCTGGACTGCTGTATATCCATAAGTGACAGTGGGCTCAGGTTGTATTCTCAATTCAGGTTAAATATCAAACTAAAGTTTCTTATTCCCCATCCTAGTTATTCAGTACCATCATTTTCCCTCAATTTTATCAACTTGTCCCTTCCCGGCTGTGAAAATGTTGGTTCTCTGCTATCCTAGTTAGTTTCTCTTTTAGAGGACTTGTAGAAAATACTTGAAATACTTGTTTGTTGACATTTCTCTTTATTTTAACTCTTTTAGTAAATGATTCTCACTATTGGCAGACAAACAAAAAATTATTGAAGCCATTGGTGAGGTTTTGCCCTTTGGGGTGAGGAACAAGCGTAAGTTGTGCTCTGCTGCAGGAAGTGGGAAGAAATGATGCTGAGCATAAGCTGCAGCCGTCAATCATTTCTATAAAGGAGAGACCCATTCTTCAGATGCAGAAGTAGTGTTTTGAGTCTTGTCACCCACTCTGGTATGAGAGGGAGAAACTGGAATCAGCAGACTTCACAGTGTCAACTATGAACCTGACTCAAAGTGGACTCACCCAGAATGTTCCTCTGAAGGGTCAGTTTATCTTTGAGAAGTTCAGTTTCCACTGAAATTAGGAATACTATATATTCCATGCTGTTATCATAGCTTAAGGGCAGGAAACTGTCGTGTAAGTTTTAGGAAATTGTTACCACTTTGCACTGAAAAATAAGCAGGACTGTTGTGCATAGAGCCACCTCATTTCAAGTCCTATGTAGTATATGCTCAGCTGCATCTCCTCTGAAAAGTTTGCTTTCATGTAACAATTTTAAAACTACTTAAAAATTCTCTTTATCATCTACAGATTTCTATTCTGAATATCCTCAATGCTGTTGGAGACTGTTTTCAATTCTGAGAAGGAACCAAGTACCCATAAATGTACCATATGGTTTGAGGTTAAAAAAGTGTGAAGCCATAAAGTAAAGATCAAACCACAGATGCCTATAGGGACCGGGCGGATAAAGAAGCAGGCCAGATATACGCGTGCAGGACAACACTGCAGGAGGAGTGTGGCCCACAGAGAGAACCAGAGCATTCACACCCAGGTACACAGCAGGGGTTGCGTTCCTAGCCCTTTACTACCATGTGAGATGCAGACATGATATTAGTAGAGAGGAAAACATCTCTTGACATTTCAATATCCAGTATTACTTTTCTATTTCTGCATAACAAATTACCACAAACTTGGTGGTTTAAAACAATAGAAATTCATTCTTTCATAGTCCTGGAGGCCAGAAGTCCAAAATCAAGGTGTCAGTGGGGTTGGTTCCCTTTGACAATTCTGAGGGAAAACCATTCTATGATTCTCTCTAGTTTGCAGTGACTGCCAGCAGTCCTCAGTGTTCCTGGGCTTGTGGGCTGCATAACTCCAGTCTCTGCCTCCTTCACAAGGCCTTCTTTGTTTCCTTGTGTCATTGCCTTCTTTGCCCACCTTCATTCAAAATAATCTCCTCTTGAGATCCTTACCTTAATTATATGCAAAGACCCTATTTCCAAATAAGATCAGATTCTGAGGACATATTAAGTGGACACATCTTTTGGCAGCCACAATTCAACCCACTCTACTTGGCAACTTAATACAAATTGATTATCTCACAGTTTCTGTGGGTCAAGAGTCTTACATGGATTAGTGAGTTCTCTCCTATGCTTCTCACCAAGCTGAAATCCAGGTGTTGTCCAGGACTACAATCTAATCTAGGTCCTCTAGGTCCTCTTCCAAGCCCACTGGTGTTGGCTCCATTCAGTCCCTTAAGGGTGTGTGACTGAGGTCCCATTTTTTGCTGGCTGTCATTCAGGAGTTGCTCTCAGCTCCTAGGTGCTGTTTGACATCCTCTGACATGTGGTCCTCTCTACAACAGGGAAGTTTGCTAAGTCAAGGCCAATAGGAGATAATATGCAGTTTTGAATCTGTCTGAAATTTTCTGTCTTTGACCACTAGACTGAGATTTAAAGGGGCTACTTAATTAGTTCAGGCTCACCCAGGATAATCTTCCTTTTGATTAACTCAAAGTCAACTGATTAGGGACCTTAATTCCACATGCCAGGTAACATAATTTAGTCCCAAGATGATATCCCATCATAATCACAAGCTCCTCACATTCAAGGTGAAAGGATTACACAGGTGTGTGTAGTTAGGGTGGGAATCTTGAGGGCCGTCATGGACTTCCACCTTCCACAGTGAGCTCTATTTAAAATAAAAATTAACTATATACATAAAACCAAAACCACATGCACTATTTGTTCTGAGGTCCCAAAGGAAAGAGATAGGTTTTCCCAACTGGCTCTGAAAGTAGATCAGAAAGAGTGAAAGTATTTTAAAAAATGGTAGCAGTGTAGAAAGGATGCATGTCTACTTCCAATGGAGTTAGTATAAAGGAAATACAATTTTGGATACTGATTAGTTCTGTTTAAAATCATTCCTCTTTAAATGCTTTTTGGTACAGTCTAATATGGAATATTACTGACATGCAGTATGTCCCTGATACATTATTGGGTCAAAAAGCTAGCCGCAGACACTCTGTATTGCATGACCCCATTCTGACCCCACCCAAAATAATAACACAGCCATATATATATATGGTACATCTGCATGTGTGTGTGGATGGGTGAGTATAGGAAAAAAGTGGCACTGGAAAGATACATGTCACACTGATAGCAGTGACCAGCCCTAGGGAGGGGCAGGAAAAGTAGAGGTATTGTGATGGGGGAAGACACTAACGCTATACTTTATAACCTTTTGTATCATTTCAAATGTCTACAATGAACAAAATTGGTTTTATACATTTATACAATGTATAAAAATGCATTTTTTAACATGTAAACAAGAAATGTTTAAAGTCAGTGTCCTTCATTTATGAAGGCCCCAGCTGCTGTACCACAGATGCAGAAGGGTGGCACTGCTGAGTAACAGAGGGTTGAGAGCAACACCAAGACGGCCAGTTACCGCCAGTGGCTGTATGGGCTCTGTCTCTCCCCCTCCACTCTTCCTTTTACCAGGCTTCTTCCATCAAGGAAGGAAGGAAGGAAGGAAAGAAGGAAGGAAGGAAGGAAGGAAGGCAGGCAGGCAGGCAGGCAGGCAGGCGGGCACCGTGGGTGCTATATTCACTGGGGATGGGATGCCCCAAAGGCCAAGGTGTAGGATTAATCAATCCTTTGTGAAAATTCCTCCCATTGCTGGAAATAAAAGCCTGGTTGGCCACTGGCACCTGCCCCCTGGATTACCTCATAATCCTGAGAACACAAAAGAGGATTATGAATGGTGAAAACTCTAAAGACCTCTGGAAACCTGATGGGTCATTGAACATTATTTGAAAAAATAATGGCCTTTAAGTTACAACTATATACTAAGACTTAATAACTAACTGCAACCTCACTAATCACCATGATTTTATCGACAAAAATCTTAAACAGAAAATCAATTTTCTTGTTCAAGGCAGAGAGTTTGTTTAATTAGAATCAGCATTTAATAAGGAATAAACATTAACATCTTATGCAGGACCATCCTTTTTTACAAGCCAAGCTAAATGAGTTGAGTGTATTAAATTCCCTTCTAAAGGGGGAAAAAAAATCAAAAGAGGGACACTTTTGTCCTTAAGCATCTTGATCATTGAAGAGCTGAACCTTTCCCCTGGGATAGTGTGGCGTGTCTGCGTCCATCGGCCAGGCCTAGAGATGCATCTGCAAGGCCTTGCCCCTCCCCGGTGGGGCGCGCTCTGTTGCACCCACGCACAGCATTCCTCACCCCACCAGAAATGCAGAGACAAACAATGTGGCCAGAGATGTCTCCAGAGTTCATATTTGCCCTTTGAATATAAATGAGATTGCCAAATATTTTAAGAGGATAAACTCTTAACTTAGATGCCAGAAAAGAAAGGCAAACCAGACACTGTGAGGGTATTTACAAAGTGGGCAAGTTTGCATAAAACCCTGTGCCAAACACTAAGAATGCAGAAAGAATGGCCTTTCCTCTTGGAGCCTGCAGAACTGAAAGGAACTCAGAAAGACTCAGCTGCCACTTAGGTGTTATTCTGGAGAGTTCCCTGCAGAGGGGCTCTTCCATCACTGTACCTATGGCACCTCCGACACTATATCTATTTAACGTTCTGGACCTATCAAGAAATTTCAAAAAAACTCTCGAATAAATATATTCAGTTAAGTACTTTACAGAGAAGCTACGGCTAATACAAATCTAAGCAACCACACTGCAAAGAAAAGGCTGAGGTCATACAACACAAGCTAGAATTAGCCATAAACAAGAAGCATGAAGGTTTTGTTTGCAGAACACTATGTGGAACAATAGCTCCTCATTTTTGTGACTGATATGACCAATTTTAATATATGCAACTCTCCTTGAGCCAAATTAACCATACATTTTCCAGTTTCTTGTATCACTTTGCTGTGTGCAGCCAAGGTCTGAATGACAGCGAGTTAATCTGTATATCCTTCTCTTGCCGAGTGTGATTAATTGGTGTAATACGTCAATTCCCTTTATGAAAATGTTAAAAATGCATCTTAATTTATATCCACATTTATTGTAGATAAATGCTTTCAGAAGGAATGATCTCACTGAGGCAGCTGTGGACAGTAGTTTCATCACAGTCCAGTTTAGGAGATACTTATTACACTTATTACTCAAAAGACACTGTGCTTTGTTCTATGGAGGAAATAAACTCTCTCCTGCTCTCAAAGAGCTTAAAATCTAGTAGAAAAGATCAACTTTGCCCCCTCCAAATCTGTCGTCTGCATCCTCCTGTCTTCTTGATCTCAGTAAATGGAGCTACTATCCACTCTGTTACTGAAGCCAAAAATTTAGAAATCATCCTTTATTCCCTCTTCTTCACTCCCCACACCCATTTCCTGGGCAAATCTTTTCCATTCTAACTCCAAAATATATCCTAAATATGCCTTCTGTCACTTTCTCCCTCACCACCCATTTCTTATCTATTGCTAAAAACTAAATTACTCCAAAAGTTAGTTGCATAGAACAACCTTTTTTTTTTTTTCTTTTTTTTAAGCTCCTCTGGGGGAAACAACCACTTTTTTTTAAAATGTTCACAGAGTCTGTGAACCAGGAATTCAGACAGGGCACTATGGAGACAGCTTGTCTTTGTTTACGATGCCTAAGCTTCAGCTGGAAGACTTGAAGGCCTGGAGGGTGATGCTGGCTGGGGGCTGGAGATCTCAGTTCCTCTCCATATGGGGCTTTCCATATGGTTTCTCCACGTAAGATACGTTGGGTTTCCTCACAGCATGGCGGCCGACTTCCCATGGAATGAGTGCTGCAAAGAGAGACAGCAAGAAGGAAGTTGTATCCTTTTCATTGCCTAGCCTGCAAAGTCATAGCATCACTTCTCCCCTACTGTATTGTTTGGAGCAATTCTAAGTCCGTATCCAGTTCAAATGGAGACAACATTGATGCCACCTCTCCATGCAATGAAGGGCAAAGACGTGTGATGGAAGATACTGTCTTTGCCATTTCTGTGGAAATACAATATGCCATACCTGGACTACTAGTCAGCCTTCTAACTAAGCATCCCCATTATACTCACTCTCCCCTAATCCATCTTCCCTACCAAAGACAGAGTGATCATTCCTTTTCTATTACAACATTTGAAATGGAAACTGTTCCCTCTTCGTCCAGTGCCCATGGATGGCTTTCCATTGCACTCAGAATAAAATCCAAACTTCTCGTTCTGGACTCCAAAGCCCTATATGCTCCTTCATTGCTTTATAGACAAATCATCTTTCATTTCCTCAGGTGTGCCACACTTTCCTCCTCCTCAGGGCTTTTGTACACCTCTGCCTCTGCTTGAAATGTTCTTCCTCTACTCTTCCCGTAACTGTATTCTTCTGATCCCCGCCTCTCACCTTCGGTCTCACCCTCTCAGGGAGGCCTTCCCTGACCAGATAGCAGAAGTACCTCAGCCTCTGTGATAGCTCTAATACGAGCCCCTGTTTGTCTGTTTGTTTCTGTAGCATTTTGTGCAATATACAATTTATTTCTTTGCTTCTTTTCTTCTCTCTCTCCTTCTCCTTCTCCCTCTCTCCCTCTTTCTACATTTTGGTCTACTCCTACCATGAAAATATAGAGTCCATCAAGTTGTTCACTATCACAGTCTAATACCAGCCTTGTGCCTGGCACATAATAGGTGCTCAAGAAGTATCTATGAATAAATCTGCTATTGAATGCCCCATGTTCTGATAAACAAGGCCCTCCCTTCCTGGCCTTTGGTTTGATAGGGCTATTATAGAAGCACAGGAAAAAACCTGGTTCAGTTAGCTACATGGCACTTAAATTGGAGTATGAAAACTTCCAAAGAATGTGTTGAGTTTAACAAATGCCTTATTACTTTAAAAAAAAAAAAAACACACAAAACCTGGAGTATAATAAATTCTAGTGGGAGGCCCTGGATTTGGCAGTTAATTATGGTAGATAATTATGGTAGATTTTGGAACACAGTTGCTGACAGCATGGCTCTGGGTAAGGTTTCTCTGTGAGCACAGATCTGTATTGACATGTGGGATGCTAATTCTCACAGCTCTCTGCCCCCGAGGTACCCCACACATCGCTAAGATGTCACTAGCATAGCACATTGTTTTATAACTTTTTATTTGTCCATCTTCCACACTAGACTATGAACTCTTTGAAGCCAGGTATTTATTTTTTTCCTTTTCATCTTATTCAGCTCGGTAGTCCTAGTACCTAGCATAAGTCCGACTCATTGGAAAAAATTCATTATATATTTGTTGCATGTATGTGTGTGTGTCTTTTTTAATAATCAGGGGCAATTGTCTCTAAAACTATAATTAAACTGCTTTTACCAGGCAAGATCAATAACATCTTCTGTCATTACTAGGCATCCAATGAATGAGGGCCCAGGAAAACTCTTTTGCCCTCAGGGTTTAAATTTAGGTGGATTTTAATCCTGGCCAATCCTTGCCAATCACTGCAATCAGTTCCTCAGGCATAATACATTTTGTAATCATTCAATGTGTTCTTATTCTTTTAAAATTTTATATTCTATATATTTTCTGGATATTTCCTCAAGAGATTAATTTGTTTTCCTCTTAAAAAATGAAATGTTTTGAATGCATCAACAAAAATAGAGAATAAGTAAAACACTAGTGTACTCACTACCCAGGTGTATCAAATCACCTTTGCTTCTTGTTTTTTAGACATTAACACTATGTACATATATACACATACACACATATATAATTGAATTGTCCTCATGAATCTTTTCCAGTGACTTCTCCCTCTTCCTAACATTTTATGGGTGTTTTTGTACCTTTCTTATATGCTTCTGTTCCATAAGCATTATAGATTACTATTTTGGTGGTTTAAATCTTCATATTAATAACACTTCATATATATTTATGCAATTCACACTTATTATCTATTCATTTGATTTATTTATCCCACTAACATCCATTGACATTCTACTATGACCCAAATAAGGTGCTAAAGATATAACAGTGCACATCACCAATAAACACCTGCCTTCATAGCATATTCAAGAAGGGAGAGACAGAAAGTGTGCAAATAAATAACATCTTATTCTAACCTAATATGTTAGATAGTGCTGGATAGTGATAATGAAAAATCAAGCAGGATAAAGGAGATACTAGTACTTGGGGAGAGAGTCAGTCAACGGTTGTTATTGTATATTTCAGGAAAGACTCTACTGATAAGGAGCCATTGGGCACAATCTGAAGGCCCTGAGAGTGTGATCCAAGAAGACAACAATGGGAATAAAATTTGAAGAAGAGAATACATCAAGTGCAAAGGCCCTGAGGTAGGAAATTTCCTGGAATGGCTGACAAACCACAGAGATATATTGCATTTAGAGCAAGGAGCTAATCATGAAAGGACTTGCAGCTATTGACAGGATGTGGCTCTTCCTTTGAGTGAAGTGGGACAAGCTTTAAGTGATTTCTGGGAGAAGTAACGTGATAACCCTTACATTGTAATTGTATTAGTGTGGCTGCCATGTAGAAAGCAGACCATAGGAGGGTAATGGCAAAGTCAGGGACACCAGACAGGAGGCCATTTCAGTAATTCAAGCTGAAATGCTGGTAGCTGATGAGCAATGATCAGATTTGGAATATATTTTTAAAGAAGAGCTGACAGAATTAATGATGATTGGATGTGAGGTTTGAAAAACAGAGGAGTCAGGAGTTACTCTGAGGATTGGCGCTTGAACAACTAGAAAGAGGGAGTTTGCAATAACTGAGATGGCGTAGACTGAGAAAAATCAGATTCAGAGAGAAAGGCTTGGAGATTGGTTTTAAACATGTTAAATTTGATATGTCTGTTAAACATCTAGGGGGAGTGTTCAGTGGCAAGTTTTATACATAGATATAGATATAGATAGATATTATATATATATCCCAATCTGGAGTTCAGGAGGAGGGCTGATCAAGATATATAAAACTGGAATTCAACCCCAGTGAGACAGTGTGTAAAACCGTGAGACTGAATGAGATCACCTAAGAAGCAGGTAAGGATAGAGAGCAGAAAAGGCCTGGGGATGGAGCCACAAGCGTATTCCAATGTTTAGGGTTTGGGGAGATAAGAGAGATCAACAAAGGAGATAAAGAAGAATTAGCCAGTGAGGTAGGAGGAAAACTGAGAGAATAGTGTTCTAGAAGGTAATTGAGAAAAATGATTCAAAAAAAAGGGAGCGATCAACTGGACTACATGCTGATGGTAAGTCAAATAAAATATCTACAATTGACAATTGGAATAAGCCCTGTGGAGTTTATTGATGATTTTTGACAAGAGCTCTTTCAGTGGAGTGGTGAGGGAGAGTATTGGCTCTCTCAAAAGACAAAGGAGAATTTCTGGTAGGGGAGGGCTGTGTAATTCAGCATTTTTCTTATCTTGGAAAAAAAAAATACATTTTCTGAAGGTAAAGGGTTCACCCTAAATTATAAAAGCCACATCACTTTCTGTCAGGTGTGGTAACTGGAATGAACAAGGCTGGTGGCAGTAACTTCTTGGATGTGGTTAGTCCATAATATTAGTGGAGACAGAACTAGATAAAGGTGAGTCGTGTTTCCCAGAAACAGCCTAACTATACAGAAACAAAAGATGAACAGACTTCGGGGTTCTGTTTCCCAGAAAACTACCCTGACCCTATTCAACTCCTCACAGGAAATTTCTGGAAGTAGTTATTATTCCAGGAAAATACAATTCATCCAATGACCAGTAATAAAAAATTATATGACACTATCAATATAAGGATTAGAAAAAAATAGACAAAAGCATCAAAAGTTATCAGCAGGTGAAGAACACATTAAAATGTGGTGCCATGGGCTGAGCCAAATTGTCCCGAAAGATTTTACCATAGAAATGTTCAAATTTGATGAAGTAGTTATATCTCTGAAGGAATATTATAAGATGAAAATGCAAAATCCAAGGAAAAATGATGTAAAAATAAGAGATAAAATGTGATCAGGCAGAACTCAGAAATGAAGTAAAAGAAAAATATAGAACTAAAGGGCAATTGAAAATGACACAAAACAGATTATACACCAGGGGGCATAGTAAGGAACAGATACTATAAATAAGGGATGGGGAAGGGAGGGATATATACCTACATGATGGGTGCAACGCACACTATCTGGGGAACAGACACGCCTGGAGCTCTGACTTGGGGGGAAAGGCGGTACATGGGCAACGTATGTAACCTGCAATTCTGTATCCCCCATAACAATAAGATGAAATAAAAAAAAAAGAAAAACAATCAAACAAAAACAGAAATTGAGTTACAAAAGGTTAGAGAGAAAATGTTTGTAATCAAACACAGGCAAAAGAGATCTAATATACAAATCTCTAAATAAGAAAAGCAAAACAGTGGCACAAAACATGGAAAAATATAATTCAAGAAAACTTTCTTGAAGTCAAACAATGCTTGAATTAATATTTTAAAAACGGGAGCAATAATGAAAAAAAAAGACTCATTTTCATGAACAATAAAAAATAAAATAAAATACCCAGGAATAAAGGAAAATATGTAAGATTATATGAAAGAAATTTTCCAGAAAAAAACCATATGAAAGAAATGTTTCTCAAATAAGCAACATAGCAACCTCTCGGATAAGAAACTCAGTGTTACAAAGATGTTAATTCCCTGCAAGTTAATTTATAAATGTAACGGTTTCTTGATAAAAATGCCAATGATTTATAATGTCACCTGTGTCATATATTAAACGTCCACATGCAGCAATTCTATTCCTGGCTCTCTATTTTGTCCCCTTGGCTTGTTTGTCTCTCTCTGCCCAATACACACCATTGTAATTTCCGTAGCTTACTAAGTTTTGTTGTCTGGTGGGACCTGCTCCTTCCACCTTGGTCTTCCTCAGATCTGCCTTCCTATTCTTGGCCTTTTGCTCCTCTATGTTAACTTTAGAAACAGCTTGTCTAGTTCCAGAAAACATTCTGTTTAGATTTTGATGGAACTCTTAATAGTTATTATAGGTTTATTCATTTTTTTCAATTCTCGAATTAGATTTAGTCATTGACAATAATATTAACAAAAAGAATAAAAATTAGTATTTATCAAGCACTTAATAGTTAATATAATATGTTACAACCAAAACTGTTTTAATCTTCATATCAACTTTACGAGGTGCTATGATTATCCAACATTTTCCAAATGGAAAAACTGAGAATTTAAGTAATTTGCTCAAGATCACACCAGGAGTAAGCAGTGAGACCAGACCCAGGCAATATAACTCAGAGGCTGCACTTTTAATCACTATACTAGCCTGCATCTAGAGAAAAAAAAAAGTTTTTTTCTAGAAAACGGCTTTTTTTCCTAAGTTTACAAATTTGCTGAAATAAAGTCGTTTGTGGTATTTTCTTGGGATTTTTAAGGCTACAGTGCATTTGCACGTGCCCCCTTTCTGTTCCTAATCTTATTTGTTTGTGCCTTTTTCCTTTTGTAGATCAGTCTTGTGGAAGTTTGTCTATTTTATTCATCTTTCCGGACAATCAGGTTCTGGTTTTAATAATCTTTGCTATTATTTCTTTGTTGTCTATTTTATAAGCTATACCTTTATCTTTATTATTTTCTTCTTTCAACTTTCACTTATTTTGATGTTCTCTTTGTATCTTCTTAAACTGAAAATTTAGCTCTTTTTTTATTCTTTTTAAGTAAATATACTTAAAGTTGTACATAAATTACAAATATGGGTTAAACTACATCCCAAAAGTTTTTGATATGTAGTAGCTTTATTGTCATTAGTTGTATTCTCTAATTTGCATTTTATTTCCTTCTTTAACCAATGTTTAGATGTTTAAATTACTAAATATATATGAATTGAAGGAGATATTTTTTTACTGTTGTTTTCCAGTGATCAGAAAATGTAATATACTATCCTTTCTTGAGATTATGTTGTGACTGCTATTTTCAAGTAGTACATAGTCAAGTTTTATAAATACTCCATTTGTACTTAAATTATATATATTCCATGTTGTGAGTCATTTTTAATATGTCTGTTATATCAAGCCTATTAATTGTACATTCCTGTACAAGTCTTTTTGTAAATGTGTGTTTTCATTTCCTTTGGGTAAATACCTAGGAGTAGGATTTCTGGGTTATAGTATATTTGTACGTCTAGCTTTATAAGAAACTGCCACTGTTTTTCCAGTGTGGCTGTACCATTTTACATTCCCACCAGGAATGCATGAGATTTCCAGTTGTTCTACATCCTCATCAATACCTGTTACTGTCATTCTTGTAAATTTTAGTAAGTTGCAGTTCATTGAGATTTTCATTTCCCTCTTCCTTACTAATGATATTGAACATCTTTTCATATGCTTATTGGCCATTTGTATATCTTTGGTAAAATATCTGTTGAAGTTTTTCATGCATTTTTAATTGAGTTGTCTATAAGAGTTCTTTATATGTTCGGGATAGATGCACTTTTCTCCTGGTCTGTGCTAGAAGTTTTATTTTCTTAATTTTTTGTGATGAGCATAAGTTTTTAATTTTTACAAAGTACAGTTTATAAACGTTGATAAATCTTTGTCTACCCTGGATTGCAAATTATTCTCTAGCATTCTCTTCTAGAAATTTTATAGTTTTAACTTTTAAATATGTATCTGTGATTCATTTTTAATTAATCCTGGAGTGAGGCAGTAAGCAATAGGAGGGCCTCCTCCCACCAATCTCTACAAGGTGCAGCATGGGGAATCTAATTACCTTAAAATTTGAGCTATCCCACATACAAAATATGCAGAAAATAATTTGTTATATGGAAATAGGTTTAAAAAACCAAAGCTATCATATTAGCTAATGCAATTATTATCACTGCTATATATTTTTTCAAAATATCACACCAAATCTTGGTATCTCTCAAAGTGCAGTTCAAATGCCTCCTCTCCCATGAATTTTTCTTTGATCAACAGATTCAGGAAAGGAGGAATGACACCTTTCTCTAAACTCTCCAAACACTGTTTCCCTATGTTTCTTCAGGCCCATCTCTTTTTCTACCTTGCAGCAAGGTTATTTGATAATCATCCTATTTCCCCTACAGAACAAAAGCTCCTTGAGGGCAGGACCCTTGTATTATTTATTTTGTAACCTTGAGGCCCTGGTAAAGGATGTGTTCTGTCGATTTTTGTTAGATACATGGATATACTGGCAATTAGAAGTCTGTGGGTGGCAACAGGTGATATATATGTTCTTGAGGGAAAACAAATCTTCATTTCATTCTGGATTTCACCATTCAACTTCTCTTACTGATATTTCTAAACAAGAAAATAATTCAGTTTATCAATCACAGAGATAACTTCTGAGTATTTAGAGCCAGTTGCTCATAGGTAGTATTTAGAAATGAGTAGAAAATGGCCATATGGCCATGTGAACTAGGAGTCAGCTTTTATTGCATATATAGCTTTTATCTCCCCCTCACACACATACCTTTGGAAATCATGGTAGTTAATAGCCATTACTTAATAAACATTTACCATCAATCAAGCATGGTTCTAAGCCTTCTATGCATATTATCTCCCCTTGAATTCTCACAACAATCTTGTGAAGTAAATAATATCATAATCCCCATTTACTACTGAGAAAACTGTAGCTTAAAAGAGATTAAATAATAAACCCACAGTCACACAGCCAGTTGGTGGTAGAATCTGAATTTGAACTTGGCCATCTAACTGCAGAATCTGTGCTCTTAACCATTATCCAAGCAGGCCTCCCATTGACATTGGTCTTCAGTCCTGCCCTGGGAGCTGGAGCCTGGGTATTTGGAGACATCTTGCCTCAGTTGTATGATTCTTTCCCATGGGCTTGATTTTGCCCTAAGTACTTGGACAAAAATGTGCTTTCCCAGAGTAAAGCTGTTCAGCATAGGTGTGGAGCATCATGCACCTTTGCGCACCCACGCAGCCAGGCCTGGCTTGTGCCCCTCAGAACCTGGAGCATACATACCAGTGCTCCCAGGAGGAGGCATCACCCTGAGTTTAACTGGCCTGACACCCTTCTCCAGGGAAGACCTGTGAACCTGAGCCCAAGGGCAGGTGTACACTTGTTTCCTGTGTAAGCAAGAGTAGAAGAATGTCTAAGGTCCAGTGGAACCTTGTACAGAATAAATAATAGCTTTGAGAAAAAAAACCCTACCATTATTTCCCATGGTATATATGTAGGGGGGAGATATTAATATAAGCTATATATGCTTTTATCTCCCCTTTTTAGCTACCTAGAAATTTTAGCTACAAATGCTAAAATTAAGCCTGCTGGGTAATTATTCTATTGTTTTCGTTTCATCACATATAAGATTTTAAATATCCAGTACATATATTTGGTCTTGTGAAAATAGTTTCTTCTAAATGAAAATTAAAATTATTGAGGTATACTCCTGTTAGGTTACCTTCTCTACTGAAAAAAAATTAACAAAATATTTGTATAAAATAAATCCTATAATACCTTTTATTCTGTGTTCAATTCTGAACTCTACTCCCTCCCTGAAACAATCTTGACACTTTCATGGTATAAATTACCCTTAAAGTTAGCCTTATCATGGGCTTCTCAGAGCCAGAGACTATTTTTCTTTGTGACTTTCAGACATAAGGTATAACTCACAGTGCAGAAAGCAAGGTGGTTGCTATTTCAAACTGCAGGTTGAAGACAGCCATCAAATATGTGTTTATTAGAAAAACTCTTTACTGTCTTATTCCTTGGATCTGTAGAGCCAAGGGACAGAAATAAGAAAGATAATTTCAAATCTGACATCCCAAATTTGATAGAAAATCTTTTGTCATAATGAAAAAAACAAACAAAAAAAAAGACCTGATACTTTATATTATTTATTGCTAAGGGCATTTGAATCATTTGGGAAAATATACACATCTATTATTCAATAATAGGTGTATTTGAATATATTACATACACACACACAAAAAAATCCAGCTAAGGAGAATGCAGTTGTCTGTAATAGATGTCTACTCTGCAAAGCGTTCGGGTGCTCTGGTATGTCCCATTGCACGTTTATGCCTGGTGCAACCAATGGGTTGCCTGGATTATTGATTTCAATATTATTAGGCTTGATGATAGTATTGCCCAGACGCAATCAATGGCATTATGAAGATGTTGAACCATGAGAATATTTGTAGCTGCAACTAGTTGGGGCTATGAGAAGAGTTTAAAAGCCAGTTGCAGTTCATAAGATGCAACTGGCTATACAAGACACGAGAGATTCATCTACAGAGCTCAGTGGGAATTTCCCCATGAGCCTGGTGGAACATGGAGTGTGTGGTTGAACAGCAGCTCAGAATGTCAGGAAAAATTTAATCACAAGAGATGGCTTTAACTATAAGAAATTCAGAGCCCTTAGTTTATATATAAGTAAACAGGGAAGAATTGAGTGTTTGCCTATATTGCCACAGTACATGACTAAACTGTAAAAAATTATTATAATAGGTTTCTTACTTAGGGCCAGGCTAGCAATTTAGAAAATTATAGGTAGATGACACCTTCTTGGTAGTTAATTGACTAACATGCCATCTGGAGGCTTTTCCATAATAGATGTCCCTAAGTGTTACAGCTTTTTTTGAACGTGTCTAACAGCTTCTCTAGTTCTTCTCCTTACTAGAAAACATCCTATGAAAAAAAAAAATAGATGTCCCTGGAGAACACTGCTTTCTTTTTATCCTTATTTCCCTATTAAGCTAAATAGTTATTAACTTGAGTTCTTTCATTATTGACTCCACCATTCATCCTAGATCATTAACTATATTTGGTTTCATGCTGACTAGACTAATACCACCATTGGGAATAGACAATGAACAATATCAGGAGAAAGGAGAAATTAAAAAAAAAAAAAAAAAAAGCTACAGGTTTCAAATCCAAATTCCTGAGAATTTTAAATAAATTTATTTTTTAAGTAATTAGAGTGATATATGCTTATTATAGACAAACTGGAAACTAATAAAAAATATTTAAAAGAAAATAAAAATCACTCATAACTCCACCACCCAGAATAGATACTTTATATTAATATATTTCCTTCTGCTTAAAGTATTTTTACATGGCCAAAATGACATAAGTTATTCAATGTTGTGTCATTTATATCATTTAAAATTGTGACATATAAACCAAAAATTTTTTATGAATATAATTCATAATTATAAGCTATTATTATGTTCTATGGATATATTTTAATTTGCCTAATCATATTTCTTTTAGGGGGACACTAATTTTTTCCAGATTACTTTTAGTATTATCAATTTATCAGAACATCAGATAAAAGAAGTTATGAATTTGCAGGAAGGAATGAGACTAAAGTACAACTCTAGAAAAAAGATTGCTCTTTTATTTGAACGAAACATTTAAAAAGCCCTTCAGTTTAAAAGGTTAAATAAGTCCAGGTCAAAGTTTAGAACAAGATGTCAAAATTAAGGTATTGAAACAGTTCTGCAAAATAAAGTGAAAATATATTTCCACTGTAGGAAGAGGGTTTTGAAATAAAAAATTATTTGCAGCACCCCTGTGTGGTCCTCAGAGAAGAGTCGAGGCTGGGGGAGGAGAGACACAAGGCTGGCGTTGCTGGGACTTGGAAACCAGGAAATGAGCAGGAGGCTTTGGAAGGAGAGACCAGTGCCCATTGACATGGCAGCAGTCTGGAGCCCAAGAAGAGACTTAGCCGGGAGAGGACTTTCTGGGACAGCCAACAAAATCTACCACCACGGATGTGGCTCGTCCATTTTTAAGTTATTGCTATCCTGTGCTGTAAATCCTTTCCACCATTCCTTAGGGGAACACTGGGAACAATGATGGAAATGGACCAGCAAGGTTTATGTGACATAGAGAGACACAGATGACATGTCACAGGGATTCAACAAGGGCCTGGCACAGGATTTTGGAGCAAGTTATATAAAGAGCCAATCAAGGTAATACAAGTATCTCTTGTCTCCACTCCATTCCATATTTTTGGACATTTTGAAAAGTCACTGGACTTTCTGCAGTTAATGTGTGTGAGAGCTTGGCTTATTCAACCTGTATATTAAAAGCAAAGAGTAACTCCAGATAGTTGGAAGACTTGGAGATCTTCAGCAAAGCCAACATACTGGTCTATTTATCCTATACCTGATACTTTTTCCTTGTGTTATAATCTAAAAAGAGAAATGAACTAATTCAAGAGCTATGGTTTTAAGATTCTTCTAGCATATTGTCAAGTTACTTTCAAAATGCTTGCACCGATTTATAATTCCACATCACTGGACAAGAATGACTAAAGACACTGAATATTTTAATTAAAATATGAAATATGATCAACAATGACATCAGGATCAATCTAGAGATTTTCTAGGTGGTTATATTCTCTTATTTAAACTGACAAGGTTCTAAACCAGACATTAACAAAGCACAATTATTTCTTAATGGAGGGCCTTAATGTATCATGAAAGAGTGAAACACCCATCACCTAAAATGAACAATGAGGAGGAAAAAAAGAAGTCTTTCTTTTCTTGACCAGTAATGTTTTTAGTTCACCACGTTTCATACCTTCTGGTTCTACCTTCGTAGTGAGTCATGAACATATAAATTGTATTCTTGCTCTTTGCAATTCACTGTTGTATGTCCTCTCTTTCCCGGGCTGTGGATCCACGGAAAAAATATGACAGCGGAACATTCTTAAGAAATCACATAATTAAAAGAAGCAGCTAAAACATTTTGATTATGAGCCACAAATTTACCCAGAAATGAATGCTTTAGAAAATAATACATTGGCTTGCTATTTTCTTCATGGGTGTAAACATCAGTGATACCTTGCTAACTGCTTTATGAAAATACCCATGGCAGAAAAACAGATGGTGGTAGCAGGACCATGACACTTCCATGAGAGAGTAAGATTTTTCTACTCTTTTTAATCCACACTGTTCTTTTCACCAAGCCTAAATCCACATATTCTAAAGCCTATGATTTTCCATGGTGTGTAAAAGGTAATGAATATCTATTTGGTCAGCCTGGTGATACGGTTGCAACTCAGACCAAGAGAGGTTTTACTCATATTTGATTGAAAAGGTTCTGTTTCTCCCACATGCTCCTACACAGAACAGCTTTTAGAGAAAAACCCAAAGACATTAAAAAAAAAAAAAAAATCAATGTCTAAATAGAAGGAAAAGGAATAACAAAAAAACAGTAGTTTTTTTTTTTTTTTTTTTTTGGAAAGCAACTATTATTTTGGTCAAAATCTGTATAGCAATACAAGATAATATAAACAGTTTTGTTTTAACAAGAACAATTGTCAAAAGCTTAGCGACTTTGAACATTCTTAAATCATTTCAATTCCCTGAAGCTTTTATAAGTTTTGATTGTTCAGAGATAAGAAAGATCTGGCTCAACTCTAGAGACATTTGGTGATTTGTATTTTGTTTTGTGTCTGAATGATAGATGTGTGAACATGGCTGGTTACTACAAGTCCCCAATCATGTATTTGGACACATGAATGGGATTTAACAAAATGTCTCACACAGGATGGGCAAATTCCCATGATGCCAACCCAGTAATCAAGTTTCCCAGGATGCCAGCGCACAGCTGTCCTTCCGCCCACTTCTGCATATGCAGGAATTGAGGTTACTCCACGAAAGAAGTGGGAAACTTGAGTTGACTCTCTGAGTCCCCTTTGAGTCTGAGATTAAGCAACAAAGGAAGTGATCCAAATAATTTTGTATATCTATGTATTTTTATTTCTTAATATACCTCCTCCTTCCACTTATCTCTTCCAACTGTTATTCAACCTCCTCATTTCTTTGATATTTAGACCCTTCAAATGTCATTTACACATGCAAGGCCTGCTTTCTTCATTGAAAAACAAATGTTCTTATTAACCTGTTTAAAGTCAGAGAGTAGAAGGATCCCTGGGTTATGTAGTCTGATAAGCTATCATTTTCCCTTCTCAGGGAAGATGTGCCCCACATTTGTCTGTATAGAAATATCTTCCGCTTCTAGTTTCTCATTGCTGCTTTCTACAGAACTTAATAAAGAGAATTACTCTCCAGCCCACCAAAGTTGACTATTTAGATTTTTTGTATGCCATTACATCCTCACATAATCCTCTTCTAAATCCAGCTTTGTGGTATATTTCTGAAAAAGATGAGGACATCCACATTTCCAAAGGCAGGAAAGTTGTACACAGGACAGCAGGAGATAGTAGAATTATAATTTTTTGCTACACTTTTTTCCAGAGTACCTCAAACAGAAAATACCTTGTTCTCTTATTTGCATATTGTCCATTCTAAATAATTCAGTGTTTTACCTCTGATGTGCCTGCTCCTGTTGAAAGCCTTCATTGAGGCATTTAAACTGATAAAAGTGAATACAACCATGAGGGCAATTCCTTCAAGGTGCTCTGACGTTTTTGCCTTGGGAGGAGGAAATGGTAGACATCGGGGGTTAAAGTAATATGCTATGACCTAGAAAGACAGGCTATTCGGACAAGCCTGCCAGCTTTAGAATGTGTGGCACAGGTGCCAGTACAGTAAATACATTCGGTTCCAATTTCCTTGCATATGTTTCCGTCTGTCTGAGTCTCAGGTGATCTTCAGCACAATACTGGAGGTGCCAAGGAAATAATAAAAGTGCAAAGCGTGGAAGGACCAACACCCAGCAACAACATAGCAGTGAGTCAGTCAATGAAGCTTGTTTGATTGGGTCTTTAATGAGTGTCCCTACAAGGACCAGTGTCTCCATCTGGGAGTCTGCAATGTAAAACAGTGATTTACTAGCACAATCAGCTCTCCTTCTCATCTTCTGAATCCACATGGAAATGATGGGAGAAATCATAGATTTAAAAGCCAAACACATAAAAGAACAGTGACAGGTTGTGCCATCCTCAGATACTACATCCCATCAGTATCCTGCCTAGGACTGCTACCCAATAAATATGAAGCATTTGGGCAGTACAGAGTCAAAGATCTTGGAGCACATCCATCTGTACCACACTGACCAGACAGTCTGTGTATAAACACAAACAGGGGCGAAGTCATGGGTTGATGTCCCTTTCATTTCTTCTAGAGAGAGAGAGAACCCTTATAAAATGTAAAGAGGTCAAACGTTAGTGTACCAGTTCACATCAAGAGATCCTGAGTATGAATATCTCATCTCTTCTCCCACGTGTGAGAGCATGCACACACCACACACCTACACACACACGTTGTTTTTATTTTTACACTTCTCTATCAAGAGCAGTGAGAAACTGTCATTTTTATCAAATTCCCTGTTCAGTCAACATATAGACCTTTCCAAAGGTACTGAAAGGTGAGGTGCTTTGTGGTTGTTGTTTTACACATATTTCCATCAACAAGAGCAAGACTATTTACATTCCTCTTGAGAGGCGGGAGTCTCAGTGTGCACCAGTTCATGTTTAGTGTCTCTTCCAAGCCTTTCTATTTCAATGATACCTGGAACTATCAGCTGAGAGGTTCCCGGAAGCCAAGATCTTGCTTTTAGCCTGTAATTTATTTTCATTTCCATTCATTTTACTTAAATGTGCTCAAACTCTTGAAGAGAACACACTATTACTTGTAAAAACCTGAGGGCCTTTGACCCAGAGCTTCTAATTTATTTTTCCCTACCACCAGGGAGAAAAATAGAACTACAAAAACCTAAAATGTTGTTATATTAGCTCATACAACCTTGTGAAGGTTTTCTTTTTTTTTTTAGATAGTGAATAAATGAATATTTTATGAGATTTCTTTTTTTTTATTTCAGCATATTCCAGGAGTACAAATGTTTAGGTTACATATATTGCCTTTGCCCCACCTGAGTCAGAGCTTCAAGTGTGTCCATCCCCCCAACAGTGCCCACCACACCCATTAGGTGTGAATATACCCATCCCCTCCTCCCCCATCCCACCTGCCCAACACCTGATGAATGTTATTACTATATGTGCACATAAGTGTTGATCAGTTAATACCAATTTGATGGTGAGTACATGTGGTGCTTGTTTTTCCATTCTTGTGATACTTCATTTAGTAGAATGGGCTCCAGCTCTATCCAGGATAATACAAAAGGTGTTAGATCACCATTGTTTTTTTGTGGCTGAGTAGAACTCCATGGTATACATATACCACATTTTATTAATCCACTCATGTATGATATGGGCACTTGGGTTGTTTCTACATCTTTGCAATTGTGAATTGTGTTGCTATAAACATTCTAGTGCAGATGTCTTTTTCGTAGAATGTCTTTTTTTCCTTTGGGTAGATGCCCAGTAATGGGATTGCTGGATCAAATGGTAGTTCTACTTACAGCTCTTTGAGTTATCTCTATATTGCTTTCCACAAAGGTTATACTAGTTTGCAGTCCCACCAGGAGTGTATGAGTGTTCCAATCTCTCCACATCCACATCAACATTTATTGTTTTGGGACTTTTTGATAAAGGCCATTCTCACTGGAGTTAAGTGATATCTCACTGTGGTTTTGATTTGCATTTCCCTGATGATTAGAGATGTTAAGCATTTTTTCATATGTTTGTTAGCCATTAGTCTATCTTCTTTTGAACAGTTTCTGTTCATGTCCTTTGCCCACTTTTTGATAGGGTTTTTTGATTTTTTCTTGCTGATTTTCCTGAGTTCTCTATAGATTCTAGTTATCAGTCCTTTATCAGATGTGTAGCGTGCGAATATTTTCTCCCATTCTGTAGGTTGTCTGTTTACTCTCATGATAGTTTCCTTGGCTGTGCAGAAGCTTTTTAATTTGATCAAGTCTTAGTTTGTTTAAGAACAGGCGTGAGCAGAAGGTCTCAACATACTACCTACCATCAAATCTGTGCGACTGAACCTGACAACAGGTCTAACCTGGCCAAGGGGAGAAATAACAGGCACTGGCACCAGGAAGCAGATTCGTCATTCTTACTTGGCAAAAAAAAGAAAAAACCCTAAGCAGTTAATCATTTTACATTTGAACTTTCCAACTAATCACAAACCCACAAGTATAGTTTTCAAGATAAAATTGGCATGCGCAAAAGGAAACCCAAATTATTATTAGACTAGTAGGTCTCTTCCACCACTGATAGAAGTCAGACTCACTTACTCTTCATTGCTATTCAGTGCTCTTCAGGCTGGAAATGTATTTCTTAGCAAGATTAATCAGAATCACAGAAACGCAGAGCTAAAAAGTAACTTGGAGGTCAGCTAGTTCCTTCCTCTACAGCTGTTCAGCAGTGGCACTAGACTTCATAGGTCTTGACTCTTTGTCAAGGGCTCTCACCAGGCTGCTTTTCTCTCAATTATATACTTGTATTTGTTTGTTTGTCTTCTTTTGTTTTAAATCCCAATGTCCTTTCTTTATCTCTTGACCCTACTTTCTATTATTGAACACCATGATGCTTTATGTAGATGAAATTAGTACAGATGCGTTTAAGTCTTCATATGGTAAAGTTAAAAATAGTCAAGACTCTGATATCTATAGCAAATTATAGCATAGTTCTAGTTTGGTTCATTAACAATGAATCTTGGTGACAGTCGTAATTGTCTTTTCATTACTTTGGTGAAGGACTGCTTCTCCAGGCAACATTTTTGCCAGAGCAATAAGATCCAGACATTGAGGGGGAGAAAGAGGGGCTATCTTCACATCTGATTCCTTCTTTGAACCATGCTTTGCAATCTTTGGTTTTCTCATCTCTTGTTGGAGTGGGTAACATCTAAACTTGGGTACTTCCCTGATCAAGTTCCCTGCCCACATGTCTATCAGAGCATGGAGTTCCACAGCATTGACAAGGGTCCACCTGACATGCTCATTCAACATGACAGTCCTCAAGAATGCAAGTGACTGACAACGCAAAATCCTTTATCCTCTCTTTCATATTCAAAACAGTTTCTGTGTTCATTCCCATCTTAAATGTGGCCTGATAAATCTTTTAGGTATTTTTTTGCTCATTTCTGTCTCCCTTGGTTTCAGCTTTCTCACTCTGTCCTCCTTTCACTACTGGACTAACTGCAAAAGTTCTCTGCCACACGGCACTGGAGTGGCTTATAAATTCTGCTCCCTGAGTGAGGCCGTCAGGCTGAGATGCCAAGGCTCCGCCCCAGGCAACCAGACAGGACAGCTGCGGAGACTTCTGAATATCTGCCCCCACATGGTGACATTCGAAACTCCTGACAGGGTCAGACGGTTACCAGGAAATGCTTCCCATCGGTTCTTCTCACTTCCCTCCGTTCCTCCTGATGTCGTTTTTGTAGACTAGCCAGATTTTCAGCTTTAGAAACATGTGTGACCCAAAGAAAAACTGGGCCCGCATTCAATTGCATATCCCACCCTTTCCCAGATCGTGCGTCTATCCTGACAGACTGACAACCATCCCCAGTCCTTCTTTCCAAAAGAGCCTGGTCACCGCAAGCCAGGGTCTGGTCAGCCAGTACCTCAGAGCCCCTGTTCTTGTCCCCCGAGGACACAGAATTCTCTCATCAGGTTTCCTTTCACTTCACTGCAGGAACAGCTCCCATCCTGACATGGACCAGAAGATGCAGGAAAGTCTTTGGCTCTCCCAAAGGCAAATAGAACATTTATAAAACATTCGTCCCGGGCAGGCTAAGCATCCTAGGCTACCCCAAGCCACACTTCTTCAGCTACTGTCAATCGGTGCCCATGGCAGCCTGTTCTTGTTAAAGAAAAGCGACAAAGGGAGGAAGGGGAAAAGGCAGAATCTGAAATCTGCCAAGGAATGAAGACACTGCTTAGAATTCCTTAATAAGGATAAATTAATGAAAGCAATTTACTGAGTGTTTTCTGTATGTCACCATTGATGAGGTTTTATGGGTGTGATATCATAATTTGGCTGTCTTTGACCTGCCCCTCCTGGCCACTCTAAATTCTTGCAGACATTATGCAGATATCTTGCCAGCTTAGAGAGCAGAGTGCCAAAGGCCTGCTTTATTTGGGCAGAAATCAAAAGGCCTTGTGGGCTTAAGGAAAGGCAGCCACAGTGACTCTCCCCAGCTCCACACTGCTTGGCTGTGGCTAAAATCTATTTGTAAATATAGCTGGAGATTGAACTAACCTCCCCTGCCCCCCAAAGATAAATGAATTTCTAAGCATGTCTGTACTTACAAATGCATAGCATTATACACTTCATGCCACCTTAATCCTTATTAAACTAATCTGAAGTCATGTCAGGCCAACCATCCGTAGTCAAATGGATTAGACAAGCCAATTGATCAAATATAGGAAAAGACCGAGAGCTTTTCTTGTCTGGTACCCATGCATTTAAAGCGTCATTTCACACTAGTGTTTGTTCTTTTTCATTCTTTTGGGTTTCAGCATATTCACAAATGAAACCAGTTCCTTGAAAATAATGACTAAAAAAACTAAGGCAGAGGCAGAAATGTATATGTTTCTTAAATACATATGAAGAAAACAAAAATATGACAAAACCACTAACTGGGTTTTAAAAAACTACTGACATCTCATGAAAAAAAAAAGGAAAATATCCAACTTAAAATAATTTGGCATCCACGTCTATATTTTCCTTTATTCCTGCTATGCAGGACAATGGAAATCTTCAGGGATTGGGCAAAATTGGTGGTGATCGAATCCAAATAATATAATATTTTTATAGTAGTTTCTTTGTGTTTTCATTTTGCCTTGACTATTTCCCTATATGTTAATGCTAGCACAGAAAGGACAGATGTGAAACCATTTATTAGTTTCATAGATTACAAATGACATTACCAATTCTGGAAGGTTTAAGAATCAAAAGAGTATGTGCCTCACCACCTCTTAAATTTTAAAAAATATTTATTTGGCTTTTACTTAAAAGAATATTGCATTCATCTCTGCCTCATATTGGCTCAGCCACCTGTTTTTTGAGGGGGAGGAGAGAGGCTGGTTGTGATTTTTTTTCCTGGCCTTCCAACCTCTAAGCTCTCTGTCCTTTAGCCAGTTCAATCTGCTAATAAAATCTTGAATCGCTGCATCACTACCTTCTCCCAAGTCCACGCATGAGGACTCTATTGTCTTTCAGATTAAAACTGAAATTCATGAGTAACTATGGGTGTGTATGTATGTTCAATGTGCTCAACCCTGTTTCCTAACTTATTTCTAAACTTCCTTTTTCCCATCTTGTCTTTCTTTTGTAAACCCATTCTCAAAGGAAAGTTTTCATTTATTATTGTGGGTTTTGTCATCGATTTTCAGATTGTGAGATCTTTGTAATAACTGTGCAAAACTGGCAATATGGACAGTCTAAATTATTTGGGGAGGGGGAGAGAGGAAGAGTCAATAATCACTATTTTAAAGAGCCAAAGAAATTTTTTTTTTAGCCAGTTGCTAAATTCATAGACCCCCAACCAAATAATCTAAACCATAAATCCCAAGTGAGGCTCCTAGTGACAGCTTTAACCTCCCTGCTGCCAACAGAGGCTGTTGAATATATGCAGCCCAGGAGGTTCCTGGAGAATAATGGCATTTTACAGGGGTCAGGAAGCCCTGTTGAGGTGGCACTCAGCAGAGAAGTTTTATTCTCTTTGCAAAAAGTTAAGACTTGAAATGGCTCCCATCACTTCTGTGTACAGATCAAGAAGATATTCCCAGGCAGCTTTGCCAGGCATATTTGGCAGGGCAAGCTCAAGAGGAAAGCTGCACCCTTCCAGTTTCAGCATTTGTTCAGTGGTAGAAATAGCTACAGCTGGAGAACTTTATTTGAGGAAAACTCTGCACTTTAAAGCTTGATTCTTGAGTAATTGTTGATGGATACTTTGACTTCTTCTCAGTGGATCTATCTGGCAGGGAACGTGAAAAGGGTAGATCTAGCTGGGACATAATTCATCATGGGCCCAAAAAAGTATGACCAAATGGCAAGACAGGAAAAGAAAAATCTGTTCCAGAGCTTGGCTGGCACGCCTTCTTTTGCCAGGCCTCCCTTACTGATTCACCATATCTTGGTAAAGAAGGTTAGAATCATATATTTATCTCCATATCATCTCAAGTTGCTGTAACTTTTTTTAAGTAAACCATATATGCCTTACTCTATACTGCTGGTTCCGATCTCAGTCCCTTGTTTCCATTATCCCTCTAAAGCCCAGTTTTAAATTGTCTCCTTGATTATATTTAAAGAGAAAGAGTGAACTCCCTAGGTTCAAATTCTGTTTCTGCTACTTATAATCTATATGACCTAACACAAATAATTTAAGCAATGTAAGCCTCACATTCTATAAAATTGAGATAATAATAGAATCTACCTCCTGTGCGTGTTTGAGGATTAAATGGGATAACATGGGTAAACTGCCAAGCACCGTGTCTAGAACAAAGTAAATTTTCGTCCGTTTGTTTGATAAATACTTATTTCAGGGCTGTGAAGATCAAGCAACCACGCGAAAAAGCTGGAACCAGGGCTGGCTTCGTGGGCCACACAGGGCCTGAAGGTCAGAAGAGTCCCATGCTTGGTCTTGTGCGCTGTGATCATGGTCTTGATATTCTTCCTAATTTTATCTTTGAATCTGTGTTTTGAAGATGAAGTCTGATAGGACAATGACGTATTTACATGAGCAAAGAAGACAGATGCAATATGTGTTTGCCATTCCTGGCCGCCAGGCACACACAAGGTATGCGCCGCCCCACGGACACAGAGCTCTGGAGAACTTGCGATACATCAGAGTTCAGCAAGACTCAAAGCAAGCAGGAACAAGGTCAGCGTGCAACGTCTTCACTTGACCAAGCTGGCAGCCCTCAGAGGCCACGCCTTCTGTTTAAGCCAGAATTTGCTTTGAAGGCAGAAGGCGGCAGTTGAGCATTCCAAGAAATGCAAACAGTCCAGGAACCATATCGTATCTTTCATATTTGTATTGCTTCCCTATATTAGCCAACCATTTAGGCTGAAAATGGTGGCATGAGTGGAAAGGGAAAGAAAGGCAACCCGTAGTTCCTTGTCCTTTGAGCTCTTCCTTACTCATTACGAAATCCAAAGGTTGAGCAGTGGTAGAATGTGCAGATATCACGAAGGGAGGGAAAAAACCAGTTGAGTGAGCTTTGTGCAGTGTTTCCACTGTTCTGGTGAAATGCAAAATACATATGCATGCAGGAGCTACAAAATAGGAATTGTCTAATTTCAGTGATTCCACATATAAGTTTGATATTCTTATATTTGCCTTTAAAACGGGCATTGTGTAATATAGAAATGAACAGTAACAGTCTTACCAATAGTTTAAAATGCTAATTTTTATTTACCTAGAATGACATGAAAGAGCAAATACAAAGCACCATGGCAAGATGAGAGAGGGACCCTGGATAAAAGGAAAATGCTTTATATTTTAAAAGAATTGATGGCTCTTTTTTGCTGATTTTTGAACAAGGGGCTCCAGGTAGAACTTACATAGAAAAGACGGGCACTAACTACATGAAAATTATATAGGGAGTCTACAAAGAAAGCTCAAAAACTGGATGGTGTTTAGTGAGATGGGAGCACTTCTAGAATGGATCTAAGGGAAATTGCCACCATATTTGACAAAAGTAAAAATGACAAAGTAATCAACTCACCTAATTAGACAACTATGAGAAGTTGAATTAAAAAGCCAAGCCAGCATTTGCGTACCCGGCAGGCCTGGAGGGCTTGCTAGGTGGTATGCAGTGCTCTCACCCAACCTGGCATTTTCAAAATGTCAAGGATGCAGTTGGCATGTGACCCTGCAGTGGAGGGATGGAAGGCAGGGGAGGAGCAATGTGGCTGCCTCTAGCGCATGGTTCCGACAGCCTGCAGGACTGATCCCTGGCCACTGAAAACCTTTCCTGGTAATAAAAGTACTTTGAGTAAAAATAAAAAAAATAAAAAATAAATAAAAAACCAAAACAAAACAAAAATAAAAAGCCAAGCCAAAATATGTAAGTAGTCTATACAGATGCTAGTCGCCTAAGTAATAAAAAGGAATGACTCTAAATGCTGGCAGAAAAAGAAAAAAACCTTGAGAAAAACTGTCACTAAAGACTTGGTGCGTGAGTGGAACCAGTTAGATATGCTATTTATTTACCAACTCTAAAGAAAGATTAGGAAGTTATATGTAAAGCACACACTTCTTATTTGGAGCATTGATCTTTTCCCCCATCTGAGGATTTTTGTTTCAGTACACATGTGACTTTCTCAAAATTTCCTCATTTTTTTTAAAAGAAAACCTTTAAAATATCCACCTCCTTTGGTAAAGATGAAACAAGATAATTTATTTTAAAAAGACCACAGAGCTTTACAGAGTTTTGTACAAGGAAGTCAGCTAGCTCACTTTTCAAGCCAGCCTTGAAGCACTTATGATTCAAATCCCTCTCTTTTAGGAACAGATGTATGCAAAGATTTGCTTTAAGGATGTTCATTTTCACGTTATTTTATTCACAATAAATAAATAAATATCCAAACAAGCGATCATATAAATAAATTTTGATGCTTCCATACAATGGAAATTCTATGTATTCATGAAAATGATACTGTAAAAGAATAGTGATTTCAAAAGATTTTATGCTATTTTGAATGCAAAAAGGAAATTATGCAACGTAATTTATAGTATGATCCCATTTTTCTTAAATATAGTTTCATTACAAAAAACCCCACAAAAGCCTGGAAGGATAGATGCTGAAGTATTCACAGGGCATTATCTCTCAAGGTACATTGTGATTAATATTTATTTTCTTTTTCTGCTTCTAAATTATATACCATGAACAAATTTTAGTTTTGTAATTTTCCAAAGAAGAAAAAAACTAATTTTAGATTTTAAAAAGTTAACAGAAAATGCCTCAGTATAGATACAATTAGGTGTTACATGTCTTTCAGGGTTATTTACAAATACCACAACTGCCAATGTTAAATCCACAATGGCCTGGAGTTTCCTGCAGGAATTATAAACCTGAAAACCCAGGCTTGGCAAAGACAGTGGTACCTTTCAAAAGGCATTCAAATTCAAAATGTGTCAAAACACTACAGACCAAACAGAATAGTTTCATCCACACTGCTAATTCTCCCATATTCAGAAATAAGTCCCTACCCACCTTCTCCTCCCACTCCTTTCCCACAGTCCTGCTCCACTTTTGCTTTCCTATAAAGAGTTTCTATACTTAGGTATATTTGCTTCTCCTCTCTTTCTTGATCTAACAACAATATTTGACAAAATTGATCACTCTTCCTTGGAGCATTTTTTTCATGGCCTCATGCGTTTCCTTCCTACCTCACTGACCATTACTGGTTGCTGTACAACTTCCTCCTTTTTGCTGCTTAACATAGAATTGCCCAGGGCTCGGTCTTCAGATCTCTTCTCTGCCTTGATATTCTATGTCTGCTTGATGTTCCCCAGGTCATAGCTGGAAAACCATCTCTACCCTGAAGACTACAAAATTCTGTCTCCAGCCAATCCTTTTACAAGAACTCTAGGTTCTATATCCAATTGCCTATCTGACATCTCTCTTTGCATCTAATAAACATCTCAAGGTTACCATGTACCAAACTGAACTCCTCACTTTGACACACCTGCACTTCATAGCAACAACATTATTTCATTTTCCCAGACCAGTAAAATTTGGAGCAATCATCTGTTTGTCTCTCACTCTATTCCCAGTTCATCAGAAAATCTTGCAGTTTCTGCCTTTGAAATGTATCTATTATTTGATGATTTCTCACTATCTCTACTGCTAGCACCCTGGTCCAAACCACTGTCATCTCTCATCTGAATTATTGTTTAAGTGTCCAACTGATCACTTAGTTTCCATATTGCTCACATTTGAATCTACCCTCGACCCAGCAGTAAGAGTGACTTAAGTCAGATCATGTTACTTGTCTTCTTAAAACCTCCAATAGTTCCCTATTTCTGTTAGATTAAAAACCAAGGTCCTGCCCCGTACAGTCAGGCCCTCTCTAAACTCTCAAACCTCATCTCTTGCTGCTTCTCTTTTGTTCACTCTGCTCTGCCATACTGACCTCGCTCTCCTTTGAAAACATCAGGTATGGCCCTGCCTCAGGGATTTTTGGGTATCTCTTCTACATGGAATGTTCTTAGCCCAGACATTGGCTTGGCTTGCTTCCACACTTCTATGTTCTGCTTGAATGTCATCCTTTTAGTGAGGTCCACTCTGCCCATCCAATGTAAAATTGCACTTATACAGCCCCCAGAACTCTGAATCCTTGTTCCTCTTTTATTTTCCTTTAGAGTGCTGATATCTTCTAACGTACCTTATATTTTACTTATTTTTCTTATTTATTGCCTCACTCCTCCTCCAGAATACAAAGTCCATGAGGGCAGAAATTTGTGTCTTTTAGCTGAATGCTTTTACTTCAGAGCCTAGAGCAGTGCCTGGTACATAGTGAATGGTCAAAAAAAAAAAAAAAAATGCTTGAAGCCTGAAGAGAATCAGTTCACCAATGTGGGATGCTTGAACTACTATATATTTTATAACCCCATCCACATTTTCAACATCTTAAGAAAAGATGGATACCTCACATCTCTCTGGAAATCCCAGCACAGTGCTGTGAAGGCCACAGACTTTACTGAGGGCATGAGCTGCTGATGAGAATGACAGTGGAAATGATGGTGAAAGACAGTAATAGTGAAACAATCTTTTCATGAGAAAGCAGCAGCATAAAATTGCTGTTGGTGAAAATTCCGTACTCAAAGAACATGTGTGTGATAACAGAGCTAGAAATATGTAGTGGGAACGGGAGAGCATCAGAGTTTGTCCTGGTAGTTACAATAGAGTGTTTTAAATTGGAAGTAAAGTAGATGACTGTTTCCTGTCAAAGCAAAAGTAAAGGAAATGCACTAGGCTTTTTAAGTAGTAAATAGAAACCAATAGAAGTGAAATCTCTAAAAATCATTTACTCAGTCCCCAATTTACAAAAGTGTTTCAAAGAATATTGGTATCTGGGCTTTTGGATGTCAGAAAGTGCCTGGATCTCTGTTATTTGGCCAATTCTCACAGCTCTGTTGCTAACATTAGCCGCTATCATTTCTCACCTAGATGGTTGCAATAGGTGGTGATATTCGAAGCAGTGATTTTGTTTTCAGGGAAGTATTTTCCCTAGGAAATCAGACTGAGTTGTTAATACAGAGAAATAAATTAGAGCCGAAAAAAGTTGCAAATAATCTACACGGTATGAGTCAATTTTGGTTATATAAAATTACATACATGAAAAGGTATGGAAAGACAAACCCCAAACTTAGAATAATAGTTACCTCTCCTTGTGACAGATGTGAGGGCAGTAATTAGGAGAGTGGATTAATATTTTTCACTTTTTACCTGTATATGTCCTAAGTGTTTAAAGTTTTAACAAGGCATATGTGTTACTTCTCTAATTAAAAGGAAAATAAAATTAAAATGTCATGGCCATTCATCTCAACAGGCCTCCAACATCCAGAATGAGTCAGAAATGGGGTCCAGAGGGCTGGGCTACCTTGAAGTGAGGCAGCCCAACAAACGTAACAAAGACATGAATTCATTATTAGGGTTTAGCCCTTTGTTGTAGCTTTCTTTCAGTGGACCTTGGCCCTGGCGATGAAAGTTTAAAACAGCAACATGTTTTGAACTCAGGGTTGTCTCATCCTGGTGTGGTAGATGACAAATATCGTCTCAGCAGTTCCCTGAAGAATTCTGCTGCCTCTGCAGCTGCCTCTGCAGCTGATGCCTCTGAATTGAAAGAGTCTTCACAGATGTTTAGTGAGGGCTTCTCATTAGTTACCTCTGACAGGGACATCTTCAGACGGTGCAGTGAGCTCAGTGGTGGCCCCAAAAATATATGACTTCATCCTAATCCCAGGAACCTGTGAATGCCACAGGTATTCAAAGATTTGTGACTGCAATTGTTGAAAGAAGTTTATCCTGAATTTTCTGAGTTAGCCCTAAATACAATCACATGCATCCTTATAGGAGTGGTAAAGGGAGTTTTGGGACAAGCACACAGAGGAGAAGATGCTACGGGGATGGAGGCAGAGATTGGAGTGAGGTAACCACAAGCCAAGAAATGGTGACAGTCACCAGAAGCTGGAAGAGGCAAGGAAAGGGTCTTCTTTAAGACGTCCAGAGGGAGCTCGGCTCTGCCTACGTCTTGATTTCAGACTCTTGGCCTCAAGAACTATGAGACAATACATTTCTCTTGTTTTAAACCACCAAGTTGGTGGCAGTTTGTTGCAGTAGAAACTAATACAAGTGGATAGTGGAGAATTACAGAGTTAAATACCATACTGTAAAGGGACTCAGTCCCAAGCCCCAGGTTAAAGGAATAAACTGCCCATATCTTCTATGCATTGAGCATAGCCAATGGCCGTAGACATTTGTATACACGGTGTCCAAACTTCTCTCCGATGATCCACAATAAGTGCATGACATCACTGATCCTAACCGGTATCCTAAATTCAATCATTCCGCATTTTTTCATATGAGGAAACTAAGACATAGAAAATATGTAATCTGCCCAAAGTTACACAGCTAATATATGATAGAGGCTAGATTCTAACCCACACAGTCTATCTTTAGAAAAGAGATTCGAAACTATTAATATTCTACTTATTTACTTACAATAAAAAAAAATCAGAAAGCAATACTGTTGTCCAATTTAAGTAATCCAGCAAAACAAAATCAGTAAAGTACTATAAAATTTTTATCTCTTTATTCTTATTGTGTCTAAAGGAAGGAAAAGCATGTTTAACTAGAAGAAAAAGGAGATATAATAGTAAAAGACTAAGTGTGATGTTGAAAGAGAGTTTAAAGTACTTCTGAGGATATTGTTATTATTTCCTTTGAGCTTCTTTTCTTTCAAAAAACCTTTTCTAGGGAAGACTGGGCATGTCATTTTTCTGAAGTTACATCTTTAATAAACTGAATTATGGATGGATTGGCTGGGGTTGTCTCAGTTAATACCTCTATAGGCTTCTGTAATCAATATGTCAATATATTTTGCGTTAGTTCCATTACACGCACACACGATACTAATACTTTAAAAAAAACTTACATTCATATCTTTTTATAGCACCCTTAGTTTTATTTTTGGCTACTGTTTGTTGATTCCCTACTATAAACCATGTAGAAATTAACTAGTAACCTTTTCTTACCCCTTTACCTTTTTTGCAGCATCAGACTTGAAGTAATATTCTTTTTGTCCCAGTCAATATTATTAAAGCAATCAGCAGGTCAGTCAACTTTGTATTAACACTACACATTTTCTCTCCATTTTTTATCATTGTTCAAATGTACATTGTCAGAAAATATAAGCATTATGTTGTTAACTTCAAAGTCTCTCCAATCTTTTGGTTAGCTGAAACTTATTCTTTAGTATATTATTCAGGTAGTGCTCATGGGAACAATATTCCCTAAGTTACCACATGTTTATAACCATTTGTTAGTAGCCTTCATATTGACAAGTTGGTTTGACTACATAGGAAATGCAGCTCACGTTTTCTTTCCTTGAGTGTTTTTATATATACATTCTATTCTCTCTATATAGAAGATATGTAATACATAATATATATCACGTATATTATGTTCTTAAATACATATTTAAGAATACGTTACACCATTGATCTCCAAATTAAAGTCTTCCTGCTGAAAATTCCAATGGCAATCTGATTTTCTTTCCTTATGAATTGTTTGGTTTTTTTTGCCTCAATGCTGAAAGGATTTTTCTTCATCTAATATTTTTACTTAACTTACACCTCATTGTTTGCCTTTCTATGTAGATTTTTTCAGATATCACCTAAATACAAATCTGGGTATTTGATATTTTAATTTTAATAAGTTTAAAATAAACTTTTACTTCAGTACTTTTAAATGTATCATGTTAGAGTATATTTTATCCCCTTGCTTTGGTTTTCACACCAGGACTCCTACGACATATATGTTCCCTCTTCTCTATGAACCTCTATATCCATCACTTTCTTTTGAATCCTTTCTGGTCTTCTTCCTGATTTGTTTTTAATTTTTAATTTTTTCCTCCTTTCTATCTTCTATTTCTATAAAGGCATTATCAGTAGTTTTATTCATTCTCATATCCTTTGTACTTTATTCTTTATTTCTAAAATTACTTTTTCCTTTTTTTCATTCTTTTATGTATCTGTCATCATTTTTTTCCCCAAATGTTGCTTTTCTCCAATTACCCATTTCTAAACGTCACCATTTTTGTTAATGTTCATCTTTCATAGCCTCTAGCATTTCCTTAATTTTTTAGGCAATTTTGAAATGTTAGTGAATTAGTCTCCTATTCCTATGGTAAAAAATTGCCATAAACTTAATGCCTTGACATACCACATATTTATCATCTTACAGTTCTTGAAGTCAGAAGTCCAAAATTGGTCTCACCAGGCTAAAATTAAGGTGCCGATAAGGCTGTGTTCCTTCTGGAAGGTCTAGGGGAGAATCTGCTTCCTTACCTTTCCCAGCTTCTAGAGGTTACCCCCAATCCTTGTCTCCTGCCCCATTCACCCATCTTCAAAACCAACGACCTTGGGCTGAGTCCCTCCCACACTCCCATCTCTTTAGTTCTCCCTCTCCTGTCTTCTTTTTCCTCTTAAACGGATCCTTGTGATTCCATTGGGCCCACCTGGAGATCTAGGCTAATCTCTTTATTTTACAATCACCTCGTTAACAACCTTAATTCTCTTTAGCTGTGCCACCTAACACATCCACAGGTTCAGAGAATTAGGATGTCAAGCACTTCAAGGGGTCATTATTCCGCCTACCGCAGTCAGCTCACTGTTTTCAAATATTTTGTGGCATGTCATTTTTGCTTGCTTTCATTTTTGTTAGGAACAATATCCTCCGTATTCTTTTGTTTTAAATAATAATACTCTACAACCACAATCTCTGTAAGTAAATAAGGTTTCCAAAAAAAAAATAAATAAATAACAGTGGGTCTGGTACCTTTTCAGACTGGCCTCCCTGCTTCCCTTTCCTCACCTTTCTCTGTACTGTCTAGTCCTTTGGTCCTTCTTTCTGTCTGTATTCCGAACCTGGATTCTATTCTCAGCAATTTCTCCTTAATGAAAGGCTTTATCTTGGAAGACAGCTTTGTTTTCATTATTTTGAGCGTTTATAGGGCCCAGATGCCTGTAGAACCACTAAAATTGATAGCAACATATCCATTGTATTCACCTGTGAGTTGGGTCCTGCAGGATCCTGTCGTGGCTTCTTTACTGTAGTTCTCATCACTTCACCTATTCTCAGGACTGAAAGAGACTCAGTTGACAGATATGGACACCAGGTTTTGTCATTTTTGATGGTTTGTTGACACTCATATTTGGAGGTTGCTGGGGATGCCTTTTCTTAAAGTTTTGTGTATAGGTCTATGGTTTTTCTGTAGTCACTGCTTTGTTTATTTTAATGGGGAGTCGGTGATATTAAAACAATATGCTGTCATCTTCCAGAATTTCTGTCTACCCTTCAGGAATATCAGCAGCACCAGTACAGCTTCTCTTTTGAGCAATACATGATAGCTCTGTGGAGTATACAGGTTGAGGTGGGGAGAGAGAATGTCATTTGTTGCTAGAGAGAATGTCATTTGTTGCTATGTCTTTAATGCTGTCTCTTTCCTGTCTCTTTTTCCTAGCAAGATAGGAGAGCAAGAATAGTCACAGGAACAAACAGTTCATTCAGAAGGGCCACTTATCATCCCTCTTGCCCGACAAAGAAGTTCTTGGCCCAGGGCATAGCTTAGATTTATTTATCGATTTATTTGTTAATTGTTTATTTATTCAGATATTTATAACATAACTCCTGTGTGTACGGAGCTCACTCTAAGAGATACAAAGATGGCTGAAATCTGGGCCCTACTCTCAAATGTCTTGAGTCTAGTATGGAGGATAAGAAAATTCCACAGATATCTATAATCTATAAAATAAATGCTGTAAGGGCCTATCCTCAGAGAGGTGGATAATTAATCAGAAAAAAGCGAAAGGAAAACAAAATAATGTCTTTCCCTCTACCTCATTCCGTCTGAATCTTCCCAGTAGTTCAAGGATACACTTTAGGTAGGACAAGCAAGCCTTGGTTTTCAACCACCGCAGAAAAGGAGAGGTGGTGGCCTTGCTCATCTGCAGGGATGTTTATAAGGGCGATACTGTCCCTCAAGGAGTGCCTCTTGAACAGCGATTACCATGTGACTAAGTCCGACGATCTGGCAAGAAAGGAAAACCAAAAATATTCATCATGAAGTTACTCCGTTTTAGAAAAGGGAACTATGAAAAAATATGAACTTTTATTAGGGGGGGAAAACATGAAAGAAATATTTTTGAAAGTAAATAACCATGAAGAAGCCTGGAGACTGTTTAAGAACAGCTTATTGGAAATTTGGGGAAAATGTTCAACTCAGCCCAGAAAGAGCAAGCACTTAAAAATAAACACTAAATGGCAAAGGAAAGAAGGCTGTTATAGCGGGTGGGGAGGGCACTGAATCTTTTTAGGGAGGAAAAGAATTTTCCAGGAAGAAGAGTGGGAATCCTGTAAAAGGCAACAGACCAAATGCAAACTAGTAATTATGCAGGTCAAAAACTCCTTAATGACCAGGGTACGTTGCAAGGAAATCCAAAGTCAAATGCTAAAGTTTTCAAGCAAAGAAAGAAAAGCTGGTAGAGTATTAATGGAATGACTTGAGGCTGATGATGAAAAAGTTGTACTCAAGCACAGGAAGGCAATAGTTAAAAAAAAAAAAAAAGAATTTGTCATAGTATTTAATGAAAAAAGTAATTTTATGGCAACCTCCCACTTTAAGTTTTATTTTCAACAGAGAATCTGTATCAGTTAGCTTGTGCTACATAACAAAGCGCTCCAAACACAGTGGTTGAAAATAATTAGTTCATGATTCAGTGGACTGGCAATTTGGGCTGAGATCAGTTGGGCAGTTCTGCTGGCATAGTGGGTCTCACTGATGTGGCTGCAGGTAACTGGTGGCTCAGTTGGAGCTGGATGGTCACAATATCCTCACATTTCTGGCAATTGTGCAGTTTTCTTCCTTGTGGTCTCTCCAGCATGGCACTTCAGACTGTTCGCGTCCTTGTTTGAGGACAACATGTGCAGCAACAGAGAAGAATTCTTAAAGGCCAAGCACTTTACAAACTTTGGTTTATGTCATATTCCTTCATGTCCCATTGTCCAAGGCAAGTCATTCAGCTAAGCCTAAATTCAAGGGATGAAGAATTAAATGCCACCTCTTGGTGGGAAAAGTGTGGGGGGCAAAGACATATTACTGAGAGATATGCATAAAAGATAGGAGGAATTATTGTAGCCATCTCTGCAAGCAACCTATTATAGTTTGCCCTCTGGTCACAAAATGCACTTTCTTTTCACATGCAAAACAGAAGCTCTGTCTTCTACAAAAGTCATATCCCATTATGGCTTTGGACTTGAAGGATCTTCCTCTAAATCAGTTCCACATACTGACAAGCCTCTTTAGGGGTAGCTCCTGAGGTGCAGCTCCTCTTAATCCGTAGACTTCTGCACTAACGTTGGCTGCCGCCTTCACACACATGCAGCGTACAATAGTGAGGGCGACTGGCAACAGCCAATGAGCACTCCCACTCGAAATGGGAAGAACAGAAGCACAAAGCAGTCACTGGTTCATAACATTGTGAGATCCTGGCAGGCAAATATCAACGAGGACCTTGACACCTGGAGCAGGGAATTTCTATATCACTTCCTTAATTAGGGCCCAATTTGAGTCCCCAGGAATGGTTCCCAGGTTCATTGTTCTGTGTTGCTCTTGGCTTTGCCATCAAGAACCCTGAGGCCTACCCATAGAAAGTTGGGGCCCACAGGCCTCCTTTGGTTTTAAACTGCTTCAGTCCTTTTTAGCAAAAGCTAGCAATGCTTTCAAAAGTGTTTTTAATTCCTCCAGAAAGCAGAATCAAGTCTACTCTATATCCCAAAAGCCACATCTACAATTCCTTTGGAAATAGACATCTCCCTTTTTTGGGCATCAGGTCACGCTGATTGGGAAAATGCCCTTAAAATCATTAAAAGTTCTTTTTCCTGGCTGGATGTCTACTAGGGACCATCTAAATCTATTACAGGACTTTGAAAAGGATCTTATAGCCATACCCTTAATTTATCCTTTTTCCTGAAGGTATTTCTTATTTTGAGAATCTTTTGGTAGCTGAAGAAACTGGAGATGTAAAACAGCTTTATTTGCCAACCCAGCAAATTTGTCTTCTCTGTATATCTCTAAATTCTGTGTGCCAAATAGTTCTTTCTGTAGTTCCTCTTTCTTTTGCAGTTTCATATCAGGTGCAGCTAGCAGAAGCCAACTGACACTTTTTTACCATTTGCCATAAAGTCTTCTTAGTCCTATCTGTAAGTTTATTGTGTACATTTTTTTTTCTGTGACAGTTTTGTCAATTGTTTTACAACTACATAACATGGGTAACCATCTTTCCAGCCTACTATTAGTATTCCCTCACCACTTTTCTAGCCTCTACCAACAGCCTGTTTGCCTTTTTATTCAGGCTTTGCTAGAAGTTTCCTCACTGTTTTTTTATCCTTCACTTGCTGTCTGATCCCAAGGCCATCACTAATGTTTTAGGTCTTGTTCACAGCAGCCTCCCACTTCTGGCACCGATTTCTGTATCAGTTAAGTTTTACTGCATAATAAACTACTCCTGTGAAAAACTGGCTAGAAAGCAACCAAACATTTCATTTTTCACAATGATTTTGTGGGTTAACTGAGCAATATTTCTGGTGTGGATTGGCTCAGCTGGGGGCTGGATAGTCTGGGATGACACGTGAGGTGGCAACCACCTTCCTGCCTCTGTCAATACTGATCTGTGATGACTAGACTCCATGCCCCACAGTCTACTTTATGGGCACGAGAGAGAGTTGTGGCAGCAGTAACATTTTCTGACTTCTGGATAGCAGCTAAGGCAGTGTGACCTTCAAATCAATAGTCCAATAGCCGTCTTCTAACTTCAGTTCCTCCTACCCTATAAGCATCAAATTTCCTCAATTAAATACTGCTTGAAATCACTCATATTTTCCATACTGTACTAAGCCTGATTGATCCACATGGTATAGTACAAATATAGAGAGAATAGGGCAAGGACACTAAGAAGAGAGCAGGTGGTGCTCCCAAGGGTAAGGAATAGTTAGGATAGCATTAATGGGGAGATAATTGTCCAACCGAGCCAGGAAAACAAGGCGTGGAAGCATTGTGTGTAACCTGAGCATATCATAGTAACTCATAAAAACCTAGAATGTTTATATCAGGAAACTCTGAGAAGATCCACGCCAGCCCTTTTACTTTAAATGAAGGAAAAAGAGACTCAGAGAAAGAAAGAGACATTCTCTGAGAAATTCAAGGTGTGAGTCCCATGAGCACCTGAGCCAGGGCAGAACAGACCCCCTAACATCTTATCCACTAAGCTGCAATGACCCTGTAATTTTTATTGAGCAAAATTATTTGGAATATATAGGTATTTCATTTCTTATCTAAAATAAGTGCCACAAATGTCGGTGTGATGTGATGGTTATATTTCTGTTGACTAACACAATAGTTAAAATGAGCAGAACATACCTCCTAGGAATATAGAAATGGGTAGCTTCAATAACAATAGATGAGAATCAAATTCTTCCAACCACTAAATTATTTTTCCCACCTCCTAGATTGCCTACTTTTAGAAAACATTTTTTTATTACCCCTATATCTCAGCAAATCTACCTACCCCTCTGAATTCAGTGGGTTATCCCAGCATTGATCCCAGTCAAATATCACAAAGTTGGTGAAGACAGGATTTCTAGCTCTGTTGATTCTGTAAATTTCCTTCAAAGGTACTCACTTATGAATCAACCACATCTCTTTAGGAAAACACAGCACAGCCTAATGTTCTCTGTGACACCCCTGATTTCATGAATAAATAGATTTATTTGAAAATGCTCCTGCTTCTATTTTGACTGTGAGATTTTTAACTGTCTTTATTAGAAGAGACAATAATTTCTTTCTTTGCAAATATTTAACTTACCAAAAAAATACTGTGATCTTAATGGTGGATTTTATTTCTGGAAGAGATTTCAAAAGATCTCCTGATCTAAACCCCTGACATCAAATAGTTTAGGTGTTAATTACCTTCATTGTACTGGGGTAAAGGGTGTGCGATTAAATTTCTCTTATGAAGTCATAAAGTTAGTCAGAGACAGGAACAGCGTCAGTCCCTGCATTTCCCTGTCTTATCAAGTTTCGAGCACAGAGAAATTCACTCCTTGAGTTCAGCCTCACCCAAACTCCAAGCCAATCCTAACTGAGGTAGGCAGTATACTTGGATCTCTGACCAGAATTCAAGTACCTGTTGCCTACTGTACCCAAATACCTGCAGACCCATAACCTTCAGACTTTTAATCCTTGCCTTGATTGTTAAATCCTTACAAATGGACCTCTGCCTTACTCTGTTTGCATTCCATTCCTCTGGTACGATTGAAGGCTTGCATGAGCCTTGGTCAATCTCTGGGGTTGGGAGAAAATGCTGACACACTAGAGATCACTTAAGTTATTCCAATATGCCAGAGGCTACAGCTTGCCCCCTGGGTCTCAAGTTCTGATTGGGCTGTTGCTTGAAATAGAAGAAATCATCTAGAATTATGACATTTCTCCCAAGACTTGGAATGTAACAGATGTTTAGATAGTAGTCTTGCAAACCAGAATGATTTGGAAAATAACTGATTAAGATGCAAAAGACAATATTCAAATTTCTATTTATTTTATTATATTGATCTCTTTAAAATTTATATTTATATGCACTAGTAAAGTAATTCATATAGTAATTTAATAAATAAACATATTTAAATTAGAAGTACATGCTGAAAAAATGTGTATGATCAAGAAAATTTAGAGATCACACTTTAGGAATAGATGCAGCAGGGTCACATCCGTATGAGTGGATGCCTTTGGATGTTTCTAAACTGGAAGCTCCATGAAGGTACGGTTCATGTCTGTTTGTGGACAGCATCCCCACTACCTTGCACCGTGTTTGGCACATAACAGGTTTTCAATACATATTTGTTGAATGAATGAGTTAATGAATCAATAAGTGAATTAAAACTGGCCTAAATCAAAATGCATCTTTAGATACCGTAGTGGGTTGAATAGTGTTCCTAAAAATGTATATCCATCTAGAACTTTCGAATGTGACCCTATTTGGAAATAGAGTCTTTACAGACGTACTTAGGTAAAAATTAAGATCAGATCATAGTGGATTAGAGTGGGCCCTAAATCTAATGAAAATGTCATAATTAGATGCAGAAAAAGGCACACAAAGACATAGAGAAGAAGGTCATGTAAAAAAAGAGGTAGGCAGACACTGGAGTGGTACAGCTCTGCTACAAGCCAAGGAGTGTTTGGGTCTACCAGAAACTAGCAAAACAAGAAAGGATTCTTCCCTAAGGCCTTCGGAGGGAGCATGGCTGTGCTGACGCCTTGATTTTGGACTTCTAGTCTCCAGAACTGTGAAAGTGTAAGTTTCTGATGTTTACCAAGTTTGTGTTCATTTGTTAAGACAGCCCTAGGAAACTAACACAGATGCTATATTAGGTACCAGGCCTCTTGCCTCAGCGAGCTTAGTCCTATTAGACCTGACTCACCTGCCCCTCTCCAGGGGTCTATTGTAATGAATTCAACACACCCTCCATGGAAGTCATTCATGACATGAAGGGCATCTAGAATCCAGCTCCCCTGACTCCTAGTATAACATTCCAGCCACTCCACATTACTATTTATATCCGGAGAACTTATCCGACAAGAAAAAATTCTCAGAAAATCTAAGGTGTGGGTATACACTATGGGTATGTACCCAAGAATTTATGATGTAATCTGAAACTCTTTGCTCTTAAAATTGTTTATGAGGATAAGCTTCTGACCTCTGATATGTTCTAGTTTCAGCCAGTTCACAACAATCACGAGACATGTTTTAGTTTTATTTAGGTACTTGATCTTCTGGACAGGGCAAAAACCAGGAAATGAAGTTTGTGTGTTTTTTTTTTTTTCTTAATTCACCTTTGTCATCATTTAATATTACTAAGCTCTTATTATGTATATGTATCAAGAGAAATAAAAACTTAGTTAAATTATAAGTCAATCAAATATTTTGAAACCTTCAAAAAGAGAATCAAATTTCCTTCTATTCGTGGCAAATATTTTTAATTTAACATTCATTTCCCTGACTAGCCTGTACCAACAAAACTATTTGTTTAAAACAATAGATGACCAGAATATCTTCATATACTTTAGAGATAACTTATATGAACATATCTCTGACTGTACTTGGCAGAGAGGAGACAATTGATAAGTGTTAGATCTGTTTTTTTTTTTTTTTTATTAAAAAAGAAAATGAGCATTCAGAAGAATCCCTTTGAGCCAGGCATGGTGACTTATGCCTGTTGTAATCCCAGCACTTTTGGGAGGCTGTGATGCAAAGATTACTTGGGACCAGGAGTTCAAGACCAAAGACCAGCCTGGGCAATACAGCAAGACTCTGTATCTACAAAAAAAAATTTTAAAAATTAGCCAGTCATGGTGGCACGCAGTTGTAGTACCAGCTTTTCAGGAGGCTGAGGCAGGAGGATCGCCTGAAGCCAGGAGTTGGAGGCTGGAGTGAGCTATGATCATGCCACTGCATACCAGCCTGGGTCACAGAGCAAGATTCCACCTCTGAAAAATAAAGAATCTCTTTGAATTTCATTGTTCACTTGCTTGTTATGAAAAGATCCTGTCTTCTGGATCTTGAGATTATTTGCAACTGTACTTGATTTCGAGCATCCAGAAAGAATCCTTTAGTGATATGGGAATGCCAGGATTCTGCAGTCATGATTGAGTCACATTATCTGAGACAATCACAAAGTGGGTAGCAAGCCAAGGTGAATGACCCCAATCACAAGGGAGAGAAAGACAAAAAGGAAGTATCATCCCAAGGTTAGTAACTCAGAAGAGGAAGAAAGATAAGGAAGTATGGAGGGTTTAGAGGTCAAAGTGTGATGAAGACAATCAGGAGTGGTCAGAATTCAGTTAGGCTGAGGTTCGCAAATGTGTTGAGCACCTACCATGAGCCAAGCAGTGGGTAAAATGAGTAAAACATGGAGCCCTGAGCCATAGTCTAGTGAAGTCTTAAGAACTCCTTGAGAAAGAAAAAAAGGAGAAATCTGAAGAAATCTGTATCTACACATGGTACAATTTCTTGCACTCTGCTATAAAAGAAAACCCCAGAGAGCAAGTCTTAGATGTATTTATAGGGTCCACAGTACCTAGCATGCATTTTGTAATACACATAGAAAGTCCCCAGTAAATCAGTATATTTTTGTGTGTTTTATTTAACCTGTAAATTAATAATGTCTGAACAAATGGGCCTTAAAAGATGACTATCACACAGAAACAGCCAAGGACAAAGAATGTGTAAATAGTGGCAGGAAGGCTAACATCTAGATGTGACTTTAAAAATAAAACAAAAAAACCTAAAGGTTTTAAGAGGAAATGGCTGAAACGGTATCTGGAGACAGCTCCAGGCACAGGCCTGCAGAGTTCAGGATGACTCAGGGAGCCCCATATGACAGACACCAGTGAGATGGGCTGACCTGCAGGTGGCCTGGAGAAGAGCCCATGAGGTCATGTTCTAGGAATCTGTTTTAAGCATAGCCCAACTCAGCACTTTCATCAATTATTTGACAATATTGAAAAAAATTCTATGAAATGTAGTAATACTTCATCATAGCAAAGAAAATATCCAAACATCAAATGATGGAAACAATTAAAAATTATGATGATTGGCCAAGTTGGTGTGTATAAATTTATACAAAGAGTATAAATATATAAGTTTCACATTGGGTTCAAAAAGTCAATCACACTAGTATACAATGGGTAGTCTAGTTGCCAGAAATTTATGTTGCTATTTATTTTTTGCTTGATCCCAAACTTCATGTATATTAATAATTCAAGTACATGCATGTGGGTGCACACACACCCCCCCACACACACCCATCATCTGAGTTTACATGTAAAAACTATGATGCCCAAATTCAATCCTATTTTATTCTACATTGGTTAAGATTTCATATGGACTATTGTGTTCCATTCAGAGTTTATATTGGAGGCCCCTGAAGAATCTGGAAGTAAGAAATTGAAAATGTTTTGCCCATAGGAGGTGAAAGGGTGGGGACTTCATGAGGAGTTCATGGCATGGATAGCAGAAAGATTTTTCACACCAGGAGTAGAATAGTTTTAGGAAAGAAAGTTTATTTTACCTTTTTGAGAGAAGAAAAGAAAAGAAAAGGAGAGGAGAGGAGAGGAGAGGAGAGGAGAGGAGAGGAGAGGAGAAAGAAAGAAAGAAAGAGAATAAGAAAGGAAGGAAGAAGAAGAAGAAAGAAAAGAAAATAAAAAGAAAGAAAGAGAGAGAGAGGAAGGAAGGAAGGAAAGAAGGAAAGAGAGAAAAGGGAGGGAGTGGCCCTGGCACATAAATCAAAGAGTGAAAGTGCCAGGCCCTGAGGGAAAGTTGCTTGGAGTTTTAAAGGGTAAAAATGGCTTTTTTTCCTCTGCTTTAGCAAACTGATAACAGAAGTGTTGGCGAGGCTGTTGCAGGCATTCTTTATTTTTCTCTTTTCTCTGTGAGGCCAGCTTATCAAAGGTCCTTGAAGTCTGGCCTAGGAGGAACCCAGGACCAGGACCAGAGCAGGAGCAGGGAGCTCTCACCCCTACTGTCTACTTAGGGCTCTTCAAGGCTATGAAAAAACTCTTAGAGATAACGAGTTAGGCCACAGGCGTTTTAATTAAACAAAGCAATGGACAATTATGTTGTGAGTTTATTTCTCTTCCTTTCTGTTTGGTAGTTTATTTTCCTCTGTTAGGTAGGTATTATAATGGTAAGACCACCTTTCAGAGGGATCAATTCAGGGAATCAGTAGAGGCTTCAAATAACTAAAGATATCACGTAGAGAAAGGATTTGAGTAATTGTGTTATCATAAAAGGGAGAAGAAAGACAATGGGCAAAGTATAGAAGGACATGCTTCAGTTGTAGATAATGAATCATACTCTGTCATTAGAGCTGTTCAACAATGGTCTGCCTGCCTTAGAAATACAAGAGCTCTGTGTCACCAGAAGCATTCTAGTAGGGGCTGGATGAACACTGACAATGAGAGAGAGTAGCTAATAGACTCTTTACATTATTTTCTGCTCTACGGTAAATAGTACAAATAATAGGAAAAATGTGGAATAAGAAAAGTGCTTATCCATATCCATACCATGTTTGTAATGTGAGACAACTTTTTAAACTGCAAAAACTGTTTTCAAACCTACTTAACTCTTTTCAGGAAAATTAGATTAAATAACCTGTGTAACGTAGCTGTCACACAGCAGATGCTAAGTATACCATGGAAAAACATGTAATTGTTATGATATGATATAGACTCTATAGAGTAGGACTGGAAATATCTTAATACCACTAGATAGGGAAAAGGGAAAACAGAGAAATCGGGTAATATTCTTTGTGCTTTGTGATCTCTGTAACACAAAACTACAGTTTACTCTCTGATTATCTCCTGATTCCTTAAAAAAGTGTTCTACCTTCTGTAGAAAACATTTACTTGAACTAAAATAGCCATACTTTACAGATGAACTGGATTTCTGGTAGAAATAAAAAGCAAACCAATAAATTAATTAAGATTCAAAATTAGGATTTATTTTCAGGCAAATATCTTAAATACAAAGATATAAAAATATACACTTGAGAGTGAGGATTCTTTTTTTTTTAAAATATTTCTCCCAAAATATTACCTGAAGAAGAGGGCCTTTTCAGAAAAAGAAATTTATCATTTAACATAGGCTTTCAAGGTTAACTCATGAAAGTTGATACTTGATCAATAACTTTGGGAATTGCTTTATCTTTTACCTTTCCTTTTTTTTAAAAAAAAGGATAGTCTTTAGGTAGTTTAGCTTATAGACTTTTTAAAATAAGTTTTTAAAAATGTATTGAAATGTCATTTTAAGTGTTGGTGAATTCAGATTTGTAATTAAAAGTTTGTATTCTTAAGTGCAAGTGAAACTGTGTTGGTTGTTCTCGTTATGAACTTGCCCAATAAATCACAATTCAAATACTCATAATAAAAGCATTCCTCTTAGAAAGAAACGTGCTTGAACACAGGACTAACAAAAAAATAATCTCCCTCGTATAGGTAGAGTAATATAGCTTTATTCAGAAAACTTTACAAAACAGGCCAAAATTATGCACAAAAATTATTTTAAAGAAACTTCACATAAACTTTTTTTTTTCAATTTTGAGAGTAGATGAAAGACATTCGTGATACCAAAAGCAAGAGCTGTCACCTGATCTGTGAACTCTGCCAATTCCAAGGATCTAGGTAAAACTAGTGTAAGGAGAACTGTTTCCTGGACTGTTAGCAAATACAGACAACAGGAGAAAAGAAGCTTATGTAAAGATATTAGAAAGTTAATCCAAACAGTGATCACCAGGGACAGGCGTGTGGAAAGAAAACAGAGAGAGAAGGTACAGGCAGGGGGGTGGGGATGGGGGGAAGGAGGAAATAGAACAGTGACATTTGGTGATGAACCATATGTGCGTGGTTTGAAAGACATGACTGAATTGTTTTTGGTGCAGTATTATTCTGACATTTAGAATGAGGCAATTTTCCATTTCCATTAATGTACTGCCAAATAGAAAGGGAACTGTCGCGAATTAAAGACTAAAGAAAGCTGTTCCTCAAAGTTGTATTAAATCCTTGCTGATGAACTCATTAAGAACAAATTAACAAGGTAAATTGTACCAGGAATAACCAGCAAGAAAACCCAAGTAAAATTATACAACTTCACTAGTTTCTAAACGGTCCAACATTAAGCAAAGCCAGCACGTGACGTCAAAGTGAGAGAGATTCTTTGGTCTCCACAAATTTCTCCGTATCCTCAGAAAGGACCCAGGATTACCTCAGAAAGAGGAGAAAATTTGACTGAATGTCTCAATAGACCTCACAACAACTACAATATATTAAGGAACATGACCCCCACGTCATTTTTCAAGTTGAAAAGGGGCTGAAACTTTGTGTGAGGAACAATAAAAAGCAAAGATACGTTGTCAGTGACCCAGGACATACTCTCAATCCTTCTTTCTAATGGTCAGCGTAGAGAAGATTATTAAAATTGTACAAATAAGTCTTCTTATCAGGTAAACGTGTTATTTTTGCCTTTCTCAGATAATGGCAGACAAATCTCTGTGGTCTTCAAACCCTCCTAATGGATTTCACCTTTCAGATGGAGGATGGGAAAAAGAACATTGAACATACTCCCGGTCTCAACATTCTGGGATTCCCAAATCCTCCAGGGTGATCAGGCCCCTATATATCTGGTGACAGAGCAGCTCAGACTTGTCATTTCTGTATTATTCTCAGCATTGACACTGTAGGGATTATAGACAAACTGAGAAAAACAAAAAAGGCAGCAGTAGAACACACATAGCAACATGATCCTTCATTTATCCAATGGCCACACTTGACATTTTCTTATGGTGAGTACATATTGTAGAATTCAGCAGTGAAATCTGGGAAACTTTTTATATGATGATATTCTGCCCTCTCACATCATGTTATCTGTTGATATTTTGATAAGTCTTCTTTCTGTCATGGAAAATAAGAACTTGAGACATCTCCATGACACCCTAAGTCTAGTCCTTAGACTGCATTTTTTTTTCTCCCCATGGTATTCCTAGGGCCTAGCATATTGCTTAGAACACAGGAAGCACATAATAAGTGCTTTTTTTATTTGAACAGATAATAATGTTTTGAACTAATAATAATGTTGTGTACTTAAATTACAGCCCATATACAGAATTCTCCCCATATACCAACAAATGGTCATTGAAAATTCCTGGAAATGCTGGTTCTAACTTGAGATCAACACAATAATGGCCATGCCTTAAATGCAAATTAATCTGTTGCATTTTCTCTAATTTTTTCATAGTCATTAAAGTAAAGCTCAGCTTGTCAAATGTAATTCCATCAGAATATATTTCAGTGTGGTTGTTTTAATTTCAATTATTCAATGTATTTATAAGAATCCTTTTTAAAACTGATTTCAATTGGGTTCATTTTAAATGACTTTGAATCATTCACATTTATAGAGTCTTTTTAGTCTCCTGATCTCAAAGACCATTTACATGTTATTTATTTCTAATTTAGGACAGGATGAAATTATTGTTGCCATTTTATGGACACTGAAATAAATACCTGTAGATATACGTCCTTCAGTCAATCAATCAGGCAGGGGACATTTGAGAATCAGGATGAAATCCATTCTTCTTCTTCCAAGTAATCACATTTCTATCCTTAAAACCTATTTGTCTATTGTAATTTTAGTCTCTTTCATGAAACACCTAACTTCTGCTTACTAAACTTTAAAGGGAAATGTGCATGGGAATTGCTCACCCAACCCCCCACCAGCCCATTTTTGAGGTCACTGGATATGGCCGATTGCTGTTAAACGTAAGTGCTAAAACGAGTTCTGCAGACGTCAGTAGGAACCAGAAATGCATTTGATGGAAAGTTTGAAGCCTGTATAGGTCTCTGATTCAAAAATTATTAGCGCATTTAAATTAATTAAAAGGACTATTGAATGCTGTCAAAGGCATGCTGCCTAACCATTTCCACACTGAAACACTGCAACATGGAACACTATTATGTCTGGACATGTTACCCAACTTTGTTTACAAACACTAAATTTAATATATCATAATCCAAATATGTGAAACCAAGATAAACCACCTTCATCTTTAAAATCAGACAATTCCATTTGCTCTTGCTATGGTTCATGGTTGCAGCTTACTGATCTGATAATTATTCCCACAGAGAAAGTGACCTTAGCAAGGAGAAAGTTCTGGAGAAGAAACAAACAAACAAACAAAAAAATCCTTTTTGCATTGTTCTGTTTGTTATTTTTCAAAAAATTTTTTTATCATTTGTCTTATAGGTGAATCAAAAGATGTTTGATGAAACAAAAAAATTTGAATAAAAGAACTTATGTCAGCTCTCTCATTTGAAAATGTTCTGGCCTAAGGGTGCATTTTTCCAGCTTCATTCCTTGCTGGTGCAGGGGCAGAGCTCCTACTGAATGCTGTTTCAGGATGCCTCATTTGTAATCTAAGCAAAGTCACCAAGGACCATAAATCCTCTCCTGACCTCCTTGGGGCTGAGCTCCATGCTCCGTTAGCCGGCTAAGCAGAGCGTAGTGAAGGCCCATCTAACACTGGATACGTACACTTCCAATGGTCCCTGCCTCGAGTCACACTTTCAGGAGACTTACAGTGTATGGAAGGAGGTTCCCCTCTTCAGTTGTCTGACTTCATAAACACTATCTCCGTCAGTGGAACACCGTAATTAAAAGCTTTTTCCAATGACCTCATTCTGCTTTCCTTCCTGATTTACATTACATTGGCTCACTTTACCACACCGTAGTAACACACTTACCACTTTGTGGCATTCACAATTTTAACAAAAACAGAGATGTTAGAAATGTGTTGGAATTGGAATACTTTTTATTTAAAAAAAAATTTTTTTGCTTCCAAATATATGAGATGGGCAGCTTCATAGGCGTATGACTATTTCTTTACTTATACTATGAATATAGGAAGACCTTCCCTGTAATAGTGGGCTTGAATTCTATGAATTTAAGAACAAAGATCTTTTTACTTTAGTTTTTATGGTAGTTCAACAATGACGCTGATCCTTCTGGGGTATGTTAGTAACAAATATCCAAGGAGAAACTCATGTCAACTCAATTTGCCCCTGACCCCTTTGGTCACCCCCGACTGCTTCAGGCCAGCTGCCAAAGCTTGCTTCCTAACAGGATTAATTATATTCTAGAGGTCATTAGACTTACCTCTTCCGATACTCTCAGTCTTCTCCCTAGTTATAAGAATCCCCAAAGGTCACTTTATTATTTGTCTTCTATAGTTTTCTCTGGCAAATCATAGCTATCTCCATTATATCCGATTATCATGTATGATGGGATATAATGGTCTAACTTTGACCTTTTCACAGAAAAATAAATTTTCTCTAATTTCGTGTTTGAGAAAATCTTGTTTTATTTTTGATGTAAGTTCCTATAACCTTAAGCTGACTTCGGCACATAGTTTCCCTCTAGCACTTCTCCAGGAACAAATATTCCCACTGAGAGGCATTCCCTATGACGGGGCTGCATCTTGACATCTCATCACCTGAGCCTGATGAATCTCCTTCCATATATTTTATTCATGTCATTTGATAACCACCACTAAATTCTTTTCCCCAGACTTGGCTTGTCTGACATCATTAAGACAACTTCACCCACAATTCCCTAGCTGCAACCTCTATGTGTTCTAATCCATGCATACTACCGTAAAGAGATGTAGCGGACATCGGAAACTCAAAAGGGGGAGGGTGCGAGGGGGGTGAGGCATAAAAATCTACCTGTAGAGTATGTACCATATTCTGGTGACAGGTACACTGAAAGCCCTGACCTCAGCATGGTACAATTCATCCACATAACAAAAAACACGTAAATTTGTTGAAATAAATAAAAACGTAAGTCTTTGTTTCATGTTTAACATTCCCCAAATCCTTGCATTAGCTTTTCAAAACTTCTTCCCATTGGCAAGACCCATATGAGCGACATTACTCCTTCTCTGTTTTGTATCTGCAGTGCACTGTCATTACTGTCCTTCCAAGTGCCATTTGCACATTTGCACACTTCTTTATCGTGGCAACAGAGATCTGAAAGTAATATTAAAAATAGGAGAAAACTGATCTCTCTAATTGCTTCCTCTCACTAAGCATAATGATAATGAACCTCCCTCCAGGTCTCTCTCTTTCAGCTCCTCTGAAATTCAGGCCGGGCGCGGTGGCTCACGCCTGTAATCCTAGCACTCTGGGAGGCCGAGGCGGGTGGATTGCTCAAGGTCAGGAGTTCGAGACCAGCCTGAGCGAGACCCCGTCTCTACTAAAAATAGAAAGACATTATATGGACAACTAAAAATCTATATAGAAAAAATTAGCCGGGCATAGTGGCGCATGCCTGTAGTCCCAGCTACTTGGGAGGCTGAGGCAGTAGGATCGCTTAAGCCCAGGAGTCTGAGGTTGCTGTGAGCTAAGCTGACGCCACGGCACTCACTCTAGCCTGGGCAACAAAGTGAGACTCTGTCTCAACAAAAAAAAAAAAAAAAAAAAGAAATTCAAGGCTCTGTCATTTAAGCAAGCCTCTTCCCATATCTCATTCTAGATCTCTTTAAATGAGTAACACATTCAATTAAGAACCAAACCAATGTTCTCAGCACACACTAGCAATGGACAGGAAAAGCTCAGCATGCATCCAGAAGTTGTCCAAAAGGAAGAGGGTGCAGATGGTGAAAGGTACGGTTGTTGGAGTTAAAGAAACTTGAGTTTGAATCTCAGTTTTGCTACTTACTAACTACAAGATATTGAGCAAGTGTCTTAAACTTGTTGGGCTTCAATTTTTCCACCTATAAAATAAAGTGAAGATAAAAATAAAGCTACCTTATTGGCTGACATGGTGCATGTGGAGCACAATTAGCATAATACTTTCCATATAATAAGTACAAAAACACTATCAATAAAACTTCACATGCTACATTTGACCATTTACCATAGATCTAAAGTCATATTATACTTTAGGGCAATATAAGATATTATGACCAAGAATATTTTCAAAATATATATTAATAATTAGAATAGCATGGAAAATTTCATAGTTGAAAGAGGCTCAGAGAGACTAATTAGCTGTTTGAGGTTCCACAGTTGGTTTGTTATAGAGTCTTGCATAGGAACTCAGACTGCCTGACTCCTAGTCAAGTGCTCTTTGCTATACAGAATTGGAAGCAATCAACACTTCTGAGAATTATTAATAATTTTCATTTCTGGAAAAATGCATTTTTGGTAAATAGAAATAATTCTGTATGTTTAACCTAGAAAACCAACTGAGTTGCTTTGAGAAGAAAAATGCTCAAATTTTGAGGTAAAATGCCCATCAGCTGCAAGGCAGCTATGGCTATGGACTACTATACCTCCTCCACTCGGCACAGACCTTTGTGTTTTAATAGAGTCATTTCTTCTCATTGAACTTTTTCTTTGTTGTTATTACTGAGCATTGTAATTAAACATTCTTCCTGAAGCTGCTTGGCAGCTGCCACTGTGTTCTTAAGAACCATTCATAGCCCTGTGTATTATTATCCTAATCCTCTGTTATAAAGCAAGCTACTTAATGCCAAAAATCAAATACAAATACTGAAAAAGCTTTACATCTGGTTTTATTAGCATGAGTATTAATTGACATATTGGGGGTGGGATTGGGTCCCAATTCTTTAAGACACTAGGACCTCTGTCAGGTTAAAATAAGCGTGCAATTTTGAATTCTACTTGAGTTATATTCAGCTTATGTGTTAACTCCAACATAGCTTGGGAAGCATTCACTGCACTGAATATTCATATGGCGTGCACGATACAGACACGGAACCCAATTTAGTAAATGAATACTTGTAATTTCACCAAAGCCCCCCCGAGAGATTATTATGCAGATTTATGAAGGAATATCACTGAAGCAATTCTTGGCTATGTCCTCAGTCACCAAGGACTCAAAAGTGTGTAAACCTCAGATAATTTTCTATGTATTTACCGCTACCGGCTTCATCTTCTGAACTTTTTTGACATTACCTCTCACTCTCTGTTTTATCTCTAATTTTCCCTTTAATATTCTTGCCCTTGAGCAAAGAGCCAGCATCATAACACCTACGAGCACTGCCAAGTTCCTCCTGACAATATCCTGGCTGCCATAATGCCAGCAATCTGTTCCAGTCCTGTCACTGCAAAATCTCATTAAAGGCAAAAGGATGCCGGGTCACAAGCGTGTAGATACACAGCAGAGGGGGCTCGCATTTCCAGGAGTGACTATACCCTATGCCGGGTCTCCTGATGTCTTCAAAGAAATCACATATCGGCAAAGAGTTGGGCTCAGAGAGTAGAAGCTAGTGTTGGTTGTGCAAACCACAGTATAGAGACCTAATGTATCTATTCTCTTCAGGGATGTTAACAGGTTATAGAGACCAGATTCTGAATGAGCACATTTTCCCAAAGCTTTGTGCAAAGGGGAATGAAACACAGCTTGGTTGAATAAAGCCTGGGGTGCATTCCAGGAGACCTGGATTCTAGCTTAAGCCTGCAACTTTGTCATGGTCACCTTAGAAAAGTCACTTAGATTCTCTCTATATACCTCATATTTCCAGGACACTGGAATATCCAGATCTTCAATTCTGTGATAATTTTCTACAATTTACAAGTGAAACCCCACAATTTTATAGGTGACAAACTCCAACTCGCACTACAAATTAGCAGGACACCCAGAAATGTGAACTTCCAGGACCATAGCTCATGAAATGACAAACACTTAAGTCCATGTAACAATTCAGTTCAGACCTAACAAATTATCATCACGTCTCAATGAACGTATGTTGGAAGTTTATAGAAAACGCCAAATAATTTGGGGGGCAAATCTCTTTATTACAGCTAGCAGAATCATCTTACAAACATCCATCTCTCTATTTTTACTTCTTTCTGTAGCCTACTGGAATTATCTCAATTTTTCTGGGATTAAAACCAAAAAGATACTGCTATAGTGATATATACCACAACATAGGGCTACAGTTACCATCTTGGGCTTGGGAGTGAAGCAGCTAATCTCAGCCTTTTCACTTTCTTAACTTTTCTGTGTCTAAGTTAAATTAGTATCTACCTCTTTGAGTAGATGTGAAAGTTAACAAGATAGTGCAGGGAAAGTCCCCAGGACAGGGCCAGTTGGCATTTAGTAATGTTTAATAAACTTCAGTTATTATTATTGTTATCACAGCAAAAAATTCTATTGAAATTTTTGTGAAAATTGGCCCAGAGTAGGAGATATTGTTGCACTAACAAGAACCCTTGGGGAAAAGGGTTAAAGAGAGATTGAACAGAACTGAGTTTTTCTTGGTGTTGGTATGTGCAGATACGTAACCTTGGATGAGCAATGTAACTTCTTGAAGCCTCAATTTCTTCACTGGTAAAGCAGAGATAATGCTAATGTTTGTCTAATAGTGAAGTAAGGTAATACATGTGAAAAAAGATACTGAAAAAACTCTTTGTATTGATCTGAAATTGATAATGGAGCTCAACTCCAGGGATCAAGATTTAGAGCCTCATATTTATAGGAGAGCAGTCAGCAATTGTGCTGACTCTTGTGTGGCCCTCCAGGGCTCCTAAAAAGGGACAAAAATAGTCTGCCTCCAATCAGCCACAATCACTAGACCCTTGCTAATTAACATATGGTCCATAAACCAGCTACAGCAGCATCACCTGGGAACCTGTTAGAAATGTAGGATCTCAGACCCCACCTCAAAAGCACAGAATTAGAATTTTCATCTTAACAAGTTCCTGGGAGACTCATTGGCATGTTGAGTTTTGACTAACAGTTGCCCAGACCATCTATACAAACTCTAGTTTATACGAGCAAAAGGCAGGCGAGGTGAGGAAAAAGAGAAGGAAACCTTCAGAGAAATGAGCTTTCAGCTCACGGAGGTGGGAAAGAGACATGATTTTCCTCCCCCAACGGGCATGCTTCCACTAAGTGTGAGGAGGGCTTCGGTAGGTAGGTCATCAAATGAATCACTTGAAAAGATTAGGGATCTCTACAAGAAGGGGAAGTTGGCATTTTATTTAAGTAGCTAACCTTTTGGTCAGTTTGCAACTGTCTGAGACAAGAAAGAGGAAATTGGGGAGAGGTACCAGAGTAGACAAAGAGGGAACATCCGACAGGGCAGCCTGCACACTCTTCACTTTGTGCGGCTCAGATCCTGAGTTTCTGTATGGCAAGAGGCTGTGCTGGAGATGGCCAGGCTTGCTCTGCCCTACCCCAGAGTGCTGCTTATGGGCAAAGGCTCTGGAAGGTGGGAGCTGAGGGGCCAGGAAGATTAAATCTTGTGCTCTTCCACATCAAGGAATGCTAAGATGGACACATCTCTATGGGACTCTCAGAAGAATATTCCTATACTCATTTGAATTTTAAACTTGGCAATTATTTAATAATTGAAAATAATGAGAAAGTGGTAGAATTTTCTTTAGCTGTCATCCATGAAACTGCTGTGCCACAAAGAACCAAGATCCAGAATAGCAAGGCTGAGGGAAATTATTGCAGATGTGTTCCATGGGAAGACCCAATGAGTTGAGACTGCCTAATAAACTTATTGCTTAATGAAGTGTATGGTGGATAGTAAACATCCAATAAATTATAGATATCATTATAAAAGTAATGTTTAAAAACTACAAAAATATAAATTTCCACAATAAAGTATTAAATACTTCAGTATGATATATTGAAATAATATAATAGAATAATACACCAATAAATATTATCATGAAGAGCGAGATAATGAAGAGATTGATAGAAGACAGAATGAGACAGACACATTATATTATTAAATAAGTGGTCCAATATTTATGTTGATGTGTACATTTACGTTATCTATACATATTTAGGAGAATAGACCACACGGTATAATATAACAGGCTATCAGAGTGTTTGATTTTGTGAATTATTTTTATTTTGCAATTTTTCTTATCCATACTTTGTAAATTTTCTTCCATATATGTATTCATGTATTGTAATTAGAGGAAAAAAATTATTCTTGCAAATCAATTCCCAAATCTTCTGCTGTAATTTTACTTCCATCTCTATCTCTTGAAGAACTCTTGTTTGGGCACATAAGTGTTTGTAATTTTGTTTACAAAGAGTTCATGTGCTGTAGGAAGGGGCTAACAAGAAATAGCAGCTCAGTCGGTGCACAAGTAGATGATGTTTTTGCAACCTGTCGTGTGAAAAATAATCTGCTGATTTTGCCCTTTGTTCTAAAATAAATTCATTGCATAGGCCATGTCATGATTGCTTCTCAAAATCTTTATGTATAAAGACATTTTATATTTGTAAAACTTTATCTGATTTGCGTTAGGTTTTCTAGTGCTGGAAACAGCACATCTACATGATTTGACCTCATTTTCTCTTTCATCAATAAAACTCTGTCCTGTCTTTGCGGGTGACAAGACAGGCTGTGCAAGATCCAAGGCTGCTGTGAGCAGAGTGTCCCAGGCTAAGTGGGCCTTGGAAGGAGCTGGGGGCCTGCTCCCTGGGACTTCCCCTCTGGACTAGAGGGAGTCGTGAGGACTTGCCTGAGTTTTTCTGCTTCCCCAGGTTTGCTCATTCCCAAGATTTCTAGTTTTCTATCTCTACCCTAAAGGACGACATTGTTAGAGCTGAGACCATGTCTTGTTTCTCCTTGAGTGCCCCACCACAGCTGGCCCAGTCTTAGGCCCATAAGAGGACTGGAATTCCTAATTATGTAAAATCATGAAAAGCCTAGAAAATTCATATGACCCTGAACCAAAACAGATAAAGATTAGTACAAGTATTTTGAGGTTAAGAATAAAAAGGAGAGGAGATTATTGTAGCGTAAGTGTACAAATAAGGTTTTTATTTATATATAAAATGTTTTTGGTTTATTCTTTTCATAACCATATTTTGGTTCTCTGTCTATGGCTTTTATTTAAAAGCTGAATCCATCAAAGTCATTGAGCTGTGTTGCTGCTCTCCATCCCATGTATGGAAAGCACATCTACAAAGAACTCAGGAACACAAGTTAGGGGTATCTGTATTTTCACAGGGTCTCCATTACTTGCTTATGTTTCCTTCCAAATCATAGATCTTGAGTTTAGAATCATCAATAACAAGGAAAGAGTAAACCGTGGCTCTACAACAATGGTTATAATAATCCTTAGATCATGGCCCCTTTAATCAACCTAGATCATGGTGACTTTCCTTCTGACACATCATCTCCAAAAGTAAGAAAGAGGGAGGATTGGATTGAACCAAGACAACCCACAATATGTGCTCTGCAGGATACCACCCTGTGGGAGCATTGGAAATACATGCTTTTGTTTTTAACTACTGTATTTTTATTGCTGTGTGTATCCCTTTCTACAGCAAACCATAATTCCCACAACCTTACTCTCTTTCATCACTGTCTGTAACCAGCATTCCTGAATAAAGCTAAGAGCGGAATGCATGTGTTTGTATTCCACGTTCTACCTCTCTCCAGACAGAGCTTCTCCTGTCCTTCTCCAGTAATTTCAGAACATGCTCTTGATCCCTGTTCCTCCTTTGTGTTTGCTAAGTTGTGTGTGCAGGTGTGCATGACAGGCTGGTAGTGAGAAATGCGGACATGGAAGCACCCAGGAAACGGCTCCCAATTCCTCTCAAAGCCAGATTCATTTGAGTGTCAAAAAGAAACAGAAAGTGCTCCACTTCCAAATGAGTTGTCTGCTTGTTCTACACTGCACTTTCGGTCGGGCTCACCCCCCAACCCCAAGGCCAATTACAGAGCCCTGCTAATGACTTACAGAGCTCATTTCCAAGAGCTTTCCTAATGCTGACACACTTTTCTAAATACCACATGGATTCATGCCCTCACGAACCAAATAAAAAACAATCATCCAAAAAAGAAAAGTGTTTTAAACACGGTACAAAAGGGCCTGACAGAGCAAGTGCTCAGGGAAAGGAGTCGTTTATACATTCAGGAATACTAGACACGCAAACAAAAATCTTGAAAATGTGCAAGAAACCAATGAGAAGGAAGACAAACAAACTTGTAACATTTCAAAAAAGTAGACAGTGGTGAGAAAATTTTAAAAGAGCAACAAAGCAGGATGTTTTAGTTAAAAAATAAACATTTATACAATGTCCTTGGTCTAAAGAGAATTGATAACTAAGGGTGAAAAGCAATTAAATAGGGGGAAAGAAACAGGCAACCTTTTAATTTGAGACTTTTACTTATTTGTACTTTTATTACTGAGATTTTTCTTTACTTTTAAAATTCAAACAGGACAAATAATCAGGGAGCACTCTGTGTCTCTCTGTAAAACTTTATCAATTCAAATCTTTGTTAAAGTTTACCTTTGTAATATATGGGGTAAAATTGATTACTTAGCATACAAATACTTTAAATAAGATTGAAAGGGAATGTTTATTCTTTAGTTGCCAGATTACTGTTTCTTTGTATAGGTTAAGTAGATACCAGACATCTCACCAACTCAGAGAAAATATTCATCACAGATAAAAGATTAATATATCTAATGTTTAAACAACTCTCAAATATTAAGGAGAAATAAAAAACAATATATGTATATTTATATAAATGAATAAAATATGACTAGACAGTTCGAAGAAATACATAAAAATAGCGCTTACGCATATGAAAAGATGTTCAACCATATTCATAATAAGATAAATGCAAATTAAAATTACACAACATGTCATTGGTATAGTTATTTAAAGTATAATAATATACTTTTTTGGCAAAACTGCGGGGAAGCTGGAACTCTCATACATTGGTGAGGTGAATGCAAATCGATTCAGCCCTTACGACGGGTAATTTGGTAATACCTAGAAAAACAACATATGTGTTTGCATTTTGACCTTGCAATGTCACTTCTAGAAATTATCCTAAAGATATACTTCCAACAATATGAAAATATATATGTATAGGATTATTTGTTAGTGCATTATGTTTAATTGCAAGAGATAGAAACAGCTTAAATGATAAAAGAAGAATGGCTCACACTCTAGGATGGCTATATTTAACAGTAACATATTATTATATAGTTTCAAATAGCTTGAAGGATAGAAGCTATTCAGTGTTCCCAGCACAAAGAAATGATAAATGTTTGAGATGATGGATATGCTAGCTACCATGACCTGATCACCATACATTATATGTATCAAAACATCACTATGCATTCCATGAATATGTACAAATATTATTTGACAATTTAAAACTTTTTTTAAAAAGGAGTGTGGTTCAAGAAGCTTGTGTCTACATAATGGAACACCATAAAGCTGTAAAATAAAATAAAGAAGATCACTATGAGTTGATAGTAGATAATTTATATGACAGATTATTGAGTAAAAAGAGCAAAATACAAAAGAGTATGTATAGCATGCTATTTTTTGTGTAAAAAAGAAAAACTTATAAGAAAAATATATACTTAACAAATATATATATAGAACAAATGTGTCTTCTCATTTGTTCAAAAATAAACACAGGAAAGAGAAACAAGAAATTAATAACTCAGGGACTTACTGCAGGGTGAAAGGGAACTGAGTGGAAAATATAGGCAGCTTGAATAGGATGAAGGCAATAACAGTGGTGTGGTATCTTGGCTGTGAGTTTACCTTTTCATACATTTCTGACTTTTGGATTAAGATAAATACTGAAAATGGAACATAAACAGAAAAAAATGAACTGAAATATATTTTATTAATAAATGAATAACAAATGCACTGAAAAGGAAAAAAACTAATGTAAATTATTTCTGAATGTATTATTTAAACTGTACATCTTCAGGCTAAAGAGAAAAAAGATTAAGCAAATATTGAACTCTGGGTATTAGGCTTCTTTTTCACAGAGCAGTAGGTAAGCAATTCTAACACTACTTTCTGTGTACTCTAGGATTGAGCAAATAAGCACATGTATTGTGGATAATAGGAGTCTTATTTCTCACTATTAGAGAAGGAAATTATAAATATTCTAAAGGAAAAGTTAAAACAAAAACTATGGTATTTAATGGAAATCAGAAGAATCAGTAGAAAATTATGGTGTTTATGTACATAGTACATACAGAAACTCACATATTTCTATGTCTTATCTCTGTCCACTGAAAGAACCTAGAACTAATAACACCCCAGTAGCAATGAGCACACCTACTGCTCAGCTCTTGGTTTCTAAATCCCATGTACAAAAGAAATCAGGGATCTTTGGGAAATGGCTGATTCTAAGGATGGACGTAGGAACACATGAGGTAAGCCTGGGTCAACTTGTCCAGGAAGTAAGAAAGTGCTCAAAGAATGATGGAGGCATGTCAAAACCAGCTTGAAGAAACTTGAAGAAAGGCAAATCTAAGAATTATTATTCTGATTTCTTTTTATTTGACCACCAAATAGATCATGATAAATAAAGGATCATAACACATTGAATAAAATAGGAATCTGAGTCCATTCTGATAAAAATATTTTAAAAAGAAGAAAAAATTCTTTCTTTTAATAGCAAACCAAACCAATAACTGTAGAAGAAATAATGTATTGAGAAAATCACTATTAAGAAACTACCGGCCGGGCGTGGTGGCTCACGCCTGTAATCCCAGCACTCTGGGAGGCCGAGGTGGGCGGATCGTTTGAGCTCAGGAGTTCGAGACCAGCCTGAGCAAGAGCGAGACCCCATCTCTACTAAAAATAGAAAGAAATTATATGGACAGCTAAAAATATATATAGAAAAAAAAAAAATTAGCCGGGCATGGTGGCGCATGCCTGTAGTCCCAGCTACTCGGGAGGCTGAGACAGAGGATCGCTTGAGCTTAGGAGTTTGAGGTTGCTGTGAGCTAGGCTGACGCCACGGCACTCACTCTAGCCTGGGCAACAGAGTGAGACTCTGTCTCAAAAAAAAAAAGAAACTACCATATAAATAGTTGATTCAGGCAAGTATCACTCAAGATGTTAAAATCACAGGTAAAAGTTTGAGGAATATTGGGATATTTACATGATCTCAAATTGTCTCCTTAGAAGATACTTATTAAATACAAAAGAAGAATAACAACTTAACCATGGAAAACCTGGTAGATGCTAAGTAATCAAAGCTACCATCACTAGTAACAGGACAAAGAGACATCATTGTGCCTTCTGACATGGTGCCTTTAAAAAGATACAATATCACCTGTGTGTTTTTTCTGCCAAAAATTTATTATATGAATATCAATGTGAGGAAACATCAGACAAGTCCATACTGAGAAGTAATCTACAAAATAACTGACCTGTAATCTTCCAAAGTATCAACATCACTGGGGTCAAAGAAAGGATGAAACACTCTTCCATATTAAAGAGGACCACAGAAATCAGGCATAGTGGTACAAACTTGTAGTCCCAGCTACTCAATAGGCTGCGGCAGGAGGATCACTCGAGGCCAAGAATTTGAGGCCTCAGGGAGGCCTCTGGAGCAGGGAGCTCTGATCATGCCTGTAAATAGCCACTGCACTCCAGCCTGGGCAGCATAGTGAGACCCTGTCTCTCTTTGGAAAAGAAAAAAAAGACGACTGAAGAGACATGACTCTTGCATGCAAAGCATGATCTCATAGTTTGTTTTGCTATAAATGACAATATTGGGACAATTGGTAAAATCTGATAAGGTCTACAGATTAGGTAATATTATGATGTCAATGTTAATTTTCTGATTTTAATATTTGCACTACGGTTATGTGAGAGAATGTCCTATTTTTAGAAAACATGTAGTGAATTACTTAGAGATTAAGAAGTCAATGTATCAGTAACTTACTCATATTTGCCCAAAGGAAAAAAAGACATTCTATAAAAAAAAAAAAGAAAAAGAAAAAATCTGCTCTCTAATGTTTATAGCAGCACAATTCACAATTGCAAAGCTGTAGAAACAACCCAAGTGCCCATCAGTACATGAATGGATTAATAAAATGTGGTGTATGTATACCATGGAGTAATACTCAGCCATAAAAATAATGGTGAACTAATACCTCTTGTATTAACCTTAATGGAACTGGAGACCACTTTTCTAAGTGAAGTATCACAAGAATGGAAAAACAAGTACCACATGTATTCACCATTAAATTGGAACTAGTCAATCAACTCCATGTGCACATATGAAAACAACATTCATCAGAAATCAAGCAAGTGGTGGGGAGGGGATGGGTAAATTTATACCTATTGGGTACAATGCACACTACCTGGGGGATGGGCACACTTACAACTTTAACTCAAAAGGTACAAAAGCAATTTATGTAACCAAAACATTTGTGCTCCTGTAATATTCTGAAATAAAAAAAAATCTGAATGGGATGTGTGTCTGTGTGTGTGCATGGATGTGTCTATACATCTGTACATGTATAGAAAAAGACAGAAGGAAAAGGAAATGCAGTAAAAGGTTAACATCTGGGTGAAATCTATATTGCAGTTCTGTATAATATATGTGTGACTTTTCTGTATGTCTGAAATTATACAAAAAGACATTTTACATGCCCTTTTGCAGTTTTCCAAGCAGCTTTTATTGGAAACTTTAGGAAGGACAAAGAATCTCAAGGCTCCTGTGTCAATTCTCACTCGGGACCTAAACCGCACAACCATGGCAAGGGATGGAACTTGATTTCAACATTTTGTGCCAAATACGTGCAAAAATATCGTTTCCTCCAGTTGCCTCGCTGCTGCGGAACAGGGGAGGTTGAGCCAGAAGGGACCTCTCCCTTTCAGATTGCACTCACTCTGGATGCAAGTACAGCTTTCCCGAAGCTAAATCCCTTCCCACTCAAAGAGGGGAAATTAGCCTCATTTTGTATTAGGCTATCTTCATTTTAAATATTCCCCAGTTAAAATCTACAGGTTTCACAGTGACGTACTCACTTAGCATGTTCTCTGCATAAGTGAGGCAGCCATGAAAAAGGGAATAAGAAAGCCAGACATTGTTTCAGAAACACTAACTTTGTGTCTTTGTGTCCTAGCTTTCCATTAATGAGCTGTCTCCCTTTGGGAAAATCACTTTTTATTTTTTAATCTCCCAAAATATTTATTCAGAACCACCATTGTTTCCTACATATTCCGTCCCAGGAACTCAGCATGAGCAAGACAGGGGCCCGGCTCTCAGGAGTGTCTCATGGTGTGGGTGGGGCCGTGTACAGGGATGCACTGGCTTTGCAAGTCAAGCACAAGGTCCCCACCAACTTCCACCTGTACTTTGTCCCCTGTTTATTAAAATGTCAGACACTCGTTTCCTAGGTCCCTGGCTCTCAGCACTGCTCATGGAGCTGGCTTATGGGATACAAGTATACATTGGCTGAAGTTTTTCTCTGGGGATTTTTCCTCTTGTGAAGGGAAGAAACAGAATGGATTTGTGCAGCACCTTTCCTCTTGAATATATGTGAGATAGCTGGAGCTGCGGCAGCCATTCTGACCACTTCATCACTTCATCTTTTTAAATTCAGTTTCCACATCTTTAAAATGGAGGCATCCACACTTGTTGCAAAGATAAAATATAAAAGTGCACATGAAGCACTTTATGAACTGTGATATATTATATGTCATCATTTATTTACAGGAGTGTACCAAAGGAAAAAACCTCATTTTCTGATTTGTCTTCTCTTACTGCCACCTTTTAAGTATAGTTAAGGGGAATAGTACCGCAAGTCAGGTGTCCTAAGCTACTGGCTCTGACTGATTACTTTGGGACTTAAGCAAATCTTTTTATGTCAAAATAAAAAGAAACAAATCACAATTTGTGTAAGTTATAAGCAGTATGCTTCTTGCGGGACAGCTTCCTCCCCCTTTTTCCCCTAAGGATGGAACAAGTCTTAGCACACAGATACTGCTCAGAAAATGTTATCACCTGAGCAAACCATCGCGGAGTTGTTCATCATGTTGGCACTAAATGTGCTACGGCTAGTAAGCCCGCCCTTGAGGGACCTCATCCTGGCCTCTGCTATCTGAGCCGACAGAGGAGAGTCCAAGTTCACTAATGACTGGACTGACCTGGAAAGATGTCTTCAACCAGGGGGCCCAGCAGAAAATAGTCCATTATAATGACACTGATGTCCTTCTCTGGCCTTCCCTCCGGTATCAACTTCTGTACCCACTGGGCCCCTGAGAGAAATGATTGGCTTGCTTCTGCCCAAGAGTTCTCACAGTAAAGCTGCTGTTTCCGGGCAAATAAATAAATAATATCAAGACAGAAAACCCAAGTGAGCTGGAATTGGCAAAGTCTTGTGCCCTCAAAGAGCCCCAGCTCTACTTTGTAGCTTGGGGGTGACCCATGCTTTGTTCTGAGTGCATTTGCATTATCATAATGGTTGTTTGGTGCGGGTGGGGTGGGGCCAACCTTCAAGGCAGCTCAGTCTCTGGACCCCTGCCAGCCAGCCGGCAGCATCCAGGTCGTAAGACGTGGAGCATTGCCAGGGATTTCAGTCCTGTGCAAAGTCACCTAAGGTGAAGTCAGATGATTCAGCTCTTTTCTTGGCTGCATTTTTTAATCCTTTTACACAGACACGTGCCTCTGACAACATTCTTCCTTCCAAGGGTTTGTGCAGGCCCATCTGGAGGCCCACCACTTCATGACCAGTGACACGGGCATACACATTTTCCCAACCTGTTCAGGATCCCTGGGCCCTGGGTTTCCAACTCAGCAAATGCTCCCAGCAGACTGTTTAAATGAACTGTCATCCCTGTCATTCTGCTCAGAATGGGAACCTCTCCCTGCTTGACTGGAGATGCATGGGTGTTCCAAAGTTTGGCACAAAGCCTTGTGAAATGAGGCCAAGTCTCTATCTCTGTGATTTTATATATTCTACTTGGATACCCTCCTCTGTCCCCCACTGTCCCCCCCACTGGAATATTGCTGAAGAGACCATCTGCCACAAATGCCCATACCCAGTGATCAAAATATTTTAGCTTCTTTCCCAGCTTGGTGTCAGCGACAAAATATGTGAGGCTTTCAAACTGGCCTTCCAGTATTTAAGCCTCTTTAAAAGCCAGGTGACATTGCCATCCTATTTGGCTCTTCTAGTCATAGCCAGAAGACATGATGCTTTATGATGAATTTCTCCTCATCAGACAAAAATCAAGTCTAAATATGAAAGGATTTCAGAAGAGGCACAGCTGTGGTCTTGTACTTTGCCATATTATGTCAGAAAGATGAAAACTAAACAAATGACAAACAATGGCCCTGGCACGCCCACAGAGGCTGGGAGGATCTTGGATGACAGGGACAGCCACCAGCTTTAGAAAGCTAACACCTGTTCTCCGTGACCAGCACATCACACCCACCCCCACATAACACGACGCTTAGAGACCCAACAGCAAACAGGCTGCTCTCCCAGACGCACACCGAAGTCTTTCTGCTCTTCTCAGTGGTCGGTGGAGGCCAACTGTAGAGTCAAGATTATCTCTAACTAGGCTCCACTTTAATATTGCTCTCTTTCATTTTAAATATCTGGCTCTGAAAAAAGAACTGTCATTCTGAACTTTGACTCCAGGGACTGGTCATCGGGGTAATGAAATAGCTATGACAGACCATAATTACAGTTAAATGAATTCCACCCCATAACATGTGAGGCGTCTCCTGGGCTTTCTCACTTAATCACAAGGACAGTGCCTCAATGATGGGCCTCCAAGAGCATAATATTTGACAGTGAGAAAACCTATAGAGCAACAATTCAAGCTGTATTTACTACACAACATCTGCACCAAACCCCAAGAGGTATTATGTTCAACATTCTCTGTCTGTTCTACAGAGAGGTTTTTGATGTGGAAAGCATCATTTATGCTGTCTTTGATTCTTCTCCAGTGACCTTTTTTAGAGTAGTGGCAGTATAACTCTCTCACTACGGCAGTCTCCAACACCATTCGAGGACAGGCCTCATAAAGCCAGCCTTTCACGTTAATCGATCACCTTATTATGGGAGTAAATCAAAGCAGTTAAGCCCGGGCTTCCTGGGAGTTGAAGGTCAAATGGGGGAGCCAATTTTATTCTAACAAAAAGCTCTGTTAAAAAATCCTGTCAGACCTTTTTCCTTCCATCCACTTGCTTTAACAGTACAATATGTATGTGCTGTAACCATGCATCTCACATGTCCTGGGTCACTCTTCATCTAGCACAGAGAGGTACTGAGACGTCACATCCTATGTCAGGCCATGCTGCCTAATGCTTAGACCAGAAATATGATCATCCTGTGGGTTGCTGTGCATGTGTGCCAACGTACGCTTTTTGGAAAAGTAAACACGAGCCTTACACAACAAACCCTTAGAAATCAGTTTCAGAAGTCAGTTTCTACATTTCCCAAATAACCACTGAAGGCTCATGAGATATAACAACTACCACTAGATCTACCCGGTAATATCTACGTGGTATAGTTTTTGGGAGGATTAAATTTGTTCACGAATAGATCTTAGCCTGGGTCCTGTAGAAAGAAGATCCTGAAGCAAAGGTTATGGTAAAAGTAGTTTATGTGGGTGTTACAAGCTTACGGTAGTGACAGTGAGGGCCGGCAATGAGACGTCTCACCATACTGGCCACTGCACAAGCAGCTGAGAACACACAGTGCATTGCTCAGCGGGTGTCCTTCCAACACACAGGACTCTAACTGTGTATCTGTGGAGGAGCTACAGAGTTGCTGTACCTCAAAGCAGCCTACAAAAGAGAGAAGGGAAGGGCATTTACCTGTTTAGCTCCTTTCTGCCTCTGAATTCCAATGGCTGATGTTCATTTTGGAGAGCTAAGTCCCTCACACAACCAGTAGCATCATCTGGTCCCTTGGCAGGCACTTTGGCAGCTAGATCCCATGCCTTGGCCAGGTGTCAAAATGGAAAGGTGGCTGGTACAAGTTGAACGTTGAAAGAGAAGGATGTGGTTGAGGGCTCTGGGAAGGCACGTGAGATCTGTACTCCCCGTGCAGTATGCAAAGCACTCAGCACAGAGCCTAGCACGGGGTAAACACCGTGCAAGGCTCACTGCTGCTTGTCCCTACAAGTAAACCGTGGAGAGAGAGGTCAGAGTGGTGTTTCACCGAGAAAACAAGCTCTGAGCAGAGAATCAATTGTGCCGGTAATAAAAGAATATAAAGAAAATGACTCTTGATGGGTTAAGAAAGAAATTTGAGATAAACTAAAGAGAAAGAACATATTAATAGAAATCAGCAGCAGCTTAACTCCGTGATAGGAGCAAGTCCAACAACACATACCAGACTTGGAAATAAAAAAAGCTACTCACGAAACCCTATTAGCACCGGCTCCTTCAACACAGCAGTGCACTGCGGTGATATTCAGAGAAGTCTGTATCTGGGAGCAAGGCGAAGAGGAAGAAAGTGGCAAGATGGCCAAAAGAAAGTAGGAGACAGTGTGTAAATAAGGACCGAGTTTGACCTTTTTCGAAAAATCACAAGAGAAAAGATATGAAGCTAAAAAGCTGAAAGAAAAATTCTCTCCAAATTTTACTTTTTATTGTAAGATCACTAGAAAATATCTGGGGCTGAATGTAGAGAATTCAAAGCTCTTTGGGGGATGAAGGAGGAGGGGAATGAAATATTCACCCAGAGATCAATGTAGAGCTCTGAGAATAATGCCTAGCATATACGAGTGGTATGGAAATGTTTACTACTGGTATTACTATTACAATGACCTTACCGTTCCTTTCCTTGATACTTTTTTTTTTATTAAACCAAAACCAAAACCAAAAGCACATATATTCAATTTCACAGGATGTTAAAGAAACAAGCAAGTTCTATATGGTGATCAGTCAACTAACATTCACATATAGAGAAATTTGGCAATATCTATCAAAATAAGTGCATATTACACTATGACCTGGCAATTCTACTTCTAGGAATTTACCCAATGGAAATGTCTTTTCACATATGAATGAAATAACCCATGTAGAAAGTTATTTATTTCAACCTTTTTGTAATAAATTTTTAAAAGAATATCTAAATGTTTTGTAGTAGGAAACTGGTTAAACAAATATATCCACAGAGTGGAATATTCTGCAGCCCCCAAAACAATAAGGAACTACTTGACATATTTTTAAGGAAAGAGTACACAAAGTGAAAAACTCAAAATCCAAAATAGCATATATAGAATACAATCATCTGTGAATCAAAGGGGAATAAATCTGTGTGTGTATGTTAATGCACATATACATATATATCTGTACAAAATAACTCTGAAAGAATCCATAAGAAACTATTAATACTATCTTTGTCTACTGGGGAAAGGATCAGCTGGAAGGGAGGTTTTCCCTATGTAGTTTTCCTTACATATAGTACTTCTGAGTGTCTTTGTAGCATGTGAATGTATTACTAATTTAAATAAAAAATAAAAAGGAAGTGACATAAATTGCTTAGTTTTAAAGAATTGAAAGAGAATGTGCGTACAGTTGCCTCTCCTCATAAGAGTCTAAGTTTCTGGAAAGTTCTGAATGGGGCTGAGGAGCCCATGATTGCCCATGGAAATGAGTAGCTTTGTGAGGCATCCGAGACGTGCCTCTTGGCGCCAGCAAAGAGGGAAGACATGGTTTACAAGATGGATAAGAACTTTATTGGCCCAGAAATGGTTTCAGACCAATGTTCAAGTTGGGCGTAGGCCACCACTGAGCACACCAGAGAAGACATTGGACCATGTTATCTGAGGTGAAAATGGTTGATAACCATGGTCATAATCCATGGCAAAAGTCTATGGAACTCATAAAACATGATAACAACTAGTATTATTGCAAAATGGAAACAATAATAGAGATTCCAAGTTTTTCTTAGACAAGCGTCTTCATTCTGAGGCTGTCTTCCATGACTAGTGCAAGAATCACGAGTGAACATGGAAGTCCCAACTCAGCCCCTCGCTGAACGGGCCAGCCACTTGGCTTCCCGCAGGCCAGCTCTCCTCTTGGCTAAGTTGAGCTGCTGGGAGCTGAAGTAAGAGCACACTGGTAATTATTAAGGATCTGTCATGGAAGCATGGTATGTTCTTCTCCCAAAACAAACAGCAAATCCAACCTTCTCCCTACCATTTGTCCCAAACTCTTTTAGAGAGTCAAGGGGACACATGTTATTTAATTAACCAAAGGGGTGCTGGGCAGACTCCAAAAGCAAAGTGTCTATCTTTGTCTTGACATTGTCACAAACTCATTGGCTGATCCCAGCAAGTCACCCAACTTTCCTGGATTTCAAGTTCTTCATTTGTAAATTGAGGGAACCAGATTGCATGAAGTTTCTTCCCTTTCAAAAATTTTAATTTTTAAGATATTTTTATTTATGCAGTAAAGTAGTATTTACAGAGGGCCTATGTGCACAGCCCAGTTACTCTGTAAGTCTCAACTCGAAGTCACTCAGAATTCTAAGGGTATTTAATTAATAAGAATCTTAAATATAAATATTTAAGTTTACCCTTTTTTAAGTTTTTTTGAGACCTGAACACCATATAAATTAGATAAAATTGTCAGTGAAAAAATATCAACCACTCCATTACATGGAGAAGTTAAACTTGTTTTCAGGATACATTTATTACTATTATTCTGTTCCTTTCTAGCTCATGCTCATTCTAAATATCTTAAAAGATGTGTTCTGCCTTCATTTTGACAAACAGCCACTCTCACTCCTGTTTCCCATTTGTCGAGTTGAAAAAGCTGTTTTTTGCCTGTGCCTTGCTTTCTTATTTCATTAAGTTAAGCCCCACAGGTGACAGGAGAGGCCTGTTCTAGAGTCATTCATCTCTTGTGAGGACACAGTGCTTATGTGTGCACGAGAGAAGATGGGGCACAATGTGGTTATTAGGGATATCAAAAGTTACCGAGTGTTTTATAGCTTTTATCAGCTTTTTACCGTTCCCGTTCCAAGAGATCTTTTGTGGCTTTAAATTCACAGCATAAACAATGTCAACAGACAAATGAGAGATTTAAAAAAAATATCATATATATAATGTGAAAAAGGCAACATGCCAGTACAAGAGCACCTAGATATTAATAAGGAAAAGACAGAAAAAAGATATGAACAATTAGCAAAATAGGAGATGTCAATGGTCAATAAATGTGTAGAAAGATGCTGAATTTCACCAGAAGTAAGGCAATTGCACACTGAAAGGAAAATGAGACCCATTTTTAAGATTTCAGATTGGCAAAATCATTAAAAGAGTGATCGAATTTAGTGCTGATAAAGGATGAGGGGAAAGAGGTGCCTCCGTTCTGGTGGGAATTTTTCTTGTAATATGTATTATATTAAAAGTAAAGCAACATATACTTTGACCTACCTATGTCATTTTTTTCCCAGTGTAACCTATACATATGTATATATAATATATATAAACCAGTACACAAATATATATGGGAAAGTATGTTAATTGCAACATAATTTTCTAGCAGTAAAAAAATACCATAAATTGGCTAAAAAATACAGTAGTTTAAACAAAGTGTGTTATCATGGAATATTTTAAAGGTATTAAAAGAAAACATTATTTATTCTTGAAAATTGCTAAGGTAGTAGATTTAAGTGTTCTCACCACTAAACAATAATAAGTATGTGATGTAATTAGCTCAATTTAGCTAGTCCACTATAGATATACATACACGTATTTTACAACATGTTGTACACAATAAATATATACAATTTTTATATGTCAATTAAAAAATAAAAAGACATTCACATATTAAAGAAAATACATATTGGCCAAGAAGACAGTCCCTAATGATTTTCTAAGTGGAAAGAAAGTAAATTTGTGTTTGGTATAATCCAAGTTTTATAAAAGCAAACACCAGCTAAAAATGTACATGTGCACGTATGTTTTAATATACATACAGATGTGTAGCATGAAGAGAGTATTCAAAGATGTGCTCCAGGCTGTTAATATCGTTACCTACTGGGGTCATGGCCATAAAGAACAGGGGCACAGAGTGAGAGAGGATGGGGGAAGATTCTTAATTATTTTTCTTTCTACATATTTACATTGTAATTTTGGTTACAGGACTCAGAGGCTACCCTTAAAATTATTCAGGGGAATTTGCCAGTGAAGTAGGGGAAAGCAAGAAGAATGTGGGGTTAAAATGGTCTATAGACACAGGGAAGCACATGGTGGCCCTCACATTCGGATCAGCCAACACCTACGTACTAAACACAAAAGAACATCAAGCAGAGACTCTGTCTAATTATATATGTGTACAACACTTGTATAATATGTCCAAATGACCTCCAGAGTGTCTGCATCTTATATAATGAAAGACACAATTCCTTTCATACTGAAAATTTCAAATGCAGACAGTTCAAATAAAAGAGGAACTTACAATGTTTCAACTTAGCAATTTTCCAACTTTATGATGGTGGGAAAGTGAAAGACATTCAGTAGATACTGTACTTTGAGTACTTATACAACCGCTCTGTTTTTCAATTCAGTATAGTATTCAACAAATTGCATAAGCTATTCAACACTTTATTACAAAATGGGCTTCGTGGTAGATGGTTTTGCCCAAATGGAGGCTACTATAAGTGTTCTGAGCATGTTAAAGGTGGGCTAAGCTAAGCTATGATGTTCAGAAGGTTAAGTGTATAAAATGTGCTTTTGATTTACGATATTTTCAACTTGTGATGGGTTGATTAGGCTGTAGCCTCATCAGAAGTTGAGGAGCATCTGTACTTCCAGATCTCTGTAGCTAGCCACGATCATCACTCCTCACTCGGTCTACAGATATACCTAAGGGCATTACATTTGTAAAGGACTTTACAGTTATGAACTACTTTCATCACAGCACTGTTTCTGCGGGGGCAGAAGGGAAATAGGCTTTGTGCTTCCCATTTCATAGATTAAACTTGAACGTTTTATTTAACAACCCCAAAATGATAACTGAGTCACGGTGAAACATTGCCATTTTTCTCTCTTTACCCTCGGGGGCAGGAAACACAGCTTTGCACTGCAAGCACCCAAGCACACTATGATTTTGACTACACAGGAAGCATAGCAGGGTAAATGAAAGAATAAATGTGCTAAAATCCACCAGGAAAGTCTGTTGGTTGGGTAAATTCATATTAAAATCAGTCACAAACTCTTCATTAACAGGTAGCTGTAATCCACCCACCCCGCCAGCGCACAGGCACATATTACTCAAATAACTGCCTTAAATCTCGACTTCATTTTGTGCATGCAGACATGACCTCAGAAACTCTGCAACAAAGATGGGAAGCAATCCTTTCAAGTTAATATATTATTTCTGTGCAATTTCCACCATGAACAGAGCATATTAATGCATTCACTCACCATCTGTGTCCGTTGGTACCAGGGCCAGCTACCCCAGAGGACTAAGACACCCTCTTTTGTGATAGACATTTGGACAATAACAGGGACTCCCAAATGAACAATGTGAGGTCTATATTATGTGCAGATGGAAGACAGATAAATAGGCAAACACTGCAGGTTCAGCAGTTTGCTTGGAATCCTCAGTCCTGGAGGATTAAGATAGGCACAGAAAAATATGTCAAAGCTGGTCTCCATTCTTATAAAACACTACAAGGGAAGCTTAGAGGATATTTTTATGTTAGCTTTTCATTTGTACCGACAAAGAAAATTGTCAGTTCATTTAAAAAGTACCCTTTCTTGGGGAAAGCCCGGCTGCTTGTTCATTCGCAATGTCCTTCAAACATTCTATTTTGTTTTCTCTGTGGGCAGCTTCAGGTGAAAAGGAAACACTCATTGATGGAGAAAGGTATGAGGCATGAATGAGAGATTGGAAAACAAAATGGCTAGGCAGCCCTTCTCTCTCGGCATTCAAGAAACACAGGAGTGCCTACTTTAAAAACCTGATGACATTTAAATTTAAATAAGTCACTTTTTGGCACATTAATCATTTTTAAAAGAAAACTTGAGAATAATCACCACATTTGTATAATAATTTTTGTTTTGAAATGGTTCACTTCTCCGCTCTAAAGACAAACGTTGTCATACTTAGTCACTCATCATTCTCACTGGCTTCATAGAGAATTATGTACAGGTAATTGAGACCCGAGAAGCCCTAAACATGTTCTGAGGCTACATTATTTATTCTTTGTTCAGTAAATATAAGTCACTATTATATTACTTTGTTACAGCTCCAAGATCTTCCTGTTACCTGGTTACTAGTCTATGAATTTCATATAATATAAATTATTATTTTAGTAAAATTTAAATGTGCGCTTCACATAAATACTAAAGAAACTCCTTGAGGTTTTTCAGGTATCTATGTAGAATGTCATGGAGTTTATCTAGAAGATCTTCAATCCAGAGTAATTACCTCTTCTTCCCAAAACATACAGCTAGTCTAAAGAGCTTAATTATTCATTTATTCATTAGATATTTATTGAGTATTTATTATGTGCCAGGTCCTGTAAAATATACTGGAAACAAGTTGATAAATGACTCATTCCTTACCCCGGAGTACCTTATAGTCCAGAGAAAATAAAGGAAGCATAGAAGATAAATTATAACTCAGTGTGATAGGAATCAAAATAGAGTTATGTATAAAGTGCAACGAGAGCACCGAGAAATAGGATCGGTCCCAATTCAGGGAAACCGGGAACACTTCATAGGAATGGCAAAATTTCACCTGGGTCTTCAAGGATGTAGAGGTTTGTCAGGTAATAGATGGGTGGATGTATGAATGAATGAAGAGAGGGTTTGGCATGGTAACTGAAGAGATAATCAACAGCACAATCTGTGTTTTAGGCAGCCTTGGGAAGCGTTTTTCAGACAAAGGGAACAGCTTTTGCAAATACAGTGGTGGATGAACAAACACAGCAAGCCTCTGGAATGTCAATATTCAGGTTACTTGATCAGAAGTTTTGTACAGAGGAAGATGCAAGGAAATGAAGTGAGAAAGTCAGATTGAGACCACTGTGTAAAGTGTCGGTGTCAAGAAGTTTGTACTTCACCCTGGAAGTAACAGAAAGACAAGGTAGATTTTTAAGCAGGGGATAGCAAACATTCAAATGTATTTCTTGAGCACCTAGTACATGCCAGGCACTGTTCTAGATCCGGCAGTCACAGCTATGAAGAAGCAGACAGGAACTCCTGCTCGCATGGTGCTTATAATCTAATGGGGCGTGACAGACAATATGCAAAGTAAAGAAAACTATACAGTACATTGAAAGGTGTTAAGTGCCAGGGAGAGAAATAAAACAGAAGAGAGTGAAGGGAAGTGATCAGGTTTGTGTTTTAGAACAATTCTTCTACATAATTAAAAGAGATTAGAGAGACATTAGAGATAGAGATACAAATTAAGATTCCATTAAAGCATTCGTGGTGAATATGATGAATCAAGGAACTGAAATTATACAAGGGTAGTGAAGAGAAGGTAGATTTGAAAGTATCAATAGAATTTCTTTGGGGGGTGTGTTAAATATTAGGTTGAAGAAGAAAATGATCAGTAAAGATTATGCTGAGTTTTCTCATCAGAGTTTGAGTCATCATCAGGAAGGGAAGATAAAGAATTAAGTTTTAGTTCTATAATTTCATCATAGTCGTATGTTGCTTGATTTCTCTTAGACCCATGGAGGATGTTGTCTCTCTTCATTCTTTGAAATAAGAAAAAAGTATTAATACTAAATGGATTTAATTGTTTGAGATAGTTTGGTATAGGCAACAGTATCATGGCATTTGAGAAATGGTTTCTTGGCATTTGAATGGTCATCTAAAGATTTGGATGGGTCATCTTGGAAGAAAATGTTAGGAATATTTCGGTATCTTTTCCTAATTACCGGGAACTCTAAAGTTAGAGACATAGGTCACCAGAAGACACATTTTTAATCCTATCTTACTAGTTCCACAGGCCAAGAGAAGCATTGAAGTCTGGTGCTTAACAGTTTGGGCTCAGAAGCAGAGCTGCCTGGGTGCAAATTCTGATTCACCTGTCACTCTCTGGCTGACCTTGGGCAAGTCACTAATCTTCACCCTCCTTCTCTAGAAATGGAGGTAATAATAATGTCTTCTTCGTAGGGGTCTTGTGTAGTTTAAATTAGGTGATTCACATAGTGTTCATGGCACAGTGGCTTGTGGTAAGTTTTCAGTGAACAGTAACTGCTAGTACATTTGTTAACATCCCGATGAATCAGGGATTTGATAGACACATTCTGGGATTCGGTGTCCATTATTTGGCTCAGGTTTTCTTAGACTAGGACGTGACTATGATGCCTTCAGATGCATCCCACTCCAATAACGGAAGTGCTGGTTTTCTCTGAGTCTCCTTGGTGACTCTCCATGCTCTGGACCACCTGTGTCATCTGGCATCAGTGCCTGTTGCTGTGGTCCTGGCTGCCGCACTGACGAAAACTCCATCCTTGTGTGGGCGAGCTGTGGAGACAGATGGTTCCACCGCACAGGGTAGGGGCTGTCAGTCAGGAAGGGGAGGGCCGCACACGAGGCTGAAGTGTGGAGTGTGGATCAAGAGCATTCATTAAGTGGGTCCAATATCAGAAGTTAAAATGGAGCAACCCCTTATCTATTGACTTTCAGGGAATTCATGAACCCAACTGAAACACTGCTGAATTTTCTTTTTTTTTTTTTAAAAAAAAAGAAGAAAGAAAGAAAAGAAACCCAAGGGAAATGAGAAACCAAATAGGGACTACTCTGTTCATTGTACCTCGTTTCTAGCCATTATTCAGTTTGGATAGAACACTGATCATTGAAGAAATGTTGTTTCTAATGTAAAAATCTTCTTGGTGTTGGTGCCAAGACGACTGCATTTCTTCCCAGGTAGAAGGGGCACAGCCACTGTCCCGAGGTGAAAGCAGATTCCAGAAAGGAGGCACAGAGTCTCAGAGGGTAGGGTCCCCTTGGAGGCGAGTCACAACAGTTCTCAGAGAGAATTCTGGAAACTGTAACTGACTCCAACAGCGGTAATTTATTCTCAAGGGGCAGAGTAGTTTATAGTGGTGGAAATAACAAGCTTTTTTATTTCTTTTATATCAGAAGAGGTCTTTATTCTAAGTTTCTTTTTTATTTTGACTATATATTTTTCACTTTCTTGAATATCTGTATTTACTCTGGGGATAAGGAAAAGAGAAAATTCAGGGAAAGCTAAAGGCACGTTCTTAAGTGAGAATATAGAACCTCATCTGAGAAACCTTCATTCTCGCTGCTGGGTCATCTTGTTGCAGCAGAATGAAGGAAGGAAACTCATCTTGGCTCTTAGCGAAACAAAAGGCACTTTCCTCCAAATATCTTCTTTGTTCAAGTAGGGTCTCTGCCACCTACTGTTTGTGTAGCTGTTGATCTAAAGAAAGACTTTTATAGAGTAAGGTGGTTTTCCAGAGAGTATGACAAGCATCTTGGGTAGAACGCAATTATCAAATGATCACAGTCTTGTCCTGAGGCTGGGCTTCTATTTTATCCCCATCTGAGCAATTTACTATCCCTACTTTGACCTTTTTGAAAAAATCCCCTTCTCTTTCATACAGTTGTTGCTCACCATGTGTGTATGTTTGCTCACACACATGTGCACACACGCAGAGGGGGAGACAGAAACACAGAAAGAAATACACTGGGTACACACATAGCCACATGAACTAATATATACTTTGGCCCTTTGCCAAGACCAGAAAAACAATCGCCAAACCTGTCCAGGTGAAGTCTGAAGCTCTGCACCTTTACACCATGTTGCAGATAAAGGTAGGTATGAAAATAGGTAGACCCAGAGGTATTCACATGAGTTTAAAGACTCCTTTCCTCCACCTTGAAATGTATCGCTGGCAAAATCCTAGAATATAATCATTCAGCATTTAGAATTATTTTCTTCGCCCATGAGAGATGAGAGAGAGATCGGACACACAGGGCACAGATCCCCAAGAGCAAGACAAGAAAAGAAAAGAGGCAAATTTGGGGCAATGGAAACTGGCAAGGAAGAGCTGAAAGGAAGGAAGCCAGTGCTTTATTGATCTTGGGACTCCCTGCAGCACTCTCCAAATCAATAGAACAAATTGAGGCCTCAGCAATTCCATTTCTTGTGTTTATAAATGTGCAGACCCTAGGGCGAAATTTGGGGGGTATTATTGGTTTAGATTCAAGAGAAGAGACAAAATAAAATATAACACAATCAAATGCTGGCAAAAGTACCAACAAGCAGTCTCCCTGAGACTTGAGGATAAACTCACCTAAGATCTCTGCTCCTGGCCGCAAGGCCCCCACCCAGCCCCTTTCCCGCCTTGTAAATTACCTGATGGGCGAGGACCTCAATAATTCTGGGAAACTCCGAAAGACTCCTGAGCTCTAGCCCTTGAAAATCCTCAGACTTCAGTTGTTTCAAGATGACAGAAAACAGTACTACTGAGTGCTTATTAAGTTTGAGCATCCCTTCTAAAGAATTAAGTCCAAATTCTGTACCAATCATATGAAAACAGTACATTGCTAATTTCAGAAAATTATAGCCAGATGCCCCATTTTCTGTGTTCCTCAGTGGCTATCCAGTTTCACAGCATTTCGAGACTTTTTAAAAGGTAGAGGGTGTCATTTGTTCCTGAGATAACCTTTACAAGTCAGTCTCTCACACAGCCTCTCCCTCGCTGGTAGACAGATGCATCATGGAGAATTTGGCAAGGTTCAATCGATAACTGAAGTAATGCAGGAATGACACCAGTGTGAATACTGCTGGCTTAGATATTTCCTGTTTTTCAGAAGGAACAAGTACCCACTATTCCTGTCATTTTAAAGGAAAGAAACAAGGACCATTATTTCCTGGGCTTAATATTAATATTAAATGGCTGCCCACAGAATCTTGTCAATGAAAATCTGTGTTTAAAGCCATAATATATTCTGGAATGCTTGGCCCAGAGTTTTCTTAAGAAATAGCTCTTAAAATAATGGAGTTCAGGACAACATTTCTGAATATCCTCCAGTCTTAGGATTGGGGGTCTGGGGTGGGGGTGGGAGGGAGCCCAGTGGATTCCCTGCCGTGTCTTTAATGTGGCTACTGACAAATTAATACATTCATGGAGCTCCCGTTTCACACCTGCATCATTCTCGTTGATTGGATCAGGCTCACAGACAGACCACTGTGGAATGGAAGTCAGGAAGGAAGAGTGCGTGTTATTTAAGTGCTCAGCCTGCTGGGCCTGGGCCTCAGTCACATGCCAATGTGAGTTTAATAGTTTTCAAAGTCAAAAGGGTGGTGTTTTCCATGAGGGATTTTTACTTTCTTTGTGGTTAGAAAATGAACCCGCTGGATGGTCAAAGAAGGTTAAATTTGCCAAAGAAGGACGTCATGTAATGTTAGGTCATCACTTCAAAGTTGACACAAAGTTGTGATTTTGTTTTTATTTGCTTTATTTCTTTTAGTAGGTAACTTTTCGCAGAGATAGATAGCTAAAAATGTCTGAGTCAGCTACTAGGTTTTCTTGGGTCTGTTTGTATTTCAAACATGGCTGGTGTGGACTATATAAACAAACAACAAGAAGAAAAATCTGCTTATTCTAACTGGGTGGGCAAAAAGGATGGTGGAAGAGTGCTTGATAGTGAGCAATGGACACTCAGAGCCTGCTACCGAAACTGTGTTCTGCAGACCACTGGCGTGGGCATCACTTGTTAAAAATGCAGAGTCTCAGGCCCTTCTTCAGACCTAGTGAGCCTGAATCTGCATTTTAGCAAGATCCACGGGTGTTTTGTTTGCATATTCAATTTTTGAGAATTTAATTCTACAGTTAATGTTGTCTGCAAGAAAAACAAAAATTTTCACATGGTATATAAATTGAAGTCATTTACTACCCCAAAATATCTAATGAGATATCTGGGGCTGGGGAAGGATGTAGGGGGAGAGAGAAAGAGAGAGAATACACATTTCTAGGTTAATTATGAAAGTAGCAGTCAAGTAACAGAGCACATTTGGCAAAAGAGTTGACTTCCTCTTGTTCTAACTTCAGGTAAATCAGTTCAGTAACTGTTGGTAGCTGATAGAGTTATAGGTATACAGTTGATAAAGACATTTCTTTATTTAATAGCTAAAAACAGAGAATCTGAGATTCTCTCTAAATTAGCATAAACATCCAAGTCACCGAAAGACACTGGAGATGATCAGTAAATGACATGGAGGTAGAAAAATAAAGGAAAAATAAAATAATTACCCAAGGTTACAAAGCTAATAGTGGAAGAGCTGGGGTTCAAAATTAGTTTATTCTGACTCCTACAGCCTCTCCTAACCATGTTATGGTGCGAAGTGTGGTTATTATAAAAAGTAAGTTAAATATTTGGTAAAATATATATGATTATCACAGTGCTCTGATTTATTCTAAACTGAATGGTTCTTTTGTCTTTATATAATCTTAAATTAAAAGAAACTCTTCATATATTGTTAAATACAGATATATGAAATGGGCAGGCTACAAATGACAATTTCAGTAAAAATTCCAGCACTGACAATCAGCAGAACGGTTAGATGACATCCACTATAGCTTCAGCCTGAACCAGGCTTGTTTGCAGTTGGGTGTGCCACCCTTCCTTACAAAACCGCGATCTCCAGCACAATTTCAAAGGATCATTACAGTTCACCACATCAATATTACCCCTTTAATCAAAAATTGTCGGAGGAATTACCTTGAGGAAATGGGAGGCGAAACACTAGAGACCATTGTCATATGTAGCCCACAAGGGGTATGTATTGGCCCAAGAAATAGTTAATGATTTAAAGGTATTGAAAAGATTTGTGATGTGCGTGTCATTGTGAGACACTGGAAGTTTGAATGAATTCTAAACTTTTGGCATGATACCATAAATGACCAGTGAACGTAGCTCTGGGCTTTCTACTTTCACTTCAATCAGGAAAGCTGAGCTTTTATCTGGCTAATTTATTAGGATTCCATGGAAAATTTATTGTTGTTGTTGTTCAAAGAGGTCTACTGCTTTAGAAAAGCTTGAGAACTGTAGTGTTATAGATCAAACTCCTCATTTCATGGATAAGGAAACAAAAAAATTCAGAACCCATGACTACTTCATGTGTGCTGTATGTCAGGCACAGTGCCAGAGATTTTCACAGGATGTCTCATTTCTTTGTCTATACACTAAAGAAACTAAATCTGTAAAAAATTAATTAACTTGCCTAGTGTACTCAAGTAGTTAAGGACAGACTGAAGGACAGAGGCCAGGATTATTAATCACCAAATTCTAATTTTTTCCCAATACCTTATTGCTGACAAAAACAAACAAACAAACAAACAAAACCCTAGGTTTTCCCATTCTAGTCCCAGGTTGGATAATTTGAATCTGTTTTCATATTCTATTTCTCTACATAAAGATCACAATATTCATTGACAACCCATAGGGCATACAAGCTAAACTGTTTTTCTAATATTAAATACAGATGACATGCAGAGTCACATTTGTCTATTTTTTCCCCCTCTGGCCAAGAACACCAATTGGCAGGATGGTTAGTTGAAGTTCAAGCTGCCATCTTGACTCTAGAACTTTATTTTAGTCCAAATATATAGAGATATACTATAGGGTAGGAAATTCCTATTATTTCAGCAGACCCTATTTCATAATAAAATGGGTGATAAAAAGTATCTTATCTCTTTTAAATGATTAAAATGTGAAATGCTAACAAAGCTACTTTGCTCAATTACCTCACATTTGGGAAATAAATCAAAACATTTGTCAATAAACTTGAAATATAGTCAAACTTGACCCATAAACTTGATGTTACAATGGATTTATTTTCTTCACACTGTATGTTCTCATGAGTTTTTTTTCCACTTAAATAGACAAAAGATCAAGGTAAGAAGATAGGGTAGAGGGAGAAAGTCTACATGGCCACCACTTGAGGTGACAATTAATTCTGAGATACAGGTTAATAAGGAAGCATGATCCACTCAATGTCATAGACTAAACAGTGATGAAATTAATTATAACCTAGTAAATTCCTGGTAAATTTTTCTTCCTTTAGTGATGTCTTACAGTTTAAAGGGGTAGGATGTCAAGAAAGAGGGAAATAAAAAGAGGAGCTAAAGAGAGTTCTATAGTAGATAAAATATGTAAAATATGGATTTTTACATTTAGGATTTCTTTTCTTTCATGTTGCAGAAGATTGAGTACTTTGGGCCCCTAAAAATGTCTGGTTGGTTGACTAATTTTTAACTGCTCAATCTACCTGATTTTGCTACAGGGTTAGACATGTTATTTGTGGGCTAATAGGCCTTATATTCTACCCAGGGGAGAAAAGAGGAAAACATACATATAAAGAGGAAGGATAATGACAACCAATCGATGAGATTTGGGAAAGTAAGCATCTTCCTTTCCTAAAAAAAATCCCAGGCTCAGCAACTAAACTTCAATTTGGCCCATGCTCTACAATGACAATGGCAGAGCATGCTTCAATTCATAGACACTTCCAGTGGCACAATAATTACTATTTCAAAGAAGAAAATAGGGAATTATAAAGAGAAAGCTTTTTCCTTTGATATATTTCTTATTCACATTTTCAGTAGGAGAAAAACTATAATACAAGTAGTTAGATGAAGTAGGAATATATGTTAGTGTAATAGATACCAAAACTGGCAATTCATTGAGATTTTATAAATTTGTCAATATGTTAGTGGGCTCTATTGCCCCAAGGGTCTGGTATTTCCTGATTGAGAAATAGTCTCTTAGAGGACTTCCATTCACTCCTCAGCCATTGGGGAAATAGGAAAACATGGAGTGTTGCAGAAGGAAGGAATATTTAAGGACATATAATCCAATTTCCTCATTATCACAGACAAAATAACTAAAGCCCAGAGAAGTTAAGTAGCTGCCCTGAGGCCCAGACAATAGTCTCCTCCAGTTTACTTTTCTACCTTTGCCCTGTTTTATGCTGTTATTACACAAGTCATTTATAAAAATTAGAGTTGGATAAAGTATTAAAGATTTTCTATTTTACCATTTCTTGTTCTGAGTGAGTAGCTATACTTTGCTTGAATACCTCCAGTGACAATAAACTCACTATCAAAATATTCCAGGGCAGTTTTTACTAATGTATTAAATAATTCTCAAGAAATTTCTAACTTTTCTTTAAGTATAAGAGCATTACAAAAAGTAATCATTTTAACCCTTTGATTAAAGAGTTAAAAAACAGATTAAAAACAAAAGTGGTAAACATTGTGATTAATATAATATTGGAGAACCCAGTTAAATAGCTCCAGTTTCATACTACATTAAAGGGACGCCTACTGACTTGAAAGATGATTTTCTTCCCTAAAGAATGACTTGGGCACTAGGAAAGAAAGGACTAAATTAATAGGAATATTTAATTTCCCAAATTTTTCTTATTTCTATTCAATATTACTAGTTTGTTTCTCTCTTAAATGGACTTTGAAAAGAGCAACTGCGTTGGCAATAGATCAATATCTAATTTTTGAAAGTTAATTTTTTTTTTAAGGAAAGTTGGGTTCTTTTAGGGGAAAAAAAGCATAATGTTATATAATGAAAAATACTGTTACTATCCTGGCAAAATTTCTATGTGAAATTTCAACAGAATCCATCAATTATAGTAAATGACCAATAAAAATGTTCAATCAAAAACTCATTTTAAGATACATTGTTAATGAACTGTAGCTAATGATACTTAATCAAAACCTGACATGATCGCATGGGAGAAAAGTTCCACAGGACCTGAAGAGCACTATTGTTCTGAACAAAAGATAACAATAAAACTGTATAATTAATAGTCTGTGGTCATGTGGCACTCTCTGGGGAAACTCCAATTGCATAACAAACTCCATTGTTTTTCAAAACACGGGAATTGTGCTCCTTAATATCACTAATGCCATCAGCAAGAAGGCATCATTTTTCAGACTGCTTTTATTTGACATAGAGCTTTTTTTTCTTCTGCACTAAAGTATAACTAAGACGCAAAATCAGTGAATGACGCTGTTGACCACCACAAAGATGGAAAAAAATTCTGCCTATTTTAAATCTTCACAACCTAGAAATGACATACTATTTAAAAAATGTATATTCCAATAGGATATCTGTATTATATAAGTCTATGTGGAACATTTCTCTTTTCCTGGGGTGACAGTGTAATAGCAATAGACATAGAGCATAGAGCACTTCAAGATCTTGAGAAACAGAACCCCCAAGGTGCAAATGAAAATATTCATGGAAAAGTTCAGAATGAGAAACATAGTAGATTGTGAAAGCCACTTTGTTAAATAAAACATTTACCTCACCATCTGTGTTAAACTCAGTATGCCAATTTAGGTAATCATCAACTTTCAGGGTTCCGTGTGTCTATTACTAGTAGCAATAATTTGCAGTTTATATATATGTAGCCCATGTATGGACTTCAAAAAATATAACTCTATGCCAATTTTATTGATAGGAAAATGAAATCATTAAGATGTGCTTACCAAGAACACATTTGGAGGTATGAGGTCTATTTACAAAGGGTATCAGTCAGAAATCAGCATTGCCATATTTTACTGCTACAAATCTGGGCTAAGGCCACTGGCTCAAATGCTGATATGTAGTTTAGTTTATTTTTCATAAATATGCATACTATGTATATAAGACCTATCTCTAAGCATGCAAATTAAAATGAATTAATGTTCCCTATTTCAACTGTGTCTAAACTCTGAATTAAGGGCATGGTAATGTCAATGTATATTTTCAAGCCGATCAGTTTAATCAGAGTCCTATGGAAGTTAACATCCAACAACTCTTCCTCTAACTCAAATAGCCCCTTGACTCAGCTGAGAGAAAAATTATAGCTGAGAAATGGAGAAATTTTTTAAATTCCCCACTGAGGCTTATAAGCAATGTGGCTGTTACCAAACTCAGAATGATTAGTCATAAAAAACATTACTACTGGGTATAAGCTCTTATTCAGAAAGACCCTACATTGAGCACAGAAAACCATGGACAAGAGCAATTCTGGTGATTCAGAATTGTAAAAACAAAAAATAAATAAACACTGAAAAAGTGGGAATTTGCGAATTTCTTCAGGGAGATCCTGATATATATGTATAATAAAAATATAATAATACATAATATATATAATATTCAGTCAACATAAAGTGGTTTGCTAAGGCCAGTGCCCATGGTTCTTGGTAGACCAGGTTAAATATTTTGAACATGTGCAGACATATGTATGTGTATATCTGGTAGTTTGATGAGGATGATTAGAAGCAGCCCAGGAAATGGAGAGTAGGGGTTAGATAGCAGCTGAGCTCTCTGGTGTGGAGAAGGCACCAAATCATGAAAGCCATTTACATCAAAGGGCCTTTATCTTGGGGTTCCAAGGAGGGACGGACTTAATTTAAGATGGGCCAAGGATGTCTGAGGACAGAAGCTCAGAAAACTTTACAGGATATTCCTATCAGGGTGAAAAGGTTATGATAAGAACATCCCTAAAAAGGAAATTCCCTTCATGTTTCCACAGGAAAGCATGTCTCATTCTGCAAACAGCCCTGTAAGAGCGCTGTGACCATTCCTGCAGAGACAGGACATGTGGCATTAAGTGCCACTTCTGATCCTGTGATGCCAAATGAGATGATCAACAGGTAGAGAGCCCTCGGTCTCCACCAAGACAGACAAGAATGAATTTCTTCCCAAATCTCATCTTGGAAAACCAGAAAGCCGGCATGATAAATACGAAAAATATATGAAAATGTATTTTATTCCTTATTTATAAAGTAAGTTGGAAAAGAAATATTCCATAAGTGGGTAAGTTATTCTCTGTAAGGAGGAGAATTTCACATGAAAAAAGAGCCACTAGTCCCTGAACTCAGGGGCTGTAATTACTACCCTTATTAGAAGCTTGAATTACCCCAAAGACAGAGTAGTTCCACCCCTTCAAAAGTGGCACCTGGGCAAATAAAAGCCGCCCCAAGAAATTAGTCCCAGCCAGTCCAGCCTGCATTCCCCACTTCCAGAACCCATTCCTGAGTTCTTGCTTACTGGGGACTCCATCGTCTCGGATCTGTCCCTGTCACACTGGCTGTGTCTTGTTCCTGCTTGTCAGTTAACCTACCTTTGGCCACATTTCCTTGACCTGCATCAAATTTGGACCTTTAATCCCTTCTGCCTGACTCCATCCTGCCCACCAAGGCAGTACCACACCCACTGCACTAAAGAGAAGCAGCTTCTGGAAGAAAGTAGGTGTACAGAAATTTGAAAGGAGGACAGGCAGACCTTGGAGATATTGCAGGTTCAGTTCCACACTGCTATGATGAAACAAATGTCACAGTAAAGCGAGTCGCACAATTTTTTCGTTTTTCAGTGCACATAAAATGTACGTTTACAGTATACTATAATCTATTAAGTATGTGATAGCATCACGTCTAAAAAAGCAATGTACATACTTTAATTGAAGAATACCTTGTTACTGAAAAATGCTGACACAGAGACACAAAGTGAGTGCACACTGTTGGAAAAGTGGCCCCAATAGACTTGCTGGATCCAGGGTTGCCACAACCTTCAATTTGTAGAAAGAACAAAACACCTGCAAGCCCAATAAAGCAACGCACAATAAAACGAGGTCTGCCTGCAAACTCAAACTTTTCTTATTCCTTTCTTATGTCGAAAAGGATATGGATCTCTTCGATCTTCCTTACACGTTTCCAATTCACAGTATTTACAAAAATGAGAGAGGAAACAACATATATGACATATAGTGTTAGGATCCTGCCCCAAACTTCTGCAATTGCCGATCCCTTTGCCTAAAATACCCTCTACCCAGCTCCCATTTCCTTGTTATAATTGCTCAGGCTTTGAAATCATATAGACCTGGTGTCAAGGACCAGATGGGTTATGTTAGGAAAGTAGCTGATCATTCTAAACCTAATCCGTAACCTGATACTAGTAGTCTCTGCCTCACAGGGTTGTTGAGAAGATAACAAAAGTAATGAATGTAAATGCTTAACATTGTTCAAGGAATTTTGGAGGCACCCCTGAAGTGAATGAAGGAGACAATGGCCAATTAAATTGACTATACTTGACAGCATTTGCCACGGAGTCTTTAATTATAGCGTGAACAATAAAAATGGTAGCTAGCTATGTAGCCAGCACTGTTCTTGACACTTTCACCTTACAACAAAGCCAAGAGGTAAGTGCTATTAGTATCTTTTTACTGATGAGAAAACCAAGGCACAAAGAAGTTAAACGTCTTTTCCAAGGTCACATAATTAGTAGATGGTGTTGATAATAACTAAGATGAATTTACGTGTCTTTAATGTGCTAAACCCTGAGCTGGGAACTGGGGATTCCTCTCCCTTCCTAGAGCTTACAGTCGCATGTGGGATAGAGCACAGATGCTCTGGTGTGTCACTTTATGTCCTTTAATTGTTTTTCAAACAGCAAGCTATGACCAATTGAACATATAGCAGCAAAGGAAAAAAACAGATTAGAAGGGAAAGCATAGGGAGAGTTGCACACAGCCATTTTATAAAATATAAAATCTTTGTTTCAGTTTGTGCGTGTGTACACATGTGTGCATATAATACAGCTCATGTATAATATAAAAGGTATAAAATGTGCTCAGTATGGGTCACAGTCAAAGTGTGAAAGATACTGCCTTGACAAATTGCATACTCTCTACTTGATTCTCCCTGAGGTACCTGGGGCAATACTTCTCATGCAAATGTACTCTATTTTTCCAACAAATAGCCTTTTATGCTGAAAAACACACATTTTAGGGCAAAAAATTGTGAAACATCCCACACTTTATAAATGGTTTGCTCCAGTTCCAATGTTCAAGTAGTCATCTAAAGCTGCAGTCCCCAAAACCCGGGCCATGGACTAGTACTGGTCCATGGCCTGTTAGGAACCAGGCCGCACAGGAGGAGGTGAGTGGCAGGTGAGCAAGCAAAGCTTCATCTGTATTTACAGCTGCTCCCCATCACCTGATCACTGCATAAGCTCCGCCTCCTGTCAGATCGGCAGTGGCATTAGATTCTCATAGGAGCATGAACCCTGCTGTAAACTGCACATGCGAGGGATGTAGGTTGCGGCTCCTTATGAGAATCTAATGCCTAATAATCTGAGGTGGAGCTGAGGCGGTGGTGCTAGCGTTGGGGACTGGCTGCAAGTACAGATTATCATTAGCAGAGAGGTTTGACGGCACAATAAATGTGATGCACGTGAATCATCCCGAAATCATCTCTCCTGGTCCCCTACCCCCACCAGTCCGTGGAAAATTGTCTTCCATGAAACCAGTCCCTGGTGCCAAAAAGTTGGGGACCACTGATCTAAAGTCTACATTGCTGAGCAGCTTAGAAAGACACATTGCCACCTTCTAGAAACCTGCCCTCTAAAACAGATATTCATACAGATAGATGCTAAAATGTTTGGAGGCTCCCAGAGGACCATAAGAGACAAGCAGTGGCCTCCTTCCTGGCCTGTGTCCCACGCCCAAGCCTGCTGGGCTCACTCTGACTTCACTCTGAGCATGAACATGCACATGTCTTCAATAGATTCTGTGTTCTGTATCAAAAAATGCAGGAAGAAAAAACAACATATTTTGAAGCGCTGTAGCTTTCAACACAAGGCACATTTGTCATAGACACAGGTTTCATCCATAACTCACGGTGAGGCCAGACCTTTTTGTTATCACTGCAGCCACTGTTATATTCTGTAGCAGATTCTCTCTAACGACCCCCCCCTCTTATCTTTTCTGGCATTAGTGTTCAGGAACAGAATGTAAGGTTGTCTCTCATCTGTCCTAATTGTTTTTTTGTAGACCTAATTAGATTCACTGTCAGGGCTACTCTTTTCCGTCATTGCCATTTTTCCTCCCAAGGCTTTTACAGTCTATTATTTACCCGCAGTAACCAAGGGTGACGGTTATTTTCAATTCTCGGACTCATCACTCCTGCTCCTCCATTTTTTAACCATTACTTTTTATTCTTTCTGTACCCTGCAGCATCTTATGAAATATAAAATATAATGAAACATTCAAACATCTGACATTCTCCTTATGGGTTTTCAGAGAAGCAACAGTGTGCACTCGCTTTAGCTTTCATTCCATTAGTTACCTCGGCACTCTGACAGCGCTCTCAGAATAGCAAAACAGATCCACCTGCACTTGCCGGTTGGCAGGGGCAACTCATTCCCATCGTTGCCATCCTCTTCATTTCTTCATCATCATCATCATCATCATCTTACTTGTGCCTCTACAGTTGATTGCACAAAAGCCAGAGTAGTGATACCAACAGCCATTCATTCTGAACCCTGCCTCCTTCACTCCTGAACGGCTCTAGTTCCAAGTCAGCCCTAGCGGGAGGGGGAGAGACGCAGATCAGACTTGGAAGGCTGGCAGGTGTGCAGCGCCGTGAGGGCACTTAGCTCCCAGGGGCATGTGATGCCTTTGTATTCTCTCTCCTAATTCCCTGCTAGAACTTGGAGAATTTTTCCAGAAATTAGGAACTTCACAGCAAAATTAATGTGCAAGCACATGATATTCAGCAAATTTAAAAATAACTAATGCAAAAATTAAAACGGAAAGTTCTTCCGTGGGTGTTCTTGCAATGACCCCATGAGCATGTATCCCCTTCTGCAAAGTCAGCCTGGGTCCTTCTCAGACCACAAATGCCCAGAAAGTCAAATGAGTCCTCTGCAGCGCTAAAGTAATTTCTCGGAGGCAGGGTGGTGTATAGGAAAGAAGAAGAATGGGGCCGAGGAACTCCCACGGCAAGGACCATTTCTGCCACTGAATTGTTATTTCACCTTGAGGACCCTTAGTTTTCCTGTGTGTACAGTTATCATATGCAATCTCTCAAGCATTCTTTCAAAAAATTCCTCTTTTGCCTAAAAAGGTACTGTTTGGGTTTCTGTCGCTCACAACCAAAAGCATCCTAAATAAAATGTAGTTGGACCCTAATGTTTTTCAATCTAAAAAGCCACTCAATGCTTGAATTTCCTCCGCCAGTATTATAGTGAATTCCATTTGTGTCAGAGAACTAACTACTCCCTAAGACAACACTCTCAGTCAACTCTAGTCATTATCATTAAAGTATTACACTGAATTGAAGCCTTTCCCATAGCAGTTTCCTCTCTTAATCTGTGAACTACCCCTTAGAAGACACAAGTATGCCTTCCAAATGGCAATTCATTAAACATTCCAAGGCAGTTAATATGACATCTCACACTGTTAACTTTTGTTTTTCCCAAACCTTAAATACCCAATTTCTTCCTCTTTCTCACATTATTTTTTTAAAATCCCTTCATATTCCTAATAACAGTTTTCTGACTACCCAGGGGTGTGCAGCCCAGAACTCTACTCCAAATAGAGTCTGGGCAGTGCAGAAAACAACAGGATTTTCTCTTCCCTGATCCCAGGACTACACTTCAACCTCAGTTTGTATTCAATCTTCAGCAGTCCCAATTGAGCATATCGTTCGCTAAAACCTTTGTTTTTTACTTCTGCTACAGATAGGTTCCCATCTCCGCAGCTTTGTGCTTATGAAGTTGGTTTTTAGAAAGATCATATACACCTTCCCACAAAATTTCATCTCCAATTCAGTGAATCAAAAATTGAGGAGAATGATGAAAAAGTTCTGGAGATGGATGGTGATGATGCTTGCACGACAATGTAAATGTACTTAATGCCAATGAACTGCACACTTAAACCTGGTCAAAAGAGTAATTGTGTTACATATGCATATTTTACCACAATAAAAAATTGAGGAGATTTAAATGTGGAGTGGATATTATGATTTTAGGGAATTACTGTTAATTTTCTTAGGTGTGATCAATCCTATTAGAGTTATATAAGAGAATGTATTTTTAGGAGGTATGAAGTACTTCGTAGCGAAATTTCATGAGGTCTGCAATTTGCTTTCAAATGGTAAAAAAAAAAGATATTTAGGAAGATGGGTAAAGAAAACTGGTAAAATGTTAAAGGTTGTTTAAGGACGTGGTATATGAATATTCATGATAGTATTCTGTCAACTTTATTTCATGAATGCAATTTTTCTTATTTAAAAAATCAGAGAAAATTCAACCCAATATTTTAGTTTGTTTTGAATTTTGAATTGTGAGTCTGTCCTTCTTGCTATCCTTCCAGTATTTGCATCACCACAAGTTAAATAGATATTATCGCTATATCTTTAAGTCATAAGTGAAATTACTGGGGTGAACTTGATTGAGGACCTAACACCGGGTTAGCCACTCAACATCTTGTTCCAAGCCCACATTAATCAACCTATCAGTGCCTTTAAGTATGGTTTCTCAACAAGTTATGTATCCATTTAATTATCCTAAGTCCTCATGCTATTTCTTCATCCTTTCCACAACAATATTGTCACACACCAGTAGCTTCTTTTCTGAAGCTCATATTAATTATGTCTGTATGAATGACACATCATGACAGAGTGACAAAAGCGTGGGTTTTGGAGGCCAACCACCTTGGTTTCAATCCTGGCTGGGCTGCCCGGCAGCTATGGGACCTTGCATAAGCGTAGTAATATCCTGAACTTGAATTTCTTCATCTCCAAATTGGAACAAGATAGAAACAGTTGCGATGATTAATTAGACTTTTTTATTCCCTTAGTACTGTGTCCCAGGCATGGTGTGGGGGGCTGGACGTGACGTATGTAATGAGGCACAGGGCAGGTGCTCAGTAAGTGCAAGTGCATCTCCCTCACCCTTTGAGATGATGCGCAGCCAAAGAAGCATGTGCTGAACTAGCTGTTCAGCAGAGAACAAGGCCTTGAGACTAGGAGAAATAAGACCAGTAATCTACAATGAGGGAAAGAAGAGGGAACAGGAAGGCCAGAGCACAGTTAGGTGATGCCCTCAGGGGGAGGAAGGCATCCTGGCCCCAGGATGTGGCCCAAGACTCTGGAAGTCCAGAATGACCAGAAGTTTCAACAGGAGGGAGGAAAGGTGGGAAGACCTTTAAAGAGGCTTGCATCTACTTCATAACCAACTCAAAATCCACCTAAAGCCCTACCCCTTTATTGCATAAATGCATTTTACAAGTTAAAAAGTCTTGCATGTCATTTCCTTGTAAAATCCTTCAAAGATCTTCCCCCTCCCCCTGACTTCAGAATAAAGCCCAGAGCACAGCATAGAAAGTTCTTCAGGATCTGAGGCTTGCTAACCTTTTCTGGCCCACCACACCCTACCCCCTCGTGTCTGATACTCCAGGCACTTGGGGCTACCTGGCAGCTCCCTGACCTCTCTGTGCCTCGGCACCCTCGGTGCTCCCTCTGCCTGGGAAGCCTCCTCCCTCACCCATCCTCAGCTTCCCAGCCCACTCTTATTGCCCTCTGTAAGGAAACAATCTCTAAACTCCAGCTTTTAGGGCAAAAAAATCTTGTATTTATCATTCTATACAATAATTTTCTGTGTAACTCAAATATTTGCCACCAAGCCCTCATTCCCTCTGGGTCATCACTTTTCATGTAAAGCCCAAATAAAATAGCTTCAGAATAATGTCACATATAATGGACGATACCTGCAGCCCAGGACAGGAAATAACTTCACATTCCATGTTCCTTAAAACTTTTCCGTCACGGGGAATTTTCACTGGCCCTGCCTCTCCCGAGAGCCCGGCCCTTTGCCTCCTGTCATGTTGCCCAACCCCCTTGCTCCGAAATCCTTTCCACTCCTCCCTCTACTTTGTTTCAAGTCCCAGGGACCAATATGAAAACCCCACATTCCTCACATTTTATTATGCGGGTCTGTTTTGCTCTTCTGTCCAAACCTCTCCCACCATACGATCCCTAACCAATCTCGTGTTTTATGATATAATTTAAAACAGCCTGTTCTACCATTTTCCTGAACAACGAAACCTTTTCCCCCTAAAAGAAATTCTGCTGGCTCCAGTCTCCACCAGCATTGGTTCATTTGTCACCTCCATCGTAAAAGTAGTAGAAGATCTCTGCGGTTAGGACTCTTGCTTGGGTCACTAGCACCCAGCACGGTGACTGATGCATGAGAGAGTCTCGGGGAGTGTTTGATAAAGGGAAAAGCTAGGAAGAAGGCATGGAATTACACCTCTCCTTGCGGAATATCAGCTCACAGGGACTTTTCTTGTATTTCTGAAATTATATGGTGTCACTTTCTACTTAAAACTCCTCCACTGAATGCTTTGGGATAGATAGATTATCTCCCTGAATGCCCTTTCTGTTTTGTCGCTCCAGACAGTCTTTGTGGGGGGAGGAGGATGGGGTCTCGCTCTGTCACCCAGGCTGGAGTGCAGTGGCACCACCATAGCTCACTGCAGCCTCAAACTCCTGGGCTCAAGGGATCCTCCCGCCCCAGCCTCCCGAGTAGCTGGGACTACAGGAGCACCACCACGCCTGGCTGAGACTGGCAGGCTTATAAGGGGAGGGTTCCCACGGGGCAGCCCTATCCAATGCTGCCTGAGACTGGGTGGGCGATTCTAATCCTAACGGTGTCGTATTTGGAATCGCACTTGTCCACAGATCTAACCTACCTTCTCCAGTATTTGTTTTATGGATAATAAAGTTGACATTTTGGTCACATTCTCCAAAATATCAATTTTATCAGTAATAAAGTTGATATTTTGTCACATTATCCAGTATCACTTTTATCAGTAATAAAGGAGATATTTTGGCCTTAAAAAAAAAAAGTTGCTCTTCATTAAATGACTTTTCACTATACTGAGAATAAAATCCCTATATGACGGGACCATGTCTTTCCAACTTTATCTCTCTCAGCTCTCCCCTCTCTCAACACGCCCTCTTCCTATTCCAGAGAGTTCGCCAAGCTCCTTTCTGCTGTTAGCCCTTGAATCAGTACCTCCTTCAGCCACCCCGCCTCCCCCAGCAGTCTTGTCTTTCTGGTTTCAGTTCAAACGTCACCACCCCAGAGGGATTTACATGATCACCCAAGGCCCACCCCACCCCGTTCCCTTTTATCATATCATCCTATTTTATTTTCTGTATCCCACATGTCATGACCGAAAATTATCTCTTGTGTGTCTTATAAACTTACTTATTTTTTTCCTACACACATCCATCACCAATGGAATGTCAACTCCATGAGAGCAGAAACTTTATTATTCGCATCTCTATTCCCACCACCTAGAACAGTACCTGGCAAACAGTAAGTACTTAATACATATTTGCAGAATGAATTCAAGAATAAATGAATTAAAGCATACTGCAAGTGCTCATCTAACTTATGCAGTTTAAGGTATTGGGAATTCTGGGGAGAATCTTGAAGAACTCTGTCAGTATGACTACTTCAGAAACAATCTATTTACATATGTCAAGTGATCACAGCTAGTGCTCTGTGGCATACTTGTAAAATCTGCCCAGTGTCTGTAAGGAACTTCTACATGCACAGGAATCATCTTAGATCTTTCCCTAACCACACTCTAGTTGAGATCATCTTGGAAAACATAGCCACATTTTTATGCTAGTTTTTCACATTCTACATTTGATGAAAGATGACATAGACAGTGACATATAAAAGACTTTTAAGAAGTGCAAAATGATTCTCACATGTTTCTAAAGGTCACTGATCTTTTCTAATATTCTCAGACAGTTGACGCATTTCCCAAATCTTCTCATCCACTCTTCCTTTAGGACTTACTGAATGTCTCTGTCCTGGTAAGAGACCTGAGTGTCTTTTACACGGACTGTTTTAAAGACATGCTGTCCAGATTCTCTGTCCAGTATCAAAGTCAAAACTAGACTTGCCCCCAGGGGCAGTTCTTGTTCCAGCTGTTGCCCTAGAGCTCAAGCTAGGTCACACTGTAAAACTTTCCCACTTCCTTTGTCTGGTAGCCTCTGGTTGTATGTCCAGACTCTGTGTGCTTCCCATACTTGACCCATATTACCTGTTTTCTGTCTAAACTTGTTCCCCCTCCATCCCTTCCTCCTTCCCTTTCCTCCTTAATTGCCACAGCCCAGTTTGAGACATTGTCCTCTCAGTTTCCAGGAAGGGAAACTCATTGCCATTGCCAAGATATCTTCTAGGATTAGAGTTACACTTCTTCCAGAGGTTTAGAAAGGGCAAATTGCTATCATCCCAGGAAGGACTTCCAAGAACTGGTACTTTCCTATCATTTGCAGGGTCCCACATTTGTCTCCCTTTAGTCTCCAGGAACTGAGCCTTCTCCACCTGGCACAGCCCGACTTCCGAAGCACCCCCCCACCCCCTACTTGTGTCGTCATCTTAACAAAGGCTATACTATTTCACTACGAAGTTATCTGTTACACTCTGGACTAGAATTAATCTACTTAATCACTGCCCCTTTATCCTTCATTCCCTTTAGATTCCTTTATTCCTCTGCGGAGCTCCGCTCTGCTATGAGCACATGTGCAAACAGCCTTCTTTCCTATTTTCACTCCACTCCCACCCACAGGCAGGCCTTCTCCCAAGCTGCACTCTAAACTCAGAACATCCTCCCCGTCTCAACTCATTTACTTTTCTCCCTCCCTTCATTTAAACAGCTCATAAAAAGCCTATTTTTAATAAAGCCTTTCTAGAACAATTAATGTTATGTATTTATAATTTATTTCCCAGTGGCTTCCAAAAAGAATTTCTGACATGTATGATCATCTGGGAAAAAATTATTATTCTTATACAGAACACAAATTGTATCACATTACCTAGTGTACTTATAGCTTAAAACCTCAGTTAATCACATTCTTCGCATAAATTTATCTATTACTAGTACCGCCCTAATCCCAGACTAAAATTTTGGAAGATAGTATGGAAATAATAAATACCACTTATTATGAATATTTACAATGTGTTAAGCACTTACACTGGGCATGTTATGAAGTCTCTAATCTTCCCAATAACACTTTAAATTTGGGAAAAAGAATTAAACTACTTAATCACATCTCTCTCAGATTGACAAAAATAAGAAATAAAACTGTATTCATATTTAAAATACCAATTCACAGTAATCTCTGGATTAGACTTTTGGAGGGCATAGATTCTATTGTTTTGCTCCTCAATATATTTAGCATCCAGCACAGTTGTTGGTACATAATGAACACTCATTATACACTTGGTGAATGAATGAATATATGAGTGAAGGAAGTTGTTCGAGATTACATAAAAGGTAGACTCTAAAATTTAATTCAGCTCTCTCAGACATCAAAGTCAATGGGGTTTTTTTTTTTCCTTTTATTTTTCTTTTATGCACAGTAAATGAAGTCATGGATCTTTTCATTACCACATTCATTACTGCCATTATTTTATGTTACTTTGTTATTACTAAATATCTATAATTTTATAGATTCTGACTTGAGTTTTGTAATGACTCCAAAAGACCAACCTACAAGACAAGAGAGCTTCCAAAAGGTGGCAGTAGTGTGTCAGTCACATGACCCAAGCTGCAAGGCTTAAAAGTCTGGCTAACTTGATTAACATAGAGATAAGTAAATTTTATCTCTTTTTTCCCCAAAATAATATAAGACCCATTGACCTTGAACAGTATTAACTATTATAGCAAAATATTTTAGAAACACTTTTGAAAGGAAAAATGTCTAAGGTGCCATTCAAGAGCTTCCTGGATAGTTCTACCTTTTCCAGACAGTCGAAATCACCTCTCAGTAGTTCGTTTTGCAAAGTCTAGCTTGTTAAAACAGAGTTTCCCTGAGAAGCTTGTTAGAAAGCTTAATCTCTTCTCCTTCCCAGGCTATTCGAGTTCCTGCACTTAGTGTACTAATGAAAGAGACACCTTCAGTTTGCCATTTCAACTTCCTTTTTCTCTGAATTTGATCTTTTTTCTTTTTTCATGTTGTAAAAATCAAAAGGTGGAATAAATAGCTGCATAATAGCATGATGTCGCGGAGAAACTAACTGTTTTTACCCAATCAGAAGAAAGAAAACATGCACTCATATTAGTTTCCTCCATCCCACTATTTCCCCGACACACAACTAGCACAGCTCCTTAAACTCACACATGGGCAACTCCTGTGGAATGAGAGCCAAGACACGGTTCCATATTGGAAGAGCCACTAGAGGTTCAAATCAAGAGAGTAAGCTTATATACTGAGCAAAGTTTGAGAGCCATTATAGAAATGGACCAGGAAAAATCACATCTACAAAGGCCCAGAGGAAAGAAAGATCATGTCACCCTTAGGAAGCTGAAAATAGTTCTTTATGTCTGGACAAACATGAGCTATCTGTGAGCACCTACTTGTTCACAGACTCTTACTAGTGAAATTTCCCAGCCTGTGGTTTCTTGCTGCCTAGTCAGCAATGCTTTGCATCGTATGAACTTTAGACCCACGTTGACCAGAGCTGGTTACACTGGGGATGGCGCTGCCTCAATCTATCTGCTAGCTAACGACATACGACCGTGGCTTGGCCTTGAATGACATGTGAACCAGTAAGTTTCCATTCTCAGAAAATTGAACTAGATAGGAGTGAGAATGAAAACTGAGATGTTGGAAGGACAGTGATGAGACATATACAAGCTAAAATTATGAAGGAGTGAAAGTTATTTGTAAGACTAAGAAGTCAATTAAGAGAGGAAAAATGGAACAGATATGCAGAGATCAGCAGAGCATGCACCTCAAAGGGCTTTTTAAAAATACAATTTCATTTTTTAAAATGTCTGTCACACAAATTTATCCTCATAAACATGTATAACAAGGCTATGTGGCTAACCTGGCCATGGTCCACTTCACTACCTTTGTTTTTCCTAATACCATTATAGCAATACCCTCTAAGTGGCTTCACGTATCTCTTCTCATTTCATTGTCCAAATGACCCCATTTTACAGATTACAAAACTGAGGCACTGGGAGAGTAGGTGACTAGCCCAAGTGAATACAGTAAATTTTTGGTGACTCTTCAATTAGAACTTACACTTTTTACTCCTTTAGCATCATGCACTTCAACGGGCCATGAATCGTTCACAAGACTATATCAAAAGCAGTCAGACCATACCTATATTTGCACTGGCCAGAGATTTTCATAGGCCTTCCTTGCTTCTCATCCAGATTATCAGTTACACACCATAATTTATTTATATACCAAATAGTATAAAACAACATTTTCAATATTTAGCTTGATGACTTTCTAGTGTGTGCCATTATTCTGAGGCTGCCCTCTCATCGAGCTTAGTGTAAATGACATTATTAAATTGTACTGGGAATATAAAATTACGTTCTAAAATCATATGCTTCGGAGTATTTTATTTTAATAAAGTCTTTGCAATAGAAACCATCTGCTACTCATTCTTTCTCATGAAACAAAAAAAAATTGCTCTAGGCCTTTAAATGAAGGCCAATTGAAAAATTAATCATCACTGCTGTATAGCAGTGTCAAAGTCACTTTGGAGTGGTTTTTCAGTATTTAATTGACTATCCTTTGCTATGAGCATCAAATCCTAAAATTGTGCTGAAAGGAGGAAGAGCAGAAATCTAAGTAAGCACATATCCTGATAAATCTCAAAATGGCAAAAGGTTGGTTAAAATAGTTTGTCAAATTTTGTTAATTGCTCTATTGCATCTCCAGCTGTTGCCATGGAAATATGTACATAGTTAAAACACATGCATGCACACCGGGGTAGGGGGTGTCTACAGACACAAGCTCATGGTGTTTTTTTGTCTTAATACTTATACATGTATCCATGTTCTCATTACATTGAATACAAATGAAATATTCTTCAGTGGCCTCATTGCTGTTGCTATCAAAAGTCTGTAAAACATGAAGCAAAATATGTAACTGGTAAACTATAGTGAATCTTTTAGAATGTAGCATATCCCACAAAAGCTTGATTTTTTAAATATAAGCATGTGAACGTGTATAATGTGAGATTCTGAATAATGTTTTATTCAAATAACCTAGTCAGAGACAAGTCTTTGTGAGTAGGCGGGATTTAGGTTACAGCATCTGTTTGCCAGGTGCATCTTTGCTGACCTTGAGGATAACAAATAGGTGTAAAAGACATTCAGACCTCTCCCCTGTCAGCATTATGAGCTCCTTGTGATGTCGCAGGAGATGCATTAGCATGACACTGTGGCTACAAGACTGCAGGGGAACCGAAAACCCCACCTCTTAGATATTATTGCGTTACAGCTTTGGCTGACACTCTGAACCCAGGGAACGACTGACAACAAAATGCAATGCATTTTTAAATTTCCAAAAAACATGTTAGCATTAAGTATCCCACAGGAAGGAAGTTCTGATTGAAGAACCACAGTTGTCCCTTTGGGTTGTGGCTCTGGACTTCCAAGGAAGCTGCTGGTAAACTGGCCTCTCCTGTGAGCACTTTCAGTTCTTAGGAATCTGGGTAATAGAGCAATTCAGGTTATTACTGTTCAGGGAAAGCCTGGCTACTTCAGCCCAGCCAACTGAGCCAAAGATTGTCTTCCTGATAGATCTCAGTAACATTTTAACCCATGATCACAGATAACCATTTATACACCACTTACTTGGAGGTCAGTAATGATTTTTTTACTTGGAGATTTAATTTCATTTTCCTTAACACTAAAGCCTCCTGGCTATGGGAGCAAGAGTCAGGGAAGAGAGGGCAGAGGATGGCTTGATGGATTGTTCCAAAGATCTGGTGCAAATTTTTAAGTTAAAGACGCTGTTAACCAACCTTCTCCCCTTCCCACAAGCTCACTCGCATTCTCTCTCTCTTTCACTCTCTTCCTGCTTCTCTTCCTCATTCTTCTTATAATCTAAGATATCTTTAGATAGTAAATTTTTAAAAAAATTGCTACATATTAAATACATAAATCACTCAATTGTCCCCAGAAAAATTGTGACAACTGACACTCCCACCAGCAAGATCTGAGATAGCCCACCACCCAGCAATCTCGCCAGCTTCCTAACCAAGCTCTCTCTTCAATTTCATAGAGGAATATTTTCCAGTCTTTTGTTTTATTAGAGCCTACTTTGCTATCAGTTTAAATATTATATTTTAAATCTAACCTGTTAAAGTATTTATATTAATATGTTTCACAATAGTAAATCAACCTTGCAGTCTTAAGATAAAATCTACAAGATGATGATGAATGATTCTGTGAACACCCTGCCAGGGTCAGTCTGATCTCCTTTATTTAGGATTTCAACATCCATGATAATTAGGAAGATTAGTCTCTGACAGTCTCTCTAGTAGCTGAGAACACTAAAACATACCAGTGCCTAGAACACCTGGGTGCCAAACATTGTATATGATTAAAATAGGTATATAACTTTTCGGTGAAGAAAAAAAAAATAGGAGGGGAGTTCTTATGGTCAAATAAATTATAGCGATTCACAATGTATATTAGCATATCATAGATCTGAAGATATCCTGTGTTAATGAACTCTTCAGATTTGTTTTACCCCTGGTTTATTAAATATATTTGGCTAAATATATAGAGTGCTATCTGAACAGAATAACTATTAACCTCTCACAGGATGTTCAAGTGTTCCATTTAACAATTCGAAAAGAAAGGGGAGGGAACGTAGTTTTCTTTTTGTTCTATGTGTGGCACACCTTTAATGCTAGCTTCAAAAAATTCATCCATCTTTTCCTGTTTTCTAAAATGCTTTAAATGTGAAACATATAATTTATTCCTTCAAGGTTTGAAAGAACACTCCTATGAAATCAGCTAGTCCCAGTAATATTTTGTGATAATAGTTTTATTTATTTTTTAATTTCTTTTATAATTATTGATATATTTTGATTTTCTATTCTTAAGATAATCATTTACATTAACATATTTATTAAACCTGATATTTCTTATTTATTCCATTTAGCCCCTCCATTATCAAATGTTTGAGGTTATTTTTTTTTTAATTTGTTCTGTTTGCATTGCTGTCCCAAGTGTCTTCCATCTGTCCCTCTAGGTCCCTTCTCCATCCTGTTCTCTGCCCTGAGAGTCTTACCTGAATGACTTGCACCACTAGGCAGCCCATGCCCTGTAGCTTTCTGTTGTTTCTGTTGGATTTGGCTATGAGGCTGAGAGCTTAGAAGAGAAAGGGGAATAATTTTTTACTACAAAATTAGTAATTTTTTTCCTGTGTCAGCTTACCCTGAGCTGATATGTCCCTTGACAGAAAGTCCCCAATCATCTCAAGATGGTCTGCTCTACATAGCATTCTTGTATTTTGAATGGGATAACCTCTCCATCTTCCTTTCCCCTTAGATCTACAGGTAGTGATAGCTGCTGCTGCTAGCCCTGGGTTCTTGCCTTATCCTTTGGTGTTCTCTTACATCCTGTTCACCCCTTTGCAATTAATCTCTCTGTAAATAAAGTCTCCTTAGATTATCTCAATTTGAGTCTCCATCTATTTTGTGTAGGGACACTGACTGATGTCACTGATTATTCAAAAGATTAGTCAAGAGATAGCTTGGCATAGGGTCTCTTTTCATAATTTTGTCTAGAACATGTTGAGCTTTTTCAATCCACATGCTCAAGTCCTTTTTTTTTCAATCCAGACACTATTTTTTAATTTGCCTTTGTTTATTGCATCTGTTCCGATTGTTTGGCATTTTCCTTAGGTTCACATGTGATTTTTAGGTTAGATCCTTGTTCTCTATCTTCAGTAACCACTCTCTTCTCTCTCTCTGCTGCTATGTTTGTGTCCGATGCCTCTGTGTGCTGGGAGCACTTTCTCACATTTACCCTTGACATTACCCATTTGATTTTCCATAGTGTCAATTCTTCTCTTTACTGGTACATTTTCATTCTGTTACTATATTATTAGTTATTGGTAGTTTTTTTAAAAAATTCATCCAACCCCCAATGTTTATCTTCATAGCACACTTTTCTGAATGGTTTTTGCTTTGGTTTCATAAAAATTTTATCTTCTTATAAATTACATAGATTGTGTATTTTCATTACATTTTCTTCTGTTTCCTGCAGTAATTCATGTTCTGGGCTCTTTTCTTCTAATAAATCTTTAAGATGGCATTCCACTCCCATGTCCTGTAATGGTTGTCGAAGCATTTTCTCTTTATGAGTCATCCACTATCCAAATTTTCCCAGCTCCATTTACTATCCATTTTTGGATGAGTAGACTCTCAGTCTCACATATCCATCTGAAGAGCAAGATTATGTATATAACTTCTAACTCCATTTCTGCATCTTCCAAGCCATTATGTAATATGGATGAGCAGATCTTTCCCTCCCTAATTTCTCCCTCTCTTGGGGTAATTGGAATATGTGAAATAATCTAATTTTCAGTCTGTATTTCTGTCAGGGCTTCTCCTGATCTTCCTCCATTTACAGCTTTTTGCCTCCAAGACATAACGGGCCACTCCCATTCTCTTTCACACCTGCCTATCTTGTGCTCTATTTTTACTTTGCTTTTTAGTTCTAAAATATGTATAGAAAGAGCTGCTGATGGTGAGAGCAAATGGGAATGGTGCCTTAACAAACTGCTAAGAAAATGTTATTAATAATACCTGTGGAGATGACAGATAGTTGCCCATTTTAATGCTTGGAACAGCCCCAGGGACTCTGAGCCAATAGCTCAATGTTAATTGAACTGAAATAATTCTATCTTCCTTGAGACCCCCAAATGAGCTTTATTAGAGGAAGCAAACCACATATACACTAGTGCCTAGAGTGGAAATTTTAATGGTTTCATAATTCATGGGGATTTTTGACAAATTATGGCAATAGACTGACCTTTACTTCTACTTTTTAGTATTGTTGTGTTTCCACATTTTTATCTCTAAGCTGAGAGAAACTGCATCAGGGACCATCAAAAAGCCTGGAAAGGACTTAGAACCAAGTTCATATATCTTAAAATGTAAGATAGACTTCGGAAAAAGGGAGGTTTACATAGAAATTCAGGTAATTCTTTCCTTGATGTTGCTTTTGATGGTATTAAGGTTCAAAAGGACCACATTTAAAAGTATATTCATTTATTTTTAGATACCTTGGACTTTATCAGCTATTACATTTATTGCTCAGATTCAGAAAAGAATCCTTGTTTTGTGGGGTTTGAGGCTTATATGCTAGGAAGATTCTCTTTAAGAAAAGAATACAAAATCATAAAAATGAAATTAGGTACACAGCGATTACTTATTTAGAAAAAGAAAAGATAATATAACAATTAAAAGATTTTAAAGTTTGGCAAATAAGATAAACATCACAAAATCCAGAAAAATAGCAATATTTTTATTAATTGACTGACACAGTTCTATAATTCGTTTTTACTACACATTTCTGGCTACATACTTTTTAATCACTACTTCATAGAACAACAATTTTATAATATAATTTTTACTGAGAGAATAGAAAAATAATTCAGTATCACCTCTGGCATGATTGACCAAAATTTGTTTGTTTGCTTCAATTAATGATGCTTTAGAAAGTTTCTTTCAGTTTCACAAGTAATTATTGGTATTGTCACGTACATTTTTGGTATTGTTATCAAATTTGAGAAACATTCTATTGTTACTTTTTTTCCTCACCCCCCCTTTTTTATTGCGGTTAAAAACACATAACATAAAATGTATCATCTTAACCATTTTTAAGCATACAGATTGCTAGGATTAAGTATATTCACATTGCTGTGAAACAAATCTCCAGAATTTTTTCATCTAACAAATCTGCAGTTCTATACCCATTAAACAATTCCTTTTCCCCTCTACCCAGCCCTTGGTAACCCCCATTCTACATTCTGTTTCAATGAACTTGACTAGTAGGTACCTCATGTAAGTGGAATCATATGGTACTTGTCTTTTTTGGGACTGGCTTATTCACTTAGCATAATGTCTTCAGTGTTTATCCCTGTTGTAGCCTGTGTCAGGATTTCCTTCCTTTTTAAGGCTGAATAGTATGCTTGTATGTGGGGGACACATTTTGTCTACCCATTCATTTGTCTACAAATACATGAGTTGCTTCCACCTCTTGGCTATTATGAATAATACTGCTATGAACACAGGTGTGCAAATATTTCTTCAAGACCCTGATTCCAATTTGGGGGATATATACTCAGAAGTGAGATTGCTGGATCATTCAAGTTACTTCTTATATAAACTATAAAATATGGAAAAATTTTTCAGTTCAGTCTTCTGACTCCATATTTTTCAAACTTTGCTTCTCCTCTGCCACTGACTTTAAGTGCCCACCCCTAGAGGACACGTCTGTATCCTAAAACACTTGTGCCTCTGTGTCATGGCGCTGGGTGGGTCAGCACAAAAGATGGCAACTGTATCTTTAAAAAGCATTCCTACACCAGAACAACTAGAAATAATATAAATATTTGTGGAAATTACAGTGAATTACATAAATATATTTCACTAAACTCAAACTATCTACAACTCAACTTCCCAGTGACAGCTGGATTCCAGGTTCAGAACTTTATAGGTTCAGCAGAGTGCTTGTGTCTATAAGCTATGGGGCACATCTGAATGAGACTGTATAATAGTTCAAGCATTTCTGAAAGCAGTTTGTCCATTTTTCTTCCTCTCTTTTAGAATTTCACGTGTATATTGTATTTTCTTTATAATTCAACAGTTTCTCTGAGCATCTGTTTCTTGTCTATGCGTTTGCACAAAGTAGGGTCCATGAATAGTAGGAATGGATCAACTGATGTCTGTGACAGGCTTTTCCAATGTGCTTTGTAAAATGTCAGTGCCCTGTCTTATATTTAATGTAAATAAGCATGTGATATTGTAGCTTTCTCTCTCATACCTGACTTTTCTATATTCGGTTTCAATGTTCAGCTCCATTCTTTTTGTTACTTCAATGCTTGGCAAATTTTGACAATGGAGAAACATTTTAAACATCCTTTAAAAGGAAAATCAACTCTGGCTTGAAGCTCATTGCATAATTTATGACCCACTTCCTGCTAATGCCATCGAGCATCGTGCTAGAGGCAGCAGTTGACCTGCATTTCTGCTAAATTACTTTGTGCTATATAACATGTGGGCTATATATGCATATCAAAAATAATGTGCACAAAACTAAAAGAAAATACAGTATATTTCATGAGGTTCAGCATGAATGGGACAAGAAAGTAGGGAGCAGCAGACTAATGAATAAAATAAAAACATATGAGGACCACTCCTTATCATGGGATTGCAGTAGATAACATGGAAGAGATTCTCATTTATTCAATGTGTATTCTTGAGTAAAAAAATCCTCCCATTGGATCAACAATGGTCATGGAAGGCCAAGTTTAAATAAAGATGTAATTGGGTCATGGTCTTTAAGGAAAGTTCCATCTATATCTATGGTCTGGATTCAGGCTTCCCCAGATCACAAAATCTTCCATTTTTGTTACCTTTTGTCATTTCTGACCTCAAATTTGACCACAGGCTTTGACCTGGTGTGGGTACCATTAGATTTCAGTACTTTTTGTATTCCAGGATAATGATCTTGAGGAGAAAGAAGGCATAGACTTTATAGTCAAGCAGATCTAGGTTCAGATTCCAACTCTTATACTTACTAGCCTTGACCTTAAAAAAAATTACTTTACCTGAACTTCACATTTTTCATCTGTACATTAGGAATGGTAATATCTTTTTCTTAGACATCTGTAAAGATGAAATACAATATTATGTCTAAGGTCCTGAAGATACTACCTGGTATATAATTCCCATTCCTTCCATAATTTCATTGACCTTGGTCAAATCCATAATTCCAAATTATGTATATGAATTTGTTAGTAAACTTTTTAAAATTATGCTGCATATTATATATAGCACAGAAATGCAGAGACAATTCTACAAAACCCTGTTCTAACCCTAAGATTGTTTAAAAGCTGCCTTTCTAAGGAAAAAAAGTAATCTAAGGAGTGAGAACCATCAAAATGAGGATCAGGTACAGGCAAAGAAATAAGATTACTTGAGCTATGTGGAGCTCACTGGGGGTCAGCAAAGCTTCCGATCCCCTGAAATATATTTCAAGGATCTGAATTCCCTCAAGCCACGATGGGAGGCCTTCAACCTTGAATCCCGATCTACTTTTCCATATGTGCTTCCACTGTTCTCCCTAAAGCTCAGCTCTTTAGTTTCCAAAGACTTCTTCCATACTCCTACCTCCCAACTTTTGCTCACATATTGTTTGCTCCATTGTGGAATATTCCCTCTCTCCACCTCTGCCTTTTCAAACTATTCTTTGGAGTCCTCTTGAATTATAGTTCTCCCCTGAAGCCTCAATGGCTGCCATAAAAAGAAATGGACAGAAGGGACTCTAAACCCTCTACCTCATTTGACTCAGAGAAAATATGCTTTTTCTGTTTTCTACATTGGGTTATCATGTCAGATCTTAAAGACTTTTCTCTGGCTTTAAAAAACAAAAGTCGGACATCTACTATCAGTTTGGGTCAGATTCTTTCCATCTACCTGATAAGTTTCCATATATCTGTTCAACTCAGCTAGAGGATTGAGTTCTAACTAAAAGATAAATTCTTGGTAGGCAGGGACCATTCATAACTTACATCTTTAAACAATGTCCAGAATGCCCAGAACTGAGCTTTTATTGAGCACTCAGTAAGTTTTAATCAAGACATATTTAAGAGTTTATCCCTTTCATAGGTTGAATGGTGTCTCTAAAAAAATTTATATTAAAGTCTTAACCGTCAGTACTTGAGAATGTGATCCTATTTGGAAGTGGAGTGTTGCAAAGGTAGTAAGAAGAGTGGGCACTTAATCTGATGTGACCAGTGTTCCCATAAAAAGAGGAAATTTGAACACAGACGTGCACACAAGACGCCACGTGAAAATAGAGGGAGGGATCAGGATGATTGATGCGGCAGAAGCAAAAGGATGCCAAGACTCTAGCAACTTACCAGAAGCTAAGAAAAAGGCACCGAACACAGATTCTCCCTCACGGACTTTAGAAGAAACCAGCTCTACCAATAGTACTTTGATCTTGGACTTCTCGCCTCCAGAACTGGAAGACAGTACATTTCTGTCATTTATAGCCATCTCATTTGTGGTACTCTGTTATGACAGTCCTCACGAACTAATACAGTCCCTAAAGACTGAAATAGATCAAGAACAAAATCAATGTGAGTCTCCACCCTTCTGTGAAATCCTGGCTTTGACTATGAGGAAGCTGCAGAAATGCGCAGTGGTCTCTTAGCAGATCACAGACCTTCCTGTGAAGGAATGTGGTCCATGGCAGGCCAGGAAATGTTGGAGCATGTCACACAGTTAGAGCTAAGTCAGTGCTCATTGTGATTTTAGAAAAGCACGAGTAATGAGAGTGCAACTTGGACTCTGCCCTTGTCTTTCAGGTAATATGGTTCAAAAGGCAAGGAAACAGAGGGCTGGCCGTTGTTGGGATCACCATGGAAACCGTGGCCGTGGCCAACGCAGAGGGAGACCTGGGTGTGGGCTCTCTTTGATCTCCTTTCCCAGAGCATGAACCCTGCAGGATTAAATCCACATTGGCTGCAGTGTACGTGGAACAAGGTTTGGTCGTGGTAAACCTGGAATGGGCTCACTGCCCAATCTGCAGCATGCCTCTGAAACTGTTTCTTCCCTTAGTTTTCACTTCAAAAAATTTCCAGGTCCTCAAAGCATAGATTTAGAAGAGGATAGTGACAGCTCTGGGCTGTGAAAAAACCAATAAACAACCCTACAGAGGAAATATGTGAAGGCTTATTTGTCACGAAATCATAGGACTAGAATAAAGCCTAGCTGGAGCCTAAGATCCATTCCCCTATCACTAAGCCTCTTCTTAAAGATAAGCTAGCTACCTTAGAAAGAAGGGTGAGAATTTCCTATCTATATTCTCTGTCATCTGCTACTTGGAATTCTAAGGGAGAGAGGAGGTGAAGACTGAGGAAATCCATTGATAAAACTAAAGACTCATGTCCATGTTACAAAGTGAGTGTTGTATTTGTTATTTCATTTTCTCCTCTCAGCAACTCTACCAGGCAGATATTATCTTCCTTAAGCAAATTGAAGGCATTTATTCATTTTTTTTTTTTTTTTGCAAAAAATGCAACTCAGAACTGGCTCAAGTTCATACTTCTAGTAATGACCTGCTAAAATCCCATATTCAGAACTTCCAGCTACAAATCTTGTTTCCACCAAGACATGCTAGACAGAAGCAACAGCAAAGGGAGAAGGGGAAATAAAAGAGAAAGGGAAGCGAAAGAGGGATGTGTGGGAGGGGATTTCTTTACCTCAGGGAAGCAGAATTAAAGACCCCAAAGGAAGAAGCGGAGCTCTGCCGCAGCACCTCTTGGTCTGGCCCAGCCGTCTGAGCACTTACGGCCGCCATGCTGCGCAGCTGGGTCTCAGCTCTTTCCATGACTGTAGTGTTGTTATCGCCACATCTTTTCTCTAGGCTTTATCATCACAACCCCCTTAGCGTTTACTGCCACACCTCCCTTTCCAGCCTCTTGGCATCTCTGGGTCCTTTCACAGAATTTCCCACAAGTTGTCTTTATTCCCCCTCAGTTGTAGAAGCCAAAGCTGGATAAAATCTTCCAATTCAGTTTCGACCTTCTCTGCATCTGGTGTATCTCCTACTCGCTACTTCACAATAAATGAGTCTGTCAAAAGATTAGAACATGGTTTAATTCAGTGTACATCCATTTTAAAATAAACTACATTTCAAGTAACAAGACCCTTAGGACCAGTATTTTATTTAACGGGTTACTGTTTCAGCTCTTTTTCTTTTCGCTAATAATACCTGATAATTAGACAATGAAAGAAGAAAATAAATTATATTGATCCTAAACAATACTATACATCCTCATTTCCTGGGGTGCCTCTCCTCTAGGGATATCATTTTGCAGCTAAAGCAACCATTAATTCTAGTAAAAGTTAACTTAAAACTTTCCATCAAATGATAATGGAAAAAATGGCCGTCTACTGGTTACTATCATTCATCGCTGCTCAGCCAAAAGAGCTAATACTAATTGATCATTTACTTGCATCACTCACCATGTGCCAAGGTCTTCATGTTCATCATGCGCCCCACAACCTCACAAAGTGGATATTGTGACTTCCATTGCAGAGAAAAAGAACATTAATACAGCAAGTGAATGGTAAACCTTTTGGTCACTATGTTACACCGACACAATACTGGCAGTATTCACCTTAGCCAATAGAGATTGAGATGGTATCATAAGGAAAAGAGAAACATATGTTTTACAGATTTCTTGAATAAATAATGCTAACTCTACAAATGATGGTAGAAAAGAACAGGAATGGATTTTTTTTTTTTTTTAGCATATTGATTGCAAAATTCAGATGGAGATTTTGGTGTTTGACCATTTTGCCAGATTAGTGCCTTCATCATCCGATTTTTGCCATCACTCTCTGAACCAGGACAGCTGCGATCACGTCTGTGTCTCAATTGACCATAGCATGGTACAGTCAGGCCGGCTATGTCAATTAACTCCACTTGCTAAATGGGGGATCAGTTCAGTCACTAAACAATCCAATTAATAGATGAGAATAAGTAGCAGACTGAATGTGCCATGGCTAATTTCATCTCTGCCTGTTGATTTTTTAGTGATTGATCTGATCCACCATGCAGCTAACCTACTTGGTTGTTAAGATGTCTGGAATACTGTGTGTGGTGTTCCAGCTATTTCACTAATACAATTATGGCAAATACTTCCTCTCCCTCAAAAAGAACCAGCCCTGGATGAAAGCAAATACAGCAGGCATTTTCAATTTTTTTTAATGGATATACATTCTAATAGTTGGATTTCTATCTGAAATAAACTTACTGGTTATCTTTTATCTGTAAATATAAAAATTTGTAACAATAAAATAAATTGCCTCTAAAAGTGCTTACATTGTACACTAGAATGCTTCGAACTAACAAGTACTATTGGTTATTGTTAACTAATAGTTTATAGGGTCTTACTTGTTATTTTCAAATAAAACATCCTACTTATACTATTTTAATTTTCATGAAGATATTGACAGTCTCCATTGCCACCATTCTGTTATTGGAGCTTCTGCTCAGATAAAACAATTTTGTCAATAAACAATTATAAAGAGTGACTAGTCATGTAACCAATGAAATGATATGGTTTTAATGGAAAAACTGCCAGTCTACATTCAGGAAAACTAGATTATGATCCCAACTACATCATAGATTCACTGAGCTCAGAGAACCCAGAGTCCCAGGGAAAGGAATTTTAGAGGCTGTTTAGCCCAAACCCTCAAAAGAGAGGTTCTGAAACCCAAGGAAGTAAACTGCCAAAGCTCCTGACTCCAATCCCCGTATCCCTCTACCTTGATAGGCTATGAACCTATGAAGCAAAACGTTAAAAATAGAAAGGGAATGTTACAACGAATTAGACTATGTGATATATCTCATGTCTTGATTGCTATGAATGAATCTACATAGACGTACAATATGATTGTTAAGATTATATAGTTAGCAGTAGCCTTAAGATTTTAAAATATGAAAGCAAACTTAAGCTTTCTTGAGTGAGACTACTTATAACAAATCATTAAATGTTTATCCACATGCCTTTATTATATATTCTACTGATGCTTTGGTTCTAATAAAGTTTTCTAGTATTAATAACTAAGTAGGATGGATTGCATGAATGCAGTGGAAGTGGGAAGAGAGTATAATTTGTAAATTCATAAACTTATCTCCTATCAATTATGTATTCATTTGTTTACTTAGATATCCAACAACCCTTGGTAGACAGCTTGTGGACACTGGGATACAAAAATGAGTAAGACACAGCTGGGACTTCAGACCCCACAAAGGCAGACACGGAAGCATCAGTCACAGTACAGAGCAGGGTGGGCGCAGGGACGGAGACAGGCAAGCACAGGGCAATGCCATGCACACTACTTAGGAAATGACGGGCTTCCAGGCCATAGCTCCTTCTGGTAGACTCAGTGGCTTAAAGGATGAATAATAATAGTAATAACAGATGCTATTTTATGGATGCTTACAGTGTGCCAAGTTCCATTCTAAGCACTTTAGATTAATCAACTTATTTAATCTTCACAACCATCCTTTGACGCAGGTCCTATTATTACCCCCATTTTTAAAATGAAGCAACCAAGACTCAAAGTCATAGTTAGGAAGTGGCAGAACTGTAACTTGAACTCAGACTCAGGGCTGTGACAAAGATAAGGGAGTGAAGTTGCACAGAAAGATAGGATGAGATAAAGTCATAGATATTAGCAATAGCAAATCCTAAAGACTCTGTGTTGATGAACAACTGTGAATTTATCCTAAAGGCTATAATTACACAAGGCTTCCCACTGTATCAAAGGTATGACTCAAGCACACCTATTCTCACTTCTGCCTCTTTGCTCACATTGTCCTCCCAGAAATGTCCTCTTCATACCCGTCCTCTCCTTTCATTTTTGCCCATCCTTTATAACCCACCTCCTCTACGACACCCCCAGCCCCAAAGCCCCACTATCCAACTCTTCCAGCACTGATAGCCCATGTCACATAATTCAACAATCCTGTCCCATATTGTACACTAAGTTTCACATGTATTTACCCAATCACCCCATACGGGTCACACACTCTTAAAGGCTGGAAACCATGTCCCATTTCCCTTCCAGATTCCCGCAGCATCTAGTTTGGTTAGTGAGCCTCTAGAAGTTACTCAATGAAGAAAAACTGATAAATTGATAAACTGTAGGAACAGTGAGATCTGTTGTTATTACTGTTCTTCAAAGCTGAAATTTCCCAACATCTCTATCCAGTCTTTCTGCGTACTTGTTACATAATCAAGAGATTTAAATCTCAACAATAGATAATTATAACTTGCTTGGCAAATGCCCAAACTGCTGCCCAAATTAAAGGAGGAAGAAAGATAAAATAATAAGAATAAATCACAACACATGTATTAGCTCTAACTGATTTTCTAATTCTACTTTATAACTAGCATTATTTTCAAGATAATCATTATATTTTAAGATTACAAGGTCTCTTTAGTGTTTATGTTGTTCTCTTACACCTTCCAATTCACCAACCTCCAGCCCTACTATTCAGACAGGATTTAATTGTTAAATTAGCCTTGACAGTTGAGAGACTATTTTTAAAGACCTCCCAAGTAGGAAATTCCATATCCTTCCATGGTAATTCATCCTTCTCAGCCAAGTCTTCCCTATATTTAATCTAAATCCCACACATTGCAGTTGGGGCCTGTTTCCTTTTGTTTTGACCCGTGCTGTGTAAAGGGAGACTAGCTGATTATCATCAATTATGACTAAACAATTCTTTAAAAAAACAATAAGTACTATTAAATAACCCAGGCCTCTCTTGCTCAGTTGAATAATCATAGTTATTTTAACCTATACTCACAGATCTTATTTCTTAACTATTTTTATCTTCACTCCTAAATTCTTTCTAAGTCCTCTAAATACTTCTGCGTGGAATCCAAAGCTTAAAAATGGGGCCCAGGGAATGTCTGGCTGGTGATATGCATAACTGGAAAATGATCTCACGAGATTCCTGATTTCTGCACTTCTATTCCTACCTGTTAGTAAGGTGCTGCCCACCTCTTACAGGACTATGTTCCCCACTCATTGCTTAACAATCACCCCTAAAATATCCATCAGCCAGATTAAGGAAGATTACAGAGCAAGGACTCGCTCTCAGTAATTATTGCCCTGCCCCAAGTACTTGATACTTTTAACTTAAATTCTCTGTGAATTTCCTACCATTCATCTACATTGATAAGGAGTCTGCATTAATAATGCTGATCCTATCCTCTGAGACCTGCACCATTGTTATTAGCAGCAAACTTAATCTGTATGTTTCTATTTTTTCTCCCTAAATTACTGGCCACGTTTTCCAGACTGTTCCTCCTCCAAGTCGGCATGTATTTTCATAACTGTGCTCTAAGTTTGGTCTTGTCCAGTGAGCCTAGGTAGGATGGTTGTAATATGATTCCCTAATAGACTGACGAGCATTTCCTGTAGAATATAATTTAAAATGTGTTAAAGTCAAAATAAAGTGTGCCAAGTCTTTCCTACCTTCCATAGTCATAAGGAATGAGTCTGACAAGATTTCTTTTCCCCATGAGTACTTGGTAATCTGTCCGAGTTCTAAAAAATAAACAAAAGAAAATTGTAATGCAAGTCACTTTTTTTTTACTTTAAAAATACATGCTCATCCATTGCTATCTTCTTCCACCAAGTATGATATTGCCACTAATTTCCCAGAAATTCTTCTCTACATTACTTTCCCTACCCTCCCCCAAATTACCTCCCAAGACCTGATGTTGGATTTTTTGTTAAACCTAAATCACGGTGGATAACAGACTTAAACCTTAGGCGTGATACAATCAGAATTCTAGAAGAAAATGTAGGAAAGACTCTTACAGACATTGGCCTAGGTAAAGAATTTATGAAGAAGACCCCCAAGGCAATCACAGCAGCAACAAAAATTAATGAATGGGACATGATTAAATTAAAAAGCTTCTGCACAGCCAAAGAAACAGTCACGAGAATAAACAGACCACCTACAGAATGGGAAAAAATATTTGCATACTACACATCAGATAAAGGACTGATAACAAGAATCTATTTAGAACTCAGGAAAATCAGCAAGAAAAAATCAAACAACCCTATCAAAAAGTGGGCAAATGACATGAATAGAAACTTCTCGAAAGAAGATATAAGAATGGCTAACAAACATATGAAAAAATGCTCAACATCCCTAATCATCAGAGAAATGCAAATCAAAACCACAATGAGATATCACTTAACCCCAGTGAGAATGGCCTTTATCAAAAAAACCCAAAACAACACATGTTGGCGTGGATGTGGAGAGACAGGAACACTCATACACTGCTGGTGGGACTGCAAACTAGTGCAATCCCTGTGGAAAGCATTATGGAGGTATCTTAAACAGATTCAAGTAGACCTGCCATTCGATCCAGCAATCCCATTATTGGGCATATACCCAAAGGAAAAAAGGTCATTCTGTAACAAAGACACATGTACCCGAATGTTTATAGCAGCACAATTCACAATAGCAAAGATGTGGAAACAACCCAAATGCCCATCAATACATGATTGGATTAGTAAGCTGTGGTATATATATACCATGGAATATTACTCAGCTATAAGGAATAATGAAGATACGACATCTCTATGGTTCTCCTGGAGAGAGTTGGAACCCATTATATTAAGTGAAGTATCCCAAGAATGGAAAAACAAGCATCACATGTACTCACCAGAAAATTGGTTTCCCTGAACATCACCTAAATAGACATCTAGGAACGACACCAATCGGATATCAGACTGAGGTGGGGGGTGAGGGAGGGGATGGGTGTATGCCTACCAATGAGTGCATTGCGCACCATTTGGGGAATGCTAACGCTTGAAGGTGCTGACTCAGGAAGGGGGGGTGGGGAAGGGAGGGATATATACCTACATGATGGGTGCAACGCGAACTACCTGGGGAACAGACACGCCTGGAGCTCTGACTTGGTGAGAAAGGCGGTACATGGGCAACGTATGTAACCTGCAATTCTGTATCCCCCATAACAATAAGATGAAAAAAAAAACAAAAACAAAAACAAATAAAAAAAAAAAACCTAAAAACTTCACTAATTCTCTATATTTTCTTTAAAATCTATCTTGGATTTTTATTTTTAATAACAGCAAAACAACTTGCCAATTCCATAAAACTGGGTGATTCAGTAAGGGAAAAAAAAAAAACTACATGTTTAATAGAGTTGATTGGTCTATATTGTCAAAATCATTTGAACCAGTAGCCTTAAATATAGCCTTGATGGTGTTCCAAATTATTTTCATTTCAAATGTAGTTCTGTATTCAGGAAATTCTACGTTTTCCACCTTTTGTTATGTTTTATGTTATTTTCTAAAAGTATGCTTAGCTCTTTGGGGCTGTGTTTCTCCCTAAGTCTTTGTAGTATAGAAATTTTTTTAACTAGCTCTCTAAGATCATTGAAACCTGATCTGGAAACACATTAACTTTACTTAGTTGATAGCAAAGCAGCTGTGAGGTAGCTACAATCACCAAAGAAAGATGTTAGTAATTGAATTAAGAGTCTAAAAGTCAAGATTTCTCAGTCTCAGACGCACCTGGAAATGCTGGGTTATGATGCTGGGAGGTGTTTCTCCAACATTGTCTCTGATCCTCTTCTCCTTTTAACCAGTTTTTCTCATTAATCTTGTTACTGTCTTTAATGCTTTCTCTATGGAGATTAGTTCCAGTCTATCTCACATGCCCACATTCTCAACTTTATTTCGGGTGCCTTTAGCTAAATATTAACATCAGCCACATCATCAGTGACCCCTTCAGACCTGCCTTCCCCTGGTATCTCCATTTCTCTTGATCCTCACTTTCCTACTTACCCAGGCTAAAAACTGTAAACAGAGACGTGGTTTCTTTTCCTTCACTATGCAACCTTCAATTTTGCCTTCCTTTCCATCACCATCACTCTTTGTTAAGGCTTCATTGCCATTCACTGGTCTTATAACAATCATCTTGATTCGCTGGATTCCCCTCTATTCGTCCCAGCCCCTCTCTATTACTAGACTAGTATTTCCAATAACAAGCTATACACAGAAGAGAATGCAGATAAGGGAAGAGCCACTTTCTTAGAGATAGAGAGATGTTAAAATAAAGGAAAAGGTTATTTCCCCTAATTAAATACCTCCCAGTTCAAAGAAAAATATATATATATATAAATGCCTTCTAAGCCTACTTTATAAAGTTCAAAATTCTTTACAAAGTTCAAGTATGCAATGCTTCTTCTATTCTAACTCCAATTCCCCACGATTCTCCTTTGATGTTCCGATATAACGAAGAATTCATTATTTTTTTTTTTTTTTTTTTTTTTTTTTTTTTTTTGTTGAGACAGAGTCTCACTTTGTTGCCCAGGCTAGAGTGAGTGCCGTGGCGTCAGCTTAGCTCACAGCAACCTCAAACTCCTGGGCTCAAGCGATCCTACTGCCTCAGCCTCCCGAGTAGCTGGGACTACAGGCATGCGCCACTATGCCCGGCTAATTTTTTCTATATAGATTTTTAGGTGTCCATATAATGTCTTTCTATTTTTAGTAGAGACGGGGTCTCGCTCAGGCTGGTCTCGAACTCCTGACCTTGAGCAATCCACCCGCCTCGGCCTCCCAGAGTGCTAGGATTACAGGCGTGAGCCACCGCGCCCGGCCAAAGAATTCATTATTCCTCAAGCATTCCCTGTACTTCTGTGCCTCCATGGCAGTACACATGTCATTCACTCTCTTCTGAATGCTAACTCTCTTCCAGTTTCTGCTCATCATTCAAAGTTAAGCTCTTAGGTGAAATTTTCTGTAATGTGTTCATATATGAAGGACTCATGCCGAACCCATCCTTTAACCCAAGGGTCTCCAAGCTGGTATAGACACACCCCCAGGGGAAGAGCAAATGATCAAAAGTTTGGAGTTACACAATGCTGTGGCATCTATTCATCATTCATTTTCAGCATATTGTGACACATTGCAGACTATGTAGATATTTGGATTGTCTTTTCTAGTTTTTAATTAAACTAACTCTTACATCATGCCTAATATTTTTTCCTACAAAGAACCTGCAAATTAAAAATAATAGTAATAACATAAGCACCTGCAAACAAGTATTAAACAAGAGGTATGACATTCCCCATCTGCCCAATACAAGCTTTAAATCAGTCACTTTAGATGCAAAACCAATGACTGCCAAATCAGATCTGACATGTAAACCACATTACTATCACTAAAAAAGTTATTAATAGTATAATGAAAAGAAAAAAGTTTTTTATGATTCAATAAAATTAAAATCATATAAAAATATGGCCTATTTCATCTTTTTATTTTAATCTCCATTTTTATATATGATTATAATGTATGTTATATACTAGTACAGAGTATATATACATCATTTATATAAAATATCATGTATTGTAAGTAGGTGTGCAAAAATTTTATTAATAGGTTGCATAATCAAGAAGTGTGAGCACTACTCTTTTCACCTGATGTAGCACTTTCATATCTCTTTTGTGGAGTTCATTGCTTTCTTTCTTTCATTATAGTCATTTATACACAGGTATCATTTGCCTTCCTATGTCTTCTAAACTATAATCTCTTGGAGAGAAGGGCTATATCTTATCTTATTCACATCTAATTGTCCACTATGCCTGATACATTTATTGAGCACATTAGTGATTGTTCAATCAATGTTTGGGAGGAGGATAAATGAAAGGCTAGATGGCTAAACGGGAGGATGAATCTTTTGTGGTTTAAAGTGCTATTTAAACTTGTTCCTTGGCCAGGTACAGTGGCTCACACCTGTAATCCTAGCACTTTGGGAGGCTGAGGCTGGAAGATTGCTTGAGCTCAGGAGTTCAAGATCAGCCTGAGCAAGAGCAAGACCCCATCTTTACTAAAAATAGAAAAAAAATTATCTGGGTAACTAAAAATAGAAAAAATTAGCCAGGCATGGTGGTGCGTGCCTATAGTCCCAGCTGCACGGGAGGCTGAGGCGGGAGGATCGCTTGAGCCCACGAGTTTGAGGTTGCTGTGAGCTAGGCTGAAGCCATGGCACTCTAGCCTGGGCAACAGAGTGAGACTCTGTCTCAAAAAAATAAAAAATAAATAAATAAATAAATAAACTTTTTCCTAGTTGGATTAACAAGAAAGAACACTTAAGAGAGCATACCTGAGGCAAGAGGCATTAAAGAACACCTTGGGTGGGGCTAGAAAAATCAACATGGGATTCCAGATTTCTCCAGGAAGAATATCATGTTTCAGAAACTGGAAAGAAGAGAGAGTCCAAATTAGTAGTGGCAACAATTTCTCTCTTTGAAGAGAACCAGGGTTCCTGACACGTTCGCCTTTACTCAAAAGCAAAGTGCCTGGTTGCTTTTTTCATCCACAGAAGTTTTCTCCTGGCCTGTGTTGCCTGAACCTGTTCTGAGACCCAGGGCCTTGTTTGTTATCTAAAATGAACTGACTCATCAGGAAACGCATTTGTGCTGCTCCGTTTAGACGAGTATCATAGCCCTGTTCACAGTATAATAGTTCATCACAGCAGCCACATTAAAAAAAACCACACAGGACAACCTCCAATGATAAAACATTTTAATCACAGAAGTCCTCCACAAGGCGAATGCAGTGATTACCAAGGGTTCAGCGCCTCCTGCACTTAAGGAGACACAGCCAGCCCATAACAGATGACAATGCCCTGTGACACCAATCAGCCTGAAAGGA